>NC_136067.1:1885141237-1886383362 GCF_964261635.1 Lissotriton helveticus
TCTTGTCCGTTCCGCTCGTTGCAGCACCGGTTGGCACTGACACGGACCCACCGGAGTAGTGGGCGCCTCCCACGACCTGGGACCAGGCCGTCAAAAATCAATCAGTTGCAGAACCCGTTTTTGGAAGGAACCAACATCGGACATCAAAGAAGGCTCTATTCATTTAATAGCAGCTTGCCAGCAGAAAGTATTTCAGGCGAGTAAATTAGCACATCTTGCCAGACGCGTTTCAGGAAAAATTACATCCTTTCTTCAGTGGCTTGGGATGGCTGAGGGAAAGCGTTAAAGCACATGACTATCTTAAATACATTACTCCCGCCCCGATGGGCGTGGCCTCACGGCATCCTGGGAGATGTAGTCTGCGCATATTATTACCACAGTGGGTGCATTTCACAGAGTCTCAATGTCCATAAGTGTTCGTGCACTCAATCTTGAAAACTCTCTGCCCTGCTTTATAGCTGCCATCAGAGCTAGAATGACTTCTTCCTGCAAAGAAGCCAGTCTTGTCCGTTCCGCTCGTTGCAGCACCGGTTGGCACTGACACGGACCCACCGGAGTAGTGGGCGCCTCCCACGACCTGGGACCAGGCCGTCAAAAATCAATCAGTTGCAGAACCCGTTTTTGGAAGGAACCAACATCGGACATCAAAGAAGGCTCTATTCATTTAATAGCAGCTTGCCAGCAGAAAGTATTTCAGGCGAGTAAATTAGCACATCTTGCCAGACGCGTTTCAGGAAAAATTACATCCTTTCTTCAGTGGCTTGGGATGGCTGAGGGAAAGCGTTAAAGCACATGACTATCTTAAATACTTTACTCCCGCCCCGATGGGCGTGGCCTCACGGCATCCTGGGAGATGTAGTCTGCGCATATTATTACCACAGTGGGTGCATTTCACAGAGTCTCAATGTCCATAAGTGTTCGTGCACTCAATCTTGAAAACTCTCTGCCCTGCTTTATAGCTGCCATCAGAGCTAGAATGACTTCTTCCTGCAAAGAAGCCAGTCTTGTCCGTTCCGCTCGTTGCAGCACCGGTTGGCACTGACACGGACCCACCGGAGTAGTGGGCGCCTCCCACGACCTGGGACCAGGCCGTCAAAAATCAATCAGTTGCTGAACCCGTTTTTGGAAGGAACCAACATCGGACATCAAAGAAGGCTCTATTCATTTAATAGCAGCTTGCCAGCAGAAAGTATTTCAGGCGAGTAAATTAGCACATCTTGCCAGACGCGTTTCAGGAAAAATTACATCCTTTCTTCAGTGGCTTGGAATGGCTGAGGGAAAGCGTTAAAGCACATGACTATCTTAAATACATTACTCCCGCCCCGATGGGCGTGGCCTCACGGCATCCTGGGAGATGTAGTCTGCGCATATTATTACCACAGTGGGTGCATTTCACAGAGTCTCAATGTCCATAAGTGTTCGTGCACTCAATCTTGAAAACTCTCTGCCCTGCTTTATAGCTGCCATCAGAGCTAGAATGACTTCTTCCTGCAAAGAAGCCAGTCTTGTCCGTTCAGCTCGTTGCAGCACCAGGGCAGAGAGTTTTCAAGATTGAGTGCACGAACACTTATGGACATTGAGACTCTGTGAAATGCACCCACTGTGGTAATAATATGCGCAGACTACATCTCCCAGGATGCCGTGAGGCCACGCCCATCGGGGCGGGAGTAATGTATTTAAGATAGTCATGTGCTTTAACGCTTTCCCTCAGCCATCCCAAGCCACTGAAGAAAGGATGTAATTTTTCCTGAAACGCGTCTGGCAAGATGTGCTAATTTACTCGCCTGAAATACTTTCTGCTGGCAAGCTGCTATTAAATGAATAGAGCCTTCTTTGATGTCCGATGTTGGTTCCTTCCAAAAACGGGTTCTGCAACTGATTGATTTTTGACGGCCTGGTCCCAGGTCGTGGGAGGCGCCCACTACTCCGGTGGGTCCGTGTCAGTGCCAACCGGTGCTGCAACGAGCGGAACGGACAAGACTGGCTTCTTTGCAGGAAGAAGTCATTCTAGCTCTGATGGCAGCTATAAAGCAGGGCAGAGAGTTTTCAAGATTGAGTGCACGAACACTTATGGACATTGAGACTCTGTGAAATGCACCCACTGTGGTAATAATATGCGCAGACTACATCTCCCAGGATGCCGTGAGGCCACGCCCATCGGGGCGGGAGTAATGTATTTAAGATAGTCATGTGCTTTAACGCTTTCCCTCAGCCATCCCAAGCCACTGAAGAAAGGATGTAATTTTTCCTGAAACGCGTCTGGCAAGATGTGCTAATTTACTCGCCTGAAATACTTTCTGCTGGCAAGCTGCTATTAAATGAATAGAGCCTTCTTTGATGTCCGATGTTGGTTCCTTCCAAAAACGGGTTCTGCAACTGATTGATTTTTGACGGCCTGGTCCCAGGTCGTGGGAGGCGCCCACTACTCCGGTGGGTCCGTGTCAGTGCCAACCGGTGCTGCAACGAGCGGAACGGACAAGACTGGCTTCTTTGCAGGAAGAAGTCATTCTAGCTCTGATGGCAGCTATAAAGCAGGGCAGAGAGTTTTCAAGATTGAGTGCACGAACACTTATGGACATTGAGACTCTGTGAAATGCACCCACTGTGGTAATAATATGCGCAGACTACATCTCCCAGGATGCCGTGAGGCCACGCCCATCGGGGCGGGAGTAATGTATTTAAGATAGTCATGTGCTTTAACGCTTTCCCTCAGCCATCCCAAGCCACTGAAGAAAGGATGTAATTTTTCCTGAAACGCGTCTGGCAAGATGTGCTAATTTACTCGCCTGAAATACTTTCTGCTGGCAAGCTGCTATTAAATGAATAGAGCCTTCTTTGATGTCCGATGTTGGTTCCTTCCAAAAACGGGTTCTGCAACTCATTGATATATATATATATATATACATACATGCATACATATGTGTGTGTATATATAATTATATATTACCTACAGGCGGTCGCCAGAAGGTAGTTATAGTTAGGATCGTTTTCCATAGGAAATCCGCAACATTCTATTGGGAATAACTTTTGTGCAGATTGAGGGATCTGCCTGTAATTTTCCTTAAATTTGCCTCGCTGCGCTCCGCTCCTTCCCTGAAAGTTTCGGGGGGATTCGTCAAGCGGGGGCCGAGATAAAAGGGGGGTCCCAAAACGTGTTTTCCCCATGTTAATTTCCATAGGGCGGTTAGACTCATTTTTAGCCCGAACGGCTGAATGGATTTCCACCAAACTTGGCAAAATTGTAGGGACTGGTAGCCCGATGTGCCTTTGCTATGTCTCAAGATATGTGCTCCAGTGGATTTTGAGTACTTTAGGTTAAAAAATATATATATATCTATAAGCGCGCCCCGGTACGCGCACCGGGGCGCGCACCACGCGCTACACGAGTATGCGAGCGGAAATCTGATTGGCTCTCTGTTTCTGTCAACATTCCAAACAGTCCAGAGCAGCCGCCATCTTGTGTCTCAGTAGGATCGAGACACAAGAGGTGGCAAAAACAAAGGGGGAAATGACCAAAAGGGGGCAGAGTAGACCCCCCATGTCATCAGTGATGTCATTTGAGATGTCATCAGTGATGTCATTTGAGATGTCATCAGTGATGTCATCAGTGATGTCACTGACCATGTCATGAATGATGTAATATGTGACATCATCAGCAGTGGATTGCGGGCGTGCGAGTTTCAGGGCCCGATTCACAGAACTAACTTACGACAAAATCCTAAACTTACTACTTTTGGTATTCACAGAAGTTAGGATTTTGTCTTAAGTTTGTCTTAAGACAGACTTAAGACAAAATCCTAACTTAAGTCTGTCTTAAGTCTGTTTTAAGACAAACTTAAGACAAAATCCTAACTTCTGTGAATACCAAAAGTAGTAAGTTTAGGATTTTGTCTTAAGTTAGTTCTGTGAATCGGGCCCATAGTGAGTCCAACTAACTATAACGTGGGAATTTCAATGGTTTTATGTCAGTAAAATTTCCAGCTAACTATAACTGGTGTCAAACCTATGGTTTTTTCAGTGAATTTAATAGGTTTTTTAAATGCTAATTCCTAACTATAACTGGTGTGAAACCTATGGTTTTTTCAGTGAATATATATATATATATATATATAGATATATATATATATATAAGAAAGTAACCTGCAGAAGTGAAACAAATGCTGTAAAGGTTGATAGGTTACAACAAACAGATGCAGCCCTACTCCCCAGAATCTGGGGACAATAAACAATATTCAACCATTGTTGCTTGAATATTGTAAAATGTGGTAGGCCACAACAATTATTTTTGAAGTGCCCATTTCTTCTATGTCTTCGTATGCATGTTTTGAGGAAATCGTTTTGAAAAATGTGACCATTATTTCCTAAATATGTTCATGAGGTCTGTAAACCCCTGATCCCCATCTAGAGTGTCACCCTTTTCATGGTACACCATGAAAGTATTGGAATATTTCCTTTGTGCCACTTTAGGGCCTATGAAATTTCAGTAGATTTGTTGTGAAACAATAATATGAGATGCCTCATTTAAAAAAATTGATCTGGGGCTAATTTCTGGGAGCTAAAGCTTCTGTTTAACTTCTAAAGTTCCACAGCAGACAGCTAGGCTCACTTGTTTTTGCTTGCTCATTGCGTGCAGTTCTGGACAGATAAAATGAATGGCTGATAAGCCACCAGTGTTCCTCATTTATTATTTACCTTGATTATTAAATACTAAATAACATGTATGTGACAATTTTTAAAGTCTGTATTTATTTTCTATGATACTATAAGCCAAATATGTATTTCATTTTCTAACTCTCGGAAGCTGAATCATCCATGGGAGATTAAGAGCCAGTAGGGGGATATAAAATATTTCATGCACTACTGACCAGATTCTATGTTTGCAAGATCCCTAGCAGCAACAGCTTTTTTCATTTACACATGAAATCAGAGTAGTGTTTTCAATTAAACTGGTTTAATAACACTGTTTAAACACAAACCATGATATTTGATGTTGCTAATAAAACAGCTAATATCCTATATTTAAACATTGGCCAACAGTATCAGCATACCAATAGCATGCTATAGTCAATAGAAAGTCTTATTGAAGAATCAGGTTGCAATGATGATCTCTATCAGTGGTTTGTATGTTTTTCACAGTCTACTTGTATGCTTGTCTCACAGTTGCTATCGGTCTCACAAGTGTATAGAAAGGCACTGAAATCATAGTGGAAGGGGAATACAGCACACTACTGGATCCGTTTTTTAACCCAATTTCTGGTTTCTGACCTGGTGTATCCAGAGGGACAAGACTTGTTTACTGTTGTCGATACTACTGACCAGGTGATATAGGTGCTCAGTCACAGCTCCGATCAAGACTGAGGGTCTGATAATAAGCAAACCCACGGTGGCATTGCAGCTACCGCCGCACAAGAGGTCCAACCGCTGTATTTCAAGTTGGGTGATGAGACCACTATGGGACTGCTGCTACCGCCAGGGATCCATGTTCCCTGGTGGTCTTGCAGTGGTCAGAGTCTCACAATATGCTGGCGGTACCGCTGTGGCACTGCCAAGCATACTACCAGTCTCCCCAGTGTCACAGTTTTCATGGCAGTGAACTCGCCATGAAAAGTGTGGCAGTGAGGAAACTAAGGAGGCCCTGCATGGCCCCCTGTTGCCTCAAGGCCTGGGGATGCATGCAGGGGAGCACATGGTGTATGCACCCCCTGTTCCTGCAAGGCATGGACTTCAGAGTCCATGCCGTGCAGGAACGGTCTTTGACAGTCCCTCAGCAGTGGCTTTCTAAGTCTTCTTAGAACAACCATTCTGAGGCTAAAGCACCGCCCGCCAGACCAAAAGAAAACTCCTGACGGGTGGTCGACGGTCGACTTTGGTGGTGTGGGAGCGAGGCGGTGGTGTGGTGGCCTGCTCCCACACCACCAAAACTTATAATTAGGCCCTGAGTCTTTTCTTCCCCATAGTCTGCCAGCTATGTCCCTATACCTTCCCATCAACCAGTTAAACAAATAGAAATACCATGCCAGCCTATTTGCTTCCATGGGCCGTATCACAAAATGTGAGCACTGCAAGTGCTATTTTAAGACAAAGGGTTGAATCACAAGAAATGTTTGACTGGCCCAATTTGATGTTCATGGTGGTAATTTAAAGCCAACACCTTTACCACCATATTATGAAATCAGGCTTCTGGATGTGGGAATTAGTGACAAAAAATGTTGTGCTTACTTGTGTGCCATTTGGTTGTGCTGCTAGTGTATTCCATTGATTTTTTGCGCTTGTATTTTTGTGCAGCAGAAATTAAATGTGTTGATGATGTGCTGTATTGTGGGTCTTCTGCTGGGTTCTTTTTTGACTGCTTGTTTTTGTTGTTTCCTGCTATGGTGTAATTGCATTGTTATTTTGCTTTGCGTATGATATTGTGTTCTGTTTACTTTCTATATGTCAACAAATTGTTGTAAGTGAATCTCAGGACGCTTCTGGTTAAGTTACATGTAGTTTATTTAAGGACACAGCTGAGCGCACACCTCGCCAGCTGACCAGACCATCAACTGACAAGGATAGAACACTCCGGTACAAGTTAGAACACACGTAGGTATTCTGAGAGGATGAGAAGGTAAGAACACAAAGAAAGGGCTACTGACCACTGTCTGCCATATTGCATGAATAACTAATATACAACACATCTTCCTCCTTTACAGAGAAAAAGAAAACAAATAAACAAATCACACAAAACTGAAGCTTAATGTATAGGAGACAACAACAATATTCATTACAACAGGTGGAAGGTCTACGATGTCTAGAACTATTTTTAGTTCTCGAAGGCAAAAGAGCGTTTAGGGGTAAAGAGTATCAAGAGTGACGGGTGAGGTGAGAGAAATCACCCAAAACACCTAACAGACATCACCACCACCTACTACCCTTAGACTGACAAAAACAGAAAAAGATAGTCCGTTTTCTCCAAACTGTCCTTGTCCAGCAAAAACAAGAAGAGACAGTTCACTTTCTTCAATCTGTATTTGTCCACCACCGCTTTCCACTCCAAGTTGAAGAGGAACAACTCAACAGATGCCTCCATGCTTTAGATTACCAATATCTGGATTTAATGTTACCACACAAACACAAAACTCCCAGTCAACACCGAAAGCTTCTTAGTGACGGCGCTTCCTAGCAACGCACTGCGTGTATTTTGAAGCGGTGCATGCGGGAAGAGATACACGTAGAGAAGTAACTGACTCACAGTTCAGGCTAGTGATGTCAGAGTGCCTCCGATGAATTTTCTTCTATTATCTTCGTTACATTACTCTAGTTTGCTTTATTTTTTCCAGTTTCTCGTTTCTTTAGCTCCCGTTACTGACAGAAATGAGATGGACTGCAGTGGGTTCTTGGTGTTGCTAGAAACCAGCAATTGACTTACGGTTGGGGCGAGTGACGTCTGAGGTACTTGCTTCTTCTTTTCTTTTCCTTTGTTTAATTGTTTACTAAATTCCTCTTGTTTCACAGGTTTCTTGTTTAAATTGCTCAGGCTGCAAGCAGCAGATAGAGGGACCGCAGTGGGTTCTTGGTGCGAGGTGTTGCTCAGGCTGTGAAGGGGACATTCCCTCTCTGGTCTGGTCAGCCACATCGTCGCCAAATTGTTTTAAGTGAATCTCAAGACACTTCTAGTTAAGGCACATGTAGTTTATTTGAGGACACACCTTTACCACATATTATGAAATAAGGCTTCTGGATGTGGGAATTAGTGACAAAATATTTTGTGCTTAGTTGCTGTGTGCCATTTGGTTGTGCTGCTAGTGTATTCCATTGATTTTATGTGCCTGTGTTTTAGTGCAGCAGAAATGAAATGTGTTGATGATCTGCTGTATTGTGAGTGTTCTGCTGGGTTCTCTTTTGACTGTTTGTTTTTGTTGTTTCCTGCTATGGTGTAAATGCAGTGTTTATTTTGCTTTGCGTATGATATTGTGTCCTGTTTACTTTATATATGTCAACAAATTGTTGTAAGTGAATCTCAGGAACCTTCTGGTTAAGTTACATGTAGTTTATTTAAGGACACAGCTGAGCACACACCTCATCAGCTAACCAGATAATCAACTGACAAGAGTAGAACACTCCGGTACAAGTTAGAACACACATAGGTATTCTGAGAGGCTGAGGAGGTAAGAACACAAAAAAGGGCACCTGACCACTGACAGCCATATTACATGAATAACTAATATACAACACAAAGGTTGCTCCATTTTAAGTCCAAGGTCGCACATGCCTTGCTAAGGTTTGTTAATTTTTCCCAAATGGAAGAATGGAATTTACTTTTCGCACACCCTTAGTAAGTATTCTGAAAAATCTCTCATTTTACATCCATCATAACAAAAAACAACATTTAAAATAGTTTAAAATGATTACATCTATCTTAAGACAATATTAAGTATTTTATTATGTTATGTCAAATGTATTTGTATAGCGCACTGATCACCTGTGAGGGTATCCAGGTGCTTGAGCAAGTGTACATGCATGTAATCCCAGTGGTGTTATTCAAAGAGCTAGGTCTATGGCCCATTGTGGAACTCAAGAAGTGAAGAGGAGGACGATAAAAATACATGAAATACCTATACGCATGATTGGTATAGGGTATTTAATGGTGCGGAATATTTTGATGGAAAATGCCGACATCTCACATGCACTACAAAAGTGCTTAGTCATCATTGTGTACACTTGTAGGTAGTTGCAAAATCATCTAATGTGTAATTCTATTTTTATTAACTCCATGCAGGTTTCATTTTAGGTTATTATAGTTAACCGTACTTAGCAAACTTGTCTGCTTGTAATTTTAGCTGGCTCGCTCATCAAAGGCACCCAGTATGCCTACAGTATTATTCACTGTCAGTGAATCGAGCAGTCCAGGAAATTGCATTAACCTTTAGCTGAACTCTAAAAAGTAATTGCATATTTTTAAGTAGTTGTCAAAATCTGATTCCTATGCAAGTGTAGCTTGTCTGTCGCTTCAGTGGAATACATAATCACTGCATTCTATGAATGTGAATAAAATACCAATCCAAATGATATAAAATTGATAATAAAGAGATCTCCACTTTCATGAGATGGGATATTTGACAAGGTCTAGAAGTGTTTATTGTCTCCAGAGAATTTAAGGCTTTATTCTAATGGTGCCAGATTCTTGCATAAAAAACGGTTCTGTTTCTTCTGGATTTTATTATTTACAAAAAAGTGCAGCTCAGCTCAGCAAGCCATCTTCACTGCACTGCGTGAAAGGGAAAAGGCAGGAATGTGTGTTCCTGTCCTTCAATTGCACTGGTGCCCATTTGGCTCCCCACGCTAATGTAGGCACCCTTGTGCCGTGGTGCAAAGGTGTGTTGTAGGCAGAATTGTTTTTGTGCAGGAAGGCGTGGGGAACGGAGCTCACTTAGAAAGAGGAAGAGGAAACAAGGATGAGAAATAAAGATATTTCTCCTCGTTGCACCTTCCCATGGGTGGTATAGCATTTTGACGCATTCCCAGGTTTACCAGTGTTGATAAATCTGAGAATGCACCAAAATCCATGGGTGTAAGGGTGGAAACACATACGGTCCATTCAAGGATCTCCTCCCTGAGACAGAGTAACACAATGCAGTGATTTGTACTGCGTTGAGTTACGCCTGATTTATCAAACCATGCAGAGACACACATGGTGGCCTTCTGTGGCTTGATATATCATGATTTAGTGTTGTGTTGCTTCCTTGCATAGTGCAAGGGCGATGCAACACATTGATTAATATGCCCCTTGATGTCCTCTGTAAATTCGCAACACAACATGTATAAAATAGAAAGCAATGTAACTGAATAACTACTCAGTTTTTTTTGTATTTATCCTTTTTCTAGGGTCGGCTGTTGAAACTGAATTGCAGAAATAACACAAAGTATACATTTTCCATATGATATCTATAGGTATTTATGATTTCCAGAAACACAAAAAATGTGGGTCTTCTTTTTAAACTATTACCATGTGCCCTTTGCTATGGTATTATTACTAAAATATGCATTATTAGTAACAATCTGCATTATTACTAGCTGGCCTCACTATTTCACTGAATTGGTGCACATATTTCTCAGTGGACGAAGGTGAGCACTATTTCTAATAAGACTAATTTAAGAAACTCAAACTTTCCATCTACCCAGATAGTGTCATAGAAGAACATATGATGCTGCACATTGAAGAGGGAGTAGAAGGTACTCACGGGAGAAGGGGTACTCTCATAGTAATACCAAATATGAAACATTTCGTTATCAGTGCTGTAAAGTATAGAGTTTTTTCTGGTGAAAGCTACAGGATGTAGATATCAGGTAATACAATAACCACCACTAAACATTTTTATTAGTGCAAATGTATACTTATTCAAAAAAGGGTGATCTCACGGGGGCATTGTGGGGATTTGATCTGTGGTAAATAAATAAATAATACCCTATTTTTGAATGTATAAATGAATAACAGATAGCTCAATAAATAAGAGTCAAAATTCGAGGTAGTAGGAGTTTCGCAGGTTTATTACAGCATAAAGGACAGGAACAGGACAACCTGCATAGGAATAGGATGGCAGGGCCCAGCAGCGCTGCTGGTGTCAGGATCGGGACAAGGAAAAGGATGATTTTTTTAATAACAGTGCATGAGCATATATACATAACGCAAACACATAGCATTACATTGCAATAGGCGTAGCAGTGGGTGGAGCAGAAGGTGTGACGCGTAGCAGTCGCGAAAGATAAGGGTGAAAAGAGGTGTAACAGGGCGTATACATAGACATGTGATGCAAACGTAACAGAATATGTCATGAATGGGGCGGAAACCATGGAGGGGGCTACCTAAGGAGCCGGGACCTCTAACCTGATGGTGCGCGCAAACTAGCAATGACGTATCACTAGGAGAAGCTGGGGGCTATGAACTCTGTGCTAGGAGCAGAGACTGAAGTCTGGAGAGTCAGGGCGACATGTACCTAAGCAGTATCTAGTATCTGATGTTTAGAGAACATGTTGATATAAACTAGAAGTTAGGAGGGGAAAGGCTGACTTGATTCTAAGACTGGACCATGCATTATTCTACATGTAGTACGTGATGAAGAATATTAAATGACCATTAAATGCAGTATTTCTCTAACGTGGAGACGTGAAGGCTAGACAATGACGGAAACTATTGATGCGATTCAGTAGCTTAGGAATGCAGAGAAGGAGGACTGAACTGATAACTGGAACTATAACATACTTTTGGCAGACTCAGAGGCAGAGCCAGGCTGAACCGGGCACTGTGAGGCAGGAAGTAAGTGAAGGGTCGAGGATACAGGTGGGGGCTGTATCGCTCCTCAGCGAGGCTTTAGGAGACAGGAGCTGAATCTGATGTCCGGGCCCTTTTGAGGCCTAGAAACGGGGACTTTACAATGAAATAACGTGCACACTGAGAAACGTGGCAACGTAACTTTACATAGGCCTGATATTCGTAGTATTCACGAGGACTAGAAACTGGCATATTAGAGATGGACACAACTATAATTGCGTCATTAATCGAACATGGGGAATGCATATGCATATTTAATCATGCACACATAACATATGATGGATGACACGTAGGGACACAGAACATGGCAAAATTTACTTTTCCACATTCCCTCCTTGTCACTACGTTTCCATCAGGAAACATCAATATTCATGATACCATCTATCATTTCATACAGTATCATTTGCTCGTCTTGAATTATCCTGGAACGGGATTTAGAACGGGGCTTGGGACTAGGAATACAAGAGGTAGCACAAATGCCGCAAATCGCAGGGCCACATTGTATACAGAGACAGCAGCTGAATATGATCGCTACTGCAATACCTAGGAAGGACAATATTTTCCATCCCCATGCGGAAATTATATTCCAGAACCAACCGGACCATGTCCAGGTGCCTGGATCTTGGTGTAACAGATGGGCAATTTTATGGAGTCTGGTTATAGCTGAATAAACAGACGGCGCGTTATTTGGAATGAAAATGCAGCAACTAGATCCGATGACTCTACAGGCCCCGCCCCTATCGGCCAGTATGACGTCAAGGACGAGACGATTCTGTAAAACGACAAATCTCATAGCAGATTGCTCTTCAGTTAAATTACCTAGAGCAGAAGCAGTCTCATTGACTACTGCTTCAAGGGTTCTGGTTAACCTACGGATTAGCTTACTATTCTGGATAGGTCCTATAAAGAAAAAGAAACCTCTGTTGAAATCTGTATACTGTTCTAGAGCAGTTTCAGTATAATCGACAATTGGGGACTCCCTTCTATGTCTAACGTGTACTAGATGTGTGTTTCTATGATAATCAGGTGGGGCTAGGAAAACAGGTGGCAGTAGGAAGGCAATGTAACAGGTTCCCTCCCAACCGAGGGGCAGACGAACATATGCAGTTTGACCACAAATAAAATAAGAATGACGTGAAGCTTTGAAGATAGATTTCCCACTGTCACTATACTTGACAATAGTAGTACAATCACTATGTCCTACATGTACGGAACCATTATTTCGGACACATAATTCACCTCTGACTGGCAGTACTGAAATAGCAGGTAAGTCTGGAGTAGTATCAGACTGAACATTCAAGACCATGAAATTCGAAGAATAATTACCTAAATTATACACTTCATTTTCTAGATCTAACCCTGTTCTGTGGGGAAGACCTTGCTTGTCTGGAAAACATGTATTGTTAAGAAAAGACATATCTGTTGAGGATGACGTTAACGTGGACCATGCTCCACACGAACCATTATGTGAGAATGGATAAGGAAAAAGTGGCAGAACTCCCTTCGGTGTCTGGAAAGGGGGGAGTCGACCACACACCCAACAATTAGTGGCATTGCTGGACTGGTGTGAGTAATGTAACATGCGGATGAATGAGTTATTTCGCATAGCGAGGCGGTAAGAGAGTTCATGAGGAGGCAGATCACTAAACGTGTGCTCTACTGTAGCATTAGCAGACTTATTTACATGAAGAACTGGGAAATACAAGAAAAATGCATAACTGGTGCAGGAAATCATAATGCTGAGAAACAATATGAAACATAGAAAAACGATACATCGAATTGAGTTTTGACTAACTCTCTCACTATGGGGGTCTATTTTATACATGTCAGAAACAGTCTAACCGTTTCACCTAGGGGAGGACTTAGACAATCAAACTGACTGACTTATTTTACTAGACCGGAGTTTTAACTTATACTCCTGTTGCGGAGTTTTCTCTAACAGGGGAGGGTTTGTAGCAATGTCTTTTGCGGGACAGTCCTTGAGAACAATATTTTGGCAATCCTTCAAATCCTGGGAAATGTTCTTTAAGACGGGTTTCAGTCCATTAAATTGTTTTACATGAGAAAGGTGCACCCAGCCTTTGCGACCTTCCAACTTCACGGCTGTACGGGTGGTGAGGAGGACCTGTCGGGGCTCTTTCCAGCGAGGCTCCAGCGGACTTGATCTGTCGAAATTCCTCACCAATACCATGGATCCTGGAACGATTTCATGCGGTGCCACCTCGGTATTGTCTGGAAATGCGGCGGCAACCTGTGAACGACATGAGTTGAGGGCAGACATCAAGGAAGCTAGGTAATCTGTCAGCATATTACTTGAAACATCGGTAATACTTCGGGGTCTAGGAGTACCCCACATGTTAGGGGGGCGGCCGAAAACGACCTCATACGGGGACAGACCTGATCTGGAATGTGCGACCATGCGCATATAAAATAAAGCGACTGGCAGAGCTACTAGCCAGTCCACACCTTTTTCTTTGCATACTTTGGCGATACGGATTTTCAGAGTCTGATTATGTCTCTCTACAAGACCGGCTGCTTCAGGATGGCGTACACAATGAAACTTCCACTGGTACCCTAACAACAGAGAAACATGCTTCATGAGTTCAGATGAGAATGGCTGGCCGTTGTCAGAATATACGACTCTAGGGAGTCCATAACGGGGGAAGAACTCACGAACCAACTGCTTAGCAGTGGTCGCGGCTGTGTAATCTGGGACTGGATATGCTTCTGTCCACCTGGACAAAGCGCATACAACTACAAGGACATACTTGAAACCTCGACATCGCTCCATCTGAATATAATCCATCTGGAGGACTTCAAAAGGGTGGTCAGGGGGCTGGAATCCACCTTGTTCCACCGGGACACTTTTACCTGGATTAAACTGACAACATATCATACAGGTACGGACTTTCTGCTTGGCTGCAGCTCGTAAATGCTTGTTGAACCAAATGTTCTGGATACTGTCTAACATAGCTTTTTCTCCTAAATGTGCTGGACTATGTGCGGTATTAATAATGACTTGAATCATAGAGTCGGGGAGAAACCATGTGGCTCTACCCTTTGTTAACCATCCTTGATCTGTCTGGACCCCTCCTTGTTCGGACCATTTCTTGATTTCTTTGGGAGTAGCATGTAACTGGATATCTATGACATCTTGTGTAGGGTCCTTAACTGTCATGCATGTAATCGGATCTGGAGTGTGTGTCATGTTAATTGGAATGTCTAGAGTCTGTGCTGTGAGCTTGGCTGTGCGATCTGCTAGATCGTTACCTTGAGAAATGGTGTCAGTAACTTTCGTATGTGCTTTGCACTTCATGATAGCGATAGATGTCGGTAAATGTATGGCATCTAACAGAGCTTGAATAAGGAGACCATGCTGAATCTTGGTTCCATGAGAAGTCATGAAACCTCTCTCCTGCCAGAGCACTCCGAAGTCGTGTACAACTCCAAATGCGTAACGTGAATCTGTGTAAACATTAACTTTCAAGTTCTTGGCGTGTATGCAGGCTTGTGTCAGAGCAACTAGCTCTGCTGCTTGAGCGGACAGGGTATCAATACGGTGTGTTTCAATAACTTCAGTGTCAGTAGTCACTGCATACGCAGCGACTAGTTCTCCTGTACTTGTTCTCATACATGAACCATCCACATAAAGTGTCAGGTCGGGGTCTGGTAACGGAGTATCTGTCAGATCTTGTCTTGGCTTTGTCGTAATGTTAACTACTTCCACGCAATCATGTGTGGCTGGATTTGAATTAACTGATGGTAACAGTGTAGCAGGATTTAAAACGTTGCAGCGTCTGATTTCTATGTGTGGCTGGAACAGTGTCAATTCATAACCTGTTAAACGTGCAATTGTCAAGTGCTGAGTTTGTGTTCG
Organism: Lissotriton helveticus; assembly: GCF_964261635.1. Classification (NCBI taxonomy): domain Eukaryota; kingdom Metazoa; phylum Chordata; class Amphibia; order Caudata; family Salamandridae; genus Lissotriton; species Lissotriton helveticus. Next base: position 1,885,156,423 of record NC_136067.1, read on the forward strand.
GTTTAAAAGAACTTCCACGGAATGTGGAACTTGTACTGTCAAGGAGTGTCCTAAGACTATGGAATCACTTTGTCTGATAGCTAGTGCTGTGGCTGCAACTGACTTGAGGCACGCAGGCAGAGCCTGGGCTACAGGATCTAATGTGCTCGAAAAATAAGCACAGGGCTTGTATTGTCCTGCTTGATCTTGTGTGAGAACAGATAATGCTGTACCTTCGCGTTCAGTAACGAAAAGTGTAAAAGGCTTACTGTAGTCCGGTGTCGCTAGAACTGGAGCTTGGCATAGGGCTTTCTTTAACTCATTGAAACTAAGTGTATGTTCAGATGTCCAAGGGAGGACAGTCGATACGGCTGCCTCCTGTGTCGTTAACTGTATCAGTGGCTTGGCTAGAAATGCATACTGAGGAATCCATTGCCCTGCAGATGAAACTGATAAATACTGGGGCCACCCATGTCAAAGGTCATCTTCTTGACCCCATCTTTTCGAACATGACGGGTATATCCGCTATGCCTCCCCTCGCTCTTCCTTGGTCTGACCACTCACTGATCATGGCTAACTGGGAGGTTAAGTCTGATGACACGCTCCCACTCAGGGAATTTAGAATTGATAGGGCATGGTCAAGGCTCCCGGTAGAAACTTGGAATGCCCGCCTGGAGGACACTCAGCCTGAGAAGGGCTGTGATCCGGTGACTGCAGGTGCTATAGTGAGGAACTGGCTGACCAATGCACTGGACCATGTGCTTCCCCTCAAGAAGATGCTTATTAGGGACAAGAGAATGGGGTCTGCCCCTTGGTATACCCCAGAGCTCAGAACCCTGAGACAGAACTGCAAACGCGCGGAGAGATTATGGAGAAGGTGCCCGGAGATAGATAGCAGGGAAAAATATCGCATGGAACTTAGAACATACAAACGTGCTATACGTACTGCTAAGGCCTCCTTCTATGGGGAGAGAGTAAATCACGCTGCGTCCTCATCCAGGGAAGCCTTCCTAGTGATGAAGGAGCTTCTTAAACCACCTGAGCCTACTCCTGTCTATGATAGACCACAGGAAAAATGTCTGGAATTAGCCACCTACTTCAAAAACAAAATTGACATTATTATTAGTTCTCTCCCCTCGGTCTTGGGAACATCGCCCCCTTCTGAGGACTTCAGCATGTCGGAGAATCAACTGACGGCATTTGGCCCTGTATCTACAGGTGAAGTACTGAAGGTCCTCGGGAGCATGAAAAGCGGCTCACCTCGGGACCCAGTCCCGATGCGGTACCTAAAGCAGGCCGCCCTGGCGATAGGAGAGCCCTTGACCGATCTGATCAATCTCTCGTTCACTCAGGGGACAGTGCCACCTGACTGGAAAGGTGCGGTTGTCAAAGCGCTTCTGAAGAAGCCGGGCTTGGACCCGCAGAACTTGGCCAATTTCAGGCCCATCTCCTTATTACCAGGAGTTAGTAAGATGGCCGAGAGGCTGGCGAACCAGCGGTTATCAAACTTTCTTGAGGAGAATGGCCGGTTGAGGGACTCCCAGACGGGATTTCGACCAGGCCATGGAACGGACACGGCTCTGCTAGCAGTGGTAGAGGAGGCCAGAAGCACTTTGGATGCAGGGGGATCAGTGGCAGTGATCCTCCTGGACCTCAGTGCGGCCTTCGATACCGTCAACCATGGGGTCCTGATACAACGTCTAGCGGAGTCGGGTGTCACAGGAGTGGCCCTGGAATGGTTGGCCTCCTTTTTGGAGGGGCGTACCTTCGAGGTTTGGGAAGGAAATGCTAAATCCCCTCCCCTCCCACTCCACTGCGGGGTGCCACAGGGCTCATCCCTTAGCCCCACGTTATTTAACGTGTATATGGCACCCCTGGAGGGTGTGGTGTCTCCGTTTGGCTTTAAGACCATAAGCTATGCGGATGACACCCAGCTAGTGGTGAGTCTTACACAGCTGGAGAAACAGCCTGAGACACTCCATGCATGCTTGAGAGATGTGTTTGATTGGATGTCCAGGTCATCGCTCAAACTGAACGGGTCAAAAACTGAGCTGATGATCTTGGGCCAGTCAAGTTTTGCCCTCTCGCCAAGCAGCTGGCCCAACTGCATGGGCACCCCGCCCGACCCAAAAAAGGAGATTAAGAGCCTGGGGGTCTGGCTGGAGCCAGACTTGTCCTTTAGGACACACGCCAAGAAGATCGCGGGCGTTTGTTATGGAATGCTCCGGTCGGCCCGTAAGGTTCTCCCCCTGTTACCAGAACTCTCCCGGAAGCTGTTAGTCCAAGGCTTAATCATCTCACGCCTGGACTACAGTAACGCGCTCTTTCTTGGAGCGCCAGAGTCAACGTTTAAGATCCTGCAACAAGTGCAGAACGCAGCAGCAAGGCTGCTGCGGAATGTTCCGGCCAGGCAGTCAGCCAGGCCGGCTTTAAAAGCACTCCATTGGCTCCCTGTCAAAGAGAGAGTTACCTTCAAGGCCCTGTGCATCGCCCACAAGAGCATACAGGGGAAAGGACCAGCTATTCTGAAGGACATGATTCGCCCCTATAAGCCCACAAGAGCCTTACGCTCTGACAATAAACATTTCCTTCAGACTAAGAGAATCAGGAGAGCCCGCTCAGGGGGCAGGAGTTTTTCTATCCATACAGCGCTCGCCTGGAACTCCCTCCCATTCTCGCTGCGGTCCGAACCAAACCTTCTCAGATTCCGGAAACATCTGAAAACGTATCTTTTCCCAGAATAACTGCAGCTCCTCTGTTTCCTATTAGTAAGCCTGCTCTTGGTTTCTTTAAGCGCTGGGATGCCCTAGGGTAACCGTGCGCGGTACAAAATTCAATAATAATAATAATAATAATTGTCTGCAATAAGAAGTAAGGCCAATAAAAGCACGTACCTCCTTCTGGGTCTTGGGCTGAGGAAGACTCGCTATTAACTGGATACGGTCTGGTGTCAACTGTCTACCCCTCTTGGACAGTAAGTGTCCTAAGTAGACCACTTGCTGGACACAGAATTGAAGCTTAGAAGGGGACACCTTGTGAACCATCTCGGCTAGGAAATACAGAACTGTCAGTGATGCTCGCTCGCAAGCACGTTCAGAACGGGCTGTGATCAGTAGATCATCGACATACTGGAGCAGGGCAGTGTCAGTTGGCATGTGAATGTTGTCTAGTTGTCTCTTGAGTGCTTGACTGTAAATACTAGGACTTTCTGTGAAACCTTGAGGAGCGCGTGTGAACATATAGCTCCTTCCATTTAAACAAAATCCGAAAAGGAACTGGCTGTCTGGATGAATAGGAACACTGAAAAATGCGTTCTTGAGGTCTACGACAGTGAAGAACGTGGCTTCGGAATCAATGGCCGTTAATAGGGAAGAGATGTCTGGGACAACTGGGTACTGCGGAATAATACATTTATTAAGCTCTCGTAGGTCAATCACTAATCGATATACTGGGGGTGCATTTGGATCAGTACGTTTCATGACTGGAATGATCGGAGAATTACATACATTGGAGTCAGTTTCTACAACCACTCCTTGAGCCATGAGCTCGTCAATAATTTTGGATAAGGCTGCTACAGCCTCAGGTGGCAATCTGTACTGTCTGATTCGTGGTAACACTACACCTGGCTTGAGAGTCACACGATAGGGTGTGATTTGCATGTAACCTACATCAGTTGGACCTTGCGCCCATAAGTGCTGCGGGACATTAGACAGTCTTGAATCAAAATCTCGTAATACATAGTGACCCTTAAAGTCACGTAGGAACAATCGTATTCCCTCTGGGGAACAGCATATAACTGCACCTAACTCTTTCAGTGTTTTAATGCCTAATAGATTTTCTGGACATGACTTAGTAAGTAACAGATCAGTAGTGCGGGACAATGGACCTACTTCTAGAGAAACTGGTTTTGAAATCTCATTTACGATAGGTTTTCCTGAAAATCCAAGGGAAACATTTCTTGAGCCTGAGAGCGGAGCCCCTGGAACTTCGGCGTGACTAATTGTGGTCCTACTTGCCCCTGTATCAATCAAAAACTTTCTGTCTTTCCCTAATACTTGACTGTGAACATAGGGACCTTCTTGATCTACAGGTATCTCGATGAGAGGCAAGCCTACCTCCCTCTCTAGGCTGTTTCATGAATACTGCTGGTACTCTGGATACTCAGACTGTGCATACTGGTACATCTGCTGTGTGACATGCTGTGTTGCAGCGATAGGCTGCGAGCTGTAACTGTCTGTGGCGCATTCTGTGGCTGAGGAATCTGTGAAACTTGTTCTTGTCTAGGCGGACGTGGTCTTTCTTTAGTCTTACCAGTAGCTATGTTGTGTTTCAGAACTGCACACTCATTTATAAAATGACCTGGCTGTTTACAATAATTGCAGTTCCCTTTAACGGGAGCTGCAGGATGACTGGCTTGATTCGGACCCCTCTTCTGACTGTCTTGAGGAACAGATTGTGCAACTAGTACTTTCATCTTCGTGTCTTTCATACGTTTTCTTTCGTGTTCTTGTTCTTCTCTGATTCTATTCTGGTGGTATTGAAGCATCTGCAACATCTGGGACGGGGTATTAGCTTGCCAGGTACTTTCGACTTTCAAAACTCGATTTTTAATTTGTGGGCTTGAATTCTCGACTAATTTAGTAACAAAAAGGTGAGGGTATGACTCACTACTTGTCTTGAGGCCACTGTTGATGCTAAAACATTTTTCAAATCTAGAATAAAAATCACTAATATCTTCGTCTTGTTTCTGTTTACAGGCTGAGATTGCATCCCAGTCTTCTTTTCTAGTTGTCAATAATCTGGGTAAAACTTGTATTAATAATTCCGGTAATTCTTTACATTTATCTCCAAGACCGGTACCTGGTACTCGTGCCTTATCTTCAGCTTCTAGAACTGCCCAATCGATCTTTTTCTCCCCCACCTCCCATTCTTTTTCCTTGAGCTTTTCATACACCCCTGCGGGCAGCAGAACCTTTAACATTTTAATTATATCTGGATACGTGTATTCTCCCATACGGAGCATGTCTTTTAATTCTCTATGGAACCCTGCTGGATCTTTGTCATGACAGGGAATTAATTTCTTCATCTCGAGGAGTTCCATCTTTGTAATCGGAGTGTAAACAAACACTCGTTCTAGTTCGCCACCCGTTCCTCTGACTGGGTGGACTTCTCGTAACGGATTCTGTCTCTCCATGTAAAATGGTTTACCTTCTGGGGGTGAGGCAGGAACAAAATGCGGATTCAAAAACGTTCTATATTTGTGACGCTGTTCTAGAATGACACTAATTAAATCGGTACCTAGACCTTTCCATCTATACTGGAGTAACTCGTTCAGGACATCATGTAACGGGCCTGGATCAGAGTGCTGACCCTCATACAATGTAATGAGGTGCTGAATCATATACATACCCACCAGTCGTTGTTCGGCTGGGGGCATTTTCAGAAACATCTGTGCCACTATTTCGTCTGGAAAAGTGGTAGAATCAGTAATCCATCGGACTGCTGATCGGGCTAGTTCTTGTTCATGCATGGTACTTAACTCACTGTAACCGATTCGTGATTTCAGAATGTGATCGGTAGCTTGGAATACTTGTTCTAGAGAACCTTGTTCTGGTGCTGGAGAATGAAAAATAGACTTGTGTTCTAGGCGTAAATGGCGATCTGGAAATCTAGATTTTCCTACATACGCTATTCTGGCGGGATTCTCGTCCTCTACCTCTTCAGTATCAGAGTTACTTTCTTTCTCGCTTACTTGTGCTGCTTTACGCTGTTCGTGTAATTTTATTATTTCTTTACGGATTTTCTTGTACATACTCTCCATAGCACCGACGGTCTTGTGCTTACCCTCGGCTATATTATCACTCCACCTTGTCAGGGTTCTCATTTCAGCCGGATCTTTAGACGGGTAATCTTGTTCTCTTATTAGACAATTGATCAGAAACTTTAATATCATGAGCTGGATCTCGGCTTTCCTTTGAGACATGGCCTCGCTAATACTTTCTGGATCATCCCCTGTACGGATGAAACGATATATTCTGTCTAGATCTTCTTTCATATTCGGTAAGGTGACTAGATACTCGGCCACCTTTCTTACGCGGAATGAATATAAAACCATATTATCCTCGCCTGGGACTGGATCATAGCCGCATTCGGCAAGGGATTTTCTTATTTCTGCTACAGTCTGATGTCTGGGCGTACGCTGTGACGCTTGTGCATGTAATTCGGCTGTCGTTAAACGCTTGTGTGGCGGCGGGGTTTGAGGAGTACCTCCCCCTGCGGCCCCTAAACTAGAGTCGTCTACTGAGGCTCTTCGTCCTGGCAGAGTGGGAAATGGAAATGTAGGCTGGACTTGTATGGTGGGCTGGACCGGGGGTACCGTAACAGGTACTCCGGTGTCTGGAGGAGCGGGAAGTGCCTGATTTACAGGGACTGGCGGAGCGCGAACAGGATTTGCATATTCTGGGACTGTGTCGTCCAAATAGGACGAAATAAAAATATCAGCTGCGGTCTGTTTGTGACGTAGTTTGGTCGGAACTAATGGTAGCGGGAAATTACTGGATGCCTCTGGGGTCGCTTTTGGCAAGCCCTCGGCAAGGAGAGGATACATACCCCTAATAAGGGCATGCCTCTGTCTGTCTGACTGTTCGGCTTTGACTTGTTCACCTATCTCGATTAGTTCTTTTTCTTGTGCTCGTTCTAAGGATTCTCTACTTAATTCTGACTTTCTGATTTCCTTTTCAGTTCTTTTATGAGCTTCTTTGCGCCATAACTCGATGGCATCTTTCTGTGACTGTCTGGCTTTCTTTTTCCATAATGCTTCTTCTACTCGCATGATGCATTCGGCATCCCATGTACCCGATACGGGCCATCTATACTTTTCTTCTAACTGTTTGGTATACTCTACCCATAAATCTAGATACAATATGGCGCTTATGCCATGCTTCTGATACATAAAATGACCTGGACTGTCCCTAGGCGGAACTGGAACTGCTGCTTCCAGCAGACCCTTTCTGGTTTTTAACTGGCGTAATTTCGAAAAGAGCGGCATGACTGAACTATAATCTAGACACAATACAATACACAATAAACACGATACTTATTCCCCATTCATACCACGACATTAAAATACATGAAGAACATTTAAAAATAACAGTTCGAACAGAATACTACCTGGAATACGGAACACAGAATACATGAATTTTCTCGAGAACAGAACTGACTAGAACAGGAACTAGATGCACTGCTGAAACAGTACGAAACTTACCGGTCTCATAAAGAGACACGTCAGGACCCGCATCCACCGAAGTGGACACTTCGTTTGTGGGTCTGTGTACCACCAACCCACGGACCAGAGTCAATTAGATTGACCCTGTCTAGATACTACCCCAGTAATGGTACTCACCGGGCAGCAAGAACGGAAGGCCTCAGACTGGACGGGACTGCTTGGACGTTGGACGGACGAACTTCGGACTTCTGTTACGGGTGGGCCTCCGGATACCTCGGACCTTGAACTCTCGGCTTGGGCTCTGGTCGGGACTCGCCGCGTTCCTCCACCGTCTCGTTTGGATGCTGGACCGCCTCCTCCGTCTCCTCCGTGGGCCTGAGGGATACTTGAAGCAGAAATATCTGCCGGTGCGCAGAAGAGTTCCGTCACGACTGCAGAGGGTCAGGGGGTCGGCGTGGCTTCACCGACGCGTGGGGAAAGGGCAAGTCCCTATTCGGGCGCCATTATGTGGTAAATAAATAAATAATACCCTATTTTTGAATGTATAAATGAATAACAGATAGCTCAATAAATAAGAGTCAAAATTCGAGGTAGTAGGAGTTTCGCAGGTTTATTACAGCATAAAGGACAGGAACAGGACAACCTGCATAGGAATAGGATGGCAGGGCCCAGCAGCGCTGCTGGTGTCAGGATCGGGACAAGGAAAAGGATGATTTTTTTAATAACAGTGCATGAGCATATATACATAACGCAAACACATAGCATTACATTGCAATAGGCGTAGCAGTGGGTGGAGCAGAAGGTGTGACGCGTAGCAGTCGCGAAAGATAAGGGTGAAAAGAGGTGTAACAGGGCGTATACATAGACATGTGATGCAAACGTAACAGAATATGTCATGAATGGGGCGGAAACCATGGAGGGGGCTACCTAAGGAGCCGGGACCTCTAACCTGATGGTGCGCGCAAACTAGCAATGACGTATCACTAGGAGAAGCTGGGGGCTATGAACTCTGTGCTAGGAGCAGAGACTGAAGTCTGGAGAGTCAGGGCGACATGTACCTAAGCAGTATCTAGTATCTGATGTTTAGAGAACATGTTGATATAAACTAGAAGTTAGGAGGGGAAAGGCTGACTTGATTCTAAGACTGGACCATGCATTATTCTACATGTAGTACGTGATGAAGAATATTAAATGACCATTAAATGCAGTATTTCTCTAACGTGGAGACGTGAAGGCTAGACAATGACGGAAACTATTGATGCGATTCAGTAGCTTAGGAATGCAGAGAAGGAGGACTGAACTGATAACTGGAACTATAACATACTTTTGGCAGACTCAGAGGCAGAGCCAGGCTGAACCGGGCACTGTGAGGCAGGAAGTAAGTGAAGGGTCGAGGATACAGGTGGGGGCTGTATCGCTCCTCAGCGAGGCTTTAGGAGACAGGAGCTGAATCTGATGTCCGGGCCCTTTTGAGGCCTAGAAACGGGGACTTTACAATGAAATAACGTGCACACTGAGAAACGTGGCAACGTAACTTTACATAGGCCTGATATTCGTAGTATTCACGAGGACTAGAAACTGGCATATTAGAGATGGACACAACTATAATTGCGTCATTAATCGAACATGGGGAATGCATATGCATATTTAATCATGCACACATAACATATGATGGATGACACGTAGGGACACAGAACATGGCAAAATTTACTTTTCCACAGATCAATATTGCAAGGCATGAAAGTAACACAATATTACACCCTGTCAGACAGTGTTGCAAGCTGAATCAACGTGTTGTGGTATTGCGCCCATTTTTATGAAGTTATGATATGTGCAGTGCATAGAATAACTCATAGTGCCACAGAAGCCCCCCCCCCACTATTGCTATCCTTCTTACTATTAGTATTCAGAAAGACTGGCAGCGATGGGCCTTTGGGGCTTGGGTGGGGGAGAGGTGGCTGAGTCTTAGAAGATAACAGGCACGGGGAAGAGGCCATTCATCGGTGCTCCAAGTCACTCCTGCTGTGTGCCAAAGATTTCATGACACCTGGTAGGCCCCTCTTGGTCCCCAGGAAGGACAGGACTGCCAAAATAGGACAGCTGTACATCATAAAATCATGTATATAAAAAAGAAATATTCTGAATTTGTACAATAGAAGTAGTTGTCATATACATTTGAAAGCCCAGCTTTCTAACAACGTAGGCTGATCTCAGGGATTGGGCCGAAATTAGCGAGCCAAAATTTAAGGGTACACAGTTTCTGTTTACCCAGCTAAAATACCTTATTCTGCCCTGTTTGCCTTAAGAGAATATGTACGCACGTAAACCACGACTTCCAATAGGCAGCATTTCACGGAAAGACCAGCATGCAGATTTGTCATGTGTAAGAAAACTGGCTATTAGTTGGAACAATGTGAATCCTTAGGCTGGATCTGATGAAGTCCTCTCAAAATTTGATAAGAAACGTTAGTGGATTTTTCAAATACATTTCGTACTATTTTTAAACAAAAAGATGTCTCTGGTTCTTTTTCATTAAAATTAATCGAGTGTAGAGATTTAGGCTTACATATTCATTACACTCAGCTGAAAAAATTGAATGATTCTGGCTTGGGGACAGTTAATCAATTTGGTATTCAGGGCAGGATGATTACTTGGGAAGTAGTGCAGGCCAGAAGCCTTGGTCACAATAAACCTTCCTTTTTTGAATTTATTAAAATTATACATTTTTTGAAAAAATACAATCTCATATTTAACATTCCCCCAGGAAAAATAGCTTCTGCATTGTATATATCGAAACTGTCTGGAGTGGGCAATTGGTATCGTTTAATGAGTTCTCAAGACGAATCCCCATTGGTTTTAGAAAGGTCGGAGAAAGTTGCAGCTCAAACTCAATGTATTTTTCTTATCAAGAATGGCAAAAGATATCAATCACAGGAAACAAGGTTTTGAGAGCTGCTAACTATAAAAGAATGTCATTTCTTGACCACTGGATGGCATATTACACCCCAGAAGCATTAGATAAAATGTAGCCAGTGGTGGCAAATAGTTGTTTTCGCTGTGGTACTTTAGCGGAAGGTGGGATGGTGGCATACTTTTTTTTCTTGCCCCAAGCTGATAATGTTTTGGGAAAAAATATTTGCATATTTTAGTAGGGCGAATAAAAGAACGTACAAACCCACAGTAGAAGCTGTTTTGTTTGGGATTGCTACTAGGGAGGCTGTACGATCGAAAACTGAGAGTCTTTTTCTTGCCATTGTTATGATGGTTGCTCGTTCATTCATTTTACAAAATTGGAGATCATCAGAAATACCTTTGTTTGAGAAATGGTTTATGAAGATGAAACGTACGAAGTAGTTCGAAGAAGCCTATGCCAAACGGGTGGGGGCAATTAAGACATTTTCGCGGGTTTGGGAGTATTTTGTTGATTGTTAATTTGATGATGGTTTTTCGCTGATGTTTTCGATAATTAACTATTAATGAACAAAGATTTTGTATTTTGGACCAAGTTTGCAGTATTTGTTAAGTGCAAATATTGGATGCTTCTTGATGGCTTTGCTCAATAAAAAAAATTTATAAACAAAAAAAGAAGAAGTCCTCTCAAAATTGTACACTTTTGCAGGGAGGTCCTGCTGATGCTCCAGAGGTCTTGGTAGTCCAAACATTTCCTGAATCCCATCTTCAGGTAGAGCACTCAGGGGACAGGACTCACTCCATCAGAGGACACCACATGGTCCAGTCCAGGTCCAATTCTACTTGTCATCTGGCTAAGAAAAAGGTCTCTGTAACTTGTTGTGTCCCTTTAGCCACAGAGGGGGGGCAGTCATCTGACCTTTGGAGTCCAATTCGCAGGCTTGAGTATGTTCCAGACCTTCAGATCTCCACAAAGATCACAAAAAGCAAGTTCAGTCCTCTTCTGTTTTCCACATGTCCAGATGTGTTCTTCTGAGCTGTGGATGAGGTGACACTAACCAGTGGGTGAGGAGCGACTACTGGATACTCTCTAACTAATGAGAAAAAAAGTTCCCTTCTCAATTTTGCTGCACTTCCCATTTGTCTTGCTGCAAATTATCCCACAGTGCACTATACTGGGTAAAACCATAAACGAAAGCATCCTTCTGTCTTCTGTTCTTGAAGTTTCTTGTGTCTCATTCGGGGAAGGGTGGAGGCTTAGGGAATTGTGCAGTCCCCACCTTCTCTTTACCACCAAAATGGTTCTGGGACATGCTCACCCCACTCACCATTGGCGAGCCATGCCCACGGAAAAAAACAATCATGTGGTGGTTGGCAGAGTTTGGCTGAAATTCCTAACTCCGCAAACTCCACCTGCAGAGCAAAATGTATCACCCACCCTTAGTTTTCGCCCCTCATTGAAGTGATGCATGACAGGGGCCAGCGACTAGCATGTAAATGCTAATTAGCCTCCTGGAGGTTCAGGCAGCTAAAGTCTAACTTTTCAAACGTTACCGTTATTAAATATTTAATAGAAATTCAACCTCACCGGTGAATTGGATGTTTAATATATATTAAAAAAAGTTGTTGAATTATTTCTGATGCTTATCCCAAACCTGAGTTAGCAGAAATACTATTTTATTCTGAACTTTAGTTTACTTTATAGCTACAGCTATAGCTCTTTTCAGTGGAAGTACATTTTGTAGGATAGTCACTGTAAGTACATGCCAACAATAAATTCTTACATGCACCACTTTTAATACTAGGTACCCTGACATGTGTGCTACAATGCCTACTTAGGAGTGATTATTTAATAATTAAACGTAGGGTTATTTTCTTTGAAAATATTTATTTTGACAGGTTTTCCCAAACAATTTTAAGCTGCTGGAGTCATGCTACAAAGAGAGGCCTGAAGCCATGTTTCCTTTGGCAGCCTAGTGAATGGCACAGCATGTACTGCAGTTCACAGTTGGTATTTAACTTTCCCAGGCCATTAATGTAGTTTCCTGCACCATATACTACAGCCATTCTGAAAAGTCCGTCGGCAGCTTGAACGGTACATTAAGGTGCAGGAAGGGAAGCTAGCAGAGAAAGCGGCGTTGCTTCCTATGGCTCCCCATCTTCTCAATTAGTGGCGTACAGTCTGCGAGCAGCTGTTGGCGGCATCATATCATCTAGAAAAGTTCCACTGCCCGGCGCACCGGTAGCGTCTGCATATGGAGGGTCTCCGGTAGGGGGACCCTGCTTGCGAAGTTAATCAAGAGCGAGACACCTGTGTCTCCTATAGCACAGATGCAGTCCAGGGAGGGAAGAACAGTATATAACCAAGGGATAATCCTGAACATCTTGTCCGATCATCTTGCCAGGGTGTAATCGGGGCGTCTTTCATCGGCCCCAGAGGTGATGGCTGAGTTTATGGCCACCCTAACTTACCCTGATTAGAAAATAAGCTGCGCCAGATGCTGGATGACCTGATATCTAAAGAAGAAATACAGGGGGCCATGAACGCTCTAAAGCAATCTAAAAGACTTGGGAGTGATGGTCACCCGTCCGAGTTTTATAAGATGTTTGCACCGGTGTTGGTGGACCGCCTATTTTAGGTATATAACGTAGCGCTTCAGAATCAAACACCGCCAGCTTCAATGAAAGAAGCGCTAGTAGTTATGATCCCCAAGGCAGACAGGGAATTCCGGTTGCCGGGTTAGTATAGACCAATTTCCCTATTGAATATAGATATAAAAATCCTGAGCAGAATCGTGCCAGCCCAGCTTCAGCCACATATGCACCGCTTAATTCACCCTGATCAGGCATGCTTCATCCCTAAACGTAGAACTACCCATAATCTGTGGAGGCTCGCCCATATATGGCATTCTCCCATTCTGGATCAGGATGATTATGCCCTGGCGTTATTAGATACAGAGCAGGCCTTTGACTCGGTCAACTGGTCGTACATTTGGGTGATCCTGCGAAGAATGGGAGTGGGGGTACAATTTCTTAAATGAATACAGTTATTCTACTCAGCCACCATACTACAACATGTATGGGGAGTTGTCTCGAGGGCCTTCACACTGCAACGCGGCACCAGGCAAGGATGTCCATTGCTGCCGCTTCTTTTTGCGACGGTGATGGAGCCGCTGGCAGCAGCTCTGAGAAAGGAATGGGCTGTATGGGGGATCCTGTTAGGAGCGACTAATCATGTGGTATCCAAGAGCGCGGACGATTCCCCAACCTCCTCAAGCTATTCCTATCCTATTGGATGCACTCCAGGAGTTCGGGAACACTTCTGGATTGCAAACAAAACCGGGAAATCGAAACTGCTCCCGATAGGATAGTTAACTTTACAGCCACATGAGGCGCTGCCGGAAGTGGGACTCCCATGGGAGGAGACTGAGCCCAGGTACCTAGGGATTAAACTGACGGTTACGGCTGAGCAATATTTGATGCTTAATATAGAAAAAGCAATTGAGGGAATATGTGGTTCAGTTGAGGTTCTGTGATTCTTGAGCCTGACTCCATTTTGTCTGAATTGTTCGTAGACACCATTTTAGTGTTGCCCTCACGTAGGCCGCAGAGGTGAACGAACGAACAAAGTTGCATGGGCCTCATTGTTCATGTATGCATTAACAGGCCCTTTCGACTCTGAAGGACCTGCAGAGAAACTGACCTCTTCACCTGAAACTGACCTTTTGCGAGGCAAGTTTCTCCAGCTGATCGTTGTCTGAGATTGCGAATCAGGAGATCGTTAATTTAAGTTTCCTTGCACATATCTTATCCTAATCAGCATCTGAATGGTTTCTTTCCTTACGACTTTTCATTTCATGGGTTGTGCTTTTCAATTACAAATTTGTCCGGCTTGCAAAGATCGAATTTGGGACAGTCCTAATAATTAACTTTTGGGTTGGGTTACTGTAAATTGGGTTTTTGTTAATGTGATACTCAGTTAGAAAATGTGTCCTCTTGGTCAGAATTTTGCGCAGTGGGTGTGCATTTATAATGAGAATATGGTGTATAAATAATGATGTCTTGCTCTATGAAAATTGAGAAGTTTCTTGAGTTGTACACCGTGTTGTATTGCTGGGATTACTGTTACTAGCTGCAGCTAATAAATTTGATCTCTGACGCCATCTAGAAGTATTCCGTGTCTCTGTATACCAAGGCAAGGGAACCCGAAGACTTCGGGCGTGTCCCTGGCGCCGCTGGGTCTTGAAACCCCATTTCTTCAGTTGGCGCGGCCAACGAGGGGCGACTTCAGAGGTACTGGTCCAAGCCCGAGGATCGTGAGGAACCACGTGAGGAAATTCTGGAGGAAGGCCGCCACTTCATCGACCCCTGCATGTCGACGTGGACCAAAGGTTTTTTCTGCGAGGCTTCCCGCTTTCGGACGGCTAGGAAGGACTGCTGCCCTGACTGTCGCCTTGTCTTGGACCCTCTGATTGATGCTTGTAGAGCGAGACGATAGATAGTCTTCTGGTGGCGTGACAGATATTTGGTTAAGTATAAGTGGGTTGCTCCCACAACTTTATTTTGGTTCTTGGTTTTGATTTGGTTGTTGCAATAATCAAAGCCGAGGGGCTTGTATATTTATGAGGATATCGATAGTTGATACCCCTTGAAGTTTGAAACCAGACTAGTGAGCAAGATGCCTGGTCTTGGTAAACTTGGTAATTGGTTTGTTTGTGGTTGTAATAGGGATTCCCGATTGGAGGATTCGTGTCTGATACCTCCGGTTGGAACTCCAACTTATGAGCTCTATTCAAAACACGGAGTGGGCCCTATTACTTATAACGAAGTATGGGTCCGCTACACAAAAAAAGATGGTGTTTTACGATGGCCCCAATATGGTAGTTTGGAATCGAATATTTTTGATAATCTGGAAGTTGCGCTATTTTGGAAGAAAGCATGGCCGGCAATGTTTGACTCTTTCCGCCTCTGGCATAAGGAAGCCAAACAGCGAGAAATTAAGCAAGCGAAGAGAGATAGGAAAGATAAGAATATGTCAGTACTACAAGCTGCTAGGCAGTTTAGGGAAGATGGAGAAGAGCGTGCAAGTGAAGTCTTAGATAGACAACGTTGCATGGCCATTGATAAGTGTTATCTGGCCTTGCCGTCTTCTCCTCCAAAAGTGACTGAAGACCCTGAAAAAGATCCTTTGATCTCTCATTTACTGAGATTGCCACCCCCTTATGTGCAGGGTGCTACTGTGACTCCATTACCCCTGGTTGTTCCACCCTTTGTTGTTCAACCTCCTGCTGTTGTTCAGCCACCCGGTGCTCCACAGATGGTTTTACCTCCTCCTGCGCAACCCACTCCAGGGTCGCAAGCTTTGCTACCAGCTTTGCCTCAAACTCCTTTGCCTTCTACTTCTGCATCTTCGACTCCTACTGCTCTGGTTCCTACACCTCTTTTGCCTCAAAATACTTATTCTCCTGTTCTTATGTCTGCTTCTTCTCCATCTGCTCGAAAACGAATGACTGAGAGTGTTGTTAATCTGTTGTCTCCATTGTTTGGGTCACTGAATATGACCCCTGTTTCGGAACGTAAGCAGAGTCGTAGTCAGCTTCCTAGTTCCGAGGAGCGGACAGTGTTAGATCTATTGGCTTGTAGATGGGTTTTAAATGCTTCTAGGTACGATTTGCAAGCGGTTATGGATGTTTTCTTTCAGTGGGAACCGCCGAAGCAATGTTTTTTTTTAATGTAATGTGTACTTTTCTTCGTCAGGAATGGGAGGATAATGAGTTGGATCCGATTCCGCAGGAAGTGCTTGATGTTCAGTCAGAGTTTGCTAAAAGGACGATAGTGGAGTCTGATGTTGAGGAAGCCGTAGAGGCGATACTTGCTTTTAGGTCTAGATTACCGCCTCAGACATTGTACGAACTTGATTCTTCTGTTAGGAGGAAAGTGAAGCAGTATCCTATGAGAGAGGTTCCCCCTGTATGGAGAGAAGCAGTTGCTGCTAATGTTAATTTGGGTATTCAGGCCGCAGAGGCTCATTTTCAGCGAGTATGGGTACATGTTCCTTGGAAGAGAGCAGAGGTCTTGGCTCTTAAGCAGACCTTACCTGAACCCCGTAAGAATCCTGCCGGTTATTATAAGGAGTTGTCTCAGACAGTTGAAGCGTGTATTATGAATTTAGCTGACATAGATATGTTAATGGGTAATGTAGTTCCTCAACCTTTGTGGGCGAAGATTCGTCAGGAGAATCATGCGGCAGATTTAGGAGATACGTGGGCTAATATTGTTGCTGCAGATGGTCGGCAGGTAGGAGGTGCTAAACCTGAACCTTTATTTGTAGAATTACCAGGTAGGATTATTAATTTGATGAAAACTATAATGCCTCCTTTACGAGTGAATTGGGATAAGTTAGCAGCATGCAAACAAAAGAAAGACGAGAGTGTGTCTGATTTCTTCACTAGGTTTGAAGAGACGTTTATTGATCATAGTGGTCAGGACATGAGTACTGAAGGTGGTCAAAGGTTGTTCGTGGACAAATTTGTCTTTAACCGCATGCGTGCGGGCGGAATTCCGCTCGTACGCTGAGATTTTTTAAATCGCACTTTACGTGACGAGCTGGGCTCGTCATCAGCGTGCGAGGAGGCTACGCCATGACGAGCCCAGCTCGTCATCAGCGTCGAAGGGGTTAATTTGCTTCCCAAACATTCTAATAAGTTAAAGGACTCTAAGAGTTCATGGGCTGTTTCTTCGTCGGCCCAGATATTGGCTACTGCACAATATTATGAGAATAGGGATAAAGTTGAGAAGGATAAAGCAGAGAAGAAGACTAAAGATTTAAAGACGAAAGTTCTTTTGCAGCAAGCTTATCCGCCTCATCAGAATCAGCCTCAGTTTCAGCAACCTCCACAGTTTCAGAGATTGTTACTGAAGCCTGAGCCTTATGCTCCTCGATTTTTTCCTGGACCTAATCAGTGTGCTTATTGCAGAGAGGAAGGTCATTTCAAGAATAGTTGCCCGGCTTTGTTACAGCGTGCGAATGGTATGTCTGGTCAGAGAGATCGTGGTGGTTTCCAGCAAGCTCCTAGGGGTAGGTGACGTGGTGTGTTATCCCAGAATGAGTGTTCCTCTTCCCTTCAGAATTCTGCGAATTATTTTGACAGACAGAATGTTCCGAGTGGTCAGTATGCACAGTACTATGTTGAGGATTACCGTGTTGAAGGTAAGAGTGTTGGTTATAATGATAGTTAGGACAGCCATGGGCAAAGAGAGGGAGTAGTGTCAGTTCCAGTAGACCAGAGTGGACCTTATGTTGAAGTGATTACATCAGGTGTGGCAGAACATTTTCTTCTGGACACTGGTGCGACGAAGAGTTCTATTATGCACTCTAAACTTCCTGGCGCACCTTTGTCTGGCTTGACCAATGTTTCTGTAGGATTTTCAGGCGCCCCAGTTCGTAATCCGGTTTCTAGTCCTTTGCCTCTTTCTATTGGTCCTTGTGAATTGGAAGCCCCCCTTATTCTGACGACTGGTTGTAATGAGAATCTGTTGGGTTTGGACTTGCTGAAAAGACTGCATGCGACATTACATTGTTCTCCTTCGGGAGTACATCTTACCTTGGGTAAGAAAATGATTTCTCCGATGTATTTGTCTAAAGATTGCCTTCCACTGGAATTGCGTTCTCTTCCTGATACACTTTGGGCTACAGGTCCCAATGATGTTGGTCTTTTGCAGATTCCACCTTATGTTGTTACCCTTAAGTCAAATGCTAGGCTACCTCGTATTCCGCAATATAAAATCTCTAGCGATGGCGAGAGAGCTCTTCTAGCGATTATTTATGATTTGGTTGAGAAGGGTGTAATTGAAGAAACGAGAGGTAATGTGTGTAACAGTCCTATTTTGCCTGTCCTTAAGCGGACTGATGCTTCTCAGCCACCTGTGTATCAGTTTGTGATCGATCTTCGAGCAGTGAATAAGATTGCTGTGGCACAGTTTCCTGTTGTCCCTGATATCACTGCTTTGCTGATTCCTGCTTCGGCAGCCTGGTTTTCTGTTATCGACTTGAAGAATACTTTCTTCAGTATTCCGATCGCTGAGGAGAGTAGAGGGGAAACATCCTTTACACCGCGGATGTTTCAACGCGGTGCTGTTACGACGCGTCCTTTACAACGCAAGTCGTAACCACGACTTGCGCTGGAGGGCGCTACAGGACGAAGAATAGTTTATTTACTATTCCAACACCTTCCCTAGTGTCCACGGGGACTGGTGTTAGAATAGTAAATTAAACTATTCTCGATCCGCGCCCCCAACGCAAGTCGTTGTCACGACTTGCGTTGTAAAAAACGCGTTGTAACAGCACGCGTTGTGACAGTACGCGTCGTATCGTCATACATCCGAGTAGAGATATTTTCGGCTTCTCATTAGGAGGTCGAAGCTTCCGGTTTAAGAGAGCTCCCCAAGGTTATTGTGAAAGTCCCTCCATCTATAGTCAGGCGTTGAAAACTCAGCTTGATGGTTATGTGTTGCCTACTAGTGCTACTCTTATTCAGTACGTTGATGATTTGTTGATTACTGCTGATGACGAAGAGATTTGTAAAGAGGCTACTCTTTCTTTGATACGACATTTGTCTGACCTCCATCATAAAGTGTCGCCTTCAAAGTTACAGTATTGCCAACAAGAAGTAACCTACTTAGGTCATCTCTTGTCGAAGGAGGGAAGAAGGTTGACCCCAGAACGAATTCAAGCGATTGTTCAAATGAGTGTGCCATCCACACAGAGAGAAGTGCGTGCCTTCTTAGGTATCACGTCATATTGTAGGCAATGGATCCCTAATTTTTCCCTGCTAGCGAAACCTCTGTTGGCATTGACTCTTAAAGATACTCTGTATCCTCTCCCTTGGTCTGATGAGTGTAAGAAAAGTTTTTCTGAATTACGTGATGCATTGTGTTCGGCTCCGGTGTTGGGTACTCCCGACTACAGTAAGCCTTTCACGTTGTACGTGCACGAAAGAGAAGGTTGTGCGTTGTCAGTGTTGACACAACCATTCGGGGACAAGCAGCGTCCATGTGCATATTTTTCAGCTACGTTAGACCCAGTTGCTAAGGCGTTACCGAGTTGTTTGAGAGCTACAGCGGCAGCGGCTGTTTCTATCCGACAGTCTGCTGGTTTGGTATTGGATAATACGTTAATTGTGATGGTCCCACATGCAGTGGATACTTTATTAAACAGGACCAAGACACAGCACCTTACTAGTGCACGTCTTTCAGGTTATGAGTTGACACTGTTGGCTAGCCATGTGCACATCAAAAGATGTAATGTGTTGAATCCAGCTACGTTGTTACCGATCTCTACAGAGACAGATGCTCAGGAACAACATGATTGCTTCCTTCGGACAGAGGAAGAAACGAAGGCTAGAGTTGACCTAAAAGATACTCCTCTTGAGAATGTTGATGGTACCTTATGGGTAGATGGTTCGTGTTTTAAGCTTCCGAATGGTGAGACGACTGCAGCATATGCTGTCACAACTTTACATACAGTTGTATGATTTATCTGAAGTATAATCCTGGAAAGGGAACTCCAACTCCAGCTGGTCATTTTGCTCCTCCAACTCATCCATTTGAAGAGATACAGTTAGATTACATTCACATGGAGAGATGTAATAATTTGAAGTATGTCATTGTGGTTGTTTGTGCCTTTTCCAGATGCATGGAGGCCTACCCCCTAAAGGATAATACTGCCTTGTCTACAGCCAAGGTTTTTGCTCAAAGAGTACTTCCCCAGATTTGGTTTGCCGAGAATTGTATGGTCGGATAATGGGAGTGAATTTGTGGGCCGAGTCATGAAGAAAGTGTGTGCAGGATTGGGTATCAATCAGAAGTTCCATGCAGCAAATCACCCCCAGTCTGCTGGACTTGTTGAATGTTACAATGGTATCTTGAAGCTGAAATTAGCTAAGGTACAAGCGAGCACTGGTCTTACATGGCCGGGTGCCTTGCCGTTGGCTCTTTTGTCAACAAGGACGACAGTGCATTCTCGTGTGGGACTTAGCCCATACGAAATAGTTTTTGGTCGTCCAGCGAATGTTTGGGGTGTGCCTCGTCCAAAAGAATACAGCAGTATTGTGTACCCTATGTTGGTGGATTACTTACATGACTTGACTGCTAAATTACGTGTTCTCCACCAACAGGTCTATGACAGTTTACCGGCAGCTTCTGCGGATCCAGGTCACAAGATCCAACCCGGTCACTATGTTCTGCTAAATAATTTCCAGCGATCGAAGAATTTGGAGCCGAGGTGGACTGGTCCGCACTTAGTTCTACTTGTGACTCGGACTGCTGTTAGAGTAGCTGGTAAAAAGAATTGGGAGCTTGCCACCCACTGTAAAGGAGTCCCGTTACCCTTACCGTATGATAAGTGGGTGAGGGGAGGTATTGGCGATTCTGAATGCGAGAGAACTCCTAAGTTTGTGCCTTTTAGTGATGCTCATTTGACTTGGACTCAGTCAGAACGCGAGGATGATGATGTTCTGCAAGCTGCTGTGCCTCCACATCTGAAGCTCGACACAACGAATCTGGAGCTTCTTTTTAAGGACCAAACTGTGCCTGGCAAAGAGCGCTACAATCTGAGATCGAAAAAGGACACGTAAATGGACAAATAAAGATTGAATTTTTTTATATAGTGAATTACACCTTGTCAGATCAAGAGACTTTTTCACTTTTTTCTTTTTCGAGTCACCATCCAGACTCAGCTGCAGGGTCGCGGTACAGCCTTAAGGGGTGAGCCGCATACTGACATAAGGTCTGTGGTTGAGGGTCGTTAGTGCGATCTTGGCGCACACTTAAGTGAAGAAGGTAATAGCCGTGAGCAGCACGTTAGAGGATTGAGTCTTTTAGATCTGATAAGAGTGTTGAGAAAATTGGCTCTAAAAAGAAAATGTGTACATTGGTCCGTAGCAAATGTTTTTTGATATTGTGTTTCTTGATGCTTTTGAATATTATATTGGGATGTGTGGGTTGGATTGTTTATGCCATACAACATACGCTTGCATCTACCTCCCAACCTACTCTTTCTTTTTCTACTGTTTCCCCACATGAGTTTCATACGTAGCCTGAACATGAACAGACACGAAGATCAGAATTTGTGAACAATTTGTTCATACAGATGTTGCATCAGCATCAGTTAGTCGTAAATACCACAAATTGTTGGGTGTGTGGTCTTATGCCACATACGACAGATAAGGGAATGCCATATTTGGTTTTGCCTTTTTCGCCTAATGGGTCAGTATGGGCACTCCAAGCAATGTTTATCTATGCGAATGAAGCATCTCCTGTACAATCCGTCAAAGATAATGCGAGTAATAATGCCTTGTTAAAGGGAATAGTAGATATGATCAGAGATATTGATGCGTATAATGCTATCCCTAAAGATGAGGTACGAGCATATGTTGATTGGAACAAGACGAGATATAGCATTAGCCTGACAGAGAAGGAGAGACAGAAAAGGTCTCCCCCTATTTGGATTGTACCCCACCGAGGTAATTTTTGTCTGCAAGGTAATGGTCAGAATCCGAGAGCTCAGCTTGGTAGGAGTGTGTGTGATCACACTTATGTCTATTGGTCTCAGACTTTTCCACCGTTCGTGCCAGCTAAAGGCACGTATTTTGTTTGTCACGACAGAGCATATACATGGTTGCCTTCTGATTTCTCAGGCACATGTTATGTGGCATTTGTGCTTCCCCCTACATACACAGCTGTTTTCAATTACCATAAGACAAGATATGGTAGAGGTGTTATCGATCAGAAAGATACTGAAGGACAAGAAGTTGGAGACTTCTTTAAGGGTTACGTGCCCTTTTGGGGTCCTATGGCCAATAGTAGGAGTATTCGTCAGCTTACTAGAGTGGCCGAGGCCACTATAAATGAGACTGCGGGTGCTCTTAGCAATATTACAGCTGAGCTTCAAGCGGATCGCCTTATGACATTACAGAACCGCTTTGTTTTAGATATTATACTTGCAGATAGAGGTGGGGTATGTAAATTGATCGGGTCTAGTTGCTGTGTTTTCATACCAGATAACGCCCCAACAGTGTACCAAGCCATCTTGAGGTTACATAAGTCTGCTGAGTCTGTACATGTAGACGAAGGGAACTGGTCATTGATAGAATGGTTTTGGGAACTGCTGTCCAAATGGGGATGGAAGATTCTGATGTTTCTTGGTATGGCTTTAGCAATCCTTTTCTCGTGTTGCTTGTGCATCCAGTGTGGTCCCGCCATTTGTGGCCTTTGTGCTGCAATCTGTGTGAGTAGACCAGTCCCAAGAGAAGTGAAGGATAATAAGATGATGTTACAGCAACACCTTGATGACCTGATGAGAATAGATATAGACCTGGATTCAGATTAACGTGAGTTTAGGTTAATGGCAAAAGGAGGGGCTGAGGTTCTGTGATTCTTGAGCCTGACTCCATTTTGTCTGAATTGTTCGTAGACACCATTTTAGTGTTGCCCTCACGTAGGCCGTAGAGGTGAACGAACGAACAAAGTTGCATGGGCCTCATTGTTCATGTATGCATTAACAGGCCCTTTTCGACTCTGAAAGACCTGCAGAGAAACTAACCTCTTCACCTGAAACTGACCTTTTGCGAGGCAAGTTACTCTAGCTGATCGTTGTCTGAGATTGCTAATCAATGTTCAGGAGATCGTTAACTTTAGTTTCCTTGCACATATCTTATCCTAATCAGCATCTGAATGGTTTCTTTTCTTACGACTTTTCATTTCATGGGTTGTGCTTTTCAATTATACATTTTTCCGGCTTGCAAAGATCGAATTTGGGACAGTCCTAATAATTAACTTTTGGGTTGGGTTACTGTAAATTGGGTTTTTGTTAATGTGATACTCAGTTAGAAAATGTGTCCTATTGGTCAGAATTTTGCGCAGTGGGTGTGCATTTATAATTAGAATATGGTGTATAAATAATGATGAAAAACCAAAGGTGGTGATGGACGGAGCGTTGACAATACAAACACTCACCCCCAGTCAACTGATCTGGGTTTAATCCATCACCGTTCTTTAGCTCACTCCGCCACCCCAGTTCAGACATGGCCATATGCAAATCAGTCTGACCCTGTGCCTCATGGGAACAGTCCAGCCCGAACTGCCAAGCCATGTCTTCCCTGGACCGGAATCAAGCTTCCCAGGACCGGTTTCTGGCATTACAGCCGTCTTCAGCCGGGCTTGCTTGACTCCAGTGGCAAAGTGAGCAAGGGACTCACGTCTGAGCATACCCTGCCAACTTAGGGCGAACAAAGAAAAACCAAAGGTGGTGATGGACGGAGCGTTGACAATACAAACACTCACTCCCAGTCAACTGATCTGGGTTTAATCCATCACCGTTCTTTAGCTCACTCCGCCACCCCAGTTCAGACATGGCCATATGCAAATCAGTCTGACCCTGTGCCTCATGGGAACAGTCCAGCCCGAACTGCCAAGCCATGTCTTCCCTGGACCGGAATCAAGCTTCCCAGGACCGGTTTCTGGCATTACAGCCGTCTTCAGCCGGGCTTGCTTGACTCCATTGGCAAAGTGAGCAAGGGACTCACGTCTGAGCATACCCTGCCAACTTAGGGCGAACAAAGAAAAACCAAAGGTGGTGATGGACGGAGCGTTGACAATACAAACACTCACCCCCAGTCAACTGATCTGGGTTTAATCCATCACCGTTCTTTAGCTCACTCCGCCACCCCAGTTCAGACATGGCCATATGCAAATCAGTCTGACCCTGTGCCTCATGGGAACAGTCCAGCCCGAACTGCCAAGCCATGTCTTCCCTGGACCGGAATCAAGCTTCCCAGGACCGGTTTCTGGCATTACAGCCGTCTTCAGCCGGGCTTGCTTGACTCCAGTGGCAAAGTGAGCAAGGGACTCACGTCTGAGCATACCCTGCCAACTTAGGGCGAACAAAGAAAAACCAAAGGTGGTGATGGACGGAGCGTTGACAATACAAACACTCACCCCCAGTCAACTGATCTGGGTTTAATCCATCACCGTTCTTTAGCTCACTCCGCCACCCCAGTTCAGACATGGCCATATGCAAATCAGTCTGACCCTGTGCCTCATGGGAACAGTCCAGCCCGAACTGCCAAGCCATGTCTTCCCTGGACCGGAATCAAGCTTCCCAGGACCGGTTTCTGGCATTACAGCCGTCTTCAGCCGGGCTTGCTTGACTCCAGTGGCAAAGTGAGCAAGGGACTCACGTCTGAGCATACCCTGCCAACTTAGGGCGAACAAAGAAAAACCAAAGGTGGTGATGGACGGAGCGTTGACAATACAAACACTCACCCCCAGTCAACTGATCTGGGTTTAATCCATCACCGTTCTTTAGCTCACTCCGCCACCCCAGTTCAGACATGGCCATATGCAAATCAGTCTGACCCTGTGCCTCATGGGAACAGTCCAGCCCGAACTGCCAAGCCATGTCTTCCCTGGACCGGAATCAAGCTTCCCAGGACTGGTTTCTGGCATTACAGCCGTCTTCAGCCGGGCTTGCTTGACTCCAGTGGCAAAGTGAGCAAGGGATTCACGTCTGAGCATACCCTGCCAACTTAGGGCGAACAAAGAAAAACCAAAGGTGGTGATGGACGGAGCGTTGACAATACAAACACTCACCCCCAGTCAACTGATCTGGGTTTA
Organism: Lissotriton helveticus; assembly: GCF_964261635.1. Classification (NCBI taxonomy): domain Eukaryota; kingdom Metazoa; phylum Chordata; class Amphibia; order Caudata; family Salamandridae; genus Lissotriton; species Lissotriton helveticus. The sequence goes on from NC_136067.1 coordinate 1,885,181,210, forward strand.
ATCCATCACCGTTCTTTAGCTCACTCCGCCACCCCAGTTCAGACATGGCCATATGCAAATCAGTCTGACCCTGTGCCTCATGGGAACAGTCCAGCCCGAACTGCCAAGCCATGTCTTCCCTGGACCGGAATCAAGCTTCCCAGGACCGGTTTCTGGCATTACAGCCGTCTTCAGCCGGGCTTGCTTGACTCCAGTGGCAAAGTGAGCAAGGGACTCACGTCTGAGCATACCCTGCCAACTTAGGGCGAACAAAGAAAAACCAAAGGTGGTGATGGACGGAGCGTTGACAATACAAACACTCACCCCCAGTCAACTGATCTGGGTTTAATCCATCACCGTTCTTTAGCTCACTCCGCCACCCCAGTTCAGACATGGCCATATGCAAATCAGTCTGACCCTGTGCCTCATGGGAACAGTCCAGCCCGAACTGCCAAGCCATGTCTTCCCTGGACCGGAATCAAGCTTCCCAGGACCGGTTTCTGGCATTACAGCCGTCTTCAGCCGGGCTTGCTTGACTCCAGTGGCAAAGTGAGCAAGGGACTCACGTCTGAGCATACCCTGCCAACTTAGGGCGAACAAAGAAAAACCAAAGGTGGTGATGGACGGAGCGTTGACAATACAAACACTCACCCCCAGTCAACTGATCTGGGTTTAATCCATCACCGTTCTTTAGCTCACTCCGCCACCCCAGTTCAGACATGGCCATATGCAAATCAGTCTGACCCTGTGCCTCATGGGAACAGTCCAGCCCGAACTGCCAAGCCATGTCTTCCCTGGACCGGAATCAAGCTTCCCAGGACCGGTTTCTGGCATTACAGCCGTCTTCAGCCGGGCTTGCTTGACTCCAGTGGCAAAGTGAGCAAGGGACTCACGTCTGAGCATACCCTGCCAATTTAGGGCGAACAAAGAAAAACCAAAGGTGGTGATGGACGGAGCGTTGACAATACAAACACTCACCCCCAGTCAACTGATCTGGGTTTAATCCATCACCGTTCTTTAGCTCACTCCGCCACCCCAGTTCAGACATGGCCATATGCAAATCAGTCTGACCCTGTGCCTCATGGGAACAGTCCAGCCCGAACTGCCAAGCCATGTCTTCCCTGGACCGGAATCAAGCTTCCCAGGACCGGTTTCTGGCATTACTTGATTCCGTTCTGGGAAGGACATGGCTTTTGTAGTTCGGACTGGACTGTTCCCATGGGGCAACAGGGTCAGAGCTGATTTGCATATCGCCATTGTCTAACCCAGGGTGGTGTGGAGTGCAAAAAAACGATGGATTTGGGCCCAGATCTTTTGACTGGGGGAGTGTGTGACATTGATCCACATTCAGTCCATCACTTGTTGTTTTTGCAATTGCCGCCCTAAGTGCGCTGGGGATGCCCAGACGTGGGTCCCAGGCACTCCACACCACTTGGAGTCAAGCTAGCCGGGCTGAAGAGAGGTGTTACCTCGAAACCGGTCCGGTCCTCGGATGCTTGATTCCGTTCTGGGAAGGACATGGCTTTTGTAGTTCGGACTGGACTGTTCCCATGGGGCAACAGGGTCAGAGCTGATTTGCATATCGCCATTGTCTAACCCAGGGTGGTGTGGAGTGCAAAAAAACGATGGATTTGGGCCCAGATCTTTTGACTGGGGGAGTGTGTGACATTGATCCACATTCAGTCCATCACTTGTTGTTTTTGCAATTGCCGCCCTAAGTGCGCTGGGGATGCCCAGACGTGGGTCCCAGGCACTCCACACCACTTGGAGTCAAGCTAGCCGGGCTGAAGAGAGGTGTTACCTCGAAACCGGTCCGGTCCTCGGATGCTTGATTCCGTTCTTGGAAGGACATGGCTTTTGTAGTTCGGACTGGACTGTTCCCATGGGGCAACAGGGTCAGAGCTGATTTGCATATCGCCATTGTCTAACCCAGGGTGGTGTGGAGTGCAAAAAAACGATGGATTTGGGCCCAGATCTTTTGACTGGGGGAGTGTGTGACATTGATCCACATTCAGTCCATCACTTGTTGTTTTTGCAGTATAAATAATGATGTCTTGCTCTATGAAAATTGAGCAGTTTCTTGAGTTGTACATCTCTGACGCCATCTAGAAGTATTCCGTGTCTCTGTATACCAAGGCAAGAGAACCCGAAGACTTCGGGCATGTCCCTGGCGCCGCTGGGTCTTGAAACCCCAGTTCTTCACGGTGCGCTTTTGGTAGGGATTACCTCTGTTCCTTATGGGAAGGATAGCTATAGCAAAAATGATCATCCTACAATGATGTCTCTCTGCGATGCAGCACTCCCTCTATAGAATACCTTGTTGTTGTTTTGTAACCCTAGCTAGCCTATTGTTAGATCTATTACTAAACATAAAAGGGTTAGACTAGCACATTGCAGAGAACATGGCAGGCTGGGGGACTGGAATTGTTTTATATGGCTTCTCAGTTACAGTACTCATTAGACTGGCTAGATGAAGCCAAAAACTGAAAGAAGAATTTGCTGGCAGGAACCTTCGGGGACCGGTCACTGCATGAATTACTGAAGATGTGGAAAAGAGTACATAATCCGGCTCGTGGGGTAGTATGGGAACTCACGGTTAGTAAGGTGTTGAGATGAGCGCTAAATGCCCCTGATACGCCCCTGTGGATGGTACAACCCTTCTCTAAAATTTCAACTTCTATGTCTGTCCACAGATAGAAGGAGGGGGGATGCCTCACGATGGGTGATCTATATGACAATAAACAATATATTACACAAGAACAGGCGGTGAGTACCTTTAATTTGGGCAACGTACAGTTTCTGCAATATGAGAAGATAGCCCAGATGACCAGGGAGTTGTGGCCCTCGTTCCCCAAAGAACCACTCATTGCAAATTTGTTGCAAGTGCTGCTATATATGACATAGGGACGAAGATTTATATTGCATTTGTACCAGGCAATCCGGGAGGATAAGATGTTTCAGACACTCCCTGTACAGGCACAGTGGTATACAATAGGGGACGCTCCCCTGATATCTAAGGATTAGATCAAAATTCATGAGGGGTTGAAACAAGTGAGCTTGAATACCCGATTTAAACTGATACAATACAGTTTTGTCCATCAAACCTACCTTACACCCAGAACATTAAATAGGATTCATCCAAACCGCTCTGGGCAATGCAGTGAGGCGGACGCGGATTTCATACATATGTCCTGGTCCTGTTCTAACATAAGCCCTTACTGGACCGATATCCTAGCTATGTTACAGGAGGCTACAGGTTGGGTGGTACCTTAGGAGATCGGCATGGCCTAAAATAGGAACCTTAGCAGGAAATGTGTGCTCTTGGGGCTGGTACTGGCAAAACAACATGTAGCCATGTCTTGCTTGAGCCACAATCCACCAAAAGTGTTGCTATGGTTGAGGGATGTGTATGAATAGGCTACGGTAGAGGCGGTCCGATTAAAGCGGATCAGAAGTGACAAAAAAGTGGAAGATGATTTACGGGCTTGGAGGGCAATAGTGAGAGACATGCTGGGAGAGCAGACACCTGGTGCTTCCCAGTCCAACAATTCAGAAACTGAGCTGTCTCGCAGATGATAGGGTGCCCACCACAAGGGATGAGATGATACATGATTACGAAGCAAGAGAAGGAACACAGAGGAGGATAGGAAGGAGAAGTGTACACACACAGACATGGAGGGGGGTGGTATGGGTAGGGGTGGGTAGGAGGAGTTTAACCAAAAAGGTTTTGTTGCCATGGAGGCATTAGTTAAGAATGTATGTTATATAAGTTGAGGGGATAAAGTGAAACAATAACATGTTAGGTTCTACTCATACGCTGGAAATGGCACTGTATGTTTTTGTTTCTCTTGCTGTAAAGTTTCAGAATAAGTCTGATGTACCCCCTTCACCTGTTTCAAATGCCAATAAAGGTATTTTTAAAATACAAAAATACTTTCACATATTTCAGTAAGTAGTATGATCAATCTTGCTGAATCCAGCAGACAAATACAAGAAGATAAGTGCGGCAACATAGCCACCATCTCACAGACCTTGTCACTCAGAGCCTGCAGAATAGATTCAGTATCTGTTTAAGTTGAAGATCTACCATGTAATTGGCTATTATGGAGTGCCGCTCTAAAGATGGTTGAAGAGGTTACTTACTACATCCGTTTTGTTGGCTCTGAGTAAATTGCTAATTTCATCCACTCTCGAGGATGGCATCTCGAATAGCGAACTGTCTACAGTTCCCAACAATTTTGGGGGGATTTAATCCATGCTCAGAGAGGTGTTAACATGCTTGTGTCCTTCAGGTCAATCATGATGGGAATGAATGTAAGATCTCTCAGAGTACAAACATCCAACGGAGAACTTGATGTGCTTGTTTTTGTGATTGTCTGTACGCAGTGTGATTGAAGTGAAATTGAGCAGTTGTTGAAACCGCTAGAATGTCTCTAGATTGCCATTATCTTCTTGCATTTCGGGGTGTCAGTTTATTAGAGAAATGCTATTTGCCAAGATTGCCCTTTCCTCGATGCCATCATGTTTTTATGACATTTTGTCAATAACTTGAGTCTCCCAGATTATGCAAATATCACCCTTATATCTCCAGTGTGGCAACACTCACTTTGGGCCATATGTATCAACATTCCGTTTTGCGATTCCTAAATAGCGATTTTTAAGGAATCGCTATTTAGAAATCTCAAAATGTTATGTATGTAGAAAATCGCTTCTTTTTAGCGATTCCTTAAAATTCCTTAATTGCGATTAGCAAATTGCTAATCGCAATTAAGGAATAATTTCCCATTCATTTCTATGGGCCAGGAGGCCCATAGGAACGAAGGGGAAATGTGCGATTATCAATTTGCTAATCGTAAATTGAGAATATTTTCAAGGGTGCAGGGGTGTCCAAAGGACACCCTGCTGCACCCCTGAAAATGACATGTGTGCGCATATGGCGCGCATACATGCCCTAAGGGCATGTATGAGCGTCACATGGCACCTTTGGATTTTTAAAAAAATGCTTTTTTGAAAGAATTCGCAACTTACCACCAACTAGAAGTTGGTGGTAATTTGCGATTCCTTAAGGGCATTTTGGATTTTTTATTTCCTTGATACATTGCATTTAAGGAATCGCAAAATTTGCAATTCCTTAAATGCAATCGCAAAATAAGGAATGGCAAATTTTGCGATTCCTTATTTTGCACCAAAATTGTTTCATACATACCATTTAGCGAAAATGGGTTCGCAAACGCCGGAATTCTGCGAATTTCGGTGTTTGCGAACCCATTTGGCCTTGATACATATGGCCCTTTGTTATTTCTTTTTAGATAGAGGTGAAGCATGAGTTAGCACAGAAATGTTCGTTCTGTGTGAGCTCACAGCAATAGTCTTGGAGCTCTCTGTTATTGGCAAGTAAGGACAGAGTGATTGGGTTTCAAGCATGTGAACTTTTCTTCTTGGTGGGGAATATTTTTCAGATAGATTTACGACTCCAACATTTATATTTAAACAACCTTTTTAGCCTTCTGTTTTTAGTTCAAAGAAAACTATTCAGAGTACAACAGATGGTCTGAGTTTATTACAGACTTGTATTAGTATGAAAGAGTGGGCTGTGATGGTGCTCTCAACATCTTGTGACTTCCTAATATAGCCCTACATGCCTGTAGTTATATCAGGCCATCTGTGTGAGGTTATAGTACCAACTAATAGATTCCTGTTTGAGAATCCAGATCACTCCTCACCAAAGTGTATGCGGGACTTTGTTACTCATGTTTGGAAGCTAAGAGGCACTTGCAAAGGAAGTTTTACAATGCTGTCAGTTTGTCAGCATGAATATGTTATGATATAAAATAGTTTCAAGTAATCAGATCAGCTTCAGCATCCACCACTGTTTATTCCACTGCTGTGCAAAGGTTTAGGTAACAGTGAGGGTGTTGGAGTTGAAATTAGCAATGTCTAACCATAACCACCCAGTGGCGCTGACATAACGAGGCTCAAGGAATTCAGCCCCCCTGGAAATAAAGTGACGGGGGGCTAACAATGCACACACTCATTGCTGGCTGCTCGAAGACAGTTCAGCTTCTCCAAGACTGCATTTACCTCCTACATGCCTGTATGAGATAACTCCACATTTCGGGGCTTATTCACAATCCCCTTGCTCCACTTTTGTGTCATTTTTAACATGGGAAAAGTGACTTACGGGTGGCACAAAGGGCTTGTAAATAAGCCCCTTCATGTTTTGTTTTCTCGGAGTCTGGACATTTATGTATAGCAGCAGCGAGGGTCATTAATGTAGAAGTGTGGCTCACCGATTAGAGCGGCAGAACCTGAAGCAGAGGTCTGGCCCGGGACCAGGGTTCAATTCCTGACGATGCAGGGTCTTGGGCTCAATGTCCGTGGACTTGATAATTCTCGCCTCGGTGCCTACTCTAATCATGGGTCCCTTTCTGCAACTCTGGGCAATAGCTTGCTTAATCTCCACAACGGCCTCGAAAGCGCTAGGATGCCTGGTTTCACCTTGGGGGTGCCCAGTAGGGGGCATCTCACAGGGAAAGCCAGGAAGGGTTCCACAGCGGTATACAGCCCCAGGATGCCTGAAAGGTGATAGTGCGCTTTACAAGTATACATACATTTACATTTACACATTTACATTAGTATGGAAGAGGGGTGAGCACATGTGAGCTAGGGTGAACAGCAACGTTGTGTTGTATGAACAATCCTGCCAGAGGCCTGGAGGCTGTGACCTGGAGGCAAGGCTCCCTGAAAATAGGAGGCACGCAGGACAGTGTTACCAGATTTTATTGGACAACTGAGCTAATTTTTTCTTTTTCAGCAAGACATTAAAGACTTTTGGGGGTTGCCAAATGCTTTGTTAAAAATTACTGTGCTTTTTGTATGTTTGCGATATTACTTTTTAAATATATCTGTGAGCATTCTCTCATTCGATGGTTGACTGGCAGGCCCGTTACTGGGCAAGTTGCAGCTAGTCTTAGCAGATGCAGCCAAGGATATAATTGTCCAAGTTGCAGCCTTTTCATTAGAAAGCCTGTGTTTGAACACATTTTGTGGTCCTGGGCAAATAAAATTAAACTCTTACGGGGCAATTCAACATGCTTTTTGAAAGAATATGTCCTAAGAGTGAACACATTACAGTCAAGCAGCAAGCATGTGATAAAGCATGTGATAGTGATACCAGAACATGTCCAAGAGAATAGTTGTCGCCACGAATCAAACTGTTTTAGAAGGTAGACATTGCAATTTTATAACTGTTAAACTTTCCTAAGCAATTCTTATACCACTATAGCTGTCGTAGAGGTTAATAATAGTGGAAGGATTTGTCCAAGTTTTCTTCTTCTCATTAGCGTTAAAATAAAGATAGAGCCGAGGCTATTCAACAGCTCTCAAAGAGTTATTATACACTTCCATGAATGGGGTTTAATTTTTGGGGAGTTTGCCTAGAATATTTTACTCTGTATGTGTGTTTTGGAGCTGTAGCTCTATATTTGTTTCTGCACATTTGTGAATTGTGCTACATGACTTGCCGTTTTTTTTGCACATTTGTTTTTTATCATTTATTTGCTTCGAGGATAAATGTATAATTGTCTAGTGGAGAAAGATATTATTTCAAGTACATATACTCTTTCTTTCAGATGTATCTCCTTCCCATTAGTACTCATCTCTTTACTATCTCACAATGACCTTGTGTCCTTCAGGTCAATCATGATGGGAATGAATGTAAGATCTCTCAGAGTACAAACATCCAACGGAGAACTTGATGTGCTTGTTTTTGTGATTGTCTGTACGCAGTGTGATTGAAGTGAAATTGAGCAGTTGTTGAAACCGCTAGAATGTCTCTAGATTGCCATTATCTTCTTGCATTTCGGGGTGTCAGTTTATTAGAGAAATGCTATTTGCCAAGATTGCCCTTTCCTCGATGCCATCATGTTTTTATGACATTTTGTCAATAACTTGAGTCTCCCAGATTATGCAAATATCACCCTTATATCTCCAGTGTGGCAACACTCACTTTGGGCCATATGTATCAACATTCCGTTTTGCGATTCCTAAATAGCGATTTTTAAGGAATCGCTATTTAGAAATCTCAAAATGTTATGTATGTAGAAAATCGCTTCTTTTTAGCGATTCCTTAAAATTCCTTAATTGCGATTAGCAAATTGCTAATCGCAATTAAGGAATAATTTCCCATTCATTTCTATGGGCCAGGAGGCCCATAGGAACGAAGGGGAAATGTGCGATTATCAATTTGCTAATCGTAAATTGAGAATATTTTCAAGGGTGCAGGGGTGTCCAAAGGACACCCTGCTGCACCCCTGAAAATGACATGTGTGCGCATATGGCGCGCATACATGCCCTAAGGGCATGTATGAGCGTCACATGGCACCTTTGGATTTTTAAAAAAATGCTTTTTTGAAAGAATTCGCAACTTACCACCAACTAGAAGTTGGTGGTAATTTGCGATTCCTTAAGGGCATTTTGGATTTTTTATTTCCTTGATACATTGCATTTAAGGAATCGCAAAATTTGCAATTCCTTAAATGCAATCGCAAAATAAGGAATGGCAAATTTTGCGATTCCTTATTTTGCACCAAAATTGTTTCATACATACCATTTAGCGAAAATGGGTTCGCAAACGCCGGAATTCTGCGAATTTCGGTGTTTGCGAACCCATTTGGCCTTGATACATATGGCCCTTTGTTATTTCTTTTTAGATAGAGGTGAAGCATGAGTTAGCACAGAAATGTTCGTTCTGTGTGAGCTCACAGCAATAGTCTTGGAGCTCTCTGTTATTGGCAAGTAAGGACAGAGTGATTGGGTTTCAAGCATGTGAACTTTTCTTCTTGGTGGGGAATATTTTTCAGATAGATTTACGACTCCAACATTTATATTTAAACAACCTTTTTAGCCTTCTGTTTTTAGTTCAAAGAAAACTATTCAGAGTACAACAGATGGTCTGAGTTTATTACAGACTTGTATTAGTATGAAAGAGTGGGCTGTGATGGTGCTCTCAACATCTTGTGACTTCCTAATATAGCCCTACATGCCTGTAGTTATATCAGGCCATCTGTGTGAGGTTATAGTACCAACTAATAGATTCCTGTTTGAGAATCCAGATCACTCCTCACCAAAGTGTATGCGGGACTTTGTTACTCATGTTTGGAAGCTAAGAGGCACTTGCAAAGGAAGTTTTACAATGCTGTCAGTTTGTCAGCATGAATATGTTATGATATAAAATAGTTTCAAGTAATCAGATCAGCTTCAGCATCCACCACTGTTTATTCCACTGCTGTGCAAAGGTTTAGGTAACAGTGAGGGTGTTGGAGTTGAAATTAGCAATGTCTAACCATAACCACCCAGTGGCGCTGACATAACGAGGCTCAAGGAATTCAGCCCCCCTGGAAATAAAGTGACGGGGGGCTAACAATGCACACACTCATTGCTGGCTGCTCGAAGACAGTTCAGCTTCTCCAAGACTGCATTTACCTCCTACATGCCTGTATGAGATAACTCCACATTTCGGGGCTTATTCACAATCCCCTTGCTCCACTTTTGTGTCATTTTTAACATGGGAAAAGTGACTTACGGGTGGCACAAAGGGCTTGTAAATAAGCCCCTTCATGTTTTGTTTTCTCGGAGTCTGGACATTTATGTATAGCAGCAGCGAGGGTCATTAATGTAGAAGTGTGGCTCACCGATTAGAGCGGCAGAACCTGAAGCAGAGGTCTGGCCCGGGACCAGGGTTCAATTCCTGACGATGCAGGGTCTTGGGCTCAATGTCCGTGGACTTGATAATTCTCGCCTCGGTGCCTACTCTAATCATGGGTCCCTTTCTGCAACTCTGGGCAATAGCTTGCTTAATCTCCACAACGGCCTCGAAAGCGCTAGGATGCCTGGTTTCACCTTGGGGGTGCCCAGTAGGGGGCATCTCACAGGGAAAGCCAGGAAGGGTTCCACAGCGGTATACAGCCCCAGGATGCCTGAAAGGTGATAGTGCGCTTTACAAGTATACATACATTTACATTCACACATTTACATTAGTATGGAAGAGGGGTGAGCACATGTGAGCTAGGGTGAACAGCAACGTTGTGTTGTATGAACAATCCTGCCAGAGGCCTGGAGGCTGTGACCTGGAGGCAAGGCTCCCTGAAAATAGGAGGCACGCAGGACAGTGTTACCAGATTTTATTGGACAACTGAGCTAATTTTTTCTTTTTCAGCAAGACATTAAAGACTTTTGGGGGTTGCCAAATGCTTTGTTAAAAATTACTGTGCTTTTTGTATGTTTGCGATATTACTTTTTAAATATATCTGTGAGCATTCTCTCATTCGATGGTTGACTGGCAGGCCCGTTACTGGGCAAGTTGCAGCTAGTCTTAGCAGATGCAGCCAAGGATATAATTGTCCAAGTTGCAGCCTTTTCATTAGAAAGCCTGTGTTTGAACACATTTTGTGGTCCTGGGCAAATAAAATTAAACTCTTACGGGGCAATTCAACATGCTTTTTGAAAGAATATGTCCTAAGAGTGAACACATTACAGTCAAGCAGCAAGCATGTGATAAAGCATGTGATAGTGATACCAGAACATGTCCAAGAGAATAGTTGTCGCCACGAATCAAACTGTTTTAGAAGGTAGACATTGCAATTTTATAACTGTTAAACTTTCCTAAGCAATTCTTATACCACTATAGCTGTCGTAGAGGTTAATAATAGTGGAAGGATTTGTCCAAGTTTTCTTCTTCTCATTAGCGTTAAAATAAAGATAGAGCCGAGGCTATTCAACAGCTCTCAAAGAGTTATTATACACTTCCATGAATGGGGTTTAATTTTTGGGGAGTTTGCCTAGAATATTTTACTCTGTATGTGTGTTTTGGAGCTGTAGCTCTATATTTGTTTCTGCACATTTGTGAATTGTGCTACATGACTTGCCGTTTTTTTTGCACATTTGTTTTTTATCATTTATTTGCTTCGAGGATAAATGTATAATTGTCTAGTGGAGAAAGATATTATTTCAAGTACATATACTCTTTCTTTCAGATGTATCTCCTTCCCATTAGTACTCATCTCTTTACTATCTCACAATGACCCACCCCCTATGCATCTCTCCTCTACCTTATTAGTCTCAGGTTCATGTTCTGTGTTAGATCTTGAGATTGTAATGAAACTTTAGCCTATAACACTTTGCAGTCTGGGATTTACTGTTTCACTGTTTCACTTGCAGGCTGCTGACCCTGTGGCAGGGGGTCCACGCCTGTTGCTGAGGAAGCAGCAGAACTTACTCACTTGGAAGACATCGACTTTTGCTATCTTGCTATTTTAACCGGCGCTCCGCCGAATTTAGCGCAGAGGCGCGCTTTTAACCTACGAACTTTTCATCTTGTCCTAAACTCCTTTCCGGATCCTGAGCACTACAGGACGCTCACCTGCTCACTCCTCCTGAGAGCACCGGCGGCCGGCTGGGTGCTGATCGCTTCGGCGGGCTCTCAGTGGCCGGGGGCGCCATCTTGGGCTGGGTTGCTCAGGCGAGGCGAGTGACCTCATCGCCACACCCCCCGAGTTCCGCCCCTATATAAACGTCCCTCATGTGTCAGCGCAGCGGACGAGCACAGCGGGCGCGACGAAGGCGCGCCGGAGTTGCGCCTGAGTTAAGCCCGTCTGCGCCCGTCCGCGGGCGACCGGGACCCGGGCCCACTCCCCCTGGCCAATCTCTCAGGTACTCATCTTTGGAATTACAAACCCTGCGTTCCCATACACCCCTTGCACCCTTGCACCTTGCCTCTATTCCTTGCCCCCGCACACATTGACACGTATCCAACAGTTAGGTCTTTCCTCCCTCCCTTTTCCGGCGGACGACGCTCAGTCTATCTCGCCATCGAAGCCTGAGCGTCGGTCTGCATCTACAACAATTCACAATCCGTGTTGTTACTATCTTAACACCCGGTCCCTGATTAAAAACCAGGTCGACATTTTTCTATTCTTGAAGGAGGTAAAACCTGACATCCTTTTACTATCTGAAACCTGGTTAACCCCTCACTCCCTCCCCGACATTCTTGCTGCACTCCCCTCAGAATATTATATTTTGACAGCCAACCGCACATCCGGGAAGGCGGGAGGTGGCGTAGCAGCTATCATCCTTAAGTCCCTTCACTTCAGGGAATTACCCTCTCTGACCCTCCCGGACACGGAGAATCTGGTGATTAAGTTGGACACTGAAAGTGGGGCCCTTATCCTGGTCTTGATATACCGCCCCCCCCCCCAATATATGGCCAACTATCCATCTCTTTTGGCAGAGCAGCTGGCCTCACATGTAGTCAGCTACTCTAAAACCATTCTAATTGGGGACTTAAACTATTGGTTCGATAGCATAGATACAGACACTCAAGCTGCAGAATTAAGAGACCTGTTCACAGATCTTAATTTAACCCAGCATATCTATTCACCTACCCACCAAAAAGGTCATAGCCTTGACCAAATTTGGACACACAACCTATCACTATCTAACCCTGTTATCAGTCCATGTGTTTGGTCAGACCACTTTGTCATTCAGTTCAGGTTAGAAATACGAGGGAATTTTAAGGCCAGATCACTCATGGGCAAAGAATTCCGTAAATGGAAATCTAAGGATCTTCCTGGATTCATTGATGTATTAAGTAAATCCATACCTTTGCCACATGACGACCTGGACTATGGCGAAAAATTATTGTCAAACTGGCTACGCCACGCAGCTGACCTTTTTGCCCCCCTGGTACAGGTCTCTAGTATTAGAGGGAACGATGCCCATAAATGGTTCACCCAAGAACTGAGAACTCTTAAATTAGGGGTACGACAAAAGGAACGGAAGTGGAGAGTAAACTACTCCCCACAAGACAGAGAAGTGTACTGCGCTGCTAGGAAGGAGTTCCAAAAAATCTTGCACCAACACAAAACTAACTACTTTTCTCAGAAAATTTTAACCTCATCCAATAAAACTAAAGATATATTTAACATAGTTAAGGAGCTTTGTGACGAGGATAGGACAGCCCCTTCAATAGTCCCCACTCAGAAGCTGTGTGACTCTCTGAATGAATATTTCAGAGAGAAAATTGTCATGATAAAACGCAACATTGCGAGCTCCCCTGCATCATCTCCCTTGGATGATATTTTTAATAACCCTGTCACGTTAGATGCCTTCCCGGCTATAGACTCTAAAACTTTTTCCGCACTCCTGGCACGTGTCAAGTCTGGTTCACCCGACGACATTTGTCCACCCCACATCTTTACAGAAATAGGGCAAACTATACCTCAAGGTATCCTTCCATTGCTAAATGATTCACTGGACCAGGGAAGGGTACCTGTAGGTTTTAAACATGCTCTACTTATTCCCTTGATCAAAAAACCTGGCTTGGACCCCCACGATCCATCAAATTACCGTCCAATATCCTTGTTACCATTTCTTTCAAAAATCCTGGAGGCACATGCTTCTAGCTGTCTCTCTAGCTTTGTTGAATCCACAGGATATTTGGAACCTAATCAAGCCGGGTTTCGACCAGGCCACTCTACCGAGATGGTAACACTGGCGGTCCAGGATGTACTTAGATGCAATGCGGACAAGGATATTCATCAAGCACTAGTACTTCTGGACCTGTCGGCCGCGTTCGACACGGTCGACCACACCATCTTGGTCGACCGTGTCGAGCAGGCGGGCCTCAGAGGCTCGGCATTGGGATGGCTGAAATCATTTATTTCGGACCGCACCCAGGCAGTGAGACTGGGAACCTTTACAGCCCCTAAAAATAAAAATGAATGCGGAGTCCCTCAGGGATCGTCCTTGTCCCCACTTTTATTTAATTTGTATCTACGGCCCTTGTTGTATTCGCTGAGAAAGTTTAAAACTTTCATTTTTAATTACGCTGATGACTTGCAACTGATTTTCTGCCTGGATTCCCCTGGCACTGCCGCCGAATTTCGGGATGGCCATGGTTCACATCCAGAGATGGATGAGTCTTAATCATCTAAAACTAAACCCAGGCAAAACTGAATTGATTTTGCCTGGGAAGAGTGAACTTCACTGGGGGCCACATTTTTGGCCTCCAGAAATGGGAAATCCCCCGGCCAAGTCTCATACAGTGAAAAGCCTAGGGGTCACTTTTAATGAAGATCTCTCTCTTAAAAGTCAGGTAGGGACGGTGGTATCCTCAAGCTTTTTCCAACTTCGTAAGATCAGGAAAATTGCCCACCTGTTAACTTACTCTGCTCTGATCCAAGTTGTGATCGCTCTCGTGCTGTCCCGACTGGACTACTCCAATAGCTTGTATTTGGGTCTTCCAGTCGGGCAGCTCAAGAGACTACAGCTGGTTCAGAACCAAGCGGCCAGGCTGATCTGCAAGCTACCGAAGTGGCAGTCCATCAGGCCGGGTCTTGCTAGTCTCCACTGGTTGCCAGTAGCCCAGAGAGCAACCTTTAAAGCTGGCTGCATTATGTTTAGGGCTCTACAAGGTAAGGGCCCTGGATTTATTAGCAGCCTGCTTGTTAGGTATACCCCCTCACGTGCTCTTCGCTCGGGTCACAAGAGCTTGTTAGTTGTGCCTCGCATTAGGAAACAACGTCAGGGAGGCAGCTCTTTTCACTTTCTAGCTGCCTCCCTGTGGAACTCTCTGCCACTGACATTGAGACTCCATGAAGACATTCTGGCTTTTAGACAAGCCTTTAAAACTTGGCTTTTTAGGCAAGCTTATCCATAGTTAAATCTGTCTTTTCTTTTGCTGTGTTATGTTTCTGCAAATCTTCCAATAGCGCCATGAAGCCTACGGGCGTACGTGCGCTCAATAAATTTTATTTAACATAACATAACTTTTCTCATTATATGTATGGGCCTAACAGACCTATTATGCCAAGTGCTTCTGTAAAAGCCAGGACTCTCGGAAGGTACTTCATTGGCATTCAGGTATTGGTAAAGCATCCTCCTTCTGGCTGCAATCAAAGCAGGACTGTCACTCGCCAATAGCCTTCATCTGTGGGTTTGAAGTGAGACTAGACTTGGTAGTCCTCCAACTGTGTCCTGGTCAATGTGGTCCATCTTTGCAAAGGTGTAGTTCTTTCAATGGAGCAAACCTGTTAATTTCTTTCAGTTATTTCATTTTTCACAAGCCCAGATGCAAGTGTTTTGCTCTTCATAAGGTCTTTTGTGGATCACAGCAGGTACTGAGCGCCAAGCTTGTTTGCAGTGTAACATTCAAAGGCCATTGCCTTCTTGACTGTCTGAGAAACAGCATCTCACTGCAAGGGTTATCCAATATCCCCCTTTGGTCTGAATCATTCACATCAGGAACCATTTTATGAGAAACAGTATTCACGCGGCTGCGCTCAAAACAAGACTTTAAGAATTATATGTTATCATACTAAGAAAATGAAATATTGGAAGAAATTAATACTCATCAATCTTTACTTCACTATAAGAACTGCAACTCTGCAGTCCTGAGCTTTGCTAAAGGGGTTTTTTGTTTATTGCTAAAGCATGGCATTATGGAGTAGTTCTTTCCTGTGTGCTGAAGACACCTATTATACATTTTCCATGTTAAAACAATTTCAGATACATTTTTAAGTAGTTCAAGCTTGACAAAATGTTATAACATATTCCCAATGTCTCAAGAGCAGTTGATGTCTACAAGTTGAGGTCTTCTGATATATTGTGAGAAAATGGATTATTAGTAAGGGGTGACTCAAGTAATAAGGTCACTTTTCTTGTTAGGTCCAGTAAAGGTTTCAGTAATTTAAACCTAAGCTCTGTCCTTGGTAGCTATTCTGCAAAGCAAACAGGCTCTACTAAAGAAAATATGTAAATCATTTAGGAGTACCAAATAAGCGAATTAATTTTTTTATAAAATGACAGCAAAACAACAAAGGAATTGGGGATATGAATGTTTAAAGTTTGAAATGTAAGTAGCGCCATTAAGCTTTGAGAACACTGTGGTCATCTGGTTGTGCTTGACCGGGTTAGAAGCGTGATTTAAGGCTGACATTGATGAAGCGTAGTTCGAATACAGAAAGCAGGTTCATCCTGGTTGGAAGTTTTTCCTTCTGACTTGGTCTCTGAAATGGAAGTAAAAAATCCTTAGTATGGTAAGACAGCAAGCAGGCTGTGACCGAGAAGGGATCCGAGAGGCCGGACAGCTTTTAGACAAAGTACTGGTGAAGCTGTTGACTTTTGATGGGAAAGCTCAGAGCAGGAGAAATTCAAAGTTTGTGCCAAGGAAGGTCCCTCACCAGGGGGGCGTGGCCAAGCTTGCCACGATGGTGGACACAACTTTCTGGCACTCTGCTACCTGTCCCCCATAATCCAGAATTCATTTGTAGGGACATGAGGCCCGGTGTTGGTTAAGAATGCCCACGACCGTACACAGCATGATGTAGCCTGGATTCCAGCTGTGCGTCGCCAACCTGCAGTGGAGACATCCAACTCGCCCATCCTGTGACACACCCTACTGCAGGCCCGCGGCAACACGGCACTGGGAGTGACAACGAGTGGGCGCCCTGGGGATCCGGAGAGGTGGGGGGCTGTCCTGGGCCCCTGCGTTGGCGCCCGACTGTGGACATCCTGCTGGAGCCTCCTATAGGGAAATTAGTGGAGGACTGGAGACGGTTGCAACGCTTCAAGGCTTGGGACACTGCAGCCCTCAACGAGCAGATACCACTGCACAGTTGATCGGACTTTGGACTCCGGGGGATGAGCTGGGGCTGAGGCTTCGTCCCTGCACCTGGTTGCGTGAGGCCCTGGGTGACCGCACAGCGATGTGAAGGTGGCAGCCGGCCCACTGGACTAAAGTGCAGCGAGAGCCATATCCTCCCGGGCTTGCCTAAGTGTGGAGAGTGGGCAGAGCGCCGGGGCATGGCTGAGGTGTTGGCTGATGCCATGGGGCACTGGAGGTGGAGCAACTGATTAGACAGGAGGCCCGGAGGGCCTGAAGTATTGGTGGTTGAAGGTGGAGCGCAATGAGGTTGAGGCCTTTGCAGTAGCTGCGAGGAGTCTAGACGGTCTTTGCTGCAGGGGTATTGGAGCGACATCCTGACTTGGGACAGCCTCCACAGGGTTGTCCTAAACATTTCACTGAGATCTTGACAGAGGTGACTTCCACACACAACTGTGCCACGCGCTGCGGGGGAGCAGGACAGCTGCAGTTTCCACCTCATCATGATCCCAACATGCAGAGACGACATTGGAGGTTCCGCCTAACTGTGGGACTCACACAGGAGCATCAAAGTCTACATCCTGCTCCATGGGGCGTCAGGCCTGTGCCACATCACTGGCAATACTACTCTCCCTAAAGACTCTGAACCGATCTGTCCCACTCATGGTGCTCTGGATACTGCGATTCTGCTGGGTGCAGCCGCTCCTCCTCGCACAGAACGTCTTGAGGGGCCGGCACCCCCCAACAGCTCCACACTGGGATGGCCCAGTGTTGTAAAACAACTGTCTGTTCTATGGTGGTGCCCTTCCCAGCGACGTAGCTTCGAGATTGCAAACCATCACAATAGCCTATGTCCAATATGGGCCACCTTCGATCTGGTGCTGGAGGACCGTCCGGATGGCTGCAAATGACTTGGAGCCAACCTGATGAAGCACCGGACATACCTCCCTATGATTCTATGTCTAGTAAGTTGGATGCTGTTCTTGCTGCAGTCAAAAAATTGGGGACTTCACTGGAACAAACACGGTCCTCCCTGGAAAACAAGATTGATGCAGTTGTGACAGATCTAAACCTGCTCCACGCAAACCATCGTAAATTGGCAAATTAAACCCGCGCAATGAAGGATACCCTAGATGAACTGATGCCAAAGACGCAGGAAGCAGGAACACAGTTAATGCACCTGATGGCCCGAGTGCACACCATGGAACGCAGGGCGGAGGACTCAGAAGGCCACTCCAGGAGTAATAATATCCAAGTCATTGGTCTGCCGGAGGGCAAGGAAGGAAAAGATGCTCCCAGCTTCATTGAGAATTGGATGCAAGGATTAATTCCAGCCGGGAAGGTGACACAATACTGCACAGTCGAACAAGTGCACAGGGTCCCAACAAGACGTCTTCCTCTGGGAACGGGGTCCAGACCCTTCCAGTTTTGTGTGCTGTACTTTAAAGATAGAGATACCATCCTGCAAGAAGCCCGGAAGCTACAGTCATTACAAATTGACAACAGCCAAGTTATGCTCTTTCCGGACTATACAGCCACAGTACAGAAACAATGATATTCCTTCTTGGAAGTGAAGCGCCGGCTGTGCATCCTAGAACTTAAATACTATTCCCTGCTTGCCTAAAAGTTGTGGCTAAGAGCAAAACACACTTTTTTGACACCCCTAAGGCTGCATGTGAATGGTTGGAGGCAGTGTTCCTTGAACGACCCACCATGTCATCTGGAGCATGAGGAGGGGCCCAGCCAGATGTTCATCCCGGGACTCGTCAAGGGAGAAGGCGCAGGGCACGGGAGGGCAAGGTGAGGCTTGGTCCCATCCTTGAACAAATGATCCAAGAACAGCACAGGGCACTACAGGCAGCAGCTAAAATAAGTAACACCCAAAGAGAGTCGATTTCTAGTTAGAGACTCCTGGAATGATGCAGTGATGAGGAATCCGTGGACACAACTTCTTCCTCTTTGGACTCCATGGTGCCACGTGAAATCACGCCGCAAACTGCAGATGATATAGTATAACTGCATATGGTGGACCGGACTGTTAAGAGAGCCTGTTTGGACTCTGAGGTCACACAAGTAACAATATACTGTACCCATTTAATTGTTTAAATAGTATAAGCTTTCTGTATGCAATGTCAGTCATGCTGTTAGACTTATGCTTAGCACACACTTGCTTTGAAAGACATCCCAGTGCCCGCTTAGTAATTGGGTTTTGTCAGACAAAAGCGGGTGGGCAGAACAGAAACGTTATAACACTGGTGCCGCCCACAATGGTGTCACTGGAGGGATCTATGTACTTGCCCAATTCTCACTGCCACTAGTGCCACCTGACCCCAGTAGCCATAGGTGGCTTTAAGTTCTGGTCCGTAGTTTGGAAGGATGCTTGTTGCAACTCCGCCCTTATGGTATTTGTAGAATTGTTTAATGTTTGTTGTACCTTAGACTGGTTGAGTTGTCATGCTAATAGCCCACAACAGACTTCGGACATAATATCCCCATGCGCCCACGTATATACTACACAATGGCCCCCGCAACCCATACACCAAGTCTGAAAACCAGTGGTGTAACCTTGAGGGGGTCACCCTGCAAAGTACAAGGAGGAGGCCCCCTCCAACCACACTCAGAAGCTCTCAGGCCAGGGTACTGTGCTGAGGGGGACCACTGGAGCTCACAGCCCCCCCACACCTTGAGGGCTTCAGGGGCTTTGTTACACCACTGGTGAAAACCCCACTGTTGGAATAACACCCATTAATGTATACACCTGGAACATCCGGGGCATTCACACTCCAGCCCACAGATACTCAATTTACTCTACAGAGATATCAGGCCCTTATAGCTTGCCTGCAGGAAACACACCTCACACCACCCGAAATAGAGTATTTAGAGAGGAAATTGTGAGGCCAATTATAAACCACTGGTTATTTGACATTTGCCCAGGGGGTATTATTTTTGTATCAGGCCGGGTACCTCCTTTGCTGTTGTTGAGACAGTCACTGACGCTGATACGTACAGGTGAGGGGCGGGTTGGATGGTAGGCATATCGTCCTAGGTTCCTTATATGCGCCTAACACAGATCAACCATCTTTCCTCGAAGCCACTATCATCCAGAGGCGGTGCGAGGAAGGAGCTGGGATACCTTACGGCTCCAGTACCACACGCAGGGCCTTAATCAAGGAGGTACCTTTTTATCCTCTGATCTGACATTTTATATTTTGCTGCTACTTCAGCGACACAGATCACAAGCTTACAGAATTCATTGAAGTCGATCCTTGCCATTACACACGCCCTGACGAAGTTCACCCTGCTGAACGAAACGCGTTGGCTGAGACTCTTTGCAACATTTTGGAATATTTGAATAACTCCTTGCATGCTCATATGACGGCGCCCGTCCCGTGGAACGCTCGCATGCTGGGCTGATTCCCCTACTGTGCTGAACATTCCATTGGAACGCGGGTGGTCATGACGAGCTCAGCTCATCATGAGCACCGGAGCGCCGTGGCTCATGACGAGCTGACCTCATCATGAGCATGGGGGCGCTGTACGTGCCCCCCCACCCCCCAGCACAGCAGGGAAATGCCCCGAGCAGCGAAGGGGTTAAAGAATATATCTTTTCATCAAAGGAACCTGATTACTTGTTGTTCCTTAAAACAGAGAACTTGGGTAGTGCACCGCTCCATTCTTTCCCAAATTCCTGATCATCTGCTTGGCAGGTTGCACCTCACAATGGCAGGTGCAGGAGCAGTCAGTGCACACCAATTGTGAATATATTGGTTACGATTTACAACGGGAACACAGCAAAGAGGTGCAGCCACTGGAGTCCGCCGTTGACCACTGCCTTTCACAATCTTTCCTCAATGCACTGACTAACAAACTCTCCAACTGGCATGGTACGGCCTGGCTGCTGGGAGGTGACTTCAACTGTGTGCTGGACAAAGCCATTGACCGCTCTTTTCCCCCACTTCCTGGCACACCCACCGTGTTTGCTGCTAAAGCATTGAACGCATGGATGGTGCACTGGTGACTAGTGGACATTTGGCGACAACGCCATCCTATAGACAGGGTGTACTCGCACTATTCGGGCTCACGCGGGCTCCACGTGAGACTGGATAGACTGATCTGCACAAATGAGATATCTCTGGTGGTGACCAATACTAAGTACATGGGTAGGACCCACTCAGACCACAACCCGCAATACCTGCGAGTATCATGGGACTCGCCCTATCCGCTATCTCAAGATGGCACCTGCAGCCTGAGGTTTTGAAACACTCACCATTTCGCAAGTCCGTAAGCTCTGCCATTGCTAACTACTTTAGCGACAATGCGAACACACTGTCTTCACCCCTTATGGGAAGCTTTTAACGTAGTTGTACAAGACCACTGTCACAGTGTACAGACAAGTCTACATTGGTCCATAGACACTGATCTCAAGAAGTTACAAGACGGGTTACTCTGTCTGGAAACCCAGGTAGTGGAATCGGCAATAATACAAACGCAACTCACTGCCAAAGAACAGAGCTCAACTTTCTACTGGAGAGATTGAGATGTCTAAACTACAAGTCTCACTCAGCCTGCACACACACCGCCACAGACCGATCAGGCTGCTTGTTGGCCTGGCTCATCGTCAGGCAGATGACAGGATGCCCAAAACAGAAATCTGTGCACTCGATGGCACGCTAGTGTACACACAAGCCGAGACACTTTCCGAATTTACACGACATTATACTGAACTATGCAAGTCAACAAATGTAGCCTCACTGGTGGAGATTCAGCTGTTTACCACAACTGTTGGGCTCCCCGTCTCACCCCAGAGCAGCGGCTGGAGCTGGATGAACAGGTTCACACCAGAAGAAATACATGCAGGTATCCGCGCACTAGACACGGGTAAACCTCCCGGTCCAGATGGATTACCAACAGAATTCTATAAGACCTACGCTGCTCTGCTGGTGCAATTGAAAGTAGCATACGACGCCACGCTCTTAGATTCTACCCTCTCTGCATCACAGCATGAAGCGCTCCTCATTTCTCTCCCCAAACCTGACAGAGAGAAGACGGAAATGGGGCTGGTCAGACCGCTAGCAATGCTCAACACTGACTACAAAATTTTAGCCAGCATCATTTCGGCTCGGCTGGCCCCCTTGGTACCGTCACTTGTCCATGCTGACCAGAATTGCTTTGTACCAGCCCATAATACCTCACTCAACATACGGCGGTCCTTCTGTCTCTAGGAATATGCACTGCAGCTCTGGCCACACCCTGGTTGTTTGGCTCTAGACCTGGAAAAAGCCTTTGATTCATTGGAATGGCCCTATTTTTTCTCGATTCTCCGCCACTATGGATTCAGGGATCGATTTATGCGCCTTACACAGCTTTTATATACAAATAATCCTACTAGGATATGCATCAGCCAACAAATATCGAGTCCGTACCATAGGTAGAGGCACCTAACAAGGTTGTCCCCTTTCGCCCTTGTTATTCTCACTGATGATGGAGCTAACGGCAGTGGAATTATAGGAGAGGGAAGGGGACAGGGGCATTGGCTTGGGTGATGGCCAACATGTGGTGTCTCTGTATGTGGATGAGCTGGACACGGTCACAGACCTCCTGCAGCGGTTCGCCAGATTGTTGGGGTTCAGGATAAACTGGAGGAAATCCTGCCTATATCCATTTAGTCCTCACACTCAAGACTTGGGTCTCACGGTCAACGGGGCACTAATTTCATGGCAGCCTACATCATTCCAATACCTAGGCATCCACATCTATCACTCCCCTCTGATATCCTGGATGGCAACATTACCAGAGCAATATCATCTGTCAGATCTCAAATGAGATTCTGGAAAACGTTACCGCTATCAGTTATGGGTCGAGTTGCACTGTTAAAAATAGTAGTACTTCCTAGACTGTTATATTAATTTACAAATCTGCCTGTATATATTCAGGCTAAAATGTTCCAAGAACTAGAACAGTGGACCAGGGACTTTATTTGGAATAAGGGGCTACACATGGTATCGCTATGGAAATTATACACCCCGGTGGAGCAAGGCGGGCTAGCAGTTCCCAATTAGAATTATATGACCTAGCCACACAACTACAGTGGGTCTCGAAATGGCTGGCAGGATTGCAGAAGGATGACACAGCCATGCTACTACTGGCATGATTGCTAACCAGCATTCATCACCTGTTTTTTCCGGTGGAGCAAGGCGGGCTAGCAGTTCCCAATTAGAATTGTATTACCTAGCCACACAACTACAGTGGGTCTCGAAATGGCTGGCGGGATTGCAGAAGGATGACACATCCTTGCTACTACTGGCATGGTTGCTAACCAGCATTCGTCACCTGTTTCATTCCATAGCTAAAGCACCCACACCACAGCCAAGATCACTGGCCCTAGCTCACCGTTGCCTTATGCGCAACTTGTTCCTTACTCGGGAGACAACCCCATATGCACCTACATTGCCCCTTCTTGGTACGCCAAGGGGCAGGGTGGTCACATCGAGAGTGGAGCTTGCACCCTCGCAGAGTGCTGGGATACAGACCTTGAGGGACTTTTACGAAGATGGGACCCTACTACCATATGAAGAGTTGTCACAGAGCACGGATATTCCCCCGGGCTAATTCCTATTGTACACATTGACAATCACCACACTGACGCGAGCCTGGGGTGACTTGAATACCAAGCCCCAACCTCACCTTGTGGATTAATATTTACATGTTATGGGTTCAGGCAGTCACATAATACACTGGTTAACCGCCTTGTTATCAGCACACTGGAGGAACTCACTCACACCCCTATGTAACAAGTGGGAAGTGGACAAAGAACGGGAGTTGATACTAGCAAGCACTACACAAATCCCAAGGAACGCCAAATTCTGCCTTATACAATTTTACATTATCCGCAGTGCATACTTATCGCCTGATATGCTAAAAAGGTACTTTTAACAAACACTGCTGCTTGCTCCCACTGCAACCTCATGGGTGCTGACTTCCTTCATATGTTCTGGTCCTGCCACGCTCTACAAAGGTACTGGCAGGAAGGAATGTCCTGCTTAACCACTTGCATGGACCGTGTAAAGCTGCACACCTGGGAGAGTGCATGCTGGGACTGTTCCCCAGATCAAAAAAACACAAGGTAACTTATAGATTCATGGACCTGGGTCTAATAACAGCCAAGTGGCTGATCACCCGCAGATGGAAGAACAAATTTCCCCTTCAGCCCAAGGCCTGGAAACAATATCTTCTATTGTGGGCCCAAGCAGAAAGTGTAGCGTTACATAAAGAAGACACTTTAGGGCTAAGGAAATGCCCCATTGCGCAACACTGGGACTCCATATTGGTAGTGCTGCAACTCATGACACAAACAGCTGAAGAGGATTCCCCGGTCAGGGACGCAGATCACGGTTAGTGATAAATATACCCAAGCCCCTTTCTTGCGGATGCACTTCATGTGGGTGCCTGGACATCTCAGGGGATCTAGATGTGTTCAATGACAACCTATATAATATACTCAATGGACTCCGAAAGTGTGGTGGTTGAAGCGTAGTGGGGGTAGCCGAAGATGTGGATTGGGGCTGGGCTAGGAAACACCGAAATATAAATCTCAGGTCTGCAATTGTCCCGGCGCTGGGCACAGGTGACACAACTGTTGGAATCCAGCTTGTGGACTTACATCAGGGGACCAATAGGGGTTAGTAAATCCCAGTTGTATAACAGTTATGATTACATCTGAAGCACGTTTTATTTACATAATGCCACGAATATCTGTAAATGGATTGAAAGTTACTAACTGTTGGATGTTGCGCTGTGTTCATAACTTATCTAAATACCCCAAAATTAAAGTATAAAGTATAAAATGCCAATAAAGAGATTGAAAAAAAAAGGACGGACCCTCCCCAGCCAGATACTTTTCTATGTTCAGACTTAGTCAATTTTTTTGAGCTCAGATATCTCCAGAGTGCCAAGGCTACAGGCTATAGGTGTACAAAGCTGCCCAAGGCCAGATATCTTCTCTGCGACATCCCGCTGAAACAGAGTTGCTGCTATAAAAAAGCTCTGATCAGGAAAAAAAATCAACCTTGTCAGATAGACTTGGCAGGTTAGTGCCAGTACTCCTGAGGTCTTGGAGCCAAAAGGTTTCTATGTCCCAGGTCTTTCGGGATACTAAGAGGAGTACACTTTTACCAGCCAAGAGTCACAGGACCTCCAGAACAGCAATTGAGGTGGTCAAGACTCACTCCTAGATGTGTTCAATGACAACCTATATAATATACTCGATGGACTCCGAAAGTGTGGAGGTTGACCATCCTGACTCCTGCAGAGGTGGTCGCTCCCCACGCTCCCTGATCTCACAGCGCTGGACTGCTACATTGCTTGCCTTCATATCGTGCCAGATTGGTATCGTAGCGCTGCGCTGAACTGTAACACTGCCTGCATTTAAATTGTGCCACATCATAGCGCTATATCGTAGCGCTATATCGCATTGCCTGAGTATTTGCTTAGCCTGGTTTCGCTTTTGTTTCTGCTGCCATTTTGTGTTTGTTTGCCTCCCAGCCCGTCCCTCCACCCCGCTCCCGCCTCCCAACTGCTCCTCCCTCGCCCCTCCCCCCTCCACTATCCACATATGACAGATGCATCTACGCGCAGCGTTCACGTGCAGAGGACGCGCCCCATGCGCGCCGAAGGTGCGCCAAAGGTAAGCCTGTCTACGCCCGTCCGCGCCTGGACCGCGCCCAGCGCCAGACCCCCTGGTCCCCGCAAAATCCTCTCCACCCGCATAACGTACGACGCCGCTACCCTCTCAGCACTTAACCCCCACCGATTCCCGACCTGCTACCAAGCCACCCCCGGACACATCCATGGACCCTTCACCTGCCGCTCCTGCAAGTTCAACAGCATCAGAACCCACACCAAATCCACTAACTCCAAACAAAGCTCAAACACTAACCATCTGAAATGCATCCTACTCAACACCCGTTCGATCCACAGACACGCCATTGACCTTTGGAACCTACTCGACACCACATCGCCTGACGTCGCCTTCCTTATAGGAACCTGGATGAACGCCTCATCAGCTCCCGACATCGCCATAGCCATCCCGGACGGCTACAAGATCATCCGAAAGGACCGCACCAACCAAACAGGAGGAGGCATCGCCATCGTCCATAAGAACACCATCCGCATCACAACCGGTTCCGACGACAAGTTCGCTACCGCCGAACACCTTCACTTCCAGATCCACGCCGACCCCAAAACCACACTCAGAGGCACCCTCATCTACAGGCCACCAGGACCCCGCACACAATTCAGCGAAGACATCACCGACTTCATCAGCCCACACGCCCTCCCCTCCAAGGACTACATTCTACTGGGAGACCTCAACTTCCACCTGGAAAAGAAAAACGACAGCAACACCACCACCCTCCTGGACAACCTGGCCAACCTCGGACTCGAACAACTTGTTGATACCCCCACCCACTATGCCGGACACACACTCGACCCAATCTTCACCTCCAGCAAGCACATCTCCTTCAACCACACCACAGCTCTCCATTGGACGGACCACAGCTGCGTTCACTTCAACTACAAAAAGACCACGACCTACAACCTCCCACAACCAGTTCCCCGAAGAAACTGGAACAAAATTACCACCGACCAGCTCATCACATCACTTCATCAAAACCCTCCTGCCAAGTCATCAGACCCAAACCAAGCAGCCACCAACCTCACACAATGGATCACCCACAGCGCCGACGAACTAGCACCCTTGAAAAACCATCAAATCAAACAAGGTAGCAAAAAAGCCCCCTGGTTCAACGATGACCTTAAGAAATCCAAGAAGTTCTGTCGCACCCTCGAGAAAGCCTGGATAAAAAACCCAACCACTGACAACCTGACCACCTTCAAGAACGCCACCCGCAAATACCACCAACTGATCCGATCCACCAAGAAATCAGCATTCAAGGATCGACTTGACAACAACGCCCACAACAGCAAGGAACTATTCAACATCGTCAAAGAATTTACCCACCCCACCGCCGGCACCAACAACATCACTCCCTCCCAAGTCCTCTGCGACTCCCTAGCCTCTTTCTTCCACAACAAAATCGCCGACATACATAACAGCTTTGAAAACCAGTCCGGAGTCCAATCCGCTCCACCCACCTCCGAACCAAAACCCCCCTCCATCAACCTTTGCGCCTGGAACCCAATCACCACCGAAGACACCATCCGCCTGATGAACTCCATCCACTCAGGATCACCAACCGACCCATGTCCCCACCACATCTTCAACAAAGCAGACTCCATCAACGCACCCCATCTCCGAGACGTCATCAACTGCTCCCTCAACTCCGCTACCTTCCCGGAAAGCTGGAAACATGCCGAACTCAGCGCCCTTCTGAAGAAACCCACAGCAGACCCCACTGAACTTAAGAACTACCGCCCCATCTCGCTCCTCCCATTCCCTGCCAAAGTCATTGAGAAAGCCGTCAACAATCAGCTCGCCACCTTCCTCGAATCCAACAAATCCCTCGACCCCTCACAGTCCGGCTTCCGAGCCAAACACAGCACCGAGACCGCCCTCATCGCAGCAACAGACGACATTCGAACACTACTGAACAACGGAGAAACAGTTGCCCTCATCCTACTTGACCTCTCCGCAGCCTTCGACACAGTCTGTCATAGCACCCTCATACAACGCCTCAGCAACGTCGGAATACAAGGGAAAGCATTGGACTGGATCAGCTCGTTCTTTGCTGGAAGAACCCAGAGAGTCCGCCTCCCCCTTTTAGATCAGAGGCCACCGAAGTCATCTGCGGTGTACCACAAGGATCATCTCTCAGTCCCACCCTCTTCAACATATATATGGGTCCCCTCGCATCCATCGCGCGCCAACACAACCTCAACATCATCTCCTACGCAGACGACACCCAGCTGATCCTCTCCCTCACCAAAGACCCAAACACCGCCAAAACCAACTTACACGAAGGAATGAAAGATGTAGCCGAGTGGATGAAGAACAGCCGTTTAAAACTGAACTCGGACAAAACGGAAGTCCTCATCTTAGGATCATCCCCCTCTGCTTGGGACGACTCATGGTGGCCACCGGCCCTGGGAACCGCACCCATACCAGCTGACCACGCACGTAACCTGGGCTTCATCCTGGACTCCTCCCTCTCGATGACCAGACAATTCTCATCATCATGCTTCAACATCCTACGCATGCTCAAAAAAATCTTCCATTGGATTCCCACCGAAACAAGAAAAACGGTCACCCACGCACTAGTCACAAGCCGACTGGATTACGGAAACACCCTTTACGCCGGAACCACAGCTAAACTACAGAAAAAACTCCAACGCATCCAAAACGCCTCAGCCAGACTCATACTAGACATCCCCCGCCAAGATCACATTTCCGGTCACCTGAAAGACCTCCACTGGCTCCCCGTCAACAAGAGAATAACGTTCCGTCTCCTCACCCACGCACACAAAGCCCTCTACGACCTAGGACCCGAATGCCTCAACACGCGCCTGTCCTTTTACAATCCCACCCGACAACTACGATCGTCCAATCAAGCCCTCGCCGCAATTCCGCGCATCCACAGATCAACCATGGGTGGTAGATCCTTCTCCTTCTTAGCGGCCAAAACTTGGAATTCTCTCCCCACCCACCTCCGCCTTACACAGAACCACCTCTCCTTCAGAAAGCAACTAAAAACTTGGATATTCGATAAGTAAAGTACCCTCCCTCCCCTCCCCCCTCCCTCAAGCGCCTTGAGACCCTCTGGGTGAGTAGTGCGCTATACAAATTTTTGAACTTGAACTTGAACTCCTCCAGAAGCCAGCAGTAGGGTCCTGAGCAGGTCCAATTTGGACTGTTCAGTTGGGCTCTTTGGGAAAAGGGCTTCTGGCAGCTTGCAGTGTCCCTGTAGCTTAACCGGAGGTCAACCAACTTACCCTTGGAGTCCACTTCTATGTCCTGAGTATAAGAAGGAGCAGGTTCAGCCTTTCGGGTCTCCATACAGGTCTCAACATCAGGTGTAGTAAATCAATCAATCAGTTGTAAACCACACTACATACCCGCGAGGGTCTCAAGGCGCTGGGGGGGCGCTACTGATCGAACAGCCAGGTCTTGAGTATCCTCCTGAAGGTCAGCAGGTCTTGGTCTGTCATAGGCTCAGTGGGAGGGTGTTCCATGTCTTGGCGGCGAGGTGGGAGAAGGATCTCCCACCGGTGATTGTTCTTTGGATGCGCGGGACGGTGGCGAGTGAGAGGTCGGCGGAGCGGAGCTGGCAGTTGGAGATGTAGAAGGAGAGCAGTCTTTTGAGGTAGGCTGGGCCAGTCTTGTGGAGTGCCTTGTGTGCACGGGTGAGGAGCTTGAAGGATATCCTCTTGTTGATGGGGAGTCAGTGCAGGTTTCTTAGGTGGGGGGTGATGTGGCCGTGGCGTGGTACGTTGAGGATCAGTCGTGCGGAGGCGTTTTGGATACGTTGTAGTCGTTTGATGAGCTTGGTCGGGGCTCCCGCGTAGAGGGCGTTTCGGTAGTCGAGTCTGCTGCTGGCGAGGGCCTGGGTGACTGTCTTTCTTGTATCTGTCGGGATCCATCTGTAGATCTTGCGGAGCATGCGGAGGGTGTTGAAGCAGGAGGAGGAGATGGCGTTGACTTGCTTGGTTATTGGGAGCATTGAGTCGAGGATGATTCCCAGGTTGCGTGCGTGGTCGGTGGGTGTCGGGGCTGCCCCCAGTGCCGTCGGCCACCAGGAGTTGTACCAGGCTGAAGGGTTGGAGCCGAGGATGAGGACCTCCATCTTGTCCGAGTTCAGCTTCAGACGGCTGGTCTTCATCCAGTCGGCGATGGCCTTCATTCCTTCGTGGAGGTTGGCTTTGGCTGTGGTGGGGTCCTTGGTGAGGGAGAGAATCAGCTGAATGTCGTCGGTGTAGGAGATTATGTTGAGGTCGTGCTGTCAGGCTACGTGTGCGAGCGGGGCCATGTAAATGTTGAACAGCGTCCGGCTGAGGGAGGATCCCTGGGGTACGCCGCAGATGATCTCAGAGGCTTTGGAACAGAATGGGGGGAGGCGGACACTCTGGGTTCTGCCGGGGAGGAAGGTGGTGGTCCAATCCAGAGCCTTGTCTTGGATCCCTGTGGTGTTGAGGCGTGCGCGTAGTGTGCGGTGGCAGACGGTGTCGAAGGCGGCAGAGAGATCTAGGAGGATGAGTGCTGCGGTCTCGCCGTTGTCCAGCAGGGTCCTGATGTTGTCAGTGGCGGTGATGAGGGCAGTCTCAGTGCTGTGGTTGCTGCGGAACCCTGTCTAGGAAGGGTCCAGGATTCTGTTTTCTTCGAGGTATCGGGTTAGCTGTCTGTTGACGGTTTTCGCAATGACCTTGGCCGGGAAGGGGAGCAGAGAGATGGGCCGGAAGTTCTTAAAGGATCTTGGGTCTGCCTTAGGTTTTTTGAGTAGGTCGTTGATCTCAGCGTGTTTCCCGATCTCTGGGAAGGTCGCGGTCTCTAGGGAGAGATTGATGACATTGCGCAGGCGGGGTGCGATGGTGCTGCTTGCTCTGTTGAAGACGTGGTGCGGGAATGGGTCAGACAGAGAGCCGGAGTGGATTGAGCGCATGGTCTTTATGGTGTCATCGATGCTCACGCTGGCCCAGGCTAGCAGGGGGTCATGGTCAATGGTGTATGGAGGGTCTGTTGTGTTGCCGTCTGTTTGGGCTGTCTGGGTGTTGAAGCTGTCATGGATGGCTGCTATCTTGCAGTGGAAGAAGGTGGCGAGGGAGTCGCACAGGGCTTGCGACGGCGGGATATTGTTGGTGTCGGGGCTGGGATTGGAGAGTTCCTTCATGATGTTGAAGAGTTCCTTGCTATTGTGTGCGTTGTTGTCGAGGCGGTCTTTGAAGGAAGTCCTCTTGGCCGCCCTGATGAGGTGGTGGTGGTTGCGGATGGCATCCTTGTGTGCTGCGTGGCTGTCTGGTGTTTGTTCACTGTGCCATTTCTTCTCTAGTTTCCGGCAGGCTTGCTTGGAGGCTAGGAGTTCTGGGGTGAACCAGCTGGCCCTCTTGCTGGTGTCTCTGTGGGGGGTTTCTTCAGCTGGCGAGCATGTTGGCGCAGTCCTCGATCCAGCATCTAAGGTTGTGGGCAGCGTCGTCAGTGTTAGAGGGTTCAGTGGGTGGGCTGAGAGCAAGGTTTGCATGTAGTTGGTCTTCGGTGATTTTGCTCCAGCAGCGGCGGGGATCTGTTGGGTGTGATGGTGTGTGGTGGGTTTCTGGAATGCGAAGTGGATGCAGCGGTGGTCGGTCCAGAGGAGTTTGGTGGTGTGGCTGATGGAGACGTACAGGCGTGAGGAGAAGACTGGTTCGAGCGTGTGGCCGGCAGAGTGGGTGGGCGTTGTGAGGAGTTGCTTCAGTCCGAGGTTGGCGAGGTTATCGATCAGGGTTGTGGAGTTGTTGTTGTTCTCAAGGTGAAAGTTCAGGTCTCCGAGGAGGATGTAGTCGGTGCAGGTCAGGGCGTGCGTGCTGATCAAGTCGGCGATGGAGTCGCTGAAATGGGTTGGGGTCCGGGGGGTCAGTAGACGAGGGTGCCTCTGAGGGTGGAATTAGGGTCTGTGTGGATCTGGAAAATTCATGTGTTCGGTGGGGCTGAGCGCGTCGTCAGTGCTAGTCGAGACCCTGATGCTGTTCTTGTGGAAGATGGCGATTCCTCCTCCGATTCCATTGGTGCTGTCTCTGCAGGTGATCCTGTAGTCGTCTGGGATGGCTATGGCGATGTTGGGTGCGGAGGAGTCATTAAACCAGGTCTCAGTCAGGAAGGGGACGTCCGGGAATGTTGTGTCGAGCAGGTCCCGGAGCTCGACAGCATGCTTGCGTGCGGAGCAGAAGTTCATTAGTATGCATCGCAGGTGTTTGGGGTCTTTCTTGGCGGGTGGTTCGTCAGCTCTGTGGCTGGTGTAGCGGCAGTTCCGGCAGGTGAAGGGGCCGTGTGTGCGTTTCGGGGCGGCCTTGAAGCAGGTGTGGCTCCGCCCAGAGTTGAGAGCGTGATGGCGTCGTAGTGGTGGCAGTGGTCGTGGTGGGGGTCAGTGGTTCTGGCGCTGGGCGCGGTCTAGGCGCGGACGGGCGCAGACGGGCTCACCTTAGGCGGGCCTTCTGCGTGCCAGAGGCATGTCCGCGCAGCAGCTGGCATATATGGGGAGGTGGGAGGGAGGAGCAGCTGGGAGGCAGGGGCAGAAAAGGGGCAGTGGGCAGTCGGGGGGACGGGACCACAAGGAACGCAGCAGCGAGGGCGGTGAGGGACAACGAAGGTAACAGGAGGAAAAAGGGGCCCAGAAATCGAGAGTAAAATGAGTAGTACAGAAAGCAAAAGGGCACAAAAAACAAGTGGAACAGAAGGCAAAAGGGGCACAGAAATGAGAGAAAAACGAGTGGCACAGAGGGCAGAAGGGCACAAAAAAATGAGTGGAATGGAGGGTAGAAGGACACAAAAAATGAGGGAAAAACAAATGGAACAGAGGGCAGAAAGGCACAAAAAACGAGGGAAAAACGAGTGGAACAGAGGGCAGAAAGGCACAAGAAACGGGGGGAAAACGAGTGAAACTGAGGGCAGAAAGGCACAAAAAATGATTGAAAAACGAGTGGCACAGAGGGCAGAAGGGCACAAAATAACGAGTGGAACAGAAGGCACAAGCACAAAAAAACGAGGGAAAAACGAGTGGAACAGAGGGCAGAAAAGCACACAAAATGAAGGAAAAGCGAGTGGAACAGAGGGCAGAAAGGCACAAAAAACTAGGGAAAAACGAGTGGAACAGAGGGCAGAAAAGCACAAAAAATTAGGGAAAAACGAGTGGAACAGAGGACAGAAAGGCACAAAAAACGAGGGAAAAACGAGTGCCACAGAGGGCAGAAGGGCACAAAAAAACGAGTGGAACAGAGGGCAGAAGGGCACAAAAACGAGGGAAAAAGAAGTGGAACAGAGGGCAGAAAGGCACAAAAAACAAGCAAAAAATTAGTGGCACAGAGGGCAGAAGGGCACAAAAACAAGGGAAAAAGAAGTGAAACGGAGGGCATAAAGGCACAAAAAACGAGGGAAAAACAACTGGCACAGAGGGCAGAAAGGCACAAAAAACGAGTGGAACAGAGGGCAGAGAGGCACATAAAACGAGGGGAAAACGAGTGGAACAGAGGGCAGAACGGGCAGAGAGGCACGGGGGCAGCGAGGGGAACAGAAGGGAAAACCGGGCAGAGACAGGGGGGCAGTGAGGGGTCAGAAGGAAAGACTAGGCAGAGAGAGGACGGGGATAGCGAGGGGAACAGAGGGAAGACAAAGGGGCACGGACCACGTACAGGCAGCGGGGGAAGACAGACAACAGAAGTCACAGACACAACAATGAAAATACAGGCAATACAATAAAAGCAATAAAGCGGAGGATGAACAAACCTACCTACAGCCTACCACTGGCCACCAGGGATGAGGCGCAGGTGGCAGCCTGTGGGTGGGGGAGGGCCTTGAACGTGCTCAGCAGCAGCAGCTGGGGCAGGGAGGCACAGGCAGTGCTGTGCGGAAGGGGAGCGACCAACCTGGTGGGGTCAAGGGTCGCTCTTATCTTCCACAGGTCCATTAGTGTTCTGAAGAGGGTGCCCAAGGATGCCACATTTATGCCTGGCACTAGACAGTGGGCAGGTAAATCTTGCCCTTTCCTAACTAATAGAAAAATTGTTTGTTCTGCTGTGGGTCCTGTGTGTGCTATAGCAAACGCATGAACCTATGTGCCGACCCCAAGGTGCGGCCAGGGAAGAGAGGCGAGAGGAGCTACCACCAGAACTGATTTGATATGACTACAGGGGAGGGGTTGCTCCTCTCGCACTAGGATGGGTGCCAGCCTGTCTAAGTGTATAAAAGAGGCCCTGCTCAAATATCAGCTAATATTTGCCTGTGAGCGGTTAAGCCTCTTTGAAATTAGTTCCTGGGCACTGTCCTGATGGTCATCCTGTCAAAGGAACTAAACAACTTCCCAGACACAAAGCCTTTGTCTCAGCCCAGGTAGCATGTGTGTTCCACATTAAGGGAGCTCTTCAGCCATGTGGCAGTTGGAGCTTACGTAAATGGGCTTCTAGAGGCTTTAAGAAGGGAAATGGTGACTCTTTAAAAGTACTTTTTCCAAAATAGTTATTACAAATCCAACTTTACCAGTCAATTTGACTTGAAATAAATATTTTACAAAGTGCAAGAATTAATTTGGTAGCAGCAGGAGATAACATTGTTAAATTTAATATTGTAGCCAAATGCATTCCTGCGGAACGACTAACTCTGCTACAATGAAAAAACCTTTGGAACCATGTCACTGTAAGGACTTGCAAAACATTAAACGTTTACATGTTCTACTTTTAAGCATGATGCACCCTGTCTTATGGGCAGTAAGGCTTACTTAGGGGTGACTTATTTATATTTAAAAGACACTTTAAGGCCTTTCAAAACGGGGTTATTTTGGCAGGTCGAATTTGCAGTTTTAAAACTGCTCATGCAAGTTACAGTGGTAGGCCTGCAGTCATGTGGGCACTGTTGTTGTAGTGGTTGGCACAACGGGTGCAGCAGTCCACTAATGATATTTAACTTACAGGTCCTGGAAATACTTTGTACCATATACTAGGAACTTAAATCCAAGGTAAATATGCCAATATGCCGATATGTTTTAGGTGACAGAGCACATACACTGGGGCCTGCTTAGCAGAATCCCAGTGCACAGATAAAAAAGGGAGAATTAGTCTGAACAAAAATATGTGTGATTGTGCAAAAAGAGGCATTTCCTACAGTTTACTAGTGTAATTTTGAAGTAGTGATTACATAAATGATAATCTCTGGGTATGTATATCTGCTGTATGTGTGGCGGAGACAGAGAGAAGTAGGTATATTTATAAATATATTAAACTCTGCGTGTCCCTTGACTGCATACATTTGCCAATCTGTACTTTGACTTATTGGTACTCTTGATAATCATCATGGTTTATGGTACATTGAATGTATAAAGCCCACATACACCCCAAGTTCTCTGGGCATTAAGTATAGGAATGGAGCAGAAGGAAACTTTTTTGCAGCATTACTCTGAGAAAAGCAGAGTCTTACATTTTTTACTAAAGATAATGTGACAAGCAATATTGTTGAGTAAGAGTGTGTGAAATATGCATAATTTATTTGTGTGTAATTGTGCAAAATGTCAACACAATTACACAAAATTATGAATAATTATGTTAAAGCCATAATTTAAGGCTATATTTTAGTGTGAAATGCATTCTTAATTTAATTTTTGCCATGAGGACACATTTAACGAAAGCACTGCAAACAACAGCTATTCACGTTCTGTTGTTCACTTATATTTCGGCTTGTTTTGTGGTGAATATTTATGCAAATGGCGCGAAATTACATAAAGTGGCATATGGTGAAAATTCAGGGATTTTGAGTAACAAGCAGAATGTGAAATCCCAAAATACGCCAGCATAATTTAATTTCACCCAGGCCTAGTTTTGACTCTGAGATGTGGTGGTTCAGAATTCCAAAGTAGGGGTGCTCGGACAGAGAAAGCTTTTCCGCCAAAGGAGGGCTTGAAAACTTTAATCTTAGAAGGTGAAGATAAATTGAACATAGCGATAATGTGAGGGGCTGTGTCTAGTAATTTTTGTCATAATAAAAGAAGGGGCTATTCAAAGAAGACATTTCTGTATTATGCATACAGCTTCTGGCATGCACATGTAGGCAAGGAAGATTGGAAAGAAGTTCTTGGGCTTTGGTATAGTGCAGAGAAGAGATAGTGAGCCTGGTGGCTTGAATCTGAATTGAGTGTAAGATTTTCATGAAATGTCTGTTTAAACCTAGTAAAGGGGATTGTAATAGCCACTATCTAACTGATTAGCGCTGAGATGATTGATCTTCTGGCTGATAGAGAAAGTAGAGGGAGAATTAGTCTAAAGTTCCTCATGTGGTGAGTTCATGCAGAGATGATAGCGGAGACTCGGGCACCCATCCTGGGAATATGATCGGCTTTGAAACCCAGGCTGTTGACTGGGGTGCCAGGTAGGTGAAAAGGAACAAAGTTGAGTGGCCACATAAAGGACCATAAGAAGGGTAAGCCTCTCAGCACCAGAACTTGTTTTTACAAAGGTTAATGTTTAGCCAATGCCTGTTCATCCATTTTTTAACTTCAAGTTAATAGTGTTTCATGGCCTTGAGGTTGAAGGATTCACCATTTAGGCAAATAAATCAATTCACCCTTTGTGCATTATCCACATATGTATAGAAATTATTCCCATATTTTCTGATAAGTCTGAAGAGTGTTTGTACATAGATGTTATAAACTGGGGGACACTGATGAACTCTGAGGTACTCTTGTGATCGTCACTTGAAGGGGTGACATAAATTCTCCTTCATGAAGGAGGAGAACCAGTCCAGTACCATGCCTGCCAGTCCGCAAAGACCAAGATGAGAAAGTAATATTATTAGATCAACAATTTCAAATGCAGCCAACAGGTCTAGCAGAATTGCTTAAGTCTGCTGCCATTCTTAAGCCATCATATTTTATGTATCGTTCATGATCAGATTATTTTCTAACAAGGTTGAAAACTGTGTAGCTAGAAAGCTTTCTGAGAACGTTAAGGGCACTGGAAATAACTTGATGGATTTATAGTTAAAGAGGACATTTTGGCCCATGTAGGACTTTTTAAGAAGACGCTACATAGGGCCAGATGTATGAACACATTTTCCCATAGACACAGAATGGGCCATAATGCCTTACATTAGTTCTGCTTGTGCAGTTCCAAATGCTAATAAAAGGTTGATCATTTCACTTATTATGTATATCAGTCAAGAGACATCAGGCAGTGTTTAAAATTATGTCTCTGTTTGGCCTCTAGCCGCTTGGCGTAGCGACTCGTCCTTTTTGTGCAAATCGCTGTATAATGATAAGATGGCGGCCGCCACAGACTTTGGAACTTTGGACGGAACTTGGTCGATCATTTCCCTCATAGTCCAGTTTTGGTATCCCCTGTTTAATACTTAATGTTCTTCTTAAATGTAGAACTTATTGTCATTTGGCATCATTATGTGCCTTGGCCCTTTTTTTTTTTTGTCAAACCTTTTTTATTGCAGAACCAAAGGCATCACAACTTAATCAGGTATCATGACATCAGCGTGGGACCCCCATCCCCTTGTGCGTACATCCATTTTTCGAACACAGCCATTCAGCCCACATTCCGGAGGCCGGGCGGCAATGCGCATAGTCAGGAAAAAACGGTCCAATCAACATTTGCTGTGTGCGACATATGAAGAGGTCCGCTGTCTGCATTTAAGTTATTAACCCCCCCTCCGATGTCTCGCGTTAGGGTCGTCACTTGTGTATCACCTTATCTAAGCACCCTCCCCAACTATCCCAATCCCTCCCCCCCACATGTTCCCACTCGCGCCTGTCCAGTCTGCCTTTGGTTACTCAATGACCAGCAGGAGGTACAATCTGTTATCTAGATGTGTGTGCCTGGTGAGGGCGCTATCACTGTAGCTGGGCCGGTCGCGTCTTCTGGTGCCTCCTCATCCCCTTCCTCTTCATTAACTGAGCTATCTCGCAGAGCTTGCACTAAGATCTCCCACTCCATTGCCGCCTCCTGAGCCCTCTCGTCATCCTTCCGACGCGCTAGTTGGTACCTGATTGTGCTCTCGCTCGCCGCCCATTTCATAAACTCATTCAACCACCTCCGATATGTGGGGCCCGCCTTCGACTTCCACCCTTTGGTCACTTCCCTTTTGGCTAAGAGGAGGCCCATGTCAATGAATTTGCTCGATATCTTATTCTTGGGCGTGTGTGGGAACCAGTGCAATATGCTGACTGCTGTATCAAAGCAGAGGTCCCTACCCGCCACCTCATTCAGGGTGTCACCAATCTCCTCCCAGTAAGTCTGTAGGCGAGGGCAGTCCCTGAGCATGTGGATCAGGTCCGCTCCCATGCTATTACAGTGCGGGCAGGCCGCCTCCTCCGCTCCGAAGTACTCTCTTATTTTACGTGGGGTAAGGTAGGCCCTGTGGAGGATATAGAAGTGGATCAGCTGAAATCGTGCGTTTCTTGTACTCTTTCTAGCTCGCTGTACTAGCTGTGCCCACGTGGTGTCCGGGATCTCCTTTTGCAGGTCTAGTTCCCATTTGGCTTTCAGCCCAGTCAGAGGTTGCAAGGTTTCGTTTAATATCCTAGAATAAAGGCATGTGACCGCCTTGTAGGTGCCCGCAGACATCATAGTATATTGGCATGCCAGCGACGTTGGTGGTTCCACCAAACCCTTGCCCCAGTGCGCTTGAATGGCGCGTGCTACTGCCGCGTGCAGCAAGTAGTCTCCTCGCGGCAAGTCGTAGCGCTCCTGCAACGTTTGGTATGGGGCCAGTGCCCCATCATCGTATAAGTCCCCCACCATCTGCAGTCCCGCTTCCTCCCAGTGCTGCAGGTGCGACCAATCTCCACCATGTGGGAGTGCTGTCAGCATGCCCAGTGGGATCTCGGGAGCGTAGGGATGTTTATTTTCCGCCCGTCTGTGCAATCGGTTCCAGCAAAGGCGGAGAGTTCCCTCCTCTAAGGATAAGTCTCTGATTGTTAATCGTTGCCTCAGGGCGATATAAGCAAGCACATGCCTGGGGGTGCCACTGTCTCTCTCCTGTTCCGGACCACGATACACTCTCGCAATTTCTTGTGTAAAGGTCTGTAGCTGGGCCGCCAGGTAGTAGATTTCAAAGTCGGGGACCGCCAGGCCTCCCTCGTCCTTTGGGCGGGTAAGCGTGGCTAGCGCTATTCTGCGCCTGCCCATGCCCCACAGAAAGGAAATCACCATCGACTTCAATTGTCTAAATATCGCGCCCGGCACCCATATAGGTAGTGTCCGGAAATAATATAGCAATCTGGGTAAGGCTATCATCTTTAAAAGAGAAATGCGGCCCGCCACCGAGAGCGGGAGAGTAGTCCAGAAGGCCATATTACCTTTCAGGGCGCGGAGGGCACGGCCCACATTGCCCTCCAGAATGTCCACGGCGTCATGGTGCACGTGAACTCCCAGATATTCTAAGCAGGTAGGTTCCCATCTAAGCAGTGGGCGGGTAGAGGGTTGTAACTCTCCCTTCCAAAGGGGAAACAGGCAGGTCTTGGCCCAGTTGACCCTCAGGCCGGAGAGCTCGCCGAAGCGTGCCAGTAGTCTCTCCGCTCCCTTCACAGCCCCGTCGGCATCCTCCAAGAAGAGGAGGAGATCATCCGCATACAGCGAGATAAAGTTGCGGACCCCATTGCGCTCCAGTCCTCTGTAGTATCCGCCTGTTCTGGCCATCGCCACGAGCGGTTCCACCGCTAGGGCGAACAGCAACGGGGACAGCGCGCACCCCTGTCTAGTACCGCGGCACACATCGTATTGGTTCGATATTAAAGTACCCACTCTCACTCTCGCCTTTGCCGCCGCATATAGCACTCTCGTCCATCCTATGTAGCCCTCTCCAAGACCGAAGCGCCGCATCACCCTGTACAAGTACTCCCACTCTAGGCTATCAAAGGCCTTTTCTATGTCAACCGCTAGCACTAGAGGTACTCTAGCCTCTGGCAACGGGTCGCCCATCAAGCGGGTAAGCCTGCGGATGTTGTGGGTGGTATTACGCGTGGGTATGAACCCAGATTGGTCCCTGTGGACCAGGGCTTGCATATGTTGTAGCAGCCTGGCCGCCAGCACGGTACTTAGGATTTTATAGTCAGTCGTGAGCATCGACAGCGGTCGGTATGATGCCGTGCTGGTGCTCTCCCTTCTTGGTTTCAGTAGAGGGATCATCAGGGCTTCGCGCATAGAGTGCGGTAGCCGTCCCTTGTCCTTGGCTTCGTTGTAGACCGTTTGAAGCCGCGGGGCTAGTTGCTGTATGTATCGCCCATAGAACTCAATTGGCAGGCCGTCCAGACCCGGGGTCTTATTGAGGGCCATGTGTTTCACCGCTCCCCTGATTTCGGCCAGATCGATCGGGCCACCCAATGTGTCTGCTTGCGCCTGGTCCAGGTGCGGTAGGGTCAGGCTATCCAAGAACGCTTCTATGTCTTCTCCTCGGTCGCCGAACGCACTTTTGTATAGTGTTTCGTAGTAGGACCTGAAGCTGTCAAGAATCTCTGGTTGTGTGGTATACATGCGGCCCTCTCCACTGGAGATGGCAAGGATCGGGTGACTGCGCCTGGTGGGGTCAGCTAGCCAAGCCAGCAATGTTCCAGCTTTATCCCCCTCAGCATGCGTTTTCGTTAGGTAGGCCTTATAATCATAGCTACGGAGTCGCTCAATTTCAACCGCCAGCGCTTCCCGCGCCTTGCAGAGGTCCTCCTGTAGCTCGGGTCGATTAGGGCGTGCCAGCTCAGCTTCGCGTAGAGCGCGTTCCGCTCTATCGAGGTCATCTAACAAGGTTTTACGGGCCCCAGCGTACTTACCTATGCAATGACCCCTCACCACTATCTTGAAGGCGTCCCACTCCGTTGCCCTGGAGTTAGCGGAGCCTTCGTTTTCTAGGAAGTATTGGCCAATTCCCTCCCCTAGCGCCTCGCGGAATGGCGGGTCGTCCAGGGTGTCCGACCTCAGTTGCCACGTCGGGACCCGGGAGATTTGGTCATCCAATTAAGTGACAACAACAGGGGGTTATGGTCCGATAGCGTGCGCGCTAGATATTCGGTGCGGGCCACCGCCGGGAGCACTAGTGGAGAGCACAGAAAGGCATCAATCCGGACGTGGAGGTCATGCAGGGCAGAGTGGAATTAGTAATCCCGGTCATTTAAGTGTTGCGTGCGCCAAGCATCGGCAAGCTCCCACTGCTCCAGCCAGTCTGATCTACACTTCGCTAGTCTGCGCACCGGGGAAGCATGCAGTGGTGGGTGTGATCTGTCTAGGGTTATGTCTGCCACCGTAGTAAAGTCTCCTCCCATCAAGATAGGACCTGCAAGGTAACTAGCCAATTCCCCCGATAGTTTCGCAAAGTATGCTGTCTGATCCACATTGGGTGCGTATACGCTGCAAAGCACTATGTG
The DNA here is from genome assembly GCF_964261635.1 of Lissotriton helveticus. Taxonomy (NCBI): domain Eukaryota; kingdom Metazoa; phylum Chordata; class Amphibia; order Caudata; family Salamandridae; genus Lissotriton; species Lissotriton helveticus. The sequence continues at coordinate 1,885,221,890 of NC_136067.1, forward strand.
TCGGCCCCTGAGCTTCCCCTCCACCGCCACAAATCTCCCCTCTGGGTCTACTATCTGTCTGGTCACTTGAAAAGGTACACCCGCTCTGATCCAAACTAGGACCCCCCTGGCAAAGGCAGAGTACGTGGTATTAAACAGGTGACCCCTCCACCTACGCTGCAGTGCTATTCCCTCTTTTTTTGTCAAGTGTGTTTCCTGTAGCAGTGCGATGTGGACTCCTCTACGAACCAGGTATGCATGAACCTTATGTCGCCGCGTCATGGTGTGGAGCCCCCTCACATTCCAAGTCACACATTTTAATGTTCCTACATTAGCCATCATCCCATAGTGTTCGATACATTGTGTCTGTGAAGCGGCTCCAGGCGCTCGTGGTAGAACATTTCCCCTTCCCCCAAATAACAGCCCCCTTCCCCCCACCCACAACTGTGCCTTGGATCCCCCCAACTTCCTCAGGCCCCCTCCCCCCCAGAACAGGACCTAACTCCTCAAAAGCCGCTCCCATCCAAACCGTGTGTGAGCAACCGCGCTCTACAATCCACCTAATCCGCAGTCTGCACTACGGAGGCCTTAAGGGCCTTAAGGAGCGTGAGCTAGCCTAAAGGTCTGAGTCACAGTCCCATCCCCCCGCCCCACAATGTATTTCGTAACTCACGATACCACATTAAAGATGTCACCCGCTCCTTTGTCAGCTCCGGCAAGGTTCAGGAGTCGAAAGTCAGTGTAGAGGCAACGGTCCGCTCTCAGCCTTCAATGATCTCCCCTGATGTTTGTGGCGTGACCTCCAGGCCCTTCATGCCGCCAAGTTCCGACAGTTCAGTTTCAGAGCCCGTTGCTTGATCCTCCGATCCCGAGGCACGCCCCGAGTGAGTTAACGCTGTGGATGATAAGTCCACCACCGCCTGTAGAGCGGCCTTCCGCTCAACTGCTGTCTGGGAGAAAGTCGGTTTACCGTTTTTTTGCTGACATCTCCGGACCCTTCGCGATCTCCTCACCGGCAGCTGATGTCGTGCCTCCTCTGCCCTCATCTTCGCACCGTCCGTGCCAGCTTTGTAAGTGTCCCACCAAGCCCACGCCTCCGCCGAAATAGGGAAAAATAACGATTTCTCATCCACTACCACCCGCAGCCTGGCCGGGAAGAGGAGCGAGTATTGTAGGCCCTCCGACCTCAGTTCCCTTTTAATGGATAAGAAAGAGGCACGTTGTCTCTGAGTCTCGAAGGTGTAATCCGGGAATAGCGTCACCCTGCTATTGTCCACCTGGAAGGGACCCACCTCCCTCGCTCTCTGCAGTAGCCAGTCTCTGTCCTTGTAATGCAGCAGTTTCACTATCACCGGTCGAGGAGGCAGTCCCGGAGCAGGAGGTCTGGCCGGAACTCGGTGCGCTCTTTCAATCGTGAAGAATGGTGAGAGCCCCTCTGGCGCCACTATCGTTCTCAGCCAGTCGGTTAGGTATTCCATGATGTCTGGGCCCTCTTTTTGTTCCGGAAGGCCCACGAGGCGTACGTTGTTGCGCCTGCTGCGATTTTCAGCATCCTCTGCTCGCCGTTCCAGAGTTTGTATGCGGTCAAGCGCCTCAGTCAGCCGACCCTCCACGGATTTGTGTGCAGGCACCAGGTCCCCTAGAGTGGTTTCGGTCGCCTTGACCCTATCAGACAATTTCCCGTGGTCGGCGCGCAGGAGGCCCAGACCCGTCGCCACTTGTTCTATATCTCGGTGTAGGGCGTCCTTCGTGGCAGCAATGGCCTCTAGGATACGATCCTGCATCTGTTGCAGGTCCGTCGAGGGTGGCGAAGTCTCGTCAGGCACCTCCGAGCTAGGGCCCCCCTCGCCCTTTGGACCCTTGGGCTTCCCCATCTTGCGCTTCTGCTTGCGTTCCGGGCTCCTCCAGGTGCCAGTGGGCGCAAGCTCGTGTCCCCGCACACGTACCAGTGCTTCACAGTCCGGCGGCCAGATATGTCCAGTAGGGCAGCCCTTCTAGGATCAGGGGCAACCGCCCCCGGAAGGGTCAGGCCTCAAGGGGCCCCACACGTCCAAGCCTGCGCTGTCCAGCCTGTGTGGGGGGGCAGACGTGTCCACGCACCTCTGCCCGGGAAGTACCTGGTCCCGGCGGCCACCTCACAGCTCTGCTACCAGCATGTCCACAGGCAGCTCCGGTCCGATCCGGCAACAGCGGCAGCAGGTTAGGACACAGGAGACTACGATCCAGCCCCAAAGTCTCGCTGCCACGAGGAGCAATTAACAGCTAGGGTAGGCACAGGCCGAAAGTCCGCCCGCTACGGCCGGTCCGTAGATCTCGTTCAATAGTGCTCGGGTGGGGAGAGCCTCGTCCAGCGTCCGCGGCGGCCCTCTCATGCCACGTGCGTCACGCCAGTGCTGGCAGTCAGGAATCTCAGGGCTCCTCCGGTTACCGGCATCTGTGTAGGCGTGGAGCGTCCCCTCCCCAAGTGGACCGGGTGGCAGCAGACCCCGTAGGGGGCAGGCGGACTCGGCATATGTCCTCTCCAGCGGGAGGCGAAAGGAAGATGGCCACCGCCACCAGGGCCACTGCTCTGCAGTGGAGATAGGTCCCGGGGGCTCCGGGGGGTCGTCTGGCACCTCAGATCTTACACCTTAGGTCCGGTTCCGCCCCTCTTAGGCCGCTCGAATCGCCGGAAAGGTCCCCCATCGCCCCCAGCACTCCCAACAACAAAGGCCCCGGGAAGCCGGGGGGTCGATTTGGTGTGGCCAGGGAGGAGCCTCGCCAGGAGCCTCGCAGGGAGCCTCAGGCCACGGCTCCGGCGTCGGTAGCAGGAGGAGACGGGGCTCAAAGCAGCTGGTCCCGCTCACACTTAGGGTTCCGGGCGGCAGGCGGTCCGGCGCAGGTCAGGGCCAGAGATGCAGCCTTCAGTTTCTCATCGGCCGTGCAAGCGCCGCCATCTTGCGCTCCGGACGCTCGTTCCCTTCTCTCCGAGCGGGCGTCCCGCAGTGCTGTCTCCGCCGTGCTGGGCAGACCGGAGCAGGCGCTGATATGGTACTCGGGATCGCCCGGAGTTTCACGGGGATCCCGGGTCAAAAACAGGAGGAAGATGCAGGATTACTGGGCGGAGGGGTCGGGAGCCTCGTTAGGCTGCGACCATCTTCTCCGGCTGCTAGCCACGCCCCCTGTGCCTTGGCCCTTTGTGACTTTTCTTCGTAGCCTAAGACGGGCATGTTGCCCATCCTAGGGGATTCAACTACATTTTATTTTCGCTTCCTCTTTCATATATCTTTATTGGACATTAGGTAGTGTTTAAAATTATGCATTTCACTCCGTGTCTTTGTTTGTGTTCTAGCCGCTTGGAGTAGTGACTTGTCTATTTCTGTGCAAATCGTTATAATAGATACACCATTATAAGATGGCGGCCGCCACAGACTCCGGAATTGCGGAAGTAGAGCAGCATTCTCAGCTGTTGTGGATTATTGGGAATTAGTGTGGGTATATAAAGTCAATTTAAAATACGACCATGGGGGCGTGGCCAAGATGGCGACCTGAGAGGACGCTACTACCTGAGGCTCCTCGCACCGGATCCCCCCTACTGCCCAAATCTTGCTCAAACTCCCCCACTGGAACCCAAAGGTGGCGGGGTACGGCGCTGTGACACGAAGCCTGCTCCCGTGAGTTTATATCGGTGAGCGGAACGCTGTAGGGAGAGCCCACTGTGCGGCACCGCTACTTGTTGCGAAATGGCACCCTGACGGGGGAGGCGCCAGAGCGGACGAAACCAGAGTGGGTGAGAGGTACCCTCGAGCACTTGCATCCCAGCAGATCCCGAGAGGTGCCCCACCGGCCCAGGTGAGTTATTAAGGGAAGGAGACGGAGACAAGCGGGAGAGCCGGTTGCTTGACGGCATCCCCCAGCGGGCGGAGTGTGGCGGAGAGGCTGTGACGCACGCTAAAGCGCAAAAATCGAGGCCGAGGCTGAAGGGCCTGGTCCGGCCTGGGCGACGGCCGATAATCCCGCCGACACAGGAGGGCCCCGGGGGCAGGCTGCAAGTCATGCCGCCAGCCCAAGCGAGCCACCCAGCATTGCTAACGGCGGCTGGCGAGAGGACTGCGAGACCGGAGACATCCCCTATGAACAGTGAGTGGCAAGGTGGCGGCGGCGAGCACTGAAGTGCGGTAACCAAGGCCGCGGCGGAAGGGCCGTTCTTCCCACCGCAGCAGAAGAGCTCTGGGTGCTGTTTCCGGGGGTCAGCTGCCGGACCTCGACTGAGCAGGTGCGAAGAGGTATGCAGCGCACGTTCTACATGCACACGGTGAGGCGGCGAGAAACGACCGGGCCTGGGCGTGCGAGACCCGGTGGAGGCCCAGGGTCGGTGGAAGTTAGTAGCAGCTCCTGGGGGGTGCGTTGGTCGGCTGCCTGCAGTGAAGGGCACACAGACAATGGGGGCATCTCCAATAAGGTGAGGGGGGGTCCTGCTGGTGGCGGGGGCGGCAGCCTGAACCGCAAGCAAGGCAGCAGTGCTTCCACAGGATGTAGCGGCACCCCCCTCTCCACCCCGTTGCAAGATAGGCCTTTCAGTGTCCCAGCGGTGACATTTCTTTGAGGCGCGGACTCTGGCTCCGACTGGGGTCCACCCATTCTTTATTATCTACACTGGGATCTCTGGGGACACACCAGTAAGAGGGGGGCACGGCTGACGGAGGCATCCTAGTGAACAGGCGGACAACTCCAGAACACAGGCGGAACAAAGGTCCTTCCAGACAGGACCCTGAGAAGAGGGACGGCATACCAGCACTAACCCGGATAAGCGGGAGAGCCAAAAGCCACGGGGGACTGGTTCCTCTCTTCCCCTACCAGGGTGAACCTCGCCCTCGAGTACCCGAATAGCCAGAAAAGGAACGGGACTGGTGGGCAGCGGCGTGACATGGCCAACGCGGGAAGGAGGGGTGGATGCACGCTCACCGACATGCTCATCAAGGGTCCCCCCAAGGGAGATAAAGGGCCCCCCTCTCCAGTGACATCAAAACAGCTCACAGAGCAAGGTGATGGAGAGGTGCCCATTACCAGGTCATTCCTCGAAACTCAATTCCTTGAGGGAGGATTTCCTGATGCTGAAACAGGAAGTGGTCGGGGAGTTTCGAGAGATACGCCGCGATGTGGACGGTCTGGGTGAGCGGGTGGCGACGGTTGAAGAGTCGGAACAAACCAGGAGCGAGGAAGTGGAACAACTCCAGCAAGAACTTCTCCGCCTCCGAGACCAACAAGTCGACTTGCAAACGCATAACAATATCCGGGTCCGAGGCATGCCATCCAAAGTGGAAGGTGCGGACATAATCAAGTACCTGCAGGAGATGTTTCATGAGGTCCTAGGGGAGGTGGCAGACTTTGATGTTCGTATAGACTGGGCGCACAGAGTAGGGTTGGCGCGGCGGGCACCTGCCCCCCCACACTACATCCTGGCCTACCTACCAGACTTTCCATTAAAAGAAAGGATCCTACGGGAGGCACGTCAGAAACAACCTCTCAAATACCAAGGGCACCCTGTGGCACTATTCCAGGACCTTTCGGCCATCACACTCCAAAAACGGAAAGAATTCAAAGTCGCCACAGCGTTCCTGCGAGATAAAGGGGTTCCCTTCCGATTGATCTTCAAATGGAACGGATCCTTACATCAACTAATTCCTCCAAGACACCTGCGCTTTGTTGAGCATGATGAGGGATCACCCGTTCTAGAATCATCACAGCAACCCTCACAGGGAGGGTGGCAAAGAGCCGGCCGCAGACGTTCACTCAAGGCGAAACTGAAACCAGATCCAGTCACCATAGCGCAGGACCAGACCTCGGCCATTCAAGAGGTGTCCAGGGACACCTCATCCACAAACTGAACGAGCCGAGCTTGGGGGACTCTTTGGCAGTACAACAATGCTGGTCCGGGAAGGGGGGGTGGAGACGGGCGGGGGGCCGAAGAGGTCACCACTGCTACATGCTCATCTACGTAACTTTACTACAGGCCTGTGTTATACGTTACCGGGCCTGGCCACCGGTGGTCTGACAGGGGCAACACTACGTTTCATCACTCTAAATGTAAAAGGGCTCAACAACCCTATCAAAGGGAGGGCAGTTCTCTCATATCTAGAAAACTCCAGTGCCGCTATATGTTTACTTCAAGAAACTCACCTCCTCACAAAAGATTGGCATCGGATGAGGTCCCGCGCTTTTCCCCAGCAGTTCTTCTCCTCCACTGCCGACAAAAAAGCAGGAGTTGCGATCCTTTTTGCCAAACACTTCCAAGGACAGGTCAGGGATAAGGTCGGGGAGATCAAAGGCAGACTCCTCGCCTACAACATAAGGGTGGGTGACAGACCCTTATGACAGTGGGATCCCTGTATGCCCCAACACAGGTCAGGAGCCCTTTCTTATAAATGCACTGTCGGAGACCTTGCGCTCCCCAGAACACTTCCTACTCATAGGGGGGGACCTCAATCTAGTCATGGACAAGGAGAAGGACAGGTCTGGTCACCACTTCGGCAGCACAGGGGCACTCTCAACAAACGGGAGAGACTGGTTGAAAGGGAGGGGGCTGGTGGACCTATGGCAGGCCAAACACCCTGAGACTTCACACTAGACGTTCTGCTCCCACATGCACCACACATACCCCAGACTCGACCACTTCATAGGTTCCACAGAGTTGGTGTCTAATGTGGGGGAGGTGGACATTATCCCGGCCACCATTTCAGATCACGACGCAGTGGAGATAGTGATCGGGGTCCCACGCACTAGGGCACCGCAGAGCCGCTGGAGACTGAGGGAAACCCTCCTACACCGCACAGAGATAGTCCAGCAGCTACACAAACGCATCACTGACTATATTAAGCTTAATGATAGGCCGGACACTCCTGTGACCGCTATTTGGGGGGCGTTGAAAGCGGTGGTACGAGGAGAACTGATAGCCATTTCGGCGGTGGAGGTTAAAGAACGCAACGACAAACGTGAATCATTGACTGCCTGGGTGACGGAGCTGGAGAGGGTACATAGTCGCATAGGGGCTCCCAGAATATGGAAACAGCTGAAGGCCGCTAAGGCCCAGTTGGCAGGCCTAGACACAGATAGGGCCGAATATGCAGCCCTTAGGCTTCGTCACACATATTATGTGGGTGGGAACAAAACGGGGCGACTCCTCTCAAGCACGCTCCGAGCCAAGGTCCAACGCTCCAAACTTACAGCCTTACGTGATAGGCACGGGGAGAAGACACACGATGAGTCCCAGATCGCTGAGGCCTTCAAGGAATACTATGCATCTCTCTATAGTGCAGATCCTCTAATCGACAACAATGCAGAGGCCTACCTACAGGGCGCAGTCACCACGGCTCTCAACGCGGAAAGCGCAGCCTCACTTGATGCACTAGAATTGAAGAAGTGATTAGCGCAATAGCCCGCCTAAAGCCCCTGAAATCTCCCGGCCCGGACGGTTTCTCCACGGGTTTTTACAAAGTTTTTTGTTCCTTGGTCACGCCGATACTCACCAAACTTTTTAATTCATTCCAGTGTCCAGGTTCCATCCCTCCTGATATGTTGGAGGCCGAAATCATAGTGCTACCTAAACCAGGTAAAGACCCCACCCACTGCGCTGCCTACCGGCCAATCTCCCTCCTTAATCTCGACCTCAAACTCTTCACTGGGGTGCTCGCCTCAAGGCTTGGACCGCGTCTTCCGGGTATTATAGATCCAGACCAATCGGACTTCATTCCCGGTAGGCTATGTAGTGACAATACTAAACGTATTCTCCCCCTAATAAATAAGACCCACTACAGACTCAGTGCTCCTATCCATAGACGCTGAGAAAGCATTTGATAGAGTGGACTGGACCTTCCTCGATAAGGTCTTGGTGCACTTTGACATTGGGGAACGCTTCAGAGCCAGGGTTGCAAGCTGCTACCACCGCCCACAGGCTCGGATTTGGACCAATGGTTTAGGATCCAGCCCATTCGAAATCCAACACGGCACCAGACAAGGGTGCCCTCTCTCGCCCCTCCTCTTCGCGCTCTATGTCGAACTGCTGGCGCAGAGGGTGCATGACAATCCAAACATAACTGGCACCACTTTCGGTGGGAAGCCGCACCCAATTAGCCTCTATGCCGATGACATCTTAGCAGCGCTTGATAACCCTGTGTTATAGGTGCCAGCCTTCTTGGATGAGGTGGAGGCCTTTGGCCGGGTGTCGGGCCTCAAGATGAACAAAGGTAAGTCAATGCTGTTACCACTCAGCAGCAATGCCAGCGCAGCACATGAGCCATCCTTGTATTCCGGGGGACTATTGGTCCAGACGCAACTTCCATACTTGGGTATTGTCCTTACCCCATCAACTGAGGAGACTGTGGCCCTAAACTACTCTAAAGACACCTCACAACTCCAAGGGGATTTCGGGCGTTGGCGGAAACAACCGCTGTCGCTGTTAGGGCGCATTGCAGCGGTAAAAATGTCAGCACTCCCCAAAATACTTTACAGCTTCCAAACTATTCCGGTGTCGCCTCCTGCGGGGATGATCAAGTCTTTGCAAGAGGCGATACAATACTTCTTTTGGGCAGGGAAGAGACCGCAAATGCGTAAGACCTTGGCCTTTCATGGGCCGGACGAGGGTGGCTTGGGGATCCCCAACTTGTAGCAACACTTCCAGGCAGCACAACTGAGGTATCTGGTGGAATGGTTCAGACCTGAGTCAGAGAAGAGTTGGCTCTTCCAAGGCAGGACAATGGCTCAGACCTCACTCTGGAAAATACCCTTCCTCCTTCGGGTGCACAGGCCTCGATACCTTCAAAAATCACCTATAACTCGCACGGTGCTGAACATATGGGACTCAGTGGCAACCAAAAAAGGGCTCATGACATTCCCGTTACCGCTAACGCTCTTGCTCGACAACCCTGACTTCCCGCCAGGCACAGACCCGCACATGTTCCCACAATGGTGGGGTACACGTTGTAGATCGGCGGGTCATATTTTTTATCTGGAGGGATTCATACCGCTCTCATCACTCCCACAGCTATATGACATCATCGCTCCGCAGCGCTTTCAATAATTTCAATTCCAACACTGGTTAACGCACCCTGATATTAACCCCCTGGTTGGTAGGACAATGACGGGTTTCGAAAAATGGCTAGTTGCTAAAGTATCAGATTGCAAATTTACAAGATGCTTTCCCCGCCTTCTGGGACACAACACTCGGCCGGACAGCGGCATTGGGAGGAGGAACTGGGACGAACGCTTACGACCCGGGAATGGTACTCTATATATTTCAGGGCTAATCACACAGCTAGAAACACAGCGGGAAGAGAGGCGGCAGTGAAACTGGAAACTTACTGGTACTTGACCCCAGTTAGATTACATAGAGGCAACCCATCCCGCAGCTCGTCTTGTTGGAGAGGGTGTGGGGAGGACAGTACCCTGACGCACCTTCTGTGGGACTGTAGGGAGGTCACGGCCTACTGGAATTCGGTCCTCAATGACATAGACACTCACTCTGACATTGAAATTCCAAGTTTCCCCACATACACTGTCCTGGGGCTACTGAACATGCTCACTTTCCCGCTGAAATCCCCCAGGGGACCGCAAATGGGTTTAGCTATGCAGGCAGTCACTCAGCACATCCTGTCCTTGTTGGGAACAAACACTCGGCCCACACACACGTGTTGGTTACACAGACTCCGGTACACACTGGGCATGGAAAGCATCCAAGCCACACTTACACAATCCATTGCTTTTTTCCACACATTTAAGAAAAATGGGAAACCCAATATAACCTTGTAGGCATGGGCAATAAACAATTAAAAGGTAAAGAGTGTCTACAAGGGATTTTGTTTGTACTATTTTTGTTCTTTTCTTTCAATTCGGTGAGTTAGTCATGTACGATCAAACTCAAAAGTGTCCGCAAAGACAACCATAATAAATGTAAATTATAAATACACAGCACATGGAAAATCCTATTTGTAAAAAGTGAATTTATATATTTTTCAAATACCAAGGTTGGAAGGGGTACATTTGAAGGAACAAGATATCAGCAAAACAGAATTATGAAAAGATATACAAACCAATTTAAACACACAGTTCATAACCTACATCAGCTCCTAGAGTGATAATGAAGCAAATATTATCCAAAAATGAATAAACATTACTAAAGAAACTGAAAACAAATTCTTGGAGTTGACGGGAAGGTCGATGTTTTGGTCTGTGTGGCATCAGTCCATTAGACCATCATCAGGACAATTGGTTTTTTTGCAAGATAAAACCCTTCTATTGCAATGTTTGGGCAGAGAACGGTAAATGTAGCCTCAGTTCTGGATAGCAATCATAGACCGCGTTAAAATCACTTACGGTCTGGCCCAAAAGATTTACAGTTTAGGGAAACCAGCATCAAGTCTTGGTAAATTCTTCAAATATGGATTTATTCCAAATTATTCTTCCAGCGTAATTCAAAGCACGATAGAGTCTAGCGAAGGGACACGTGAACGTGATGGTCTAATGGACTGATTTGTACATCTTTTCATGATTCTCTTTTGTTTCTTTCCACACAGTCTGGCAGCCAATGTTATCCCTCCTCTCAATGGAATTCAACAAAAAACGTGCCCTAAATACCTTCGCCTCCTACGTCTTACTGAGACGCGACACACTGATGACGAGCCCGGACAACAGACACCCTGAGACTCCCAGTCAAAGGGCCATAGGTAGATACATGAGAGGGTACACTGGTTCGGGTGGGGGGATCTTGGGGAAGGGGAGGGTTTTGTTTCCGTTGTTTGTTCTTACAAAATCCTTAAGTCCAGGGGCACCAGTCGGCCTTGTGGTGCACTACGAGACCACTTACCATATCAGAGGGCTCCTGATTTCAATGTTTAGATGAATGTTAAACAAATTTCACAGTCTGCCTTCACTGTACCCTTGTGGACCACTACTAGTGTTACAATTTATCTGTTCTTTTCTAAAAATCAATAAAACAAATTTGAACAAAATACGACCATGTACCCGTTCGGTCTTCTGCTGATTAGGAATACTCTGACTGATTCTGGTAAGCCATTTAACGCTGGAATCGACACGGTCCGGCCAGTTTCTTAATGATAATGTTTTTGAACTGGTTTTTAATATAGAAATATCATTGCTTGTCTGGGGGGTTCTTTATTGTGTTGTTACCACAGATTAGCACAGAATACTTATGCTGTATCTGCTCTAGGTCGGATAAGCTCAATGCCTTGCAAAGGGGGTAACTGATCCCGCATGTCTCTTCTTTATTTGTAAACATGACTTTGTGAGTAAAATACTATGCCACATTGCCAATTACTACATTGGTGGTATTTTCAAAGGTCCTGATTGTGCCCTTTTGAGGTTTTTTTGGGCGCCCTGTATTTGGTTTAATGTGGGTCATGCTTGGGGACATTCCTAGTGTTATTGGTCTAATGTGATCTGCCGCCACTGCCTTGTGAGCAATGGACTGCTTCTAACGTAGTATATTTGCCACATTTTAATACAATATTGATTAATCTCTGACTAAGTATTTATTGCCACCGACACCGTCACGAAGCGGCGTGGCATTACATAAGCAAACTGAATCAAGCGTTGTATATTTAAAGCATGACTCCATTCATGCCCATACTGGGATTTCTTTTGATTAACATGGTATGCCATTGATATACCATGAGGGGTAGCACATTCTCATTCAAGGTAATTTTTTCAACCTTTATTTGAACAATGCGATCGAGTCACAGAATAGGCAATTTCTACTATTTTTTATATCACGGAGTTTGGTAGCGTAACCATGACAATTTAACTACGTTTTTGCATAAAACTACAATCCCTCCTGTGCCTAATTATGTTACCTTGGACACGTGCCTTTTAAAAAATACCTTTCCACCCATCACTTATTGTACATTAATTGAGATTACTTTTCTGTGTAACTATACTATGTAGTGCACGTTTAAATAATATAATATTTTATTATAACCATAAATATCTTTCTTGATTCAGGCCGGCTGTTGCAATTATCTCTCTCATCATAGATACATTTGAGGATGGAAGACATTTTTTACTCCACACTCGGCTTACCGTGTGGATTATTTTCCAACGCTCACAGTATAAAAGATTCATTTCGGTGGGTATTACAACATTAACAGTATGCTCACAAACTGGGAATATGGCTCCCTTCACTGACCTCGCAGATTTTTCAACCTTGCTTTGATACTTCACAACCCTGGGTTTCTCTCACTTGGAATTGCATGACCTTTCCATTTCACTTTATTCTATTGATTCCCAACTTTCTCTATTGACCCTCAACTTTCTTTCTCCTCACCAATCCGCTGGGTATTAAAATGTAACACAAAGATGTATAAATTATCAGCAAATAAACATTAACAAGATATAATACAATAAAAAAACTGTATTTTCTTAAATAACTGTTGTAAATAGCTTGGGATGTTCTAACGTTTTGTCTTATGTCCATTTGTGTATATATATTTATGATTGTATATATGTTTGTTGAACCAAAAGCCCTGAAGCAGTCCTTTCGATAAAGACGAAACACGTCGGCTGTGTCTTGATCATCCTGATCATGTTTTTAATACTTCATTGAAATAAAAGAAGAACTTGGAAGAATACTTGTGGACATGGATTTTATAAAATTCTTTGTCTAAGCCTTTTTTTTGTGGTGCACCTGTGCTGTTTTGTTTAAATTGTTATATTCCTGCATTGAAATTACACTGTGACAGGAATCTCAAAAAGTGTCACATTGGTGTAGTGAGGAAATACAACACAGCAACCTAAGATGGGCAGCGGAGGCAAAAAAGAAGATAAAAGAGACAATTTGTTGCCTAGATGTGGGTACAACCCAAAACCCCTTAGAAGTAGTCTTTACAAAAGTGACACTTAGAGCACAAGGAAGGGAGCACTCGAGAATGCAGGACCTAGGTTATCTAAGAAACAAAAAATCGGTAAAAACATGATAGAACTTTCTTTCCTGCCGCCTCGTTCCGACAGGGTAACTAGTACCGTTGTGCGGAGGGCGGGTCAGGTGAGAGCCAGGCACTTCCGGCAATCTCTGGAGCGGTTAGCGCTCTAGTGGTTTTTCCTTCAAGGCTATTTAGCCCTCGCCCCTCAACGAGCGTGCAGCGGCCGCACGCAGCCGAAGACACGCCGAAGAGCAGCCAAAGAGCTGCCCGTCTACGCCCGTCCGCGACTGGACGGGGCTAAGGGCTATGGGCCCGATTTCTTTGGATATACCATCTGTAGGGACACACATTATCAGGTATTCTGCCCAAACTTTATTAAACTTAAGGACAACCCCACAAAAAGGATGTAGTAGAGATTCCTGGCCATGTCCAGAGGGTGACGTGTGATAGCAGGAGAAGAGAAAAGAACCAGGAAAAAGCCCCAAAGGTGCTAGAGAAAATCCCCATCAGCCCGCTCAGTAGCGGAATATCGTCATCTGGGTAGAATGGTTGACAAAAGTAGTGTCCAGAGTGCCCTTCCTTAGGAACAACCCAAGGCTAGCATAACTTGGACCATTACGTTGACCCTCAACCAACAGAGATGCAGACTGAAAAGGGTTAAGTTGCAGTGCTCATAAAATGTGAGAAAAGGAAAAGAAACAAAATTCATAATCCAGGTGTTCTAAAAATACCTACCTTGATGTCATGAAAAAAACTTTATTGGGTCTGACCATCAAGGTGGTATGGTTAAAAGCAGAGTGAAAAAATAGCATGCAAGGAATTGCTATTCATCATGAATCTTACTCGGTCGACATGTTTCAGCCTTCATAGGCTTTCTTCAGGACCTATGATGTACTACTGCAACAACGAATAATAGTGAGAAAGAAACTTACTGGGTGAAAGAATCTCAATAAGTGGTTCAATACTCCAAAAGTAAGGAGTCAAAAAGTCTTCTCCTGCATGTGAAGCAATCAAAAAGGATAAAAAATGGCAAACATTATTGCTATTGTCAAAAAAGGAACCTCCAAGTGTCCAGTACACTATAGATTCCTATGTTAATCAACTCACCCAAATTCTAGGGAGGAAAAACCTCACCTCACCTGGCACTTGCTCACAGTGAAGGAGGCCACGCACTAAAAGAGAAAAGAAGAAAGTGAAAGAACATACGTTTCATTTTACAGTTTAGACTTTGAAGGTCAACAACAGATGGCAATAGTAGGGAGTAAATGGATAGTGATAACACACCCTGACAAAGAGGCATCCTATGGGTAGGAAATGCATTGCAAAGTACCACACACTCCGTCTATATCTAGACCCATGTAGGCACAACCTCCCATCAGGACAAACTCTCCACAGATCCAGGTGTATACCTGGAGCAAAGTCTCCACATAATTGAAAAAAATGCATTGTAAGAATGTAAGACAGGGCACACCAGTAATCTCATGGTGTCCTGTATACAGGCGAGCAAAAGAGAGGGGTACTGAACTGTCCCAGTCGCTGCGCCTAGTCCAACCCTTTGAATTACTTCAAAAGCGCGAGAGCCCCGTGTCCTCACCTCTCCGTCGTTGCCTCGCTCAAAAAATGTGAGCCGAGGGGGAGGTGAGGACATCGTGTGTCCAGCGGGAAGAAATAACGAGGCTGCGGACGTGAGAGAGAGCTACTCTCTCCCCTCGCGTCCAATCAGAGATACAGCCAGCTAAACGGACTCTGAATTCCAAGAACTGAGCCCTGACTGGCTGTTCAGCTCAGAGATGCCCCGCTATTGGCTCGTTCTGGGCCAATCGGATTGCCGTGTATATTTGCAAAAGACCGCATCTGATTATATCAAACGCGGTACCTACAGCATAAAAACTAGAGGCTCAGCTCAAAGCTGCCCCGCTATTGGCTCGTTCTGGGCCAATCGGATTGCTATGTGTATTTTCTTTAAGTCTTCGCAAAAGTCCGCATCTGATTATAGCAAACGCGGTACCTACAGCATAAAAACTGGATGGTTTATCTATCAACTGCACAAGCAGTGTAGTTGATTCTCTATTGTATTTATTGTATTAAGCGCCCTTCAGCCCAGTATAAACAAACCGCATTCCGTGGCCCCCACACCAACCAGCTAACCACTGATTGGGTGCCTCAGTCCGTGTGATACAGACATTGGATCGCAGTGGGCCAATCGCAGAGGGCCGTGTGTTTTGTTTACACGCTGTATACAGAGCGCCGTCATTGTGTTCTAGCCACCTCGAAGCTAAACCCACTATATACAATTTCTGAGAAATCCCCTAGCATGATCTCTCTCCTTGACGCACCATCAGATGTACACGTACATGCGCGCGATATACATGCTGGAATATCATAATCAACTGATTAAACATAAGAAAGCCTCACCAATCGGCAGGAGACTAGGCACAACAAAATAGCCAAAATAGCCAAACGGACTCATACCCATTAAGTCATAAAAACTACCGTAGAACCGTCCAAGATCCACGGTACACGGTTGGTTGTAAATTCGCTCTCTGGATATTCCAGGAGATGGTAAAAAATGTGGTAAAAAAAGGTTAAAAATGTGGTAAAAAAAAGTGGTAAAAAAAGGTTTGAATGTTCAAGCAGTAAAAGACCATATTCAACATTCAATAACCAACGTGCACAGGCCAACTGAGTACAAAGAGCCAAAGAGCAGAGTAAGTGCACTCTCTTTGCTCCAAATTGGAACATAGAAAGAAAAATCATTAAAGAGTAGCATATACAGCGTTACAGAAGACAAAGCCTCAGAGTTGCAACCACGGGATATAATCATTCAACCCCTCCGTGTCGCTCTTCAGTTTATACACCCATTTTTGCTCCCTTCTCAGTAGAAACTGGGAGATATCTGTTATATGGTCAGGTATATATGGTTGTTCCAGGACCACCCACTCAAGGTCATTAGCCTGATGTTTAGCCTGTAGGAAATGGGATGTAAGTCGAGTAGCTTGTTTACTGCGTCTGATTGTACTCTTATGTTCCTGGACGCGTAATTTTATTTTCCTCGTTGTCATCCCTATATATCTTAGCCCACACGGGCACGTGATTTGATATATGACTCTCTCGCTGTTGCAATTTGTATGGCGTTTGAGTATCCATGGTCGAGAGGTACCTATGTCCACTGATGTGGTCTTTCTGGTCTGTGGACAGACCGAACAGTTCCCACAAGGATAATGACCCTGGACAGGTGGAAGATTCCACAGAGTGGATGTAGGTTCATCCAGCAATCGTCGTGGTCTGGTGTGGACCAGCTCGTCCTTCAGATTTGTTCCTCTTTTGAACGAGAAAAGTGGTAAGGGAATCTTCTCACCAGAACTATTCAGAATCTTCCACTTTTGCCTGACAATTTTCTGTAGTTTAGACGAAGAGGTGTTAAACGTCGTCACGCAGACCAATTGACTCAAGGGTGGCTTCTCTACCGGAACCTCTAACAGGGATTTGCGATGGTTGTTCGAGGCCCGTTTACATGACGTCCTGATCAGGCGACTGGGGTATTGTCGCAACTTTAATCTCGTAGAGAGGTCTTTAGCTTTGGACAGTTTTTGAGAGTGAGGAGAAATTGTTCAGACGTGTCAGATTTTCGAGTTCAGGCTTTCTTTCGGGCCGCTTACAAGGAGTTAGATTGGGCTCCCATCATTCCATCCCAAGGGAGCTCACCAAGGGAGTGCCACAGGGCTCATGCCTAAGCCCCACACTTTTTAATGTGTATGTGGCCCCCTTGGCAGACATTGTAAGAGCACATGGGTTCACCCCAGTGTCGTATGCTGACGACACTCAGCTTTTGTTCCCCTTTCGGACCCTCACGCCCGCAATACAAAAATCTTTTGCGGACGGAATGAGGGCAATATCGGACTGGATGGCTTTAAATTGCCTCCAGTGCAATGTAGGCAAGACGGAGGTCATGCTGTTCGGGAAAGCCACCCTTCTGTGGTCTCCAGAATGGTGGCCCCCGGATTTGGGACCAACACCAAGTCCCAAACAGACCGTAAAAAATCTCGGTGTGCGGCTTGATAAGGCACTTTTGTTCAAAGAACACACAAATCAAGTAGCAGGATCCTGTTTCGTGTCATCGGACTGCTACGACGTGTCTTCCCATTCCTACCTGATACCTATAGGAAAACACTTGCCCAGACGTTGGTAATCAGTAGACTAGACTACTGTAATGGCCTGTTCATCTCGGCCAATGAGTAACAACTACAAAGACTACAAGTGGTCCAGAATACTGCAGCAAGACTTGTTCTCAATGCTCAGCCAAGGACTGCTTCACGCCCTCTCCTGGACAAACTTCATTGGTTGCCGGTTAGGCAGCATATAAAATTTAAAATCTGCTGCATAATACACAAATGTCTGTTTGGCACTGGACCTAAATACTTGAAAGAAAAATTCAACCCCTATAGTCCTGCACGCACTCTGCGTTCTAGTAGTCAGCAACTGCTCCAGGTTCCAAGGATTAAAAAAGCTAGGCAGGGAGGTCGTGCCTCTTTTACAAAGGCCCCATTTTATGGAACTCACTCCCCCCCACCCTGAAACAAATCACCAACTTTCAGTCTTTCAGGAAGACCCTAAAAACGTATCTATTTCCGGCCTGTTAAGATATCAACACACTGACTCCCTCACAGTCCATGATCATGATTAGGTTTCTTGTTAAAAGCATAAGCGCGGAGATACCCTTTCGGGGGTCAAGTCCTGCGCTATACAAGAAAATAAAAAAATGAAAAATAAAATAAATAAAAAAAGGGAAACCGATACAGGATATCCATACCTAGAAGCACTCCCGAACTATGGATTTAGGTGGGATATTTTAAAAATGAGAATCGGCATTATCCCCTGGCGAGTGGAGGAGAAAGTCACAGCAGAAATGATGTACCCAGATGGTTTATGCAAATGCGGTATGGGGACTAAGTGTGAGATAATGCACATTCTTCTTGACTGTCTGATGTGTGTTGAAGTGAGAAAACGGATTCTGCGACCCATATTCATAAAATATGACACAAGAGTGAGAGCCCAAGCAATCAATGTAATGCTAAGAATGGAATATCTAGAAATAGCTATAGCTCTGGGTTACTACCTGAAATAAATAAATCAAATGGTCAGGGGAAAGCTCAAAGAAGTGCAGTGAGAAACCCCAGTTACCCTGTATATAATAAAAGAAGAAGAGTAACTTAGGCGGGACAAGTCCTATCGGTTTTAATATTTTTTTTAATCTCCTTACTGTAGTGGTGGACTGCTGAAGATAATGAATAGCCTTAACTTTAAAAGTCCAAGACTATTCAGCTTTTAAGTAGAATTTTTTGTATGTTTTTATACCTTTTAAAGATTTTAACAAAAGCTGTATATTGTTTTACTAATAACTAATTTGTATAATACCCTGAATTGTACTTGATTTGATTTTAAAGACTAAGGTCTAAATAAACAGAGTTTTCTCTCTCTCTCTCTCTGACAGTGGGTGTTTGTCAGTGTGCACACACATTTCTGGGTAGTCCCAGATTATATCTATATAAATTAGGGATAGCACGTTAGATGTTGAGGCCTATCGGGTTCCACTGTCCAGCCACTTTTGATTAACAGTCAAGGGATGTTTTGATATAATGGAATTGGATCCAAGAAGGACCTGGATTTACATGTTTTAATAGTTTGGAGTAAAGTTCCTGACAATGATGTCTGCTAAGTATCTTGCATGTTCTTGATTCACAAAGTATTGGTATTAGACCTGGCCATCTTATTTCAAACAAAAACTGAATCATCTTTTTGACATTTTAGGAGATTGAAACGTTTGAGGGCTTGGTTATTAGAATGCCTGTTTCCGTCTGTTCACTATAAACAGGTAAAACAGATTAACCTCTGCAGTTTTATAAAAATAGCTGCAGACAGCAGTCTGTCTACTAGTTCCATACCAGTGGGACTGGTCGATTAGAGTAAACAGACTGCTGTCTGTTGCTTTGTAAATTCAATAGCCGACAATAGTCTGCTTCATAAGCCAATAGCATGGATAGTGTAAAAAGACTACACTCTACAGCCATATCTACATAGCAGCTGAATTTAGCCTGTTTTCTATGCTCTTAGTGAAATTATGTCTATCAGATGCAAGGGGCAATTAACCAGTGAATGATTTTATTTTCAATAACTTTTTTTGTTGTTGTTAAAGTTACATATACAGCTAATTTTCCCCTTGGCACTCATTGTCCTAGCATTCTGTGTACTGTGTTCTCAATAAACAAACTACATTATTCTGCTATGTAGAAGTAGCTGCAGATGCTAGGTTGTTTCCTACGTCCTTAGGAAATAGAAGACTTGGTCCAGCTTTGAGCTAATATAATCATGGTACATTTTCTGTTTCTTTCTAAACAAAAGCTGTATTGACCTGTGGGGGCCTGCGTGTCAATACAGGGTAAAGTAAAAGTTTTAAAAAAACATTCACAGCCCAGCATGGTGCTGTCACCTGTGCATGCCTTTAAACATGGTAAATTTAGACGGAGATCCCAAACTCTTTAGCAAGTGCAATGACGGCAGTGTTAGAACAACTGTGGACGCACTCTGCGTTCTAGTAGTCAGCAACTGCTCCAGGTTCCAAGGATTAAAAAAGCTAGGCAGGGAGGTCGTGCCTCTCTTACAAAGGCCCCATTTTATGGAACTCACTCCCCCCCACCCTGAAACAAATCACCAACTTTCAGTCTTTCAGGAAGACCCTAAAAACATATCTATTTCCGGCCTGTTAAGATATCAACACACTGACTCCCTCACAGTCCATGATCATGATTAGGTTTCTTGTTAAAAGCATAAGCGCGGAGATACCCTTTCGGGGGTCAAGTCCTGCGCTATACAAGAAAATAAAAAAATGAAAAATAAAATAAATAAAAAAAGGGAAACCGATACAGGATATCCATACCTAGAAGCACTCCCGAACTATGGATTTAGGTGGGATATTTTAAAAATGAGAATCGGCATTATCCCCTGGCGAGTGGAGGAGAAAGTCACGGCAGAAATGATGTACCCAGATGGTTTATGCAAATGCGGTATGGGGACTAAGTGTGAGATAATGCACATTCTTCTTGACTGTCTCATGTGTGTTGAAGTGAGAAAACGGATTCTGCGACCCATATTCATAAAATATGACACAAGAGTGAGAGCCCAAGCAATCAATTTAATGCTAAGAATGGAATATCTAGAAATAGCTATAGCTCTGGGTTACTACCTGAAATAAATAAATCAAATGGTCAGGGGAAAGCTCAAAGAAGTGCAGTGAGAAACCCCAGTTACCCTGTATATAATAAAAGAAGAAGAGTAACTTAGGCGGGACAAGTCCTATCGGTTTTAATATTTTTTTTAAATCTCCTTACTGTAGTGGTGGACTGCTGATGATAATGAATAGCCTTAACTTTAAAAGTCCAAGACGATTCAGCTTTTAAGTAGAATTTTTTGTATGTTTTTATACCTTTTAAAGATTTTAACAAAAGCTGTATATTGTTTTACTAATAACTAATTTGTATAATACCCTGAATTTTACTTGATTTGATTTTAAAGACTAAGGTCTAAATAAACAGAGTTTTCTCTCTCTCTCTCCGTGACAGTGGGAGTTTGTCAGTGTGCACACACATTTCTGGGTAGTCCCAGATTATATCTATATAAATTAGGGATAGCACGTTAGGTGCTGAGGCCTATCGGGTTCCACTGTCCAGCCACTTTTGATTAACAGTCAAGGGATGTTTTGATATAATGGAATTGGATCCAAGAAGGACCTGGATTTACATGTTTTAATAGTTTGGAGTAAAGTTCCTGACAATGATGTCTGCTAAGTATCTTGCATGTTCTTGATTCACAAAGTATTGGTATTAGACCTGGGCGTCTTATTTCAAACAAAAACTGAATCATCTTTTTGACATTTTAGGAGATTGAAACGTTTGAGGGCTTGGTTATTAGAATGCCTGTTTCCGTCTGTTCACTATAAACAGGTAAAACAGATTAACCTCTGCAGTTTTATAAAAATAGCTGCAGACAGCAGTCTGTCTACTAGTTCCATACCAGTGGGACTGGTCGACTAGAGTAAACAGACTGCTGTCTGTTGCTTTGTAAATTCAATAGCCGACAATAGTCTGCTTCATAAGCCAATAGCATGGATAGTGTAAAAAGACTACACTCTACAGCCATATCTACATAGCAGCTGAATTTAGCCTGCTTTCTATGCTCTTAGTGAAATTATGTCTATCAGATGCAAGCTGCAATTAACCAGTGAATGATTTTATTTTCAATAACTTTTTTTGTTGTTGTTAAAGTTACATATACAGCTAATTTTCCCCTTGGCACTCATTGTCCTAGCATTCTGTGTACTGTGTTCTCAATAAACAAACTACATTATTCTGCTATGTAGAAGTAGCTGCAGATGCTAGGTTGTTTCCTACGTCCTTAGGAAATAGAAGACTTGGTCCAGCTTTGAGCTAATATAATCATGGTACATTTTCTGTTTCTTTCTAAACAAAAGCTGTATTGACCTGTGGGGGCCTGCGTGTCAATACAGGGTAAAGTAAAAGTTTTAAAAAAACATTCACAGCCCAGCATGGTGCTGTCACCTGTGCATGCCTTTAAACATGGTAAATTTAGACGGAGATCCCAAACTCTTTAGCAAGTGCAATGACGGCAGTGTTAGAACAACTGTGGACGCACTCTGCGTTCTAGTAGTCAGCAACTGCTCCAGGTTCCAAGGATTAAAAAAGCTAGGCAGGGAGGTCGTGCCTCTCTTACAAAGGCCCCATTTTATGGAACTCACTCCCCCCCACCCTGAAACAAATCACCAACTTTCAGTCTTTCAGGAAGACCCTAAAAACATATCTATTTCCGGCCTGTTAAGATATCAACACACTGACTCCCTCACAGTCCATGATCATGATTAGGTTTCTTGTTAAAAGCATAAGCGCGGAGATACCCTTTCGGGGGTCAAGTCCTGCGCTATACAAGAAAATAAAAAAATGAAAAATAAAATAAATAAAAAAAGGGAAACCGATACAGGATATCCATACCTAGAAGCACTCCCGAACTATGGATTTAGGTGGGATATTTTAAAAATGAGAATCGGCATTATCCCCTGGCGAGTGGAGGAGAAAGTCACGGCAGAAATGATGTACCCAGATGGTTTATGCAAATGCGGTATGGGGACTAAGTGTGAGATAATGCACATTCTTCTTGACTGTCTCATGTGTGTTGAAGTGAGAAAACGGATTCTGCGACCCATATTCATAAAATATGACACAAGAGTGAGAGCCCAAGCAATCAATTTAATGCTAAGAATGGAATATCTAGAAATAGCTATAGCTCTGGGTTACTACCTGAAATAAATAAATCAAATGGTCAGGGGAAAGCTCAAAGAAGTGCAGTGAGAAACCCCAGTTACCCTGTATATAATAAAAGAAGAAGAGTAACTTAGGCGGGACAAGTCCTATCGGTTTTAATATTTTTTTTAATTCTCCTTACTGTAGTGGTGGACTGCTGATGATAATGAATAGCCTTAACTTTAAAAGTCCAAGACGATTCAGCTTTTAAGTAGAATTTTTTGTATGTTTTTATACCTTTTAAAGATTTTAACAAAAGCTGTATATTGTTTTACTAATAACTAATTTGTATAATACCCTGAATTTTACTTGATTTGATTTTAAAGACTAAGGTCTAAATAAACAGAGTTTTCTCTCTCTCTCTCCGTGACAGTGGGAGTTTGTCAGTGTGCACACACATTTCTGGGTAGTCCCAGATTATATCTATATAAATTAGGGATAGCACGTTAGGTGCTGAGGCCTATCGGGTTCCACTGTCCAGCCACTTTTGATTAACAGTCAAGGGATGTTTTGATATAATGGAATTGGATCCAAGAAGGACCTGGATTTACATGTTTTAATAGTTTGGAGTAAAGTTCCTGACAATGATGTCTGCTAAGTATCTTGCATGTTCTTGATTCACAAAGTATTGGTATTAGACCTGGGCGTCTTATTTCAAACAAAAACTGAATCATCTTTTTGACATTTTAGGAGATTGAAACGTTTGAGGGCTTGGTTATTAGAATGCCTGTTTCCGTCTGTTCACTATAAACAGGTAAAACAGATTAACCTCTGCAGTTTTATAAAAATAGCTGCAGACAGCAGTCTGTCTACTAGTTCCATACCAGTGGGACTGGTCGACTAGAGTAAACAGACTGCTGTCTGTTGCTTTGTAAATTCAATAGCCGACAATAGTCTGCTTCATAAGCCAATAGCATGGATAGTGTAAAAAGACTACACTCTACAGCCATATCTACATAGCAGCTGAATTTAGCCTGCTTTCTATGCTCTTAGTGAAATTATGTCTATCAGATGCAAGCTGCAATTAACCAGTGAATGATTTTATTTTCAATAACTTTTTTTGTTGTTGTTAAAGTTACATATACAGCTAATTTTCCCCTTGGCACTCATTGTCCTAGCATTCTGTGTACTGTGTTCTCAATAAACAAACTACATTATTCTGCTATGTAGAAGTAGCTGCAGATGCTAGGTTGTTTCCTACGTCCTTAGGAAATAGAAGACTTGGTCCAGCTTTGAGCTAATATAATCATGGTACATTTTCTGTTTCTTTCTAAACAAAAGCTGTATTGACCTGTGGGGGCCTGCGTGTCAATACAGGGTAAAGTAAAAGTTTTAAAAAAACATTCACAGCCCAGCATGGTGCTGTCACCTGTGCATGCCTTTAAACATGGTAAATTTAGACGGAGATCCCAAACTCTTTAGCAAGTGCAATGACGGCAGTGTTAGAACAACTGTGGCTATGACTGTCCTGCTGAAATCATCAAAAATAGTAGTTCGGCAAATACCAATGTTGTTTAACAAAAACATTGCACAATGAAAACTAATTTAAAGTTACATTATCAATAGGAAAAATAGCACATTTATTTGGTTAGGGAACTACAAAGCATTGATGGGGAACTAACTCCAGTTAAAATACCCAATTAAAATACCCTGCAATTGTTATAAAGGTTAATCGGGCTTTTTGTACATAAAATGTTCCTCGTGTCTTGATGCACATCCTCGGTCCCTTCTCTTCTGCTCTCGTTGACGTGATATTTCTGGGCAGTCCATCAAAGATGCTGACCTTTACACACTTTGTTAAAAGGTTGAAGTGTAGAAAAGAATACAGCATTGCAATCAATACCATGGTTTTTAAACTGTTCTTTCGGATTATTTATCTGCTCATGAAGCTCAGTTCTGGGAACCATTGCTGTCCGTTTAGCAGGAAGGGTTCACAAGTGATGAGAACAGGGAGCTGGTCTTGGCCAGAAGATGGTTTTTAGTCGCTTTGGCTGCATGTTGTCTCTTATTTCTGACAAGTGATAGAAACATGTAGAGCAGCCGCCATGTTTGGAAGGGACAAAGACAACATAAACTTGTCATTTATCTTGAGACCTAAAACGTGCCTGGATGCTTTAGTGCAGCACTGCCCTTGAAGAGGTTAACCGAATACAAGCAGTCGACTCGTGTGACCCTCGGGTTGGTCCTCCCACCATTGCCAATGAGAGGCAAAGCAGAGGTGGGTGGGACCCCTATAGGCACATGCACCATCTCTCACCTTCACTACTGGGGTCCTGCTGATGCCACCATCTTTGAAAGGACTGGAGTCACATGGTCCCACTTCCTTGCCATATTGTAATTGCTGTGATGCGACTACTCGAGCTGTCCTACACACTGGCCATACCATATAAATCTAGTCACCCAGAACTACAAATATGGCCAGTGTACATATCTGCGCCATCTTTTTTATTAAGTAGGTTATCCTCAATAGGATGTTTGCATATGATCTATTAGTAAATGTGCATTTTTTATTTATTTATTTATTTATTTTTGACATTTAATAGAGCGCGAACTAATGCCCGCAGGCGTCTCGGCGCTGTACTCTTGTAGACTCTCCTAGCTTTGGCTTCTAGCTCTTAAAGATTAAACAACCATGTTTTCAGCTGCTTTCTGAATGACAGGAGATTTGGGCTAGATCTGATGGATTGGGGAAGTGTGTTCCATAGTTTCGGAGCAGCCACCAGGAAACGTCTATCTCCCCAATTAACTAATTTAGTCCGCTGTACTACCAGATCGTTCATCTTAGCAGAACGGAGTGGCCGAGGAGGATGATATGGCGTGAGGTGATCTCTCAGGAATTGTGGGGCTTGTTGGTGCAGTGATTTATACACGATACACAAGGTCTTGAACTTGATTCTATTCCTAACTGGGAGCCAGTGAAAATCTCTCAAGGTATCAGTTATTGGTTTAAATCTAGGGACACCCGAGAGAAGTCTGGCCGCAGCGTTCTGTACTGACTGCATTTTCTTAATGACCCTGATTTGGGCACTGGCGAACAAGCCATTGCAATAGTCTAGTGCAGACAGGACAAGGGCGCTTACTAATGTCCTGCCTACAGATTTGGGGAGAAATGGCAGGATCTTTTTTACCAGGCGTAATTTGTAAAATGCCACAGAGGTCGTATGGTTGGCATGAGCCACAAAGTTCAAGTTATCATCGAAGATGACACCTAGGTTTCTCACCTTCGGAGTGGGTTTAGGCAAGGCTCCGAAAGATGAAGGCCACCATGCAGAGGACCAACTGGGGCTAAGGTGACCAAAAGTTACCACCTCGGTTTTTTCGGAATTCAGTTTTAAGCGGCTTGCTGACATCCACCGTCCGATAGCCAGCATTCCTGCCTTAAAACTCTCCGCTACTGTTTCCCCATCATTTCTGACGGTCAGAATCAACTGGGTGTCATCCACATATGAGGTAAGGTTCATCCCATGCGCTTTGATGGTTTTAGCGAGGTCCGACACGTAGATATTAAATAGTGTCGGACTAAGGGATGAACCTTGAGGTACCCCACATGGCAAGGACAACTCTGTTGACTCGAATTGTCCCAAGGCAACTGCCTGAGATCTATCCGCCAGAAACGATGCCAGTAGATTCTTAGCTAGGCCTAGCACGCCCATCCCCTCGACACGGTCGACCAAAATCTTGTGGTCGACCGTGTTGAAAGCGGCTGATAGGTCTAGAAGCACCAGTAGTGCTGAGCCTCCTTGGTCTCGGATTAGTCGGATGTCATCCGCCGCTTTAATAAGCGCCGTTTCTGTTCCATGAAACTTGCGGAATCCAAATTGAGTTTCATCGAGCAGATGATTTTGCTCGATAAATTCCGCAAGTTGAATGTTCATGGCTTTTTCTGCCACTTTGGCTAGAAATGGGAGGTTAGCTATGGGCCTGTAGTTTTTTAACTCCGTTTTATCTAGGCCGGATTTTTTCAGGAGTGGCTTCAGTAAGGTTTTTTTTAGTAAAGTGGGGAAGATTCCTGTGCGGAATATTAGGTTGCAGATTTGGGTTATTACTGGGACCAAAGTATCCATTAATGGGCGGAGAGTTTTCAAGGGGCAAGGATCCAGTGCTGAACCGGACTTAATGGATTTGATGATATCCTGGGTTTGATTTTCTGAGATTTCCACAAACTGCGAGAAGGTATTGTCAGTATGTGGCGTGATTGTATCATCATAGTTTTGTTTATCAGAGGAGGTAAATGATGAAAAAATATCATTTACTTTAGTGAAAAAGTAGGAAGCTATTGAGTCACAAAAACTTTGTGAAAATGGGGGATTCAAGTCAGGAGCACCTCCTGCAAGTTGTTTGGTTATGTCATAGAGCCTTTTGTTAGAGTTATTTGCGCTCTCAATTTGCTCCCTGTAATATTTTTTTTTGGCTTCCATGATCAGGAGTTTGTACTGAGTTAAAAGCTTCTTGTACTTATCTTTGCTTTCCTCATCATAATTTATCCTCCAATGCCTTTCTTTATTTCTACAAAGCTGTTTATATGTTCTGAGTTCCTCTGTATACCAGGGTGCTGAAGGAGAGTTTCTATTCTTGGACATTCGTTTAACTGGAACTAATTTATTGGTAGCATGGACCAGCCAGTCTTGGTATTGCTTTGTAGCGGTCTCTGGCTCAGTAGACAAGATGGGTTTAGAATTATCAAGTGATACTTTGAGATTAGGAATGTTGATGTCTTTCCATACCTTGAAAGATTCCTGTCTCAGGGGGGGAGTTTTAGGAAAGGGTGCCTCGCTGATTTTTATAGTACCTACTATCAAGTGATGGTCTGTCCAAGTCATAGGGAGGACGTCAGTTATTAGCAGATTTTGTAAATTGGTAAATATACCATCTAAAGTATGCCCTGCATTATGGGTGGGTCCCATCACCAACTCTGATAGGCCACAAACCTCCATTTCTGACTGTAGGGCCATGGTGTCTTTATCTTCAGTACATTCTAGATGGAAATTATAGTCTCCTAACAGTGTTATTGACTTCTCGGTAGCAAGGGATTCTAAAATGGTGGCAATTTCTGTAAGAAATCCCAACCGAGGCTCGGGTCGTCTATATAATAGAATGCCTCTAAAGTTATAAGTGGGGGACAGATAAATATCAAACTGGAACGCCTCACATGTCGTGGTAGGTATTGTCGTGGTGCGCATTTTAAAAGTGTCCCGGGCTATTATAGCGATTCCACCTCCTCTTTTGCCTATTCTGTCCTGTCTATAGGCTTTAAATCCTTTTGGAACGGCTATCACAAGATCTGGATCCGAAGTTTTATCCATCCATGTCTCTGTCAGGAACATTATATCAATATTCCTGTCTAGTATTAGATCAGCAATTTCTTGCCTATGTTTAGCCAAGGAGCGAACATTAATAAGAGCAATAATGGGTTTTTGTATTGTCTAATTTTGATTGTCGCTTCCCACCGGTTTGTTTAGGAGAGGGATGGCCGCTTGGCAGTGTTTGCATTTTAAAATAGTGGTAGAAGATATGGAGTCCAGGCTGTATCTAGTACATCCTTCCTTTGATTGAGGGCGTAGATCAGTTAGCGAAGAATGAGTATAGGGTGGGAGGCGAATAAGTGTGGCAGAGCCAGGGGTGGTGGCCCTAGGCCCGTGTCCGGCGCGGACGGGCGCAGACGGGCTTGCCTTTGGCGCGCCCGCTGCGCCCGCCCGCTGCGCGGACGGAATGACCCCATTATTTTATACCCTGCCGAGGAGGGCGTGAGGCGTCCTGCCACTGGACCGCCAACCCTTTCTCCCTCCAAGATGGCGCCCCTGTCCCGCGTCGTCAGCCCGCAATCGGCCACGCCGGGATGAAGGGGTGAGAGAAGCACGCCTCGGTGCAAAGTAGATCTTGCACTCGAGAAGCCTAGTTGTACAAAGGTAATTAAAATTGTAACCATTAAAATATTTACATCAGTTTAAAAGTTACCGCAATATCAGCGCATTTCAAACAAAAGGGACAGAGAGTAGAACCCCCGGCTTTCCGCCTCAGGGGAGAGTAAACACGTACACAGAGCAAAAGGGCACTGCTCCTTAAGTATCCGGGAGGGCGGGAGGCGTCCTGCCACTGGACCGCCAACCCTTTCTCCCTCCAAGATGGCGCCCCTGTCCCGCGTCGTCAGCCCGCAATCGGCCACGCCGGGATGAAGGGGTGAGAGAAGCACGCCTCGGTGCAAAGTAGATCTTGCACTCGAGAAGCCTAGTTGTGCAAAGGTAATTAAAATTGTAACCATTAAAATATTTACATCAGTTTAAAAGTTACCGCAATATCAGCGCACTTCAAACAAAAGGGACAGAGAGTAGAACCCCCGGCTTTCCGCCTCAGGGGAGAGTAAACACGTACACAGAGCAAAAGGGCACTGCTCCTTAAGTATCCGGGAGGGCGGGAGGCGTCCTGCCACTGGACCGCCAACCCTTTCTCCCTCCAAGATGGCGCCCCTGTCCCGCGTCGTCAGCCCGCAATCGGCCACGCCGGGATGAAGGGGTGAGAGAAGCACGCCTCGGTGCAAAGTAGATCTTGCACTCGAGAAGCCTAGTTGTGCAAAGGTAATTAAAATTGTAACCATTAAAATATTTACATCAGTTTAAAAGTTACCGCAATATCAGCGCACTTCAACCAAAAGGGACAGAGAGTAGAACCCCTGGCTTTCCGCCTCAGGGGAGAGTAAACACGTACACAGAGCAAAAGGGCACTGCTCCTTAAGTATCCGGGAGGGCGGGAGGCGTCCTGCCACTGGACCGCCAACCCTTTCTCCCTCCAAGATGGCGCCCCTGTCCCGCGTCGTCAGCCCGCAATTGGCCACGCTGGGATGAAGGGGTGAGAGAAGCACGCCTCGGTGCAAAGTAGATCTTGCACTCGAGAAGCCTAGTTGTGCAAAGGTAATTAAAATTGTAACCATTAAAATATTTACATCAGTTTAAAAGTTACCGCAATATCAGCGCACTTCAAACAAAAGGGACAGAGAGTAGAACCCCCGGCTTTCCGCCTCAGGGGAGAGTAAACACGTACACAGAGCAAAAGGGCACTGCTCCTTAAGTATCCGGGAGGGCGGGAGGCGTCCTGCCACTGGACCGCCAACCCTTTCTCCCTCCAAGATGGCGCCCCTGTCCCGCGTCGTCAGCCCGCAATCGGCCACGCCGGGATGAAGGGGTGAGAGAAGCACGCCTCGGTGCAAAGTAGATCTTGCACTCAAGAAGCCTAGTTGTGCAAAGGTAATTAAAATTGTAACCATTAAATCTAGATGTTGCTTTTGGGTTGGGACATTTATGTTTAATCGATTCAGCATGTATGTAAAGGTTCTTAGTGTACAGTTGTATGTTGCAATGTTTTTCTTTGTTTTAAATAGTTCATAATCTATGTTTTTTATTTAAAAGATAAAATGAAGTCGGTGGTATTGGGATATTTACCACTAATTCGCTCACTTACTGTGTTGAGAATCAAGGACAAACCATGCTTGAGCACCTCACCATAACAATAATTGTCCATTTCAAACTTAACAAAATTGCAATTTACATATGTTTACTATTTGATTCCACTCTAGAAATCATATATATATATATATATATATATATTCACTGAAAAAACCATAGGTTATAGACCATATATAGTTAGGAATTAGCATTTAAAAAACCTTATTTTACTCACACAAAACCATTGAAATTCCATATATAGTTAGTTGCACTAACTATATATCGCGCACCCGCAATCCACTGCTGATCATGTCACATATTACATCATTCATGACATGGTCAGTGACATCACTGATGACATCACTGATGACATCTCAAATGACATCACTGATGACATCACTGATGACAACATCCAGTGACTGTATGTTTCTGTAAAGTTAAAATATGTCTTACATATTGAAGAATGAGTGGATGTATAAGTGTCTGGATGAAGGATTTAGTAGGTGCGTGACTGACTGTATGAGTGAGTGATTAAATGTGTCTCACTGAATGCATGGGTTAGTGACTAAACTGTCTTAATTTGTGCATCATTATGTCTGTTGTTCTGTAAACTGCTGCATGTGTTGATCATTAGCTATACGAGAGGCTATATGTGTTATTAATTGGTTGCCGAAGTATTTCTATGGGAGATTGAGTTTGTGTGGGGGTGGCTGGAAGGTGTGTGACTCTATGCATAGATGTGTGAGCAGTTTATTCACTAGGTGTATGAGTTCAAGACTGCATGTGGAAACAGCTACATGGGCAGTTGACTGTGTGCATGAGTGTATTGATGAGTGAATGGATATCTCAATGCTACATGTCATAGTAAGTACATATGTTAAACACAGTACATGTGAGAGTTGGCATATATAAATAACTGTGCATGAGAGCCACTGAATGAGTGAGTGGTTGTATCGATCATTGTGAACTTGTATCAGGGATTGTATAAGAGAGTAAATATGTGTTAGTATATGTTTCAATAAGTAAGGTGTGTTTAACTGTATAGTTGAAGAAATGGAGGTGAGATTGTTTCTTTGCATGACTGACTGGGTGTGTGAGTAACTCCATGGATGAGTGGCAGTGTGTGAGTGTCTGTATACACTGAGTGTATCTAAGGTTATATTAGAGTCTGAAGAGGTTTATCGTATTAGCACAAGAATGATGTCAAATGAGATGTCATCAGTGATGTCATCAGTGATGTCATTTGAGATGTCATCAGTGATGTCATCAGTGATGTCACTGACCATGTCATGAATGATGTAATATGTGACATGATCAGCAGTGGATTGCGGGTGCGCGATATATAGTTAGTGCAACTAACTATATATGGAATTTCAATGGTTTTGTGTGAGTAAAATAAGGTTTTTTAAATGCTAATTCCTAACTATATATGGTCTATAACCTATGGTTTTTTCAGTGAATTTCAATGGTTTTTTAATAGCAAATATCATAAGCTGTCGAATGTCAAGTACGTGGTAAGTAAAAACATTTTCGTGTTTATGCACACTGATCTGCTTTGAATGCTGCCCCCCACCCCTCATTTCTATTAGGAGTACTCTCTCTTTGCAGATAGTGAAGGGTAGTTAACGCAGGGCTTTGCCCCCGTTGCCCCCGTTGTAATCCGTCGTGCCTGCTTCTCTCTCCATTTCATTGATTGTTCTCTTTGGTTCATTCTCTATTTACAAACAAGCACAGAGTCGCAATACTCTGTTTAGTCTTTGCAGATAGCGAAAAATCGTGTAAAAAAACAAAAGGAATCGAGCAAAATCAGTAGGCCACTAATGGGATCTCTTTTTGACCTCCCTAAAATAGAAACATTAGGAACAACCTGTTGATAATACCAATGTGTATGTACATAAGCGGCGTTCATTTGTGTTCACAGTACCCCTTGTTGATTGTTTGAATTGAGCATTGAATTGTTCGAAGTTGATTCTCTTAAGAATCTTCTCTGCCTGCAAACGAGGAAGAATAGGAATATTCTCTCTCCCTTTGCAGATAGTGAAGGGTAGGTAACGCAAACCTTTAACACGTCGTGCCTATTTCGTTCCTCATTGATTGATTGTTTCCCCAAACATTGACTGTTTGGGAATTGGTTCTTTTTGGAGGTATTCCCTGTTTGCAAATATACGTAGGAAAATCTTTGCAAATAGTGAAAGGGTACGTAATGCGGACCTTTCTCCCCCGTTGTAATCTGTCATGCCTATCTACTCCCCACTGATTGATGCACCTGTTTCACCCGGACCATTTACTAGAGATACGTCATCTGGCCCGACCAGAGAGCACCCCTAGTGAAAAGGACATATGCAATAATAACGAAGTGATCACTGTATCCTGTTAACAGAAACTTTAGCATGAAACAACCTGGAAATGTAGATGTAGATTGTGCTTATATAGCGCACGGCTACCCGCAGTGGGTGTCCCGGCGCTTGCTTAGGGAACCCGTCCTGATATTCCCCTGTGAGATAGCAGGGTATCCACAAGGTGAAAGTCAGGCATCCTGCCGCGAGGGGCCGTTGTGGAGATTAAGCAATCTATTGCCCAGAGTCGCAGAGTGTGAACCCGTGAGTCGAGGAGGCACCGGGGCGAGAATTATCGAGTCCGTGGAATTTTTAGTCCAAGACCCGCCGAGGCGGGGAATTGAACCCTGGTCCAGGACCGATCTCAGCTTCCGGGTCTGCCGCCTCTAACCCCTGAGCCACACTTCTCCAGAAAGAAAAGAATAGGAAAACGAAAATCAGTAGGCCACTGATGAACATGAACTTTTATTAAACAACGAACAAAGAAACGATAACATAACGTAATGATAAAACCTATTAATGTCCTAGAAACAAGAAAACGTTAAAATATGCCAGTGGTGAGAGACCAGAAAAACAGTAAGAGAAACCAAATCACCCCTCGCTGTCCCACCGCCTGCCACGCCAAAAAAATCGATAGACTAGGGAAAATGCAAGTCAGTAGAACATCCGCCCCCACTCTGGAAACTTCCAAGGTGGGGCAGGGTTGCGGCTACGCCCAGCCGGGAGCAGCCCATATAAGGCGGGTCCTGCTGCCACGCCTCGGCCAGGAGATCCTAACGTAGGGTGTAGCCGGAGGAGAGGCCGAGGCCAGCGGGACCCGGCCAGGGGATTGCCTTTACAACGCTGAACAGTTGCAGGGGGGGGAATGTCTCCTCGACCCTCCCCTCTCTCTCCCAGTCCGGCCGCGGTGGCCCTTGACAGTTTCAGGTAGTCCCGCCACATGCTCTTCCGGTCCGGCCACCAACGGTCGGGGGGCCGAGGCCGACGGGATCCGGCTGCAGCCGATAAACCAAGAAACCCGTTCATGGGGCCAGAGCCAGGGGCGTCCGGCCGACATCTACCGGAAGCCCGGCCCGAAGACGGACGGGACACTTCTTCTTTCTTGAATAATGGCTGCGACAACACTGGGGGGGGGATGTCTTGCACATGCCTCCGACCCCCCCCCCTCGTCCTCATCGCCTGGTCCGGCCATAACAAATCTCAAGCGAGACGCCGTGGGGTGCACTGGGAGGGAGAGACGGTGCGAACAGGCCTCTCCCGCCTCCCCAGGTGGAGGCTTCCCAGCTGCACCCTCAGCGCTCCAGGCGCCCGGAAAAGGGTTCTTCCACTGTGGCCATGCTGCAACGTCTCGCCCGGCAGGGTGGAGCCCGTCCGCTCATTTGACCCCGCGATCGCCAGTAGCTACCAAACTCTCAAAATGGCGGTCGACCTGGCAAGAGCGGGCCCAGCATAAAGAAATGGCCCGGTCACTGGTTGACTCCACCACCGTAGTCCTCCACGACCTTGAAGATTCTAGAGGAGCCGCGGGAGTCTCCGACCCCCGATGGGGAATGACTGCCATGATCGCCCGTGGAGTGACGAAACTGTATCCGCGGGACGTCGGCGCTCCCATGCTGGCGCCAGCCTCACTTTGAATTACTAGAATCCTGCAGACCTCAGTTCCGGTGAAAGCACAGTGTGACCAGGTAGGAAAAATTGTTGCACCCCCTCCCCTTTTTGACTGATAGTTCAAACCACCGATCCTTTCCTTTGCCCTTTTAACGGAACTTTGGACTGCCTCCCCCTCTTTTACATTTTCTAGAGAAAACAAAACATTAACCACTACATTAGCATAGCAGTTGACACCAGAACTGTATTCAAATTGAAAACCAACAACATCTTCAACAGAATCCTTTTTGTTTCTGCTGTGACCCTGCTACAGCACAGGCATTGTCCCCAGCAGTAATTCTGCAATGCCGGTAAGAATAGCTGTGGTGCCTACTGGACTCACTCACCCCCGCGGCGCCCCACGCCGTTATTTGCTGGGCGGCAACTTACTAGACATCACTTTCGTGCCATCTAGATTTCAGCGCGTTCTGCTGCCTTGGAACTATTCGCACAACAGACTGCTACTGACGACCCACCCCCAGGCAACATCTTCTGAATTTTCATAATTTGAAAGAACTAGTAACATGTCCTCATCAGGAATTCAAAAGAAATTGCCACGGTCTCTTCGTTGTTTAAATGTTTTTACTGTTTTTGTTTTGTTGTATATATTTATATGTTATTAAAGTTTTATATTCCTACTACTTTGTTGGAGTGCTATATATTTTTAATGTGACACATAATTGTAAAAACTTTGATGTACAAAGAGTCATTCCTGGAATCTTCCGCTTCAGGCTCGGTCCCCTCCCCAATCACAATACAGGATGGTTTTCAGATAGTAGGAACACGTGTGGTGTGACGGATCTCATCGGGTGTGGGCCTTGATCTACTATAACTCCTTTGAAGAGGGGTGATTCTTTACAGCTGGGGCCATAAACTACATCTGCAGGGCTAGGTGATAGCCTGGACAATCGGACACAGAGGAAGAGGAGTGTCAGAGGGTGCGGTAGTGAATAGGGCGAAAGGGAGGTGTCGGGCGGGCACAGAGTGTGATTTTCAGGGAAGAGCAGCGCAGATGGGGGGAGGTTTATTGCCGATGCATAAGACAGAGAGCGGGGGTGACCAGTGCCTGGGGAAGATGCTTGCGAGGGTGGGGAGCCATGCTACGAATCGACAGCGTGCAGAGAGTGGGTCTGGTCAAGGCATCTAAAATGGCTGCCGTGCACGACAAAAGTGTGGCATTTCAAAAAAGGCAAGATGGCGCAGACAATGTTTTTCAACACTTCCTCATTTCCTTTGAATCGAACGTTAACAGACGTTGGTGCATATTACCAAAGTTAAGTGATATTTATCGCTAACGATGCTTACCAACGAATTTTTTACCGCTAAGCATCGTCAGAAATTATCGAAGATAAACCTTGCTATTATCAAGGTTTATCGCAAATGCGATAATAAACGGCCGCAATGCATGAATATCGCTAAAAAGTCAGCGATATTCATGCATTACCGAGCTAATGCTCTTAGCCATGTTATCCACCTCCCATTGGATAACATGGCTAAGAACTGCTCAGGGCAGGTGTTACTTTTTGGAGATATTCGCGCTTAGCGCGAATATCTCAAAGTTGGTAATAGGAGATAGATATCTTGCATGTTGTAATGCAAATTATTGTGGTATATGGAACTCATACCATAATCTCTCAGGAAAGCAGAAACTGATCCTTTTGGGACCGCCTAAAAAGGCCTAGGGGGTGAGGGGTACTCTACTTTGCCCCCTTTTCACGTTCCGAACTATTTTATTTTACTCTCTTCTGTAATTACACAAAATAGCAGCGATAAGATGCATCGGAGACACACAGTGAGAGAAAGGAGGCCGGAGATGAAGAAGAGATGTCAAATACACATTGGAGATAATATAGTGGCAGAAGGGAAGTAAATATGAGTAAACTTACCATGTAACATAAAAATGTTGCACTCTATACTATAAGTCTCATTTTATACTACAATCACTTCGCTACAACCTCATAAATTAAAAATAAAAATGAATAATGTCTCAAACAATTTTTGATTTCTAAATATAAATATATTCTTCAGAATTTTCTAAATTTGAAAGAACTAGTAACATGTCCTCATCAGCAATTTCCTCATGAAAAGTCTGCAATGATGATTCTTGTAACTCTATGGTCTCCAAACATTCGATAAATTCGCCATCAACAGATTGATCAAAAAAATCATTCAAGTCATCTCCTCCTTGTGACAATATTTCATTATTGGTGCTGTCAATTTCAATCAATGTAGTGGAATCATTCAAGTCATCTCCTCGTGACAATATTTCATTATTGGTGCTCTCAATTTCAATCAATGTAGTGGAATCATTCAAGTCATCTCCTCCTTGTGACAATATTTCATTATTGGTGCTGTCCATTTCAATCAATCTAATGGAATCATACAAGCCATCTCCTCCTTGTGACAATATTTCATTATTGGTGCTCTCAATTTCAATCAATGTAGTGGAATCATTCAAGTCATCTCCTTGTGACAATATTTCATTATTGGTGCTGTCCATTTCAATCAATCTAATGGAATCATACAAGTCATCTCCTCCTTGTGACAATATTTCATTATTGGTGCTCTCAATTTCAATCAATGTAGTGGACAATTCAAAAGAAATTGCCACGGTCTCTTCATTGTGAGCCATTTTATTTTGAAATTGCTTGCTGTAAATTGCAGAAAAAAATAATCACTTTCATTTATCGTTTTTAGTAATACATAATATAAAACTAACTTTATCAAGTATTTAGTATAACAGAAGGACTGCAAATAAATAACAGAAAACATTTTTCAAATTATCTTCAAGTGTACAACATAGTTCCCCTTACAAATTAACAACTCACCTTTTTAAAAGTAGGAGAAGTGTTAGTACTGTGTAAATCAAACACCAGAAATTCACCACCAAAAATTCCTCACAAATGTACCTCAGACAGTAGTATCACAAAATGGCTGTGGTTTCCTCTCATTTGACATATATACATAACCAATTAACTTTCATCACACACAAATACAAAACCAAAGTAACATTTTAATTGGTTCTAAATTTCAACACTTTCAAATGTGTTTTCCCCATGCAATTTTCCATAGGACATTTACATACGTCTACAGCCTGAATGGCTGAACGGAATTACACCAAACTTGGCAAAATGGTACATCAAACCTAAGAGGTCAGGAAGGATCTACTATGCCCCCTTATGGTCATTTCCCCCTTCGCTTTGGCCTCCTCTTGTCTCTCAATCCTACCGAGAGACAAGATGGCGGCCGCTACGGACTGTTTGGAATGTTGACAGACGCCGGAGAACCAATCAGCTTCGCAAAGCTCCGTAACGCAAAAAGTACGCGAAGCGGAGCGCTGTTACAGATATATATCTTTTTTTGAACGTTAATTTCTCAAAATCCACTGGAGCACACATATTGAGACCTAGCAAAGGCACATCGGGCTACCAGTCCCTAATATTTTACCAAGTTTCGTTCAAATCCATTCAGCCGTTCGATTATTATTATTATTATTTTTTTTTGCCCCACGGGGCCCTTTTAAAACCTCCACATCAAACCTAGGGGGTCAGCGAGGATCTACTATGCCCCCTTATGGTCATTTGCCCCTTCGCTTTGGCCTCCTCTTGTCTCTCGATCCTACCGAGAGACAAGATGGCGGCCGCTACGGACTGTTTGGAATGTTTACAGACGCCGGAGAACCAATCAGCTTCGCTTCACAAAGCTCCGTTGCGCGAAAAGTACGCGTACTGGAGCGCTGCCCGGTCCGCTGTTACAGATATATATCTTTTTTTAAACGTTAATTTCTCAAAATCCACTGTAGCACATATATTGAGACCTACAAAAGGCACATCGGGCTACCAGTCCCTACAATTTTGCCAAGTTTCGTGCAAATCCATTCAGCCGTTCGGGCTAAAAGTGAGGCCAACCGCCCTATGGAAAACTCAATGTTAAAAACACGTTTTGGGACCCCCCTTTTTTCTCGACCCCCCCTGGACGAACCCCCCCCCCCCAATTTTCAGGGGCTGCTCAGAAACAAAATGTGCCATTTTCCTGAAAATTTCAGCCAATTCCGTCCACAAACGCCAAAGTTATTTGACATAGAATTTTCAAAAATCCCATAGAGAAAAAATCCTAACTATATATACCTACTGCCGACCGCCAGTAGGTAATATATATATATATATATATATATACATATATATATATATATATATATGTATATATATCCTCTCAATAGTGACAAGAGTATTGCACCCGATTTGTTACAATCCAAGTACTAATTCAGTATGGGACGGTAATCCCATACGAGGAGTCAGTAAAAGTTAGCAGCTAAAATAGTATTTGTAAATAAGAAAAAAACCTTTTTGCAGTCGCAAACCCTGAAACTAAGCGTTTACGGCCGAAAAACCTGAAAGAGTCTCAGATGCAAAAAAGACTTTTGAGGACAACCTATTTTTTTACCCTCAACTAACCAGTGAGGTACTTTCCAGGCAAATCTTATTTTAGCCACGTAGGTAGCAAGAACTGCTCTTTGCTTTGTGGTTGTTACGCACCAGTGTACTTAACACACAGCTGCTCAGGACGGAATAAGGGTGAAGATGTTATTAGGTATTTTTAGCACCATACATCATGATGGGCTACATGAAAACATGACTTTGATTGGTAGTATTCAGTTTCACTCTGGCTCAAATTAAATGTTATTACAAGTTGTACCTCTCTTCTTTCTGTGGTTTGGCTTTCTGAGAGAAGATGTTAGTGACAGTCGAGTTAATAGCTTGGGTCAAACAGCTGGCATGCCAAGGGCACTAGGGGGGGACATGCAAGCCCTGCCCCCCTTCCCGGAGTTGGTGTGCACATGGCGAGAGGTGTACGGATGGGAGTTAGTTTCAGATGTTGTTGATGGTTTGATCGATGGTTTGATTGGTTTAACATCTGTCACTTGATTAATCTATTTTTACAGGGACGAACATCAGAGTATGTACCCACAGATAGGCAGGAATAGCTCAGAGAAAGTGTCTAATTTTTTTTTCTTCAGAGTGTGTTTTGCGGTCGTCTATGAAACCATTTTTAAATGTTAGGTAACAACTGTTTTAGCTTTTTCGGTTTTCTGTGCATTAGAAAAGAACGTTTCTCCCTCACACTGCGGAACATGTACATTTACAACGCGAGAAATACTCAAAGAATAAAATCTTTATTGAAAAAGGCATTGACTACGTCATGCAGGCAGAGGACATAGCATCCACGGACACCCTGGCTCAGGTGGCGGGCCCAAAGAGACCCCTATTAAGGGAAAAAATGTAAAAATGGCAATTTTGCTGCTGGGTTCACAGACTGTAAGGCTGTTTGTACTGTACCCAGTGCGTACCCGAGATTAATGAACCCACAGCAAGGGTTGGGGACCCATGTTGGGCATCCCTTGATGTTCACAGATCCCAAATATTTAATTTAAAAATGCAAACCGGTTCAGCCAGTGCCCAGACCCTGTGACCAACCACCTCTGTGCAAAGTGCTGTGGGGTTAGCTTCCCACCTCGGGTTTTGCACAGGGCCTGGCCAGAGACTAGGACCTGTGGCCAACATTTGCAGTGCACAGCCTCAGGCCTCTGGCAGTGTGTAGTAGGAGTACGTAGCCCGTGGTATGTTGGGTGCATTGCCTGGCTGAAGTCCAGGCCCTACAACCAGATACCGCTTTACACAGCTGAAGCCATGTGCAACAGGGTTTGGCCTCCCTCTGCAGGTTGGGTGAAAGGTCTGTCTGTAGGCCCTGTGCCCACCATTCGCTGTGCAAGGCCAACTCCACCAGAGCAAGGATAGGCCACCTGTGTCCAACCTCTGCTGGTGATGGCAACTGCCCAGTCCCAGTGACCAAACTACTACACACTGTTAAGGGCCCTGCTCAGCAGGGGGAGGTCAACTATGGCAGGGAGCACTAGTTCAGTTAGAAACTAGGCACTGTGGCTAAACCTGCTGTGCCCAGCTTCAGCCATGCGCTGTGGGGGTTGGCTTCCCATTGCCGGTTGAGTCCAGGGCATGTCCATAGGACAAGCTCTGGGCCCAGCCCCCCCTGTGCCCAGCTCAAGGCCCAGACCAGCAGTGGTAGGGCATCTACACTGGGTTGGATTCAAGGCCTCCTTTTTACTTAATTGTTTTTCTAATTTGAACATTCAATATGTACATAAAATATTGGCACTAATTACAGAAAAACAATTATAAAAATGAACAATGGTAACATCGAGAACATCACATCACAAAAAAATAATTTTGAGGCTTTGTTTTTTAGTCCTTCATCCATGTTTATAAAATGTTTTCTTATGTTTAGCACATATATATCAAATCCACTCAAAAAGGGAGAGGACTACTTCCTACCTCAACCTCCCCAAACTATCACTGTCCATACAAAAGAGAGGTAGGAGTGGAGGATGTAACTGTATAATCTTGTGCAAGTGTCATGTGCTTAGTGCGAAAAAACTGCCCTCACTCACAAATTGTGACATGCTTCATCATTGGGCTTGCTAACTAACACCCCTGCACAGACCAATGCATGGGGTGGAGCAAAGGGAAGGGGAAGACAATACAAGCAAATGTTAATTAATGTTCAGAAAAAATGTTGATAAATGTCATGTACAGAGGCACTCCAAAAAAAGAAGAAGGACCAAGCAGGGAGATAGCAGAAAGTGATTCATCCTCTGAAAAAGGTAATATTGATAGAGCAACCAGCCATATATTGTTTTTAGACACATTTGGACTTATGAATCAGGATCAAAGACCACAGAATCCAAGAACGGGTCACCTGAAAGGCAGGGTTAGAGAAAACAACTGTGATAAAGAGAATAAGAATAGCAGTATGAAAGGGGCAAAAGACTAATGAAGAAGGTTATAACTTCTGAAGAGGACAATTATGAACTCATCAAATAAAGTATTGACACAAGTGATAGTTCAAGTTTTAGAACTTTTACCGAATGACATATTATGATTATGGAAGAACAAGAATTCAAAAAAACGGTTAAAAAAAATCTTTATTTAGATATAAACATATATCTTTAAAAGAAGTTACATAGTTCACAATGTACAGCGACTGTTAAAAACAAGAAGAAAGCATGAAGCAGTTAATATACGACAGTATAAAATAAGAGGTAATCCAATCTTGGGCCTCCTTAATTCAGAACTGTTTAAAAGAAATATATATACACAAGGCGAAAATTTCTTTTCCCGTCAACCCTTTTATAAAATACCCGTTGCCCATGATGCCGTGCATGCAGAACCGCCATCAGTCCTATTTCAATGATAGGATTACATTTTATCCCCCCTCAAGGTTAAAAGCTATTGTTAAGAATATCAGGATTAAAAAATAGGGGGGGGGAACGTTAGCTGGACCCGATTTGGTTAAGGTTGCGGTAGGCCAGCTGAATGAATTTTGTGAGTTTTATGTTTAAAGAGGTATTTTCGGGGTTCAAGGCCACTATGATCGCTTGCCTGCAGGATCGGACGACCAGGTTGTTCCAATCGGCTTTAAGTTTGGACCTGCGCTCGGAGTTAAAGGCTGGGTAGAGGCAGACCACGTGCATCAGAGTTTCAGCTACTTTGCCACATCCTCTGCAAGTTACAACCTCTGACGTGCGTCGCCATGCAGGTAAGTCTTGCAAGAATCGCCAATTACCCATTCTAATAGCGGTAAAACTGCGTTTAAGATATAACGAGTATGTGCAGGCCAAGTAAGAGGCAGGGACTAACCGGCTGTATGAGTTTAACAGGGCCCAAGCGTGGCTACGTTTTGAAAAATGTGCTTTATCCATACTAAGAGATTTCATTTTCACACATTTTTTAATACCCGTTTTAAAAGCTGTCTGACCGGGGTTAAGCGCCCATAGTTCACTCGCTGAAAATTGCTGAATTGTGTCTTTGAAGAGGCGACCGAACGTTCCACCTGAGTTATTCCGGGAGATTTCTAACCAGACTAAGGATTCCAGTGTGCCTGGATCCGCCTGTCTCAGTTTATGGCAGAGGTTCAGGTATACCCCAGTGTCTGAGGCATCGTAATTTAGTAGACCCAACTCTAGTCTTATCTGAGCGGCAGAAGCGGACCTTGGCAACTGGAGGACCTTTTTATAAATTTTGGTCGTGTGGCTGTTCAAGGCGGTGTTCAGTTTACCCCTGAATGTTTCCATGCCGTATGATAAGGTGGGGCCGATTTTAGCTCTCATTACTTCTAACAAGGGCATTAGAGTTGGACCTGAGAGTTTTTTAGAGAGCTTGCCTAGTGACACTGCTAAGGACGTATTCAAAAGGAACAATGGTCCTTAGACAGTAGGGAGAATATTTACATGAATGAATATAGACTAAATAGAACTATATTGATAGGAAACATGTCCAGCCGGACAATTTTAATACCACAATAAAAATAATTCATAAGGAAATTTAAACAAGATGGAAGTGGGACACCAGCCGATGTCCGACTAACCCAATAGACACACAAACATAACAAACACAAATAATAGGCAAGAAAAAGGTCATCCAATTATCATAAATTGTAAACAGATGATCCAGCGTATACACATATGCATGAGCAATTGTTTATCAAATATGCAGTTAGTGTATTTATGGTCGACGACGTTTCGAACCATGCAAATTATTGGTTCATCCTCAGGACAGACAAATGTTGCCTAAAGCAGTGACAATCCAATTCAAGTCACACGATGGAGCTAATGATGTGTGTAGCTCCGAGTCAAAAATTCAAAAATGGAAGAAGGAATATTTAACCTTCACGATTCCAGTCAAAGGGTTACATGACCGGAAAAGCTTGCCGCGTGACAAGCGCGCCAGTTGCAAACAATGAATCAACTAGGTCGGTGCCCAGGGAATGCAATCAGACTTTAAGTTGCGTAGGTCCACAATGGGGGTCCTTACATGGAGGGAAGATTCCTGCAGCCTTATCACTGCTAAGGACGTGGCTTTGACTAAGATCTCTCGACGCTGCTTTAAGAGATTGCGTCTGGAGTCCAGATGGACACCTAGATATTTGTACGATTGGCCGATGACAAGGGGTACGTTGTTAAATGACCACCCGCCGCCGGTGTAACGTTTTTTGCCAAAGGGGACAACTTGCGTCTTCTTTAAATTTACCTCTAGCTGGTTCGTTTTCGTATAACTGAGCAGTTTGTCCAGGAGCCTTTGTAGCCCAACCCTCGTAAGGCTGAGGAGAACCAAGTCGTCCGCATACAGTAGGTTGCTTAGCGATTGGCCTCCCACCTTTGGGGGGTGGCTATTTGTCTCGTCCAAGGTTGTCGGGAGGTCAGCTATAAACAGGTTGAAGAGAAGGGGGGCCAGAACACATCCCTGCTTCACGCCCCTAGTAGTCATTATTTTCCGCGAGAGATGTGTGCCGGACCCCAACTTCACCCGAACCCAGGTACGGGAGTGTAATTGGATAATGGCCTCTAACAAAGGCTCTGGAATCCGCCACTTCCTCAATTTTACCCATAAGGCAGCCCTGGGGACACTATCAAATGCTGCTTTGAAGTCGACAAAGCAGCTAAACACTGACCTGGATGTTAAAAAAGCTTTGTCGACAATGGTTGATAGTACTAGCAGATTCGTCCTAGTCCCTGAGTTGGCAGTGAACCCTGTTTGGGTCATCGGCATTAGGTTCTGGTCTTTTACCCATAGTCTC
Source organism: Lissotriton helveticus (assembly GCF_964261635.1). Taxonomy (NCBI): domain Eukaryota; kingdom Metazoa; phylum Chordata; class Amphibia; order Caudata; family Salamandridae; genus Lissotriton; species Lissotriton helveticus. The sequence continues at coordinate 1,885,265,212 of NC_136067.1, forward strand.
AAGTGTTCCAAGAGTAGGCCTGCGTAATGCTTTGCCTCATTATCCAAAAGGGCGATGAGTCTATAGTTGTTGGGTGAGGCACGTGCTCCTGATTTATAAATTGGGTGGATAATGGCGCCCCGCCAGGAATCAGGAATTGTGGATGTTCGCAGAGCGTAGTTGAAGAGGTTTGTTAGGGTACTTGACCAGAAGGGAATGTCCGATTTGAACAGGCTCTGTGGCAGTCCATTTGGGCCTGGCGCACCATCGGCTCTTGCTTTTGTTATTGCTTTGGCAACCCCTTCTTGTTTCGCTTCTGGGTCCTCGTAAGCGGGGTGAGTGGACTTGGTTAGTTTACTCCGCTTAGTACAAGGGCCCGTATCAATATCGTTTGGGATGTTACTACCAATGAGCCCAGGATGTACAGGAGACTTAAAGTGGTCCGTTAGAAATAAGACCCAATCTGATTCCTGGATGTTTGCAGATCCCAACATGGATGTACTGCCATTAGACCGATTGATTAGGGCCCAGAATTTTCTGGAGTTTCTGCTCTTACTCTCCCATACCAACGTACACCAGAATTGGTTGTCGTGTAATCGTTTATCTTTTCTTATAGCCGATTTGAACGATTTTTGGGCCATTTGATAGAGCATTAAACCGTCACTATTCCCCGGGGATTTTGCCAATGCACGTAGGGCATTATTTCTGTACTTCTTGAGTGACTTGGTTAGAGGTGAAATTGAAAACTGACGGGCAGGGGTTGCCCTTTGAGGATGTGATTTTGCCGGAAAGAGGTTGGTCAAGTGCGAGCAGAGCGTCGACCATGTTGCGGTAGGAGAAGCCTCTTGCTTGATTCCTTCACTTATAATGCCCATGCTTACGTGGAGGATGTCTGGGCTGATGGCTTCGCTCTGCTTGAGGCGCTTTAGATTTTCCATGTGTATACCCCGGCAGGTTGGGGGAGCAGGTTTATGAGTAGCTGGCTTTATATTAAGGGATATGACCTGGGGCCTATGGTCACTTTCAGTTTGTGGACTAATGTGAAAATTGGCTAAACATTTAAGCAGAGTGGCGTTGCAGATGGAATAGTCCAAATAAGATTGTTTTCTACCATTTGTCCAGGTCCAGTTTGGTGGAGTGTCATCTGCCGACCTACCATTAATACCAAGAAATCCTGCGCTGTAGAATCTCATCGCACAGAGTTCGCCCAGCCCACATTGGACTTGGTTGGGTGGAACGGTTTGAGTCCTGAACTCAGTAATAGGGAATAAGAAAGGCCCATCTAGTTCTGCTGGGTCCCCTTGGAATAGGTTGGTGTTAAAATCCCCCGTGACGATACAATCTGAGTTAGGATAATTCACAACTAACTCGTTCATGATTTCCGTTAGACGTGCCAAGTGGGCTTTTTTTGTGCGTGTACTAGGATTAATGTACACGTTTAGAATAAGAAGTGGGTGGTTTTTCCGACATGTGTTGATTTTTACCCCGAGTAGCCAGTCCTCCTCGATGGGTATACGTGTATTTGAACCTTTTATAGAGTCTGATATGTAAATTGACAGCCCGCCTTTAGAGTGACCAAAGCGGCTGTCCCTAAGAGCTGGTTTCCATAGCTCTAAAAAGCCGGTGACTGGGCTTCCCTGTGTGGCCCAAGTTTCCTGCAAGACTATTACTGCATGGTCACACAAGAAGGCTAAGGTGTCCGGGTTGGTAATTTTTTGGTGGAGGCCGCTGATATTCCATGAACAGATTTGAAAAGTGGAATCCGCTGGTGGGTTGGGTACAGTTGTTAGTGCAGCTGCTGGAAGGATCGGCTTGGTCGGGTGTTTGTTGTTGTCACCCGTTGTTAATGATACAAGAGGTCATTCCTTTATGTTTGTTGACAGGATGGATGGAGGCCATTCCCATGATTGGCATACGTCTTTATTTGGGGCAGTTTTTAGCGAGGTTTTACGGAAGAACAAGAATTGATTTTATATATTACATATGATGATTCTTTATGATTAGGGAGAAGAAACAAGAAAGAAAAGAAAAGCCAATTGATAGTAATTTAAATATTGAAGATATATCTGATATTATTGTATTTGAATGTCTTGAGAAAAATGAAGGTAAGGTTATGTGAAAAGGGATCTTTAGCAAGAATTGAGCATTAAAACAGACAGAAACAATTGCAAAGGCTAACAATCAAGATTCTCAGCTAATAGGGTAGATGCTTTTAAAGTTTTGGCCAGAACAGAGTATAAGAAATTTCACAGAAAAAAAGATTAAACAAATAATGGCATCCTGACTAAGGGCAATAGAAACTCCTAAATGACTTAGAAACGGACAGTTTGATAATAATTAAAGCATCTGTTAAAGGTAGAAATATTGCTATCCTGGATACAGAGCTGTTGGAAATAGCCCTTTTTGCAGGGTTATGCCCAGACTTTTTGCTTCTTCCTCCCTTATTTTTCCTGACCTGTGGTTGTTGGCAATAGGACTCTGGCACTTTACCACTGCTGATCAGTTCTAAAGTGCATATGCTCTCTGTGTAAATTGTTATTGTGATTGGTTATCCATGATTGGCATATTTGTATTACCAAGAATTCCCTAGTTAAGTGCACTGTGTGCCAGGGCTGGTGATTCAAATGCTACTAGTGGGCCTGCAGCACTGATTGTGCCACCCACATGAGTAGCCCTAAAATGGTGTCTCATGCCTGCCTCCTCAGTGGCTGTGTGCAGTCTGTGAACTTCCATGTCCTCCTGGTCAGTGTCCCCACTGACTAGGCCTAACTCTTTCCTTTCTGTGCCCATTGGCCACCCCTATGGAAGGCCCAAGGTACCCCCTTGGGCAGGGTGCAGTGTATGTGAAAGGTAGAGCAGGTACTAGTGCAGGTGACATGCTCTGGTAGTGAATTACAGACATTTTCGTTTTTTACTATTGTAAGGCTATCTTGCCCATAGGCTATTATGGGAAATGCTGGCTACAGTGGCTACCAGCATATCTTCCCATAGGAGCAAGATAGAACATAAAAGTCTGGTATCCCTGAACTCAGAATTTAATAACACATCTTTTAGGAAAGGTGTATTTTAAATCCTGTGTTTGAGAACAGCACTTTTAGAAAGTAGCTGTTCTTTTGTCTGACCTTTCTGTGTGCCTTGGCTGGTTTGTGAATTGACTGTCTGGTTTGTGAGTGACAGGGCTGGGGGATTCCAGGAAACAGAATGAGTCCGCCCAGTGGTGAATAGAGAGATCTGCATTTAGATGAGAGGGAGGACTTGCACCTGGGACCTGAATAGGACTGTGCCCGCCCCCACAGTGTTGGCTCCACCCCCTGTGGTGCGTCTGATGTTTCTACCCTGCACTGTGAAAGGAAAGAAGGAATCATGTCAACAAAGTGCTCCAGGGCTGTGCTTTCCCTCCACAATGCTGGCTCCACCTCCTGCTGGGTGGCTGCCGACCCTGCCCCTCTCTCTGAAACCAAAGGAGAGGCCAGGAAAACAAAGTACTCAAGGAACACCCAGAACAGGTTCAGACCGGGCTCAGTGCCCTCCTGCACAAAGGGAACAAAGACTTTTAGGGGTATAAGTATAGGACCTCAGACTACAGAAAATTAGATCATCCTGGAATCAAGAAGGAAGCTCTGCCAAGGCGAAAGCTGAAACTGAAGAAGGAAGACTGTCCTGCTGTTGCTCTGCTGGACTGACCTGCTGTTGCTTTGCTGCCAAGGAGAGGGGAAGGACTTTGCTTTGTGCTGTGTCCCCTTGCTTGAAGGAGTCTCCAAGGGCCTGACAAGAGCTGGCTCCCTGTTAAGAAGTCCGAGGAATAAAAGGACTTCAACCCCAGCTTCCCTGAATTCTGCTGAGAGAGTTCTGTCCTTCCTAGAGTGCTTGGGCCAGTTGTGGTGCCTCTGGAAGTTGTACCTGTGTTGGGAAGCTGGAAACCAAGACTTTAAAGACTTTCTACAAAGTTTATTGCATCGCTCGCTTGCCGAGCGCATCCCCATCACTGCGAGGAAATTCCCGCCGCTACGAAGGCCGAGATCGTCGCAGCGCCTATTGCCACAGCCAGAGTCGTCGCATCCTTCGTTTGCTGGACGCACCAGTCCGGTGCGGGAAGATTACCATCGCTGCGAGTATCGTCGCAAAGCTTGTCGTCACTGGGTGAGACTGTCGCACCGCTTGCTTGCGGACCACATCACGTCGCTGTGAGAGTCGTCGCTGAGCCATCGCATCAAGGGGCCGCGAGAGGAGAAGATCGACGCTGCGCATCGTCGCCGCACCTGAGATCGTCACCGTCCTGAAGATCATCGCATCGTACCTTTGCAAGACGCTTCCTATGAAACCTGTGCACTGGAATCCATGCAAGGTATTGCATCCCTCCCCATACAGACCGGAGTCACTGCAACACGCCCGCTACGTCCAGCGGGGTTGTCGCATCGCCTCCCCAGGGACTCAGGAGTGACGCATCGCTGGCTTTTCAACGCTACAGCTTTCACTTGGAACTTTTGACGCATCTAAAGATACTGTTGGCTAAACCGTGACACAACTGTGGATTATTTTAACACATCCTTAAGAACTCATTTGAAACCATATTCTTGAACTGTGTATGTTGGATTTTTGTTGTTTTGGTCTTGTGTAGTTTAGATGAAATACCTTTATTTTTCTAAACTGTTGTGGAGTCAGTTTGTGTTGTTTTCACTGTGTTACTGTAAGTGTTGGTACAAATACTTAGCACATTGCCTTCAATAAGCCTGACTGCCCGTGCCAAGCTACGAAGGGGGTGAGCAGGGGCTATCTGAAGAGTGTATTCCCCTTACCCTGACTAGAAGCAAGGGTCCCTATTTGGACAGTGGTACCTACCTCTGCCAACTAGAGACCCGCAGATCTGACAAGAGCCATATGTTGAGAAAGCAATGAGGCAATTAATACATTAAAACTGTTACAAAAAAACACTAACATACAGCAATATGTTGTAAAAAAGTGGACATTTGTTAGGAGGATAGATTATTAGATCATGACGAACATCTATCTTTAATACTTAACAATCCAACTACACCAGTGACCTATTGTTTACCATAAATCCTGTTTAGATCCCAGCATTGTCTTTATTTGGGAGCCTCCTTCTAAAATCTCTACTTTCTGACTCCAAAATCTCTTTCAGGAACTTTTCCCAAAATTCCCTGATTTCCAACCTTGGAAGTTTCTTTTTACCAGCAGAGATCTTGCAAACACTTACTATGATACTAATCTGAGCACAGGTCAGAATAACACTAGTGGTGGGCGGAGCTGGCTTAGTGCCTCTACGTGTAGCTCCATGGAGTTTGAAAAAAACGTAAATCAGTATTTGTAAAGTGAGAATTACTCACCCTTATGGGTCTCAAGGCGCTGGGAGCCGTCGTGGAAATTAGGCGAGCTATTGCCCAGAGTCACATGGTGCTGAGCTGCGCTGCTGCCGGAGCCGAGAATTGAACTGAGAACCCTGTGCTCCAAAGTCAGTTGCCCTGGACACTGTACCACAGTTGTCCTCAAAAGTCTTATTTGCATCTGAGACACTATCAGGTTTTTCGGCCGTAAATGCTTAGATTCAGGGTTTGCGACTGCAAACATGCTTTTTTCTTATTTACAAATACTATTTTAGGTGCAAACTTTTACCTACTCCTTGTATGGGATTACGGCCCCATACTGAATTAGTACTTGGATTGTAATAAATCGGGTACAATACTCCCCTGGCCTGGTTCTCCTCCCTGCTCCACGCCGCCTTCATTGAAAAGACACTAAGTTGTGCAAGTGCGCATGCGCGAATGTAGCAAGACGTACAACGTAGTTTTTTTTTAATGAAGGACGCAAGAGGAACAGGAAGGAGAGTGACCAGGCAGGGAAGGCGGCAGAAACACAGGTAAGTGCCTTCTTTTGATCATTTTACAGCAATATGGGAGGGGGGAGGGAGCGGCTAACTCCGTTCTGCCATGGAGGCAGAGTTTTGCCTACTCTGTGTTTGTCACGGAGCACGGAGTAGGCAAATCCCCACAAACTCCGCTGGCGGACCAGAGTTAACCACCCAGGGTTAAATAAAACCATGTTGTTATGGCTAACGATTTGCCAGTCATGTGGTTTGTTATTACTGCCTAGCATAATGGTATTCATTTTATAGACTACTAGAAGAATGAGAATTGAAGTTGGATCTACCAAGATTTAAACATATGGTCTTTTGTGCCAGATATCAAAGACCCAAGAGGCCTGTTCTACTGAAATTCCTATCACACTGGAATGATCTTCTACTCTTTCTTTATTTGGATAGGAAGTTGGCTCACTTTGAGAACATCTTCCCTTCACCCTGCAAGCTAAGTATGGCAAAGAAACATGATGGCCCGTTTTTATATCTTGGTCAACGCATGTTAATGTGGTTTTAATGATGAACCTTGGCACAAATTGCATTTTTTTTAGGGATGCCATATGGACTCATTTTTAAGTATTTTTGTACAGAGGGGAAGAAATTGACACTCACAATTTGAGGACTCTTTTTTTTAATTAATCTTTTTATTGATAACAGCACTGCGATACTGATATCACAACAATCACAGTGGTAAGGTTGCAGAAATCTATTCATGCATATAACGTTCTTGAGGACCTTTTTTACAATAAGGGTGCAGGAGTTGCATACAACGGTTGAGAGTTGGATACATCTATTACATACATCCAGTTTAGATATAGATACACAAACTATACAGGATCTTCCTGCTGCAAAAGGAAAGTGCCAAAGATGATAGAATGAGCTACTTGGCAGCATTTGTCAACATGCTCCCCTTGGTTGCTCCCATACGGCACTTCCTATTGTTTTGCTAAATACCTCTTATTGTGAGGTGTTGGTTCATCTGGCACTGGAGCCTCTTTTATTTACATACACCCCTGTAGCTCGCCTGACCCTGAGTTTTACCAGAGCAGGCTGGCTCCCTAGAACTATTTTTACAACAGGGACCCTATGATATTGAGCTATGAGGAACTTTCCGTGTGGGGTGTGTGGCTCAGGAGCTTGGTTCTTGTTTAGTTTTTTGTTTGTCTATCAAGAATCAAACAGATAGTCTGCTGTGCCAGACATCAGTGACCCAATAGGCCTGTACTACTAAAAATTCTATTATATTCTATCATCGTTTTTTGTAAAGCGTAATGGCTGCCTGATACCGGGCTTGCCAGCGCTGTCAGTTCTAGATGAAGTAAGGGTGATAAATACAAGTTAGTGGAAAAGATGTTTTTAGTTTCTTTCTGAAAGTCATGAAATTGTCATCCATTCTCAGGCTGATAGGTAAGGAGGTCCAGAGTTTAGGTGCAAGATGTGTGGAGGAACCCTCTCTACTTCTAGCTCTCTTCACTATCAGAACAACCAAAAGATCAAGATTATTGAACCTAAAGGCTCTATTAATCCAATGGGAGACACCCAGCTGATGGAGGACATGTGGGCTCTCTTTGTGTTTTGCCCGATGTATTATACATCGTGCATGGAATTGTTTATTACAAGCTATGGGCAGCCAGTGGAGAGATTTAAGTGCACCACGTACTGACTGAGTTCTTGGGATGCCTAACAGTATTCGATACAGTATGTAGGTAGGCCAGAGGGGCTCAATTAATTTTACGCCACTGCCGTAGCGTTTTAGAATCCCTTTGTGGATTAACAGTGACAATGCAGTGGGAGTTTCTCTGGAAATTCAAATAGTAATGATATAGGAGTCAGTATGCTAAATTAAGGGCTGAGCACAAGGGCTAAGCGGCTTGGATGTGCCATTTCTTACCTCTGTAGAAGATTAAAAAAGCGGGACAGCGCTCTGCGTGTAGATTTAGAAAAAGATGCATCAGTCAGCTTGATCGGGTACAATGACAGAGATCCTCATCCAGAGAGGATTGTTATATACAGGGTTTCCCGCTCTTTTTGCCAAGGGAAATCAGCAGAACTAGCTAGGGAAAACCGCTGCACCGAGCAATCTGGTGCTCCGTTTCCATGAAAAAAGACCTCAGTGGGAAGTGAGGAACTAGAAGGTGTGGCACAATGGTGGTGTTGCTGCGCTAATGGCAGTGGTGAATTCTCTGTTAATAGGTGGCAATTAAGGCACAATATCGGTGATGGGTACTAAATAGGGAAGAACAGGTAAAATGACATATATACTTTACATATTTTGCTGGTAATTATAATATGCAATCACGCAAGCTGAGCACTTCATGGAATGTGAACATTGTATGCCTGCAGACATTTCACAGTTGTAATTCTTAGTTAGTGAACACATATTTCATGAGAGTAGATCTAAAATATACAGTTCAAATGTCACAGCAAAAATTAATTAAATAAAGCTGTTGGAGTAAGCATAGTCTGGTGTCAGATGACATACAAGTGTATTCAAGCCACAATTGTTATATCACAGACAGTTGTTTAGCAAAGCAAAGGGTAGTGACATATCCTCATATCCTCTCCATTCCTCAGCAGAATTAAGCCCTTCATTTATTGAATTAACCTTGTCTATCCAGCGGCATTCATTCCGTTGGAGTATCTGAAGGATGTCACCTCCTCTTTCTGGAAGAGTGGTGATCTCAATTACTTGCCACTTTATATCATCAGCAGTATGATCTTTTACATTGTAATGAGACACAATTGGTGCGTTTTCAACTGATCTGCTTATACGGCTGTGATGTTGGCCAATGCAAGCCTTGACCGGTTGCTGTGTTTGTCCAATATAGGGGAGGCCACATGGACACCATATGCAATAAACAACATCCTTTGTATTGCAGTTAGAGAATGATTGTAAATCGTGTTTTACACTAACATGTTCAAATGTGTTGGTATTGAGCATGAAATTGCAGGAACCACAGTTGCCACAATTGTGATGTACTTTCATTTTGTGTAGGCCCCATGCAGTAGTCAGTGTGTTTGTCCTGTTGGTGATTAAGTCTGTTGATGGCCTGAGCAGATGATCTTTTAGATTTTTTCCTCGTTTATAGGCAAACAGAGGTGTGTCTATTGTAAGATCAATACTCTGGATAATATTCTGATTTTTGGTGATCAGGTTGCGGACTTGATTGGTGTGTGTGCCAAAGGCGGTGACACATACAATCTTGTTAATATTGGGTTTCTCTTTTGTCTTGAGAAATTCTTCCCTGGGGCAGTGGCAGGTGCGTTTGATAGACTTTTTTACAAGTCTATTGGGCTACCCTCTCGTGACTAGTTTGGTCCTTATTATCTCCGCCTCTCGCATGTAGTCTGTTTTAAGGGTGCAATTGCTGCGTATCCTAAGAAACTGGCCGAAGGGCAGTCCATCCCTTAGTGCACGTGGATGTTGACTTTGGTATGAAAGGAGGGTGTTCTTTTCAGTGGGTTTCCCATAGAGGGAAGTATATAGTCTCCCTTTGTCATGATTGATGTTTAAATCAAGGAATGCGAAAGCTGATAAAGTTTCCAAAGATATCAAACATTTCTCAAAAGAGAGAGCATACCCATATCTGAGAAACATATGCTGGTGTTTTAAAGAAAATAAATTAAATGTTTCGTTCTTTGTCTTGAATTAGAAATTCACATGCCACAAATTTATACAGACTCACATCTTGAAGAATGTTCGCAGCCTACTAAGAATTAGTGGGTCTTGAAAGATACACACATAAATAGGGAATTCAATGAACCACAGGAAAGAGGACTAACGAAAAACAAGTAGGACGACTAAAGGGCGACACTGAGAAACCAGAGAAGTGATCACTTAAACCCTCTTCATACTCACTCTCTGTTTCATTCCATGAATCAAATTGAGGCATCACAACCCTCCCATGACTTGGCAAGAGATCAAAACAGGAAACGTCTGCATGCTCCTTATGTAGTAAATAAATACCTTCCATTTTAATTGACTTTTGCTCCCCTCAGATTAACCTTTGTTTTGCAGAAAAAAACAATGAAAAGATCATGTGAGCTCCAGTACACACAATGGCAAGAGGCACCTTATTTTTGATAAAGCAAGCATATGTGAAAAGGTTTGTCTCGGGCCCCACTGTCTTTGTAGAGAGTACCTTTTAGTCACCCCTTTCATGAAAGGAGCGACGTTTGTTTTAAAATTGTATTTCTGTTCTGATTTTAACTTGTTGAAACCTTACTCTCTGCACTTGGACACTCTCCCCCTGATCACTTCTCCCCACGCAGCTGATCTAGGCGCTGCTGCGGGTCGCAGAAGGATTGCCGCCATTCTCGGGGAAGCCCTCAGCCCAGGCCATGCCCACTGCCGCTAGGCCACGCCCCTTTCCACTATATAAATCGCGCCTCCCTCATCGCGTGTCTTAGATGGCAACTGAATCCTGAGACAGAAGCCGGGAGCGACGTTTGTTTTAAAATTGTATTTCTGTTCTGATTTTAACTTGTTGATACCTTACTCTCTGCACTTGGACACTCTCCCCCTGATCACTTCTCCCCGCGCAGCCGATCTAGGCGCTTCTGCGGGTCGCAGAAGGATTGCCGCCATTCTCGGGGAAGCCCTCAGCCCAGGCCACGCCCACTGCCGTTAGGCCACGCCACTTTCCACTATATAAATCGCGCCTCCCTCATCGCGCGTCTTAGATGGCAACTGACTCCTGAGGCGGAAGCCGGGAGCGACATTTGTTTTAAAATTGTATTTATGTTCTGATTTTAACTTGTTGAAACCTTACTCTCTGCACTTGGACACTCTCCCCCTGATCACTTCTCCCCGCGCAGCCGATCTAGGTGCTGCTGCGGGTCGCAGAAGGATTGCCGCCATTCTTGGGGAAGCCCTCAGCCCAGGCCACGCCCACTGCCACTAGGCCACGCTCCTTTTCTCTTCTCTTAAACGATGTGCCTTTCCCGGCCGCGCAGCAGGCGCGCCGGCGGTGCGCCAAAGGCAAGCCCGTCTGCGCCCGTCCGCGCCAGGCCGGGCCCCGGGCCCCTTCACTCTGCTTGTCCCCTCACTTACCTACCTAACCAACTCCTGGCATGCCACGACGACTGGACCATCAGCCCCTCTACTCTGGCCCGGATTAACTCCCTTGAAATCGCCCGGCCTGATCGTACTAATTTTGCACGCCGGTACCTTAGCCCACGCAAGGAGCTGTCACGCCCTGCTTCCCCTCACTCCCGCTCTAAGTTTCCTGTTAGCCTCCCCCCCACGGCTTCAGTCTCTCTTCTCAACACCCGGTCCGCGGTCAAGCACCAATTAGAGCTTTTCGACCTCCTTGATACTACTAAACCTGAGATCCTGTGCCTTACGGAAACCTGGTACACGGCCGCTTCCCTACCCGATATTCTTACTTTCCTCCCTGATTCTTACTACATCCTCCGCGCCGACCGCCCTGAGGGGAAGACCGGCGGCGGAGTAGCTTTGATACTACGTTCCAATCTCCAATTCCAACCCCTTACTCACCACCCCATTATTTCTGCTGACTTTTTGGTGGCACGCTCTACGAATCTCACTATCCCTCTCACCATTGTGCTCCTCTATTGTCACCCTCAACCCATGCCCCACTTTATTCCAGCTATACAGGACCTACTGGCCACTCTCGTGGTTAACAACTCCGCTGTCCTCCTATTGGGTGACTTTAATTTTTGGCCAGGTGACCCACGCAAAAAAATCATATCCAAAGATTTCTCCGATACCCTTCACTGCCTTAACTTTATCCCTCATATATCTTCCCCCACCCATATCCATGGGCACATCCTTGATCAAGTCTGGTCTGCCAATTTGTCAATCTCCATGCCTACTATATCTCCCTGTGCCTGGTCCGATCACTCCCTGATTACCTTTTCCGTTCCCCTCAGGGAGATCAACACCCCCTCTCTCCTCAAAAACATATATGCCCGTAACTGGAATAGGGTAGATCTGACCTCTTTAGGTCATTCTCTTGCCTCCTCCGCTCCCATCTTTACAGATTTGCCCTCAATAGGCAGGTAGCAACTCTCGATTACTGGCTCTAAGAGGCCTGTAATCAAGTTGCGCCTCTTAGACGAGTCAGAACGCGTCGCCTTCATGATGCTAATAGATGGTTTTCTAATGCCCTAAAGAACCAGAAATGAGCACTTCGGCAGGCTGAGCGCCATTGGCGTTGCAGATACTGCCCGGACCTTACGATCCTTTACCTGACTCTTCTTTGGGCCTATAAAAAAGCCATACTCACCGCCAAACTAGAACACTTTTCCCAGAAAATTAATCAGGCAACAAACAAACCTAAGGAGATCTTTACAATCGTGCATGAGCTTGCTGCCTCCGACAGAGTCGCGCCTAAACCCATTCCTTCCCAATCCCTCTGTAACACCCTTAACGTCTACTTTACTGAGAAGATCACCACCATAAAGCAGATTATCCTTTGGCACCTCCTCTGTTCTTTTGCCCTCCACTACCCCCACCCCCCTCCTCTCTCGACCAATATCCTCTGATTTCAGAAGAAGCCTTCTGTACCCTCTTGGGCAAAGTTAAAACGGGCTCCCCCGCTGACGTTTGCCCGGCACATATTCTGAGGGAGATTTTCTCTCACTGTCCAGCATTACCCTGCTTAACAATTCCATCACCTCAGGAATTGTACCCGAGGCCTTCAAATCAGCTACGGTTATCCCTATTATAAAAAAACCCGGTGCTGATCCCACTGACCCTCCAACTTTAGACCTATTTCGCTCCTCCCACTTTTGAGCAAGATTTTGGAGAGCCATATCACTTCTTCACTCTCCACCTACGTTGAGGCTCATCACCTCCTGGCTGACCACCAGGCCGGCTTCCGGCCTGTACATTCCATGGAAGCTGTTGTCCTCTCAGTGGTTGATGAGCTTAGATGTAGCGCTGACACTAATTCCTCCCAGGCCTTAATCCTGCTCGATCTATCTGCAGCCTTTGACACGGTAGACCACTCCATCCTTCTCGACCGTGTCAGAGGCGCCGGCCTTCGGCTCTGACTTGGCTCACCTCTTTCTTAGCAGGCCGTACTCAGGCTGTTCGACTAGAAGGTTTTCTTGCACCTACCCGCTCCGTCTCCTGTGGGGTACCCCAAGGTTCCTCTCTGTCCCCCCTTCTGTTTAACCTTTACATACACCCCCTTATTTTTGCTTTACAAGACATGGAGGTCACGGCGTTCAATTACGCTGATGACCTCCAGCTCATTTTCAATCTCTCCTCATCCCCTGACTCAGTCTCCAGGGTCCACTCCACTCTTACCTTCATTTACAACTGGATGAACCTTAATCAACTAAAATTGAATCCAGACAAGACAGAGCTGGTTCTCATCGGTGGTCCCTCTAATCCCTGGTCCTCTGCATTTTGGCCCCCCATCCTTGGTTCCCCCCTGTCTCCCTCTGCCTCTGTTAGAACCCTGGGCATCAAAGTCAGCCAGGACCTCTCTTTACGCCCCCAGATAAGCTCGACAGTCTCCTCTTGCTTTCTGTCCCTCAGAACCATCCATAAAGTCTCACGTTACTTCTCGGCTGAAGCTCTTCAACTTGTTGTCTTGGCAATGATTCTATCCCACCTAGACTATGGCAATGCCCTTTATGTGGGCATCCCAGCCTACGAGCGCCGCCGCCTGCAGCTCATCCAAAAACAAGCGGCTCACCTCATTTTCAGGCTACCTAAATCTAGTCACACTACCTTTCTGCTCAAGACTCTCCATTGGCTCCCAATCAAGGAGCGCTCGCTCTTCAAGCTGGGATGTTTGACCTTTATGTCTCTAGCTGGCACCGCTCCTGCATTCCTTAGATCTAAGATCATTGCATATGTTCCTGCTAGAAATCTTCGCTCTGCCACTCAGTTCCTTCTCCTTGTACCCCGATTTCGTAAGAAGAAATCGGGTGGATCCAGGTTTTTTACACTTGCCCCCCTCTTTTGGAACTCACTCCCTCTGACAATTAGGTCGATTCCCTCCTACTTGGACTTTCGGGCTGCTCTGAAAACCCATCTTTTTTCTTCCGCCTATACTTCTTAATCATCCCCCTCCCTTCCTCAGTTTCAGTTCCCTTCTGCAGCGCCAAGAAACCACCTGCTAGTAGAGCGCTATACAAAACCCTTCAACTTCATGAAAGACCACAGCGCGTACCATGCCTTTGTTATGGATTTACATATAGTTTTTATTTGAGCAAATGTTCTTATTTGTTGCAGGATATACTCTTTATACTCTTGATTGTTTAATAATCCCCTTTCAAATGATTATCAGTGTATTGTGCTTTCAATAGAAAATAATTGAACAATGATACCTAATGAATTACGATCTTAGGAAATTTGGTGGAACATATCAATAGTGTTATCAGGTATAGTTACTGAATCCATTTAAAACAGGTGAATACATAAATACTGCAGAGGGCAATAGAAGAAAAATGTCAAACCTGGTCATTAACTCTACGTGTCTTCCAAATAGCTACCAAATCAAGGACTTCCATAAGCCTTATTATAACCCTATCGACATTTAGCGTATTGCTCAAAGGGTGAGGATTGATTGTGTCTCTTTAAGAATCAAGATGCAATTAAAGTGCCCCAAATGATTATTTTCAGAGCCCAAAAATGAAGCTCGAGGGTAATTCCTTTGACCATGGTGGAGTTGTCAGGACAAATCACATACAGCTGATTATACACATGTGCTAATATCAATAAACCCTTTTTATGTGAAGCTGTCTTCCCCTCTATCTGACCGAATCAAGATTGCATACCTCGCATCGAAGCAGATTGGGTAGAAAACAGCAGTAGTGAATAGCCTGGATGTCCCAGTCTCCCAGTATCTCTATAAGCAGCATGGGTTTCCTGTAAATAATTCATTCATCTTCATATTCATTTCACTTTTTTGTGTACTAGACAACATTTAGTGGGACTGTTTAGTCTGTTGACGTTCTAGCTTAAGATATGGAAATTACACATAAAAGACTATATGGAATATGATTTATATCCTCCTCAAACATCCCTAATAAAAAATAGTCCCTCTAGTATTTTTGGCACTTCTTTTTCAATATTTATTATGGTTTTCCATAAAACCCCAACCATCATAATAGACCTCTTTCCAATTCGGCCATCCTCCCTACAGCCCCATCCATATCACCAGACAGGATGTGCTGTTGGGCATCCCACATTGAGGTGTGCTGTCCTTGCTAGAGGGGGTCTGAAGTAATATGCTTGTATACCTATATACACTCACTACAATCAAGAATATGCATAGCCATAACTCAGTTATAGAAGCTTGTGATAGTCCCTGTGCCCATTACTCAACTTTAAATGTTTATGATATAACAACTTCATATCTGATGAATTTGTATAGCAGTATTCCCCACTGCTGAGCCCTTTAAGAAACAATCACATACTGATATATGTATTAATATTGATAATATTATTGTATACATAACACACATTGAACAAGCTGAATCACGTTTGTATAAGCATGTAGGGGCAGATTATGAAGGGCCTTATCGCCACTTTAGTTGGACTTTTTCCCGCTAAAGCAGCGATAATTTAATCGCCCTATTAGCAAGCTGTCGCTAACAGCAGTTAGCGACAGTTTGTAGACGATAGCGAGCGGTTTGGGGCCCGCTTTGCATGTCAGTGATATTAATCGCTATTGACATGCAAAGTGGGCGTACCCAACCTGTAACATCGCTATCGCCTATTACCAACGCAGGCACAGCGATAAAAAAATTCATGCTAAGCCAGTCAGCACACAAAATAAACGGTGATGTAACTCTCAATGGTTTCTTGATTTTGAAAGACAAGTGAAGAAATGCTAAAATGTCCACACGTGTTTCACAGTATTATATTGTGTTGTGTTTTTGTGCTGCACTATCCCAATGCGATGTTTTTATGTTGCTTTGAGAAATTGGGTTATTGGTTTACTGGGGTGTGAGACCTGGTCAAATGTTGGCAATGGCCCTTTTTGTAGGCTCACCCCCAAACTTTTTGCCTGCCTCCTTCCCAATGTGCTGAATTCCGTTTTGTTGGCCTTAAAACTCTGAGCATTTTAACACATGGTAATATTGGCTCAAGACCAATTGGCACATTTATTTTACCTATAAGTCCCTAGTAAAGTGCACTACATGCGTCCAGGGCCAGTAAATTAAATGCTACTACTGAGCCTGCAGCACTGCCGGTGTTACACACCTAAGTAGCCCCTTAACCATGTCTCAGGCCTGCCATTGCAGAGCCTGTGTGTGTAGTTTACACTGCCATGCCGACCTGGCAGAATAACTCTCTTGCTAGGCCCAAACTGTCCCTTTTTATACATATACGCCACCGCTATGGTAGGCCCTGGACAACTAAGTATTTTCAACCATAGGGGTCACGTCCATTATGGGGGCCCAGTAGGAAGTTTCAAACTGTTATCAAATAGAAATTACCTGGCCACCGAATCAGTATCCTGCTAATTTATTCAGCAGATTGAAAATACAATACATTTAGTCATTGTATCTTACTTTAGCAATTGTACCTTATTTAAATCACCTTTAAATAACAATTATTCTTACTTGGTGCATTAAAGGGTTACACATTTCATTCTTCACTGCATAATTTTCTGATCTTATAACAAAACTTATGTAAATGAAAAAATAACATAAAAGCACTAAAATCAGATCACTGCATCAAATCTTTTGTGAATCTTATCATTACACCAGTCAATACTGTAAACTGCCTGTCTGTGCTAGAACTATTTTCACTTTTGAATTTTCAGAGCACAATGGCAGAGGGGAGATGCGTTGATTCCCCAGGATCCACAGTGGCTGGCATGGCACCTTAGCCCCACTACCAAGGGTCCTGGACTGGAAATGGCATCACTAGGCAGGGTAGACTCACAGATGACAGAGTCCAAGTGCTGGGTTCAAGGTCGTTGGAGCCTTCTGTCCCTGAGATTCTAGTCAGGAGTCTAGCCAACTAGCCTTGGTCACTCTTGGGTCCTGGTTTCAACTGATGCAGGTCCAGACCTTCTCACCCAGGCAAGAGTTCAAGCAGCTGGTCAGTACAGCAAAGCAGCAGTCCAGAAAGGCAGTTGTTCAGTAGGGTAATAGGCGAGCATAGTGGCAGTCCTTCAGCAGCACATCAGTCCTTCTTCCTGGCAGAGTATCCACCGGTCCAGAAGTGTACTGAAGAGGTAGTGTCTGATGTCCGATATTTATACATGGTGTCCTTCTGGAAGGAGGTAGAAGCTTCTAGAAAATCCCTTTGAAGTTCCCAGGCATGCTGCCTTCTCTGTGCTGGCTCCTTGACTACAGGGGGTATGCAGCCCTTTGTGTGGAGGCTACACAGACTATTCAAGTGTAAGCAGGGCTAGGCCCAGCTCTGCCCTCCCATACTGCCAGCGATGGTCCATCCAGGCACACCTAAGCTCTCTATTGTGTGTGGTTGTCTAGGCGTTATACACAAAGCCCAACTGTCAGCTACGCCCAGTCATGTGACACAGGGACAGGCCACTGGCTGCAAATAGCAAAGGCAGGAAAATGGCAACTTTCTATAAATGACATTTTCAAAATGTTATTTTCAAATCCAGCTTTACCGTGAGAGAAGATTTTTCATTACAATTCCAAAGACACCAAACATTAAGTAGTTACCATTAAATGTGATAAGGTAACTACAATGTTATCCTATGAGAGGGACGGGCCTTGCAGTAGTGAAAAACGAACTAAAGAATTTTTCACTACCGGGACATACAGAACTTAAAAGTAAAGGTCCTACTTTTTAAATACACTGCACCCCTGCCCTCTGGGCTAACCAGCGCCTATCCTAGGGGAGATTTACTATTATTAAGTAGGAAAGTTTGGGCCTGGAAAAGGTTTGGTTTACCTGGCCAAACAGGCAATATAAAAACTGCACACACAGGCTTCAATGGCAGGTCTGAGACATGTGGAAAAGGGTGATTTAAGTGGGTGGCACTATATGTGCTGCAGACCCACTTGTAGAATTTACTTTTCAGGCTCTGGGTACATGTGCCACTTTACTAGGGACTTATGCCAGTTGGGAATAAGCCAATTTTACCATGTTATAAGGAGTGAGCACATGCACTTGAACACTGGTCAGAAGTAGCAACGTGCACAGAGTCCAAAGGCCAGCAGCAAAAACGAGATCAGGAAAAATGGAGAAGGAAGGAAAAAGGTTTCTGGGGAAAACCTCCCTGCAGCTGACAGGTCTAACGGCAACCATTTAATTGTTTAAGGTGGTAAAATAGCACCACTCTGCTCTTCAGTTATATAAGACAATCAAAATTGTGGCATTAACACTGGCATTTTGCACATTATGTGGTATACTGAGAGCCTCAACTGCAGAAATATAGTGACCTTGTTATCCCAAGGTCAGTGCATGTGACAATGGCTGTGGTCTAATCCTAGCCTTTTTTAATGTATTAAGCTTGATAAGTTCCTACCCAGATTGATTTTGGCTTTGCGTAGTCGCAAAGTGTGCAAAGTGACACATTGGTATTTACTTTTCATTGCAAAAAGTGTTTGCATTAGAATGATGCCCTTTTTTGCACACAAAAAACTCTGTACTCTGTGAAATCTTCTCCACAAGCACCCACGTCGCCTTCAACCACACCACCGAACTCCACTGGACCGACCACCACTGCATCTACTTCACATTCATGAAGGCAACCACGCACCACCACACTCAACAGCTACCTCGCCGCTGCTGGGGCAAAATCACCGAGAACCAACTGACCTCCACCCTCGCCCTGGACCCTCCAACCGACCCCACTGACCCTGACACCGCTGCCCGAAACCTCAGACAGTGGATCGTAGATTGCACCAATATCCTAGCCCCACTAAAGAAGCCCTCCATCAACCACTTCAGCAAGAAAGCCACCTGGTTCACCGAAGAGCTCCAGACCTCCAAACACACATGCCGGATGCTAGAGAAAAAATGGCTCCAAGACCGCACGTCAGACAACCACGCTGCCCACATGGACGCCATTCGCAGACACCACCAACTCAAGTCAAGTCAAGTCAAGAATTCTTTATTCGATGATTAAAAATCACCATAAAAGCACATATATATACATCTGATTAAAATCCAATTAAATCAATATCAGAATCCTGCTTGTTATGCTGTCTAATTCTTTAAAAAGGGAGAAAAGACAAACTAAAAAAGTACAATAGAAGTCTAGACAATCATTCCCCCCCACTGGTTACCCTTAATCGGACCGCCACTTTAATAAAATTCATAATGCAGTACAATGTCAACGGGTCAGTTGCTTGTTGTAAATAAATTAAGGCCTCTCGAGCATGTTTCATTTTACCTTGTTTTAAAATATTTACCAAGAATCTACGCCTAGGCATTAAATAAAAAGGACACAACAATACAAAATGAAGGGAATCCTGCGGAGACCTATTGTCGCAACCGCAGGTTCCCTTCTGCTCAATTGTAGTTAAAAACCCTGCTGGTGACGCTAATAAATAAGGTAATAAATTGAGCCTAAAACGACACATTAAAAACCTGTCCTGGGCATTATACATGAGATATAAATATGGCTCCATTCCCTCGGTGCTCTTAACAAGACTGTGAGCCCTTACAGTCTTTTTTAACCCTTCGGCCTCAGCTCTCTGTGTTATTTTCTGGGCTAAAAAAGCTCTCTTTACGATCACTTTATGCTGCCGTACTATTGCTACCGGATCGACAAAGAGATTCTTATAGCCCAGGGCTTCTAAGGTGGCCTTTACATAATTGAGCCATGGGATTCTCATACATTTCTCTCTTCCTAGGCAATCATTTAAAATTTCCCTACTCAGGGACGCCTCGGGATTAGTCCAAATTTTCAACCAAGCCACTATGGGTCTAAGTTTCACCAAGTCTTCGAGGTATGGCCTCCCTAATTCCCTATGGACTATTACACCAGCGGTACTTAGTGGAACTTTCAAGATGGATCTTAGATATTTATTTTCTTCCCGCTGAAGTTGCAAGATGTTGGCAAAGCCCCATACCTCCGCCCCATAGATGACTTTGAAGCAGCACATAGAACCATAGAGGTTCATCACCTGTTCGGGACACCATCTACCTACCCTCCTCCCATAGCTTGCGATAGCGCCATTGGTGGCAATCATTTTACAACAACGCTCCTCTTCCAGGGAGTTAAATTGTAGGGACCCATCGAATAGTAAGCCTAAGTAGGAGAATGTTTTAACCTTTTCTATTTTGTGACTTCCTATCATGTTTGTTGATTTGGTGCAAGGTTTATTGCCTGCAAACAGCACATATGATTTGCCCAGGTTAACGGACAGTTCTAAAGAACCCATAAATTTAACAAATCCGTCAATCAAAATCTGTAGACTCTTTGGCATACGTGCGAGCAGGACCACGTCATCTGCGTAAAGTAAAACAGGGATGTGACGCGACCCTACTCTTGGACAATCCGTCCTTAAATTTAACAGAAACTTCTCTAAATTATTTTTCTAAAGTGAGAATAAAAACGGGGCAAGAATGCAGCCATGGCGTACCCCACTCCTACAAGGGAATGATTCAGTCAACCCACCCTCCATATTGTACCGGACTTTTGCTGTGGTGTCACTGTGAAGCTCCCTTAAAATGTTAATTAGGCCACCTCAATCCCCATAAGGGTCATCATGTCCCAGAGCTTATCCCTATTCACGTGGTCAAAAGCAGCTGCCAAATCCATGAACCCCATATAGATGGCTTCGTTGCTGGCCTTAGTGTATTTGGCAGTCAGCATATAGAGGCTCAAGCATTGGTCACTAGTGGACCTCCCCATCCTGAAGCCGTACTGAGTGTCCGAGATGATGTTATTTTCCTCGGTCCACTCAGTCAGTCGGTTAAGGATCCCCCTACCTAAAAGTTTAGCAGACACATCAATCAGTGAAATAGGGTGATAGCACTGGGGGTCGTCCCTATTGCCCTTTTTAAAGATGGGGACGTTTATGGCTGTTGACCATAAGGGCGGCAAACCACAGCTAATGGCTGCGTTTATGATCCTAGTCATTATAGGGGCCCACAGCTTCACACAGCTCAAAAACAAGTCAGGCAGGATCCCATCAGGGCCGGGGGCTTTATTTTTCGTCAAACCCTCAATTCCGGCAGTAATTTCTTTAATAGAGAAAACTACAGGCTGGCCCTGGTGCACCTTCCCTACCTGCTCTACAGTTATTCCTGCTTCGTGGTTATACAGCCCCTTAAAATGGGAGACCCACTTGTCCGGCAGAATATTCGTCCCTATTTCGGGGACATTGTCTTCCTGGAAACTTGGTCTGTTAATAATTCTCCAGAATTCAGACATGTCCCTTTTTTCCACCGCTTCTCTTAAGTCTGCCCATGCTTCACCCTGTAGGACTAATTTCCTCCTCTTTGTCTCACTCTTATATTTTTTCCTACACAATGCAACTTTTTTAACATCTACCTGCAGCCACTGATTTCAGCTCTTAATCAGATGGAATGTCAGATCTTTAATTATGCTGACGACACACAGATCGTCATCCAAATAGAGGATTCTCCAGGAGCACAAGCCAGGTTGCACAACATTCTAAGGTATACAGTAAATTGGATGTCCGCCAAATCCCTGAAGATTAAGCTGTGGAGTCCCACAAGGGGCCTCGCTGAGCCCCACTCTCTTCAATGTCTATGTTTCATCTCTGGCGGACATTGGGAGAAAGTGGGGCATCGGCATATGTTCCTATGCCGACGACACACAGCTGATGGTGAAAATGAATGAGGGCTCAGAGACAGCAAAAGAAAAGCTACACGGCTGTCTCTCCGAAATGGCAGACTGGATGCGCAACCATTGCTTAAAGCTAAATGCCGGCAAATCAGAGATACTTCTGTTTGGAGGAGCTAAACTCACATGGAACGCCACATGGTGGCCACCCTCACTGGGATCAGCTCCCACCCCAAAACAGCATGCCAGGAATCTTGGCATCACTATGGACGATGTCGTGTCCATGAAGGACCACATCCGTTCACTTTGGGGCAAAGGATTCGCAATACTTAAACTCCTGGCAAAAAATTTTTCCTGGATACCCTTGGACTGCCGACGTACTGTCACTCAAGCCCTCTTAGTCAGCCGCCTGGATTATGGCAATGCCCTGTTCGAAGGGATGAACGAACAACTGTTCTCCCGCCTACAGGTCCTCCAGAACCAGGCAGCCAAATTGGTATGTAACAAAGGTAGGCGAGACTCGGCATCCGCATGCCTCAAAAGACTTCACTGGCTCCAATGCGTCAGAGGGCCACCTTCAAACTACTCTGTCATGCACACAGAGCCCTTCATAAAACGGGCCCCATCATTCTCCAAGAGAAAATTGAGTTCTACATCCCCAACAGGAACCTAAGATCAAACCACCTGGCGCTGGCTAAACCTAAGCGTATCTACAAGGCACGGACTGGCGGTCGCGCCTTCTCATACCTGGCTGCCAAAAGATGGAATGAGTTACCCGTAGACCTCAGACACACCACAAATTACCTTCAATTCCGCCAAAAATTAAAAACTCACCTTTTCCCTAAGAACTAACTCCCAAATTCAGTCCTCAGCAGTTTCCTTTTGATTTACAGCGCCGTGATGTCCCATGGGACGAGTGTCGCGCTTTACAAAAACCATAAATAAAAAAATTAATTAATCCGGATAAAACCGAGGTGCTGCCTATAGCCATCTCGGGCAGCCCCTGGAACGAAGGGTTTTGGCCCAGGGATTTGGGCAGGACGCCGGAACCAGCAACCGTGGTGAAAAGCCTGGGAATCCATATTGACAGCACTTTGTCTATGAAGAAACAGGTGTCTGTAGTGGTAGGCACGTGTGTTGGTCTTCTGAGACAGCTGCACAAGATCTCCCATCTGTTGTCGTTTTCCACACTAAGAAGTGCTGTGTCAGCTATAATTTTGGGACGACTGGACTACGGCAATGCGCTGTATATAGGGCTGCCCAAGCAACAACTTGCGAGGCTTCAGACAGTAATGAACGATGCAGCGAGATTGATTTTTAAGAAGCCTAGGAAAACGCATGCTTCACCTCTACTGTGTCAGTTACATTGGCTCCCCGTTAGACAGAGGGCATTGTTTAAAGGATTGTGTATTACACACAAGGCACTCTATGGTAATGCGCCCAGTTACATCAAAACCAGATTATCTAGCTATGTTCCTGGTAGGGTGCTGCGGTCCTCTGAAGCCACTCTCCTGGTTAATCCACGCTTCCGCCTGTCCACTTTGGGAGGGCGTGCTTTCTCCACTTTGCTTCCAGTAGCGTGGAATAAATTACCAACTAATCTCCATAAGGAGTCCAACCTACTGCTTTTCCGTCGCATGTTAAAAACTATTCTCTTTCGGGAAGCATGGGGAGTGTTGTAAGTTAGCCACCTGTTTTCTGTAGAGTCGGTTTCTTTCCTTTTTTTGTACAAGCGCTTAGAGACCTTGGGGTGATAACGCGCTATATAAATTGAAATAAATAAATAAATAAATAAATAAACTTGTTGGGGGTCCCTTGGTCTGGATTTAAGGCTACTTTTAAGCTCCCTTAAAGCCTGGGAGCAATCACAATCGAACCCTCGTGGGTGGCAATGTATCCTAGTAGGCGCCCTTGTTTTTAACAATCCATCTACCAACTTAGCAATCTGTCCAAATGCCAAGAGTAACGGGGGACCTTCTACTGCCATATCTAAACAATCCTCGAAAACGGATTTCCCAGTATCCATCAAGGATTTATAGAAGGTTTCCCCATCTATTTTAGACCACCTCAGTCTTCTACCCTGGTCCGTTACCTTCTCAATAATTATACCAGGCTCTCTCCTTCTAGGCCGAGCCAAATAAAGCAACTCCAATACTAGGGGATTGTGATCACTGAAAGAGCTCCATTCTATCCCTACGCTAGTGATTCTGTTTTTTAAAACTCTAGAGGCTAGGATATAATCGATGAATGAGGAGCACCCTATGCCCTTAAATATCGGTGGTAGACTGCCATCCCTCTGCACGACCATCATATTAATTGTGTTCTCTAGGGGGGCGTGGCTTGGACGCCGATCGGGATGGCGGCGTGAGCTCGCTGCTCCGCGCGGAATCCCGCTAATTCTCCTGTTTTTCGGGACCCTAGGCGACCCGGAGACGACGTTCCTGCCCTCTGAAGGGTGAGGGGACTGCTGGCCGTCATCGGTGTATCGCTGGGGGACTGCTGGCCCCGGGGAGATCGAGGAAGAGGCGGCCGAGGTGTAGCCCGGGGTGTGAAGAAAATGGCGGCGAGGTGGCCGGACGGTCCCGAACTTCGGCCCTGAGTCCGGCTGTCGCCAAGCAGAGAGGGACCCTGCACCCGGCTGCTCGCAGCACTGGGATTGGCGGCGCGACGTCCTGAGGCCGGGGGACGCTGCCCGATTCACCCAGGAGATCGGGGGTTCTCGCCGGCCGCCGTCCCACGACTCATTCTCCCCCCACGGGTTCAGTGGGGGTGACGGAACGGGGCTCATCCGCCTGGCCATTGCTTCTGAGACCATTGGCGGTGGCATTGCATTGCCCGGTGCCCGGTTATCGGCACGGACCCACGGGAGCGCCCGCAGTACGGGTGGCCGGACTTGTGACGCAGCACCCTGACATGGCGGAGTTCGGAGGGCCGATGCCCGGGAGCCACGAGGGGGACTCGGCGACATCGACTCGGCTGAGTGAGAGTCCCTCTCCGGAGCTTGACCAGGAACAGCGGCTGAACCGGCGCTTGGATGCCATCCTTGAGGCGATCACCTCTACCAAGGAGGCGTTGCACAACGACATTGCCCAAGTGGCCACGGGCCTGGGGCTGCTACGCGCGGACCACGCAAAGCTGGCGGATCGGGTCAAGGAACATGACCAACTGTTGCTTGACCTGAAGCCCTCGGTGGTGACCGCGGAACGCAGGATTACAGACATTTTGGCCCGACTGGACACTCTAGAGCGGAGGGCGGAGGATGCCGAAGGCCGCAATAGGCGGAACAACGTGCGGGTCGTAGGCCTGCCGGAACGGATTGAGGGGGAAGATGCGGTGGCCTACATGGAGAATTGGTTCCGCACTGTGGTGGCGCCGGAGGGGCTTACTCCATTTTTCACTCTGGAGCGAGCTCACCGGGTGCCCGCTCGCCCGCTGGGAATTGGCCGCCCCCCCCGACCAATGGTGGTGCGGCTCCTCCATTACAAAGACCGAGACCTCCTCATCCAGCGGGCCAGGATGTCGGGCCCTTATGGGGTGGAGAACAGCAAAGTAACGATCTTTCCGGACTATACGCAGGCGGTCCAGAAGGCCAGGGCATCGTTCCTTGCTGTGAAGAAGGAGCTCAGGGAGGAAGGCATTCAGTACTCCTTGCTTTACCCGGCCAAGCTGCGGATTATCATGGATGGCACCACACACTTTTTCCAGACTCCGGATGAGGCCTGGCACTGGCTTGAGTCGTACAGAGCAGGGACGGACAGAACGCACCAAAGTAGGCGAGACCAACCCAAGCAGCCCCAGGTGCGGCAGTCACAACGAATCAGGTCCCGTAACAGGCGCCAGCGGGAGAAGCGGGAGGCTCAAATGGCGGCGGAGAAGAGGGATGCACTCGCGGCGACGGCGGCCATTACAGGGTCCCAACAGAACAGTGAAAGGGCCGAAACGGACTCGGGAGGAGAAGGCAGCAGAACAGGGGAGGATCTTTCGGAGGCAGAGAGCCAGAAGGGGCCGACAGTGACCCCACAGACCTCGGATGAAATTTTCTGCTGCTAAGATAGACTTTGGCCTAGATCGGGACTTCATGGTAGGGTGATATCCTGTTGCTGGAGGGCGGGTTGCCGGGTGGGGGAGCTGAGTGTATTAGAGGGGATGAAGGGCGGGACGCGGGCTCCGCTAGCTGGGGTCGGCGGCGACTCACCCCCCCTAGGCCCTTAAGGTCGACTGTGGTGGAGACCACAGGCTAGGTGTGCGAGTAGTTGGATCAAGGTTTGGATGGGGGCGGCCATTGGGTTCGTGTGCTCTGTCCTGGGGAGTGGGGTTTGGGGTATGTTTCAGTTTTGGGGTTGTTTGGGGGGGGGCAACTGCATTGGGGGGGTCATGGACCGTTGGAGTTTAATTCGGGCTGTACGGACTTGGTATGGGGACATTACCTAATTTGAAATGCCTAACGTGGAATGTCCGGGGGCTGCGGACTATGGTGAAACGTCACAAAGTACATGCATACCTGGTACGCAGGGGGGTTCAGATAGCTATGCTCCAGGAGACTCACCTCACCAAAAAAGAGTGCGCTGCCTTGCAGAAAAGATGGCGGGGCCAGGTTTTTGGCACCACTTATTCAGCGTATGCCAGGGGGGTCTTGATCTGGGTGAGGGCGGGGATACCCTTTCAGGTGCTGAATCAGGTAATGGATCCGGATGGCAGGTTTGTAGCGGTGGAGGGGAGATTATACGGACGGGATGTAGTTCTATGTTGTGTTTATGCACCGAACACGGACCAAGGCCGATACTTTGATAACCTCTCGGGGTCCTTGGCCTCTTTCCTGGCGGGTCCGATAGTGCTAGGGGGGGACTTCAATTCGATTACGGATGTGGCCCTGGATAGGTCCCATCCCCCCTTAGTAGACTCTCCTGTGCGCAGACTGGCCGCGCACAGGAAGGACTGGCAAGACCGATGGGGGTTGCTAGATGTCTGGAGGGAGAGGCACAGGGGAACCAGGGATTACTCCTTTTATTCCGCTCTACATGATTTACATGTCAGGATTGATTCGGTGCTTTGCGGGAGCTCCCTTGCCCCATTGATTACCCATGCTGAGTACCTTGCTAGGACGATATCCGATCATAACCCCCTGTTGGTGCATATTCAATGGCAGAGGGAGCGCTCCGTAATACCAACATGGCGGCTTCGGCCGGAGACGCTAGAGGATTCTGTGTTCGCCGATGCGGTCCGGCAGGGCATTGATGGTTATTTCGGTGTGAATGATGGAACGGCGACGAGCAGGTCTGTTGAATGGGATGCACTGAAAGTGGTGGTGAGAGGGGTGTGCTTGGGCAGGTTCTCGACTGTTCGAATGACTGTGCTGAATGACTTAATGAAAGCGGAAGACACTTTGAGGGACCTGGAGCGCCGCAGGCCAACTAGGCCAGGTACACGGGCCCAGTTCTTGGAAGCGAAGGAAGCGGTAGCCGCGGAGACGGAACGTTTGCGCTGCTATGATTATAGGCAGTACATTATCAGGGCACACGCAGAAAGGGACAAGGTGGGCACCCTCTTAGCCAGATTAGCTAACCCGGAACTTAGGGGTTGCCCGGTCCTCAGCATTATTGACGCGCAGGGAGGGATGGTGTACTCCCAGGCAGCTGTAATGGACCGCTTTAGGGGTTACTATGAGGAATTGTACCGGAGTCAGCTGGGAGTGGGGGTTCAGGACATCGTGGAATACCTGGGGGAGAGGCCGCTTCCGGTCTTGGGCGACGACGACGCGAAGGACCTGGGTAGCCCGATCACGCTAACGGAAATTCGAGTGGCTATCAAACATATGGCCCGTAACAAGACGCCCGGGGTGGACGGCCTCCCAATCGAGTTCTACCAGCACTATGTGGACGTTCTGGCACCCAGGCTGCTGGTGGTGTATGCGGAGGCCTTCGAGAAGGGGGCATTGCCTGCCTCCATGCGGGAGGCCTTGATAGTGCCACTCCTCAAGCCTGGCCGGGATGCCACGGACGTGAGGTCTTATCGCCCGCTGTCCATGCTAACGGTGGACTATAAGATCCTGAGTCGCATCCTAGCTACTAGACTGGCCCCGCACATGACGGGCCTGGTGCACAGGGATCAGGCCGGGTTTATACCCACAAGGAGCACGGCGATGAATATCCGCCGCCTGGTGGGAATAATGGACGCCATCTTGGATGGGGAGGGATCGCAGGCGGTTCTGTCCGTGGATATTGAGAAGGCCTTCGATAGTTTGGAGTGGCCTTTTTTGGATGGAGTGCTGGAGCGGTTTGGCATGGGCGATGGCTTTCGGAGGTGGACGAGAGTCTTGTATAATTCGGCGACGGCGAGGGTTCGATTGGGCGGCTTGGTGTCTGCCGCGTATCCGGTAGGCAGGGGAACACGGCAGGGATGCTCTCTCTCCCCTCTGTTGTTTGCCCTGGCGATGGAACCCTTAGCGGTCCATGCGAGGTCAGGCGATCGATATGCGGGGATAGTGAGTGACGGGCGGTGGCATCACATATCGCTCTATGCGGATGACCTGCTCCTGTACCTAGCTGACACTTCGGGGGCACTGGTTGGAGCGATGGATCTGCTGTCCGAGTTCGGCCGATTGTCCGGCCTTAAGGTCAATTGGGCAAAGACCTGCGTGTTTCCGCTGAGAGCGGGATCACCAGCCCCTAGTAGCGACCTAGGTGTGGCGTGGGAACCCACTTGCATCACCTACTTGGGTGTTCGCATTTACCACTCGGCTGCTGACCTGTTGGAGGGTAACATTAGCCGTTGTGTTCGGTCACTGCGGGGCAGCTTGTCTTTCTGGTCGACCCTCCCGCTGACAGTTCTGGGCAGGATAGCATTGTTGAAAATGGTGGCGCTCCCCCGCTTCCTTTATTATTTCCGAACGCTACCTGTCTGGGTTCCCCAGGGGGTGTTTAGGGAACTGCGGTCAATGATTATTAGCTTTCTGTGGGGGCATGGCCGACGCAGGATAGCCTTGAGCACGCTACTTCGCCCCAAGCTGGAGGGGGGCATGGCCGTGCCCGACCTTGAGCTGTATTATTTAGCGGCGCAGTTGCAGGTCCTTACGCAGAACGTGGCCAGGGTGTTCCGGGGACCGGAGGAGGACCGGGGTCGGGGGATACAGCGCCATGTGCTGTCGTACATTATTATGCAGCAACGGCTCAAATTACGGGCCCTCACCATGGAGGAGCGGACGCTTCGGCTGTGCTGGCAGAGGAGCCTCCGGAGGGCGAGGGCCTCGCGGCCTTATGCCCCGGAGATCCCGATTGGGATGTTGACAGCTTTGCCGCACGGAGGGGATTGGTCCCCGTTGATGGAGTGGGAGGCCGCGGGGCTACAGGTGGTGGGTGACTTGTATATAGATGGGGCATTGGCACCGTTCGACGTGCTCCGGGACCAGTTCGGACTGCCTGAAGGGGGCTTCCTGCTACACGCGGCTGTAGTGTCTGCCATGCAAAAGCACTGGAAAGGGGGGCTTCTGGAACCTGCGACGACTATGGCGTGCCAATATGTGGTGATGGCGGCTGGTACGTTCAAAGCTGTGACGTGCCTCCATAATAGGATGCTGCACGACGGGCTGGAACCACTCCATGGGCTCAAGGCTAAATGGGAGGGGAGCGTTGGCCGGCCCATACCGGATACGGCATGGGGCCATATCCTGCGACGCACGTGGAAGGGCACCAGGAACGCGCGCTTTCAGCAGGTTCATTTTTATGTGCTCCATAGGGCCTATCTAACTCCAGAGAAACTACAGCGGCACTTTCGGGTGCCGGATGCCTGCTGCCCCCGGTGTTCGTCCCTTGGGGCGGACATGGACCACTTGTTTTGGGGGTGTCCGCAACTGGGAACTTATTGGGCTGAGGTAGGGGAACTCCTGAATGAAGTGACTGACAGGGAGGTAGACTTCGACATGGCGACGTGTCTCTTGCTCTGGTTCCCGCATACTAAGCACACCAAGGTGACCAGTAAATTCATAGATCTGGGTCTGATATTGGCTCAAAGGGAAATATCGTGGCACTGGAAGGCTAGGGGGGGTCCCTCGCTGCGTAGATGGAAGAATGAGTTGCTGCGATGGTCTGACTGCGAGAGCGTGCTCCGGATGAAGCAAGCAGTGAAGTTGGGGAATGAGAAGGCTCTGGATGCGGCCCGTGCGTGGGAGTTAGTGGTACAGGCTCTGCGTGATGCTTTGGTTGTGGATGTGGACGGCGAGGGCTAAGCCGCTGGACACCGCGGGGCGAACACAGCAGTATGTCATTAAGCACTGTGGTGGAACCATCCAATTCGGTAGAGCGATGCACACACCTTTGCAGTTGCCAGGGGGGGGGGTGTTGGGGGGATTAGCTGTAGAGGGGTTTGGGGGGGGCTGGAAGCCATTGACGGGTTGCTGGTGGGGGCCTGGAACTACTGGGATAGGGGGTCCTGAGTGGCGGGCGGCCTGATTGGGTGGGACGGCCTGGTACGAAGGCCCGTATAACCTTGGGCAGGCCCGATGGGGGCAACTACGTTGATACCACGGGGATGGCTGACGGGAATGTTGTTGTGGGTGGGGGGGTAAACGCAGATACGTACATCGACCTTCCGCCAGGGTCCCAATGGGACGTACACTATGCTGTGCTCCTCCAGAGCGAACTGATGTGCCGCCCGGCCTCCGGGATGCGGGCTGAATGGCTGTGTACAACCGTGAACTGTTATTGGACGGGGGGGCCCACAAGTGCACTGGCTGTTTACTTTTCCTGCTGTTTATAACTCTGCAATAAAAATATATATTTAAAAAAAAAATTAATTGTGTTCTCTAAATCATGGTTGTGCAGGAGTTTACTAAAGACCAGACCTTCTGGCGTATGGTCAAAGTGCGGCCCGTTCTCCACGGGGCAGTGAGACCATTCCGCGTCTATTGGAACTAGGGCCGGGCACAGGTGGCAATTAAAGTCTCCCATGACGAATATAGCAGGTGCATGTGCCTCCATCCTAGCTGTCGTTTCTTGGTTCAATCTGTCATCCAATTCCCCTACAAGAGCATTATAGTCTCCACCCGCCCCATTGATGTAAACGTTAAACATAGTCAACCTTAACCCCTTGCCCTTAAATCGTACGGCTTGAATGGCATACGAGCGCCAGTCCGTGTTAGACCATGTTCCCTGGAGGTTCAAGTCTACATATATAGATAGTCCTCCCATGGCTCTACCCGATCTGGATTTTTGTGCCGGGACATAAAAACATTTATACCTCTGGATATGAAAGGTGCTATTGTCGACCGCCCATGTCTCCTGGAGGCTAATTATCTGATAGCCATTAATATAGTGGCCCCACTCAGTGTTATTGAATTTGGATGCCAAACCCGCTATATTCCAAGAGATAACTCTTACTACTTCCTGAGCTTCCCCTGTTCCCCCAGTACTCCGAGTACATTCCAGGGTTTCGGCATGGCCAGATTCCAACCCACTATCCCCTATAGGATGTTCAGTAGCTCTGGTCCTGGTCTCTATTGTGTCTGCGCCCCTACCCCCAATGGAGGTGGTTATCTGTACTAATGGACTTTGCAGCCCAGTTTCCACTGGTAAACACCCTCTATTTGCATCGCCTGGACACACCCTACCCTGAGCCCTGATATTATCATACTCAAGTCAGTCGTTAGTGTCCAGCGAGCTCAGGACCTCATATCTATTGCTTGTTGTGATTAAGTCAATATGGGGAATTGTTTCCAGGCTAGACTGACCCTCACCACTAGCACCAAATTTATGAGGGGGGTAAAAGAACCGCAGCGGAACTACATTTACATAGTCGTGGTGAATAATAGCTGATCCCGCCTGCCTCAAAATGTCATTAACCAGACTAGGGGATCTAAAACTCACCACAACACAATCACCCTCCATACTTTTCTTGGATTTACCCACCCAAGGTACCCTTCTAACCATCTTAAAATTATTGTGCAAATGATCGCCCAGCACGGTTTTAGCGGAAAGGAAATGAAGGGCTTTATTTTTTAGTGTGGTCCAATGTTCTTCGCGACCATCCTGGGTTTTCGGGACATTTGCCAGGATTACTGAATATGGGCAAGCCTCCGGGGGAAGGTGCAATGAGAATCTTTTTTTCGTTGGCTGGTCCAGTGGGCTCCCTACAGACCCCCGAGGCCCTTGTTTCGCTACCTCCCTGGGTCCTACAGCTGGGGAAGTCGTAGTTGGTGCTACAGCTTGGGCTATGTCCTGAGGCAAAGAAATTATCATAGAGTCCACCAGGTCGTTTACTCTAGTTGTAATTGTATTCAAAGGGTGAGCCGTTATTAGGTCACTCTCCGGTGATGGGCTTTTATGGTCTAAGAGATGTTTTTCTATAGCATTTAATCTACCATCAATATGCTCGAGTTTGGCCATTAGTGGCAAGATGAGGGACCTGAGTCGTTCGTCCATAATTCTCATGAACTCGGTCATATTACATCCCTGGTTGGACACTACTTCTTTCACCGACTGCTCATTACTACCTGGGGTTCTGTCTTCAGAAGCCTTAGGCAAAACCTTATTTTGCTGCCCACCCAACCTGGGTAAGGAAATTAATTTTCTAGGTTGTTTAGCTTGTTGCTGGCTACCTTTGGGTGCATTACTAGCCTTTCTTTTACCCGTTACAGTCTTGGCCTTGCTCACCGGCCTAGCCCGCTGCTGCCTATTGCGTGTTACCGGGGGCGAAGGGACTAAACTGCTAGCAGAAGATGGAGAAGATGGAGCCGAGCTGATAGATAAGCTACCATCTAAGACTGACCCATTAGTAGCCTGCGGGGGAAGTGTAAGAGCAGGTGAAACCGTAGGGGAATCCATTGTCTCTGGAACTAATATTGGAGGTACAATGTGACAGGATGGATCCAGGGAACGCCTCCTTTCCACAAGTTCAATTTCTTTTGCCACAGCGCTTTCGGCTAATTTAAGGAAGGCATCTAAGGTTCCAACCCTGCCAGCCCCATAACACACTTTAGGGTTAACTTTAATCATAATAATGCAATATTACACCCCTAATGTATATTACCGGGTCTCTCAACCCCGCTGTAACAATACAATTAGCCTGGTTTAACAATATCTGACAATATCCCGGACCCTCCTTACTGCTGTCTCTAGTGCTGGTCAACCATAGATGTAAGAGGGGTGGCCCGACCCGGCCTCTTTCGGCCCCGGACGGCCACAGACGGCCCTGCCCTTGTACCGGGCTTCTCCCGGCGCGACCCGCGTGGAAGGAGGGACCAGGCGGGGCTTTATGCGCCTCCTGACACGCACCAAAAGTGTTCCTGCCCCGTGGGATCGTGGGGGTTGTAGGCAGGGACAGCGTGACCGGCGGAGCAAAGCCCGGCCGGTCAGTGTCCACAGAAGTCCCGGTGATTGCAGTCAGGGGCAGGGGGGGGCGGAGCCAAGCCCGGCCAATGGGAGAACAGGAGCAACGGGTGATTCCTTCAGCCTCGGTCACCCGCGAAAATCAGACACCAACAAGGGACTCGGCCCCCAGACGGGGCTTTATGCGCCTCCTGGGCCGCTCCAAAAGTATTCCTGCCCCGTGGGATCATGGGGATTGTAGGCAGGGACAGCGTGACCGGCGGAGCAAAGCTCGGCCGGTCAGTGTCCACAGAAGTCCCGGTGATTGCAGTCAGGAGCAGGGGGGGGTGGAGCCAAGCCCGGCCAACGGGAGAACAGGAACAACGGGTGATTCCTTCAGCCTCGGTCACCCGTGAAAATCAGACACCACCAACTCATCAGAACAACCAAGAGATCCTCCTTCAAAGCCCACCTGGACAACAACGCACACGATTGCAAAGAGCTCTTCCGCATCGTCAAGGAACTCTCCAACCCCAGCGCCAACACCAACGACATCCCGCCCTCGCAAGAACTTTGCGACTCACTGGCTACTTTCTTCCACCACAAGATCATAGACATCCATGACAGCTTCAACACACCGCCAGCCCGACCACGACTGACCCCACCCCGAACACCACCTGCACCAACCAGCTGACATCCTGGGCCCACGTCAATGACGACGAGACACGAAAGATCATGAACTCCATCCACTTGGGATCACCAGCAGACTCCTGCCCACACCACGTGTTCAACAAAGCAGACGCCACCATCGCACCCCAACTACGAAAGGTCATCAACATCTCCTTTGACTCAGCGACACTCCCGGAAAGCTGGAAGCACGCCGAAATCAACTCCCTCCTCAAGAAGCCCAAGGCGGACCTCAAGAACTTCCGCCCCATCTCCCTGCTCCCCTTCCCGGCAAAGGTCATTGAGAAAATCGCCAACATACAGCTGACCCGCAACCTCGAGGACTATAACATCCTAGACCCGTCGCAATCTGGATTCAGACGGAACCACAGCACCGAGACAGCCCTCATTGCCGCCACAGACGACATCCGACGCCAACTATAGACAACAGCGAAACCTCAGCCCTCATCCTCCTGGACCTGTCAGCTGCCTTCGACACGGTCTTCCACCACATACTAAGAACACGCCTCCAAGAAGCCGGAATTTGGGAAAAAGCCCTGGACTGGACCACCTCCTTCCTCTCCGACAGACCCAGAGGGTCCGCCTCCCCCCCCACCGTTCCAAAGCTACCAACCTCATCTGCAGCGTACCTCAGGGCTCATCCCTCAGCCCGGCACCGTTCAACATCTACATGGCCCCCCTCGCTCAAGTGGCCCACCAACACGACCTGACGACACCCAGCTCATCCTCTCCCTCACCAAGGACCCACACACCGCCAAAACCAACTTCCACGAGGGAATAAGGGCCGTCGCCGAGTGGATGAGGAGCAGCCGTCTGAAGCTAAACTCGGACAAGACGGAAGTCCTCATCCTCGGCCCCACCCTGTCTGCCTGGGACGACTCCTGGTGGCCGACAACGCTAGGAACAGCACCGACGCCCACAGACCACGCACGCAACTTGGGAGTCATCCTCGACTCCTCCCTCTCCATGTCCAAGCAGGTCAGCGCCATCTCCTCCTCCTGCTACAACACCCTCCGCATGCTCCGCAGGATCTACAAGTGGATCCCGTTCGAAACCAGAAGAACGGTGACCCAAGCCCTCGTCAGCAGCCGGCTGGACTATGGCAACGCACTCTACGGAGGAATCCCGGCCAAACACCTACAGCGACTACAACACATCCAGAACGCCTCGGCCCGCCTGATCCTCAACCATCCCCGACGCAGCCACATCACCCCCCACCTCAGAGACCTTCACTGGCTCTCCATCGACAAGAGGATCACCTTCAAGCTCCTCACCCACGCTCACAAAGCACTCCACAACTCCAGACCAACCTACCTGAACAACAGACTCCGCTCCGCCAGCCTTGCCCTCGCAGACGTCCCACGAATCCAGCGTACCACCTCCGGAGGCAGATCCTTCTCATTACTCGCTGCCAAGACCTGGAACACCCTCCCCACCCACCTACGGCAGACCCAGGACCTGCTCACCTTCAGGAAGCTCCTCAAGACCTGGCTCTTCGAACAGTAGCAGCAGCCACCCCCCTCCCCCACCCCCCTCCCCGCAGCGCCTTGAGACCCTCACAGGTAAGTAGTGCTCTCTACAAGTTCTATGATTGATTGATTGATTGATTACTGTGCGCATTTCTATGGACCAAGGGGGCGTTATTGGGGAATTACTTGACCAGATTAGAGCAAACACCTACTGGTCTTGCCATAAAGCCCAAGCTACTCAAATCATCAGTCGGACTCTGCAGCAAACATGACACCTTTTTGAAGCAAGCATTAACATTGGGAACTGTGTTCATTTCTCAAACAACCCACGCATTGCACGTATCCTAAAGTGCACCGTACACACTCATCGCATGGCCTTGTGAGTATGACTTTCTACTGCAGGGTATCCTTCTAGTACAAAACCCGTGCAAGACAGCGCACACTCACCTCTGCACTATGGTGTGAGGCAGGTGCAGTGCCTAAAGCAGCCTTATTATAGAGCAGGAGCGCAGGGTATGACATCACAGGTGTCAGGTGAATCCTGGCTTTATCTTTCTCGCACAATGCAGTGCAGTAAATTTGGTTGCTTCGATCTGTTGCATGAAAAGTAATATAACATGAAAAATAAATGTTTTCTTGAAGCAAACGACTTTCATCAGAGAAAGC
The DNA here is from genome assembly GCF_964261635.1 of Lissotriton helveticus. Lineage (NCBI taxonomy): Eukaryota > Metazoa > Chordata > Amphibia > Caudata > Salamandridae > Lissotriton > Lissotriton helveticus. The sequence continues at coordinate 1,885,300,856 of NC_136067.1, forward strand.
AAATAGAGACAACGAGTCTTCTGGTCCAACGAATTTACGTCTTTCTAACATATACATTTCATGAATGGAAAGATTTAGCTCATTGCGGTATCATATCTTTAGAAAAAGAACAAACCACTTCCTCTCCTACAAAGGGTAAGCATGAAAAAATAGCTTCATCTGTGTGCCTGACTTCATCCGCGCTCTCATATCAGATGGAGGCGTGACACGCACCAGCGGTTTCAAGCCTCAGCTGTTTTCTGCCAACGAGTCAAAGCCGCAGTGAGAATCGCACGGACGAGTAAGAGGCCTGATTTTCGTTCTCTGGTTATGTGTCAGTCAGACAGACACTACAGGAAGCTCAAACATGAGGTTACTGAATTGTTTAAACGAGTTCCAATTAAAATACGTGTGTTGCTTCAATTTACAGTGGGAGCAGATACAATTACTTATGAAACTGAAATTGTGAGGTACCTTGCAGAGTCCATTCAACATGCTGAAAAAGTGATGGAAAGTATTATTCGGAAGGTCATGCAGAACACCGCAGAATGGGTGGAAATCAGTAGACTCAAAAAAGTAGTTTCAGTACGAACTTGCTTGATTATCCACTATATTGTCGGCAGGTTAGAAAAACAAACAAGAGATGTAAAACACAACAAATTATTTGCCAAGCATTGCAGTCCTATATCTTGGTTTGAAAAGTATAGACCAGTTATAAAAATATAAGAACAATATATGTATATATTTATCTGGTCTTTCATCGCCAGCAGTAAGGACGGCGTTCAATGATATATGCTAGGAGGTGAGACCTATTGTGACATTTATTTATTTTATTATAAGTTTTATAAAGCGTGGACAAGATCCAAACGTGTCACAGCACATTGCATAAAGGTGGTTCTGTCAGAGCAAGTACGACCATTAGGGTGCTTCCCATAAATTGCTATTAAAAATGGGGTTGTTGGTTAGGGGGATGTGAGCCCTTTCAAGCGGATGTGTGACAGAATAGCGGAACAAATATTGTGCTATACCAAAATCGAGTTAAAAATATCAATGACCAACATTTTCTCTAACAATACATATAATGGTAAGTACAAAAATATCGGAACAAAAATATAAGTGACATTAATATAGTTACAAATAATACAAAAATATCCAATATCCATTTGTAATGCCGAAACGCATAGGGAGTTTCCATTGCCTATTTTCAGCTAGGTGAATGATGCTTACTGATGAAATGGAAAAAAAATAAACTACTGAAAGTAACCGAAGACGAGTGCTGCCCGTTTCCCTGGGAGACCGGGGAGTTTTGTGGATAATACAGCGGTTTGGTTTTCTGCAGCAGGAGCAACGCACTGCAGAGGATCACCACACACACTGGCACTGGGAAACTGACTTTGGAGATATATATATATATTTATAAGGAGTTCTGATCTTTGGGGGTTAATGAGGTTTGGGGACCCAAGGGGGCACTGGAGTTCAAGTACCATACAGGAAACAGGTTTAGTGACATCGTGGTGCCCTGCTTTCCGCACAACCATTTGGTTACCCCCGCAATACCTACCTGGAAAAGATACCGCATTTTGGGACTTGCAGTTTACACAGACCTTGTGATATGCAGCAGGTGAGCAAAAGCACTTGCTTTGGGGCAGAGCGGACCACAACCAATCAGTTTGTGGCAGGACAATCAATTCTACAATGGCGCTCATACCTCCTGAACACTTCTGGCGCTGAAGAAGGTTAGTCAAGCCGAAATGCATTCGCCATGCTGTATATGCTGAATAAAGATGCCTCCATGGTTTTTCCTATTGCGGCCTCTTATTTTTTTAAAGTCGGCAAGTTTTGTGCTGGGTACGTGAATCCGGCTAAGAAAATTAAAAAAGACACAAAGCGCGGCTCCCGCGCTTTGTTGTATTAAAGCCCCCGGGTGAGCCAGAGAAAAAAAAAGTGTGGGGGGTCCCAATCCCCCCCCACACTGCCCCGGGGATGGCCACCTCTCTGGGGCTTGATTATTGAGTTGCAGGGGGGCACGCAGCCCCTGCAGCTCAGGGACCGCCGCCCCGTGGGGCTAATTTGTAAATGCTTGAGGGGGCCTCCAAGGTGCCCCCAAGCTCCAGGGACCATCACCCCCTGGGGCTTTCATTCATTTTTGCGGGGGGCTCACGGCCCCCGTGTAGCCCCGGGTACCGCCACCCCTGGGGTTTGTTGTTTTTAATAAAAAATATACCTGTGTGGGGAGGCTCGAGCCCCTCCCACACGCCCTGGTGACCACCACCTCCCCGGGGCACTAAAATGTTAATTTGGGGGTCCTTTACGGGCCCCCGAGCCCTGGGGACCACTACCTCCACGGGGCTTTGCAATTGAAGGGAGGGGGGCCGCGCGGCCTCTCTTGGAACCTGTGATGGCTCTGGGAACCGCCACCCCCCAGGGCCAGCTCCTGCTGTGTCCTGGCGTGCCCACCCCGCAGACACTGCTGTTTGCAATGACAGGGCAGGAGCCGCGCGGCCATCACGCCATCCATCTATTCCCCCTTTGTCTCACTCTCTGGGACTAAAAGACCTACTGCCAACTACATATTGTCATGTGACTCAGGATACAGCCTGCAGGCTCTGAATACCTGCAACAAAAAAATGAAAATGAGCTGATATTTAAACAGCTGAGTATATTCAATCCTTATCCTCCTTAAGAAAAAAGGGAAGTGAAATGATGTAAACTCATTTTGCTCTCGTGAAGTCAGTACTTTTGCAGCCAAGTTTGAAAAAATATTTTTCTATTCAGGAGACTTTAATATATTGATATTTACATAGTGCACTGGAAATTGCTAGGATGCTAGTTGAGGATTGGCTTAATAAGCAATCATCTTTTAGGTGCATTGGTAATGATATCTATATCTCTTCTGCCAGTCCCCATTAAAATCATGGAGAAGCCTATCAACAGACAACTTTCCCATTTCATAGAATCTAATAATATTTTTTACTGTGCTTGTATTTGCTTTTGACCCTTGCATAGTACAGAGTACACCCTGATTTCCGTCTTTGAATTTTGGCAGGCCAATTGTTCTGCTGAGGTCCTCCTTGACAACCCTGACACGTTCGATACAGTCTCTTGTAATCTTCTTATCGTTTGCTTAGCTGAGGTCATGTTAAGGGAAGAGCTCTGGCTTAGAGACAGTCAGATTTATCTCCTACTATTTTAAATGTTTACATCTTTCTTTTTTATCCATCTCATTCATTCTTCAGGGTTCTGCTTCTTGTGCTACACTGATGACAGTTATATCCCTGGACGATCAATCCCAGATCACACATAACAGCTTTTAGTAATGCCTTCTAGACCTTGTAACTTAGCTGGGGAACAATTCACTTAAAGTAAAACCTGACAAAACAGAAATTCTGATGATGTATGGTCGAAAGAATCAATAACTACTAACAGGAGGGGGGAGAGAGAGAGTCAGTGGATTCAGTCTCCCGAGTCATATACATAAACAAAGTGGAATCCACTCAGGTGATAGTGATCCCTAAGGTGATGGGGAACACACAATGTTGTTTAAATGCCCCTCACACACCAACAGGCCCCTTGGTGTCATGCTTCATCATCGGGGCCTTCGCACCCCTCTACGGGATGCGGCGTGCTACGACTCGCGAATACGCAGGAGCACTTGACGTGAACTATGTGTGAGGGTGTGTGTTTTTAACAAGGATGTGAGTGAGGTGAGGTGAAAAAAGTGGGTGGTTAAAAAAATACCTGGCACGTAGGAAGAAAAAAACTTTATTAAATCCCCGGCTGGTATTATTAAAATTTAAAGTGCAGGGCGTGGTTATAAAAAGATACGTATTAGGGTATCAAACCACTGTATTAAAAGTCAACATGTTTCGGAGGTCAGAGCCCCCTTCTTCAGGACAAGGGTGTATGCACTTACCCTCCCCTTACTCACATGTAAAATGTAAAAGTGAAAAATAAAATTACCACAATGTGTAATGTTCCTCACAATGTTATATGTAAGTGAGTGTAGTTGCGCCCAGTTGGCGTAAGAACCTGTGGAAACAAAATCATATATAAACAGACAGTTTATCACAGTTTTAGAGGAGAAGGATAATGCTTCTCTGAAAAAACATCAGGTGAAACCAAAAAATAATTGGAACCTGGAAGAAGAAAGAAAAAAGACACTACACACATATACACACGCATACCAACACAAATTACTGCTCAGATGGAATATGAGCAGAACAAAGAGAACAAAAGATCTTACTTAAAGTTCACAACTAGAGGACTTCATGAGCCTTTAACGTATATTGGGGAATCCTTTCCTAATCAGAAACCTAGGAAATCAAAGGTTCAGCAAATCAGTGGAAGAACTCAAGCATCTGAGCGCCACAAGAACAATGTACAACTGCTTCTCAAAATGGTCTCATAACTCACGGTTACAGCAACAACAAATCGCCTGCCATCCCTCAACGCGGCTCCGATGAAGTGAGCAGCAGAGGGATTCGGGCCTTTAAATACGCTTGTCTGGGGGTAATTAGTGAGGGTTAATTGATTAATGCAAAACGGTACAAGCCCAAATACGGAGAGATATCACCAAATACCCGGTAATGCGCTAACGTCCTACACTGATCCTTCGTGCATGCGCACAACAGAGTACAGCCGGCGCATGCGCGATGGACTGATCTAATGCGCATGCGCACATGCAAACGCTTTGTAAAAGACGCGAAGCTAGCGGTATCATATTGAAATGCTTGGAAGTGGATGGCAAGATCTAATGCGCATGCGCACCTGCAAATGCTTCGTGAAGGACGCGAGGCTTGCGGTATATATTGGAATGCTTGGAAATGAATGGAAAATGGCCTATTTAAACCCAAAAAAAAACAAAAATAAGGCAGGGATAAGGTGTTATGGCCAGTAGACAAAAAGAGGATTACCCTATTTCAGGGGTGTGCCTACCATTTCCGTAGTTGTTCTCACGGGTGTATTTCACATATAATAATTCTTAAGAGGAAATTTTAAGAAAGACTGTGGTGAGAGAGGTTAAGGTCAGCTCCAGAAAGGGTTCAACATCCATCAAAAATCGATGGTACCACGTTGAGCTGATGTGTATAACCCTGTTGGTCCACAAACAATTATTAAGTAACCATATGAGTATATTGACCAAAGCTCATTGTAAAGGGTGGGCAGATCGAGTGTTTATCTAAGAAGGTTCCATGGAATGGAATCATTCAGTCCAGTGGTGTCGGTCCCCAACCGAAACACCCACCGTTGTTCTTTTTCCAGCAGACCTGTCTCTGAGGGCAATTGTTCAATAACTGTCCACTGCAGCTCATTCACACAGTGTTGATTTTCAATATAATGGGTTGACATTTTGGTAGTTTGTTTCTTGCACCTGATGTTGCTCTTGTGTTCATTTAACCTGACCCTAACAGGTCTGGTGGTCATGCCCACATATTCCTTTCCACATGGGCAGGTAATTAAGTAAACTACATTTTTGCTGTTGCAGTTAGTAAATGCCCGCTGTTCCCATGTGGTGCCATTGGAAAAGATTAGGTTCTGCGTCTTTTTTGTGAGGTGGCAGTTATTACAGTTTCCACATGGGTAGTGCCCATGTAAGCCTTGCAACCTCGTCTGATCCTTGACCGGGGGGGGCGGTCGAGTGTGGACAAGTATGTCCCTCAAGTTCCTACCTCTTCTGTGTGCAAAGAGGGGTTTCTCCAAAGACAAGCCACCACTCGTTAAAGTGCGCCAATGTTTGTGGACCAATTTAGTCACTTGGTTGCTGACCGGGCTGTACGTGGTAACACAAACCGTCCTATTGGCGGCTTCCTCCCTTGGTGGATTGTCCTCCAAAAGGGCATCCCGGTTATTGTTACGTGCTCTGGTACAGGCTTTTTGGATCACCCTTTCCGGATATTTTCTCTGTCTTAACTTTGCACTCAGATCTTTGGCTTGAGTTTTGTATCTGGCTACATCGGTACAGTTCCGCCGTAGGCGGAGGAACTGCCCATAAGGGAGGTTCTCTCTCAGATGACGAGGGTGAAAACTGTCAAATCTGAGGAGACAGTTCTTAGCCGTTGGTTTAAAATGTGTTTCAGTTTTTAACATGCCTGCTTCGTGGTAGATATTCAAATCTAAGAAAACCATGTTGGTATTGGATGTCTGGTAAGTGAATTTCAAAAAGGCATTCTGATTGTTGAGCCAGTTGATGAAATCCGTTATCATGGTTGCATCCCCATCCCAGATAACCAGGACATCATCTATATACCTTCGCCAGGAACGAATCCTCGCCCTGTGTGGATTGTCTTGGTGCAGGATTTTGGTCGATTCCAAATGGTGGACATAAAGTCCAGCTAGGCTCGGGGCAAAAGTGCTGCCCATACTGGTCCCATGCTTCTGCCAGAAAAGAGTGCCCTCATATTCGAAAAAAAATTTCGTAAGTGCCAGGGAAATGCACTCCATCACTACATTCCGTGGGGTGTGATATTCCCAAACTGTAGAATGTAGTACCTCCTCAATGATTTGAATGGTCTCATCGTGGGGGAGACTCGTATAGAGGCTCTCCACATCCAGGCTTAGCAACATTTGCGAGGTTGGGTCAAATGGCTGATTGTTCAGCAGTTGTAATACTGCTTTCGTGTCACGTAAATAGGTGTCAGTGGCCTGTACCAGAGGTCTCAAGAAGGCATCAGCAAACTTGGATAAAGGTTCCAGGATAGATGAAATTCCCGAAACAATGGGGCGACCAGGTGGGTTCGCCAGGTCTTTATGCACCTTCGGGATGGTGTAGAAGTAAGGAATACGAGGGTTCTTCTGGGTCAGAAATTCTGACTCCTTTTTCGTAATCCAGTCATGTGTGAGTGCCTCTTCCACCATACCACCAATCTGAACTCTTAGAGATTCTGTCGGATCCTCAGTAAGGATCTGGTAGTTCCTGTTGTCGGAAAGAAGCCGTCTGCATTCTTTATCATAGGCTATGGTCGTTTGAATGACCACTGCACCCCCCTTGTCTGCTGGTTTTATAATCAGGTTTTTGTTCATCGCCAGTTCTTTTATGGCCTCATTTTCTGTTCTACTCATATTCTGAAAGACCTTCTGTCTGGTTTCTAGGCCCTTCAATTCCTGCATCATGGCCTTTTCAAAGGCCAGGACTTCCACAGGAAGCTGGTTATCAAGTGGAGTGAATGTTGACTTGGGTCTCAGACCAGTGTCAGAAGACTCCGTTGGTAGGTCCTTATCTTTGAAGAATGCTCGCAACTTTATAGTTCTTATAAACTCCTGCATTTCCTTATGTAGTTGGAAAATGTCTGGTCTGTTGGTAGGGACGTAACCCAGGCCTCTATTCAGTACCTCCTTTTGCAGGTCTGTCAGGGGCCATGGGGTTATATTGATGACTAAGTCCCCCTGTGGCTTGTCGACGCCTGATTGGCTGCCATGCTCCTGGTTACGACACGTATCTTTTTATAACCACGCCCTGCACTTTAAATTTTAATAATACCAGCCGGGGATTTAATAAAGTTTTTTTCTTCCTACGTGCCAGGTATTTTTTTAACCACCCACTTTTTTCACCTCACCTCACTCACATCCTTGTTAAAAACACACACCCTCACACATAGTTCACGTCAAGTGCTCCTGCGTATTCGCGAGTCGTAGCACGCCGCATCCCGTAGAGGGGTGCGAAGGCCCCGATGATGAAGCATGACACCAAGGGGCCTGTTGGTGTGTGAGGGGCATTTAAACAACATTGTGTGTTCCCCATCACCTTAGGGATCACTATCACCTGAGTGGATTCCACTTTGTTTATGTATATGGTCGAAAGAATCCTCAGTCTTTACTTGATGATTTCTGTCCCACTCAATTCGGCCTGCAGTACTGCTGTTTTATCTGTCTGGAATCTCACTGCCCATCTTTAACGGGATCTGTCTCTCAGGTTAATACGCTTTTCTCTACCTGTATTTTTAAACTGAAATTCTTCGGAAATCCTTCAGCTCTTATCCTCTGATTCCCGCCACTTAGTTGTACAGGGTATAACACTTAAAGCGATCTCGACTATTGTAATTCACTCTGTCTTGGATCATCTTCATATCTCTTACAGCGTCTTCAGCAGATTAAGAAGGCAGCAACTTTGGGGCAAGGTTTGAGTGCTGGCCAAGATGAAGGCGTCTTCTGAGCTTCATTGTGTCATGGACGCCAGGACGCTCCTTAGCTGGAGTAGCTGTGCGCACAACAAAAAACAATAACATAACATAACATGGAGCGCAATGGAATAATAACGTTGCTTCTCAGGGATATTTTCTGGATTCATGTTTCACCTTTATTCCCTGAGATGTCCCTGCATTTGCAATGAACACCCACTGCTCTTTCATGAGGCATTTTTTTTCTTTCTTTAGGCTTCCCTCGCTGACTGCCATTTTGTGCTACGTCATGTTGCAGAGCCCCTTTAAACAGTAACGTCACTTTTTGGAGACATTTTTTAGATTTTGTCCCTTCAATATCCTTCGGTTTGGGATAAGCACGCACTTGCTCTTTTACGAGGCAACTCTGAATCTTTGAGCCATGGTGCTTCTTCCTGTGTCACTGGATGCTGCCACTTTGTGCAACTCCCTCTCCACTGAGATATTTTTCTTCAAGGAAAGACTGCTCTCTTCAATATATAGAGATGGAATATTTCTATTGATTTAATAAAGGTACTTTATCATTTTCTTTTCGCTTCAGTGTGCTTTAAATTCTAAAATTATAAAGGTCACTGTAAAACAACATTAAACCCCCTTTTTCTTCCTGATTGACCTCCCTTCCTGCTGAATTATTTCACATTTGTACAATTGAGGAATGTGGGCACAAAATGATTTGTATTAGACCCTACGACTCTTGATGCAGTTTTTTTTTTAACTCTTTACTTGTTTTTAGTTATATCAACACATTGCAATCTTATTATAAGTTATTTCACAACAAATGTTCAGTTGGGAAGATGGCTAAAGATTCTAGTGGTGGCTCAAAAATGGTTCCTACCGGTGCAAAACCCAAAAGACTTTAGAATAATTCACCTTCTTCTACATCTTCTTCAAACAGTCCAATTTTGGATACAATTTTGAATGCACTAAGAGTCTTGCAACCAATAATGAGTGCCACTAACAACATGCTACAACAACTTTAAAATTGATTGCTCTGGAAAACAGAATGGTTGAGATGGAATGATGTATCAACATGGTTCAGGATGTTACCATGAAATTACCTCAATTGGAGCAGGAAGGGTTTTGATTGATACTTCACACTCAAGATTTGGAGGACAGAAATTGTTGCAATAATGTATGTATATATGGTCTGTTTATTCCAGAGCTCCTCAACATCACCAATTCACCTCCTGTTAATTTACAAGATGCTTACTACCTGGAGAGTCATAACTTGAATTCATCTAAGCCCAGGGGCATCATTATGGGCCATATGTAGGTAAATGGCAGTTACCGAATCGTAAATACCGAATTTTACAGATTCTGTATTTACAAATCGGTAAATGCCATGTAGGTAATTATTCGGTAACAATTACCGAATTGGTATGATTCGGCAGTTACCGAATCGGTATTTACCGATTCGGTAATTGCCATTGATTCCTATGGGCCTTGAGGTAAAACTACCGATTTGTCAAGAGGGACAGGGTGTCACTTTTACACCATGTTGCACCCCTGATTCTGGCTTGTGTGCCATGTGACACACATACATGCCCTTAGGGCTTGTATGTGTGCCACATGGCACAGGTGTACATGCACAGATGTGCATGTACACAGGAATTCGTTATTTACCATGCAATAGTATTTCATGGTAAATAACGAATTCCTAAGGGCCTGTGGCACTGTTTTCAGTGCCACCTACATCCCATATTACCGATTCTGTACATTTACCGATTCGGTAATTTACAGAATCGGTAATTTTCTGGCCCCCTACATCCGAAACTACAAATCGTCCGTTACTGACCGGTATTTGGCCACCTACATATGGCCCTAAGTTGTTTCCTGATTTACATTGTTTCCTGAGAGCAGCAAAGGGTAAAAAGAGGCTTATTTGGTCTGGCCACAATGTGTTTATCTCTCAAGATATATAGAATGCTACTAATGCCAGACAGAAGGTGTTGCTTAATATTCGACTCCGATGAGACAACTTAACATCAGATATGAGACTCATCCTTGCCTTTGTATAATAACCATGATGGAAATACTAAATCCTCTGAGGATCCTGTTAAACTGAAAACCTTTCTTCAAAGTATTTTACCTCAACAGATGGAGACTGGTTTAACTATTATATGAATTATATGAATACTTTATTTTGCTCTCATGTGTTGTTAATTCATGATGCAGTGTATTCTTTTCTTATTTCTTATTATTATTATGTCTTTCTTTGCGCTGCTACTTGTCTTGTCATTTTATCACCATACTACACTCCTCAAAATATTTATTCTTTTTTCAGGTGTGGGATCAAATCCTTCATCTGCTATTTCTTTATCTAAATATTTTTGTTCTTCTCTTTCTTTTTATTTAATTTTTTTCTCTTTTCCTCTGGAGTTTATAGCAGGAAGGGTTTTGATTGATACTTCACACTCAAGATTTGGAGGACAGAAATTGTTGCAATAATGTATGTATATATGGTCTGTTTATTCCAGAGCTCCTCAACATCACCAATTCACCTCATGTTAATTTACAAGATGCTTACTACCTGGAGAGTCATAACTTGAATTCATCTAAGCCCAGGGGCATCATTATGGGCCATATGTAGGTAAATGGCAGTTACCGAATCGTAAATACCGAATTTTACCGATTCTGTATTTACAAATCGGTAAATGCCATGTAGGTAATTATTCGGTAACAATTACCGAATTGGTATGATTCGGCAGTTACCGAATCGGTATTTACCGATTCGGTAATTGCCATTGATTCCTATGGGCCTTGAGGTAAAACTACCGATTTGTCAAGAGGGACAGGGTGTCACTTTTACACCATGTTGCACCCCTGATTCTGGCTTGTGTGCCATGTGACACACATACATGCCCTTAGGGCTTGTATGTGTGCCACATGGCACAGGTGTACATGCACAGATGTGCATGTACACAGGAATTCGTTATTTACCATGCAATAGTATTTCATGGTAAATAACGAATTCCTAAGGGCCTGTGGCACTGTTTTCAGTGCCACCTACATCCCATATTACCGATTCTGTACATTTACCGATTCGGTAATTTACAGAATCGGTAATTTTCTGGCCCCCTACATCCGAAACTACAAATCGTCCGTTACTGACCGGTATTTGGCCACCTACATATGGCCCTAAGTTGTTTCCTGATTTACATTGTTTCCTGAGAGCAGCAAAGGGTAAAAAGAGGCTTATTTGGTCTGGCCACAATGTGTTTATCTCTCAAGATATATAGAATGCTACTAATGCCAGACAGAAGGTGTTGCTTAATATTCGACTCCGATGAGACAACTTAACATCAGATATGAGACTCATCCTTGCCTTTGTATAATAACCATGATGGAAATACTAAATCCTCTGAGGATCCTGTTAAACTGAAAACCTTTCTTCAAAGTATTTTACCTCAACAGATGGAGACTGGTTTAACTATTATATGAATTATATGAATACTTTATTTTGCTCTCATGTGTTGTTAATTCATGATGCAGTGTATTCTTTTCTTATTTCTTATTATTATTATGTCTTTCTTTGCGCTGCTACTTGTCTTGTCATTTTATCACCATACTACACTCCTCAAAATATTTATTCTTTTTTCAGGTGTGGGATCAAATCCTTCATCTGCTATTTCTTTATCTAAATATTTTTGTTCTTCTCTTTCTTTTTATTTAATTTTTTTCTCTTTTCCTCTGGAGTTTATATAATTTTTCTGGTTATGTATGATTTTCAAATGTATCTCTTGCATATTGCATAGCCTGTTCTAGTACATATCTTCCCCTCTCTCAAGTCTGTCCAATTTCATTTCATGGAATGTATGTGTACTTGAAAACCCTTAAAAAAAAGCCTCAAAAGGTACTTTCTCACTCATCTTGATCTAACACAGAAGTTTCTCATTTTAATGAGTCTAAATCTTTGAAATTGAAAAGATAATGGGTGGGTCACGTTTATTTTTCTCCTGCAAATGGACATAAAGATAGGGTTGCTTTTGTTGGTGTCATAAATCTTTGAAACTGCAGGGTCTTTCCTCAGAGCATGATGGTGAGATGGGTATTAATTAACTTAAATTCTGGAAAATAAGTACATTATATTCTTTAGTGTTCATGGCCCAGTCAAAACAGACCCTTAGTTTTGTAATGGTATTAAAGTCAATCTTGCTAATATTCATAATTTAAATATTGTTCTAACTGGTGGTTGTAATCAAACTATGATAGCTGGTGCAGTTGTAAGTCAGATAAATCTGAATCTTCATTAAAATTTAAATCTAAACGTAAAGCTATTCCTCTATTATGTATGAAATTGATATTACCTCTATTGCCAATACTGATATTTCAAAATCTTTCCAAGCGTTTTATCAATCATTATATTCTGATGATACTCGTGCATGTGAATCTACTTTTGATTACATTTTTAATGGCATTCCTAAGAGTTCTCCCCTATCTCAAAAACTTCAAGAACTTGAAGATGATATTTAATTCCAAGAAATATTGTCAATAAATCCTTTAAAAAAGCCAAGTCTCGTGGACCAGATGTTATTCCATTGAATGTGTCTCTTCATTTTCTTTATTTTTTGCCCCCAAACTGATGGAGTTTTATAATGCTTTCTTTTTGATTTTATGTAGAGTGGTACTTTTTTAGGTGACTTGATTACTTGTCATTCCAGAACACGATAAAGACCCTAGATATTGAAACATTATAGGCAAATATCTCTTAACATTAACAATTGTAAAATTTATGCTAAGACCCTTGCTTCCCGTTTGGAATGCACTGTAAATTTCCTTGTAAAAATAGAGGTCTCCAGTTTTATTAGATGTGGTCTTACTACTGATAATATACGGATGTTCTCTAAAATCGTTTTCCAAGCAACTAGATTAAAATTCCCCATGGTTGCATTATCACATGATGCTGAGAAAGCTTTTGGCAGGGTTAACTGGCAATACAGGTTTAAAATCTTTGAATGGTTTGAATAGACTCTCATATATGATTTTATTCTTCAAAATGTTTCTAAAATTCCTATGTCCGTCGTTGCTATTTTTCCTTTTCCAAATGTATCTATTGATAATTTTGGGATGTCTCATTGCCGAACGCGCTCATATTTTAGAAACCTTTATTACAGCCTGTTATACAGAGTCAAAAATAATATTGAATGATTATGGGAAGATGATTTGCAGGCTTCACATTCTGTTGACATATGGGCCAAGATACTGTTTACTTTGGTTAAAACATCAGGAGCTTGCTAATATAACTCAATAATTCTTTTTAATCTAGAATTGAGCCATGTCTATCCCTGATAAGTTTGATTCCTTCACTTTCTCATTTTGAATTGAACTTCTAAGGGGCCGATTCCGATCTGGGTCGGAAGGGCACCGAACGCGATCCGGACGGAAAAACTATGAGCTGTACGCGTGTTTTCTGCCCGACTCGTACAGCTGTACGACCGAGCCAGTACGATGCAAGCTACGTGAAAATCACTGACCGAGTCGTTTCCGGGTCCGAACCACTCTGTACATCTCGGACACAAGCTAACCATGGCATGCATTGGATATGATTTACGTCCGAGACAGTACGATGCACGCGTCGGACAGACGTTGCAAGCTGGAGTGTCCGGCTTGTAAAACCCCTGTTACCCGCAGTTCTACGACTTGGACACAGGGCGAGACCCAAGGGTCTCCCCAACACAGGCATGTACGGAGCGGATGGCACCGGTGCGTACCCACTGTAGGGGGCGCCCTTGCACAAGACTTACCCATTCAGTCAATGGGGGCCCATGTACACATCGTTCGACCAGCTCCCATTGACTTCTATGGGAATCCGGCTGAACCGAGTCCAGCAGCAATCGGCCGCATCGTACTCACTCGGTCGGACTGCAGAACTCCGGCTCGGTCGGAAAACACTCCCGATCTGGCTCGGTCGGAGAGCTTTCCGACCCAGATTGGAATCGGCCCCTAATGTAATAAGTACACAATCACCACAGGATTTTTTACTGTAGGGCTGAACCACTCATCCCATCTGTTCATGTTTATATCACTTGAATTTGACATTTCTCAGGGGAAACTTTCAATTTAGCCAATGCACTGTCCTATTCTTTAATTGGTCATAATCAACCATTTTCTGTCTTTAATGGTAGGACATTTGCCAAGACAATGGTGTCACTTGGGTAGAAAGATGCTAAATATCCAAGGATCCTTCTTTAGGGAGACATGTTGCTGGATGACTCAATCTAGGCTATTGCAAGGAATTCCTGGATGCATCTGATGGCCTAGTGGCCTGTACTGGTTAATCATAGTGTATAACAGACGCAGTAATATTGCTCAATGTTGAAAGGTAGTCCTGGTCAGTGGATCGGGGTGGGCAATTTGAATGGTAAGATGCAGGTTTTGTAAAATGGGTTATTTACTATTTGTCAAACTTTTCTCCATACTTGGAAATTGGAGATAAGATGTCCTTTATACCAATTATTAGACTACCCAAACAAGGCTTTAGGTCATCACATATGAGCTTGTAGGCCTGCTACCTGTGTCTTCAACTAGTGTTATCTCCAAAATGACCTTGGGTTTTATGAAAATGGGCACTTGTATCTTCAGAGTCCTCTTGGGTCCAGCGAGGGCAATGAACATCAGCAATATCCATAATGTTATTGACATAACAAGTATCAGAATATGACTCTAAGTCTGTTTGGTGAGAAAACATATTGATTCTGGAGTTAGTGTGGGCAATTTCTTCATTTAGAACTCCCACCACCTTCTCTAAGAAACTCTCTATACATGATCTGGATTGATGTTTCTTACTGAGAGTGCATCTTTTGAGTAGGGCAATGGCTTTACGTTTATCCCTCTTGTCTGTTGACAACTAAAGACCACTTAGCAACCCAACATTTTTTTTTATCAAAAAGATAGGTTCAGGCATCTGATGGGCTGGAGACTAGCCTGGTCTTGGCACTGGGAAGAATGACTCTTCATATCCTTTTCACAACATTGATTCGCAAGATTTACTATTGTCAGAAACTCTAGTACTTGGATTTATTCTGGCAAGCCCTTCCTATGCTGTTTCTGTGCTCCTGAATAGCTTGTACAATGCTATGGGAGAGAAAGACGGATTATTTTACCCACAATTTGAGAGGTAGGATAAATTGATGCTGGGGATTCTGATACTTGGACTCCCTCTGGTAAATTCTTCTTTCTCTGCTGCTATGCCCCTGAATGTGTGTATTGATATTGGAGAGTATTTTTCAGTCCCGTTGATCATGAAAGTGGCATGGTACTCTTAGCACTTCTTGGATGCGAACAGATGGAGTCAGATTTCAGGAATCAGGTTTTTCAGCCAATTTCCAGTAGTTTGGGCCTTTGGTCTTGGATATATTTGCTTCTCACTTGGGCCACTAGCTTCCAATGTTGCCAATGGTTAATGTGCCCCTAGGCCTGGGCAATGGATGCCTTTCTTCAGGAATTATCAGGTCTTTGCCTGTATTCCTCCCCTTTCACTTCCCCATTTAAAACCCTCCAAAGGTACTCTTTATGAAGAGCTTTGCTTGCTGCACTTTGTTACTCGGGTAATATCTGGAGATCCTCATGTTGACCAGGTCATTTAGGACTTTCTGCAAACATGCTAAATATGTATTGGGCTCCAGAACCCAGATGTAGTCTGCTTGACAGCTTAGCTTCCCCTGTTGTATGGGATGGTGTTTGGCTCTGAAAGTTTCAGACCTCTTTCCAAAGGTTTGCCTAACATGACAATCAGGGTCTACCTCTATGCTCTCGCTGCATACCTTGTCCTCTAAAGTTCCATCTTCATTGGGGAAGATCCCCAAGTATGCTCTCTCAAGAAGAGTATATGCCTTAAGAGGCGTTCAGTTCCCTGATACTCTTCTACCTTTGGCATTTATCTGGTTCTCTCCTGTACAGGCATTCTCATAATTATTAACTTTTTCTTAATGTGGTTCCTATTTCACTCCTTCTACACTATGCCTGGCATTGTGGTAAGGCATCCAGAATCGAATGATGCTGGTCTAAACTGGATGCAATAGAATTGGAGCGACTGCTCTCAAATACTAAACCCAACATGGGTGGTAACAATGCAGATTTAGATAAAAAATCTGGGGACTGGATTATCTCAGAGCTAGATCAGATCATTTCTATAAGGCAAATATTATGTCCCAAACATAATGCTGGGGTTCCACTTCCAGCTGAGAGAACTAAAAAAGAATTGTAAAAGATTAGATAGGAAGTAGAAAACATCCTATCATGCTAGTATTAGTAGAAGAGAGGAATTTTGGAATGCACCCAAAAAGTTCCATTACACTATTAGAAGAACTCAAGTTGGTCATTTCGCACAAATAAATTATAACACCGCCAATTCAGTAAAAGAAGTGTTCACTATAGTATACTCAATGATGAACCCTGCTGAAAAGGGCCCTGTAGCAGCAACCTCCATAGCCTGCACTAATGGCGTCGCAAGCTCCTTTTCAAACAAATATCAGACATATATGTACCTTTTCAAGGCCAGAAATGATGGCTTTCTATAGATGAATTTGAGACTCTTGAAATAGCCTTTAAGGAACTGCTTTCTGCCGTTTAAGATATATGAGAGATGGAGCTAGTTGCTTTAATGACGAGGGTAAAATGTGGCTCCCAATTGGATCCTGCCATATTTTTCAGCGAGCACCTGGAACCATCCTTCAAGTTATAAATGGGATTTTGAATCACTCTCTAGCCAGTGGGTTGGTTGCCAAAGACTGGACACATGTAATACATTTCTCTGGATCCTATGTCAGTTTTGGGCATGGTCCTGGAGAAACATTTTAAAGAACAACTATCAGAGTTTCTGGAGAGGAATAATCTTCCCCATGCTTCTCAGACAGTTTTAAGCCCTTCAAATAGTACTTAGGCTGCCCTTTTAGCATCAGTAGAGGATCTCAAAAAGACACTGGATCAAGCAGCTCTGATCATGTTGGTTCTTAGCGCAGTGTTCAATATGGTACCCCATGCAACCTTACTAGAGAGACTGAGTAACTCAGAAGTGACTCATTTGGTTTGGAAGTGGTTGGTCTCCTCACTGGAGGAGCAGAGTTTTTAGATGTTTGATAAACCGTTTTACTTACAGCCCTTGTCTCTTTTGTGTGGAGTTCCTCAAGGATCTAGCTTGAGCCCCATGCTGTTTCATGTGTATGTCCATTCACTGGCAGATATTGTTGAATCATTTGTCTTTTCATTGCTTTCATATACGGATGATACCCAGATGATATCCAGATTGTTATATCTTTGGCCCAAGAAACACACTCCAAGGCAGGGCAATTAAAACCTTGTCTTACCACTGTAGCTAAATGGATGGCTTCTTCTTGTCCAAAACTTAATGGGGTTACAACGGGGTTAAAACAAAGGTTGTGATAATTGGAAATAGAAGAATATATGGGCGCTGAATGGGGACTGTTTGTTGATGGATATATATATGTATGTATATGTAATTTTATATATGTAAATATATATTTCGATTTCCAATTATCATAACCTCTGTTTCAACCCCGTTAAGTTTTAGAAATATAAATATATAAAATAGAAGTAGAGCCATTATCTCCTTATACACGGAGATGTGGGTGCGGGTGAAAACTGGCCCCTTCACGGTTACACGAAAAATCAATACCAATCGTGGGTTAAAACACGACTGTGTTTTGGCCACCATGCTGTTTAGCCTCTATATGACTGACCTAGGGAAATCACTGCACTCCAGTAGTTTGATTCCTCCAAAGCTAGGTTCTATCACTCTGCAAACAATACAACATGCCGATGATATTGTGCTTATGGATCATAAAAAGTCTGGTTTGCAATGAGCTTTGGATGCCTTGAGCAGATTTAACGTGGCCAACCAGCTACAGGTTAATCAAGACAAAACCAAAGACTTGATTGTAGGCAGATACCGGTGCAAGAAGATGGTGACCTGGTATCTGGGTTGCAAGACAATTAGCACATCTAGGCATTACAGGGATCTGGGAGTGTGGTTCAGCGAAAATGGTTCTGCTGTAGTTCAAATAAATGAACTCAAAAAGAAAGCAACTGGCAATAACGACGGTATTGGCCAACTTAACTGTTTATTAAGTAGTGCCTCCCAGGCCCCCATTTCAAGAGTATTGAAGGCAACCTTAACCCCTGCTCTACAGTATGGCCATCACGCCTATCCAGGCACACTGAAAGCTATCCTGGAGCAATGTCACTGTAAAGCAAACAGTAAAAAATGTCATCAACCACAATACGTTCGCCGTTCAAGTCTAAGGCTAGAACTGGGGCTGATAAGTCAATCTCTGGGTGCAAAGCATCCTTACTAAAATATTACATTAAGGCCAGGATGGCCTCCACAAACTCTTTAAAAAGCCTTCTCAAAATCATTTATGAAAGCGCTCTGGTAATCCATGGTCTTGGAAGGGCGAGATTTTGATCGATACCTCATCACTATTGATCCAAACCTCGATCTGGTCGACTGAACCTTTGTTGCCTGTCTTGGAGGATGAAAGTGCCCCTGTACCAAACCAGTTCACCCAAATAAAGGACTCTGCTCCCAAAGATCACAAACAACTTCTAGCTTTCAAAAGTTTATTGTAAAGATATGATAAGCTGCAAATACAGGCATCTCAGAATGAGATTCACGAGATACACAGGTCCAATTACATACATGTGCTCTCGGAAAGCCCTCAGACGAGCAACGGAAATCACTAACACAAGTTCTAAGAATAATAAAGCTATCAGCATTGACGCATATCTCTCCTTCATTTAGGTTGGAGGAAAACGCACAGGTTAGGCTGTCCCTACCCTGCTCTAGATGGTATCCCTACTTAACCAAATCCCAACCTAACAAAGGTGTCAGCAGTGAATGACCCCCAAGGGAAGTCACTCACTCTAAGTCTCTTGGTGAAAACCTATAGTTCTCCAGTCATGACCCCTCTCTGCCTACCCATCCGCTCTCTAAAGGGTCCTCAGGTATCTGCTCTAACTCCACCCAGGGGTGCTGTCCCTAATACAAAACAGTCAACAACATTTGAGACGCCCCTTGCGAGACGCCCCTCACGTGGTGTAGCTTCTGGCTTTTTCCATGATGCTTTGTATTGGGCCTCATACGTTAGAGTTGACCTTGCTTCTCAGACTCTTCTCCGGCCCGCTGATACCCCTTAAACATTCCGGAACCCTCCTCCATGTCTGGGCCGTCTACTGAACAGACCTCTATTCATTCATTTATAATTGGATCCCCCCTTTTCCTTTGCAGACAGATATCTGCAGCCAAGAACCCAACTCTCATAGACTTCCAAAAAAAAACTTGCAACATTTCTCAGCCCAGACATGTACGTGCAAATCGATGTTAAAACATTTCAGGCCTACAATATTTCTCATCATGATTATAGCATTCAACTTCTTCATTAATTAAAGCATGTTAATATTCTTATTCTATTATTCAGTAAACATCTCTATAAATCATGGCCCATTTAATGCAATGACCAAAACCTTAATACAATCTGTGTCGTGAAAAGAAACACCTTCCCTTTTAGCTCTGGCCCTGAGGCCTACCACATTCTGCGTTTAACCACATACCATCTTACATTTTAACAGCTACACGACATGGATTCAGAAATAATCACATCTACTAAAATCATATAATGTCACACATTTCTGTATTAGTTCCACTTCTACTTAAATCTCTACATTATCTATACATTCAGAATATAATTACAGATACTATTAGCACTCATGGCATTTCTCCTCATGATTTGTGCTTACTACAGGTAAGTGTGATGTACTCATACATTTAAGTCAGTTTGCGCTCTCTCAGTTCCCCCCTTTGATGACCTCTCGGGGTCATCACTAACATTTAGACTGCAGTTATTGCTGGCATTCTCTGCGCTTCCAGAGCCCTCAGGCTCCTGTACTGATTATCTTGTATGGCAGCCAACCTCTGCAGCTGTTCTCTTTGGGCCCTTTCTGACCTTCTTGCTCTGTACCATTTGAATACCCTCACCAATCCCCACAATATAATCCCACAGATCAATATTATGATGATAGGTTTTAGTATATACCACACAAAGCTTTTGCCTAAGGTGGAAATCCACCCTCCAACTTCACTCATTCCGTGGCCCACCTTTTCCCAGACATTTTCTCTACTCAAGTCTTCGATCTCCTTGTGAATATTAGTTATGTTCCTAATAACCTTCCCAAGGGGTTTTGAATAGTCTGGAATGTAAGTGCAACATTCCTGGACCTTCAAAGCCTTACAGACTCCGCCCTCTTTTGCTAGTAGGACATCTAACGCAAGACGGTTCTGAAGAACCATAGCCCTTATCGATTGCATCTCTCCTTCTACCAACATTAAGGACTGAGCAGTGCTGGCAGACAACCTGTCGACAACTGTTGCCAGTCGTCTAATTTTAACATCATTAAGGATTACCCCCAAGAGAGGGAACATAGCTCCAAAGACATCTCCAACCATTTCTGCATCTCCTATATCTCTCCTTCCCCTCGATGATGTCTTGCCCTCAATGATCACTAAGTCTTGTGCATGATATATTTTGGGGAAGACAATTGCTAAGTAACATGATCCATACCAGTTGTCAGGTAGTCTCACGTAGGCATTTCTTCCACATACAAAATACACATTTGGAATCACTTGCATTCCCTTCAGGAAATCTTTAGTATAGTACTCTAGATTGAAAGCATGTTCACAGTCAACTTCTCCCACGTATACATTTTCATAATACGTTTTGGCTCGGTGAAGACATAGCTTTCCTCTCTGTGTCTTATCTAAAGCTATTGGACCACTACTACCCTTTCTCTTGTGTGCCTTCTCTTCCTCGGTCCAATCTGTTTTCCATTGTCCTGATTTTTTCAAAATCTTTTGTCTCCTGTAACGATCATCCACCTGCCCTATGAACTTCTTCTCGACTTCTGACACCTTGCATGTCAGGTTATTTCTACGGGCATGTGAAGTATCTAAGGTAATCCAAGGAATGAAGAACTTGGCCAATCTGTCTTCACTCTTCCAGTAGTCCCATTTGTTCATCTGCTTATAATTTGGGACTTCTGGCAACACTGAATCATAATTGGAGAAATAGTATTCGAAACTATCTCTCTCATAAAATATACTAAGCAATAAGCTACATGTAATGCCATATGTCAGCGGGAGGTGATGGTATCTAATGCCCTCATCTACAGACGCCGGCAACTGCATGCAGACGTAACAATCCTTAACCTCCATGGCATCCACGTATTCATATAAGAGTTTAGCATAAGCATTTGACCTAAAGTCTCCTTGGGACTCATCTACGTGTAACCTGCGGGCTTCTGCAGCTAATAACGCTTTCTCTTGAGTGTTTTCCCTTTTCTCACCAGCAACAGTAGGTGTAAGCGTTTCTACAGAATTCACATCAGTTACCTTTGCCTCTTCCTCATGTCCCTTTACATACGAAATTGTTACCACTAAAGCTATTAATATTATCACTCCTACTATTAGTGTACCTATTATACATTTAGCTCTGCGGTTCTGGGTGCCGGCCTCCATTTCGTCAGACAATATGGCTCTCTCTTATTTTAGCAAAAAGTTCTTTTCCTCTCGTTCCTTTACAGTCTCTTTTAATCCTTTTGTCTTTAGAATCCACACAACTGGAAGCTGACAACCTTCTTCGCAAAAGTCCTTTAACAGTTCAATAAAGACAACCCTAGCCCTTCTCCATCAACTCAAGGGAAGTTCCCTAAAATTCTCTGCTTCCTGGGCGCTAGGTAATCTTCTTTTTCTGCTTGTTTTATTTACAAAGTCCTTTAACAGTCTACTATCAGGTTTGTGCCTGTAGCTTCAATAGCATAGTTCAGTATTTCCAAACGAAGATTGTGCTCTTCATGTGCTGTTATCGTTGTACCAAAGTCGGGGAATTGCAATTCTGAAAGGAACATGTGTTTTAACTTGCTGAGGCGGGGAGGTCTGGGGAGCATGAATGTTAGTGACCCTTCTTGTTCGACTCCGGGTACCAACAGTCGTATTTCCACGGTGACAATGGGCTCAGAACTGGACACCACCACCGCTCGGATCCTCCCCGTCTCCGGTTTCCCAGACATTTGTCGCCAGATATGTCCACTCAGGTGTGGAGTATCTTCTGTTAGGCACACGCACTCTTCTTGACCTCCTTCGGTCGGGTGCTTCAGCGCCCTGAGCACCTTCTTCTGGGTCTGAGTCTTCTGATATCGGAGGAAGGGTTATCTCTGGAGTTGACCTCAGGCTAGAGCTCCTTCTTTGCGGCCAATTAGCTTCTCCACGTGCCCTTCTACTCCTTCTCCTTCTTGTCTGTTCTCGCTCTCTGTCAGACCTGTCAGTGTCTGACTCGTACTCCCAGCTACTTTCTCCTTCTGTAGCGTCTTCTGTTTCGCTGTTGTACTGACCGTCCTCAGCTTGGTCAGACTCGTTCCCTGCTTCCGCTGGCACCTCTACAGCTTGGCTAGCCCCCTCTATGGCTTCTCGGTCCTCTTCTGGACGTCTATCCGAGAGAGGAGCTGTTTCTTCCCGAGGTGCTGGAACCCTTCGCGTATGTGACGCGTGGATCCAATTGGGCAGGCCTCCCACCTTCACAGCTGTGTTCGTGATCAGGATGATCTGGAAGGGCCCACGCCAACGAATATCCAAGCAGCTTCTTCTCACATGTTTTTTCACCAGGACCCAGTCCCCAGGGTACAGGTCATGGCACGGGCCCTGGCACGATGGAACCTCGGCAGCCTGCACCTGAAGGGACACAGAACGAATGGCGTCAGACAGCCCCTTACAATAGTCCAGGATCATATCATCTGTGATATTTAACAGTGCAGTAGTTGGGACAGATGGCAGCCTCATTGCTCTCCCCATTAACACCTCATGTGGTGATAACCCCGTTCTTCTGTCTGGGGTACTACGAAGGCTCATGAGAACCAATGGCAGGGCGTCAGGCCAACTCAGGGTCGTTGAGGAACAAACTTTGGCTATTCTGGCCTTGATCGTGCCATTGATCTGCTCCACAATTCCTGAGGCTTCTGGTCGGTAACTGCAATGCAACTTCTGATCGATATTCAGAGCTGCACAAATCATTTTCACAAGCTCGCTGTTAAAATGTGTTCCCCTATCTGATTCCAAAAAGGCCGGCACCCCGAAGCGCGGGATGAGTTCCCTAAGCAGTAACTTGGCCACTGTGAGGGTGTCGCACCTACGTGTAGGGTATGCCTCAACCCATCTGGAGAACACACAAACAACCACCAGGACATAGCGGAGGCGGTTGCACCTTGGCATTTCAATGAAATCTATCTGCATTCTATTGAACGGACCTCCAGACCTTCCTATGTGGCTCAGTGCAACTGGTGTTCTTTTTCCCACGTTCAGCTGCTGGCAGGTTACACAACGCTGGCACACTGCTTCTGCTGCTATTCTAAACTTAGGATTGTACCAAGTCTGTCTAAACACTCTCAGCATAGCATCTCTCCCTAAGTGTACGGGACCATGTATGAGTCTAGCCATTGGACTCACCATCTCATTGGGCAACACTGCTCTGCCGTCTGCTGAGACCCAAAAATGGGACTCACCCATTACACATCCTGCCTTTTCCCATGTTTCCTTTTCAATATCAGGAGCATTTTCTTGCATGTTTGACAATTCATCCCAAGTATCAACAGTTTCCAATATCATGGCTAATTCAGTTCTTACATTTATTCCGCCCACTTCCACCTCTGTGAAAGAGTACCCTTGCTCCGCGCAATACCGCGCAACTTCATCTGCATATTTATTGCCTTTCGAAACAAAGTCCTCATTTCTGGTATGTGCGGTGCACTTTACAACTGCGATACCTGCTGGGCATTGCAACGCCTCTAACAACAGGCGCACAAACTCTCCATTGCGAATGGGAGAGCCTGAAGAGGTCATGAAGCCTCTTTGAGACCATAACTGCCCGTAATCATGAACTACCCCATAACCATATTGGCTGTCGGTGTATATGGTGACTCGAATTTGATTGCTGGCCAAGCACGCACGTGTCAAGGCAACAATCTCGGCTACCTGAGCGGAGTGTACTCCTTCCAGGCACCCAGCTTCCACAACTCCAGCAATTGTACAAACAGCATAAGCTGCTCTCAACTGCCCGACTTCGTCTCTTACACATGAGCCATCGACAAAGAAAATTTCGTCTGGGTCGGTCAGTGGCTCATCTACGATGTCGGGTCTGGGTTTGGTGCATAGTTCAGTCACATCGAGGCAGTCATGGTCTGTACATTCATCATCATCCTCGATATCATTTGGAAGTGGCATCAAGGTAGCAGGGTTCAAAACAGAGCATCTCTTGAGGGTCACATTCTCTGCAGCAAGAATAACTTGCTCATATCGCGTGAGCCTGCTGTTGGTCAGATGCTGTGTTTTGGTCCTGGTCATCAACAGTTCAACAGAATGGGGCACGCACACCTCTAACGGGTGCCCCATGACGATATTTTCACATCTCTCAATGCTGACACCCGTTGCAGCAACGGATTTGAGACATCCGGGCAACGCTGCGGCTACTGGGTCTAAAGTAGCCGAGAAATAAGCAACTGGTCTACGGGCATTCCCATGGATTTGGACTAACACAGACAACGCGCAACCTTCTCTCTCACAACAGTAAAGAAAAAATGGTTTATTGTAATCAGGCATTCCCAATGCCGGAGCACGACACAGGTCCTCTCGCAGCTGTAGGAAAGCCATCAAACAGTCTTTGTCCCATGGTACCGGATCGCTCACCTCCTTGTGCGTCAGTTTTTGCAAGGGCTTTGCTTTCAGTGAAAAGTTCACGATCCACTGTCGGCAATAACCCACCATCCCTAGGAACATCCTGACCTCTCTCTGTGTCTTAGGCGCATTCATTTTCATGATCGCCTCTATCCTGTCTGGTGACACCTTTCGTTTGCCTTTCTCTATTCTGTGTCCCAAGTACTGCACTTCTGTCAGGCAGTACTGCAATTTTCCCGGGGACACCTTGTGCCCATTGGCAGCTAGGTGATTTAACAAAGCAATGGAGTCCTCCCTGCAAGCTTCTTCTGTTTCTGACGCCACGAGGAGGTCGTCTATGTACTGGACCAGAACTGACTTCTGGGGCAGCACTAGACTTTCAAGATTTTTCTTCAAAAGCTGGTTAAAGATCGATGGGCTCTCTGTATACCCCTGAGGGATACGACACCATGTTAGGACGCGATTTTCCAGCTTAAATGCGAAAAGAAAATGGCTTTCTTCGTCCAGAGGGATCGAAAAGAAAGCCTGACAAAGATCGATCACAGTGAACCACTCAGCTTGGAATGGAATCTGAAACAGTATCACTGATGGATTCGGTACCACTGGACAACACGAAACGACTATGTTATTAATCTTTCGAAGGTCCTGTACTATCCGAAATTTCCCATTTGGTTTCTGCAGACCCATAATCGGGGAGTTGCATGGACTACCCACGATTTCTTTCAGTATTCCCTGTTTAATCATGGACTCGATCACGGGTTTTATGCCTGCAATCGTTTCTGGAGTCAATTTATATTGGGGTGTTCTTGGGAACTCAGCATGCGGTTTCACTACAATTTTCACGGGGTCCACCCCTTTTACCAATCCTATCTCTTCCCCAGTGAAATCCCATACTTCTGGTGCCACTGTCTCTCTCAAGTCCCAGGGGAGCTCATCTACTGTTAAAGTAGGATACAGCTCCACGCATATTCTTGAGTTTGCAACTTTGAAATCTGCGTCATCATCATTGGTCAATACCTCCACTCCCTGAGGTGTACAGTATATAGTACAATTCAATTTACACAACAGGTCTCTTCCTAGCAGACACACAGGACTTGAATCGCAAACCACAAACTGGTGCTCATCGCTGTACTTCCCTATTTTCACCTGTACCGGTTCTGTCAATTGGCTGGTTATTCTCCTGTTTGCGACCCCCACCACCTGTATGGTCTCTCCAGACATGGGCAGGTCTGGAACTGCAGCTGATCTGATCGTGGATCTAGTGGCTCCTGTGTCCACCAGAAATGTCGTAGGGCACCCTGCTACTTCTGCTTCCACATAGGGTCCCCTCTGGTCCACCTCCAAGGCTGCCCCGAGGGTGCAGTCTTCTCTCTCTACTCTCTGTCCGGTTAATGGGTCCACATAATAGCACTCTTCCCCTTCTACAAACAGGGGCATTTGTCTATAGGTCTTACCCATAGTCCCTACTCGAGGAGGTTGGGGGAACTGGGCTCGGGGAGGAGCCCCCCCCCCTTTGAGCACCTTTCCTTGGTATGGCGTCACCCCTCTGGTAGGCGCGCTCTGGACCTCTTCCTCCTCTATCTCTTGCTCTCCTATCTCTACATTGTAGGGACACTCGCGTTTCCAATGCCCCACCTCGTTACACTGGTGGCACCTTGTCGTTTTCTTCAAGGCAGCTATATCTATTCTAGGTCTAAAGGTGGAACTCTCCTCATTGCCCTTGTTCTGACTGTACTGCTTCTTTCCTCCTGTACCTGTCCCTTGCTGCTGTTGCTGCTGTCCCCCCTTTCCTGCTGCCTGCATCTGTACCACCATCAACTTTTCTTTTAGTTTCTTAGCCTTGGAGTCTATCTCATCACAGCAGTACCTGGCATATCTCAGTATTTCGTCTAGGGGTTTACTTTGCCAACAAATCGAGTGTTGCTGAATCATTAAACTAATATCCGGTCTCAGTCCCAGGACGAACTTGGACACAAATTGCCCTATGTCTTTTGGATCCATTACATCCAAGCCGCTATACTGTTTAAACGCCTTCAGCAATCTCTCGTAATATTCGTGGACTGTCTCTTTGGGTTCCTGTCTTGTTCGGTCTATTCTGACCCAATCTATGTCTTGCATTGGCACTTTCTCTTTCAGCCAAGTCATCACTCTCTCGAATTTTGCCATCACAATCTCGGACGGCCCATTAGTCTTAGCATCTCTCTCTGGCTCCGTTATGGGCCACTCAGCGCTAACCTTGCATGCTGTCCACAGATCTCCTGGTACTACAATGTCAAACAGCGTGTTCAGATCTATCCATAGGACCTTTGAGATTTTTACAAATCTCTCCACTTGCTTGTACCACTCCACTGGGTTTTCCCGTAATTTGGGGAAGGAGGTGGTAAAAGCAGCTAAATCTCCCCTACTCCAAGGGACATGTACATAGTTCCCATTTGCGACTTCACGCAAAGGGTAAGCTTCTATTCCCTGTTGTCCTCCTGGTGTCATACCAAGCGTGCTTCTCCTGCCGGTCCCTTTCTTGGACCACCTCTCTTCCCACTTATCTAGTGCCCTCCATGTCCTTATTCCAGCGATCAGTTCCCTTATGTGCGTTTTCAGCCCAATCGTTCTCCTCTCATCTAGGTCTCGATCTGTATAATGTAGCCTGTGGTTACCCTGTAATGCTTTGGTTCTTGACAAGTCCACCATATATTTGCCTGCTAGTTCGACTAACTTCTCATGGACTGCTCTCGCTTTTCGAGTAATGTCCTTTGCCATATACAGTATTTCATCCTGTTCATACATTTCCATTCTTTCTAAAGGCAGGGTACCATCTACCATGTCATCCAGGTCTGACCTTAAACTGGCGACATCGAGTCTCTTGGCTTTTATCTCAGCTCGCAATATGTCTTTCGAAGGGGGCTCACTGGTCTCCCTACCATCCCAACTTCGAGCTCTACGTTTGGTCTCGGGAGAGTTAATGAGTGGTCTCCCTTGCTCCCATCTCTCCAGGTCCCATGCTCGGCCATCCGATCTTGGAAGGTGATGGAACACGGGCCTGTTACCCCTACTCTTACTCTGCCCACTCTCTTCTTCTTCTCTCCTCTCACCGCACACCTCTCTGTTATTTTCCCTCTGGTCTCTACTCTCCCTTTGCCTAGTATCGCTTAGTATCCGATACGATCCTTCCTGGTTCCCCATATTCCCTGGGCTACGCTCATTTCCGTCATCACAGGGACTATGGTGCGACCTCTCACAACTCCCATTCTGTTCTCTGTTGCCGGGCACACAGTGTGGACACTTAAAGCTGTTTCTGTACTCTTGCGCTCTCCTCTCCCCTTCACTGAGTATTGGGCGCGCCACCCCTCCACTCCCGGGGCCCCCGTTTTCCAGGTCTGTTCTATCTCCTCTCCGGGCCCAATGGGTGACTCCCCTACTATCTCTCTCTCTACAGTCCCACTCCGGGCTGCTCTCCCCAGCCCCGCAGTGAGTCCGAGCTCGGCTGTCCTGACTTTCCCTTTCGGCTTCCGCAGCTATGATGCTCTTTTGAGCCTTCACTGCCTCATCCCACTGCTTCATGTACTCATTTAGCTCTTGAAAGGATTTTCGTCCAGATCCCCTCAGATCCACTGGCCATCTAGGGCCCCCAGGATCTCCTCCTGGGTCCCCTGCTGTGTGCATCGGGGTGCTCCACTCTCTCGGTATCGGCATCTGACTTGGGGAATTGATCGTATCGTTCCTTCTTGCCTTCTCTGCTCTTTCTCTGTCCTTCCGTACCCGTTCTTCCCCTCTTGCTCTCTCTTGGTCATATATCGATATTATAGGACCTATGGTAACAGGTACCTGTAGTGCATCTGGTAATGCGTAGGATGTGGCGCTTTCCGTTTCCGGCGCTCTTTGTACCACAAACCTCCCGACTACCTGTTGCACCTGACTAGGCTGGGACAGCTCTTTCTTTGCCTCCGGATCCCACTCTGAACTGGGAAGCGGTCTATGCTCTCCTGCATTGCTCCCCTTTTCTCCTTCAGTATGCTCGACCTCTCCCCCTGCTCTATTATACGGGGGTGGCCTGTCTGTCAATAATCTGTTTATCAGGCTGTCCTCTGTTTCGCTCTCATCATCTTCTTCTAGGGGGCTTTTATTTACGGGCACCTCTAACACTGGGTACAGTTTATTTACTTCCAAGTTATGCACTCCCCATCTTTTAGCATCCGCATCCCACCTGGCATCCTGCACTGCCCTTACCGATCGTTTCACCCTTTCTTGTCGTCTGTTCATATTCTTTTCATGCGCTGCCCTAATCCATGCTTCAAGAGCTTCAAACTGGGTCGGTCTAGGCAAGGGTCTCATTGAGGTCATGACTGATTTTAATCGATGTAACACCTCTAATCTGAACGTCCCGTACTTCGGGAACGTCAGTTCCTCATTTCCTTCAGTAATCTTACTCCACTCTGATATCCAAAGGATCGTATGCAGCCCAACATTCACTGCCATATAACGAGCCGGCGTACCCTCCGGCGGGGCTTCTTCCCCTTCATACGATCCCCGCTTCTCTTTTTTAAACACCGCTTTCAGCCATTTAAAACACTTCATAATTATGCGCACAATATCCAGCCTCGCTACTCTGTTTACTTCCTGATGACAATCCACCAATCCTGTCGCGGCTTTGCTAACTTGGCCTATCGCAGCGCGGTCTTTCTCCGGTCAGCCAATCACGTCGCGACCCTGTCTGACGTCTTTGTTAGCTGGCCTATCACAGCGCGGTCTTTCTCCGGTCGGCCAATCTCGTCGCGACACTTTCTGACGTCACTTTTCTCCGCTTCGCAGCAGCACCCCTCCTTTCTCAACTCGTCTCCCGGTTATGCATGCGTCCCATTCATACACCGAAAAATGACTACTTCCGACCAAGCGGTCACTTCTCTCGACTGTACGTCCACAGTCTATATGTAATTGTCAACACAACTGACGAAATGTCTATCGTCTCTCTGATAGGTTGCTTACACACACAGTAACTTCCGACCAGCGTCCGTTACTCACGCACTCACTCTTACGGTCCCCCTATCTCGGTCTTTCGGGTGATCAATGGTACCTCATGACCCCCTTCACACTAGTTGACAATTACTCTGGGTGTCCGATACACCCGGACCACTTAAGCTCTCCTTGAACTTAAGATTTCCACCGGTTGCGCGCGCTCACAACCTGTTCCACAGTCACTCTACAGACATTCAACTCCGCCAGACATTACAACATAGATACAATACAAAACACCGCAATCTAACACGCATAACCCTTTATACTCACTCTCGACCGATACTGCTGCCTTTTCTGTCTCACGTCATCCGGATCTTCTTCAGCGGGCTGTTCTTCCGATCATCGATCTCTAGGGGCCTTGGGGTAAGCTAACCTGGCCTAGGTCACCGTCCTCAAGAAGGCAACCATCCTCTGCTACCAACTGGAAGGGCGAGATTTTGATCGATACCTCATCACTATTGATCCAAACCTCGATCTGGTCGACTGAACCTTTGTTGCCTGTCTTGGAGGATGAAAGTGCCCCTGTACCAAACCAGTTCACCCAAATAAAGGACTCTGCTCCCAAAGATCACAAACAACTTCTAGCTTTCAAAAGTTTATTGTAAAGATATGATAAGCTGCAAATACAGGCATCTCAGAATGAGATTCACGAGATACACAGGTCCAATTACATACATGTGCTCTCGGAAAGCCCTCAGACGAGCAACGGAAATCACTAACACAAGTTCTAAGAATAATAAAGCTATCAGCATTGACGCATATCTCTCCTTCATTTAGGTTGGAGGAAAACGCACAGGTTAGGCTGTCCCTACCCTGCTCTAGATGGTATCCCTACTTAACCAAATCCCAACCTAACAAAGGTGTCAGCAGTGAATGACCCCCAAGGGAAGTCACTCACTCTAAGTCTCTTGGTGAAAACCTATAGTTCTCCAGTCATGACCCCTCTCTGCCTACCCATCCGCTCTCTAAAGGGTCCTCAGGTATCTGCTCTAACTCCACCCAGGGGTGCTGTCCCTAATACAAAACAGTCAACAACATTTGAGACGCCCCTTGCGAGACGCCCCTCACGTGGTGTAGCTTCTGGCTTTTTCCATGATGCTTTGTATTGGGCCTCATACGTTAGAGTTGACCTTGCTTCTCAGACTCTTCTCCGGCCCGCTGATACCCCTTAAACATTCCGGAACCCTCCTCCATGTCTGGGCCGTCTACTGAACAGACCTCTATTCATTCATTTATAATTGGATCCCCCCTTTTCCTTTGCAGACAGATATCTGCAGCCAAGAACCCAACTCTCATAGACTTCCAAAAAAAAACTTGCAACATTTCTCAGCCCAGACATGTACGTGCAAATCGATGTTAAAACATTTCAGGCCTACAATATTTCTCATCATGATTATAGCATTCAACTTCTTCATTAATTAAAGCATGTTAATATTCTTATTCTATTATTCAGTAAACATCTCTATAAATCATGGCCCATTTAATGCAATGACCAAAACCTTAATACAATCTGTGTCGTGAAAAGAAACACCTTCCCTTTTAGCTCTGGCCCTGAGGCCTACCACATTCTGCGTTTAACCACATACCATCTTACATTTTAACAGCTACACGACATGGATTCAGAAATAATCACATCTACTAAAATCATATAATGTCACACATTTCTGTATTAGTTCCACTTCTACTTAAATCTCTACATTATCTATACATTCAGAATATAATTACAGATACTATTAGCACTCATGGCATTTCTCCTCATGATTTGTGCTTACTACAGGTAAGTGTGATGTACTCATACATTTAAGTCAGTTTGCGCTCTCTCAGTCTAACCAATTAGGAGATGCAATCCTGACCCTCAAGATCAAAGAAACAGCTTTTGGTGATGGTACCATCGCTTATTCCGTGTGGAAAACTGCAATTAACAAACAACTGAAAATGACCTATTGGGAACAAGATCTATCAACAGTTCACAACTCAGCACCAGTACATACTTTAAATGACTCCTTACTCGTAGGAAAACCACAATCTTATTTTATGGACGCCATCAATGCGGAAACACGAAGCCAGATGAGATTACTAGCTCTATGAATAAAAGATTTTAACACAGCCTTGGCGGGATCTGGTGACAACAGTGCCTGAAAGCTATGCCACAACAAACAAGAATCATGGGCACACCTGTTATGTAGCTGCCCCATCCTAGATTATCAAAGGATACTTTTGCTTAAACTGGTCTTCTTGTCTAAGGTAGCCCCAGCTCCTGCACACAGGCAGATTGTATCTGCTTTAATAACATGACCCCCTCGGTGTTGGCGAGATGTGCTAAATTTGTTAAAATTGTACAGCTTCAGCTCTCCCAATCAGAGGCAGCAGATTCCTATCCGAAACAAGGTCGACTTTAATAACAACATATTTATTGCAAACTGGGACAGCTGGGCTGATCCCAGCAATCTCAAACATTATTGTCCGATCTCCCTGCTCCCCTACCCAGCCAAAGTAGTCCAGAAAGCCATCAACCAGCAGCTCACCTAATTCCTGGATCAAAACCACCTACTGGTTGCCTCACAATCAGGATTCTGTGCCAACCACAGCACTGAGACCACAGGGATTGCCGCCACGGACAACAACTGAACACTCCGGTATACACCCGTTACAACGGATCTTTTACTCCGCAGACCCATTACAACGCGACCATTACTCCGCATACCATTACAACGCATTGCGCTGGGGGGCGCTCTAGGATAGGGGATAAGTATAATTTACTATCCAACACCTTCCCTAGGGTCCACGGGGACTGGAGTTAGAATAGTAAATTATACTTACCACTATCCAGCGCCCCAAGGCGCTATGCGTTGTAACGGTATGCGGAGTAAAAGTCGCGTTGTAATGGTCTGCGGAGTAAAAGTATGCGTTATAACGTCATACATCCAACACTCCTCCCCACATAGAAACTGTTGCCCTGAACCTCCTTGACCTCTCCGTGGCGTTCGACACTGTCTCCCACAATACCCTTATTAACAGACTCTGCAACACACGCATTCAGCAAGATGCCATCAAGTGGATTGCCCCCTTCCTTACAGGATGCACACAGAGCATCTGCCTACCTTCCTTCACCTCCACAACCAAAGACATCATATACGTCGTACCACAAGGATCATCCCACAGCCCCACCCTGTTCAACATCTACGTGACCCCCCTCACAGACGTCATCAGATCCCACTGAGTCACTTAATCTCCTACGCAGACTACACTCAACGGATCCTCTCCCTCACCGAGGACACCTCCAACACCAAAACCAACTTCTACAATGCCATGACAAACGTATCCAAATGGATGAGAGACAACTGCCTCCAACTCACCTCCGACAAAACTGAAGTAATGATCTTTGGGAAAAACACCTCCGCAACTGGTGGCTTGCTGATCTCAGACCTACACCCACACCAACGGACCATGCACGCAACTTTGGCATCATTCTCGACAGCCAACTGACCATGAAATGACAAGTCAACAAAGTCGCCTCCTCCTGCTTCCACACACTTTGCATGCTCCACAAAATCTTCAGGTGGATCCCAAACAACACCAGAAAGACCATCAGTCAGGCCCTCTTCACCAACTGACTTGGCTATGGCAACACCCTCTACGCCTGCATCTCCACCAGTGGCGGCTGGTGACATTTGAAAGTGGTGAGGCGTAACATGACAATCATACTGCACCGTAGCGAGCGAGTCCGAACCCCCTAAGGAGGGTCTCGGGGGATTACCCTCGAGAAAATTTTGAAAAAAGAGTGGACAAATGGTAAATTTTCAAGCAAATTTGAGAAGGCAGGAAGGTTAATAAAGCAATTGTGAAAGTGCAGTTATTACATTAATAAAGTGGTGTCATATAACATAGGTAGCTGCTTATTCAGCATAACCTCAGAGCTTCATAACAGACTTTGATGTTTTGAGACGTTGCATTGGTGGCACTGGCATGTGGTGCAGAAAAGACAATCAGACTGCCACAGGTTCCCGCCATCTGGATGCGCAGTTATATCATTATCACTAGAGATCAAAGCGTCAGTAACCAGGAAGAGTACCAAAGGGTCACCACAATAATAACACGTCATACGTCTGTACGTTACTTAAAACATCAATGGTGATGTGGAATTAAAGGTCAAAGTTGCCTGGGAACTTGTTTGTGCAAAGAGTCAGGCGTGCCAAGTTATAGCCGTGCTCTCTATGGGGATATATTAGCATTATAAAATCGCCAAAAATACATACAGCTTCAATCAGGAAATCTTGCTAAAAATATAACTGTCTTAAAATAACACATAATACACTAGACACAATAGGACAGTATAATAAATAGGCATCAATTTTGACATAACTTACGCTCTAAATGTAGGCTTTGTCTAAAGTGTGGTTCTAAACAGGTATCGAATTAATATGTATATATATAATTTCTAGTTTTAGCGCGAACTTGACACCAAGAAATCAGGTATAAGAGCGCTTTACATGAGCACCCGTTGTGTTCACAAAGACACGTTAATTTTTGTTAGGCATGGGGAGATTTGCCCAGAATCACAGGATGTTGTGGAGCGTGGTTGCCGAGACTCGAACCCGGTTCCCCGGATTTGAGGTCGACCCCCTAGCGGTACATTGCCCAATCTCCTTTCCCAGGACCGTCAGCCTGGTAAAATCCCTGTATTAATATTCAAGCGATGCTAAACAGAACCCCTAAACAGCAAAGAAAAGAGGACGAAATACAACTAAAATGTTTAACACATAGACGTTATTTGTAAATTACGGAAATCTATCACAATACTCCAACCATATCATGACAAATGTTGAAATGTATTAAAATTAGGAAGCGGGACAAGGTATTTTAAAAATATTTCATTAAAAAGCAGTGTCTCCGAATAGACCTGCGTGGTTTCCTGCTATGAATGGGGTTGTCACCAATCCAGAAATAGTTTTCTTTTGGGTAATAATAATCCCACGGCTAATAATTTAAATGTAAATTCCTTAACTGTAGCATACTACTAATCGTACCCCAGACATTAATTCAATAACCTGGTGGATAATATGAATACCTGAGCATCCCCACAACCTAAATCAACTGGCCTTGTAAATCGGGCAAATCGTTGCAACACTTTCTTTGTAAATTAATTATGGAAGGTTGCTGTACACAATTATAATCCAAACCCTAATTTTACTGGATCACCGCCGTGAGCGTCGTGGTAACCACGGTAACCAGCTTAGGCTTTCTTCTATTGCCTTAGCGGTCACGTGATGCGGAAGTGTTCCAATACAACGCACTTCGAACGCCAGCGCCACACTCCCGAGTAAACGTTGGAGGTGATTGAAGCCGGGGACGAAGAGTTCTGACCCGTTTCCTTAGGTAAGAGTGAGTAACCCCTTCTCCCTGATTAATATGTGAGTAGGCTATGTGTCACAACGAGCCTGATTGAGTTCCGTTTTCTAATTACAGCGACCGAGTCAGAATTGGACTAGGACCTGTGCCTTGGTCGGTATGCTTTAATACAGGTACACGCAGGGGAACTCTTTATTTATTTTCCCACTTTAATTAGAACGAAAATGCGAGAGCCGTATCCTACAACCTCTCTGGTTTAATTTATTTCCCATAGATTGCCAATTATTCAAGGACTCTTCACCACATACAAGGTAACAATCAGCGAGCCGGTATCCAATCTTTACTGGTTTTACTCCACATATGATTACAATTAAATTTTTTAATCCTTTTGTATCCATAGGAATGATGTTGCCGATAAAGTTTAACGTGTAACTTCATAGCGTCCCCGCAATCGATATATAAGGTAACCGACTCCACACTGCCCACGTAATTGCTGTTGAGAGTTAGATCTAGTACCCTAAATGTAACCCCGAAAAATGTATCACTGCATCTATATAATGGAGTCACCACCCAATTGCGTTTAGTAATGTCGAACCCTATAAATAATGTAACCTCGCTCAATATCTTAGATCTGGTTGACTCTCTCTCAAATTGAAATTAACTGCTAATACTATCTGCTCCAGGAGCTGCGACTGACAGAAACTAGCCTGGTACCCTGCCTTATGTCCCTTGGACCATAGGTTATAGTATACTAACGTATGATGTTAATTATTGTACCCCTGTGTAAATATCCTCCATTAAATGGCTCCTCTAGTTGGTTTTGTAAATACCCTTTCCCATATAGGAATTGCCCACCCCTCCCTTCACTGTCCTGAAGAAGACCCGCCATGTAAGGGGCAGCATCCCTACAACGAGGGTCGAAACGTCGACTATCAACCAAACCACATAATCAGAGTGTGATTTAGTACACTTGTTAAAATATGATGTCATGATAATGTTTACTTGATTTTGGATTAATTCCGATAAGGTTCCTCTGAGAAGCCATTTCCAATTGTTGAAAGTAATCTACAATTGAATTGTCACTTCACCTACCCACACCTTCCTGAACACTGCACAATCCTTCCCCTTCCCTGTACAGTGGGCACTGCTA
Source organism: Lissotriton helveticus (assembly GCF_964261635.1). NCBI lineage: Eukaryota > Metazoa > Chordata > Amphibia > Caudata > Salamandridae > Lissotriton > Lissotriton helveticus. The sequence goes on from NC_136067.1 coordinate 1,885,337,229, forward strand.
AGATGTTAACTATAAGAGTATATAAAGTATAAAATGAAAAATACAATGCAAAATATTTTGACACTATGTGAATAAACGATAGTGCTCTACAAATAATTCTGTCAATGCATGTTTGTTATGATAATTAAAATTACTCCTAATTGATCAGGGACCATTTTTTGTATACCAGTCAATAATTGCCCAGCACTGACACGCACAGTACCACCACCACACAGTCACTCACTGGATGTCGGGAGATGATCTTCTAAATCGCCAAGTTCCAAGATCTTCACCACGAGTCGACTGCAGTGCTGCACGTGCTCTTGTGCTGGAGAGGAGGAGGAAGGGTGACTGGCCGTGGGCCCGCCCGATTTTCCCAGTACAGAATGTTGTCCAATCACTGAATGGCTTAACACTAAGCCATTACAGTGATTGGGCATTGCCATTGCCCCTCGTTGGATGCTCCCACCCCCGCGGTGCAGACTAGACTGCAACAACCCGACAACGGCCCAGTAGTAGCCAATCCTGACGCTGCTCTCTTCAAAGGAGAGCTGCTCTCTAAAGAGAGCAGCATCAGGATTGGGGTGAGCATCAAAAAAACGCCGCTCATTTTGGGACCACTGGGGTCTGTGGCATTAGGCAAACCCCGTACTCAGCGGTGCTTGCTTTTCAAAGCCCACTGGGTTCTTAGCTTAAAAAAGGCAGCCGGGCAAACACCACATGTGCAGTGCGCACCTGCAGCAGCAGCAGCACAGACTCCGTCCCAGCCATGTCACGTACGTCACGTGATTTAAGACATGACGCCGCCCGCAGTTTTAATAATTATCGGGCAATTTATTCGAGGGGCGCGTTAATTAATAAAAGTTTTTATTAACGCGCCGCTCAAATAAATTGCCCGATAATTATAAGTGGGGCAACCCCCCACCGCCAAATGGTAAAACCGCCACTGATCTCCACCCAGCTCTTCAAAAGACTCCAGACCATGCAGAATGCCGCAGCCAGACTCATCCTGGACCTTCCCAAATATACCCACATCGCCCCCCATCTGAGACCACAAATGGCTCCCCATCAGGAAGAGATGGCAGTTCAAAATCCTCACACACGACTACAAAGTCCTCCACAACCTAGGACCTGCCTACATCAACCATCGACTGAACTTACACCAACCCTCTAGACATATGTGCTCCTCTCTACTCACCCTTGCACACCACCCCCCGCATTCGTCACAGCCACAGCAGTGTCTGCTCTTCTCCTACATCACTCCCAAGACCTGGAATTACCTTCACCTCCAGCTCCGTACATCCACCTTGCTGGCAGACTTCAGCAAGAGACTCAAGACCTGGCTCTTTGACGGAGATACATCGCCCAGATACCTCTAGAAGGGACAGTGTTGCACTTTACAAACGCTGTTTGATTGATTGATTGATTGACCTGGGGAAATTACATATGCCTCATGAGTTAAACATGGCCTAAATTCAAATGCTCTGAGCATAGGATTAGTCGCTACAATGAATAATCTGCTGCAATATTTATTGCTCTTTGAATGATGGTCATGGAACCTATCCTGAACTCAATTGCAAAGATGAGCATTGGGTCCCTAATTTGCTGGTAAAATACTACTGCCAGATTAAGAAGACTAGATTTGAGGGCGCTGTCTATGAATCCCCACTTTGTGATTCTGTGACAGGGCATGCATTTGGTAGTGGAAATTCTGAAAGCAGTGGCAGACATTGATGAGTTTCCCACTAGCACTCTGACAGAAGTGAAAAATCTACATCTGCAGATGAAAAGCCAGCCATCTATCCTCTAATTCAGGACCTTCTTCTTTAACAATGAATCCAGATTGCTCAGTGTTCACAATACATGCTTCCTTAAATAAGTAAAAGTGTGTCTTGTCTCATTGGCACAGCATCCAAGCGTGGTCTCTAAGGCTCAATCTATCGAGGTTTCAACTTCAGTTAACCTTTGGAAGAGACCTTTACAGGTTAATTCCTGAAAGCACTACTGGCATGCAGACAACTTCTTTCAAGAAATTCAGTGAATACCAAGAACACAGCATAAAAAAAATGAAGTTCTGCCATCTACTTTTAAATATATCCGAAAACGTTATCAAAGACAAATCTCCTTTGCCCTTAGTCATCCCTGGTAAGAGAAGCATGGGCGCATGTTTACATACTCACAGTTCTGTGTTGATGAACCAATGCAAAAGTAGTAGATCATGTCATCCAGTTTATATGTTGAGGAGAGGAGTTGGCCTAATGGCTAGGGCGGTCAATCTCGAATCTGGGGAACTGGGTTCAAGTCTCGGCAATGACGCTCAACATCCTGTGATTCTGGGCAAATCACTTAACCTCCCTGTGCCTAACAAAAATGAATGTGTCCTCATGTAACGCAATTGGTACTATGCAAAGCGCTCTGATATCCGATTCGGGTCAAGTTTGCGCTATATAAAACTCTGTAAAATAAATAAATAAAAAATATGGCATTTGGTTTGCAGCAGAGTTATATAAGTGACAGATGGCCCTTCCTGGATCTGCCACAGACACAGGCATAGTAAATATGCTGTATGCCTTTAATTAGATCAGTAGGGATAATTGGCAAGAGCATGCATATTTAGTAAACATGTTGCTCTATACTTTGTGTGTATATATTGTGACTGGACAGACTGATTATAAGAATTACGAATGCTTTGATTGCCCGCGATCTTTATCTCCTTTGTGTTTAAATAAAGGATGCAACCTGGATCTTTCCCAGTGGCGTCACTAGGGTTGGTGTCACCCAGTGCGGTGACTCATGGTGTCACCCCCTTACGACTAGGGAGAGATGATGAGGGGCACTGTTGGAGGGTAGTGGTGAGAGAATCTGCGAAGGAAGTCTGTCATTGGGGGCACCAAAAAAGATTGTGGCACCATCAGCACTAAAGCTGGCCCTGGAATCACCTCAACCCTTTCTGATCTGGAGGAGTGATTGTGACCTTAATAGGAGGGGGATGCTTGCACGTCGACATACGCCCATTACTAGGCCTACACCTGTCTCACTCTTAGAGCCTGGGATAGAGGGGAATCCCAGCACTCCCTGAGCGTCTATGACTGGTTCCACAGAGACTTTGTCTGACAATGCGTCAGGTGTGACTTGATGTAGTCACTGTGAATCCAGCTAGGCAGTGCTTGCACTATCTTGGCTGTAAAGTGCCTGCACTTCTGAAGACATCTTCTGCATCAATCATCCGGGTTTGGGTACTTGACACGTGTATATCGTCCCTTTAGATGAGCTCGGGATAGTGAGGAGTACTCTGCGAACACCCTGGCAGCGGATTTTATGGCAAAAGGCAGAGCTGTGAACTCTATGGGGCATATTACCAAGCAATAGCGATAATTATCGCTATGCATGGTTAGCGGCTAAAATTATATCGCCGTGCTCCGACGATTTTTACCGCTGAGATACCTTGATATTATCAAGGTTTATCTCAAAAGCGGTAAAAATTCTGCGAAATGCATGAATATCGCTGAAAAATCAGCGATATTCATGCATTATCGTGATAATGCTCTTAGCCATGTTATCCACCCTCCATTGGATAACATGGCTAAGAACTGCTCTGGGCAGGTGTTATCTTTTGGAGATATACGCGCTTAGTGCGAATATTTCCAAAAGTAAGGCTTTGTTGATAATTGGAGATAGCGATATTAGCGACTGTTTCCAGTCGCTAACATCTTGGGACGCCCACTTTGCATGTCATTAGCGATAAATATCGCTGACATGCAAAGTGGGCCCCAAGATGATCGCTATCTCCTACTAGCTAACTGGTGTTAGCGACAGCTAGGTAATAGGGCGATAAAATTATCGCCGCTTTAGCGGGAAAAAGTCCCGCTAAGGCGGCGATAATGGCCCTTGGTAATATGCCCCTATGTTCTCATATATCATGAGGCGTGACACCTTGAAACCCAGTCACACTAATATTATATACATGTATATTCTGGTCTGCAAGAAAAAAAAACAAGCCCCTGTAAACAAACTTTTTTTTTCTCCATGGGCGCAAATCTATTTTTACTGTTGAGGCACCCCTCGTGCTCACCCCAGCGACTTGGGGAGATGTTCCTTTCACTTTACAACCGTGAACGTAGATTTACTTAAACCCCTAACAGGTGTAAATACCTATAATTTTCCTAGTCCCGAAGAGGATCAGAAAATCTTTGTGAATACCCACATTTAAGGATTCTCTGTGTGAGTAAATAAATACAGCTGTACCTGTGGGCCCAATCTTCCTGAGTTGTATAAGTGGTTTTGCGCTCTGGAATGGCTTATTCGTATAACTGCTTTGTAAATTCGGCCGGTGTATTTCCATCCTTGACACACAACTCCTGTCCTAGATTTCCAATAGTATGACTCCTAAGGAAATGTAACGTCGGAGTAATGCGCGTGCTTTAAATGGGAGGTACTGTCCGGTACGCAGTGCTCTTTATTTGAAAGAGCGCCTGCACTTCTCAGCACTGCTACAATACATAGAATGGGAGAGTGCCAGCACTTTCTGGACAGTAAACAGGTACTCTGAAGAGTCTAAAGCGTCATGCTGCACTACAATGATTTTTATTGTTGTTTCATCCGTTGTTTCTAAGTGCACTTTTCTTAACCCCTTCGACGCTCATGACGAGCCCAGCTCGTCATGGAGCTTCCATTGACTTCAATGGAAATTACATTAAAAGCCATAAAACACCTTAGCATCCAAGTGGTTAATACGCGTCCTCGCGTTTATAACCTTTAAGAGCGTTTGGTGGGTGGCCGCGTTTCTATGAGTGGTCTCTATTCTCTAAAGAGGCTTGTTGCATTTAAACCTTATGGTTGTTCCGTCATCTCACCACGAGGTGCACTTTTCCCCATTCGCGTCTTCGTGTACATGCCCAGCATGAGTTCACATGAGCACATCTGTGGTGTCATATTGCAGAGTCTCACGGTGTCACCCCATGAGGATGGTGTCACCCTGTGCGGTCTGCACCCCCCGCACCCGCCTAGTTTCCCACTGCTCCGTGGGTATGAATTTTAACAAGTATGTCAAATTATAAATGCCAAATTAGTATTAGTGTAGTTATAAAAAGTGCCTATCATGCACCAGTGAGTCAGTATGATGATTGAACCCTCCATCTTCAGTGCTTCTCTCGACTAAGCAAATATTTCTGAGGATGGAGAGACGAGGAGGATATTTTAGTACTAATGATCCTGAGTAAGGAACCAAAGACCTGGGTGTGAAATTGATTGGTGGAACAGAAGGGTACTTTGGAGCGTGACACCACCCATTTCAGCATAAGAGGAGACAAGATGTCTGTTTTTCCTTGGAGTTGAATAAGACAACCCCTCCTTCAAGTTTCATCAGCATATTGTTTAATATTTCATATTCCAAGCATTATGAAACTGAACACTCAATGTTGTGGATGTATACACATATCATTTTTCCCATTCTTCGCTTTGTAAAATTACAGATTGTACTCATGCATACTCATATTTTTTCTATTGATACTTACAAATTGCACTTGCAAAACAAAGATATACAATATGTCAGTGTTTTCAGGGGTAAAAGTTGTACAAGTGGTTCAGGCCAACTTATGTATTAAATAACAGCAGCTATTATTCTGAGTGTCTGCAGGGATGATCTGAGATGCGGTTACAATTGTGTGGCTTGTTGTAGGATTTGAGATCAGTAAATAAATAAATTCACATTTGTAAAGCGCACAATCACCCGCAAGGGTCTCTAGGCGCTAGGGGCCGTCGGGAAGATTAAGCAAGCTATTGCCCAGAGTCACAAGGTGCTGGGCTAATCTGGGGATCGAACTGTGATTACCCAGATACCGGAGTCAGTCACCCTAGCCGCGGTGGCACACCGCTTCCACAGTGATCTGGAGATGTATGTAGCAACATGGTAATAGTCTTTCTGGAGATAGGCAGTATGGATGCTGTCTAGATGTTTGTACCTACAACAACCCCTGTGATTGGTCTGACCACCATTCCATCATGTTCTTCATTAATGAAGCAGTAAAATGATATTCAGCCCAACCTACAAAACCAAAAATATGGAAAAGGAACCTAAAAAACGCCAGCACGGATCTACTTACATCCTCTATTGTCAACCTCTTGCTTCCCCCTGAAGCCCTATCTGATGTTCAAGCTCTGACAAACCCCTACTTTAACTCTATGACTACAGTAATAAACACAGTTGCTCCTCTACAACTGGAGATGCTCTCCACAAAAGATTCCAAACCATGGTACGACAGCAGACTCAATAAGGACAGACGTTCCTTACGATTAATTGAACATTGATGGAGATCATCACCGTCTCCTGACCAGCTTAAGCTGCTAAGAGCTACCAGAAACAACTACTATAGAAACATCAGAAGGTCAAAAGCAACATTTTTTAGGAACCAGTTAGACCAAGCCAAAAGTTGACCCAAAAAACTATTTGAATTAGTCAAAGCACAATCAAATGGCTTACCTTACTCCACTCAAGTTGGACCGAGTTCACTACCCAGCTGCGAAGAATTTGCCTCTTTCTCCACTGAGAAGACAGAAAACATGAAGATGGACCTACATAAAGCCTTAGTACTTCATAGACACCACCTCACCCTCTCTAGCTTTCCTTAACCTCTGCACACCAAAGTTTGCCCTCAAACATAACGCTGCGTGGTCCTCCTTCAAAACTTACAGTGAAGACACAATCTTAAAAGTGCTCACGTCATTGAACCCCTCTAACCCCTTCATCAATCCTCTTCCCGCCAATTACTTAAAAGAGTTCATACCTCTGCTATTGCCACTATGGGCCAAGATTATCAATACCTCTCTGCTTCAAGGCATTATTCCAGAAAACCTTAAATCTGGGCAGGTGTCCCCATCCTAAACAAACCAACAGCAGACCACCCAGACTTAAATAATTACCACCTGATCGCTAACATACCAACTCTAGCAAAACTCCCAGAATTGTTTTTACCCACATAGTGGATGATGCACTAAAAATCCTACACCAAAACAAAGCCTGTCTGCTAATTCTGCTCGACCTATCTTCGGCATTTGACACTGTCAAACATGGCAATCTTCTAGACCAGCTGAAATATGTATAGAATTGGGCCATCTGTATCTGTACTAAATTGGTTCACCTCTTTCATCCATAATAGATTCCAAAGATTCAAGGTCAATCAATCCTTATACATATCTGTCCCAAACACATTAAGAGTCCCACAGGGCTCATCCCTCTCACCTACACTTTTCAACGATTCATGGAACCGCTCACTGAAATTCTCAGCTCCTCCAACATCCCCTATCACATATACGCAGATGATACACAACTATACTTAAAGGTCACTTCTCTGGAGGATATCAGATCTCTCAGTTTAACTCTACCAAAAACTCAGATTTGGCTGGCTGAAAACCACGAAACTAAACACCCTCACGACTGAATTCCTCCTAATTGCTACATCCAATCAAACAAACATCATAGAAGAATGGCTTAAAGACTTAACAGCGCTCAACTGCCAACCTCAATTTATCGACTCCGCGAAATCGCTGGGATTAACACTTAACAGGAATCTAAACAAGCAGAAACATATCAGTGCCACAATAAAAGGAGCAAACATACAGATAAACATTATGAGAAAACTAAAACCCTTCCTTCCCGCAAATGACTTCAAATTGGCAGTACAAGCACTAGTAATCCCCAGACTAGACTACAGGAGTGCAACTCTTTGCGGACTTCCCAGATCTACTACGCCCCCTCTAAGAGCCTCACGCAATGCAGAGGCCAGGCTCATCATGGGTTCTAAAAGAAACTGCGACATTTCCCCAGACCTTAGAGCTCTTAACCGGCTACCATTCGAAGCAAGAATTCAAATAAAAATCGTTTGCATGACTCACAAACACCTTCATCACAATACCCCAAGCTATCTGGCCCAGAAACTGGTGCTCTCATATGGTAACAGATCCTCCAGAAGTTCCAGCAATCTTCTTCTGAAACCACAAGGATTTGCCAAAAAGAAAACCTACAACCGGGCCTTCACCGGAATCGCTCCTAGGATTTGGAATGCACTGCCCCCAGAAAACAGACTCAATCCCTCCACAGCCTCTTTCAAGAACGAAGTAAAGTCTCTACTCATGAGTAAACTCACATAAACAATGCAGGGCGCAGTGTATGTGAAAGGTAGGACATGCCCTGGTGTGTGTGGCATGTCCTGATTGTGAATTACTGCCAATTTCATTTTTCACTATTGCAAGGCTACATGTTCCGATAGGACAGAATGGGGAGTTTGTTTATAACATCCTATAAACATGACTGGCCCTCGGAACTAGGTCAAAAAATAAAGTGTAGTATGCCTGAACTCAGAATTTAAAGATGGATATTTTAGTGAAGGTGATTTTTACATTCTGTGTTTGAAAATACCATTATTCTAAAGGAGGTGTTTTCTTGCTCAGCCATCTAGTAGGCCTCTGCTAGGTTGTGGATTGACTGTCTGGGTTTTGGATGATAGGGGTTGGAAAGGAACAGTGGCTCCAGATACTCTAGGTGGGTCAGGAAAGGCCTGAATAGACCTGGGCTACATTTAGAGTAGGGGGAGGAGATTTCTTTTAATATGAATGGATCTGGTCTGCCTCTGACAATGACATCTCCACCTCCTGCCAGGGAGCCACACCAGAGAGGGCAGAAATGGTTCTGGCTGGGCACAGACACTCTCTTCCTGAGAGGACAAAGGATTTGGGGCTATAAAAAGTGGGGCCCAAAGCCCTGAACTTTAGAACTTTTTTGGACCAAGAAGACTGCCAAGAAGAAGAGCTGGAAAAGCTGTGAGGATTAACTACCACTTTGCTGAGTGTTTTGGTGTGTTGGCCTGCAGTGGCTGCTTCTGTCTTGGGTAGAGGAAGCACTGGACTGAACGTTCTGCAATCTTTTTTTGTGAGTTTCTTCAAGGGCTTGAGGTGGAGCTTGCCCCCTGTTCAAGAAGTCTCAGGAACAGCAAAGACTTCAAGTTCTTCTGCCCTGGCACTGGGGAGTGTGTTTTTGTGCTGAAACAGAAGAAAAAGCAACCCGATGCCATCTGCGACGCAGCTGTCGACTCCGTGTCCTGAAGGCACCGCAGAGGGCACCGCCACACAGCGACTCTGGTCTCACTGACGATGCCTGCTGACGCTGCCACCAAGTCACTGCTCGCCCCGCGACCTGTGGGCACCGCACACCGCCTCGCTTCACGACGCCACCTTGGTATCCCCAACTACGCCGCTCCACGTTGAAAGTGACGCCGCGCACCGCTCGTAAACTGACACAACGCACCGCAACGCAGCCGACAACAGAGCTTCAGCAACGAGGACGCCACTGCCTCTCCGTTACCTGCCAGCACCACGACGAGCACAGCATTACATCACACCGCGACCCTGGTCTCACCGACGGCACCATCTGACAGCGCCACCGTGCCGCTGCTCGCACCATAACCTGACGGCATCGCACGCCTCACCGCTGCACTTTGCACCGTAGAACCCGATGCCTGTCAACGCCAGCGCTCCTGACTTCAACTGCAAAGAGTTCGATCTGCAACGCGTGTGACTTCGACGGCCCGACGACTCCTGCACCAACCTCTGGAAACAATTCCTGCGGATGCTGTGCTTTTGGAAGCTAAACGAGAGGTCGCCGACGCCGTGCATTTCTAAAGGTACTGTTTTGCAGGTCTTCCTGACACCGTAGCTGGCCCGCGATGCCGCGGTCTGTTTGGTTTTGTTTGTTCACGACGCCGTGATAGCCCCGGACGGAGCTATCAATTTCAAGGAACTGTATTTCAAGGTTATTTTGATAACTGCAGATTTCTAAGTACTGTATTGTGGATTTTTTTTATCGTTCTTGGTCTTGTCTTGAGTATATAAAAATAATGTATATTTTTCGAAACTGGTTTGTTGTCCTTTTGTACTGTTTACACTGTATTACTGTTGGTTATGTGCAAGTGGTTTACACACTGCCTCTAGAATAAGCCTGACTGCTCGTGCCAAGCTACCAAGGGGGTGAGCAGGGGTTATTTTAGGAGGGTAACTCCCTTATCCTGACTAGAAAGAAGGGTCCCTATTTGGACGAAGGTGCCTACCTCTGCCAACTAGAGACCCCCCCATTTCTAACAGCAACATAGTGTAATCTTGATCTTTTTGTGTAACAATCGTAACACAAAATGATGGAAAATATGCAAGATTATGCCAGCATAGGTTTACACGTAAAGTTTTGAGACCAATTGTTAAGTTCACTATTTAAGGACCACAGTAGTCATGACTAGCAATGAAACTGAAATGTGTGCCTTACTCAGGTTTACAATTATTGCACAAACATATTACTCTGGCCTGCTGGCTTTTACACACATATTTCGAGAATTAAATACTGCTGAAATGTTTGTGGGGAAGCACAGAACAGATTGAATGAAAATATGCACTATAAGTGTGTTATCCCCTATTCTGTCCTGCAAATGAGTAATGGTGATGCTATGCTGAGCTCAGGAAAAACAGAACCCTTTAATGACCTGTGCGGTATTACCGCACCATGGTATTCTGACCTTCTGAGTCACACCTAAAGGAGAACCCATGGCTCCCCATTCACAAACTTGCACGATTTAAATTCTTCACCTACATTTTCAAGGCACTACATAACACTGGTCCAGCATATCTCCACAATCACATCTGCTTTCACAAATTTTCTAGATACCTCAACTTATCCGGACTCCTACTTGAACAACTACTCATAAAGAGAACCAGATCCGGGTGTCGAGTCTTCTCCTACATCGCTTCTATAGCATGGAATGACCTCCAGCTACACATTATAGGCTCCTCCTCACTTCTTGAATTTGACAGAAAGCTGAAGACCTGGCTTTTTTTGCTAGTCCTACTAGGCCCTAGGTGTGGCTTGACTCACACCTAGAGAGCAAAAGAACGATGGATTAAACCCGGAACTGTGACTGGGGGTGAGTGGTTGAAAAGTTTCAGCACTCTATCCATCATCTTGTTGTGTTTGCCCTAAGTGGCAAAGGGTATGCCCAGACGTTGGTCCCTTGCTCGCTGTGCCACTGGATTCAAGCTAGCCTGGCTGATGTGGGGTGAAACCCAGAAACTAGTCCCAGGATGCTTGTTTCCAGTCCAGGGAGGACCTGGTCTGGCTGTTCGGGCCGGACTGTTCCCATGAGGAACAGGGTCAAGACCGATTTGCATATGGCTGGGTCCAAACTTGGCCGGCATAGTGAGCAAAAGAACAATGGATTAAACCCAGATCTGTGACTGGGGGTGAGTGGTTGAAAAGTTTCAGCACTCTGTCCATCATCTTCTTGTGTTTGCTAGACTCACACCTACTCAGCGACAGAATACCCTCCTGGGTGATAGTGCGCTCTCCAAATCTGCATACCATAACATTACATAACTTAGAGTGATTACATTTGTTTGTGAGGAATCATAAGTACTCATTATCAATGCTCTACCTCAGTACTTTGTCTTTGCCATTCAGGAGATGTTTTCACTAGTCTGAATAGTGGGAATCACCATTTAGATTTGAAAAAGCTAGAGGCAATCAGGTTGAAGAGAAAGAACACGTTGACGATAATTGCTTTTCAGTGTTTTGGGGTCCCTCGATGACGTGGTAAGCCAAATAAAATGTTTTATCCAGTTCTGTCAATTGCATGTACGCAGTATCTGTTCCTGGTTAAAAAATTCATCAACAGATCACATTCGCTGTTCGCTTTGTGCCTTTGTTTCCTTGCCAAGCACAATGTCTAATTTCTCCATTTGGCAGTCCCTGTAATGTGATGTCATTTTTAATGACTTCAATGTTTCTTTCCTTATCCAAACTCTTTGGCAGGGTTTCAAAGTTTACAACAGCTTTTTTATCAAGACATATTTTATCTATGAATTAGGCTCCCATTGAGGCAATCAGGAAAACAAACATTCTTGTACAGTGCAGAGAGGGCCAAGGGCTCTGTTCTATGACTACCTGTTCAATCCACAGTTCCTTTGGCAGGACATCAAGTTTTGATGGAAGGCGCATGATTGCATCATGGTAGTTTGCAGTCACATGCCCAAGGATATGCTATTATTTGTGTTTTTGTTTTTACATTAACAAACTGTGCTATCTAAGTTTATTTCATTGAGAACATATTGAGATGATCCTTGCTTATTTGAATGATGTGTGAGAAGTCTGAAAATGAATTGATTTAGTATATGACCAGTGTCAGCAGAACCCCATTATGAGCCAGGAGGTGCATGCCTTTGCAGCAGCACGTGCTGGTTCTTGTACGTCTGAAAGCTGTGGTACTGGCACATCTCCCCTCCATGTGACGTCATCAACGAGACAGCACTAGCACAGCTTAAAGGGACCAAGGGCTGCCTGACGAACGCGCTTTGTCTGCTGTGTCCATTCCGTGTATGGATATGTTATGTTATGTTATGTTGTGATCTCCAGTTTCATAAAGCACACATTCACCAAAAGGTCTCTTGGCGCTAAAGCTACAGAAGCAAACATACAGTTATACGCTCTTACTGGTTAACCATAAGCCACCCTGAACACCCAGGTCTTCAATAGTTTCCTAAACTTGGAATAGCAGGAGGCAAACCTAATATCAGATGGTAGGGTGTTCCATATACGGGAGGTGGTGTAGTAAAGCTGGAACTACACAATGGCTTTTTATTAAGGGAGGGGATTGACAAAAAGTTTAAATGAGAAGATCTTATGTTACGGCCAGGTGTATATTTGTGGATATGGTCCAAGATAAAGGCCAGGCTACGACTCTGTACAGATTTAAAGACAATGCAGCAGACCTTGCTCACTAGTCAATGCAATTTCTGTGGCAGGGGTGTGATATGACACTTCTGGGATAGTTGATACAAAAGCATGGCAGCTTGATTCTGTACCAATTGCAGTCTACCAGCTAGACCCTTAGGGAGCCCCAAATAAAGAGAGTTAGCATAGTCAACTCTAGAGATAACCAGTGCAATGACAACTTGTATGATAGCCTCAAAGAAAAGCAATCTCCTATCTTTCTAATTTTGCGGAGTTGAAAACAGCAAGCTGAGACTGTTGCCCCCACTTGAGATTTCATTGACAGGTTAAAGTCAAACACGTCCCCAAGACATTTGACTGACTTCTTGGGCTGGGGAAGAGAGCCCATAGAAGGGTAGCAAAAAGCAAAGTTCCACAGATCTGGCTGCTTACCAAAGACAACCATTTCAGTCTTCTCTGAATTCAACTTTAGATGATTATTATTTATCCAATCACGTATGAATACAATAGTATTCTGAAAGAACACTTTCGGTTTCCAAGAGTCATTGATGGAGAAAATCAATTGTAGATCATCTGCATAATTGTACACCTTAACTTGCATTTCGTCCAGGGTACACACCAGGAGCAGCCTGTGCTTGGGAGAGGTGTGGCGCCGCGGCCAGGGCGACTGACGCTGGAATCTGGGGATCACGGTTCGATCTCCGGCTCTGGCGGCAGGTTAGCCCAGCACCATGTGACTCTGGGCAATAGCTTGCTTAATCCTCCCAACGGCCCCCAGCGCCTAGAGACCCTTACGGGTGATTGTTCGCGCTTTACAAAAAATGTGCATCAAATGTGCAGAGTGGTAGGACGGGGTGGGGGGGTGGGACTCAACAGACGATGACGAGGGAAAATTAAATAAATATTGAATTTTCCCAGGTCGTTGTCTGTTGACCCCCACCACACCCCACTGCTCTTACCTGCACGGGCCGCTCTTGGCACACACGATGGGACGAATATATTGATTAAAGAGATTAGAGGAAAGGGACGATTCCTGAGGAACTCCACAGATAGGGGAATTAATTGTAATGCATGTAGAAAGTCTTGGGGTTCAGCAAATTCCAGGTTCACAAACTTTATTACATTTACTGCAGGCTCGATTCTTGCCAGAAACTATGTAAGAAGGCACACTGCAGGTCTGAAAAAGTCCTGTCAGACAGAGGAGGTCGGAGGGGGTGTTTATTTGCTTGCTGAATGAGTTTTTTTTAATGACAGGCAGGGCCGGACGGGCCGTAGTGGGCACCAGGAGTTTCCCCAGTGGGCCGGAAGGGTGGGGGACGGTTTTCTGGCTGTGGGGGGTCGGTTTTATCACTGGGGGCGGTTATGCAGCAGTGCTGCAATTTTGCCCCCCTGTAACAAAAGCTGGACCGGTGCTTTTTCCTAGCCCTCTCCCCCTTCCCCCCAGGGCTGGTCGAGCAGTAATCTGCCAAGGCTAGCTGTTGTTCTTAGTCCTGCCCTGATGACAGGGGTGGGAAATCCTCTCTATCACAGCACTTCCTGAAACATTATATTTTCTGTGGTTGTTTTTAACTGTGTGTGGACTGCTCTATTTGAAAGACTGGTAGTGGCTTCATGCCTGTTGACGAAGGGACGGGCGCGCGTGTTTGCCTCCCCTTGTTATTGTCTTTCATTTCAGTATGTGATACAGGATGATTTTTAGCTCGTGCCTCTCGCTCAGTGCCAAAGGAGTGAGATCTTCCAGACTGGAAAAAGGAGAGTGAATGAGTGACTGAGGCGGGCCACTGTTATGCAGACGAGAATGCACTGGAAAGTGCTCCATGCGCCATCCACCATAGGATTCTTCACAACCTACTCAGCAATCACCTCCATTACCCCTTCTGCCAGAAAAAAGGGGCACACACCTTGCCGTATGTAGAAAGAGTCGAAAGTCTGCTTAATGTGTTTCTCCTTGTAGGCTAGGGAGGAAGGACGGTGCCTTTTGATAGACCTTTCGATGGGTGGGTGCAGCCAACGCACACATCACCTTGTGCCCAGTACTTTCACAGACGTTGATGCAACAATAGATCAGACTTCCAGGAAAAATAGGAAACTTGATTTTCAGGTACGGGTTAGGTTTCGAGACCTCTTGTATATACTTTAGTATATACCTATATGTATATGTACTTTGTGGGCTCTGGAGACCAGCCCTAGGACTTGTCTGCTTCCGCTTATCGACTTTTGTTTCTGTTCAACTGCCTCTATTTAATGGCCTTGATAGAAAACAACCAGTAGAGGTCAGTAAAATACCAGAATTGCTTTCTACTGAGGGACTTTATTTTTTCTGGCAACTGCCTCTATTTAACTTTCTTGATAGAAAATGACCAGCAGAGGTCAGTAAAATATCAGAATCACTTTAGTATTCTCTAGATTCCAGTCCATAGAAATTGTCTTCCACGAGCACCCGTAGACAATATTTTTTACAAATCTGTTTTTTCAGTGATATGACCACTGAAGGTCCTGATTTTGTTTTAAAAACAGAGCTTTGGACTATACAATTTCCAGCTGAAAGGCAATATTTCTCTCAATGTGTTCCCATACCTGGCGTGTCACTCAGTTTGGTGCTTACTTTCCCTCCATGTTAAAGAACAGTAGATGTTTCATCACCCAGGCTAAGGTGCTGCATAGCTAAATAAATATAAGGTCCCAAAGGCGAGACCGATTGCATTGCAAATGCTTGTGTTTGCTTGGTATGTGTCAGTGTGCAACCCAGATCCCCCTTTTGTCTGTTCGGTGAGGAGACCTCTAGGCAGGCTTCTCTGTCATCTGCGCTGTATAGGTTGAAAGGTACACACTGTATGCATGGTGGTGTGTCCTTTTGAGTTATACTCCGTCCTTTGTAGATGTAAGGATCTTGTTCGATTCTAAGCAAACGCAGATTATGGTGATAGTAAATAGCCACAAGGACAGTTTTACTATTTGGGAGAAAACAATTTGATCGTCGATTTCTGGACAATTTTGAAAACATTATCGTGACGTTATTCCTCTTTAAGGTATTTCAAATGTAAAAATGCTAGGTAACATTTCACGTAATTTCAAACATTGACGTGTGCTTTGCAGCTGCTTTAGGGCTGTCAAATCAAATACATTACATGCATTTTATATTTACCATAACAAAAGACAAATCAAAACCAGAACACAAATTCAGATGATGCATGAGTCATTCTTGGTCCTTTTATCAGCTTTACTGTCCTTTGTCAACCATCATTTTAATTTAATATGCCGGTCTTTTCCGTGTTTGAGTACTAATGGCTGGGTTAGTCATGCTTTATCAGGTGTTTAACTAGGTTCGCTGCTATGAGAACACATTGATTACTTCTTTTATTGCTCTGACTCATAAGCAACTAAATAAAAATTAGTCGCATGCCCTGAGTAATTACATAATCGATTTTAGACGTCTGGCAGCCTGTGTTCCCTGCTTTATTGCACTACTTGCAGTATCCTCTGCCAGGCGACCCTCACAAAGGTTTAGAAGCTCTTGTTCCATCTTTGCTGTGAGGGAGGTAGCCTCTACCTTGCATTTTGAGTTCTATTGGTTCCAATCTTTGCCAGTCAAGAAGAGACAATCTCGTAGTGACATCACTCAGATCTTCACCTTACCTCATCATTTTACCACTGACTTAGTTTTGCTCATAAATGTGCCCGCTGCCCTAACTCAAAAGTGAAGTCTAGCAACAAATGCTTTTATTTGCCGTGTGATGTTTGCGCAATAATATCTCAAATGTATCTTTATTGTTGCAAATGCTTATTGTCAATGTCATTGCATGTCGCGCAGCCTCGTGGTTTGCTTGGGTGAACTACTGTATTTTTGTGTAGTTTAACATGGTTGTTTCCATGGTTTGCTGTACCCACTTGAGTAATCAAGTGCGGTTTCTTCATGTGGAATGTTGCTTCTCAATTTGTGCATACATAATGCTGTTTCTAGATTCCATCCTCATGCAAATGTGCTGCATCTGAAGGGGGTTAAGTAATAGGCTTTGTCCCAGAACATTCAGATGATGGTAAGAAAGAAGGAAATTGTGTCAGTCTGGACCACTTGGTTATACCAAGCGCAATCAGCTTGTTTTCGCAGAGTGTTCCATCTACCCAATTCAACCTCTCACGCTCAAATCTGCATGGAGTTTAGCCTGCCATCCCAACATTTAATCATGAAAGCAAGATGTATTGCCTACTGCTTAAAAATTAAAAAGGGCCATGACCTCACACTAAAGAGTACCACATGCGGTCCCTGCTAAATAACCCTAGAACCACCTGTAGTCAATTTTTAACACACTGCTTGGATGCACTAGAAGCCTAAGATATATAGTCCAGCTCGCTACCCACAGGTGTGGCTGTAAAAGTATTGACCAAACAAGCAAAGATCAGTGGAACATGATGCACTTGCAGTGAAAAATCTCTCCCATGGTAGCTGGGCGTCAAAACTCTATGCTCTTGAAACCCTACCACACTATTTATCATCCATCATGAAGCCATCAGTGAAACATCATTTAATGAGACTACGTTATGGCCTATTCCCCCTGATGGTATATAGGTATAGCCAGAGGTATAAGGAAGATACGCCCTCTCAAGGCTGGGTTTGCGGCATAATACATGTTTTATGCATTTGTAGGACCTTGGTCCCTTTGCAAATTTTTGGGCAGCGTCCAATCTGGCGCATCCTCAATGTGCGGACATGCCAAGAGGCCCTAGAAGAGTGCAGGAAGGGTGACTCTACTCAGATGGCTACCCGTTTTGTAAAATATATGTCTGAAATCCAATCTATTTTACCTCTCCCCCTTTCCAGACCATCACTCACCGTCCCCCCACCTCTCCCCTTTCCCCTCAACGCTCCACCAGACCATCACACATCACAACCTGCCCTCCCTCCTTACACCGGCCCTTACACCCCTCCCCTCCCCTCCCCTTACCCTCCCTAATCCCCCTCCAAACACGGTACCACCTTCTCTATCCCCCACTGACAAACCTCCCACTCTTAGCTACCAACCTTCTCTCACTAGCCACTCATCCCCTGACCCCTCCCCCATCCCAGCCTCTTCCACTTCCCTCCTCTCCATCCTTAGTCAGACACTTCGTAACCTGGACTACAATCTTTCTACCCTGGCTACTGAACTTTCCCTGCTCAGAAAAGATTTCAATCAGTTCAAATCCTACAAACCCATAGCCCACCCCTCTAGGCCCTCTGCACCATGTGCCTGCCCTCGAAAACACCCGTATCCCAAACACTGGGTAACAATGCCTCTGCTCACTGGCTCCCACAGACCCCTTTGAACCCTGAATTCCTACTCCGCCCGACCTCTCTGCCCTCTGCAATGCCTACCTTAAATCCCCCTCCTGAAGACCCCTCCCACCTCACTCCAATATTCCTGTTATCTTAGGAACTAGCAGAATACCCGAGTCGCTGAGCTCCCCCAGACCCAACCCTCAACTCACCAGCATTCAACTTCTCACCGCCCCTAACACCAACCCTAAATCCCTTTCCAGCATGCTCGTGAACTGCCTCTCGGCTGTCCGACATGCAACCGAAATCTCAGAAACCATTCTCAATGAGGATGCAGATATTGCCTTCCTCACTGAAACCTGGCTCAAAGACCACTCTACACCCACCCATGACCTTCTGGCCCCTCCTGGCTACTCTGTTCTCAGAAAAGGCAGACCTGAAAAAATCGGGGGAGGTCTAGCAATCATTTACAAACAGGAACTTCAACTCTCCCCAATTAATAACACTGACTACACTACCCTTGAATACTTAGGAGTCGTACTTAAAATTAAAAGCTCCCCCCAATACGACTTCATAACATCTACCACCCTCCTGGGGAACCCCTTCCCTTTGTCGAAGAACTATCGGACCTTCTAACTAAATCGCTACTTTACAACTCCAAAAATCTCTTCCTAGGAGATCTCAGCCTGCACTGGAATGATCCAGATGACCCTGCAACCAACCTTCTCAATAGCCTTCTTGAGATTAGCGACCTCAAGCAACTTTGCCACTCCCCCACCCACACCAAAGGAGCTATTCTAGACACCATCATCTCCAACCCTGATTTGACATCCTTATCCAACATCATCCCGATCGATTGGTCTGACCACCATCTCATTCTGTTCACGATCTCCCCGCCAGCCCCACCTGCCCCTAAAAAACCAATAATACTATAACTGTGACCAGAAATCTTAGGCAACCCCCCCCCCCGGCGCTTAAGAACATAAACTCCAAACCCAACTCAGTCTCACCCCTCCCTCTTCAAATGCGAATGAACTCACTGAGCATTTTAACAAAACTGTCTCTGAGGTTTTAGACCAACTCGCCCCTCTCAAAATGAAAACACAAAAAAAGTCCCCTCCAAATCATGGTTCACCCTTGACCTGAAAAAAAAAAGACGCTCACTGAGACTGGCTGAAAGAACATTGAGACAACACCCTTCCCCATCCCACCTCGCCCTTCTCAGAACTGCAAAATCTTCCTACAAAAAACATTTTTTTTCGGAAAAAGCTTCATTCTTCTGTCTACAACTCTCTTGTTCCAAAAATAGACCTAGAGAATTGTTCAAAATTATTAGAAACCAAACCGCATCTGCACCCTCTAACCCGATGGCCTCCATTAACAAATGTGAAGAAATTGGCAACTTTTTCAGTGAAACAATCACAACAATTGACCGTACTTTCCTCGACACTCAACCCTCGCCCACCCATCAACACCCCCTGGGTACTACACCCCACCCACCCCTCCCTCTGAACACACCCGTGACTCCTTCACTCCTCCTCCCTTCGTACACCCCTCCTGAACCCCTCCCCACTAGCCTACTGCTTATAAATAACGCCTCATGGCATAACTTCCACCCCGTTTCTGAACAGGAAATCTTCAATATCCTAGCCAAACTCAAGCCATCCTCCCACACTAAAGACCCTCTCCCTTCTGTACTCGTCCAAGACCTCAAACACGTCATTGTCCCCTACTGGACCAACATCATTAACGCCTCCCTCTCAACAGAGAATGTCCCCATCTCCCTTCAACTCGGACAAATTACACCCATCCCCAAAAACCCCAAAGATGACCCCAATGACAAAGAATTCGATATTATGGCATTCTATATTTTGGTGACTACATTTTGGTAAGTCTATATTTTGTCATTCTATATTATGTCAGTGATCCCTCCCCACCATAGAAGAAGACTCCCATAGCGAGGGGAGCATTACATTTCTTCTTTTCAAAAAGAAAATCCTTTTTTGGAGTTTTCTATTTGAAAATAAATAAAGAATATTCCTTGCTACAGGTCTGCATCCTTCAGTCGCAGCCCTGTTGCAGACTGTAAAATGCATTGACAGGAACAGCCGTGATGGCGATTTCTGCCAATGCCTGTATAAATTACCATTTGCTTTTTATTATAATTTATTCTGCTTGGCGGCCATTTATAGATTAAGTGGGCAGCCTCTTCAATTTGGAGACAGAGTCATTTACACCGTCCCCATGGGGGACCCACTGGCCATCATCTAATCTTTACTTGGGCCCTTTTAATGTAAAGCCTGCAGTAAAGAAATCAAACTTTGATAATGCTCTTATCTCATATCATCAATTGGAAGTGTTATTTTTAACAGATTCTTACCTACATGAGGAATTTAATTTCAGTATAGAAGATTGTAAGGGGAAGGAGGCAAGAGGGATATGCTTACTAGGAAAAGGTCTCCCACAGCTGGAACTTCCCATAGGTCTAGAGGATCTCGAAAGATAAACAGAACAAAATCAAGAATAGACCCAAATGGCACACTTTCTATAAGCAGGAATAGGAGGAGTTAAAAGAGGAAGAAGAAGGAGAGATTAGATGAGAAAAAAAGGTAGACAAGAGGGAACCCATGACTGAGAAACTAACAAGGACGCAGAGGGTTGGATCAGCTGTGGAAGGTCTAGAGCCCTGACAAGGAGAAAGGGAGGAAAAAGAGGCTGAAATGTGGTCAGAGGAGTGATGGACTCTTCCAATGACAACCAAGAAAATTCTGCCCAGCACCATTCTGGAAGACTGTGGCCCTATTGTGCGGGTGCCAGGCATTGAGTCTTAGACTGGCAATAACACAGTTAAATCCTTCTCCTCCACAGAGTAATCACTTAAAGACTTCCTGGTGGCATATTGTGCAAAAGGAACCTGCGCTCCTAGAACTAATGGCTATTGAAACCCAATGGAGTATTAATTTTTATAAAAGGTCTGAAATTGAAGGAAAAGGCCAACCCTTCAGTACAAATAATGTACTATAGCCACTTTGCCTATTACTTTAATCCTGTTTTAATCCCACTGTTGGGTAATTTTTTTATATACAGGTCTGTGGGTTTTTTCTAACTGGTTTATCCAGAAGGAGGTAGAAAATCCACAACCTCACACATAATGAGCAGGAGGCTCAACTACAAGAACAATATATCTAATTAAACTCTTTTTTTCCCTGCAACGTACCTGATGCCTTGTTCTGTTCCCTCCAAGGGGTGCCGTTTGGAGGAAGATCACACAGTCTCCTGACTGAAAAGCGACAACAGCCATCATTGGAGTCTAAAAACCTAATTGTAGTATTGCCACAGTTCATATGTGAGAGACACAAATAAATGTAGCCAATAAAGTGATAAGCTCAGAGAAACCATAGACTGTTGTATAATTATTAATCCTTACCCTTCCACAAAGATTTAGTCCATGGCTAATAAAAAGAACTGTATTGCAATCAACAATATGGAAAGAGAAAGAAGAGGAAGTGATCCTTCCATAGATACCTAAGTCTCATTCATAAATGTTATATCCGGTTTGGTGGAGTAGGCACCTTACTCTTCTGAATAGTCGTGAGTAATCATAAATGATGGGGCCATATTCTATTGTATCTCCACCTTTTATTAGGCAATTATTTTTTCTATTGGTTGGATGTGTTGACAATATCCATTTTCGAAGAGATGGTCATTATGGGAGATTCTAAGGTATGATCAAATATTATCTAGTTTGCATGCCTAGAGTACACTCAAAAATATGTAATGTATCACAGGGTGATTTGATCAAGTCACAGTGCTAGGCTAACACACTAAATGTAACCTTCAGTGTGCTTAATAAGTTATACACCCACACCCTCTTTAGTTACCTTGGTCAGATCATTATTTGATAGTGTTTCAGTTTATAATGGATCAGTTGCAAAGTTAAGGAAAAACAGCTTGCCAAGAAAAAATCATTGATAGTAAATTGAATAAAGTTACCCATAGTGAGGTTTGTTAAGGCTAGAGTGAAATTGTGTTGATGCAAAAACGTATAATAATCTTAATCATCTCCTTGCCTCAACATTTGATGATACTCTTCCAGTACAATCTCTATTAAGCAAAATATCATAAATTGTAATAATTTTTCTAGTGAGCAAAAATAGGAGGAAAATCTTTAGGAAACTGGAAAACATGTGAGGAATGAGCAGTAATACCAATGGAAAAAGAAAATAAATTTATAGATGATGAAGAACAATAATTTAGTCATCAATCCATCAATCAGGGTTTTGTAAAGCGCACTACTCACCCACCCACAAGGTGCTGGCGGTGAGTGTGAGCAGCTCTGGTGGGGTCATTCGAAGAGCTCAGTATGCTGAGGGTGTTGAAGCATGTGGAGGAAACTGCGTTGATCTGGCGATTCATGGTGAGTGATGAGTCGACTATGATGCCGAGGTGGCCTGCATGATCCATTGGGGTGGGTGGGTTTCTGACAGCTGGGGCCACCAGGTGGCATCCCATGCAGAGGGTGTGGAGCCACGGATGAGGACTTCTGTTTTCTCAGAGTTGAGCTTCAGGCAGCTGCTCCTCATCCAGGTCATGACAGCTTTCATACCTTCTTGGAAGTTGTGTCGGGTTATGTTGGGTTCCTTGGTGAGGGAGAGGGTGAGCTGGGTGTCATCAGCATAGGAGACGATATTGAGCCCATGATTTCTGACGATGGCTGCGAGGGGGGCCATGTAGATGTTGAAGAGTGTGGGGCTGAGTAAGGATCCCTAGGGTATTCCGCATCTGATCTCTGTCAGTTCTGAGAGGAAGGCCGGGAGTCTTATTTTCTGTGTTTTGCCTGAGAGGAAAGATCATATCCAGTCTAAGGCCTTTCCTTGGATGCTGGCGTCGTGGACCCTGGTTGCTAGTGTGCAGTGGGAGACAGTGTAGAAGGCTGCTGCTTATAGGTCCAGGAGGATGGGGGCTTCGGTATGGCCTTGGTCGAGGCGCGCACAGATGTCGTCGATGGCGGCGAGGAGGGTGGTCTCAGTGCTGTGATTGCTGCAGATTCTAGATTGAGTGGTGTCTAGGATGTTGTTGGTTTCTATGAAGTGTGCTAGCGGGGTGTTGACTGTCCCATTTCATGCAACACATGCCAAAACTTGCATCTTGGGACTAGATTGAAAGCCGACTTTAAGTCGATGAAATCAACACAAAGGATTCCCTTACCAATTTCAACAATTTTTCAAACCAAAAGAAGAAAGTGAAACACCTGGTCGATTGTACTGTGTTTTTTTGCTTAAAGCCAGCTTGGAAGGGTGTTGAAGTATCATTGTCATTGATGTACTTCTGGATTTTGGAGAAAACTTAACCATAGACCGCACATCCTTTCTGACTTCCCAAAACCACTTCACATCACTAGGCAAGTCTTTACGGCCATTCATGCAAAGTTTTCTCCTGGTCTTTCGCCCATCCATGCACACATCCTATTCATTCTTCTTGAGTCCAGACAGCTCTTAATTGTGCTATTCCTTTTCTGCTGTACTGAACCTCATTCTGGATAAACAGTCTAAATTGTAACACTGTAGAGTCAAAAGTCACTGGGCAATTTTGGGGGGGTGGCATTGAGACCCTTTGGAGGTAAAAAGCGTCTGTAAGATGTTGATGGTCTGCTCTCAATACGAAAGGAAGGTCCATATGAAGAAGTTAAAGTGTCTGACAGCTCAGTAGCAGGATAAGACAATTGTGCTAAAGAGTAATTACATTAAGACACTCCTAAAGTGCAGTAAACGAAAGCCATATTGTGTTTTGGAGATATCCTGTTTCACTGCGAAAATGCTAACTATTAGCAACAGCACTAATAAAAGGCATACTCATATTAAACTTAAAAACAATACAGTGGAGCAAAATATATCTTATTTCCCACCTCCATTTTTAAGTATGTGTTATGAAACTTTGTACTTCTTTGCATTATTTGTTGTTATTGAATACGTTTTGTAGCCAATCATGGACTGTCAGAGAAAGGCAAGGTTAATAACATAAGAATACAACTGTGAGTGTCTTCATATGGCATTACCCCTCCAAAGATGCAGTCCTCAGTGCTGCATCACAGACCCCGAAGACATGCTCCTGACACAGATAAACACAGTCCTTTATCACTGACCCCATAGACAGCAGCTCCCGCAGCAAGCTAATCAGTCCTTTTCCAATGTGAGCATTGAATAATTCACAGCTGGATTAACTGCGGGTGTTAAGTGGGTGTAGGTTTAACCCCTCCACCCCCTCATTGCAGAGCTACCGTGCTCATTACAAAAAACCTTCAATAGACCATGCAGTCCTCTGTTGTGTGCTTTGAGTGCCCTTTGAAAAGAAGTGGGTTTGTGACATTTTCTCACCTTTTAAGAAAAATGTAATGTTCCAGATGAAATGTTTGATCAGATAATCTTGATTCAAATAGAGGTCACAAAGAAGTCGCACATTTCATTAAGATCTGAGCTAAATCTATCAGACCATTAAATGAATCAGTTTGCAATTAAAATATGGAGGCCGATTACGTGTCGGCCTCCACATATCAATTCTAAAATGTATGTTGCATGTACATGATGGGATTCCGCCTGATTCCAAGTGGGTCACCATGCCCCAATAGCACAACCCATACATTTATGACCTGCTCAGATCAAGAGAAAAATGTATGCGGCAAAACACCATGGAATAGGAAATTCTATGAGGTCTTATGACTATAAAAATAATTTCCACATGGTAGTGCCTCATTCCATGAGGTTTTACTCCTAACGGCATGGTGCAAAACTACCACACGTGACGGTTAAATCCTATGTGGTTTTACTGTGATCACAATACTGTGCAATCTGTTATCAGGGCCCTCAAAGCTCAAAACAATGACATGGTTATTCAGTCAAGCATCGTTACAGGCACACACAGTTGAAATAGCAAATTTTGTTATTTCTGAAGCTGCAGAGATAGTAATACAAATGATAAATTAATTATAATTCATATCTTTCAATGTCATGGTATTCCTCCCAGATTAGGCTATTTTTGGCTCCGCAAAATCTATTCTATGAAAGCTCAATTTCATAAAGATGAGAGCACACCGTGGGCCTCATTTATGAGAAATGACGCATCGCTGCGTGAAAGCAGCGATGCGTCACTTCTCAGTGCGCACTCCTTGCGACATACCTGATGCGTCATATTTAATGTATGACGCATCATGTCGCAAGGAGTTACAGATACGTCAGTATTTCTGACGTATCTGTAAGCGCAAAAGTGACGCATTGCTGGAGTGTGTCACAAAAGTGACACAACTCCAGCAATGCGTCCTTTCACATGGGGCAAGCCCCATGTGAAAGGGTCTGCGTCAGTCTTACGCCTGCTGTGAGGCAGGCGCAAGATTTTGACGCAACGGCGTCCTAGAAGTGATGCAGTGAAATCTCATAGATTTCACTGCGACACTTCTACGAAGCTTTTTGCGGAGGAACGCCCCCCTGCATACATTATACCTGACGCAGGTATAATGTAGCGCAGGGGTTTACAAAGTGACGCATCTGCTTAGATGCGTCACTTTGTAAATAGTGCGCAACAGGAGGCACAAAAAGTGACGCATCGGAAGCACAAAACTGACGCAAGGCCTCATAAATGAGGCCCTGTGTCTTTATGTGATAACAAGTTTGTTAAAGTTACTTTCACCCCAGCCTCCTTGCTTCAGCTCCCGTCCCTGTCAATGCTGTAGTCCTATTTGAATCATCACATTCTAACAGAGTATGACAGAGGCTAAGTTCTGATTCCATAGAAGGTATACATACAAAACTGTATCAATGATACCACAATTCTACCCTACGGTAGAACCAGGATTGGCTTTTGATGGTAAATTCAGTGGTGGCCGAATAACATTGCTCAGAAACAAAATCAAAACGCATGCATTATTTTTTGTTTTACCAATGAGCCCAATTCAGTTTGAATTGCCACCTAAATTCACTCCCCTGGCACACAACAGAAAATGGCAGATTTCACAATTGAACAAGAAAGAACTACCTGTTGTAGGAAGCTGGCTCTGTATATGGTATACCACTAGGTGGTTATACCGTGCACAGAGTCCAGGGATTCCCCCAGAAGTGTGCAGGGCTCAATTTAAACCCAAAGTGCTGTATTTGTGGTAGGGTGGGCGAGCTTCCTTAGGCCTAACAGAGAGGAGTTTAAGACATTTGTTATACATACAGTGACCAATAAATGACACACAACTCAAAAGGGATATCCAAACCAATTTTAGAAAAATAAGCTTTGTTCAAGATTTATTTTACGATCAAGATGTTTCGCAAAAAGGTAAGTACGTTTTTCAGGAAAAATACTTTATTCTTTAAAAAGTGGACACAGCAGTTTTCAAGCTTTGCAATGTTAACCTATGGAGAAAAACAATCATGCGGTTTTACAATACACACGACTTACAGTTCCAGTCTTCAGGGTTCAGATTGGCACCAAAACTATAACAACCAGCAGCTCGGGCGGCCAGATGCAGAGGTCATATTCAGGGTCAGTGCCCTATGTTAACCAATGGAAATTGGGGGTTCTCGAAGATGCACTGCTCACAGGTGAGTAAAGCGGTAGGGAACAAACTCTTGGAGTTAAGATGAGTACAAAGGGGAATGAGTTATAACGGGGTAAACCCTAAGAACTCTCTGACCTGGGTCAGTTAATCAAGTACGTATAAAGGTGGTCGGAGTCTATTGCTTTGATAGGCACCAAATGTCACAAATCAAATTTTTAACTCAAATAATAAACAGTCCAAACAGTTCAGTGCATGTTATTATTTATATCTAGGTGCAACGTAAATACGATACTTAGTATCACTCAATAAGTATCAGGATATGAGCAATCAAACAGAGGCGTATCAATTATTTGCATTGAGTCAAAATAAAACAATCACAATAAAATTCAGTGCAGCCTTTACAGTCTGGTTTAGATCAGTAGTTCCATACTACTCTTTTACATAGGATCTGTATAAATCCATTAGTTTCTCCTATGTTTAGAGGAATGATGCGGAGTAGTCGTCTACGTTTCGACCCCTGGTTGTAAGGGTTATTGGAAACCTCATGCTGGGGTCTTCATCAGGACACAAAGAAAACTGGAGCGCATTACGTAAGGCAGATTCATTGGCCGTTACGATAGGACCATCCTCGGTTCCTATGTTGTGGAATATAGCTGGGACGTAGTCGCTTTCCAATTAATATGTTTGTAAATATCAAAGTTGTCATCTATCCACCGCTGTCCATGGGGGTGCGTGGAGAATCTCACTGACCCGGTGGTTCTAATCGGCACCGAGATGATAGCGTCTGCATCTCAGCCGGTCGAAGAGTAGTATGGAACTACTGATCTAAACCAGACTGTAAAGGCTGCACTGAATTTTATTGTGATTGTTTTATGGTCACAACACCTTTACCCGGTCCCCACTTTTATCCCATCACACCCATTCCCTCTAACTACCTCCTTTTCCTTTCACCGAGAGCGCGTTGATATATCAGAATGTAATTAATTCCTGATAACTGATAACCGCATATATGAAAAGGTTTACCATTGAATTGAATCACATTTGTGTCTTCCAATAGATTTTGACTCAATGCAAATAATTGATACGCCTCTGTTTGATTGCTCATATCCTGATACTTATTGAGTGATACTAAGTATCGTATTTACGTTGCACCTAGATATAAATAATAACATGCACTGAACTGTTTGGACTGTTTATTATTTGAGTTAAAAATTTGATTTGTGACATTTGGTGCCTATCAAAGCAATAGACTCCGACCACCTTTATACGTACTTGAGTACAAAGGGGGCCACAAGGCAAGACAAAACTTACACCCTCAGCAGCTCATGGGCAGCCGGCCAACACAGCGTTGGGCGCCAAATACAATTCAATGGGGGAGATCAAGGTTGAAACATTGCAGGCTCGGGACGGGAAGCCGGACGAAGGAAACCTACAGCTGTCCAGATAAGTAGATATGCTAGGGAATGTAGGGATACCAGCAGTCAGGATTTTCAAGGCCCAGATGCTTTGGGTGCTGGGGTGTCCTTAGGCGGCGGATTTCAGCTTACCCGGCAGGTCACTGTCAAGGGGAGAGTTTGAGTTTTGGATGTAGGCATCAAGGGGGAGTTCAGCAGGTGCCAGCCCAGGGTGGACTCATGCTCAGAAGTGCAGGGGAACCTTCACAGGACCGGAGGGCCACTTGAACTCGGGCCATGGGCATAGGGTGCAGAGGTGGATTCATAGGTGAGTTTGCGGTTCCTCATGGCGGTGTTCTTTTTTTTGTATATGGTTCCTTCTGGACAGGTCCGCTGCTCACAGGGGATCTAGAGTCTTTATCGAATGCAGGGAGTTCTCCCTGGGCTTTTGAGGTCACTGGGTCTGCAGGATGAGTCATATTTTTGTAGCAGAGGTGAAAAGCAACAGACAGGCCAGCTGGGCTTGCGCAGAGTCAGTCTTTGGCCCTTCTTCTCTCGAGCTGGAGCGGCTCCTCAGTATCCGGGCTACTTAGGTCATCATATATCTGCTTTCAGGGTCTGCGGGAGGCACCTAAATATTAGTGTTAGGGGCGTTATGAGAGAATAGTAGGTAGGGGCCTGAGTTCCTTACCTGGGGGTTCTACACTCACTATTCAGTACTACTAGTGGGCCTGCAGCACTTGTTGTGTCGCCCACTTAATTAGCCTTTTTAAACATAGCTCAAGTCTGCCATTGTTGTCCGGGCATGCAGTTTCAAACTTTCATCCCTACCTGGCAAAATAAACCTTTTGCAGAGGCCTAACCTTTCCCTTTTGATACATATACGTCACCCCTAGGGTAGGTCCTAAACAGCCCATAGGACAGGGTGCATTGTACTTTAAAATGTGTACTTTTAGGTTTTACGTATCCTGGTAGTAAAAAACTCTCAAATTCTTTTTTCACTATTGTATGGTCAAAGTATAACATTGGGTTACCTTATTACCTTTAATAAGTGATAACTTTTGTTTGAGAGCAGGTAAGAATGCCATGCTTGCTGTTTGAGGAACTGTAATTTAAAACCCCTTTCATGGCACAATTCTGAAAAGTACACTTTTTAGAAAGTTAGCATTTTCTTGTCCGGACCATTTGTGTCTACAGGCTATTTCGTGAGTCACATGTCTAAGTGTAGTTGGCAGTTGGTCTTTGTGAATTCATCCCAGCCAGCCACACAAAAGAGGTCCCGGATGTTGTCAGGATGAGCGAACCGTGAACAGCCCTGCACTCACCTTACAGACACTGCCTCAGCTCACACACAAAGAACTTCACATGCAGACAGACTGGGACCAGGACAAGGAGGCAGGACATTTCAAACACCAGAAGCTTCTCTCACCTCAAAGCTATCTCCATGTACAAAAATGGGACCATCAGACCCACTCTTCAGATTACTTCTGGATCTGTGAAAGACTCAGAAGAAGAACTTCTCTGCTGCCCTGATGCTGGATCGGCTGTCCTGTTGCACTGCAGCAAGAAGGGCTGCCCTGATGCATGAGAAAGGAAGACTGGACCAGCTACTTAAACTCAGAACCACCAGAGTGACTAAAGGCCTAGCTCACTGGCCTCCTGTTCTGAGTCACATGGACATAAGAAGCTCCAAAGACTTTCCCTGCATCTGCCCAGCGGCCCAGACTCAACTGGACCTGCCTGTGCCCTGCTTCTGGCCTCTGCTGGAGTGAGTCCTGATCCCCAAAAGGTGTATTCCATGTCCTAGACCCATGGCTGGCATCAAAGTGTATCCCCCTGGCCCCACTAGGGTTCAACTTGATGCAGCATGAAGCAGGACCTTGCATCCCCACTCCTCGCAGCTCCTCATCTGAACTGACATAACAAGATACAACTTAACACAGGACCTCACCTCGCAGCCCTTGTGGTGCCTCATCGGAACCAACGCAGAGTGACGCAATGCTCTGCATCAAGGACATAAGGTACAGTTCCCAGTGGGACCAACCTGGTCCTTATATCCGGCCCGCACTCCATCGTGGTCAGCCTGAACATGTGACCTTGTCTCGGTCCAGCGTGAGCAGATATCCACAGTTTGCACTTTGTGCTTTTAGGCGCTAAACTGACCTTAAAACTTTGAAATTGCATATCTCCGGTTCTACTCATTGGTTTTTTTTCATCTTGGTGCCAAATAATTTATTACATTTAACTCTATTTTTCTAAATTGCTGTTGAATTTTCCTTATGTTTTGTTTTCACTTTAATCCTGTTTAAGTGTTGCATAATTACTTCACACATTGCCTCTAAGTTAAGCTTGACTGCTTTTGTGCCAAGCTACAAGAGGGTTTAGCACAGCTTACATTTTTTACTTTTATGGTTCACCCTGACAAGGATTGCAGCAGTTGCTTGAAAAGGGCTAACACATCCCCCAACCAACTCCATTTTTCACAAACAATAGTTCAGTTCCATACATACTTCCTCTGTGAGGCAAACTTACTCCATGTAAAACAGCCCCTTTTAAAGATGCAGAATCTTCAGCCGCTGATGAGCTCAATAATGAAGAACCCAGGGGATATCACTTGACAGGAGGAAGACAGAAGCCACACTAATCTGGGGATTACTCTATAGATATGTTGTCATAATGGAGGACTCCATGAAGCTCCTTCTTGATTGCCATAATCTTGTAATCCAGAATGGGAAGCATTGCAGAGACTTAATTGATCGAGAATCTAAAACATTTGCCCTGATTGGATGGAGTCAGGTGGGACTTCTGTTCATTGAGAGCAAACCCGAACTCTGAATGGGTTTGATTGTCAGAGGCAGTTGTTGAAAAAGAGAAGCCTTGTACTGTGACATTAGGAGGAGTTTGTCTAATTATATAATTAGACCAATTCATCTGGCATATAAGATCTTTACCACTGGGTAAATGAGCTTGGTGAAGCACAAAGGCGCAAAGATAGTCTAACCAGCAGAGCCATAAACTCAAAGATTTGAGACCGCCAATGAAATTGAAATGGAAGGATTTGTCAGTGAGGAGGAAAAATTGGGATTGTAAAGTATGTCTCCACCAGGCTGAGACTCACCAATAATCTCCTCTGAAGAGATCTCTCAAAAAATAGAACCCTTCCATCTTGAAGTGTCTACAAAAGACCAAGGCATTGAAGTCTGAAAGGGTTATCACCAACCAGTATCCTTCACCTATTCATCCACAGAAAATATGTTGCTCTTGACAACCCTCAGATATGAGGTAGACAAAGGTGAATGGATAGCTTTTGAAGAAGAGATAAGACTGTCTTAAAAATCAAGGCATCATGGGTGAGAAGTGGCAATTGTAAGAGGAGCTTATCCTGCGTCTTAGACCTACAAGGGAAGAAGCCTCAACACTAACTTGGTAATGAAGAAGCTGAGCTACCATCTCAGATGCTGCCACAGAAGAGGCGACCTACACCACAGCCTCTGCAATTGCTGTTGCAGAAACAGAATTGGTGCACCAGCATTTGGAATGGGTGCATCGCCATTGTAACTGAATCACCGCATCGCGGCTACTGTAGAGAGATGATCAACTCATCCCCTTGGCTGCATGGAGAAAACACGGTGCATCGGCTTAGGAACCAACGCATCTCATCTCAGATCTGGTGCCATTATTGCATGGGGAAAATCGACATATTGTCTTGAATGCGGGATGGACACAGATGCATCGCTTGGCTGCACCCCACATCTCGCTGTTGTGACCAAGCCCAAAGTACTTTTGTTCAACAGGCCTCATGTGGCTCCTGTATACGGCCTTCTCTCTATCGCAGGCAGCTAGAACTCTTGCCTTTTCCATTGTCCAGTACTATTTTTCACTTATATCTTTAAAAAATAATATCTCAACTTCTACTTATTGAATTTTTGTCATTTTTGTCATTTTGGTCTTGGTTTATTTATAAAATCATAATCTATTTCTCTAAATTGGTGTGGGGTCTTTTTGTCATGTTTTCACTATGTTACTGTTCGAAGTATTGTACAAATACTTTACACATTGCCTCTTAAGTTAAGCCTTCCTGCTCTATTCACTTTGTATAGTGTTTTACTATCTACCGCTTGGTATTCTTTATTCATGCTGTTAAAATGCTTTTTTTTTCTTCTTATGGTTTTTTTCCTTTTTGTCCACCTAGAAAAACAAAATGTACATGAAAGAGTATGCAATAGGGTTTCTATTGTGTCTGTATAACCTGTGTTTGAATCCTGTGCAAAAAATAAAAACATGGAAAAAAGTATAATAAGCCTGCCTGCTCTGTGTCAAGCCACCAGAGGCTGAGAGTAGGTTATTTTGTGTATCTGACTTACCCTAACTAAGATTGTGGTTCCTGCTTGGACAGGGTGCATAACTCTGCCAACCAGAAATCTAGTTTCCAACAATAATCCATGCTTCCGGTCCTGCCATTTTTATTTGAAATTACCTGGTCTTGTATTCTCAGATGTAATGTAATTACAACTCGAAACCCTTATAAGGATCATAATTCGTGATAGACACAGAAAGAGGTCTATGAGCCTGAAGAAAACCCCAAGAACCTTGAAATAAGGCTGGAATATGGCAAATTCATGGCCAGGGTAGATTGATTCCCCTGTAGTGTGCTTTTATTTCCACACACTGCTTCACTAACAATGGTATTTGGCAGCCAGAAGGTATTTTTTATTTGTACTTTCATACCCTCTGGTTTTCCTTTAGGACACCTCATCTTCAGACCACTAACACATAGGGACAGAAAGAGCTCCTCCTGAGGAAGAATTGTAGCTGGTACATCCTTTGACCAACGTGAAGAGGAGCCCTATGATGAGGTGTGCCACCCGAGGAGTGGTTGAGAGAGCTTTTGTCCTATAAACAAAGGGGTTTCTCACATGAAATGCCATTACCAGAGATAGAACCTTCATAGACAACTCTCACTGATTTGTAGTAGGAAAAAAGTATTGTAGACGGGAGGGTGTACTTTTGGTTTTGGCTCCCTTCTCCTCTTAATTATTGATTTATCATGAAATCTTTATTTTACAGCACGCATTGCCCTTACAATTGAGATAAATTGCTGAATCTCACAAATGACATCATCGAGGAGTCTACTACCAGGGACCAGTCCTTCAGTTATCAACAAATACAACCTGTGGCTTATAGGTGTGGTGCCAGGATTTGATATATAGTAATATTGCCAGAAATGATGATTAAATATTGTCCCATTGGAGTTAAAAATGGAAAATCTACACCCAATGAGATCATACTTTAGTAAACATTATCCAGGACACAACATGTGTGTCAGACAATATATCTATACACATTGTTTTGATATACTAATTTGCTCCATGTACTCGTCAGGTGAGCAGTGCTTTTCTCATTTAAAAAGATATGTCTATAAATAAATATTGTACCTAGGTTTTAGACTTGTCATCCTTAGGGTGGTCTCCCTCCAAACATTTTGCCTGTGCTTGCCGCTTTTTGCTGAAATCTATTTTTGCTAGCTTTAGGACTCTGTGCCATTTGCTACTGCTAGCCAGTGCTTTTAGAGTGGTACACATATACCCAGGCCTGTAAATTAAGTGCTACTACTAGTCGGCCTGCAGCACTTATTGTGCAACCCACTTAAGTGGCCCCATAAAACATGTCCCAGACCTGTCATCGCAGCCTGTATGCAGTTTAAACTGCCAATTAGAATTGGCAATATACCCCTCACAGCAAACCTTAAACTTATGTTTTATTGCATATATGGCACCCCGAAGGTAGGCCCTAACGCAGCCCATAGGTTGGGTGCATGGTAATTAGAAAGTTGGACATATACTTTTAAGTTTTACATATCCTGATAGTGAAAAACTCTTACATTCGTTTTTTACTAGTGTGAGGTCTACCTCCCCCATAAGATAACACTGGAGTTCCGTATTACATTTAATAAGTGCTAATTTATGATTGGGAACAGGTTAGTATGTCATATTTGGTGTCTGAGAAATCGCAATTAAAAATCCACTCTAATGGTAAAGTCAGATTTTAAGTTGTAATTTTGAAAATGCCACTGTTATAAATTTCACGTATTTTGGGGGTGGGCCCTTATATTAACAGCTAAATTGGGCATCTTTGAAATGTATAACTGTTGGAAAGTGGGTTATTGGTAGGGGCAAATGTAGGTCTGCCACTGGCAATAAGGCCACTAACACATGGTAGGACCCAGCATAGGTCTTAGAAAATTATTCCTATGCTCAACCCTTGGTAACATGGCTGCGAGCAGACAGGCTTAATTCAAAGACAGGTATGTAAAGCATTTAAAAACACAATTTCGGTAAATAATTAACACATAATAAAAATCCAACACCAATTTATAAAAATAGTAAATATTTTTATCTTTAAAATTACACCAAAAGGACAAAAATCCAATGTAGGGAACCGGAGATATGAATTTTCAAATATTTAATAAAATATAGCACTTAGAAAATTATAGCACCATATTGTGATACCTGTTCGCAATAGACCGGGGCCAAGTCAAAGTTTCAGGCTGGGCGCAATGGAGCCCTGAGCGGCTACAGCCCCCGGCAGGTCCCGGTCTCAGTTTCTAACTTCCCACTTAGAAACTTTTCTGGAGCTTTTCTCTCGAGGCCCCTTGAAGCTCCCAGCCAGTCCGGATTCGTTGAGGGTTCGCCGGCTTGACTTGGGATGAGGTCCCGGTGAACTTCCCTGGAGCGGACTTAGAAAATATTTAAAGTTTGCTTCAGCGGGACAACCCATGAATCCAGGCCCACACGCGATGGAAGGCAGGCGGCTTGGCTGTCGCAGTTGCTCCTGGTCGACTTTTCTACGAGCGGACGTAGAAACTTTGCTGGAGCTTTTTCTCACGGGGTCTCTATTCTCCTCATGTAGCCGAATCCGGTGAGGGTTCGCCGGCTTCAGATTTTCTCTAATCCCGGTCAATCTCTGGAAGTTGGAGCTATGGAGCTTTTAGCGGGATGAACTTGGTTAGCTTGGCAGACTCGCTGTCTCAGTTTCTACCTTCACACGTAGAAACTTTTCTGGAGCTTTTTCTCTCGAGGCCCCTTGAAGCTCCCAGCCAGTCTGGATTCAGTGAGGGTTCGCTGACTTGACGTGGGATGAGGTCCCGGTGAACTTCCATGGAGCGGACTTGGAAATTATTTCAAGTTTGCTTCAGCGGGACAACCCAGGAATCCAGGCCCACACACAATGGAAGGCAGGAGGCTTGGCTCTCGCAGTTGCTCCCAGTCGACTTTTCTACGAGCGGATGTAGAAACTTTTCTGCAGCTTTTTCACACGGAGTCTCTCAATGCTCCTCATGTAGCTGGATCTGGTGAGGCTTCGCCAGCTTCAGATTTTCTCTAGTCCCGGTCAATCTCTGCAACTTGTAGCTATGGAGCTTTTAGCAGGACGAACCTTGGTAGCTTGGCCGGCCCGCGGTTGAAAGCAGGCGGCCTGGCTGGCCAGGTTGAGTCGGTCCCTCTATGGAGCTTTTTTTCAAAGTTGGTCCAAAGTTCTCCAAACTTCTTGAACTTCTTCCTGAAGTTCCTCAAGGAGTCCCACACTGTTTCAAACTCATTCAAAGGGTCTGGAAGCTCCAAGATCGTCCTTGAAAGTTGAGGACTTCAGTTCCCACAATCCACTGGTACAAAACCCTTACAAATCCACTGAAGGATCTCCAAGGTGTAGATTTAGTTGGTGATGTTCCAGTTGAGCTCTATTAACCTGTAGCTTTCAGGGAGTCTACTCTTTAGTTCTTTTCCAGCACGATAATCCACATGGCTGTAGTTTCAGATGGTGCCGTCTTCAAAGGTCACGCCTTAGAATTCTATGCACAGCAAAATCTTCTCAGCAGGGCACTTCTTCATTCAGTTTCAAGCAGC
Source organism: Lissotriton helveticus (assembly GCF_964261635.1). Lineage (NCBI taxonomy): Eukaryota > Metazoa > Chordata > Amphibia > Caudata > Salamandridae > Lissotriton > Lissotriton helveticus. The sequence continues at coordinate 1,885,373,053 of NC_136067.1, forward strand.
AGATCTGGAGAGTTCTGGCCCTCTCAGATACTTATTCAAAATTATCTGGGTCAAGCAGCAGGTCACTCCTGACCAATGAGATCCGGGTAACTGCTCAAGGCGATGACCACATCCTGTAGAGTGTGGCATTATTTTGTCCCAGAGTGCGGGAAATCTTCCAAATCCTTAATGGCTAATTTTCCAGCAGAGAGTCAAGACCTGGCTAAATAAACCCCCAGGGATGGCTTATTTCCCTCAGGTATGGCTTATTTCCATAGACTCTCCCACTACCTCTGCACATACCTTCCATAAGCCTAACCCAGACTCTGGGTCAAAAGTGTAAAAGTGTAACTGACACCCAGGCCTCCCATCTGCCTTTGAAGAGCAGGGTTTATGACTCCACCCCCTGGCCTGGGATTCCTATGGACCAGCACATTGCCCTCCCAGCAGAGCTGATAACCCCAGGGTCTCTTTATCACCTCTTCAAAGCAGCCTGGCTAATCCAGTTAACTCTGACCAATCAAGGCAGACCACTGGAAGGCTGAATTTGGACTTACAAACAAGAAAGTCTTATAACTTCTTTTTATGCACACTTTAGGAGAAATTCAACAATAGGATATTGTAGAATTTACTACTACCATTCTGGGAAGTCTTTGAATGGTCAGTCTAGTCCTCTCCTATCAATAATTATTAATCAATAACTTCCTACCATGTTAACCTATGCAAAGGGTTTTGCAATGGGAAAATTGACCTGGTCATTTTTCCAGCACCAGGACTTACAAAACATATTTTACAAGTACTTATATCTACAGGAACCTCACCCCATGCGCAACTAGGGGAGACTCTAGGGGTCTGAATCTATAGAAATATTGCAGATTCTCCTTTTACTGTGCTCCTAGCATCAAAGTCGAATTTGAGCAGCACTTTACCACAATGTGGGGAGTGAAAATTTGAAATTTCACTTTATCCAGGCATATAAAAACTCATTTTATAAGGGTATCCCTTATAGACAACTAACCCCTCTCCCCTGGGATACCTAGGGGAGACCCTGGGGTCCCTAATATGCCAAAACATTGTAGGTTTTCCATTTTAAGTGCCCCTACCACTAAAGTCGAGTTTGGGCACAATTTACTTTTTAAAAGCAGTCCTGGCTCCCAGGGCTGTTTTTAAACTGACCTCAGGCTTCAGCAGTGCACACATGCAAGTGCAGAAAAAGCTGCTGGCCTCTAAACTGCCATGCCCCAGGGTACTGGGGACTTCTAGGCATTTTCAATCCCCTACCCTATTATATACTAGGGTCTTATGGGGTAGATCATGCCAATTACAGGGATACCCCACCATACCATAGTGTACCCTCCTAGTATATGCTAGGTATTTTAACTGTATTCTAATGTGTTCCTTTCAGCTTACCACTGGCCCTGGGCCTGGTCAGGCAGAGCCCAGGGTCAGTCAAAATCAGTTACCACCAGTATCAGTCAGCAAAAAGTTGCGGGGTGCCCAGGGCACAGGATGACTTTGCTACAATAACCATCAGGGATCTAGCTGCATTTTTCAACCATCAACTTATAAAATGAAGGTCAAGTAAATTATTTATCTTGACCCTTGCATTTATTCACAGTTTTTTTATTATCATTTATATACATGTAAACATATCTAAAAGTGCCACATTTACAGAATATTTGTACACATATATGCACACATGGCTTATCACTCTTAAGCCGTGATTATACAAAAGATACTTTGTGACACTACACTGTATATTATGCTTTAAAAAGAAAAAAATGTAATAGTGCGCATATTACAAACCAACAATTTCGACAGCAAACCTAATATTGCTACTTAAACCTGCCAGCAATTTCAACATAGTGCGGAGGATATAATCACAGTAATCTTCTGTATTGTGGACGTCTTCCTATGAATGTCTCTTGAGGATTCCAAAATTATTAAATTATGGTGGGATTTCAATTTAATGTAGTTGCCCACTACACAGATGGACTCTCCCCAAACATTTTCCGTTGATGCATTTCAAACCTCTTGTTATTTATTGGGTTCTCCTCAGGCTCTGACTGGCTGTGTACTCATGTAACTTGTGTCTATGAAGCTTGAATTCTTCTACCAGAGAGAATCCTTTTTGTTCTGCCTTCATTCTGCTTTTGATTTTGTCCGAAGTTTGAATGATGGCGTACCTTGCTGTCCTCCCATTCTAATGAGAGGAGAGCAATGAACGCTCGTTCCAACGAGAAGAGAGCAAGGAACGCTGTCACGCAAACTTCAGAATTAAATCAAAAGCAGAATTTGACTTAAATGGATTTTGGCACCTACAGGGTTGCGTTCTTCTCGATCAAGTCGCTGCTATAAAGGGTGGCCCTGATTGGAGACTGAAGGGAAAAGAAGGAAATGGGTGAATTTGCACCACATTTCCTTCAATGATGCTGACTCGAAGCAGGTGGTCTCCCCGCTACGGTTGGCTCAAAAGAAAGGCCCTTCATGATCCGGACAGCGGTATCCTTGTCCTCACCGCTCTCTAACAGCTGCTTTTCCCCCTACATCACCAACATTGTAATATAGCGTGCGGACTGCCAACAAAGTGGGTGGGGAATCTGATGCTGTTTCAACAGCAGTACCATTTCCGCCAAGATCGGAATCAGGCCCCTAAGACTCAACGCAGAAATCAGCACCAAAACTTCACCCAGAGGCTCCCCGACTATGGCGCCTCCTCCTCTGACATTTTGACCTTTTAGGCTGAATTGAGTTTCCTTAAACTTTCAAAATTGAAAACCCTGGTTCTATTGATTGGATTGTTGTCATTTTTTGGTGTCAAATAATGTTTTAGAATGTACTCTAGTTTTCTAAATTGATGTGGGATTTTTCTTTTGTTGTATTTTTACATTATTGCGGTTTATGTGCTGCATAAATACTTTCCACGTTGCCTCTAAGTTAAGCCTGACTGCTTTTGTGCCACGCTACCAGATGGTTAAGCACAGATAAAATTTAGTGACTTTTGTGGTCCAACCTTTTTTTGTGTTTAAAAAGCTTTATTTAATAACATGAAAAAGATACATACGGCCAGTCAGTATACAGTATAAATAATAAGCATTAAAGTACAAAGTACAGCCAGCATTAAAAACAAAGAGGAAAGCTATTTATATTTTATAATAACAATAAGGGCAGGAAAATAAAGGGAAAGAAGGGAGGATGAAGGAGGGAGAAATAACTCTTACAACTAAGGAACGTGTTACATTGCCGAACATTGAATGATTATAAAGGCAATCTTATAATAATTAGAAAGACAATGTGCCAACAAGAAATCAGATAAAAAAGAACATAGAAATAAAACAATTATGGAGGTTTAAAATGTTCAGCACGTATACAAGAACTTTTTACATTCTTATCTAGATATAATGTAAGTGGCAACCAGAAGAGGTCTCTATTCACAAATGGTTTACAGGAGGAGGCAAAAGCAATATCCAGTAGATGATAATGGCACAGATTTTTCCACCAGTGTTAAACAGAGAGTTTTAATGAGTTTTCCAATTAAGTGACATTTGCTGAACGGGTAAAGCCAGCTTAAGGTCAAATAGACCATGTTGAGAAGTAGGGAGTTCTAGAGAGTCTAATAAACTCCCTGAGAAAAGAGTGACATTATAAAAGGGAAGGTGTACTTTAAATATAAGAGAGATATCGTACCAGATTTTCCTCCAAAAAGAGATAACCTTAGGGCACAGGAAGAGAAGGTGCACTAGATCAGCTGAGGGGGATCCAGATGTCCAACAGTTCATATTGGATAAATGGGAAAAATAGCCATAGATATAGGAGTAAAGTATAGTCTATGATATCAGAAAAACATAGATTGAGTGACAGTTGCAGATCTAGAGATTTTGAGAGAACGGCTCTAAAGTTTGTCCCAGAAGATGATGCTTTATTCACAGCGCAGATCAGATTCCCATGCAAGTTCCACTTTACTCTTAGGTCGAGCAGGATCAGGCGATAAGGCATGTATATATATTAAAGATGCCTTAGGGAGGTTAACAAGAATCCTAAGAAGAGAATTCTCTCCAGAAGATTGGGGAGTAGAGGGAGTAGAGTTAAATATGTCAAGAATGATTACCATTAAAATAGAGAATCTTTGGTGGCTTAGCGGGCGATGATGGCGGTCACAGCTTGCTAGAGCTCCCGCCGGCCTGACACATATCCGGCTGTTTATCCTGGCCCCCGGACCCGAACAGTGCACCACTTGTGGGGCGAGTGTAGCGGAAGGTGCTAGGAGTTCTCCGACGCCGAGAGTGGTGCCCCTGGGCCATTTGATGCGGCTGAACCGCCGGCAGCAGTTGCGGCCTAGTCTCGACTGAAGAAGTCGGGACCTCGATTTTGGCGCCGCCGAGCAGGAGGGCTTGTGGGTGGGCCGGCCACACTACACTTTGGCCTGGGCCCGGAGCCTATTTGAGAAGGCGGCTGCCCTGGTCCCAGACCTGCCATACGGACCGCTTGTGAGACACGTGTGGCGGAGGGTGCTGGGAGTTCTCCGATCCTATGAGCGGCGCTCCTGGGCCGTTTGCTGCAGCTGAACTACATTGCGGCCTAGTCCCCCACAGTGAAGCCGGGACCTCGATTTCGGGACGGAGGGCTTGTAAGTGGGCCGGCCGCACTGCCCTCTTGCCTGGAGCATATTGGAGACGGCGGAGCAGCGGGTGAGTCCCCAGCAGTCCTGCCTGTGACTGCGGTGGTGATTGGGGCACGAAGGACATTGTGGGGAGCGGCGGCCTACATCGCCACGGCGCAGCCGGGGCCTCGAGTTTGGTGGTGGTGTCTGACGTCGGCCGCAACAGAAACGCGGTGGGATCTGGGACCTGAGGCCTTTGGTGTATGGCCCTCCTCGGATGCCTGGGTGGAGCGCTGCTACACTTCCCCTGACAGCGGGCTGGTGAATGGCAGGACGGACTGGCGAGGATTGTGCCCGTGTCTGGCGCAGCCTGGAGGCGGGCTATAAACAGTGAGTGTCTTCCCCTGGGGCCCCGATATTGGCGCTAAGGCGGCTGGCCGTGGGAGGACGACTACTAGAGTGCGTAGGGCCGCAGTGCCCGGTGGCATAGTGCAAACGACCAGCAGCAAGTGGGCCACGGAACTGAGAAGTAACAAGGCATAATCGTGACTGGCCTGTGGTACTAGTGCTATCCCCGACTGTCCCGGTCGCCAGTGGCAGTGGGTCGTCTACACCCAGGAGCAGGGGAGCCACTGGGTTGGCTTGCGCTGGACATTTGCTGGAGGTGCGAGGTGTCTGCGCTAGTGCAAGTGTTTATCACATAGAGGCCCCTAGGGTGAACTGCAGTTATGACCAGGGGAGGAGGTGGTCCCTCCAAGCAGGGGCCCATCGATAAATTTACGGGACCCCCAGTGTGGGGCCAGGGCCATCTGGAGGAGGGCAGGGAGCAGGACCGGACAATGCGGCGCTTATGGCAGCAATCACTCAGTCAAGAGATATGCTGGACGCCAAGATTGGGGCGGTGGGTGCGGATGTGACCCTGCTGCGTCAGGACCTACGAAATGCAGTGGCCCGGATTACCGAGACGGAATCCAGAATCTCGGTGGTGGAAGACGACGTCGGGACCCTGAAGCAGAAAATGGCGGCGATGGAAAACATTCAGAGGGGCCTGGCGCTCCGTGTGGAAGATGCCGAAGGACGCGCGCGCAGGAACAACCTTCGCTTTGTTGGATTTCCGGAGAGGTGTGAGAAAGGGAATATGGAGCAGTTTCTGTCCCAGTGGCTGGAGAGCTGGCTACCCCCGGGGGTTCTTTCCAACTGCTTTGTAATTGAACGCACTCATCGGGCTCTAACACAAAGACCACCGGAGGGTGAGCGGCCCAGACCAGTGATAGCCAGACTTCTGAATTATCATGATAGAGACGCTATCTTGCGGGAAGCAAGGACCAGAGTCTCCATTTTATTCGAAAATCAGAAGATAATGATCTTTCCTGACTACACCAGGCTGGTGCAGCAGCAACGACATTCCTTTATAGCCGCCAAGGCGAAACTGCGAGGCCTGAAAATCCAATACTCCCTGCTGTATCCGGCCCGCCTGCGGGTGGTTTTCCAATCGCGGACACACTTCTTTGATACCCCGGAGGCTGTCTTCAAATGGACGGACGAAACGGTGCAGGTCAGGCCGCATGCCCAACCGGGACTGAACCCGGGCCACTCGAGAGAATCGTTGCGGGAACGGGGAGACCAACCTGCCCGAAGCAGAAGGAACCGGAGGTCCAGATCACGGAAGCGCTCCAAATCCGTCGATGGGACACAAGATAGTGCGACAGTGGAATCCGATCACTCTGGCCAGGACCACTGAGGGCCTGGAGAGGACTGTGTTGCTTTGTCGGTGTCATGGGCCCCAGCTGGGTGGAGTCGGATGGCCTAGTCCTATCACTTAGAGACGTGAACACTGTCTGTATTACTGATTCTACATGATGCCTTATGCATGTGTGGGGTTGTGGGAGGGGTTCGGGGGGCTACTTTATTGGGGCTACAAGCCTCCTTCTAGGGTGGGAGTTGACTGGGGGGGGGTGTTTCTACTGTTTGCAGGGGTGTTGGGATCCATTGGTATGGTTGGCCTTGGGCCCTCCGTTGTGGGCCCGAGGTTGCCCATGCCGCGACAGGTACTTCAGAGTTTTATGAGGTATAGGGGTGGGGGGAGTGGGGTCAGGGGAGGGGGGGAGGAGGGGTTGGGTTGGGGCTGACTTGGGTTGAGGTGGGGGGAGGCTGTTGTTGTTGTGGGGGGGACTTGGGGTGGGTGGGGGGGCTGCACGTGGGTTTATCTGATCTCCTTATGTTGGTGTTGAGTGTGTGGGTGAGGCGCAGCGGGCCTGCTTGGTTAGTCCCGCTTGATTATGGCTGAAGTACCCCCGGGGCTCCTCGGTGAGTCCATGCGAGTAGAGACCTGGAATGTCAGGGGGATGCTCGACAAGATCAAACGGGGGGCAATTTTGCGGTGGGGGAAGAGGGAGGCTGCAGATGTACTATTGCTACAGGAAACACACATGATGGGATCAAAGGTGCTTAGTCTGCAGAAGTTTGGCTATCACCAAATATTCCATGCTGGGTTCTCTCTGGGGTCCAGGGGGGTTGCCGTCTTGGTGCATCGCAAGTTGGCCTACATCCACGAGAAACAGTGGGCGGATCCACAGGGTCGCTACATTTTTATAAAAGGGAAGGTGGGTACTGAACCGGTAGTGTTTGGAAGTGTTTATGCCCCAACTCCATTACAGTGGTCTTTATCTGAGAGGTTGTTTGCGGTGTGGGAAGACATCCCAGAGTCCCTGGCTGTGGTGGGAGGCGACTGGAACGAGGTAATGGATGTATGTGTGGACCGTCAGAGATTACAGAGAATGTTGACGGCTGCCCCCCCTACCCGATTGAGTGCACTGGTGCAGGGGATGGGCTGGGTGGATGTGTGGCGCCATTTGCATCCCAAGGCACGCGAGCACACGTATGTTTCTGCGGTACATGGCTCCTTCTCGAGACTGGATTATGTGTTTGTGCCTAATGGGTGTCTGGACAGAGTGCAGGAGGCGGGGATCTTGCCGAGAGGATTGTCTGACCACTCCCCGGTGGCAGTTAGGGTTGACCTACTTAGGAAACGACACCCGTTCCGGTGGAGGATGTCCTCGTGGCACCTTCAGCAGCCTGATTATGTCCAACATTTGCGGGGCGCGATTGCTCATTACTGGCAGGAAAACCTAGTGGGCGACATGGATGCAGCTGTAGTTTGGGAAGCCATGAAGCCCACCATACGGGGTGTGGACATCGCGTGGTGTGCGGCGGCCTGTAGACGGCGCCGTGAAGGGGTCGCTGACGCAGTCACGCTGGTGGAGACCCTAGAACTGCGGTGCCGAGGAGGGGGCGACGAGACTACAGTGCGGTTGCTCCTGCAGGCACAACAGTCCTATGCATCTGTTTTACTCGATGAAGCTAGACAGGCGTGGCTAGCCACGCGGAGTAGAGTATATCAATGGGGGGATAAGTCCTGCATGATGCTCCATAGGTTATGTCAACGTACTCTCCAACCGATAACGCTGCCGGGCCTCACTGCTGGGGACGGAGTGGTGATTACTGACCCGGCTGAACTGGCTGCGAGTTTTGCGCGCTACTATACGGCGCAGTATGCTCCGCGGGATTGTCTATCCCCGGATGAGGTCGCTAAATTTATTGACGACTTACCTCCGAGGGCGGTCTCGGATGAGACTAGGACGCTATTAGAACTTCCCCTTACGGCGGAGGAACTAGGAGACGCACTGGGACAACTCAACACCGGAAAGGCGCCAGGGCCAAGCTGCTTCCCGAGTGAATTCTACAAGAAATTCCAGCTCCAATTGGGTACCCATTACCGACGTGCGTTAGAGGCGGCGAAAACACGGGGTAGACTGCCGTCGGACTGGCGCCACGCCGAGGTCGTGGTCTTTCAGAAGCCGGGCAGACCCCCGGACAGACATGACTCTTATCGCCCCATCTCCCTGCTCAACATAGAGGCTAAAATACTGGCGAAGGCGTTAGCAAACCGCCTGCTCCCGTATGTGACGGACCTGGTCCATCCGGACCAGGCCGGATTTATGCCGGGCAGGGCGACGCGACACAACATTCGACGGGCGCAGGCGACGGTCGATGCCATGAGGGCCAAGGGGGAACAGGCGGCTCTGCTACTGGCGGATATTGATAGAGCCTTTGACTCGGTTAGCTGGGCGTACCTGTTTGCACTCCTACCTCGTCTCAATTTGGGCCCGGTGTTTATTTCCTATGTTAAATTACTCTATACTGATATCTCCGCGTCGGTGCGGGTCTCCGGGGCGGTCTCTGGACAGTTTCCGATTGGTCGGGGTACCCGACAGGGTTGCCCCCTCTCCCCATACTTATTTGCCCTGGCTATGGAGCCTCTGGCCGCTTGGGTGCGCATTGACGCGCAGATGCGAGGCTTTGAGTGGAGTGGGGGCCTTACTGATAGAATTGCGTTATATGCGGATGACGTCCTCTTCTTCCTTACTGACCTACACAAGTCGGGGCCCCGAGTTTTGGACATTATGCGTACTTTTGGGGAGGTATCGGGCCTCTATCTGAACCCACGTAAGTCTACCCTGTGGGCGTTGAATGGCGGGATGGTGGAGGACCCCTGGGCATCAGATCTACAGGTGGCGACCGGGGGATTGAAATACCTGGGAGTGTTCCTCTCAGACTCCGTGGATATTGCGTGGGAGCGTAACATAGTGCCTGTATGGGAGAGGGTCCAGGCGGACGTGAAAACATGGTCCCGGATGCCATTGAATATCTGGGTAGGTCCGCGATCTTCAAGATGGGGGCACTCCCGCGCCTGTTGTACCAGCTGCAGAGCTACCCTCACTTAATTGCCCCCCAGTGATTTCAGCAGGTCAACTCTGTGTTGGGCCGTTTCTTGTGGGCAGGGGGTGCTGCTAGAGTGGCGCTGCGGACGTGCTTCCTGTCCACGTACTGTGGTGGTCTGGCCACGTCGGACCTATTGTCCTATTATCAGGCCTCGCAGCTCCTGATACTTAACGAATGGTGGTATGGAGACAGGGGAGACCCTGCATATGCTCTAGAGCGCTCGCTGATGGGCAGTAACATACTCCAGAAGACGTTGCCATGTGTCACGCGAGTGGTTTTTGTTGTATGGCGACAGGTGCTGCGTCGCATGGGCTGGTGGGGTAGACTGACGGCGGAGACTCCGTTGTGGAAGAATGGGCAGCTTCCCGCGCTGGCCTCGCTGGCGGGGTTTGACGGCTGGGATGCCATTGGGATTTCGTCATTGGGTCATGTGCTGACTGGGGTCACCCTCAAATCGTTCCAGGAACTCAGCACTGAATTTCACATGCCCAAGACCCAATTTTTTCGGTACCTACAGTTCCGCCATGCCCTGGCACCTAGCATAGCTGACATGGAGGCACTCCCGGAATTTAGCCCAGTTGAAGCGAAGGTCTTCATGGGAGACCTTGGAGATAAGAAGGTGTCCCGAATTTATCAAATGCTGGTCACTCACTGCTCTGCCACCATGCATTCCCTCAGGGCAGCCTGGGAGGAGGATGTAGGTCCCCTAGATGAAGATGATTGGAGGGAGGCCCTGGAATCCCCACGAGGGGCTGCCATTGCAATACGACTTAGGCTGATCCAATTTAAGTACTTACACAGAGCCTACTACACCAGAGAGCGGTTGTGGAAGGCGGGATTGATTGGATCTCCGGAGTGTCTGCGCTGTGGGGCTGCAACGGGCACGCTGTTGCATACAGTGTGGTCATGTATTGGGCTGGTTAGATTCTGGAGGGGTGTTTGGAATTGCTTGTCTGAGGTGTTGGGATGGGATCTGCCCCGAACCCCTCGATTAGGTTTGCTCCATGTACTGGAGGGCATAGGTGGCAATATATATAAACGTCACTTGTTGTTGCTGGGGCTTGTTGTTGCCAAAAGGGACCTGGCCAGAGCATGGAAGGGAGAGCGAGCCCCCCCTGTGTGCATGGAAGGCTGGGCTGCACTACTGTATGGGACTGGAACGCCCTATATTTGAGGCCAGAGGATGCCCCCGTAAGCATTTTAAGATATGGAAGCGATGGGCGGAATATAGAGGATTGCTACTGGACCCCCCCGCAGAACTGGAAGAGGAAATACTGGTGGAAGATGTTGGACGGGCCTAGGCAGTGCGTCATACCTAGCACACTACGACAAAGTACTGAATGTTTTCTATACTCACGTGCAGAGGGTTAGGGAGGGATAAGGGGAGGGTAGAAGGGTAGTTGGGTGGTTGGGGTTGGTGGGCGGAGGAAGGGAGGGGGAGTTTTAAGTATTTCCTCTTGTTTATTGATCAGATTTTGTACTAATGATAAAACGTGATATGATGCTGGGTGGTGATCTCCTGATTGTGGAGAGCCATGCCTTTAATACTGCTTAATTACTCAATAAAACTTGTTGTGAAAAAAAAATAGAGAATCTATGCCAACAAGAACGAGGACAATTAAAGGTGAATTGGAACTGAGGAAATGACCAAGGGGACGTACCATCAAATAGGACTTTGACCCAAGCTATTCCTTTCAGTCTCCAGGATTTCCAAAAGAGAGTTTTGTTATTAATGGTAATAAGGAAATTGTGCCATAATGGTGAACATAAAAAGAATTCCCTCGAGTTAATCATTGGCTGGGTACGTGGTTTCAATAAGGAACACATGTGTTTGAATAGAGGAAGAGAAGATTTGGCTGAAAATGCCAGACTTCCTTTATAGAAAAGGGTAGAAGCAAAGAGCGTTCAATAGTAAGCCAAGTGAAGTGGGTGGAATCTGAGAGGAGCCATTTAGAGGCTTGGCGGAGGCAAAAGGATTTATGATAATTTCAAAAATAAAGAAAATGTACTTCTCTGTTGGATTTTGTCTTCCAAAGACATGATAAGGATATTCTAGTTTTTTTAATCTTTCCAGAGAAATTTGGAGAGAAGAGAATCTATCTTTTTAAAATAAGAAGACGGAATGAAAATAGGAGGCATAGAAAAAATATAAAGTAAAATAGGAGTAATCATCATTTTAATGAAGTCAAGCTGCCCCCACCACAAGAGAAATCGGGGATTCCAAGAGGAAGTGAGTTTCTCAATGTGGGACAGAGCTTCTGTCATATTTAGTTTGACCGAGGAAGGAATGGAGTTAGAGAACCATATTCCTAAATACTTAATTTTAGATCTATTCCACAAAAACCCATTTGAAGAAAAAAGATGTTGATTACAGAATTTCGTAAGAAGGAGAATTTCTGTTTTGTCAGAGTTAATCTTATAACAAAATATGCAACACTCATCGCCTTACCGAATATTCACATCCTACATTACTTCATAGAAAATGTCCCACAGAGGAGCTGTTAATTTTTTTTAGAATTTTTACTTTTATTATCAAATAGTAGAAATATTATCTCTTTACTTTAAATTTCCAATAGAAATATAGTATACATCACATACATTTAATTCAACATATTCATTATTCTTTGAAATTTGTCTCAGACAGAGGAGCCCCAATCAAATACAGAGAGAACCACATGATTTCGGTACACGTCTCCACAAAAAACATCAACAGACAAGAAAAGAGGAAAAAGACATAAACTCAGAACTAACAATATTACAAAAAAACAGATTTACATTACACTCCAACTAAGGACAAAATTACAAATCAAACAACATATTTAGAATATACACTACAACAACACAATTGCGCCGACGCGCGTTTCGGAAATGCCATGTATCATCCTTTATCAGGGCACTGACTTTATGAGATGCTTGAAAATCAAAAAGACAATCCGTCTAACATATTATATATAAACAATAGCATGTTGATACATTTGAAGGCTTTGTATGCTCTGAACACACAACTCTATAGGGACAAACAGAGCATAGTTAATTATTCTATACATAATTTACTCATGTCACCATAACTAGAAATTACAAAGGAGCAAGTAAAGTTCCACTGTGAGTCCCACAAATCGAAAAGAGTGTCATAAAACAAAGACTTATTACCATCACCAAATATAAACACAATTCATAAAGAGTGCTATAATAACCCAATGTGAAAAGAAAGTACCATGTGACTACAAGGTAAAAATACCTTATAACAAAAAATATATAAAGAAGTAAATATATTTAAGAAAGATTTTATATGTAAAGACTTGAAGAATAAAAGAATAAAGCCTAAAAAATCATCCACATACTTAAAAAAAAAGAAGTGTTCAATTTCCAGATGATCGTACACGTCCACAGTGCTCTTCAGGTTTCTTACAACTTTAGAACAGCCTATCCCACAACTAGACAAAAAATCTGTAAAAATAGTGAGAGGCTTAGAGACTTATAATAGTCTCCGTTATAGGATATATTTCAAGATTAATGATAATGAAGAATGGCATGCCTACTTATTTCAAACAATCAAAAAAGATGCCCTTGGTAACTGGACCCGCGACGCGATCCTCAAAATTAAACGTGTTGCACACTGAAATATAGAGAGAACAGAAAACGAATCACTGTCAACTGCCCTCCTAATTAGTTTGAATGCTATAGGTGAAAAGTTCAAAACTATGTATAATTACAGATTCTAGAGTGTGCTCTTAATGGATATCCAAAAGGCAGTTTCTGAGGGAGCAAGATCTGAATCTCGAATGATAACTAAGTGGAAACAAACAAAATAAACACAGATAAGTCCTACGGTCCCGCAACTACCCGATGTTCCAAAAACTCTTAAATGCGCTCAGACTTACATCTTTCAAATTTGGTTGCATTGGACATATATATGAATACGCGTCTGTAGTCAGACCCTACGGATAAATGATAATCTGTGGTACACCAGTAAACCCTCCTCCGTAGGGTTCAAAGGAGCTGTAAAATATATAGAAGTAGTTACTTAAATGACCCCAGGAAGCTGATATTCAATTATCCAATGAAAGATCACATTGCCGCGTCTCTACAATACGCTCCATGTGCCCCCGTACTCAATTGTAAAGTGCTTGCCATTCATAGAGCCTCACGTGGCAGCATATAATTGATATGCTGATTATGGCCCAGAACTCGGTTGTTAAAAAACCTACAGTTATTAGAATGGACTAAAGAGTAGCAGCGTAATGGCTGTTAACCAAGTACCGCCAAATACTAAACAATACGAGCGATATAACAATAGCCCAGTTATAATTTCATAAGGCAATATAATCAGAGACCCACTGTCTATAGGTATAAATAACAACCAACAGAATACATAAACTGACCCTCCAAACTCGAGGTCTCACTACGATTATCACGATAATCTTATATTAAAAAGAGTCCAGGTTCCAGGGTACTTACACGAATAGGAAAGAACTCCCTCTAAACTTTCGACACCGCCATTGAACTCGAACGAGGGTACATCCGGAAAATGTAAGTAAAAGACTAAACTTCCATCTTGTATCCTGTGGGTCCGTACTCCCCAAAAAACGTCATGATATGGTTCACCTGTGAGTGAAAGGCATCACCTAATAACACAAACTCTGAAAGTGTTTATCGCCAATTTGGATCTTGCCACCTCTATGGAAACAGAGGGCGCCACCAAGGTGTTAGCACACACTTTTACGACCTAAATGGGAGCCATATTGGAATGAAAAGAAGAGCTCCAAATGCATCGCCACGTCCCAAATACGTTGGTGCGTCCGTCGACGATCAAAAAAATGTGAGAGCCATATTGGAATAGAAACGATAAAATAAAACTAGAGATATAATAGAAATCCTGACATAGAACCAGATAAAGAAGTCATAGGTCTCTGAAAGTCACTAATCAAACAAGTAATCGATAATAAAATAATATTAGTAACCTGGTAAAGGCTTATAAGAAGTCGTAAAAGGAAGATCTTAATGTAAACTACCTAATGTCCACTAATATTGCACAGTTCCAAATAATGAATCAAGCTGGGAAATGAATGTATACTTTCTTGAGTATATTTACTTCTTTATATATTTTTTGTTATAAGGTATGTTTACCTTGTAGTCAAATGGTACTTTCTTTTCACCCTGGGTTATTATAACACTCTTTCTGAATTGTGTTTATATATGGTGATCGTAATAAGCCTTTGTTTTATGACACTCTTTTCGATTTGTGGGACTCACAGTGGAACTTTACTTGCTCCTTTGTGATTTCTAGTTATGGAGACATGAGTAAATTGTGTATAGAATTATTTATTATGCTCTCATGTCCCTACGGAGTTGTGTGTTCATATCATACGGAGCCTTTAAATGTATCAACATACTATTGTATATAATATGTTAGACCGATTGTCTTTTTGATTTTCAAGCATCTCATGAAGTCAGCGCCCTGATGAAGGATGGTACATGGCATTTCCGAAACGCAAATCGGCACAATTGTGTTGGTGTAGTGTATATTAAAAATATGTTGTTTGATTTGTAATTGTGTCCTTAGTTGGAGTGTCATGTAAATCTAATACTATTTGTAATATTGTTGTTGATGTTTTTTGTGGAGACATGCACCAAAATGATGTGGTTCAAAGAATAATGTATATGTTGAATTAAATATGTGTGATGTATAATATATTTCTATTGAAAATTTAAAGAAAAGAGAGATAATATTTCTACTATTTGATAATAAAAATAAAAATTAAAATGTCTTTTTACTGCTCCTCTGTGGGACATTATCTATGAAGTAATGTAGGATGTGAATATTTGGTAAGGGGTTGAGTGTTGTATATGTTGCTGTTTTTTCCCTGGCTTTCCCCTTAGACATTCGCTTGACAGGGACCCTATTTTATATATAGAGTTAATCTTATAGCCAAGACCAGGGAGAAAGAAGACATTTCATCCAATAAGGAAGGAATAAATATTTCAGGGTTGGAAATAAAAAGTAAGTTGTCATCTGCATAAGCAGAAAGTTTCCAATGATAATCACCATAGGAAACACCAGATATAGCATCATTATTATGGATAGAGGATAAAAATATTTCAAGAGCTAGAAAGAAAAGAAGAGGAGAAAGAGGGCAACCTTGACGGGCTTCACGTTGTAGAGGAAAGTAGGAGGACGTACAACCATTAATTAACACCGAAGATTACTTACTATCTATTGGAAATCTGTGATAATCGAGAAAGGCAGCCTATATTTGGCATTCATTGACTTAAGAACAGCCTTCGACCTGGTCCCTCGTGCCAAGCTTTGGCAAGTATTGTCTGACCTAGGCATTACCCCGCTGATTCTGGACTTCATCGTACGCCTCAACGAGGGGAATTATGCCAGAAAAAGGTGGGGTCACCCGGGCCACCTGACAGAAGATAGTGGTAGAGAGAGGGGTTCGCCAGGGTTGTGTTTTGGCCCCGACCCACGCTGCTTTTTGCAGAGGATACCTTATTGATCTCAAAAAGCCCGATGGGACTGCAAAAACTATTAGATCGGTTCAGCCAGTTTTGTGACTCCACAGTTACACAGTTTTGTGTAAATACATCTAAAACAAAGCTTATGGTTCTGGCACCATCCAAACAGTTCAAGAACACCATCAAGTTGAATGAATCCCCATTGGAACTAGTCGAAGTTTCGACTACTTGGGTGTACGGGTCAACAACTCAATGAAGTGGAACTCCCATCTGTCAAAAATGCTGCTTACCCACAAAAGAGGTGCAGGGGCAATTGCGAGACATCGGCGACTTTCTCATAGCACACCAGTAGCCCCTGCCATTAAGGTTTATGAGGGAAAAACCTTGCCTTCGTCCCTTTACGGGGCGGAACTGTGGGGATTTGAGAACCTGACAGATCTAGTGAGATCTGAGAACAAGTTTTTTAGAGATCTGGTCTCGCTCCCTCCATCGACCCCACTAGTCCCGCTCCGCCATGACTATGGAAAACATCCAATTAACGAAATAGCAAGGTTACGCCCCTTACTATTCTGGGTGCGCCTGAGAAGGACCCCAGAATTGTGTAACTATGCTTCTACCTTGACTGAATTAGTCCGCTTGGATACGGGCCACAAGATAAAGTGTATATCTAAACTGAAACAGCTTGTGGGGGATATCGGACTGGCAGAGGCATGGGAAAGTCAGACCCCACCGCCTAAACAGGCAGTAAAGAAAGCTTACTGGGAGTGGGTCACAATAGAAACCATACGAAACTCAAAGCGGGGCACCTTGATGGAGCAGTTCCTTGATCACAAGGAAAACCTCTAATCTAGAACCCTTTCTTGATTTTATTGAATCCCCGAGAGAGAGGGCATTATATTTGAAGCTGAGGTTCGGAACACTCCCATTGATGGATTTCTCAGCAGGATGGAATCTAAACATCGAGAAAGACATCAGGTGCCCTGGGTGCGCCTATCCTACTGAATCCATTCCCCATTTTCTTTTCGCCTATCCGGCGTACAAACACGTGAGAAGAAAATGGCTGAAACCCGTATCTACCAACCTGGGAGCCAAGAATTATAGGGAGGCGCTGCTTATTCTAAAAACGGACACATCCTCCCTTACCACAATCTGTGGGGCAGCTAAATACTTGGGCTGTGCGTGGTTAACCAGAAGCAAGCTTTCGAAGGTAAATACTGCTTAGACCTGGGAATACAAGTGAGGTCCCCCGTTAACACTGTGCTTTTTATTGTATATGATGAATTGCTTTGATTTTTGTACAGTTTTCAAGGAGATTTTTACATTTTGTAACATTGTTTTAACCATGTGGAATGTTGCTATGTGTACTGCTTGTATGACAATGAGATACCATTTCCTTTTCCATATTGGATTGTTTAAAAATGATGAATTTGGTTATCTGTACACTTTTATGATATTTTTATATCGAATAAATTCATACAACAACAACAACATTAATAAACACCGAAGCTCTATGAGCATAACAAGGAAATAAGAGAGATTATGTTGGGCCCGAAGCCATGCCAATTAAGAGTTTGGAATAAAAAGGTTGAATCATCCCTATCAAATGCTTTCTGAGCCTCAATGGAAATTGCCGCTAGGGATTTGGAACGAGAAGGAATTTTGTTTAGTACATTAAGGAATAGGCTAGAGTTATCCGAGGTTAGTCTACCCTTGACAAAGCCACATTGTACCGATCAAGTGGGGCATAAGGGGTTCTAGTCTTAGTGCAAGTAATTTAGCTAATATTTTATAGTCAACATTGACAAAGGATATAGGAAGGTAATTTTTACAAAACATAGGGTCTCAGCCTTCCTTGTGAATTAAGCAAATCGTAGCTTTTTGAAAGGTACCGCTCGTTTTGCCGGAAAGAGAAAATGAGAGAAAGAGATGTAATAGTTTAGGGAGCAATATAGTAGGAAAATGTAAATAGAATTAGACTGTTAAACCGTTGGGCCGGGAGTTTTACCTTTCTTTAGAAGTGTAAAGGCACTGGAGATTTCTTCAAGAGATAAATCGGATTCAAGTGTAGAGAAATTGAGATGACCATTAGAGGGGTTAGGGATGCTATCAAGATAAGGTTGGATAAGAGGAATAGTAGGAGGGGATTCTGGAGTGTATAAGTCTTTATAAAATAACATTAAATCATCGAGGATGTCCTGATATTTATGGATAAGTTTCCCATCTGAAGTGTAAATAGAGTCAATTAAAATATAATCTAATGGTGAGGTATAACATTTGTTTTCCAGGGATTTGATATTTGCAATGTAGTTTTTTGTTGTTGGTGGAACAGTTTTTTATTTTTTGGGAGACAAAGTCTATAATGAAACCTCGATCCGTAGCTTCAAAGGAGTCCCATATTATATGATAGGGAGTACTGGGATTGTTATTCAATGAAAAAAAATCTTTAGCAAAGGAGGTAAACGAGGAGGAGAGAAGAGGGTCCAGAAAAACGGAATTATTAAAGCACCAACAGGAAGATCTGGGATGCGGAGGGAGCAAGTCGAAATCAGCAACAACCGGAGCATGATAAGCGATAACAATATATTTGATTGAGGAAGAAATAAGATTTTGAGATAAGGATTATGAAACAAAGTTATAGTCTAATCAAGAAAACGAATGATGAGGAGGAGAAAAAAATTAGAAGTCAATAGTGTCAGGGTGGGAAAGTCTCCAAGCATCAAAAAGGTTTAATTGGAAAATAGAATTAATAAATTGTTTATGGGATTTATGAGGGATGAAGTGCACCTGGGACTGGCGATCAATAAAGGGGTCGACAACCTGATTGCAATCGCCTCTTAGAATAAAGAGATCATCTCTAAACTTAATAAATTTTTCTGTAATAGTAGGCCAAAATGAATAGTCTGGCTGAATAGGACCATATACATTAAACACCGTCAAAGAGGTATTATTAATAAGTAGTTTTTGCTAACAACCATCTCCCTTCCGTATCGGTTTCTTGTGATAGAACTTTACATTTCAATTTCTTATTACACAAAATAACAACACAATTCTTTTTTGAGGAGGTGAGGGAGACTAAAACTGAACAAACCCAATCCTTTTTCAATTTTAATGCTTCTACTTCTGTAAGATGAGTTTCTTGTAGAAAGGCCAAATCAGGATTGTAAGAGGCAAGGTGGGATAATATTCTCTGGGCCACATGTAGGTAGCCAAATACTGGTCGGTAACGGCCAAAAATCGGTAAATTTGCCGTTACCGACCGATATTTAGCTTTTTCCAATGTAGGTGGGTATAAATATGGATTCGGTAATTTACCGATTTAGCAATTTAAGGAATCAGTAAATTGCCAAATCCTTAAGATACCGAATCAGTAAATTACTGAATCCTCAATGTAGAGAGCACTCAAGTGAGTGCATTTGGGATTTGAGGATTTGTTATTTACCACCAACTACAAGTTGGTGGTAAATATTGAAAAACATTCAAAAAGCAAATTTGTGCTTTTTGAAAAGTGCATGTGGCAGACATACATGCCCTTAGGGCATGTATGTCTGCCACATGTGCACACATGCACGATTCAGGGGTGCAACAGGGTGTCAATGTGACACTCTGCCACCCTTGAATATGTTCCCCCTATTACTGATTAGGTATTTACCGAATCGGTAACACCGAATATTACCGATTCGGTAAAATTTACTAAATTCTTATATACATACTATTTACCGATTCTGAAATACCAAATTGGTAAAATTCGGTATTTTAGAATCGGTAAATAGGGATTAACTACATATGGCCCTTTGTCTTTTGGTTGGGTTAATAAAACCTTTCACATTCCAAGAGATAACTCAACAAAATATACAGAACAATATATACACAATATATACAACACAATGCGTTCAACAATGAGATGATAGTGCAAGAGAGAAGAAAAAGAAGGATAAGGAAGAAGAATAAACTCGAATGGTATCAATGAGAGGAAAAATGAAGAGGTGAAAGGAATCAAAAATTCATGGAAAAAGAAAAGTGTAGAGAAAAAACACTGCAATAATACCAAGAGAAGGGGAAGAAAAAAGGCACTAAAGAGGAAAGAGAAGAAGGAGAAGAGAAATAAGAATAAAAAGAGACAGTACATGCCAAATTCACGACTGTAATACGTACCTTCACGGGGTAACACAATGGGAAGATGAGAGGCAGCAATGGACAACAAGGACGGCAAACCTAACAAAGGGCAACGCACCACACCGGGAAGTCAATTAAACATAAACAGGAGCGGGAACATGAGGTAGGTACAAAATGGAATCCAAAGAGCCTGTAGCAAAAAGCAGAAGGTTATATAAACAAAAAGACCAGATAGTGATACAAATAACATGTTTCAATAAAGGAAGAATCAAAGATATGGACATTACAGAAGGGCCATTAAAGTCAGGTATTAAGGGGAGGACCAGCGATCTGCAGGATTCTCAAATGTAGAAGTTTTGTTCATAAAGGTGACCTTAAATAAGCACCGGTAGAATAAGCCATATTGAGCACCCAGAGAGCAAACAGCGGGGCGAAGGTCCAGGAATTCCTTTAGTTGTTTAGCGGTGGATGTGAAAATATCTTGAGAAATAAACAATTTTGTGCCATGCCAACTCAGCTGTTTCCCGGATTTAGCTGCATTTAGAACTTGTAGGAGATCCGTGAATTGCAGAAATAGGAGAATTACTCCACAAGGTTTGGATGGAGCAGATGAGGAAGAAAAACATGGACCCAATCTATGTGCCTGTTGAATATTTAATTTGGTGGTAGCAGGAAAGCTCAAGAGCAGTGGAAGAAAAGTAGTAAAGTATGTAACAGGGTCATCACCCTCAAGCCCTTCAGGACCATATAAGCGCAGGTTGTTATGACAATTTCTATTTTCAAGGTCTTCAGTCGCTCTTCTTAGCTGTAGAACCTCTTTCTCCAAGAGTGAAATTCTGGAAGAAGACTCCTGTACGTCGCTGATTTGTTGTTCTACCACAGAAAGGGTGGAATCTATAGACGACCACTTATTATCCAGAGTCTGCAGACGAGAATTTGTTTCCTCAATAAATGGTCTTAGAGCACGAATTTTCTCCAAAACGATATCCAAGGAGATAGAAGAGGCAAATTTGGGAGGGGAGGGAGGGTCCTGTTTAATTCTTTTGATGGTTGCCGAAGGTAATTGTGATTTAGATGCCATGGTCGACAGATCTGTAGGGCGAGAATAGACCGTTTGCACCAATTCCTCAGAAAGTTGAGAGGAATTATTGGGGGCTGCAGAGTGAGCAGGACAAGACACTGATTCACTGGGCTTAACATTTTGGGAGGAGTGTAGTAAATGTTTGCTCTTACCCATGAAACAACACAGCCAGGAACCAAGAAAAGGCTTGTTAATAGTGCCCAAAAAATTAGACGTGAAATACGAAAAGAGCCCCCTTTCACCCCTCTAGAATAGGCCTGGATGTGGATTCCACAGGAGAGGTACTCCAGCCACCTGCTGGTGCACAGGTACCCTGCAGTGACAGAAAGACTTGAGGGTCTATGGAGTACAAGGAGATTGTACTGTCTGTCTTGAGGATGAGTTGGACTGATACAGCAAGACCCCCAGGAAAGGAGCCCTCTAAAAGTTATGCCCCGAGCCCTAGTCACCTCTGCTGCTAGGCAGAAGCTGCAGTGTTCAAGAGCTGTGGAAAATACTGTTTTTGGAATAAAAAGCAAGGGACCCCCCCCAAGAATTTGGAGGCAAGAAGTCCCTAAAAGTACATTTCTGGTGGATAGAGCACACCACCAGGGCCATGAAACTGAAACACTTGTGAAGAGTGGTCCATTGGGACATAATGCATCCCCTAAAATTCAAACTGCTTTTGTGTGTCACTGAAAGAAGCTTTTGTGGGTTCCCTGTGATTAGGAGAACATGTGGAGGCATGAGAAACACAAGAGGGAATGAGTTTCAACCCCCAGGAAGACCATAAGACAGTGAGTCTCCCAGGTCTTCACTATCACATCTATTAGAGATTAGGCCAGGCCACCAGTTAACCTACTGGCCAGGGAAGTAATTGGGTCTGGCATCAGGGGTCCATGAGGAGTGTATTCCTCCAGGTGCCAGAACACATACCATATCCAAGGAGAGAAGAACATCAGGAGAAACTGGGATTGTGAGCTCCTCCATCCGGCACTGAACAAGTGAATGTTGTAGCAGGCAAGGTGCCACCTTGGGCTACTTGGAGATACAATGTTGTTAGCTGTGTGCAGGTGCCCCAGAGGGGAGCATAGAAAACAAAACTTAAGGACCCCTCATACCATAGATGCATCCCCTATTTTAAAGAGGCTACGTAGTGGTTCTGTACCTCTCAATGCCAACAAAGGTTAAATGTTTTAATCTACTTCTTATTTAAATATAGAGAAATCCTCTCACTAGTGTATCACAATTACTTGCATATAGCTGTCAGACCTCCAAATGACATGTACACATTGACGTTAAAATGGAAAGGAAACAAGAAAATGGTACATTCAAAAACACATAAGACAATTTGTTCTCTGTGGGCTGCTGCATAGACCAAATTATATTAATTAAAAAATG
Source organism: Lissotriton helveticus (assembly GCF_964261635.1). Lineage (NCBI taxonomy): Eukaryota > Metazoa > Chordata > Amphibia > Caudata > Salamandridae > Lissotriton > Lissotriton helveticus. The sequence goes on from NC_136067.1 coordinate 1,885,395,450, forward strand.
CAAGACATCAATTCACATAAATTAAGACGTAAGAAGACCAATAATAAGTCTCACATAACTTGTCTGTAAGTACATTAACATGTTTTTTCAAATTTTTTCAAACAAAACAAAACAACATACATACGTGTTCAACATATAAAGTACTGTTATTAACCAAACTAGAACATATAATGAAGGTATGCCATATATAGTGGTTTTAAATGAACATTAAGTGAAGAGTTATCAATCATCTCATTCTTTTCTGTGATGTTTTAATCACATTTGATAGATACTGGATCCCCTCAAATCCTTAAATTCCACCAATGTGTTTCAACCTTCTAAGTGGTCACTTTGATGAAGGTCTTCTTCAGGGCTTAAAGATGGGGGGGATACTGTATGTGAAACATAAAATTATGTATAGAGCGTGCTTCAGTGAATAGAGTGTATAATATGGTGATAAATACCCAAATGTGTCCCTGCTGTAAAATGTATTTTAACTTGGTTCAATAAATACCCCCTTGTTGATGTTCATAAATATACTTGATACTTTCCTGAATTACCCTATAGTTCAAATATGTAAAGAGAAAGAAGCAAGGGGAGGAAAAGATGGGGAAAGATAGTAATTAGCTCTGTCATGCATGTTGCTTTTAGCTCTGTCATGCACATTGCTTTTTTTCTTAATGGCAGGTTGAGGGAGGAGGAACGGTCCTTACATTTTGTTTAGAGGCTGGTGTCCTTCATTTGTAGTCTGGCACCCCTGATTGAAGTGCTGTTGAAGGGTGGGTTCATCAACACCCAATTCTAGAAAAAGGAGAAGAGGTTTCTGTAAGTGCAGTGCCATCATTCCTGTCGAATTTGGTATATTTGGGAATTTGGCATATTGCCGTGGCATGATGCGAAGAAGCTCATTGTCTACCTTGTTCTGCTCATCTTCAATGTCATACGGGTGGGTTCTGGGTAAATTAATTCACATGAAAGCTCTACGGTCCGTATTCACCATTTGCATGGCTGCTTTGGAGGAAACGGTGTCCACAACAGGTAAATGTCTATTTTTCCTGGCGGTCTTCTGATGTTAACACTGGTCCCGATTCACAAAAGTAATCTGAGACAAAATCCTAACTTTATGACTTTTGTGAATACTGAAAGTTGTAAAGTTTAGGATTTTGTCTCAGTTTAGGAGTAGTAAAGTTAGGAATCCTAACTTTACTACTCGTAAATGCCGTTTGTGAATACCGAAAGTCGTAAAGTTAGGATGTTGTCTCAGTTTAGGAGTAGTAAATAGTTTCTAGACAGTCTCAGCAGCACCAGTGACATCTTGCATAGATTGTTCATGACAGACCAGTGACACTGATTGCAGAAACACACCGAACTACATATGTCTTAAACAGGAGAGCCTTGAGTTCTTTCCTTTAGCTCATGGTGCCAGATTCATACTAATAGCTTATTTTAGGAGTGATAAATTCTGGAATTCACAAAAGACATTTTCACACTGGTTAAAGGATTGACGGACATGGAGGTTTCAGTTGGGTAGATCTCCAATGGATGGGAGTGTCCGTTCCAGGCTGGGAATGCCCGGAGGTTTATGAACACCCACATGCATAGACGTTTATGCTACTCACAAGCCCCTCCCGCCCAGGAAATATCGAGAGATTTAGGTCAGATAGAAACAGGAGGGATGTATGACATTACAACGCATGCTTTTACCACGCATGCCTTTACAACGCGGTTTTTACAACGCAAACCTTTACAACGCATAGCGCTTTGGGGTGCTGGATAGTGAATAGTTTAATTTACTATTCCAACTCCAGTCCCCGGGGACACTAGGGAAGGTGTTGGATAGTAAATTAAACGTATTCCCTATCCTAGAGCGCCCCCCAGCGCAATGCGTTGTAATGGTTTGCGTTGTAAAAGTTGCGTCGTAAAGGCACTGCATGGTAAAAGTTGCGTCGTAAAGGATGTTTCCCAAACAGGAGTATATCTATTAAATTGGTATGAAAGGAGTTTTAGTTTAACCCAGAGAGAAAAAAATTAACATGTTAGAATATGTATTTGCACGTGCTCTTTATTTGCTAGAAAAAAATACAGTGGGTGTTAATGGGATTCTCAAAACACTTCCAGGTTTACTTCTGGAAAACTGTGACTGTCGCAGATAATTCCCTGTGAGTGCCGATTTGTGACTTATTCTGGGATCTGAACACCCTTTTCATGGGACTTTAAGATTTCCATCGCCTGTAAAAGCAATATTGTAGAACACGGTATAAAGAGTCACTTCTGATGGCGCACAAACATGCATATTCCAGCAGCCTTCTTGCTGTTGCTATTGACTCCTGTCTTCCATCCCTTAAACCTGGTGGCCGTGTGTTTTACAAAACTTTTTTACTTAATATAACATATAAAAGGATACTTAGAACATCGGTGTGACCTATTGCCTAATATATTTGTCATAAGCCTGGGAATTTGCTTGTTTTATGCTGTGGCTTGAAGAATAAATCTAGTAGAAAAGTGTACTGTAAAGGCATAACTGCCACTATGTGGTGTGACCACATGCTCTGTGATGAGTGACAGCCAATGAGAGCAGCTTGCCTTTGTAGCCTATCTATTCATCTTACACATCAGGTGTGCTTAGAGGACAGATATATCTCTACCAACAACTTCACAGCTTCACCCAGCTACTTCCTGAGGAAATGATTTTTGTGACTCAGTCCCTGCCAAAAGGAACAGTAAACATAATTACCCTCGGAGATGGCTAAATCTCTTTTTTTAACCTTTGCAATAAGTGATATGTGTTTTATAGATCCCAATATTAAATGATTTGCTGACTACTTTACAGAATAATTTTAATAAACATGTATATTAAAGTAATAAATAAATACTTCTTCTAGATTACTGTCATTGGAGTAGCATATAGCATTAACTATTGTAATAGTAACTTGTTCTTTATTCAACGTTTCTTACCACGCTCCTAACATTTCTAAGTCCTCTAGCAGTTATCTAGAAGTTCTCCTATTACCAATTGTAATGATATCAAATTAACCAGCCTCGGAAGGATGCATTGCTGAATAAGTCTGGTGAGGATTCAAGCTCGTTTCATCAGTGATAATCCAACTCACAGGCCCATCCTGCTGACATTCTATTCATTGCATATGTCTTTGAAAGGCCACTACATGCCCTAATTCAAGTGCCCTCAGGATGTCCCAAGAGAGGCAGGTGATGCACAGATCTCTGTGTTCAAACAGTGGAGTGTGAAGGGTCAAGAGCAGAAGGTCATGTCTGTGCAGGGCAGGGACATGATGTGGCAATGTCTAGGCAGGTGTGAGCCTCCTGCAAGACTGAAGATTCAGGCAGCTTGAGCCACTTCACCAGTGTCTGCAAAGCACGGTTGTGTGACAAAATGTGATCTTATGGGGCACAGCTGAACGTCATCATAATGCTGGAAATAAGAGATATAAGGTCTAATCATTTTTTGCTAACATGGCCGAGCAAGATTTCACAAGTCCACTGCACCACCTTTTAGCAATTAGCTTCTAAAAATTGACTGTAAGTAATATATAAAGGTTGAAACTCATTTTAGTTTCATTATTTCTTGAAGGGAAATCTCCATACAGATATTTGGTTGAATTAAAAAGGACACTGAAAATCAGACTGTTTATAGTGCGCTCACACGTGCCACTCGCTGCGCCCCGCTGCATCACTCCCAAGGAGATGGACAAAAGTCATTACTGTGGTTTAACCAAGGGCGTAGCCTTTTATTCACATAGACACAACTCATTGTGAAATGATAAGTGACAACCTTTGTCATAGTAAAGCATACATTGTTATGAGAACACCGTTCATAAGATCAGCCAGATCATACATAATTGTTTGAGAAGCAGGATATAGGGCAGATGAACAGTTCATCGATTGTGTAAGCAACACATCAGTATCTCGACCTTCCTCTACCAAGCAACATTTCCAAAAGGTTAATGGCAAGTGCCAGCAGGCCCCTTTACCTTATCCATCGCCCTCACCTTCAACCAAGGGTATACATTTAATAATAACTTCCAGGGCACCGCACCGCGGTCCATCCCTGTCAGGGGATACCTACCACTAGGCAAAATCCCCCAAAATGTTCACTTTTCGGGCATCCCGGGGTAGGGCAGAAAGGTCCAGGACCACCAGCAGGTCAGTCCCCCCTCCTGCCAGCCCAGTGCCCACATTAATAAAAAAAAACTTCCAAGAGGAAAGTCCAGTAAATCAGTCCACATTTGGGGTAGCCCCCATTTCTGCTGCAAGAAATTCCGCCACATTCTGCCTTCTTGCCAGGGTGGGTGGGTGGTTGTGCGAATCCGGTGTGATGGATCCCGGAGCTCGGTGGAGGGAAAAAGAGGCCGATCCCTCGCTTGCTGGGCCTTATAAGCTGCTGCCCCCTTTGGCGCCCTCCGATGATGTCATGGGTGCGACCCCTCCATTGTGTCGACACCGAGGAAGGACGACTCTCCACCCTTGGCTGCTCCTGCCCGTATCGTGACTAAGGGCGCCCCTCTGCTATGCGCCGGGTGCGCCTTCAGTTTCTGAAGGATTTACCTTAACCTCTTCTACAAAGTTCTAGCTGTGGCACTGATTTTTGTCACACTATTTGACAATTTAGAATTTGATTGTGATAAAATGTTAACATTCCACTCTTCATGTGTGCCAGGCAACATTCTTTAGTTTAAGGGGTGTCAAGAGAAACTGCTCCAAGACCACTGCACTAAAAAGTGTAGATTCTTGAGCTTCAGGGAAGAGAGTAGCAGATCATCTGATCCCTCATGTGGCTGTAAGTTTTGCAACTGGGCTCCTGTAATGTGAGAAGTTTAACAACCAGAGCAGAGCAGCTGATTTGTGTTTTTTCTCATTAGGTTTAATTTTGGCAGCTCACGCAATTTATGGTTGAACAACATGGTAAAGAGAAATGAATGCATGCTTTTCGACTACTGCTTTTATATCAGCTATGTTGTTGTTAAGCCACATTTATAATATACTCATATGTTATACTAAGATGAAACAGCTGAGACCTGGTTTTCATTTTAGGACTTGTAAGTGAAAAGTTGGAAGCCTGTTAGCTCAGCAGAGACATCTCTGTGGTGTATCTTTTATTTAAGGTTCTTTTGACCATTTTCTCATGAGAAACAGGGGTACCTGTCTCAACTTCTGTTGTTTGTAGTTTCACTCTTAACCATGTGACTTCTTCTTTGCTTATGTTAAAAAAAAGTGTAACTGTAATGTGATTTCTAACATTATATACTCGATACATTTGTGAAGCAAACCTAGGTTGTTTGTTCCTTTGCTTTTATAAATGAACACGTTCTAGACTTCAAGAAGCTGAGAAGTTGGTTTTTTATTTCACATCAGTTCATTTTATCAATTGTATTATCAATATTCAGCCTTTTTTATAGTCAGTCAGGTTGCCTTAGCGGAAGGTGCATGCAAACATTCATTAATTCATTTTGACAATCTGGCCACTTCATTTCATAAATTATAAATTTATGAGCAGTGTTTGCTTTAAAAGCCATGGAAAAATGGCTAGTTGGGTTAGAGATGAAATTAAATGTCTTTGTTAGTCTGATCTGAAGAGGCATTTTGGAAATGGGCGACAGGTTGGAAACAGTTGCATGTTATCAATTGTTTAGATAGGTCTGACAGTAGGAATAATCTCTGGCTGCCTCAGGTATAATCTAGTAGTCATAAAACCATTCACCAAAAGTAGTCATAAAAGCTGCAGTTCATTGAACATATTTATGTTTACTGTAAAAAGACGTTTAGTACTTTGAGAAGCACCATCAGCCAAGAGCAACAGCTGACCTCTTCTGGGAATACCTTTTAAAGAAGGAATGCCTACAATTTTGTACATATGCATTTCACTCTTCTTTAAACCTAGAGTATCCTCATTAGTAGGGTCAATTCCTCCTTAAGAACTTCACCTCTTATTGAAAAAAATGAAAGTAGTCTTAAAATATAATATTAATTCTGCTTCTATAGGTACCACCCTGCATACCGAATTGATTCACCTATATCACAGATATGAAGTCCAAAAATGCTTTTAATATTCACATTTTTTTAAGGGATGATACTGCATGCTATATTACCTCTAAGATTCACTCCAATTGCTGATGTAATGATTTCAACCAAAGATCACCTAGAGTCTCACACCCAGAATATGTGTTGAGGCAAAGCGTAAAATACCACAATCACTGTTCACCTACTCAACTAGGTAGAGACAATCCTCACTTCAAGGTTTGCAATTTGCACAAGACTGACTGTGTAGCAACTAGTGAGAGTGGATTTAGTTTTTTGCCATATAGGAAGGACAATGGTCACTTTTAAGGATGTGACAGTTGTTTGTCAATACCTTATCTCCCATTATATTTTCAGACAACAACACAAACACAGCTGCACTTCTCTGTATCTCTGCACTTGTCTCCCATAATATTTTGTGCATTTCATGCGAATAGTCAAGGGTATGCCCAGACATGGGTCCCTTGCTCACTGTGCCACTGGAACCTAGCTACACCCGGCTGGCGAGCCTCAATCAGTACGAAACCAGTCTGGGTTTGCTTGTGTTCTGGTTCAGAGAGGACCTGGCTTGACAGTTAGGGCTGCACTGTTCCTAGTGGAGCAGGGCAAGTTGACATGGTCGGCAAAAGACTGATGAGTTTGAATACTACTCCAAGAGATTTCTTGTGGTTAGCCAAATTGCAAGCATTCCTACCATCACCTTTTGTGGGTTGGAGTGCGCAACATACAGATTCTGTAATTCTTCAGATGATGGGAATGCAAAACAGTAATTGAATTTAAGACTCCCAGAATGTATTCTGCTTTTACGGTAATCTGATTGCTTAGACAGAACCCACTAAACTGTTTTGCTAGCTCTGCCTAGATTTTTCATTTTATGCTCCCTTCATGATTGATAATTTTGTTCATGGTTAAGTTATTCATCCTTAGAAAAACTGAACAGCCGGTGTGACTCTTTATGAATGTCTGGATAGCAACAGAGCCAGCAAGTAGTTCTAAGTAGTTGAGTTGCAAGCATAACTTCCTTTTTGACCTTGGCCCACAAGTTGATATTTGGCTACACCAAGCAATCCTCATCTTGACTGGCTGGTGTGGGACTCAGATAGTACATCTGGGATAGAATTAAAAATCACAGTACTGTTCCCGGCATGTATGTGAATTAGCCACCAGTAGGATTCTTCTCCTGCCTCTGAATCCAGAGGAATCATGACTGAATGAAATAGACTTTTTCATAAGTGTGGAATACTTAATCCGTGTATTGACCAATAATGAAGAGTACCCAGAAAGATTACTTGGACGAAAAGTGCCAACATTCCCAGTGTCTCAGAGGAATGTGGGAAGGAATTGGGAAATGAGAGTTCATTCTCGAATGTTGAAATTATCATTTTAAGTAATTGAAAAATAGACATTTGGAAATTGATCAGGAGACCTAAAACGGTATTGATTGGCTGGGGACAAGAGTGATTTCTCTATATTGATGACAAAACCAAAACTTTCAATAAGTTTATTAGATGTGATATAAGAGAATAATTTTGTCTTCAGTTTCCAATAGATGCATCGATAAAACTAAGGTACTGATTTTGCTGTGTGGCAGTTAAATCGGAGCAATATTGTCATTGATGGGAGTATCACTGTTGCCCTGGCTTGGAGGTGGAACAACTCAAGTGGAGGGAGAGTGTCAAAGCGTTTTCTCGGACCAACACTGGTTTGCTGTCTGGTTTGTGGGCTTCTCAGGATTCAGTCAGTTGTAGGGTAAGACATAATTGTGTTTTGAGCATCCTGCTTAACTCTCACAGTAATTTGATTTCCAGCACAGTGACTGGCACAGACTTATGTATTTCAAGTTGAGCTGGTCAAATCCAGAAGTTCAAGGATATTTGGGAGAATTGGGCAAGTTTTTTCTGTGCATTTGTGTTTTGAGTCAAAATATGCATTTATTCTGTTTTTTCAAGACAGGTTTTTCTGTGCATGGAAGTGTCAGGGACACTCTATAATTGTCTTTGCCTGATTGGTCTTTGTAAGTGGAAAATCTCCATTTCTACACCAGTGTTTGGTTGTGGGACGACTATTTTGCCAGGTGGTCATGGCTCTGGTGTGGGATGACTGTGAATGGTTGGAGTTCACTCTTTGTTTCGGTATGTTGGTTGCCCATTCAGCGTCATTGTTGAGATAACTGTGCATAGATTAAGTCACTCATTCTCATACGAGTCACAGTTAGGATAACTGTTGTGTTGAGATGATTGCTAGTAGATTAAGTCACTCATTCCATAGGTGCGACAGTTGGGATGACTGTTGTGTTTGAGATGACTGCGTGGATTAAGTCTCTCATTTTCATAGGTGTTACAGCTTGGATGAATTTTGTATTGAGATGACGGCTCGTAGATTAGTTCATTCATTTAGCAGGTGTTACATTTTAGATGACTATTTGAGAAGAAGTCACTCATGTCTATCACCATTGTTTGGTTGTAGAATGATTATAGGTCAATCACCTACATATATAGGCATTATGGTTGAGATGACTGTACGGGAACAAGTCACTCATGTCTACCACTGTTGTGTGGTTGTGAGAAGGTTGTAAGTGTATCACCCATGTATAAGTGTATGCGTCCTGAATAAGACATTATAGGTTGGCTGTGTTTGAATTGGAAATGTTTTCGTGTGGTAAGATTGTGAGGGTGTAACCGACCTCTTTTGCTATGGGGTGGTCTCTACTGCACCTTCAGTGTTTCTTCCCTGGGTGCTGTCTTCAATTCCAGTCTGGCCAACTATAACACAAAACCACACAATTGACAATTAAATAACACTGTGTTCTCACTATAGCCAATAGCTCACTTTGGGGTGTTTGATCAGCCATTTTCCTCTAAGCTGTTGCTCCCACTCCCTTTATTATCAGAGGCCAAAGGGGTGCCAACCCCCTGACTTCTGCTTCGTTGAAGTTTCCTGATGCTCACACAATCTTAGCTTGCTGTTGTGACACATTAACTGTAGCCCATTTGGGACTGTGGGATCTGCCCAATGTTTGAGTGGCAGTCCACAATTTCCTCTTTCTGGGAACCAAGCACCTCATTGTAGATGTTTATTCTACCATGGTAGCAAAGCAGAGCAGTCCAAAGCATACTCAGGGGATGTGGTATGTGCTAGCAATCACCATCCACTGCCACTCTATAATAGCACTCAATAAATAAATGCCCAGCCAGTGCTTTTTCTCAAGAAAAGAAAAAGGCACATTTATTGCACATATACTTCTAAATACTATTTACTAATTTAAAATATATACCTTGGTGACACTGTGGTAAATAAATAAATAATACCCTATTTTTGAATGAATAAATGAATAACAGATAGCTCAATAAATAAGAGTCAAGATTCGAGGTAGTAGGAGTTTTGCAGGTTTAATACAGCAAATACAGGAATAGGATGGCAAAGCCCAGCAGCGCTGCCGGGGTCAGGATCGGGACAAGGGGATGACTTTTTAATAACAGTGCATGAGCATATATACATAACGCAAACACATAGCATTACATTGCAATAGGCGTAGCAGTAGGTGGAGCAAAAGGCGTGACGCGTAGCAGTCGCGAAAGATAAGGGTGAAAAGAGGTGTAACAGGGCGTATACATAGACATGTGATGCAAACGTAACAGAATATGTCATGAATGGGGCGGAAACCATGGAGGGGGCTACCTGAGGAGCAGGGACCTCTAACCTGATGGTGCGCGCAAACTAGCAATGACGTGTTACTAGGAGAAGCTGGGGGCTATGAACTCTGTGCTAGGAGCAGAGACTGAAGTCTGGAGAGTCAGGGCGACATGTACCTAAACAGCATCTAGTATCTGATGTTTAGAGAACATGTTGATATAAACTAGAAGTCAGGAGGGGAAAGGCTAACTTGATTCTAAGACTGGACCATGCATTATTCTACATGTAGTGCGTGATGAAGAATATTAAATGACCATTAAATGCAGTATTTCTCTAACGTGGAGACGTGAAGGCTAGACAATGACGGAAACTATTGATGCGATTCAGTAGCTTTAGGAATGCAGAGAAGGAGGACTGAACTGATAACTGGAATCATAACATATTCTTGGCAGACTCAGAGGCAGAGCCAGGGTGAGCCGGGCACTGCGAGGCAGGAAGTAAGTGAAGGGTCGAGGATACAGGTGGGGGCTGTATCGCTCCTCAGCGAGGCTTCAGGAGACAGGAGCTGAATCTGGTGTCCGGGCCCTTTTGAGGCCTAGAAACGGGGACTTTTCAATAGAATAACGTGCACACTGAGAAACGTGGCAACGTAGCTTTACATAGGCCTGATATTCGTAGTATTCACGAGAACTGGAAACTGGCATACTAGAGGTGGACACAACTGTAATTGCGTCATTAATCGAACATAGGGAATGCATGTGCATATTTAATCATGCACACATAACATATGATGGATGACACGTAGGGACACAGAACATGGCAAAATTTACTTTTCCACATTCCCTCCTTGTCACTACGTTTCCATCAGGAAACATCAATATTCATGATACCATCTATCATTTCATACAGTATCATTTGCTCGTCTCGAATTATCCTGGAACGGGATTTAGAACGGGGCTTGGGACTAGGAATACAAGAGGTAGCACAGATGCCGCAAATCGCAGGGCCACATTGTATACAGAGGCAGCAGCTGAATATGATCGCTACTGCAATACCTAGAAAGGACAAGACTTTCCATCCCCAGGCGGAAATTATATTCCAGAACCAACCGGACCATGTCCAGGTGCCTGGATCTTGGTGTAACAGATGGGCAATTTTATGGAGTCTGGTTATAGCTGAATAAACAGACGGCGCGTTATTTGGAATGAAAATGCAGCAACTAGATCCGATGACTCTACAGGCCCCGCCCCTATCGGCCAGTATGACGTCAAGGACGAGACGATTCTGTAAAACGACAAATCTCATAGCAGATTGCTCTTCAGTTAAGTTACCTAGAGCAGAGGCAGTCTCATTTACTACAGCTTCGAGGGTTCTGGTTAACCTACGGATTAGCTTACTATTCTGGATAGGTCCTATAAAGAAAAAGAAACCTCTGTTGAAATCTGTATACTGTTCTAGAGCAGTTTCAGTATAATCGACAATTGGGGACTCCCTTCTATGTCTAATGTGTACTAGATGTGTGTTTCTATGATAATCAGGTGGGGCTAGGAAAACTGGTGGCAGTAGGAAGGCAATGTAACAGGTTCCCTCCCAATCGAGGGGCAGACGAACATATGCAGTTTGACCACAAATAAAATAAGAATGACGTGAAGCTTTGAAAATGGATTTCCCACTGTCACTATACTTGACAATAGTAGTACAATCACTATGTCCTACATGTACGGAACCATTATTTCGGACACATAATTCGCCTTTAACTGGAAGTACTGAAATAGCAGGTAAGTCTGGAGTAGTATCAGACTGAACATTCAGGACCATGAAATTCGAAGAATAGTTACCTAAATTATACACTTCATTTTCTAGATCTAACCCGGTTCTGTGGGGGAGACCTTGCTTGTCTGGAAAACATGTACTGTTAAGAAAAGACATATCTGTTGAGGATGACGTTAACGTGGACCATGCTCCACACGAACCATTATGTGAAAATGGATAAGGAAAAAGTGGCAGAACTCCCTTCGGTATCTGGAAAGGGGGGAGTCGACCACAAACCCAACAATTAGTGGCATTGCTGGTCTGATGTGAGTAATGTAACATGCGGATGAAAGAATTATTTTTCATAGCGAGGCGGTAAGAGAGTTCATGAGGAGGCAGATCACTAAACGTGTGCTCTACTGTAGCATTAGCAGACTTATTTACATGAAGAACTGGGAAATACAAGAAAAATGCATAACTGGTGCAGGAAATCATAATGCTGAGAAACAATATGAAACATAGAAAAACGATACATCGAATTGAGTTTTGACTAACTCTCTCACTATGGGGGTCTATTTTATACATGTCAGAAACAGTCTAACCGTTTCACCTAGGGGAGGACTTAGACAATCAAACTGGCTGACTTATTTTACTAGACCGGAGTTTCAACTTATACTCCTGTTGCGGAGTTTTCTCTAACAGGGGAGGGTTTGTAGCAATGTCTTTTGCGGGACAGTCCTTGAGAACAATATTTTGGCAATCCTTCAAATCCTGGGAAATGTTCTTTGAGACGGGTTTCAGTCCATAAAACTTCTTTATATGTGAAAGGTGCACCCAGCCTTTGCGACCCTCCAACTTCACGGCTGTACGGGTGGCGAGGAGGACCTGTCGGGGCTCCTTCCAGCGTGGCTCCAGCGGACTTGAGCGGTCAAAATTGCGAACCAAGACCATGGATCCTGGAACGATTTCATGCGGTGCCACCTCGGTATTGTCTGGAAATGCGGCGGCAACCTGTGAACGACAAGAGTTGAGGGCAGACATCAAGGAAGCTAGGTAATCTGTCAGCATATTACTTGAAACATCGGTAATACTTCGGGGTCTAGGAGTACCCCACATGTTAGGGGGGCGGCCGAAAACGACCTCATACGGGGACAGACCTGATCTGGAATGTGCGACCATGCGCATATAAAATAAAGCGACTGGCAGAGCTACTAGCCAGTCCACACCTTTCTCTTTACATACTTTTGCAATACGGATTTTCAGAGTCTGGTTATGTCTCTCTACGAGACCGGCTGCTTCAGGATGGCGTACACAATGAAACTTCCACTGGTACCCCAACAAAAGGGAAACATGCTTCATTAACTCAGATGAGAATGGCTGGCCGTTGTCAGAATATACGACTCTAGGGAGTCCATAACGGGGGAAGAACTCACGAACCAACTGCTTGGCAGTGGTCGCGGCTGTGTAATCTGGGACTGGATATGCTTCTGTCCACCTGGACAAAGCGCATACAACTACAAGGACATACTTGAAACCTCGACATCGTTCCATCTGAATATAATCCATCTGGAGGACTTCAAAAGGGTGGTCAGGGGGCTGGAATCCACCTTGTTCCACCGGGACACTTTTACCTGGATTAAACTGGCAACATATCATACAGGTACGGACTTTCTGCTTGGCTGCAGCTCGTAAATGCTTGTTGAACCAAATGTTCTGGATACTGTCTAACATAGCTTTTTCTCCTAAATGTGCTGGACTATGTGCGGTATTAATAATGACTTGAACCATAGAGTCGGGGAGAAACCATGTGGCTCTACCCTTCGTTAACCATCCTTGATCTGTCTGGACCCCTCCTTGTTCGGACCATTTCTTGATTTCTTCGGGAGTAGCATGTAACTGTATGTCTATGACATCTTGTGTAGGGTCTTTAACTGTCATATTTAACAACAAGGGGTGGTGATGGACAGAGTCTCTGAATTAAGCAGAATACTCTCACCCAGTCAAGAGATCAGGGCTAAATCCAACACCGTTTTTTAGCTCATTGCACCATCCCAGTTTCAGAACCTGGCTGTATGCAAATTAGTCTGTCCCTGGCCCAGTGCATCATGGGAACAGGGCAGACCAGACTACAAAAGCCAATTCTTACACTGGGAAGGAAACAAGCTTCCGGGGACCGGTTTCTGGCATTTCAGCCGTCTTCGGCCCGGCTTGCTTGAATCCTGATGGTGCAATGAGCAAGGGACTCACATCTGAGTATACCCTTCCACGCTTAGGGTGGACAAAAATATTTAACAACAAGGGGTGGTGATGGACAGAGTCTCTGAATTAAGCAGAATACTCTCACCCAGTCAAGAGATCAGGGCTAAATCCAACACCGTTTTTTAGCTCATTGCACCATCCCAGTTTCAGAACCTGGCTGTATGCAAATTAGTCTGTCCCTGGCCCAGTGCATCATGGGAACAGGGCAGACCAGACTACAAAAGCCAATTCTTACACTGGGAAGGAAACAAGCTTCCGGGGACCGGTTTCTGGCATTTCAGCCGTCTTCGGCCCGGCTTGCTTGAATCCTGATGGTGCAATGAGCAAGGGACTCACATCTGAGTATACCCTTCCACGCTTAGGGTGGACAAAAATATTTAACAACAAGGGGTGGTGATGGACAGAGTCTCTGAATTAAGCAGAATACTCTCACCCAGTCAAGAGATCAGGGCTAAATCCAACACCGTTTTTTAGCTCATTGCACCATCCCAGTTTCAGAACCTGGCTGTATGCAAATTAGTCTGTCCCTGGCCCAGTGCATCATGGGAACAGGGCAGACCAGACTACAAAAGCCAATTCTTACACTGGGAAGGAAACAAGCTTCCGGGGACCGGTTTCTGGCATTTCAGCCGTCTTCGGCCCGGCTTGCTTGAATCCTGATGGTGCAATGAGCAAGGGACTCACATCTGAGTATACCCTTCCACGCTTAGGGTGGACAAAAATATTTAACAACAAGGGGTGGTGATGGACAGAGTCTCTGAATTAAGCAGAATACTCTCACCCAGTCAAGAGATCAGGGCTAAATCCAACACCGTTTTTTAGCTCATTGCACCATCCCAGTTTCAGAACCTGGCTGTATGCAAATTAGTCTGTCCCTGGCCCAGTGCATCATGGGAACAGGGCAGACCAGACTACAAAAGCCAATTCTTACACTGGGAAGGAAACAAGCTTCCGGGGACCGGTTTCTGGCATTTCAGCCGTCTTCGGCCCGGCTTGCTTGAATCCTGATGGTGCAATGAGCAAGGGACTCACATCTGAGTATACCCTTCCACGCTTAGGGTGGACAAAAATATTTAACAACAAGGGGTGGTGATGGACAGAGTCTCTGAATTAAGCAGAATACTCTCACCCAGTCAAGAGATCAGGGCTAAATCCAACACCGTTTTTTAGCTCATTGCACCATCCCAGTTTCAGAACCTGGCTGTATGCAAATTAGTCTGTCCCTGGCCCAGTGCATCATGGGAACAGGGCAGACCAGACTACAAAAGCCAATTCTTACACTGGGAAGGAAACAAGCTTCCGGGGACCGGTTTCTGGCATTTCAGCCGTCTTCGGCCCGGCTTGCTTGAATCCTGATGGTGCAATGAGCAAGGGACTCACATCTGAGTATACCCTTCCACGCTTAGGGTGGACAAAAATATTTAACAACAAGGGGTGGTGATGGACAGAGTCTCTGAATTAAGCAGAATACTCTCACCCAGTCAAGAGATCAGGGCTAAATCCAACACCGTTTTTTAGCTCATTGCACCATCCCAGTTTCAGAACCTGGCTGTATGCAAATTAGTCTGTCCCTGGCCCAGTGCATCATGGGAACAGGGCAGACCAGACTACAAAAGCCAATTCTTACACTGGGAAGGAAACAAGCTTCCGGGGACCGGTTTCTGGCATTTCAGCCGTCTTCGGCCCGGCTTGCTTGAATCCTGATGGTGCAATGAGCAAGGGACTCACATCTGAGTATACCCTTCCACGCTTAGGGTGGACAAAAATATTTAACAACAAGGGGTGGTGATGGACAGAGTCTCTGAATTAAGCAGAATACTCTCACCCAGTCAAGAGATCAGGGCTAAATCCAACACCGTTTTTTAGCTCATTGCACCATCCCAGTTTCAGAACCTGGCTGTATGCAAATTAGTCTGTCCCTGGCCCAGTGCATCATGGGAACAGGGCAGACCAGACTACAAAAGCCAATTCTTACACTGGGAAGGAAACAAGCTTCCGGGGACCGGTTTCTGGCATTTCAGCCGTCTTCGGCCCGGCTTGCTTGAATCCTGATGGTGCAATGAGCAAGGGACTCACATCTGAGTATACCCTTCCACGCTTAGGGTGGACAAAAATATTTAACAACAAGGGGTGGTGATGGACAGAGTCTCTGAATTAAGCAGAATACTCTCACCCAGTCAAGAGATCAGGGCTAAATCCAACACCGTTTTTTAGCTCATTGCACCATCCCAGTTTCAGAACCTGGCTGTATGCAAATTAGTCTGTCCCTGGCCCAGTGCATCATGGGAACAGGGCAGACCAGACTACAAAAGCCAATTCTTACACTGGGAAGGAAACAAGCTTCCGGGGACCGGTTTCTGGCATTTCAGCCGTCTTCGGCCCGGCTTGCTTGAATCCTGATGGTGCAATGAGCAAGGGACTCACATCTGAGTATACCCTTCCACGCTTAGGGTGGACAAAAATATTTAACAACAAGGGGTGGTGATGGACAGAGTCTCTGAATTAAGCAGAATACTCTCACCCAGTCAAGAGATCAGGGCTAAATCCAACACCGTTTTTTAGCTCATTGCACCATCCCAGTTTCAGAACCTGGCTGTATGCAAATTAGTCTGTCCCTGGCCCAGTGCATCATGGGAACAGGGCAGACCAGACTACAAAAGCCAATTCTTACACTGGGAAGGAAACAAGCTTCCGGGGACCGGTTTCTGGCATTTCAGCCGTCTTCGGCCCGGCTTGCTTGAATCCTGATGGTGCAATGAGCAAGGGACTCACATCTGAGTATACCCTTCCACGCTTAGGGTGGACAAAAATATTTAACAACAAGGGGTGGTGATGGACAGAGTCTCTGAATTAAGCAGAATACTCTCACCCAGTCAAGAGATCAGGGCTAAATCCAACACCGTTTTTTAGCTCATTGCACCATCCCAGTTTCAGAACCTGGCTGTATGCAAATTAGTCTGTCCCTGGCCCAGTGCATCATGGGAACAGGGCAGACCAGACTACAAAAGCCAATTCTTACACTGGGAAGGAAACAAGCTTCCGGGGACCGGTTTCTGGCATTTCAGCCGTCTTCGGCCCGGCTTGCTTGAATCCTGATGGTGCAATGAGCAAGGGACTCACATCTGAGTATACCCTTCCACGCTTAGGGTGGACAAAAATATTTAACAACAAGGGGTGGTGATGGACAGAGTCTCTGAATTAAGCAGAATACTCTCACCCAGTCAAGAGATCAGGGCTAAATCCAACACCGTTTTTTAGCTCATTGCACCATCCCAGTTTCAGAACCTGGCTGTATGCAAATTAGTCTGTCCCTGGCCCAGTGCATCATGGGAACAGGGCAGACCAGACTACAAAAGCCAATTCTTACACTGGGAAGGAAACAAGCTTCCGGGGACCGGTTTCTGGCATTTCAGCCGTCTTCGGCCCGGCTTGCTTGAATCCTGATGGTGCAATGAGCAAGGGACTCACATCTGAGTATACCCTTCCACGCTTAGGGTGGACAAAAATATTTAACAACAAGGGGTGGTGATGGACAGAGTCTCTGAATTAAGCAGAATACTCTCACCCAGTCAAGAGATCAGGGCTAAATCCAACACCGTTTTTTAGCTCATTGCACCATCCCAGTTTCAGAACCTGGCTGTATGCAAATTAGTCTGTCCCTGGCCCAGTGCATCATGGGAACAGGGCAGACCAGACTACAAAAGCCAATTCTTACACTGGGAAGGAAACAAGCTTCCGGGGACCGGTTTCTGGCATTTCAGCCGTCTTCGGCCCGGCTTGCTTGAATCCTGATGGTGCAATGAGCAAGGGACTCACATCTGAGTATACCCTTCCACGCTTAGGGTGGACAAAAATATTTAACAACAAGGGGTGGTGATGGACAGAGTCTCTGAATTAAGCAGAATACTCTCACCCAGTCAAGAGATCAGGGCTAAATCCAACACCGTTTTTTAGCTCATTGCACCATCCCAGTTTCAGAACCTGGCTGTATGCAAATTAGTCTGTCCCTGGCCCAGTGCATCATGGGAACAGGGCAGACCAGACTACAAAAGCCAATTCTTACACTGGGAAGGAAACAAGCTTCCGGGGACCGGTTTCTGGCATTTCAGCCGTCTTCGGCCCGGCTTGCTTGAATCCTGATGGTGCAATGAGCAAGGGACTCACATCTGAGTATACCCTTCCACGCTTAGGGTGGACAAAAATATTTAACAACAAGGGGTGGTGATGGACAGAGTCTCTGAATTAAGCAGAATACTCTCACCCAGTCAAGAGATCAGGGCTAAATCCAACACCGTTTTTTAGCTCATTGCACCATCCCAGTTTCAGAACCTGGCTGTATGCAAATTAGTCTGTCCCTGGCCCAGTGCATCATGGGAACAGGGCAGACCAGACTACAAAAGCCAATTCTTACACTGGGAAGGAAACAAGCTTCCGGGGACCGGTTTCTGGCATTTCAGCCGTCTTCGGCCCGGCTTGCTTGAATCCTGATGGTGCAATGAGCAAGGGACTCACATCTGAGTATACCCTTCCACGCTTAGGGTGGACAAAAATATTTAACAACAAGGGGTGGTGATGGACAGAGTCTCTGAATTAAGCAGAATACTCTCACCCAGTCAAGAGATCAGGGCTAAATCCAACACCGTTTTTTAGCTCATTGCACCATCCCAGTTTCAGAACCTGGCTGTATGCACATTAGTCTGTCCCTGGCCCAGTGCATCATGGGAACAGGGCAGACCAGACTACAAAAGCCAATTCTTACACTGGGAAGGAAACAAGCTTCCGGGGACCGGTTTCTGGCATTTCAGCCGTCTTCGGCCCGGCTTGCTTGAATCCTGATGGTGCAATGAGCAAGGGACTCACATCTGAGTATACCCTTCCACGCTTAGGGTGGACAAAAATATTTAACAACAAGGGGTGGTGATGGACAGAGTCTCTGAATTAAGCAGAATACTCTCACCCAGTCAAGAGATCAGGGCTAAATCCAACACCGTTTTTTAGCTCATTGCACCATCCCAGTTTCAGAACCTGGCTGTATGCAAATTAGTCTGTCCCTGGCCCAGTGCATCATGGGAACAGGGCAGACCAGACTACAAAAGCCAATTCTTACACTGGGAAGGAAACAAGCTTCCGGGGACCGGTTTCTGGCATTTCAGCCGTCTTCGGCCCGGCTTGCTTGAATCCTGATGGTGCAATGAGCAAGGGACTCACATCTGAGTATACCCTTCCACGCTTAGGGTGGACAAAAATATTTAACAACAAGGGGTGGTGATGGACATCACCACCCCCTTTTCTGTATCGTTTTTGGCCACTATAGGTGTGGCAGGGTATACTCAGACATGAGTCCCTTTCTCACTGCTCCATCAGGATTCAAGCAAGCCGGGCCGAAGAGGCTGAAATGCCAGAAACCGGTCCCCGGTAGCTTGTCTCCTTTCTGGTGAAGAATTGGCTTGGTAGTTTGGTCTGCCCTGTTCCCATGATGCACTGGACCAGGGACAGACTAATTTGCATATAGCCAGGTTCTGAGCTGGGATGGGGCAGTGAGATAAATAACGGTGATGGATCAAGCCCTGATCTTTGGACTGGGTAAGAGTGGTCTGCTTAATTCAGACACTCTGTTCATCACCACCCCCTTTTCTGTATCGTTTTTGGCCACTATAGGTGTGGCAGGGTATACTCAGACATGAGTCCCTTTCTCACTGCTCCATCAGGATTCAAGCAAGCCGGGCCGAAGAGGCTGAAATGCCAGAAACCGGTCCCCGGTAGCTTGTCTCCTTTCTGGTGAAGAATTGGCTTGGTAGTTTGGTCTGCCCTGTTCCCATGATGCACTGGACCAGGGACAGACTAATTTGCATATAGCCAGGTTCTGAGCTGGGATGGGGCAGTGAGATAAATAACGGTGATGGATCAAGCCCTGATCTTTGGACTGGGTAAGAGTGGTCTGCTTAATTCAGACACTCTGTTCATCACCACCCCCTTTTCTGTATCGTTTTTGGCCACTATAGGTGTGGCAGGGTATACTCAGACATGAGTCCCTTTCTCACTGCTCCATCAGGATTCAAGCAAGCCGGGCCGAAGAGGCTGAAATGCCAGAAACCGGTCCCCGGTAGCTTGTCTCCTTTCTGGTGAAGAATTGGCTTGGTAGTTTGGTCTGCCCTGTTCCCATGATGCACTGGACCAGGGACAGACTAATTTGCATATAGCCAGGTTCTGAGCTGGGATGGGGCAGTGAGATAAATAACGGTGATGGATCAAGCCCTGATCTTTGGACTGGGTAAGAGTGGTCTGCTTAATTCAGACACTCTGTTCATCACCACCCCCTTTTCTGTATCGTTTTTGGCCACTATAGGTGTGGCAGGGTATACTCAGACATGAGTCCCTTTCTCACTGCTCCATCAGGATTCAAGCAAGCCGGGCCGAAGAGGCTGAAATGCCAGAAACCGGTCCCCGGTAGCTTGTCTCCTTTCTGGTGAAGAATTGGCTTGGTAGTTTGGTCTGCCCTGTTCCCATGATGCACTGGACCAGGGACAGACTAATTTGCATATAGCCAGGTTCTGAGCTGGGATGGGGCAGTGAGATAAATAACGGTGATGGATCAAGCCCTGATCTTTGGACTGGGTAAGAGTGGTCTGCTTAATTCAGACACTCTGTTCATCACCACCCCCTTTTCTGTATCGTTTTTGGCCACTATAGGTGTGGCAGGGTATACTCAGACATGAGTCCCTTTCTCACTGCTCCATCAGGATTCAAGCAAGCCGGGCCGAAGAGGCTGAAATGCCAGAAACCGGTCCCCGGTAGCTTGTCTCCTTTCTGGTGAAGAATTGGCTTGGTAGTTTGGTCTGCCCTGTTCCCATGATGCACTGGACCAGGGACAGACTAATTTGCATATAGCCAGGTTCTGAGCTGGGATGGGGCAGTGAGATAAATAACGGTGATGGATCAAGCCCTGATCTTTGGACTGGGTAAGAGTGGTCTGCTTAATTCAGACACTCTGTTCATCACCACCCCCTTTTCTGTAGGGTCTTTAACTGTCATACATGTAATCGGATCTGGAGTGTGTGTCATGTTAACTGGAATGTCTGGAGTCTGTGCTGTAAGCTTGGCTGTGCGATCTGCTAGATCGTTACCTTGAGAAATGGTGTCAGTAACTTTCGTATGTGCTTTGCACTTCATGATAGCGATAGATGTCGGTAAATGTATGGCATCTAACAGAGCTTGAATAAGGAGACCATGCTGAATCTTGGTTCCATGAGAAGTCATGAAACCTCTCTCCTGCCAGAGCACTCCGAAGTCGTGTACAACTCCAAATGCGTAGCGTGAATCTGTGTAAACATTAACTTTCAAGTTCTTGGCGTGTATGCAGGCTTGTGTCAGAGCAACTAGCTCTGCTGCTTGAGCGGACAGGGTGTCAATACGGTGTGTTTCAATAACTTCAGTGTCAGTAGTCACTGCATACGCGGCGACTAGTTCTCCTGTACTTGTTCTCATACATGAACCATCCACATAAAGTGTCAGGTCGGGGTCTGGTAACGGAACATCTGTCAGATCTTGTCTTGGCTTTGTCGTAATGTTAACTACTTCCACGCAGTCATGTGTGGCAGAATTCGGAGTAACTGATGGTAACAGTGTAGCAGGGTTCAGGATGTTGCAGCGTCTGATTTCTATGTGTGGCTGGAACAGTGTCAATTCATAACCTGTTAAACGTGCAATTGTCAAGTGCTGAGTTTGTGTTCGGTTTAAAAGAACTTCCACGGAATGTGGAACTTGTACTGACAAGGAGTGTCCTAAGACTATGGAATCACTTTGTCTGATAGCTAGTGCTGTGGCTGCAACTGACTTGAGGCACGCAGGCAGAGCCTGGGCTACAGGATCTAATGTGCTCGAAAAATAAGCACAGGGCTTGTATTGTCCTGCTTGATCTTGTGTGAGAACAGATAATGCTGTACCTTCGCGTTCAGTGACGAAAAGTGTAAAAGGCTTACTGTAGTTCGGTGTCGCTAGAACTGGAGCTTGGCATAGGGCTTTCTTTAACTCATTGAAACTAAGTGTATGTTCAGATGTCCAAGGGAGGACAGTCGATACGGCTGCCTCCTGTGTCGTTAACTGTATCAGTGGCTTGGCTAGAAATGCATACTGAGGAATCCATTGTCTGCAGTAAGAAGTAAGGCCGATAAAAGCACGTACCTCCTTCTGGGTCTTGGGCTGAGGAAGACTCGCTATTAACTGGATACGGTCTGGTGTCAACTGCCTACCCCTCTTGGACAGTAAGTGTCCTAAGTAGACCACTTGCTGGACACAGAATTGAAGCTTAGAAGGGGACACCTTGTGCCCCATCTCGGCTAGGAAATACAAGACTGTAAGGGATGCTCGCTCGCAAGCACGTTCAGAACGGGCTGTGATCAGGAGATCATCGACATACTGGAGCAGGGCAGTGTCAGTTGGCATGTGAATATTGTCTAGTTGTCTTTTAAGTGCTTGACTGTAAATGCTAGGGCTTTCTGTGAAACCTTGAGGAGCGCGTGTGAACATATAGCTCCTTCCATTTAAACAAAATCCGAAAAGGAACTGGCTGTCTGGATGAATAGGGACACTGAAAAACGCGTTCTTGAGGTCGATTACAGTAAAGAACGTGGCTTCGGAATCAATGGCTGTCAATAGGGAAGAGATATCTGGAACGACTGGGTACTGAGGAATAATACATTTATTAAGTTCTCGTAGGTCAATCACTAATCGATATACTGGGGGTGCATTTGGATCAGTACGTTTCATGACTGGAATGATCGGGGAATTGCATACATTGGAGTCAGTTTCTACAACCACTCCTTGAGCCATGAGCTCGTCAATAATTTTGGATAAGGCTGCTACAGCCTCAGGTGGCAATCTGTACTGTCTGATTCGTGGTAACACCACACCTGGCTTGAGAGTCACACGATAGGGTGTGATTTGCATATAACCAACATCAGTTGGACCTTGCGCCCATAGATGCTGCGGAAAATTAGACAATCTGGGATCAAAATCTCGTAATACATAGTGACCCTTAAAGTCACGTAGGAACAATCGTATTCCCTCTGGGGAACAGCATATAACTGCACCTAACTCTTTCAGTGTTTTAATGCCTAATAGGTTTTCTGGACATGACTTAGTAAGTAACAGATCAGTAGTGCGGGACAATGGACCTACTTCTAGAGTAACTGGCTTTGATATTTCATTTACAATGGGTTTTCCTGAAAATCCAAGGGAAACATTTCTTGAGCCTGAGAGCGGAGCCCCTGGAACTTCGGCGTGACTAATTGTGGTCCTACTTGCCCCTGTATCAATCAAAAACTTTCTGTCTTTCCCTAATACTTGACTGTGAACATAGGGACCTTCTTGATCTACAGGTATCTCGATGAGAGGCAAGCCTACCTCCCTCTCTAGGCTGTTTCATGAATACTGCTGGTACTCTGGATACTCAGACTGTGCATACTGGTACATCTGCTGTGTAACGTGCTGTGTTGCAGCAATAGGCTGCGGTGCGGTAACTGTCTGTGGTGCATTCTGTGGCTGAGGAGTCTGTGAAACTTGTTCTTGTCTAGGCGGACGTGGTCTTTCTTTAGTCTTACCAGTAGCTATGTTGTGTTTCAGAACTGCACACTCGTTTATAAAATGACCTGGCTGTTTACAATAATTGCAGTTCCCTTTAACGGGAGCTGCAGGATGACTGGCTTGATTCGGACCCCTCTTCTGACTGTCTTGAGGAACAGATTGTGCAACTAGTACTTTCATTTTTGTGTCTTTCATACGTTTTCTCTCGTGTTCTTGTTCTTCCCTGATCCTATTCTGGTGGTATTGGAGCATCTGCAACATCTGGGACGGGGTATTAGCTTGCCAGGTACTTTCGACTTTCAAAACTCGATTTTTAATTTGTGGACTTGAATTCTCGACTAATTTAGTAACAAAAAGGTGAGGGTATGACTCACTACTTGTCTTGAGGCCACTGTTGATGCTAAAACATTTCTCAAATCTGGAATAAAAATCACTAATATCTTCGTCTTGTTTCTGTTTACAGGCTGAGATTGCATCCCAGTCTTCTTTTCTAGTTGTCAATAATCTAGGTAAAACTTGTATTAATAATTCTGGTAATTCTTTACATTTCGCTCCAAGACCGGTACCTGGTACTCGTGCCTTGTCTTCAGCTTCTAGAACTGCCCAATCGATCTTTTTCTCTCCCACCTCCCATTCTTTTTCCTTGAGCTTTTCATACACCCCTGCGGGCAGCAGAACCTTTAACATTTTAATTATATCTGGATACGTGTATTCTCCCATACGGAGCATGTCTTTTAATTCTCTATGGAACCCTGCTGGATCTTTATCATGACAGGGAATTAATTTCTTCATCTCTAGGAGTTCCATCTTTGTAATCGGAGTGTAAACAAACACTCGTTCTAGTTCGCCACCCGTTCCTCTAACTGGGTGGACTTCTCGTAACGGATTCTGTCTCTCTATGTAAAATGGTTTACTTTCTGGGGGTGAGACATGAACAAAATGCGGGTTCAGAAACGTTCTATATTTGTGACGCTGTTCTAGAATGACACTAATTAAGTCGGTACCTAAACCTTTCCATCTATACTGGAGTAACTCGTTCAGGATATCATGTAACGGGCCTGGATCAGAGTGCTGACCCTCATACAATGTAATGAGGTGCTGAATCATATACATACCCGCCAGTCGTTGTTCGGCTGGGGGCATTTTCAGAAACATTTGTGCCACTATTTCGTCTGGAAAAGTGGTAGAATCAGTAATCCATCGGACTGCTGATCGGGCTAGTTCTTGTTCATGCATGGTACTCAACTCACTGTAACCGATTCGTGATTTCAGAATGTGATCGGTAGCTTGAAACACTTGTTCTAGAGAACCTTGTTCTGGTGCTGGATGATGAAAAATAGACTTGTGTTCTAGGCGTAAATGGCGATCTGGAAATCTAGATTTTCCTACATACGCTATTCTGTCGGGATTCTCGTCGTCTAACTCTTCAGGATCAGAGTTACTTTCTTTCTCGCTTACTTGTGCTGCTTTACGCTGTTCGTGTAACTTTATTATTTCTTTACGGATTTTCTTGTACATACTCTCCATAGCACCGACGGTCTTGTGCTTACCCTCGGCTATATTATCACTCCACCTTGTCAGGGTTTTCATTTCAGCCGGATCTTTAGACGGGTAATCTTGTTCTCTTATTAGACAATTGATCAGAAACTTTAATATCATGAGCTGGGTCTCAGCTTTCCTTTGAGACATGGCCTCGCCAATGCTTTCTGGATCATCCCCTGTACGGATGAAACGATATATTCTGTCTAGATCTTCTTTCATATTCGGTAAGGTGACTAGATACTCGGTCACCTTTCTTACGCGGAATGAATATAAAACCATATTATCCTCGCCTGGGACTGGATCATAGCCGCATTCGGCAAGGGATTTTCTTATTTCTGCTACAGTCTGATGTCTGGGCGTACGCTGTGACGCTTGCATATGTAATTCGGCTGTCGTTAAACGCTTGTGTGGCGGCGAGGTTTGAGGAGTACCTCCCCCTACGGCCCCTAAACTAGAGTCGTCTACTGAGGCTCTTCGTCCTGGCAGAGTGGGAAATGGAAATGTAGGCTGGACTTGTATGGCGGGCTGGACCGGGGGTACCGTAACAGGTACTCCGGTGTCTGGAGGAGCGGGAAGTGCCTGATTTACAGGGACTGGCGGAGCGCGAACAGGATTTGCATATTCTGGGACTGTGTCGTCCAAATAGGACGAAATAAAAATATCAGCTGCGGTCTGTTTGTGACGTAGCTTGGTCGGAACTAATGGTGGCGGGAAATTACTGGATGCCTCTGGGGTCGCTTTTGGCAAGCCCTCGGCAAGGAGAGGATACATACCCCTAATAAGGGCATGCCTCTGTCTGTCTGACTGTTCGGCTTTGACTTGTTCACCTATCTCGATTAGTTCTTTTTCTTGTGCTCGTTCTAAGGATTCTCTACTTAATTCTGACTTTCTGATTTCTTTTTCAGTTCTTTTATGAGCTTCTTTGCGCCATAACTCGATGGCATCTTTCTGTGACTGTCTGGCTTTCTTTTTCCATAATGCCTCTTCTACTCGCATGATGCACTCGGCATCCCATGTACCCGATACGGGCCATCTATACTTTTCTTCTAACTGTTTGGTATAATCTACCCATAAGTGTAGATACAAAATGGCGCTTATGCCATGCTTCTGATACATAAAATGACCTGGACTGTCCCTAGGCGGAACTGGAACTGCTGCTTCCAGCAGACCCTTTCTAGTTTTTAACTGACGTAACTTAGAAAACAAGGGCATGACTGGACTGTAATCTAGACACAATACAATACACAATGAACACGATACTTATTCCCCATTCATACCACGACATTAAAATACATGAAGAACATTTAAAAATAACAGTTCGAACAGAATACTACCTGGAATACGGAACACAGAATACATGAATTTCCTCGAGAACAGAACTGACTGGAACAGAAACTAGGTGCACTGCTGAAACAGTACGAAACTTACCGGTCTCATAAAGAGACACGTCAGGACCCGCATCCACCGAAGTGGACACTTCGTTTGTGGGTCTGTGTACCACCAACCCACGGACCAGAGTCAATTAAATTGACCCTGTCTAGATACTACCCCAGTAACGGTACTCACCGGGCAGCAAGAACGGAAGGCCACAGACTGGACGGGACTGCTTGGACGCTGGACGGACGAACTTCGGACTTCTGTTACAGGTGGGCCTCCGGATACCTCGGACCTTGGACTCTCGGCTTGGGCTCTGGTCGGGACTCGCCGCGTTCCTCCACCGTCTCGTCTGGATGCTGGACCGCCTCCTCCGTCTCCTCCGTGGGCCTGAGGGATACTTGAAGCAGAAATATCTGCCGGTGCGCAGAAGAGTTCCGTCACGACTGCAGAGGGTCAGGGGGTCGGCGTGGCTTCACCGACGCGTGGGGAAAGGGCAAGTCCCTATTCGGGCGCCATTATGTGGTAAATAAATAAATAATACCCTATTTTTGAATGAATAAATGAATAACAGATAGCTCAATAAATAAGAGTCAAGATTCGAGGTAGTAGGAGTTGTGCAGGTTTAATACAGCAAATACAGGAATAGGATGGCAAAGCCCAGCAGCGCTGCCGGGGTCAGGATCGGGACAAGGGGATGACTTTTTAATAACAGTGCATGAGCATATATACATAACGCAAACACATAGCATTACATTGCAATAGGCGTAGCAGTAGGTGGAGCAAAAGGCGTGACGCGTAGCAGTCGCGAAAGATAAGGGTGAAAAGAGGTGTAACAGGGCGTATACATAGACATGTGATGCAAACGTAACAGAATATGTCATGAATGGGGCGGAAACCATGGAGGGGGCTACCTGAGGAGCCGGGACCTCTAACCTGATGGTGCGCGCAAACTAGCAATGACGTGTTACTAGGAGAAGCTGGGGGCTATGAACTCTGTGCTAGGAGCAGAGACTGAAGTCTGGAGAGTCAGGGCGACATGTACCTAAACAGCATCTAGTATCTGATGTTTAGAGAACATGTTGATATAAACTAGAAGTCAGGAGGGGAAAGGCTAACTTGATTCTAAGACTGGACCATGCATTATTCTACATGTAGTGCGTGATGAAGAATATTAAATGACCATTAAATGCAGTATTTCTCTAACGTGGAGACGTGAAGGCTAGACAATGACGGAAACTATTGATGCGATTCAGTAGCTTTAGGAATGCAGAGAAGGAGGACTGAACTGATAACTGGAATCATAACATATTCTTGGCAGACTCAGAGGCAGAGCCAGGGTGAGCCGGGCACTGCGAGGCAGGAAGTAAGTGAAGGGTCGAGGATACAGGTGGGGGCTGTATCGCTCCTCAGCGAGGCTTCAGGAGACAGGAGCTGAATCTGGTGTACGGGCCCTTTTGAGGCCTAGAAACGGGGACTTTTCAATAGAATAACGTGCACACTGAGAAACGTGGCAACGTAGCTTTACATAGGCCTGATATTCGTAGTATTCACGAGAACTGGAAACTGGCATACTAGAGGTGGACACAACTGTAATTGCGTCATTAATCGAACATAGGGAATGCATGTGCATATTTAATCATGCACACATAACATATGATGGATGACACGTAGGGACACAGAACATGGCAAAATTTACTTTTCCACAACACTCTGAAGTCACATTTGACCCCTAAAGTGCCATAGCTCCTCACAATCACAGGAGCCTCCCACACACCTCTACCAAATAGAATATGACATTAAAAAGGAGATATCACTTTAACAAAAGCAGGCCTGTTGCCTTTGTCAAGGGGTCACCACAACAACATGCGTGGACTGGTAAGCCTTTTGGTATTGTCAAAGGTTCACCCTATTAAAAGACAAATAATCCACATGTTAAAAGACACAACCATATAATCGAATTTAATAACCATATTTAAAAGCAATAATTACTGTCAATAAACATTGCAATAATAAGAAAACAATGACTGTCAACACCAGATTGTTTAATAATGCTCTTAAAGTAAACATTACATGTGTCTGTTTTTTTTACATAAAATGAAGCAATAAAACAAGCCCCAAGAGGTCACTGCACTCCTAGGCTGAGGAGCAAAAGCTCCAGCCTTAGAAGTGTGTTAAAATAATGGTGAAAATCTTGCTGGGCTTTAATTCAAACATCGGGTCACTTTTGAAATTCTTTTGGGAGGGCAGCTGTGCCTTCTACAGTTCCAAGCACTTTCTTAAAATAGTGTTGGTGTCCTTGCTGTCCTTGGGGCACCACAAAAGGTAGGGAAATATGCAAACAAGGCTTTTCTGTGGCATTATGGCATATTCCCTCCCAGGAACAAGTGATTTTTTTCTGAGTGGCACTCCCACAGAGTTCGGAAAGAACTGCTTTTCTTTCTCTTTTCTTCTTTTTTGTGTTCAATCCCAGGTGTCCATGCACCGGGCACCCAAATGCCTATTGTGTTGGGGCAGCGCAGGGAGCCCATGCCTGGCTGCCCCAGCCATCTCCCTGCCCAACCAGCGCTCCTTGTTGCTGGTGCAGTAGGTGGCAGCTGAGTTATCTCTGACTGCTCAGTAGGGGTAGTGTGCTGGTTCATGGTGAAAGCCTCTCCGCCCCAGATGTGGGGACTGGGGTGAGTCCAACATCATTGGGGGCGCAATAGCTCTCCCCCTTCCTTCCAATCACTTTTACAGTTTATAGGGCCCGAGGGATTTGGACTTGGATCCAATACATTCTGCACAGCCTCTTTCTGAATAAGTCATTAAATAAATATTGCGCCGATCCCTGGTCAGTGCCCCACAATGGGGGAAATTTCTGAAAATGCTACGGAGCGACACACGCTCTGTTTCTCCAAGGAGTCAAAGTTCACCAACCTTTCAAAAGGTCAGAATTTGAGTCTTGTTGGACAATTTGGATAATCCTGGCCTCATTTTAATTCTGGTGGTGAGCTCTAGCCACCAGCAATTATAGCAGATCTCCTGGCCTCATAAGCAGCACACTTCAGAGAGAGCTGGTTCCACAAGCTCCCTGCACCAGTTTTTCTCCTGGTCTCTGTCTCTGGTGCATCTCTCATCCTTCTGCGGTGCAGAAGTCCAGATCTTCACCACAACAGTCCTTAGAGGGTGTAAAGGAACCAGCTTCACTAGTGCTGGAGAGACCCACTGGTCCTGGGATCAGCTGTGGGAAAAGTCCCTGATCCATTACAGGGCTTGCTCATTCAGCGTTCCAAGGTGTTGCCACAATTACAGTCCAGAGACCAACACCAACAGCAATTACTCTCGCTCCCTTGTGCAAGAGTTTTTAAAAGGGAATCTTCTAGAAGCCAGGCATCCCATGCGAATTCTAGAGCACTGGATCATCCCTCTACCCCGTCCCAACCCTCATGCAGAGCATGCTAGTACAATTCAAGATGGTGCCATTAAAAAGTCATTGTTCACACTCCTCTGGAGTACTCCGCTCAACCCCTAGCTGACTTCACTGCCAGGAGCTTTCCCACCAAAACATCAAAGGGGAGTCCCTTCCTGTGTTGGCTCCTGTTGTCTGGACTTCCACTTTGATCAGTGGACCTGGGCAGTCCCAACCCTGGTACAGTATGACAGATGCAGGTTTTCATTCCATCCCTCCCTCCTCAGGAGATGAGTAAAACACAGTTATTTACTCATTTTGTGTGGGAAGGCCTTTGTTCCCTCTGCTGGGGAGCAGAGTAAATAACGTGACCCAGCAGGGTAACAAAAGGCCTGGACTCTGTTCCTGAGCAGAGCCATAAAAATCTGAAAATTCTGCATGACCCATTAAGTGCACATGTAGGATCTTGGGATCTGGGTATTGAAACTGGGCACACCCGTTTTACCCCAGTTTCATTCCTTATCGGACTTTGTAGGCCTAAGGGAAGCAAACCAGCATTTTAAGGCACCTTTCACCTTATGCGTACAATACAGTGTCATTACAGATACAACAGTAAACCTTACTGACCTTACCTATGAGTTCCCACACATACTTTAAGTCCTATCCCAGTTCAACCTCTAACATTGCAAAGTCCCCTCTGTGCCTGGCCACCTGTGCGCAGTTACCGTGAAGTCCACGATGGTGGTCTCACATGTGCCCCTTACCCTAGCTTGTCACACTGACCTTATCGTAAAAAGGCAGACACTGGCAGTAAACATGCAAACACCAATTAGTATGCAGTTTTTGAGGGTGAGACACAAGTAGTGAGACTCACCCACAGTAAACAGTTCAAAAACCAGGTAATCCAAAAGCAAAAACTCTCAGAGTACTAAATGGGCGGTACCCAATTGCAACAATAGGGGAAAATTGTCTAGGGTGCTTTAGAATTTACACCATGCCTCCTGTTTTTCTCTGCCCATACCGGTGGCATAGCTGAGGTGCTAGGGGCTTCAATGCAAAACAAGCATCTCACGTTTGGGACCTTATATGTATTTAGCTATGCAGCACATTAGCCTGGGTTCTTTAACATGGAACGAAAGTAAGTACCAAACTGCGTGACAATCCAGGTATGGGAACACAGAGAAATGTTGACTTTCAGCGGGAAATGGTATAGTCCTAGGCTCTGTTTTTAATATAAAATCAGGGCCTTCGGTGGTCATATCACTGAAAATACAAGATTGAAAAAAATTAAATATTATTGTCTACGGGTGCTTGTGTAAAACAATTTCGTTGGATTGTAATCTACAGAATGCAAAAGTGATTCTGGTATTTTACTGATGTCTCCTGGTCGTTTTCGATCAAGAAAGTTAAATAGAGGCAGTTGACAGAAAAATTAAAAAAAATGCCCTCAGCAGAAAGCAATTCTGGCATTTTACTAACCACTACTGGTCATTTTCTATCACAACAGTTAAACAGAGGCAGTTGAACAAGCAAAAAGCAATTCTGGTATTTTACTGACCTCTGCTGGTCGTTTTCTATCAAGACAGTTAAATAGAGGCAATTAAACAGAAAAAAAGTCCCTAAGCGGAAGCAGAAGACTCCTAGGGCTGATCTCCAGAGCCCACAAAGGATATACACATATAAGTATATACTGACGTATATACAAGAGGTCTTGAATGCTAGACCTAAAACGGAAAATAGGCCCGATGCTTCCCAGGTTGTTATAAGATGACCATAATTGGGGTGCAATGGGCCCCTCACATCCTTGGATCTGGGTGTCACTACACCTGCTGCACTATTGGTAACTGAAGATTTCCATGTTTTTTGTACTACCTGTCTTTCTGGTTCACCTCCCTATCTCTAATCCCCCTTCATATATATGCCCCTCTGCTACTCTTCTCTATCCCCTCCTATGTCTCTCTTCCATCTTTTCCTAATGTACAAAATACTTTTCAAGAATCGGAAAATGAATTCTGAGTTGTAAATGGGCTTTTGTCATTCTTTCTAAATCACAAATAGAAAGGGAGTGAAAGGGTGGTTCCTCTTCTATTACCGAATCAAAGAGGACCACGTTAATGGTTTGTGATGGTATTTTTGGTTGTAAACAATTGATGAGTTACCATCCCCGTGTTGGTGCGGTAAGTAATTCACAGGGAAGAAGGTGAAACATGAATCATGTTGGCAGCCTGGGGGAAGTAGGCAGTTGCCCAAGGGACCCCTGCCTGCTCCCGCCAATGCTTTTCCCTAACAGGATGCATTTTTAAAAAAAATAGATTCAGTTCCTTTAAGGTGCATGGGGTGCTACAATTTTAAACTCCAACCATGCCTCTTTCCTTAACATAATTTACATTTACTGTAGGATTTTGAGATATAAATGCATAAATATCAAAATAAATGTATGCGGTGCCAATAGACTGACTTAATGTATTCTTAACACAAAGGAAAACTAATCTGATGTCATTACCTTAGCCACGTCTGCCGCCTTCACATTGTTGTTTTCTGACTGTGGTCTTGTTGTTTCATTTGTTCGGATCCAAGATGAGCTCCGGGGAAATATACAAATGAAAGCCTTGCTTCAACAGAAACTGTACTTTGTTGGGATGGAGAACGTGGTGGATCCACTGATGGGATCCTGCCTCTTGTGATAGTGATCGTGCCTCGCAAATGACCTAATATGATCCGCAGTTCAGAAATCTTGATTTCTCCCTCTGCCCACAGAACAATTGACATATGGACTGTTAAGATATGAGTCCAAAACCCCCTCTTTTGCTGCCGGTGGATTGGTAATTCTAAAGCTGTTGAAGATGTAGACATCCCCAGGTCTCCACTTTCAATGTTGAGAATTCAGGCATAAAACAGGAGTCAAACCTACCTACCTTTTAAATTTTTTAAGAGTAGGCAGTGGTCCGGGAGACCACTATCTGCTCTTAGTTTATGTTCGCGACCACATTCACAGAGGGGTTGAGGACCCTTGGGGACACCTTCCCATTTGCAAATAGGTTGCTACCAACTTACAGATCACAAATCATTCCTAAATACCAGTGGGACTCGCAATTAGGAAGGGGAGCACTTAACACTCCCCTTCTTAAGAGCGGCTCGCAAACCCTATTGTTCGAGTCGGTAATAGGTTACTGACTTGTAAAATAGGAATGGTACAAGCCAAAAAGCATTTTACCAGTCCCAAATGGCCTCGTGGGTGATAAAATGCTTCGTATATCTGGCCCTAATTGAGAAGGAATAGGAATGCTAAAGGGTTGTAAAAGAGTGTGAGTGTGATGATAGAGCCATGTGACATGCCTTCCTGGAAAAAAGTCAGGGTCAAGGGTCATATGAGGTCACTTACTATGATGTCATTAAGGTCACATGGTATGTGATGTCACTTCCGCTACCTTTGGCCTTTAGGTGAATAGACACCCATGCAAGCCACTGGGGAATCTGAAGTGATTCATGAGGTTCCTCTGCAAGGTGCATCCCATGGCTTATGTGGGAGGCCAAAACAAAGAATGGGAGTGTATCAATTTCTTAGGTGTTGTAGAACCACATAGCATTCATTATTCTGCCAAGGTAAACAGCCCTTATTACAAATCTGTCACCCTGCATGTTGTTATAAGGTGGTTATTACAACGACCGTGTTGTAACATCACATACCATTACTCCGCAAGGCGTTACATCGACTTGCGAGGGGGGAGAAGGTGTTGGATTTGATATCCAACACCTTCCCTACTGTCCGCACAGACTGGAGTTGGAACAGTGGAGAGGTGGAGAAGTGTGGCTCAATGGTTAGAGCGGCAGACCCTGATGCAGAGGTCTAGCCCAGGACCAGGGTTCAATTCCCCGCCTCGGCGGGTATTGGGCTCAAAATTCCACGGAACTGATAATTCTCGCCTCGGTGCCTCTTCCAATCATGGAGTCCCACTCTGCAACTCTGGGCAATAGCTTGCTTAATCTCCACAACGGCCCCCACCACGCTAAGGATGCCTGGCCTCCACCTTGGGGGTGCCCAGGAGTGGACACCTCACAGGGAACGCCAGGATGGGTTCCACAGCGGTATTCGTACAAGACCTTGCGGGTGAGTAGTGCGCTATACAAGTATCAATTTACATTTACATTTACATTACAACAGTAAATCATACTATTCCAATATCCAGCGCCCCCCTCCGCAAGTCGTTGTTACGACTAGCGGAGTAATGGTATGCGCTGTTACAAAGCGTTCGTTGTAACGACTGCATTGTAACAACATGCGGGGTGACGGCAAGCGGAATAAAGAGGCTTATTCTTCCGCCAAGCGATCTCTTGCATGTATCCTGTACAAGAGACTCGGCCAATTGAACATTCCTGCCCATCCTTCATGTGAGACCATGTTGACCACCTAAGCACAACTGTATGAAAGAACAGTCAAATGAGTGAAAGAAGATGAGTTTACCCCACCCACCTAAAAATATTTATTAAAATAATCACCTCTAGAGGAAGTAAGCCTGTGTTGTGAGTATCTGACTGTAACTGTGAGTAAAACAATTGCGTAACTAATGACTGCTGTACAAGATGATGAGATCGTTACCTGAAAAATGCCCTTCTGCAAAAATGTTCCTTCATCATGGAGGAAAAACATTCCACACAACCAAAATGGCTCTTGCTTGTATGTAGTAAATATCAGCACTGCCGACAATTTCCACGTATTCACCTCTCAGGACAGGCACTACTACAAATACGGATAATCACTGCCACGTGAACATACTTATGCTGCTGTGCACGCCACATTTTCCCTGCTATCCAATCTATCAGCACGTATGAACCTAGGGCAGAATGCTCACCCCCTATATCCAAAAACAGGGGGTTTTCATGTTGCTCTTTGACCTATTGCTTGATACCGCGAAGTAAGCTATATCTAGTGGTTTGTTATTTTTGCTCTGTTTGAGGAGGTACTTAATGTGTGCACACTGTATGTTAGGTAAATGGACACTGGGCCCTTTAAGAAAAGCCTGACAGCACTTGCTGCATGTTGTAGGAGATAGGTAGTGGGCTGGGCTAATGAAGCAGAGTAGGGGGTTCGTGCAGTCATTGTGGTGCAAGGTAACCTTCCTGTATGTGTGTGATTCATCATGTTCCACTTTTGTCCTGCTAGCACCGAAGTGCAAGGCTTAAAACCACCACAAATACCTTCCATTTATGTATTTGGGTCATACAGTTCTGCATATGAATGATCAAATAGATGTCAGCCTGAAATGCTAAAAGGGAAAAGCCCTTCACTGGCTGTCATATTTCGGTGTCAATTACACTTTTCAACTAACACAAGCATGTATATTTACAGCTTTAAATCTCACACTTCCCTTGACACTATGCTACAAATCATCAAGGGAATCATACTTAATGGTTGGTCCTGTAAGAAAGATATTTTGTCTATCCATAAGAGTTTTTTGGAAATTAGAGATGAGCTTTCTGTGGATGATATTGATGTGATATTAAGAGGAGAAAGATCTGTTGTACCTGAATTGTTAAGGAAGAAAATCCTAGATATATGTCACTTTGGACATCTTGGTATAGTGAAACTAAAGAAGAGAGTTAAGTTGTGGTATAGGTGGCCCAACATGGATAAAGATATTGAAGGAGTAGTAAAATCATGCAATGTTTGCTCTAATGCTGACAAATCTCAAACATTACCCAGACCTTCCCTAAGAGAAAGAAACATTCCTGTTTATGATCAAATTCTTTCTGTCTATCTTGACTTGGAAGATATTGGGGCCGATTCAAAATAGCATCTGTGATTATGGGAAATAGCTCTATACACGAGAACTCTTTTACGTACTCCTGCATGTCTTTGTGAATGGGACTAAAAACGCCCAAAGGGCCACTGTACTTTTGATTTGTATTAATTGTATTGGAACATTCGCTGAATACTTCTGCTTTATATGTTTGGGACCAATTCTCAAAGGCATGTAAGAATATGCAAAAGAGTAGTTTCGGAATCATACTTCCCATAGTCCAAGTCTTCTACATGAAAAGGTCCCTTGTTTAAGGCTGTTCACTACTTCTTCAATTGGGTTGATGTGGGTGTTTTTGTAGGGTTTATGATGTTCTAGAAGAGTGTTTTGCTTTTGCTATAAGGCTTCTTGGTGATAGTTTCAATGTAAGTTGCATTTGACTCCGAGAAGAGCAGTCTGGTGATGAAGAGTTGCCTGAGGGCAGGCAGAAGTCACCTGGAAATAGTCATTTTCTCCATGAATTACGTTTCTATTGTCACACAGCACATTGTTTGGTGAATTCTTGTCTGTACTAAAGTAAGGATAGTGGTGTTTTCCTTGGTGGGGGAGTTCCAGGGGAGACTGATAGCACCTGTACAGGGCTGATGATGACAGTGACAGGTTTCACAGGGATTAGAATTGCAGCATGTGGGAGGCATATTGAGGAATGTTTTTGAAGGCTCTGCTCAGTGGTCCTGTCATAATCTTGTGTGATCAGATTTTCCTAGATAGTTGGGAACATGGTAGGACATGTTGATGGTCTCTCCAATTAAGGTGTGGAGGTGGAGGTCTAATGCTACACATGGATGCTTAGACAAGGTCCAGTGTGTTGCCACCTCTGAGGTTTGGCTGCATGATGTACTGCATTATGTCTGTCGTTAACAGCAGGCTAAAGTGTCATATGTGTATTTAGTATCAATGTCCCTTGGGGGTTTCAAGACACATATTTTTTTTTATTTTTTTTTATAGGGCAAACTTGACCCGGAGGAATCAGAGCACTTTACAAGGTTGACATAGCAGCAAATACATGAGTTACATTTACAGTAAATATAAATACACAGTGATAGAGGGAAGACAAAGCGTATGTCAAACATTCGGCTGTGTTGACAATACAGATTTAAAGTATTCATAAGTATAAAGTGCTTCACCAAGATATCGCATCAGCGGGTGCGCAGATTACATGAGGATGTCAATAATGCATAATGACAACATAAAGAGAAAAATTTGTAATGCCACAGTACTACATACAGACTATAGTTGAGGTAGAGATGGTATATATAAATTAGGAGGCATTTGGGGAAATTGCATTCTAAGTATATCTGGCGCCTTACAGAGTTAGCAGATCAGTAGGTGCACAAGCTACATGTGGGGTAAATAAAATAATAAAAATAAATAGATGTTTAGGTAGAAGTCGTTTGTAGAGCTGTCAATGTTTTTGTAATGAGGTGGGTACCAGTGATCAGTAGATGAAGTAACATGATATAGTTTGCATTGTACTAGAAGGTGACCAGCTCTGGTTGTTGGCATGTGCATGGCCACATCCAATCTATGTTTATGTGACTCCCCTAAACACCTCCCTGATCATTTTGATTTGTCAATATGCTTGATACTGTAGTGTTAGGGGATTAGAACATTAAATATGTAGGTGAACAGCTAGATCAACTATGTTTATATAATGAAGATGGTATCAGTTATTTGAGATGCTTAGGTCTGCTATGTTGGCTGGATGCGGAGGGAGAGTTGATAAGCATGAACTTGCCTGTATGTTTCACATGTTCACTAAGACGATGAGGGGACATTGATGCGGTTGTTTGGGTTGAGGGCGTTGGATAAGCTTGTGTGAACACGACATGAGAGCATGGGCATGCAACAGTGGTGATGTGGTATGAAAAGGATGCATATGGTGAGGGGTTCACTGGTCTGGGAAGCGAGACAAAGAGGTTATGCCCTTTTGAGATCCTAAAAGACTCAAACAGTGGATGGCTTAGTCTATACCACCTGCTCTTTTATATGCACACCTTAGAGAGGATACCTTGAAAGAATATGTTGAAGTATTTCATCAGAAGGATGGATCCTTTATTTGTAAGAGTTGTTTGGCCATGCTCTTGCTTCTCTCCTAATGCTCCTGAGGGCGAGGCATCTACCACAAAGTGCTTCTTCTTTCAAGGCAGTAGGTAGACTACACCAGTCCTCTGACTGTTGACTGGGGTTTATGGAGTAGCAGATAAGTGGGAAACAAGCTGGGCAGGGCATGATAGGAGGTTAGATTAGAGGCTGTGAACTGGTTCTTGGTCACTGGTCACATGATCATATTCCAGAGCAGTAGAGCATGTGATTAGCAGCTAACATGGTTCTTTGGGTTTGGTTCTTGCTCCTGTGCCCTGTGCACCATTGCTCAGCTATGGCACTCATTAGGAGCTGCTCAGAAAATGGCAACATTTTCCCCACCCCTGGAGATACTGATGCCAGGAATATCATAACTCTGGGGATGGGGACTATCTATGCCATTTCAAGCTGGACCCTGAGGATCCTATTAGAACACAAAATTGCTAGGAGAACCAGTACCTTCTGGTACAGTTCCCTGGCACTTCCTCCTTTCCCCCCAGATTTTCTCAAGGCTGTTAGGGTCTATCCTGTTGCTGCTTTTGTTTTTGTCCTGGTCCTGCTGAGTTTACCAATCATCACCAGCAGGTGCTGGCAATTGTAGCTGTGGTCATGGACACAGCTGTACTGGGAACTCAAAGCAGCCCTTGCAATTTTCTCTGACCAGACCCTGGTGAAGCACTGCCCGGCCCTGGCAGGCTGGAAACACTTGCTTGCTGCTTTTGTTATTCGGGCTGAAATTGCAGCACCACTGCAAAACCGGCCCCCAGTAACAAAACTGGCCCCTACTGGTGCAAAACTGTCCCCCAACCTTCCAGGCTCCCAGGGAAACGCTGTTGCCCGGTAAGGCTAGTCTGGCTCTGATTATGGAGGTGTGGGGAGGGGGAAAAACAGGCCAAACGGAAAGCAGGAGGTATGGAAGCAGATGATGGTTACGACCTGGTCAGTGCTCATGTGAGATGTAGAAAAGGTTGCTGTATGTTTTTATGCTGATGACGGCTGATTAGCCAGAGCCCGGTCACAGGATGCTTGTTTCTGATCCAGGGAAGACATGGCTTGGCAGTTCGGGCTGTACTGTTCCCATGGGAAACAAGGCCAGACTGATTTGCATATGGCCATGTCTGAACTGGGGTGGCGGAGTGAGCTAAAGAATGCTGATGGATTTAACCCAGATTAGTTGACTGGGGTTGAGTGCTTGCATTGTTCAACACTCCGTCCATCACCCCCTTTGGTATTGCTTTGTTTTTATGCATTAACCCTCATAATCTAAAAAAATCGTGGCAAATTGTTTGATGAACCTATGTCTTTTCTTTTTGCAATGCATTTCCTTCTCAGTGGAGACAAATACTAGTATTTCATTACTGGGTTCTGTTTTCTCAGGACTAGCATCTTCGGCGACACATCAGTAGCCACAAACCATTCTTGAAATGACAGAAACCACCCACATCTCTGCTGACTATGGTGGCTTCAATGAGTTTCATTTTCTGGCTTGACCTAAGTGTGGTTGTGAAGTCTCTCTTGCCACCCTGGGTGTATGACACCACGCTACAATGCAGTGCGCTTCTGCTTGCATTGTTAAAACTGAAACCTTGGTTTCTTCATGTCTAGAACTAGCTCACTCTTTCCATCCTCCCACATACGTCTCGTTTCTCTTCATTACTTCATTTGTGCTATTTTTAATCCAGCGATACCTCTTTCACAAAGCTGAAGCCTATGGGCCTGATTCACAAAGGTGAACTTACCCAAGTTTACTCTTTTTTAGTATAGTATTCAGAATTCAGTGGTGAGACTTTGCATTTGGACAAAAAACCTGCACATAAAAAGAAAGGGTAGGCCTACATTTTTTATGTGCGGAGTTGCTCGCCCGACACAGAAGTCTCCGCACTCGTAACCTTAGTATAAAATTGCAGTTCTGTGAATACTGAAAAAGAGTAAACTTACAGCAATGTGTAAGTCCTACCTTTTTATGTGCGTAGTTTTCCGCCACGACTATGGAGTGTACGCACTCATAAACTTACTATTAAATTGCAGTTTTGTGAATAGTAAAAAAGAGTAAACTTACACAAATGTGCAAGTTTAACTTGGTGACTCATGTGCAATATGTTTAGGCTGCCGGTCAGTGGCATAGCCTGGGTGTTATGGGCCCTAATGCAAGCAAGGAAAAGGGGTTTCAGGTCTGCATTAAAATGAAGATATAATTGGGGTACAGTGGGCCAATCACATCCTAGGGCCTAGGTGTGACTACACATGCTGCACTATTGGTAGCTGCACGCCTGTGTTGTGGTCTCGCATTCCACATTCTATTTTTCCTTCTCTACTCACTATCTCCATCCCTCTCCCATCTCCTTCCTCCTATTCATTCTCTTCTCCCTATCCCCACTCTATGTCTCTCTCTTCCTCCTCTTCTGTCTCTCTTTCCTCCCTTCTCTCCCAATATTCATATTTCTGCTCCCTTTTGTTTTGTCTTCCATTGCTCCTTTTGCTTATCCTTTCCTGCTTTCTTTTTCTCACCGATACTTAACTCCTTCTCCCATTCTGTCACATTTTGCACTTCTCTCTACTTTCCATTTTTCACTCTCTCGTTTTCTTTCATCCCTTATTTCCTCTCTAACATTTTTTTCATTATATTCTCCTTCCTACATCCCCTCCCCCTTCCTCCCTAAAGAATAAACACAAAGGATGTGCCTTAGCAGGTTCTGTGTATGAACAATACAGAAATGCCTGTTTCAAAAGTAGCTGTAGCTGGCCCAGATCTTTTGACTGGGGAAGAATGTTTGCACTGTCAGCATTCCGTCCATCATTTGTTTGCTGTAACACTTTTCGCCCTAAGTGGGATGGGTATGCCCAGACGTGGGTCCCTTGCTCACTGTGTCACTGGATTCAAGCTAACATGCCTGAAGAAGGGTGACATACCCTGAAACCAGTCCTAGGGTGCATGTTTCCGGGCCAGGGAGGGCCTTGCCTGGCAGTTAGGTCTGGACTGTTCCCATGGGGCACAGGGTCAAGACTGATTTTCATATGGCTGGGTCCAAACTGGGGTGGCGTAGTGGGCAAAAGAACAATGGATTTAACCCAGATGTTTTGACTGGGGCAGAATGTTTGCACTGTCAGAATTCCGTCCATCATTTGTTTGCTGTATTACTTTTCGCCCTAAGTGGGATGGGTATGCCCAGACATGGGTCCCTTGCTCACTGTGCCACTGGATTCAAGCTAGCCTGGCTGAAGAAGGGTGACATATCCTGAAACGGTCCCAGGATGCTTGGTTCTGGTCCAGGGAGGGCCTGGCCTGGCAGTTCGGTCTGGACTGTTCCAATGGGGCACAGGGGCAAGACTGATTTGCATATGGCTGGGTCCAAACTAGGGTGGCGTAGTGGGCAAAATAACGAAGGATTTAACCCAAATCTTTTGACTGGGGGAGAATGTTTGCACTGCCAGCATTCCATCCATCATTTGTTTGCTCTAGCTCCAATGCAGGCACACTTGCACCATGGTACAAGGGTGCTTGTGTAGTCGGCAGGATAATTTTTGTGCAGGAAGTGGCACCTTCCTGCACAAAAACAATCCATGGAGGGTATTTCCTCTTTCTGTTTTTTTGGGAAAAATATGTTTATTGCGAAGTCATAGAAAGGCTCAGGTTCTCATGGCTGTTCAGTCCACTCAGAAATAAGATCATTGACATGCAAGTTTTCAGGATAATACACAGCCATCTAGGCCCACATCCCGGAGGCTGGGCGGCGCAAAATTAGAGCATGTGTCAAGGAAAACTTTTCCTCTTTCTATGTGTTCTGTAGAATGCAGCACACATAGAAAGATGAAAAAACGCAAGGCATAAGAAAGATATTTCTCATCAATACAGCTCACCTGGGAGGTGTATCTTTTTGGCGCATTCATAGATTTACCAGGTTTGGTAAATCTGGTAATGTGTCAAAAACCATGGAATTTGGCTGGGAACGCCGACCCCAATGCCCATGGAATGCATCCCTTACGCAGAGTAATGCAACGCAGATATTTGCACTACAATGCACTACTCCCTATTTATGAAGCCATTCAAAGCCATGCAAAGTGAATTTGCGTGGCTTCACAAATATGATTTGGAGCCTTGCGTTGTGCATGTACCACGTTGCGTGGTGCAAGCATAATGCAAGAGCCTCGTAAATATGGCCCGTGATGTCCAGAGAACACAACTGGACGATCTCCAAGTTATGTTGGCAACAATGGGAAATATTTATGGGAATTGTAGCTCTGGGCAGTGAAGCAAATTATCCTGCTGCGCTGCCTTGCATCACAGGGAAAGGGAAGGAATGCACTGTATTATGGGTAACGAAATTAACGCGTCAGACAATCAAAATATATTGCTGATTTTATCTGTTTATCCCAGCTCTTTACACCCCCTGGACTCTTACACAGTATTTACCACTGCAAAGGGCACTAGTGCTGCTATCAATTTAAAATAAATTAATAATATTGCTGTGAAGAATTTTATAATATTGATTTACAACCTCTGCAAAGTAGACCCAAAGTGAATAGAACTAAGCGGAGTTCGAAAACTAAACTGCATGTACTCATGCTCTTCTTCAGAAATCTAGAAAAATAAATGTTCAATTTGGCATGCAGGGTGGCATATTGCAAGATGTATCTACGCGGATAGTTCCTTCAGATGTGGCATCTCCGGTCACTGCTATTAATCCCACAGTACCATCTCCAGAGCATTAACAAAAACCAGACCCACCATCAAAGTTCA
Source organism: Lissotriton helveticus (assembly GCF_964261635.1). Classification (NCBI taxonomy): domain Eukaryota; kingdom Metazoa; phylum Chordata; class Amphibia; order Caudata; family Salamandridae; genus Lissotriton; species Lissotriton helveticus. The sequence continues at coordinate 1,885,437,616 of NC_136067.1, forward strand.
GCATTGCTGCCTATTCAACCAACAATAGAAACAAAATCCAAAAAACATCACTGCCTGATGACACAATCCCTGGCGCTAGTTTAGGTAATGAGATCAGATCAAAACATTGATAATAGGACAAAGGATGAATACATATATACTTATTTTTAAATCTGCTTTCATTATGATGATGCTAGTTATAATACCAGTCATACTAGAGTGTTAGATATTAATTTTTATCTCATCATTTGCAACAAATGACTTATTGTCATCACCAGCGTGGGTTCAAGTTTTTCATCTGTATGATTGTATGTGGTTATTTCGCGATAACATCAGATCACTGGGGCATTTCTTATATCTTGACGATGGCAGTGAATCCAATAATCTATTTAGCAACCAGAGTGGAATGGCAGGAGCTGGCCAGATAATTGTGGGGCATATTACCAACCAATAGAGATAATTTTTGTCTCTAACTTGTTTAGAGACAAAAATTATCGCCGCACATCGGCGATTTTTATCGCAGATAAACCTTGCTATTAGCAAGGTTTATCGCAAATGCGATAAAAAACGGCCGCAATGCATGAATATTGCTGAAAAGTCAGCGATATTCATGCATTATCGAGCAAATGCTCTTAGCCATGTTATCCACCTCCCATTGGTTAACATGGCTAAGAACTGCTCAGGGCAGGTGTTAGCTTTTGGAGATATTCGCGCTAGGAGATAGCGATGTTAGTGACTGTTTCCAGTCGCTAACATCTTGGCACGCCCACTTTGCATGTCATTAGTGATAAATATCACTGACATGCAAAGCGGGGCCCAAGATGGTCGCTATCTCCTATTAGCTGTCGCTAACTGGTGTTAGTGACAGCTTGGTAATAGGGAGATAATTTTATCTCCGCTTTCTTGGCTTTTAAAGCCAAAAAAGCGGAGATAAACCTCCTTGATAATATGCCCCTAAATGTTTTCTCTCCAGGCTACAGCTATTGGTACACGTCTGCAAAGGAAGCTTCTGCTCTGCCAGCTCCCCACGTCCCTCTGGTGGATTGTGGGCTGAGAGAGCAGGAGCTCTCCTGCCTTAAAGACAGGATGAAAACAAGCATTGGCAAAGGCAATAGGGCTCAGCTCTAAAAGGCTGTGCTATTGGTTTTGCACGTTTGTTGCTGAAAACATGCATGCTCAGCATCAAACATGCACAAGCAAGGCAAGCAATCTGTTCATTCTATTCCAAGATGCCTGTTGTTGTGTACGCATACTTCCTCACGCATGTGTACACATGTATTGTGACAAACGGTGCACATTTTTAATATAACTTTCTAAAATCTCGGACGGCTATGTTAGAACGGTAAGTATTAAATGTTTTTTAAAAAAGTCAAAAAAAAGTTTAAATATGAAAAAGCAAGCAAGTGGCCCAGCAGCACTTTGCAGCTGCTGTGATCTTGTTTAAAAAAGAAAAATAAATAATTTAATGTGTGCAGCAGGCTGAGTAGCTGGCCAAGTAGCATGAGAGGGGGAGTGGAGCATAATCAGAGTGGGGTGGGGGGCAAAGAGATTAAAACGGCCTTTGAATACTTTACTGAAGCTATGCCCTCATAAAAGCAAAAATAAAAAATGATTAACAAGGAGAGTGGGATTGAAGATATGTTGAGGATCATTAGGCACGGGTGTGAGGGAGGATAAAGACGTAAAATATGAGACACAGCAAGGAAACACATGCACTCCCATGAAGTGATCAAAGGTAAATAAAAAAGAGGTCCCTCAAGTATGCAGTGGAAGGATACAATTCATCTAAACAAATGACTGTAAAAAACGAAATTCTCCAGAAGGGACAAACACAAGAATTGTGAGGAAAGCGATAAAATCAGGAGCAGACGTCTGAGACAGACCACATACCCATCCAGTTAAGAGTAAGGGTGTTAGACCTGACATCCTTGGCATGGTTAACCCCTAACTTTTTGCCTTCAGTCTTCATGTTTTTGCTGACTTCGTTTTTGCTGGCCTTAGAACTCTGCACACTTCATCACTGCTAACCAGTGCTAAAGTGCGTGTGCTCAGTGCCTAATATATGGTAACATTGGCTTATACTAAACTAGCATTTTAATTTACTTATAAGTCCATAGTAAAGTGAACTGCATGTGTCCAAGGCCTGTTCATTAAGTACTACTGGTGGGAATGCAGCACCTATTGTGACATCCACTTATGTAACCCTGTATGGACAGTTGAACCTGCCATTTCTACCTGGAAAAAGAAAACGTTTGCTAATCCAAAGCATTCCTTTTTAATACATATAAGTCACCTCTAGCGTAGGTTCTGGACAGCCCAGAGGGCAGGGTGCAACGTAGTTAAAAAAGTTGGACATGTACTTTTAAGTTTTACATGTCCTCATAGTGAAAAATACTTAAATGTGTGTTTCACCACTGTAAAGCCTATCTCTCCCATAGGATACCATTTGAGTTGCCTTATTATATTTTATAGGGTAGAGATAACCAGTTCATGTTTGGTATCTGTGGAATCCTAGCTTATGGTGAAGTAGGATTTCAAATTACAATTCTGCAAATGCCACGTTTAGAAAGTTGGTATTTTCTTGCCATATCCATTTGGTACCTGCAGCTTGTCTCTGGGTCACATGGTTGGGTGTGGGAGACATTTGGCCTTTGCGTATTCCTCCAAGACAGCCACACAAAATGGTAGCCCATGTGTGACTGGATGGGCCATCACTGGCAGGATGGAAGGGAGGAGATGGGCACAGCCCCACTTACATTTGAATAGGCTGTGTCCTGGCTTCACAGAAAGAGCTGCACACCCCCTGTAGTTAGTCTGGAGCCAGGGCAAGGAAGGCAGGGCATTGTACACTTCAAAGACATGCCTCTAAAAAATTCTACCCACTTCAAAGGCACAGCTGTGTAAAGAAGGACCTCAGACACCACCACTTCAGTACACTTCTGAACCTATGGATACTCTGCCAGGAAGAAGAACTGCGGTGCTGCTACAGGGACTGCCATTCTCCTGGATTGCTGTTCTGAGGGAACAGAAGGACTGCTGACCAACTGCCCTCTTGCCTGGGGAAGAAGAACTGGACCTGCAACTCTATTGGGAACCCAGGACCCCAGAGTTACAGAAAGAAATAGTTTGCTGGCCCCCTGATCTGAACCTTAGGGACATAAAAAGTCGCCCAACAGCTCCTGGACCTGTCTTCATGGAGTTCCTGACCCACAAGTGGTGTGTCCCAGGTCCTGAACACCCTTGGTGTGGCCCATAGGCTCTCCATTTCAAGCTTTTGGGCTCTTTGGCAACCACAAACAGGCCTTGAGAAGGTAAAACTTCGGTAGGACTAATCTGGGACTGTTTCCAAACTGCACTCCATTGCGGTCGGCTGGAACTTATGACTTTGACCTGGTCCAGAGTGACCAGATAGCTGAAGTTGTCGCTTTATGCTCACGGGCCTTTTTCTGCACTGAATTCTTTAAAAATTCCGGTTCAGCTGATTGGATATTTGTTGTTTTGGTTTTATTTTATTCATTAAAATAAGCTCTATTGATCTAAACTGATGTGGGATATTTTTGTGTGGTATTTGCACTGTTGTATTGTTTGAACTGTTGCACAAATACTTTACATATTTGCTCTAAGTTAAGTTTGACTTCTCTGTGCCAAGCTACCAGGGAGTTGAGCACAGGTTATTTTGGGGTTTGCTTGTGCCTTACCCTGAATAGGATTGTGGTTGCTGGTTGATCAGGGCTCACACCCCAGTCAACCCAATTTCTAACAAAAGGTATTACTCAAACACTGATCTATTTAATAGAAACAGTAGATCTACTTACAGAAATCTAAATAGAAACATCTCTTACGGAGCTCATTCAGCCTGTTCTCAAGCAATTGGGTTCATGAACCACTGTTTGGACACCTCCCCTTTCATTTGGTGAGAGGGAAGCCAAATCAGGCAAATACAATTAAAAGCAAACGTTTTATATTATTTTTGCTGATTGGGATTTCATAACACCAAAAGCAAGAGGAAAAGCCTGGACAGCCCAGTGTGAACACTATAGTTTGAGAAGGCGCTGAAAAAGGGACATGAGAGAATCGAGGATTTTTTACAGAAAGTGACAGCTCCTGCTCACTCAGCACCCCATAGTCTGGGTCAGGTTCGTGCAGAAGCTAATAGCCTTATTTCTGTTACCTGCAGGGCAATTTCAGCTGCTAATTATCTCCCCTTGTGGTTGATTATTGTCTGCAGCCCAGACCCAAAACGGCAGGGAGGGTAATTAAAAGCTGTTATTACCCACACATACAAGAAATAATACTTAAATCTTTGAATTTTAAAGGACCTCTAAAAGCTAACCTAGGTACTCTATTACATGGATGCTGACATCCTTCAACCAGGTTAGCGTTGCCCCGTTACCTAGTTGAGAACAGCTGATGATGGGACATGAGCACATTTTAGAATTTTACAGCTGAGATGATCTAAAAATTGTAGCCTCTCTTGGAAATCAAAAAAGTTTTTTTATTCGGAATTGGAGTCAGCTGAATTTACATGACACAATCACTGTATCTGTGGCTCATAAAAAGGACTTTTCAATCTAACAATACTTAAAGCTGAGTTGCTTACCTTGGAGCATTAAGAGTATGCAAAGGACTATATATCAGAGTTTGTGGATTTTATTTATCTTTTTCCAAATTCAATTTTCCAAGAATCATAGTAGATTCATCATTTTTTTAAATCTTGAAATAGTTGATATACTTTCTCCTAGGGCCCGTATTTTCAAAGTCAGTGTAGTTCGGGATTATACAATAACAAATATTGCTCCTGATGCACAAAACTTTCATTCACCAACTCCTTCGGGCCCAGATCGTCTCATATGCTGACGACACCCAGCTTCTTTTCACCTGCCGCAAGAGCGAAGAATTCGATGGGGAAAGTATCCGTGAGTGCCTTGGGGCTGTTTTTAATTGGTTCCATCTGAACAGCCTCAAGTGTAACTCGGATAAATCTGAGATACTTTTCTTTGGATGTCCTCTGGAACCGGATTGGCATGATTGGTGGCCTGTTGACATGTTCCCTCCGGCTCAGGCGTCCATTTGGGCTAAGAACCTGGGAATTAGGATTGATAATGGGCTTACGCTTAATTCCCAGGTGGCTACCCTGACTGAAACCTGTTTCGGCATCCTCCGGATGCTCCGAAAGTTTTTTCCTCTTTTGTCCCAGGAACACCGGAGAAAAATTGTACTGGCCCTCATTGGATCCAGATTGGATTACGCCAATGTTCTGTACCTGGGCCTCCCAGAATACCTGCTACAGCGCCTGCAGGTGACCCAGAACGCGGCAGCACGAGCAATTTTTGGCTTGCATCGTCGAGCCAGTGCCTCAAACCTGCTGCAATCCCTCCATTGGCTTCCCATACGGAAGAGGATAAAGTTCAAGGCTCTGACATTAGCTCACAAGGCACTGCATGCCACGGGTGCTAAATACCTACAGAAAAGGTTAGCCTTTTACCGGCCGACGCGACCCTTAAGATCGGAGTCTTTGGCCCTGGCCGCGATCCCGCGTATAAAGAGGACACGCCTGGGAGGGCGATCCTTTAGATACTTGGCCCCTCAGTTGTGGAACTCCCTTCCCTTATCGCTGCGGTCCACATCCAATCTGTTGGCCTTTAGGAAGGGCCTTAAGACTTGGTTGTTCTCGAATTAGAATTCTACTGTCTTTTCCTTCTGTACTTTTTGTCTGTTGTTATGTTCTTTAGTTTTCCTCTTTGGGTCTGGAGCATTAAAGCGCCGGGACACTCCTTTGGAGTAGCCGTTGCGCTATATAAGACCCATATAAAAAAAAAAAAATTTAAAAAAACTGGATACAAAATTTTTGAAAATGGAAAAGAATTTTGCCAACCGACCTATATATTTATACCTCATCAATATTCATGAAGTAGGCCTCAATTTGTGACTAACAATGAATGGATGCCATTACAGTGATGGTGGCCTGCTAGGTAGTGGTGGGTGAGCCACTGAAAGCTTGAGGCATGTTCGAGCCAGATGCCTAGCTCAGATTGAGGACCTCTTGGAACCTTGAACCCAAAGCGAGTTGAGCTTTACAGCGCATAGTGCTAATTCCACCAGATCTGTTATGATCAAAATGTCAACAATTGTCAAGTTCATGAACTTTACAGACACATGCAGTGCTCATGGAAAATAACTGTATGAGCCTAGAAAATATGGTTCTTGCTTTCTACTACCTTTGTCAGCTTGAAACATTTCTACGCCACATTCTATACAGTATCCTACCCTACTGGCTAAATTATTCAATTATAAAAACTGAGGGGAAGAAGCCTGTGCCGGAGCACACATCATGTTTGACTGCTGCCATCAAATGTCTTTGCTGGTAATTAAGGCAGTGCCTGGAGCAAACACCTCTAACCACCAAATGATTAAAACAGATTGGTTATAGAAGGTAGTGAGTGACAACAATATTTGATCATTTTTAAGTAGCCAGACATCAGTTAAGATACGGTAACACTACAACTCTGCAACACCAGATCACAATGGCACATCACAATAATAGCAACTCAATATAAAATGCAAATACAACAGTAATACAACAAATAAATACCAAAATACACCCCAAAATTGCAACTACACAAGTACACAAAAATACAACTCACCAATGCAATAATACAACAATACCATACAGCATGTCATTCATTTCATTTCATTTCATAAATCTTTATTCGAATTCCAAGAATTCATAAAAGCACATCCACAAATTTACAGTGGTATTATAAAATCGTTTAAACTTTGATAAATCATAATGGACATCTGACAAATTTTACAAATTACAAAACGAAAGGAAAGTCAAGGATTGTCCATCATTTTGCGGGCTCGGTTGGCGGTTCTCAAGAAAGTGCTAGTGCGAAAAACTATTTCTTCATTGTCCAAAGAAAGCAGCATCTGATAACATTCCCCCATAGAAAGAGGTCTATGTTTTTTAAAAAAAGGGGGTTAAAAAACATTTTACATATTTTAAATAATATTTGCAAAAGAAGAAAAAGTGCAAATCAGTTTGTGCGCTCACCCCATCGCAGGGGCATCGTATGTTTTCTAGGTTTGGCCGGTAGCCTAGAGGAAAACTTAACAAGAATCTTACAGTTCCCGCCCTTAATCGAAATAAAAGGCTTCTTTCCCAGTTTACCATTGGCAGTGTAAGACATATTAATAAAGGATGCCTATACAATTCCCTGCCCATGTAACTAGAAACTGTGGATTTCTTAGATTCTTCCCTGACCCTTTCTGAGTTATAAAGTGCGTAAAGTGCTTTTTTCAAGTCATTCTTATGGAGTGAATCGGTTCTGATTGGATCTAAGAAGAGGCTACCTTTATCAATATTACATAGACTCTGGTAGACCCCCCGAGAGCCAGGGAATGTCCATTCCTCTCTCGCACTTGAGGCAATCAGTTATAATTTCTTGCGTTAGGGTAGCAGATTTATTTCTCCAAACTGAATGCCAAAATAACGCAGGTTGGGCACTAATAAAATCACAGATAAAAAGTAAGTCAAGTTCCTTATGGCAAATATACTGAGAAGTGGAAATCTGTGCACCCAGCAGCTTTCTACAAAACCGATTTTCTTCCTGCTGGATGCACCGATTCTTCGCCAAACCCCATATCTCTGCCCCGTACGTGGCTACTGAGACGCATTGCAATTAAAAAAATCCTTAAAATTGCTTCAATAGCACCTGTTTTCTTTGGGCAGGGAAGGCTTAAAATTGAATTATTGGCCTTTGAGAACTTGCTCGTGGAGTGGGCCAAATGCCCAGTCCACCAGCCGTTCGCAGCAAAGACCATCCCCAGATATGGGAAAGTATGGGTGGAAATTAATCTGTCATTCCCTACCAGTATAGAGTTGAGCTGGAGTTTCCTTGGTCCGCATGACATGATAAATGATTTTTTTAAATTCCCACGTAAATCCAGTCCATCCAACATGTCAATATAACGGGCCAAGACATCCATACAATATAATAATACACCAACATAAAACAACACAACAGCACAAATGTTCAAGACTGATGTGTAAATTTGTGTTGCGGTTTTGTCTTCTGGTGTTGCGGTATTGTGTTATTCTGCTGTTGTGGTTGTGCCTTTGTCCTTTTCTTTGTGTGGTGCTGTTCAGCAGCACATTGTTGCACTGTTGGGAAAGTGTGCTATTGTATTGTTGCAGTGTTTTGTGTTAGTGTATTTGCATGGTCTGTTGGAGTTATTATTTTGTTGTTACTTTGTCATTTCGTGTAGCTCTGTTGTATTGTCTTTGTGTTGCATTGTATTGCTTTTTGTGATATGTTGCAGTGTTATTGTATATCATGTTGTTGTGGTGCTGGGGTACCTCTTTGTGTTACGTTTTTTTTGTTGCATTATGGCATTGTGTGTTTCATTCTATTTTATTTACTTTTGGCTTTATTGTTAATTTTCATTGTGTTATTGTGTGTTCTATAGCAACTTTAGAAATATCAACTTATACTTCTACATTTTCAGCCTAAGCAGTACATTTCTCTAAACCTTCAGTGATAAACTATAATTTACCACTGTCTAAGACTGTAACGTACTGCGTCCCCAGCTCTTCAACTATTTAACACCTTGACCGCAGTGCAAATTCTGCTGCGTTGCTGGTGAATTAATGAGTGGGCGGGGTCCGGACAGCCCCCGGCCGTCCTCCGCACACGCCCACTGTGACGACACATGGAAGGTGTTAAGATACTAGCCATCTCAAAACTGTGGCAGAGACAATCCCTTAAAGTAGCACATCCAGTATTTCAGTTACTTACCAGTAATCTTCCTGACTCCTAATCCTGAGTGTCCTCATCCCATTCATTACTTGAGAGGTGAACTTCACCACTCAAGTCAGAGAAACAGAGCCCTTCCCTCATATGCTGGACCAAATAAATGCTAACATTTCCCAGCACGCATCCTGCATTACCAAGCTTAGCACCCTATATTAAGGCTGATGATCTGGAACGATGGGGGAATGTAATGAATAGAATGAGGACGTTAAGGACTGGGAGTAATGAAGATTATTGATAAGTAATTGCAATAGAAAGATTTCCCCCATGTGCTTCTGTCTTCGTCCCCTTCATTGCTTGTGAGGAATACAAAAGTACCACTAAAAACAGTCTTCCTATAACAACGAAGAGAACCGATACACCATCTTTCATGCTGCACCACCAAGTGATTTATTACATAACAGAAGTAATCACGTAAATACAGCGTGCAACACACCCACACCAAAATATGTGTTATCACTCAAAACATTCTGTTATCTGTAGTGTTTAACAAACGTATTGCCGGCTGCCTATGTGGCTGTACTGCAAGTCTCTGAAATGAACCCCCCTTTTAATTCAGCCCAAGAGGCTGAAATTCTGCAAGTGGATCCTCCTTACATTCCAGAGGGAGGAGGGATTCCTGATACAGAGAAGGCCAGTGAAAGTGACTTCTTTATCCTTCTACATACGGAAACAAGAGATGCGTTTTCCCCTCTGCTGGATGAACCAAAATAAATAAATAGAGAATCAGATCTTATAAAATGTGTATATCACTTTAAATGCATATCCAGTTTTCTTATGACAACTAAAATACAACATTGTAAATCCTGTGATGAGCTACATAAATCTCTCAGGGTTGGGAAAATGATCTCCCTAGTTCTATGAAATGAGACAGCAACTATGGGAATACATGGGGAGGTTGGGCGCACACTGCCTCACATCCCAGCACTCAGTTTGCCCTGATGCATCATAGTAAAGGCAGTGCATAAGAACACTTAATTTGGTGTCAGGCTTTAGTTTTTCACCCTTGTTGGTGCAGCAAGTGCTGTGTATCTCTAGACATGTGTTTCAGGATAGTTGTCCTTCATTAGTGAGCAACATGCATGCAGGAACCTTCAGGAGTGTAAAAGTAATCATTTTGCAACAATGCACCAACAAGTGGCTCCAGCCCAGCAGCAGCCACCAACCATACTTCTTCAGTCCCAATAAGCAGAAAAAAGAAACAGGAGGCATGCTAGTCTAGATTATGAGGGAGACCATACCAGCACTCTTGTTTCTTTTTTCTGACTCGAGGTGAAGTTCACCTACAGGTAATGAAAGGGACAAGGACAGAAGGACATGAAAGTAATTGATATAAAAAAAGACCTGGGACAGCATTTGTATTTGATAGACTTTCTAGTGTTGTTTATGTTTGTATATACAATGCCGCATTTTTTGTATTTTCATGTTATGTTGAACAGTAACGTAGAGCTCATTTTCATTCTTTAACTCCATTTTCACCAGGGAATTTTAACTTTTCTCCATTCTCCATTAACATTATAAGTCATACAAAACCACACTCACATGGGGTACAGCACTGCAATTCATCCTCTTTTCAGCATGGAACGCCCTAATTTTATCTAACCTTGAAGGTATGCATTGCCTCACTGTTGGAAAAATATCCTATTTTGAAGATGGATGTTTCATGTACAAAGCAATATAAAGTGCAGTCTCAGAGTACCTGTTTGGATTGTAACATGTGATTGAGCGGGGGTATTTAAACCTCAATTTCTGTATAGTGATCAAACATAGGTCTAATGGACCTTTTGAAGTTGACTTGAAGCATTGAGGGATTCGTTTACATTACAATAAAGCCAATTCAGTTCCACAATAACGACAGAGAGGATGGTATGCGATCATAAAGGTTTATTTTTGAATTAGCAATTCATAACAATCAGCAAAATTGGCAAGGATTCATAAAATGTATTATTACAGAAAAAAATATTATGGCTCCCGAAAACTCTTGCATTTGAGTATTATGAAGTGCGTAATGCTAGTAATCAATATGTAAAGAAATCAAATCAGTGGCACTGAGACAGGAGGAGGTCTGATGGTTGCTCAAGGTTCCCAAATCAGCTTTGTGGGATGTCTTGCTGCAAGATCTGCAGATGTTCAAGGCCACTCTCACAGTCTAGCTAGTGGCCTTCATAGCATAATAGCAACACAACACCAAGCACTGGCCCACTTATGAACTCTGTTCCCCTTACATGTGGTCTCCCTCCTCTCTTCCACTTATAGTCATACTCATCAAGACATAAGGGGAGTGGGCGGGAGGCCGCACAGATAACATTCACATCGCTGCACATATATAGACCTAGGAGAGTCACCGAGACAGGAGAGGACATAGACACAGTGGCATGTATATATGGGGTGGGATCCCCACTGTTGTGATCTAAAGTTTGAAAAAGTTACTACATTCATGTTATGAAACATCTACTCCTGCCAAAATACTGACTCTGTCATACTTACACAGAATCTATAAATGTTTTTGCATGAAGCAATATTTTGTATTGTACTACTATGATGAAAACAAATAAAATTGGTTCCAAAAAATAAAAAAAATAAAGACTGCAAATCATCCAAACTGGGTGTTCCATAAAGAAACTATCTCTAACTAAATTAAGCAATAAAAGACAAACGGGATTTCTAGTGGGGAAATGAGGAAAATGTCAGCACCATACGAGCCTCAGTAGATGCTCAGAGAGAAACAATACTGTTTAGCATGATGCTTCGTACTCAAGGAAGTCAGAGAGTTAGAGAGTTCCCTGTCTCCCAAATTAAGAAAGGGGCATTAGGCTAACTACTGTTGGACACCAATTAAAAGCACAATCAAAAGTCTCAGGACATCCATTTCTCACTCCCACACTCCAGAGTCAATCCTATGGCGGCATTTGCCAGGAGTCGGTAACTCCTTAAATTCCCACCCCAACACAATTAGGTACATATCTGCTCGCTGCCTCCTAACAACTCTGCAACAACCTATCCAACTACTTCCACAGCAAAATTGCAAACATTTACAGCAACTTCCTGCACTAATTCAACCCCAGAGAAGTTGTTGGCACCTACCCACTACCATCCAAGATGACTACCTAACCAAATGGACAAACCTCATCAGAAATGATACAGCAGAAATCATGTGTACCATCCACTCAGGGGCCCCAATGGACCTATGCCACCACTGCATTTATAACCTCAGAACATCACCAATCAGCACCATGTTGACCCATATTATCACCAATCATGCCTGCCACTTTCCCGGATGAATGGGAACTTGAAGAAATCAATTCCCTCCTCAGGAAGCCCACAGTGGACCCGAATCAACTGAGCAACTTCCAACCCATTTCCCAGCTGCCCTATGCAGCCAAAGTGATTGAAAAGGCCATCAACAGGCAATTCATATCCCATCTCGAACTTCACCATCTTCTAGATAACACTCAATTAGGATTCAGAAAGAACTGCAGCACCAAAACACCACTTATCGTGGCCACCAATGACATTTGAATCATCTTGGATCAAGGACAAATAGCATCCCTCCTCCTGCTCGACCTCTCTGCAGCCTTCAACACTGTCTCCCATAACACCCCAATCAGAAGATGCTAGGAGATTGGTATACAAGGATCCACTCTCAAATGGATCTGTTCCTTTCTCACTGGAAGAAACTAAAGGGTCAAGATGCCTCTCTTCACATCAGAGACCACGAAAATGATATGCAGAGTCCCATATGGATAATCCCTCAGCCCACCCTTTTCAACATAAACATGGCACTGCTTGCCAACATCATCCGATCACAAGACATCACTGTCATCTCCTACACCAATGAAACCCAACTAATCCTTTCCCTTATGGACAAGACAACCACCAGCATAACCTTGATGAGAACCAAGTGCCTGCAGCTCAACTCCAACAAGACAAAAGTATTGGTCTTCGACAACAAGACCTCCCGATAGAACTCCACCTGTCGCCGTCGGAGCTATGACTAGTACCCACGGCCCATGTAAGAAATCTAGGAATCATCCTTGATTAGAAGCTCAACATGATGGTTCATGTCAATGCAGTCCGCGCCTCCTGATTCCACATCCTTTGCATGCTGCAAAATATATTCACATGGTTGCCTTAGAACACCAGACGGACCATCACTCAAGCACTCATTACCAGCAGGCTAGACTATGGCAGACTCTCTACGTTGAAATCTCCAAACAGTTCCTACACAGACTTCAGATCATCCAGAACACCTCTTCAAGGCTCATACTCGATGTCCCACGCCACACCCACATCACACCGCAACTTAGGAAGCTTCACTGGCAGCCAATACCAACTTCTCGTTCACACATACAAAGCCGTACGCAGCACAGGACCAGAATACCTATATTCAATAAATGACAACACCTGGGTTATTTATCCACTTCACTATACTACATGTGATTCCCAAATGTGCACAACAATGTTTATATATGATAATTCATAAAAGTGGAACACACAAGTTGAATTGTATTGTGCATTGATCTGTATAATATGCAAATAGAGTAAAACTCTTGCCAACAACCCCAAAGTAGTCAAGCACTTGTGCAGAGCATGTATTTGGCTGCCTTAAATAAGGTATCCTTCCGCCCTACATTGAACCATTACTTTACAGTTAGCGCCCCACATGACTAATACTGGAACACCATTTGCAGTGAATGAGAAATACATCTTGCACTAATAGGTCAGTGCAAATGATGCTACACTCTCCAGTCTTAACTGGCAAATTAGTCAGTCGCTGCAGTAACTAATGTAAACTGCTGATGCCTTTAATTGGCTGCCTTCAAAAAGTCATCCTTGCTCCCAGCATTGAACCATTTTTTGACAGTAATTCAACATGATCCGTACTAGAACACCATTTCTAGAGACTGAAAAATACATTTTGCACTTCTGCTTTAGAGTGAGAAATCTACATATGCAAGGCTCCACATGAAGGGCGACTCACAGGAGTGCCGAGTAAACAGACAATATTTGGAATGCTGAGGAAGTCTGCTGTATTAAATTGCTCTTAAAATAAAGAGTTGTCTGATATCAAGGTTGCCACACCACTTCCTGGTTTCTATTTTTTTCCGTATTTTTTTATAACGTGAACTTGACCTGAAGGTATCAGAGCACTTTACATGAGCACCAGTTGCATTAGGCAAGGACACATTCATTGTTTGTAGGCACAGTGAGATTAAGGGATTTGCCCAGAATCACAGGATGTTGAGCGTCATTGCCGAGACTCGAACCCGGTTCCCCAGTTATAGGTCGACTGCCCGAGCCGTTAGACTACATCTTGTCTTTCGAGCACCACAATTGACTACAGGAGCAGCATGTTCAGCACCGTGAAAGCCTGAAAAGTTATGGACGACATTTTCCATTAAATAGACTGCAAAAACTGAAAAATCGAGGATTTCACAATAACTGTGTGGCTCTTTGAATTGTAGAATAGTAATACGACTACAGAGACCATAATGCCTAGCGAGGCTCACGGGTGTGCCTAGTAAAGTACTGCTGAGGGAGTGTTCTGCCATAAACTGTTGTGTCTAATGAAGGTACTCTTTGCTACAGATTGTTTTACTCAGATATGCTGAAATATGGCAAATCTGTGAAACACACTGTATTGGTTTGAAATAGGCCATAGTTTGAGCAAAGCAGTAACCTGAACTTTAATGCTGCTATGTAATTGGCTTGTTCTGAAACCTTCAGTTTTGATTTTCACCGAAATATTATCCCATGTTATCTGGGAAATATTGGCTGTGGACTTTAGAGATGTTTGTGGTGACATCAGTGCAATATTGGGTTACTTAGCTTGGAAGGGTTGGGTATTCCCCTACACTGAGTCTTATCTCTCCACTCTACTACAACAAAACCTTTTGTGAGTCACTTTGAAAGTGAAGCTAGTAACAAAATCTAGGTGTTTTTCCAGGCCAGTTACCATATTGATGATGCCATCCGCTTGCAAATAAATGAACACCTTCTTGTTAACATTCACAAGAAGCAATCCCTTTTCGCCTTTCACATACATGACTTTGAAATTATGCTAGAGTCCCTACTTTTCGGCTGATTTCATCGATTTTGTTTTAAACAACTTGGGCCATAGCACTAAATATGTTTGACTGGCACTATTTCACGTCCTTGGTAGTAAGTTAAACCAGTGCTTGCTCCGGACACCTTTTACCAATGTATGATAAAAAAAAAGTATTTTTTCGGTTGTAATGTGTGACAAGAATATGTGTGTACATTCTTTCTGTGGTATTTTGTTGGTGCTGATGTATTCTGTAGTATTGCAATGTGATTTTTCTTGTATTGCACTTTGGTTGTTGTGTTGCCTTTGTTTTGACTTCTGTGATGTGCCCTGTTATGTTTGAACTGTGTTGTTATGCTGTTTTGTGAGTGTTATTGCATTATGTTTAGTTGGTGGCTTTACAGATTGTTAAAGGTCAGGCTACCAACCAGATTAAAAGATGCTTAAGTATTGCCCGGCGGTGTCGCCTCTTAAACCCACAAGATATTAACCAATGAAGAGGCAGGCGCTGGAGACTGGAAGGCAGGAAACAAGGGTTTTTATTTTCTCCGGGGGAGAACACATCAGTTCGGACAGCAAGTAACGTCACGAGGTGCTCTAACCGCATCTCCGAGGCCTGGCCTCTTATACACATTTCGTGATCTTTATTACAGGTAACATATCTTTGCAATGCTTTGAAGTATGAAAGGACATCCTCTGAATCTCCCCTTCAGGCCCGTTCCCACACACATTTACAGTTGAAGTCCCCACCCCGGTCACAACAGGTGATGATTATCGCGCAGCTGGACATTCCGCCGATTCACGGAATGTGGGAGGTTTGATCGGATCTCATAGGGTGGGGGCTTTGATCAACTCGAGGGTCCTTTAATGAGGGAAGCTTCCTACTGTATGGGGGGGCAATAAACAGTATCCGCAGAGCTTAGGTGGTGGCCTGGGAACGAGGAAGACAAACGGGCACACAGGAAAAGGGGGTTTGCATCAAAGGGCCTGGGACCATGAAAGGAATGAAGGGAAGTGTCGCGCTGGGAACAGGATGGGGTTCCAAGGCAGAGCCGCGCTGAAGAGGGGTTTATGACCCAAGACATGTGAGAGCGGAGGGGGGGGGATTGTCAGCGTGCGGGGGTTGCCTGCGAGGTCGGGAGAGAGAGAGACGCTGGCTATCGGCGAGGGGCAGGGAGGCCATGGTGCACAAAATGGCTGCCGCTTACGCGCACGAATGGGTCCAAGGAGAGCAAGATGGTGCCGATAATGTTGACATTTTCAGTCTAACCTTTAACAGTCCTCCCTTTTCAACATATCTAGCCAACTTGCCTACTCAATGTCAATCTTCATCAAATTCCCAACCTCGGCATCATATAATGCTCCCATGCGTTCGTTTCCAAAGTCCACGGCCTTAGGGCAAATACAGTTTGCACATAATGAACACAGGGGTGGCAGACATTGAATTCCTAAGCATAGGCCACATATTACTACTACAGGAATCAGGATAATGGTGAACAGTCTCCAGCCCCAGTTCTTAACGGTGTTCCAGAACCAACCACCAAGCGACCATTCTTCCTGATCCTGGTGGACTTCTGAAGAGAGTCTGTGAAGATGTTCGATGGCTTTGTACACTGAGGGTGAGTTGTCCGGTATGTATGTACAGCAGCTGGACCCAATAATGCGGCATGCTCCACCACGGTCCGCAAGAACCACATCTAGGACAAGGCGGTTCTGTAGGGCCACCAAGCGGACCGCTTGGAGTTCGGCGGTGTTGTTGGCAAAGATACCAGCTGTGATGTTCATTGTTGTCTCAACTGCCTGAGTCAAATGTCGGATGGCCCGGCTGTTTGCCATCGGGCCCCAAAGAGGAACGAGTCCCTTCATAGCATCGAGGAACTGTGCTCCTGTTGAGTCGGCTTGCTCGATGTCCTTGGCTCGTTTTTGTCTATGATGATTCGCTGGGGCCACATAAGTCGGAGGAAGGATGAAGGAGATGAAACAAGTGCCCCCCCAGCCTTTGGGGAGCCAGGTGTAGGCTTTGGTGCCGCAGACGAAATACATGTTTGGGGACGACACAAAGGAAGGTGGATCCGTGGAGTCCAAAGTTCTGGTGAAACGACAAGCACTGCGGCCCACCAGCTGTGTCCCATGTCCTTCTATGCACATGTGGCCTGTGACGTTGATGACTGACAGGGCCACAGTCAGGGTGGCAGCCGTTCGTTTCCGCAGGTAGGAGAAGGTGGGTCTGGTTGGATTGTTGAACACCTGCATTTCAATTCGTTCTTTAGCAGGGATGTCCATGTGGATGGAGTCGTTGGAGGTCTGCGGGCAGAAGTGTGTCTTCGTTTTGTTTCGCCGGACCCCGTGGGAGAAATGCGTTACGGCTTTGCTGGAGGTGGCATTGTCCTTATAGCTTTCTTGCAGGAGGATCAGCCAAGCAAGGCAGGAGCCATGAACCGAGAAGGGTGAGGGGATGAATGGTATCGAGTGTCCAGTGGCGTGGGGTAGCAACCCACAGATCCAACAGTTGGTGGCATTGGTGGCGAGATTGTGCTGGTGAAGGAGCTGTACGAAAGAGTTATTCCAAAACTCCTTTCGCCTCTCTCTGAGTTGAGGAGAGAGCGAAATCAGATAATGTTCCTTCATGGTGGTAGGCTGAGCAGTGGTCAGGAATGTTTCGTGAGCAGGTGCATTCTCTTCCACAATCCAGAGTGTGGTCATGAGGAGAAAGCAAAAAAGGAGTGTGATGAAGAGTGCAATTGTCTTTGAGCTGTGGAGTCTGTCTGTTCTTGGGTTTCTGTAGTGGGTATTTCCTGTTGTCTCCATCATCTTCTTATTTGGCGCTTCCATCATCTTCTTATCTGGCGCTTCCATCATCTTCATCTTCAAGGTGCTCGGTAGTGGGCAGAACCACAGACTTAGTTTAGCTTCTCTCCAGGCAACCCTTGATTACTTTGGGTCACCGTTCTGAGATTCGACTTAGTTTGTGGTCTACTTAGCCGAAGCTCCCTCCTTTCGACGCAGGAAATACCCTTCTCTGGATGGCACAGTGGGATCAGAGAATTTTGAAAGTTCAAGTGCCTCGGTGTCAGGATAGCAGTTTAGCGACGGTCGGTCTTTGTTCAGGAGTTCTTCTTGGTCGTCGATGTTTTCTGTCGTGGCCAGGGTCGGGGAGACCTTCTTACAGTGGTGTGCGTGCAGCCAATGCCTTTTCCCCTCCACACGAAGAGCCGTCCGGGTGGTGATCAACACTTGCCAGGGGCCCGTCCACCGGGGTTCCAAACTCTTCGTCCGCTGAAAATTCCGGATCAGCACGAACTCCCCAGGTTGGATGGCGTGACCCGGACCCCTGGAAGCATCGGGGATGGCCTGCTGCACCTGCTGAGGAATGACAGACAGAGTTTCAGTCAATTTATACAGATAATCAGACATTAGGACGTCCGGGACGTCATGAATGGAAGTTGGCTTCGGTGCAGACCAGATACTCATGGGTCGGCCGAAAACAACTTCATAAGGGGTTAAGTGATGTCTGGTGGGGGTGGAACGCATCGATAGCAATGCTAGTGGGAGGGCGTCTGGCCATTTCAGACCCGTGGTAGCTACTATCTTGGCCAGTTTAAGCTTTAGTGTGGCATTGTGTCGCTCAACAAGTCCAGCGGACTGGGGGTGAAAGACTGCGTGAAATTTCTGCTTGATGCCCAACCCCTTTAAGATGAACTGGATGACTTTGGCTATGAAGTGGGGGCCATTATCGCTCCATAAAATATGACAAAGGCCGTAACGGGGGAAAAACTCCTTTAACAGTACTTTTGCGGTGGCCATAGCAGTGTTGTCACAGGTTGGGTATGCTTCCACCCATTTGCTAAAGGCGCACACCACGACAAGTACATATTTCAGGCCTTGGCACCTATCTAGCTGGATGTAGTCCATTTGCAGGACCTCAAATGGGTGGTTTGGGACCCCAAATCCTCCCCGGGGCACTACAGTTCCTTTCCCGCGGTTGTGTTGCAGGCATATCAAGCATTGTTGGACCAGACGTTTGGCGGAATCTGTGATTTTATCATTGTGCCAAACCCTGGAGACAAGTTCAATCATGGGGGCTGATCCTATGTGGGCAGGGGAGTGTGCCATAGCCAGTATGGGAATCAGGTACGAATCAGGTAGCAACCATTTGTTTGTGTCTCTCGTCCGCCAGCAGCCTTCATCATCTTTTAATCCCACCCGTGTCCATTCAGTCAACTCGTGTTGTGTGCTAGCCGTTTGAATGTCTCTAATAGTGTCTCTAGCGTCAGTCCATTTTTCTGCTTGTGACCTGGTCACGTACATATGTGTTGTCGTCCTATTTTCAGCTGTCGTTCGGGCAGTGATGTCGGCTAGCGCATTTCCCTGCCCAATGAGGTCTGTCACCTTTTTGTGTGCCTGGCATTTGACGACTGCAAGCTTGTTGGGGAGAAGGACGGCCTCGATCAAGGCGGAGACTAGATCCCCGTGCAAAATGGGGGTGCCGTGTGAGGTCAAGAATCCCCTTTCCCTCCAAAGGAGCCCAAAATGGTGAACCACCCCGAAGGCATACTGGCTGTCGGTGTAAATGTTCGCTGTAGTTCCTGTTGCCAGGATGCAGGCTCGGGTCAGGGCAATCAGTTCCGCTGCCTGGGCAGATCGTTGCGTGATGCGGGCTGTCTCAACTACAGTTCGGGCCGTGGTGACTGCATAGGCAGCGGAAGTGGTGCCATCGGGGAGTTTGATGCAAGAACCGTCCACCCACAGCTCTCCGTCAGGGTCAGGAAAAGCCGTGTCTCTGAGGTCAACCCTACTTCTAGTCTGTTCGTCCGTAAGAGTCACGCAGTCATGTACAGGGTGCACGTTGGGATCGTTCTCTGGCAAGGGTAACAGAGTTGCCGGGTTCAGTGTGGTGCATCTTTTCAGGGCGATATGGGGTGCAAGCAAAGTCAGTTCGTATCCAGTCAGTCGCGCACTCGTCAGGTGTTGCGTCTTGGTTTGGTTCAGGAGGGTGTCGACTGCATGGGGTACCAGTACCGTGAGGGAATTCGAGAGCACGATCCCCTCACTCTGTCGGATAGAGATCGCAGCAGCAGCTACGGCTCGAAGGCAGGCAGGCAAGGCTCTGGCTACAGGGTCAAGAGTGGCAGAGAAGTAAGCGCACGGTCGTTGCTTAGGGCCAATGGCCTGGGTCAGGACAGATAAAGCGCACCCCTCCCTTTCGTGAGTGTAAAGGGAGAAGGGCTTTTTGTAATCAGGGGTACCTAGGACGGGGGCCGAACAAAGGGCATCTCGTAGTTCCGTGAAGGAGGTTTGACACTCAGGGGTCCAAGGGAGTGGGAAAGGGACGTCTTTACCTAGCAGAGAAAGCAGCGGTTTCACAACGAGGCTAAAGTTTGGTAACCACTGTCGGCAGAAGGAGGTGAGGCCTAATAGGGTGCGAACCTGTTTCTGGGTCTTAGGGACAGGAGTATCGAGAATGGTTTGGATTCGATCAGGAGTGAGTTTTCTTCCTTCTTTGGACATGAGGTGGCCTAGGTAAGTGACCTGGGGTTGGCAGAATTGCAACTTCTTCTTGGAGACCTTGTGGCCATTTTCCGCAAGGAAGTGCAGGAGTTGAATGGTGGCTGTGACTGCTAATGGAGTGGTGTTGGCTGCTAAGAGGATGTCATCGACATATTGCACTAACACCACTCCGTCGGGTAACTGGACTTGATCCAGTTGTCTCTTGAGGGCCTGGCTGTAGATGCTAGGGCTTTCTGTGTAGCCCTGGGGTGCTCGGCAGAACCTATATGAGCGGTTTTTTAGGGTGAAGCCGAAGAGATATCGGCTGTCTGGGTGGATGGGGATGGAAAAGAATGCGTTTTTGAGGTCAATGACAGTGAAGGTGGTGGCAGTAGAAGGAATCAGGATGGTGGTGATGTCCGAGACCACAGGGTACTGGGGTACCACCACTTTGTTGATCTCTCGAAGGTCAATGATAAAACGGTATGCTTTCTCATCTCCCTCTCCCTGTTTCTTGATGATGGGCAAGATAGGGCTGTTGCAAACGTTGCTAACTACTTCCTCTACCACTGCTGCGTCGACTAGTGACTGAATAATCTTTACCAATGCCTTCTCGCCCTCGGGCGATATCCGATATTGTGGAAGTTTTGGGAGAGTTGCGTCTGGTCGGACAGTAATGTGCACTGGGTCGATCAACATGCGCCCTACGTCCGAATCCGCCTTGGCCCATAGATATGGAGGCAGAGTGTCAAGCAGGGATGTGTCAGCGTCGGTGATGGAAAACATGCGTCGGGGAGGGCAATGTCTAAGCAGGACAGGGTTGTCGTAAAGGAAAACTCGAACTCCGTCTTGAGAACATCTGATCGTCGCTCGGAAGTGTTTCAATAGGTCAAGTCCCATAATGGCGTCAGGGCTATTGGAGGAAAGCAAAAACGTGGTGTCAGTGGTGTTGTTTTCTACGTCAAAGAGGATCGGGGCGGACAAAGGGTTAGTGGAGGGCGTTCCATCGAAACCTGTCGATGTTATAAGTGAGCCAGACAAGGGTGCCCCCGGAATCAGTCGTTTAGATAACGCACTACGTGTCGCGCCAGTGTCTACCAGGAATGGAGACTTGGTACCCAGGACCTTAGCAGTGACGTAAGGGCCTTGCTGGTCAACATAGAGCTCGACTGGATCCCTCCCTTGCCCTTCGCAGTCCTATGCAAAGTTGTGGGTGTCATCATAGTCAGATTGCTGGTATTGGTTCTGTCTGGGTCGATCAAATGTATTTGGTCTGCCTGATCTGTCGTTAGTCGTGTCATTTGGGGGCCCTCGCTGTTGTCCCTTATTTCTCGGCCCATTTGCTATGTCCTTGGGGTCTTTGTTTCTGATTATGTCCAGAAGAACCGGGCACTGAGATTTCCAATGGCCAGTTCCTTTACAGAAAGCGCACTGGTCCTCCCTAAGGTCTGTACGTCCACTGTGGGGAGTCGAAGTACGGTCCTGGGACTTAGGGGCGTTCGTCTGATAGTTTCCCCGGTATTGGTCTCGTCCTATAGTCACCCCTTGCAGCTGGGCCATCATCACCCTCTCTTTCAAGTCCTTCTTCTTTCTCTCTGTTGCCCTATCGTTTTCATTTTTCTGATGTTCATAATATTGGGCCATCTGGAGGATAGCCGTAGGTTTGGAGGCTGCCCAACTACTCTCGCTAGCCTGCAGTTTCTGGGAGACCTCGGATGACAGACCCTTAACATAATTCTGGACAAACAGATGGTGTCCGGTTGCAGTGGTCATGTCCTGGCCGCTGAAATCGGAGAACACCGTTTCGAACCGGGAGAAGTATTCCGATACATCCTCCTGGGGTTTCTGGCGACAGGCCGTCACTATCGACCAGTCCACTTTCTTTTCTGGAATCAGGGTTTTTAATTTCTGTACGATTTTATCTGGAAGGTCTAAAATGGATTTCAAAGGCTTTTGTCCAGGTCCTCGTTGTTTGTCAATGTTATCGAGTTGTGACCAGGTATTTCCGAACAGCTCAAGGTGGTCGACTTTCCGGATTTGCTTCCACACATCAGCTGGTAGACATAACCCGAAAAACAAGTCGATGTCAGCCAGGGTCATAATCGTTGAACCTAGGGCTGTACCTAATTCAGTATAGAAGGCAGTGGGGTTTTTGCGTAGATCAGGCAGAGATTTCCGGAATGTCAGAATCTCTTGCCGATCCCATGGCTGGTAGACCCAGTTGTACACTACCCTTCCTTTTGCATCTTGGTGGTTCGCGTCATCGTTAGTCCCTGTACCTCGCGGAGGAACCCAGTAAGGGGCAGCCTCTCGTATCGGCATCATGGTGTTAGATTGCTCAGTTTGTGGTTCGGTCGCCACGGATGTCGTGGGTTTAGTTCCCGATTCTCGTTCAGTGAGGTGGCGGAAAACCTCAAGCGTACGCGTAAGGAGGTCCGTCACATCACACTCGCCCTCATCCCCGATATCGACCTTCCGGTACAGAGTCGTTAGGCTCTCAGGACCTTTGTCTCGATATCGGTCCTCGTATGCGTTCAAGACATGGTAACACAGTCGTACAGTAAAGTGTCGTCTGTGACTCCCTGTATATGATTTAAACATATCCGTGATGTACTCTTCACCTTCCTTCCTTTCTACCAATGTTCTTACTATCTTGTCGATCCCTGTTCGCTCATCTTTGCTTAGTCTGTTTATTCTTGCGGAACCAGCCCCTCGGGTCTCAGGGTCGCCTAACGTTGTCGTTTGCGGAGTATTTGGTACAAGGGGTTCGGCCGGCACAGAGACCATGGGGGCCGAAGCTGTGGCACTACCCTCGTTTGCACCTGGGGGTGGTGGGTGTTGTGCTAAGGGTTGGGAAGGGGCATATGGAGGGGGCATGTAGATGGTCGGAGGGCCTAACAGCAGATCATCGTTCGCTCGTTTTTGTCTCGAGGATAAATCAGGGTAGAGCATGGGGGGCGTTCTAACCGGGCACTGGCTTGATGTTTCCATTTCTAGTTTCTGTTTGGCTTTCTCTCTTTCCTTTATCTCTCCTTCTAGTTTCTGAGCAGCTAGGTGGGCTGCTTTTCGCAGCTCTTTTTCCAACCTACTCTCAATTTTCCTTTTACGTTGTTCAGTTTCTTTGCGCCACATGCCGAAACTATCAAGCATAGTGGGCGTTGTCTTATTTTTACCTAGGGCTGTTTCTAGCGCGTTTATTTTGTCATCATCGAAGGATCCTATCAGTGGCCACTGACTTTCTCCATTCTTTTTCGTATATTTATGCCACAGTTTGTTATAGGCTATAGCGATCAATCCATGCTTCATGAACATGCCCTTATTAGGGGTGCCTTCCGGTGGAGCCGGATGGTTCATCTCTAATAAGCGGTCCGGGCTAAACAGGCTACCGATCAGTGGGGAGAAGACAGACATGACGGCTCGCAACGAGGGACAAAAAGTCAGCACTGCCTATCTTATCACTGCGTGCAAAGACTGGACAGAATATTTCTATTCTACGTTGTTTGCAGGCAGCGAATACCTCATGAACCAATATCAAAATAAAAAAACAATTCAGTGGGGAGAATAAGTAGGCTCGCAAAGGTCTGCGTTACCTACCCTTTCACTATCTGTAAAAAGGGGGGGGAGAGGGGCTCTTTCCTGTTTGCAGACAGAGAATCTCCAGAAAACAGTCTGCGAACAATAGTTCAGTTTCAAGTAATTAATCAGTGGGGGAGAAAGATAGACACGACAGTTGCATTACCTATCCTCCACTGTTTGCAAAGGGAGAGCCTGTTGTTTCTCCGTTTGCAGACAGAGGATCTCCAAATAAATTAACAAAGAGTAATACTAGTATTTTCTAGACAATTCAAATAACCATTTCGCAATTCGTCGTGTTTACACGACCTTACCCGGACCGCATGGACAGTTTCTTGTCTTCCGAATCCAGCGCCCGATCGTCCTCTTTTCCTCGTATTCCATCGCGGCACTCCTGATGGTTCCCAGTCAGGACCGTAGATCACTCGAGAGAGGTCTGTTCGGAACCAGTGAAGTTCGGATGATCGGCTGTCAGACGAGGGTCTATCGGACAGGCGCGCTCCCGATCGTTGCAGTCGTTCACTCTGTCGTCAGGACCTCTCCCACTGGATCCACGAGTCACTGATGGGCCCCACGTTTGGGACGCCAATTGTTAAAGGTCAGGCTACCAACCAGATTAAAAGATGCTTAAGTATTGCCCGGCGGTGTCGCCTCTTAAACCCACGAGATATTAACCAATGAAGAGGCAGGCGCTGGAGACTGGAAGGCAGGAAACAAGGGTTTTTATTTTCTCCGGAGGAGAACACATCAGTTCGGACAGCAAGTATCATCACGAGGTGCTCTAACCGCATCTCCGAGGCCTGGCCTCTTATACACATTTCGTGATCTTTATTACAGGTAACATACTGCAATGCTTTGAAGTATGAAAGGACATCCTCTGAATCTCCCCTTCAGGCCCGTTCCCACACACATTTACAGTTGAAGTCCCCACCCCGGTCACAACAGGTGATGATTATCGCGCAGCTGGACATTCCGCCGATTCACGGAATGTGGGAGGTTTGATCGGATCTCATAGGGTGGGGGCTTTGATCAACTCGAGGGTCCTTTAATGAGGGAAGCTTCCTACTGTACGGGGGGGGCAATAAACAGTATCCGCAGAGCTTAGGTGGTGGCCTGGGAACGAGGAAGACAAACGGGCACACAGGAAAAGGGGGTTTGCATCAAAGGGCCTGGGACCATGAAAGGAATGAAGGGAAGTGTCGCGCTGGGAACAGGATGGGGTTCCAAGGCAGAGCCGCGCTGAAGAGGGGTTTATGACCCAAGACATGTGAGAGCGGAGGGGGGGGATTGTCAGCGCGCGGGGGTTGCCTGCGAGGTCGGGAGAGAGAGAGACGCTGGCTATCGGCGAGGGGCAGGGAGGCCATGGTGCACAAAATGGCTGCCGCTTACGCGCACGAATGGGTCCAAGGAGAGCAAGATGGTGCCGATAATGTTGACATTTTCAGTCTAACCTTTAACAAGATGTGAACACATGTTACTGTGTTTCCCAACAAAAGTAGCCCTTGCTTCAAAACTTCCCGTGACAAGCAGCCCTTTACCACTGTCAATGCTTGGTAAATACTACTGCTCCTTTTCTTCACCTACTTAAGACAAGAGTCAGCCCACAACTGAGACAAACTGACACCCAGTCCTCCCTTCTCGTGAGAAGTTCACTGCCGTTTAGGGGTTGTCGAGGATTGATGTCTTCACATGAAAAATGTATTTTCAAGTGAAAACAAATTAAAGGAAATTTGAAATTTCAGATTAATCTTAACCCACTAGCACCTGCAGATTTTTCAAAATGTAGAGAATCTCTATGTGCCTGGTTGTAGCTCGTAAACACTCACCAGGAAATCTAGGAACCTTTTGTACATTTCTTTTGCATGTGCCTCTGTGCATTCAAGATTAAAACACATGTTCTCAATGTTTACTTTGCATAAGTGTAAATCTACCTACTAGGGTGTCCAAACCCAAGCCATTTTAAATATTTTACTCCCCAAAAAGTTGTGATCCCTAAATGGATCACATATAGTTTTTGTACATATGTCGCATGGGATGAATCTCACAGTTCCCCGAGGGTAGGTAATTTGCATTTATCATGACTACTTTATAAGAACACTAGGCGGCTACCTTCTAAAACTGAATCAGTGATTCTCCTGTCAGTATTTTGTGAAACCCTGAAGCTGTAGAGAACAAAGTTAAGGGTTCTTAGTATGAGTACACTCATAGTGGACTCCCTCCAGAACTCATCAGACCCATAGCCCTAGAGGAAGCTGAAAGAAATGCCTTTGCCAATTATCCTGATCAGAATTCCTCTAATACTACTGACTATTCTTAAAAATACCGGCTGAGGAGGGCATAGCTTCCAGTGATGCAATCAGTGCAGATGCACCAAGGCCCACAGGTGCGAGGGAGGTCAGTCTGGCCTGGAGTAAATCCATTGTTTAATCGCCCACTACGCCACCCCAGTTTGGACCCAGCCATATTCAAATCAGTCTTGACCCTGTGCCCCATGGGAACAGTCCAGACCGAACTGACAGGTCAGGCATTCCCTGGACCGGAAACAAGCATCCTGCGGCCGGTTTCAGGCTATGTCACCATTCTTCAGCCTGGCTAGCTTGAATCCAGTGGCACAGTGAGCAAGGGTTTGAATAGATCAGAGAAGCTCTCCTCTTTGTAAATCTATTCAAATATTGCTATTTCAGTTTTAGTTGGATTTTTAAACCATGCGTGCTGCAGTGGTAGCACGTTTGTCCTGCCCCGTGCCTAATCTGAAAACTTCCTAATTCCAGTATGTGGTACTCGACCCCTGCGCACTGTTGCTGGTGTATGTTCTCTATACTTTTGTTTCAATAAATTTTCAATAATTGTGAGCAAGGGACCTATGTTTGGGCATACCCATCCCACTTAGGGCGAAAAGTGTTACAGCAAACAAATGATGAACGGAATGCTGACAATGCAAACATTCTCCCCCAGTCTAAATATCTTGGTTAAATACATCATTCTTTTGCTTACTACGCCACCCCAGTTGGATTGGTGCAAGGCTGCCCAAAAGCACCAGCACAGGGGGAAAGGACAGGAATGCACTGTATTGGATAAATTCAGGGTATTCCTGCCCTTTCCTTATGACACAGGGCAGTGCAGCAAGGTATCTTGATGTGCTGCCCTATGCCACAGTTCCCATAAATATGCCCCCAATTGTTTCCATAGATGAGCACAAGACAGAGTGAGGTGCTACAGGTGTTACTGGGGCAACTGTGTCCATGTTATCTACTGCGGGAGAGAAATAAATAAAAGAAAGCAGCTTTGATCAAGACATCTGGAAAAAATTAACTATTAAGCAAATCTGCAAAAAACATTCAGGAGCATCTAAGGTTATGGAATTACAAGATGCCTCTGGGGGTTAAAATTGCAGAAGAAAATATTACATGTGCCAATCTTTAATTGTTCCACAGCAACACTATGCAAACATTTTTTGTGAGATGAGATAGTTTGAGAAATGTCTGGTGGGTACAATTCAGCTCCACTTGCAATACCCAGATAAAATAACATATCTTTAGTCTCTGTTTGTTTACCGTGACATTGGCTCTTTACTGGTGTTCTGGTTTCTTAATTCACTTCATTGCTGTCTATCAATAATATCCTGTGCTGCTTCAGTTTTCCCGAATCTAGTGGAGTGTTTTAGGCAGTGTTTATTTTGTTTTTGCATTTTCATAGAGTTAAAAAATCCCACTGCATCTTACTTTCTATGATCTGACTTGACAGCGCTGCTGGTGTCAGACACTTATGTGAGTATCACTGGGAGAAAAGCTTTGGCTCCGCCCACATGTTAGACAGAAATACATGTTGTGATTAGCCAGAAGTTGGGTGCTTATTTATCCAGCTGTCTGAGCTTTAACTTTTAGGGCCACACATATGCTAATGTAAGGCTATCAAGGTGTCTTCGATAACTAGATAATATGGTGTCTCTCTCTGGCAGAAGCACAGAAAAGAGGAGGGCAGTTGATGCATATTAAACATAGCATAACATAAACATAATAAACATGTGTT
The DNA here is from genome assembly GCF_964261635.1 of Lissotriton helveticus. Lineage (NCBI taxonomy): Eukaryota > Metazoa > Chordata > Amphibia > Caudata > Salamandridae > Lissotriton > Lissotriton helveticus. Next base: position 1,885,465,543 of record NC_136067.1, read on the forward strand.
ATTCAGCACCAAGAAACTCTTCTGGGTGAGCGAGATTTATAGGTCTGGCTTAACAGTGCAATCATAAGCAAGACCTATAGGCATTAAAAATGTTTGTTGAAATGTGTGTTCTACTGTAAACTATTTACTCATATAAATCAAGCACTCCTAGGAGAATTATGGGGCATATTAGCAAGAACCTCGTTAAAATTATCGCAGTTTTAGCGGCAGAAAACTGCAGCTAAAACGGCGAAAATGGTCTTGCTAATATGCGTTATAGAATTCCAATAGAAGCCAAGGTTAGATGTGCAAGACCTGGGCTTCTATTGGAATTCTATAATGAGTATTAGCAAGCCCATTATCGCCATTTTAGCGGCAGGAAACTGCCGCTAAAACGGCGATAATTTTAACGAGGTTCTTGCTAATATGCCCCTATGTTTCCAGACCTGATGAAAATATGTATATATTTTGCACCAGGTTTTTTCAGAAAGCTGAAGGTAACATGGTGTACTCAATTTATAATATGGTGGAAGAGGCTAATATTTAAGTGAGTTTTCCTGTGATAGAGGTGATCAAGACATCAAGGTTCCTCACTTTACCTCTGAGCTACTGAATGGTGTGTCTCGTGCCCCCAAAGCTCCTCCCTTTTCATTTCTTGATTTTAGGGAAATATATCTTATTCTGTGTTCCACCGATTTCTCACCATAACTGATATTGTGACCTTTGACAATGGCTGAAAGCCTCAATCAGTCTCCGATCACAAATATACTCTGTTCAAAGGAACACCAGTTTGATTGTAAATGTCCATATTTATCACTCTGGCAAATCAACAAGCTGGGTAAAATACCCTGAAAGCTGTTCAGATTGCACATTTGAGGTCAAGGGAATATTTTTCCAAACACACCTTAAATTTAATAATTGCTTCCAGAAGGGCAGGTTTTCTGCAACTAGGCCGCAGGACATATTGCTAAAGTAGAAAATGTGCTAAAATCTTAATTTGATAGGAAAGTGCTATTAAACTGAAACATATAGCTTAATTGTTTTGAAAATGAAAGTGGTTAGGTGAGATTTGTGTCGCCTAATTGTCCAGAGTCATCACCAAAAGCTGATTGGCTCCACCCTGTCTGGCCCATTCTGCATTGAGAACTCCCTGAAACTAATAAAGACGCTGGCGTCTTCTCAACTGAGGACTCCCTGCCAGTGGCGTAGCATGGTCAGGTGGTACCCTGTGCGGAAAACTTCTTGTCACCCCCTCTTGACAAAATGTGTGACCACAGGGGTCCCTGAACCCTTCTTCCACGGGGCATTGACTGGGGTAAGGTTGGGAGCTGGTCTCACAATTCAGTAGAGAAAAGCTTTTTGCGATTTCCTCATGTGCAGTGTCAGAATATCACATTAGCAATTCAATGCTGCATGCTTACATATCATATAATCTTTACTTATGTCTCCCTTTTTTCCAATAATGGCACATTAATACATCGCTTATGTGATTTCAGGTATCTTTCAACCATCTTAGCTTAGAGGTGAACACAGGTCACCTTACCAACGAGGCAATTCTTAGTGCAACTTTGCCTCATCAGGAACCCGTTTGTTCGACCTGAAGAATGCCAAAGACTCAGTAGAGCCACAAGGCTGAAATATGTTGACAATGGTAATAGTGGTGATTGGGTAATAGTTCCCCTTATCCCCACATTTTCATCTTTCAGTACCAAGTGTTTTGTACAATGAATGAATGAACTTTAGGATGCCACAAAGGTTTTTTAATTCACTGTTTACACTGAACCATTCTAATTTAGAAGTACCTTCCTGTCTTCAGGTGTAGGCCCGCTCTCCATCAAACCAGGTTTTTGAAGATTGAGGGTTGTCTTATGATGAAGCATGAAACCTGGTGGTAAGTGAGGATAACACATTACATTTTTGTGTGTGTCCAGCAATCCTCTTAAGTAGCGGTAAAATGGACACTGTAATGGAACTGAATAATATTCTTGAGTACCTTAATTTGTGTGCATATAGCCAGAATGTTGTCAAGAATACCAACTATATGTCAATATTGGGCCACTATTAAGTTGCGGTCAGCCAGAATCCCACAAATATGCTTACAATATGTCAAGTGTGAGCCATTATTAAGTCACGGATAATGTAATTGTTGCCAAAAACACACCCTAAATGTCAGGAATGGACCACTGGCATGCCAGGGATAACCAGAATGTGGCCAGGAAAGGCCAACATATGGGAAATAGGGGCCACCATTCAGCTAAGGATATACAGAATGCTGCCAAAGTGTCTAATCTATGTCAAGGTTGTGCCATTATTACAATGGATAGTGAGCATGCCAGTAAGAATGCAAATAATATGTTAAGGAGAGGCTACTATGAACCTATGGGTAGTATTCTCAGTGAATTGTCTATCAAAATGCCAATTTACAGTTCTTAATCATACAATCTCCATGTTTTCTAGCCAATTACCCTTCTTTCTCAAAATGCTTTCCCAATTTAAAGTAATATGACACAGAGTCCAGTGACTTTGGGACACGGCTCCTTGCACCCTCCATCCCACCCACCCCTCTGTTATCCTTGTGCGATACTTTGCAGCTATTTTTTTTTAAATCTATTGCTCGCTGAAACAAATTTAGTTGCTGCTATTTACATTTTATTGCACTTTAAAAACCTAATCGGTGCTAGTCATTTCACATTTTGTTTGCGTTCACAATGCTGTTGAATCTGAGAGGGTGGGTTGGTACTGTTTTTACACTGGTTTTAAAAGTTGTATAGTTTTTATTTAATCAGCCTCCCTCTCACCTTGCAAGGCACTGATTATTGCAATTGGGGCTGGTAGAGCCCGGTTGGCCATCTTGGTGGGAAGCAAGTGCAACTAACCGGCAGCAGTCTAGCTGCCAACACTTGTTCTTCCGAAATCGAGGCTCAGTGCATAAAATTAGCCCCAATGCATGGACAATGGCGGACACATGCAGCGGGTGCGCCGCTGGCTCAACAAAGGCATGCCAAAGACAAGCCTGTTTGCATGCATCTGCACTTGGACAGCACCAGGGGCCAGATACCCTGCCCCTCCAGTATTTAACAGGTTAGTCTATTCCTCTATTAATCTCCATGCACTAAAGGACTCCCCAAAATGGTTGTCAGCACCTGTGGGCCCAGAGGATATGTCTTTCAGATGTAAGACCTGAGGGTACAAACACAACATATTCGGGACTACCATTAGACCCACCTCTCATACACCACTCCACCATGTGTAAGCTCTATAGCATCAATTGTTGCTGACTAGTCTGTCACCACGCCGACATTTTCAACTTCATTCAGGACTACCCCCCTGACATCTTATTTCTCACAGAAACCTGGCTAAGACAGTCTATGGTAATAGCAGCTGCTTTAGCGCTCCCCCTGACTACAACTTAAAGATTTATAACAGAGCCTTTGGCAAAGGATGTGGTAGAGACATTATTTATAAAGACTTTTTAGGTTACAGCCTGACCCAGTGTACCATTCTAGGCTTTTAAAGCACCTTTATTTAAATCTCCCTTAATAATAATTTTACCTTTTCTGGACTGCTAATCTACCATCCCAGGTCCATCTAAATCCAGTGATAACTAGAATGTGGCCAAGGGAGCCCACAATATGGGATTCCAGAGCGTTTTCACAGACATGCTCATTAATTTCATATAACCACTAGTCTTAACCATACTAACTTTAATATCATTGATGACTTTAACCTTCACTTTGACACTATCCAAGATGGCAAAATTAGCAACTTCCTGAGCGACCCATCAGCCAAGTAATTAATCCAGCTAGTCATAGGTATACCTCACTATGCTGGCCACTTCATCGATCCAGTTTTTTCAAACCTAAGCTATTATGTGTCTTGACCTCTTTCCCTATGACCTTGACCAACCACTTTATGATCCCCATGTCCATCTGCATTCCTGGCCAGGACCCCACCGGGGCACACAACCCTATCCTGAAACTTCCCTGGCATAAATTAGACTTGCAGGAATTTGGCAATTTCATTCAGGCAAACCGTCCCCCGGTGGCCCCCAATGTGGAGGCTGCTGACAACTCACTAAAATCATGGCTTAGCTCTGCCTTTGATACTTTCATACCCACCAGCCAGGTATTGGTCAAAAAGATGTATTCTACCCCATGGGTCAATGAGACCCTAATTTCTGCTAAAAAGCCCTGTCGACCTGTGATAGAACTGATTTTGGCATCATTCGAACTTCCCCGCACATCGCTCCTTGCACAAACCGGGACTGACTTGCTGCCACTGTTCGTCGCCAGCATGATGCTCAAGTCGTAGAGCCTAGGGACTCTGCCCGAGTGAAGAGGGCAGTGCTCAACATGGTCCTGGACACTTTTCCTTGGCCCCAGTAAACAGGAGTGTGAAGCCTCGGAGGGCGGAGGACGGAGTAGCTTGCCCCGGTCTCCACTGGCATCCTGCAGTCCGATCGCACCCGATCCCCCCGCTGTGACGGGGACCCCCAGCGACCCCCAGGACGAGAACCGGGCAGGTCCGTAAGGCAGGCCCTGGGAGGCCCCCACTCGCCGTGGCTGATCCCCTGATGCATTGAGCCCTGGATGAGTCCCGCAGGAAGAGGCGTTGAGGCTCTCCCCGCCGAGCGGATTAGCGGTGGGTTCCCGCTGGATCCATGGAGGCAGGACTTAATTGATTCCGAGGACGGACACAGGAGAGGGGCAGCGGAGCCCGCAAGCCGGAAGAACACAGGGAGGTCCTGTTAACCGGCGCGCCGCAGCTTCAGATCCCTGCTGAGTCGAGGCCAAGGCCGATAGCCCGCGGTTTTGAAGAAGCACACATTGAGCAAAGATTAAGGCGGAAAGACTCTCGGGTCGCGGCTGCAGCAGACCCCCGTTGGCCACACAGCGAGAACACAAGTAAGCTGCCATATGTTGATCTTTAATGTTGTTCTTTAATGAGCGTTACGTGCCCCCGTCCCTTCTGGTTCGGCACTTAACGAGTGCTGCATCTCCCTCTAAAAAGAACAGTCTGTTCATTCAGCGCTCATGACCCCATGGCAACACGGGCCCGATGCAACAAAGGGACCCTGCTTTAACACGCTGCTCTACTTGTTGCTTCCATAAACTACCAGCTCTACCTGTTTTGTGTCATAAACTACCATACCAGCAATTGTGTAAAGCCAACAACAATTAGATTTAACAGACTTTAATTATATTACTGCCACTCCGCATTCAATCGTCCTTTTACTATTTTTTTTATTAATGGAGTTGCTTTTGGGTTATTTTTTTATCTATTTTCTCTTTCTCGTTCCCAAAATGGCCGAGCCACAAAATAACAAGACAAGAGATCTCCCCCAGCCACTGGTCAATCCTAACATCATCTCCTCTGTTTACAAGTCGTCACAACGGAAATAGGACTATTCTTCCACAACTTCCCTTTAGCCATTGAACCAGGACTTCTTTGGATAGTCCACAGATCCTCACTATTGGAAGTGACAGAGGCATATGACCACAGGATCTCTTACACATGTAAAGAACACCAACAAAGGACTATACAGCTAGCCATCCCAATATGTCGGCCATCTTAGACTGCCTCTTCCATGGAGGTCTAAACCTCTATCCCTGCTTCTTCTGATATATTGCCTTAGGTCAGAACGTCCTCTCACTCACCCCTCTATATACTACATTTACATTCTCCACTTTAGTCTTTTACAAGCCTCGTACACCCTTCCCTTCATTCATCCCTCTAGATACTTCCAGTTATATTTTTTAATATATTCTTTCACTAAGCCTTGTCCCCCCAGCTCTACCCTCCCACCTCATCCTTTCTCTCCCACCCCGAACACTCCTCGTCACGCCACGCACCATCACTAGGCTCATACCCACCCTGCTACCCACCCCATCCCACCCTACCGGCATTCACCAGGATACTTCCCATCTCTACAGGTCTCTCTGACCACCCCCTCACCTGTTTCCTCACCCACCCTACCAGCATTCACCAGGATACTCCCCATCTCTACAGGTCTCTCTGACCACCCCTTCACCTGTTTCCTCACCCATCCTACCCTACACACCCTCTCTTCTCGCCACATCCCACCTTGCGCCCCATCCCCCCCTCCACTGTGTGCTGGGCATAACATGGAGCTCTCAGGCACTCACACCTACAACATCATTTACCCCCCCCCCCCCCGCCACCCGCTCTCTAAAAAATCGGCCAAACGATTTAAATACAATTTCATAAAACTTCACCCGGAAACTCTCTTCGCTGACCCTTACTTCTCACTGCACAACGGGATTACAACCATGGATATCATTTTTCACACAAAACGAAGAGCCCAATGGAGGAAAGCTTTCTTAGATACACTTTCCATCTCCTCCACGAGGAAAACCGCACATGGGTTTGTTATTTGTATTTCCCCCTCCCAGCTCTTCCAAGCCACTGCTACTATCACCATTTACAATAACGGTATTATCCTCATTCAAGCCACGGACCGCAGTCTCAATCTCCTAGACAACATCTTCCCCATCATTAAAAGACGAGTGTCCATTCCCCAATCCCCTACCCAATCGACTCTCATCCCCAGCACACTAGATGCCACATCTCCCTCCCCATCTGATAACCTTGCCCCCCACTACCCCATCCGCAATCCATACCAGACTCATACTTTACCTCCACCCAGTCCACCCCTTCCTCCAACCCACCTCACTTCACACCTCCGAAGGCACACATCCCGCCGGTCAGCACATTGGATACAGCTTACTCTGAGGATATGGAACCTCCCCGGACCACGATCTCAGCTCCGCACTTCACTCCTCCTAACGCATCCCCCCCACCGGTCAGCTCATCGGATTCAACGTACACCCACCTGCTAGATATGGAATCCCCTCAGACCACGATCTTTGCCCCCCTCCCTAACCGCATCCCCCCTGGAATCATCTCTCCCACTACTTAAGCCTTGCCCCATAATGTTACGCATTACACTTCCTCACCCCATCTCGCCCATTCCCTCATAGTCATTTGCTGGCACATAAAAGGACACCCCTTTGCAACTCTGAAAACTCGCCACTCCCACTATTCACCCCTCTCCCAATTCCCCCTCCCACAATCACACCTCAGACGACCACCCCTACTATTCAGCTATCTACCTCCACAACACTCCCATCCACTCCCATAACAGCCCCCCATCAAAGTGTTTAGCACATCCATCCACACCCATAACTCATCCACCCACTATGACAACTCTCCATTCAACACTACGCCTACCTACATACGACCACCCAACCCAATCACTACGCAGCCTTCCACATGCATAACACAATCACCAACCTCATATATAAGTGCACCAGACCCTAGACTGGATGAGATTATGATTGCACTGCATCAAATCAAAATGGAACTAAAATCTTTTAAGGATGTGCTCTCAAAACAATCCAAATAATTTACAACAAGGGGTGGTGATGGACAGAGTCTCTGAATTAAGCAGAGTACTCTCACCCAGTCAAGAGATCAGGGCTAGATCCAACACCGTTTTTTAGCTCATTGCACCATCCCAGTTTCAGAACCTGGCTGTATGCAAATTAGTCTGTCCCTGGCCCAGTGCATCATGGGAACAGGGCAGACCAGACTACAAAAGCCAATTCTTACACTGGGAAGGAAACAAGCTTCCGAGGACCGGTTTCTGCCATTTCAGGCGTCTTCGGCCCGGCTTGCTTGAATCCTGATGGTGCAATGAGCAAGGGACTCACATCTGAGTATACCCTTCCACGCTTAGGGTGGACAAAATAATTTACAACAAGGGGTGGTGATGGACAGAGTCTCTGAATTAAGCAGAGTACTCTCACCCAGTCAAGAGATCAGGGCTAGATCCAACACCGTTTTTTAGCTCATTGCACCATCCCAGTTTCAGAACCTGGCTGTATGCAAATTAGTCTGTCCCTGGCCCAGTGCATCATGGGAACAGGGCAGACCAGACTACAAAAGCCAGAGCTGGGATGGGGCAGTGAGCTAAATAACGGTGATGGATCAAGCCCTGATCTTTGGACTGGGTAAGAGTGGTCTGCTTAATTCAGACACTCTGTTCATCACCACCCCCTTTTCTGAATCGTTTTTGGCCACTATAGGTGTGGCAGGGTATACTCAGACATGAGTCCCTTTCTCACTGCTCCATCAGGATTCAAGCAAGCCGGGCCGAAGAGGCTGAAATGCCAGAAACCGGTCCCCGGTAGCTTGTCTCCTTTCTGGTGAAGAATTGGCTTGGTAGTTTGGTCTGCCCTGTTCCCATGATGCACTGGGCCAGGGACAGACTAATTTGCATATAGCCAGGTTCTGAGCTGGGATGGGGCAGTGAGATAAATAACGGTGATGGATCAAGCCCTGATCTTTGGACTGGGTAAGAGTGGTCTGCTTAATTCAGACACTCTGTTCATCACCACCCCCTTTTCTGAATCGTTTTTGGCCACTATAGGTGTGGCAGGGTATACTCAGACATGAGTCCCTTTCTCACTGCTCCATCAGGATTCAAGCAAGCCGGGCCGAAGAGGCTGAAATGCCAGAAACCGGTCCCCGGTAGCTTGTCTCCTTTCTGGTGAAGAATTGGCTTGGTAGTTTGGTCTGCCCTGTTCCCATGATGCACTGGGCCAGGGACAGACTAATTTGCATATAGCCAGGTTCTGAGCTGGGATGGGGCAGTGAGATAAATAACGGTGATGGATCAAGCCCTGATCTTTGGACTGGGTAAGAGTGGTCTGCTTAATTCAGACACTCTGTTCATCACCACCCCCTTTTCTGAATCGTTTTTGGCCACTATAGGTGTGGCAGGGTATACTCAGACATGAGTCCCCTTCTCACTGCTCCATCAGGATTCAAGCAAGCCGGGCCGAAGAGGCTGAAATGCCAGAAACCGGTCCCCGGTAGCTTGTCTCCTTTCTGGTGAAGAATTGGCTTGGTAGTTTGGTCTGCCCTGTTCCCATGATGCACTGGGCCAGGGACAGACTAATTTGCATATAGCCAGGTTCTGAGCTGGGATGGGGCAGTGAGATAAATAACGGTGATGGATCAAGCCCTGATCTTTGGACTGGGTAAGAGTGGTCTGCTTAATTCAGACACTCTGTTCATCACCACCCCCTTTTCTGAATCGTTTTTGGCCACTATAGGTGTGGCAGGGTATACTCAGACATGAGTCCCTTTCTCACTGCTCCATCAGGATTCAAGCAAGCCGGGCCGAAGAGGCTGAAATGCCAGAAACCGGTCCCCGGTAGCTTGTCTCCTTTCTGGTGAAGAATTGGCTTGGTAGTTTGGTCTGCCCTGTTCCCATGATGCACTGGGCCAGGGACAGACTAATTTGCATATAGCCAGGTTCTGAGCTGGGATGGGGCAGTGAGATAAATAATGGTGATGGATCAAGCCCTGATCTTTGGACTGGGTAAGAGTGGTCTGCTTAATTCAGACACTCTGTTCATCACCACCCCCTTTTCTGAATCGTTTTTGGCCACTATAGGTGTGGCAGGGTATACTCAGACATGAGTCCCTTTCTCACTGCTCCATCAGGATTCAAGCAAGCCGGGCCGAAGAGGCTGAAATGCCAGAAACCGGTCCCCGGTAGCTTGTCTCCTTTCTGGTGAAGAATTGGCTTGGTAGTTTGGTCTGCCCTGTTCCCATGATGCACTGGGCCAGGGACAGACTAATTTGCATATAGCCAGGTTCTGAGCTGGGATGGGGCAGTGAGATAAATAACGGTGATGGATCAAGCCCTGATCTTTGGACTGGGTAAGAGTGGTCTGCTTAATTCAGACACTCTGTTCATCACCACCCCCTTTTCTGAATCGTTTTTGGCCACTATAGGTGTGGCAGGGTATACTCAGACATGAGTCCCTTTCTCACTGCTCCATCAGGATTCAAGCAAGCCGGGCCGAAGAGGCTGAAATGCCAGAAACCGGTCCCCGGTAGCTTGTCTCCTTTCTGGTGAAGAATTGGCTTGGTAGTTTGGTCTGCCCTGTTCCCATGATGCACTGGGCCAGGGACAGACTAATTTGCATATAGCCAGGTTCTGAGCTGGGATGGGGCAGTGAGATAAATAACGGTGATGGATCAAGCCCTGATCTTTGGACTGGGTAAGAGTGGTCTGCTTAATTCAGACACTCTGTTCATCACCACCCCCTTTTCTGAATCGTTTTTGGCCACTATAGGTGTGGCAGGGTATACTCAGACATGAGTCCCTTTCTCACTGCTCCATCAGGATTCAAGCAAGCCGGGCCGAAGAGGCTGAAATGCCAGAAACCGGTCCCCGGTAGCTTGTCTCCTTTCTGGTGAAGAATTGGCTTGGTAGTTTGGTCTGCCCTGTTCCCATGATGCACTGGGCCAGGGACAGACTAATTTGCATATAGCCAGGTTCTGAGCTGGGATGGGGCAGTGAGATAAATAACGGTGATGGATCAAGCCCTGATCTTTGGACTGGGTAAGAGTGGTCTGCTTAATTCAGACACTCTGTTCATCACCACCCCCTTTTCTGAATCGTTTTTGGCCACTATAGGTGTGGCAGGGTATACTCAGACATGAGTCCCTTTCTCACTGCTCCATCAGGATTCAAGCAAGCCGGGCCGAAGAGGCTGAAATGCCAGAAACCGGTCCCCGGTAGCTTGTCTCCTTTCTGGTGAAGAATTGGCTTGGTAGTTTGGTCTGCCCTGTTCCCATGATGCACTGGGCCAGGGACAGACTAATTTGCATATAGCCAGGTTCTGAGCTGGGATGGGGCAGTGAGATAAATAACGGTGATGGATCAAGCCCTGATCTTTGGACTGGGTAAGAGTGGTCTGCTTAATTCAGACACTCTGTTCATCACCACCCCCTTTTCTGAATCGTTTTTGGCCACTATAGGTGTGGCAGGGTATACTCAGACATGAGTCCCTTTCTCACTGCTCCATCAGGATTCAAGCAAGCCGGGCCGAAGAGGCTGAAATGCCAGAAACCGGTCCCCGGTAGCTTGTCTCCTTTCTGGTGAAGAATTGGCTTGGTAGTTTGGTCTGCCCTGTTCCCATGATGCACTGGGCCAGGGACAGACTAATTTGCATATAGCCAGGTTCTGAGCTGGGATGGGGCAGTGAGATAAATAACGGTGATGGATCAAGCCCTGATCTTTGGACTGGGTAAGAGTGGTCTGCTTAATTCAGACACTCTGTTCATCACCACCCCCTTTTCTGAATCGTTTTTGGCCACTATAGGTGTGGCAGGGTATACTCAGACATGAGTCCCTTTCTCACTGCTCCATCAGGATTCAAGCAAGCCGGGCCGAAGAGGCTGAAATGCCAGAAACCGGTCCCCGGTAGCTTGTCTCCTTTCTGGTGAAGAATTGGCTTGGTAGTTTGGTCTGCCCTGTTCCCATGATGCACTGGGCCAGGGACAGACTAATTTGCATATAGCCAGGTTCTGAGCTGGGATGGGGCAGTGAGATAAATAACGGTGATGGATCAAGCCCTGATCTTTGGACTGGGTAAGAGTGGTCTGCTTAATTCAGACACTCTGTTCATCACCACCCCCTTTTCTGAATCGTTTTTGGCCACTATAGGTGTGGCAGGGTATACTCAGACATGAGTCCCTTTCTCACTGCTCCATCAGGATTCAAGCAAGCCGGGCCGAAGAGGCTGAAATGCCAGAAACCGGTCCCCGGTAGCTTGTCTCCTTTCTGGTGAAGAATTGGCTTGGTAGTTTGGTCTGCCCTGTTCCCATGATGCACTGGGCCAGGGACAGACTAATTTGCATATAGCCAGGTTCTGAGCTGGGATGGGGCAGTGAGATAAATAACGGTGATGGATCAAGCCCTGATCTTTGGACTGGGTAAGAGTGGTCTGCTTAATTCAGACACTCTGTTCATCACCACCCCCTTTTCTGAATCGTTTTTGGCCACTATAGGTGTGGCAGGGTATACTCAGACATGAGTCCCTTTCTCACTGCTCCATCAGGATTCAAGCAAGCCGGCCCGAAGAGGCTGAAATGCCAGAAACCGGTCCCCGGTAGCTTGTCTCCTTTCTGGTGAAGAATTGGCTTGGTAGTTTGGTCTGCCCTGTTCCCATGATGCACTGGGCCAGGGACAGACTAATTTGCATATAGCCAGGTTCTGAGCTGGGATGGGGCAGTGAGATAAATAACGGTGATGGATCAAGCCCTGATCTTTGGACTGGGTAAGAGTGGTCTGCTTAATTCAGACACTCTGTTCATCACCACCCCCTTTTCTGAATCGTTTTTGGCCACTATAGGTGTGGCAGGGTATACTCAGACATGAGTCCCTTTCTCACTGCTCCATCAGGATTCAAGCAAGCCGGGCCGAAGAGGCTGAAATGCCAGAAACCGGTCCCCGGTAGCTTGTCTCCTTTCTGGTGAAGAATTGGCTTGGTAGTTTGGTCTGCCCTGTTCCCATGATGCACTGGGCCAGGGACAGACTAATTTGCATATAGCCAGGTTCTGAGCTGGGATGGGGCAGTGAGATAAATAACGGTGATGGATCAAGCCCTGATCTTTGGACTGGGTAAGAGTGGTCTGCTTAATTCAGACACTCTGTTCATCACCACCCCCTTTTCTGAATCGTCTCGAAACAATCCAGGCACACAACTCTTCCAAGTACTCTGATTGCTTGAGAATGCCCAAACCATCCTACTCTAATATCGAAATCTACCCTACTCAGCTGTAAAACATTCCCCCTTCCTAACACAGTAACACGCCCAACGCGTTCCACCAACTCGCTCTCCAAGAGCGATCTCCTCTCTCTTCTTCACTCGTACGAACCCAAACTCTCGAACACCTTAATTCCTACTCAGATGCCCATTCCTACCATCCCTCCCAACCCTTACAGGTCCTCTATGCAAAACAAGAGAGACTTCATCGATAATAACCTTAGAAGACTACTTATCATTCAAGACCCCACCTCCTTCCTCACCACCCCCGTCTCAAATGCATACTCCTAAATTGTAGATCTGCCTCTAGACACGCAGCAGACATAGCTGACCTCATCATCTCACAAGAGCTTGACTTGATTATATTAACTGAAACCTGGCTAACAGAATCCTCCACTCCACTCCTCGACATCCTAGTGCCCCCCAATTATGACATCAAGAGACTAGACAGAATCGACAAGATAGGTGGTGGTATCGCCTGCATACATCAGAGCAACATTACTGTAAACAGAGCCATATCCCCTTTCTTCACCTCTTGCGAATAGTTATGCCTCAACCTTAGCAGTAATGGCAAAACAATATGCTCGCTACACATCATCTACCATCCACCTAGAGACAACCTCATCTTCACCGAACACCTCATGGATATCATCTCCTCGATCACCGGGCGGCAGAATACCCAAATATTCCTGGGCGACTTCAATCTCCATTGGGAAGACCACAACAACGCTGTGGTTAATAGTCTTAAACACTTCCTTGCCGACTTTACCCTTACCCAAATGTGTAGCAGCCCTACACACAAAAAAGGGTCTATCCTGGATTTAATAATCTCCAAAAGTGACGCCATTCAGTTGGTCTCGATCCAACACTGTGACTGGTCAGACCATTTTACTATCAACTACTTTATCAACGAAACTCTAAAATTGAACTCGGTTCAATCCACAAAACCTAAGATTTAGAAAAGAGACCTAAAAAAACTCAACCTCGACACTTTACCCTCTGCCTGCTCCAACCGTCTTCTGCCCCCTGCAGGCTCCTCTGACGTACATGATCTCACCAACCACTACTTCAACTCTATGACCTTGTTAATTAATGAGGTAGCCCCCCTACAATTAAAGAGAGTCTACACTAAAGATTCTAAGCCCTGATACAACGGTCCTCTTAACAAGGATAGACGGTCTCTCAGATCTCATGAAGGCATTTGTAGAACAGTCCTATCTTCGTTTCGCCTCAAGTCTCTAAGGAAAAAAAGAAACACGTGCTATAGAAAGATCAAGCGCACGAAAGCTGACTTCTTTAGCCACCAACTAGACCAAGCAAGAAATCGGCCCAAAAAACTCTTTGAGCTCATCAAAACCCAATCTAAGGATGTTCCCCAACGACTTCAAGACTTAGCCAGTTTGCAACCCAACTGTGAAGAATTCTCTGACTTCTTCAGTCAGAAAACTGACAACATCAAGAAGGAGCTTCTAAATGACCTAGTACTACATGCCAGACCGCTGGTGAACATCTCACTTCCACCCCTTTCAGCACCACACCAAATCACTTCAAAGCTTCACTTAAAAAACAATGCAGCTTGGTCATCCTTCAATACATATTCGGAAGAACCTTTAGTCAAAATTCTTACTACACTAAAGACGTCCAATCACTCCTCCGACCCTCTCCCGGCAAATTCTGTCAAAGACTTGACCCCATGGCTTTTGCCCCTCTGGACCAAAATTATTAACAGTTCTCTACAACAAGGCTGCATCCCAGATACCCTCAAAATTGGACAGGTTTCTCCCATGCTAAAGAAACCCACAGCCGACCCGTCTGACCTAAACAACTATCTTCCTATCTCCAATATTCCTACCCTGGCCAAACTACTGGAAAAATGCTTTCATCACCAACTCACTAAACATATTGATCACTTCGACCTGCTTAACAAACACCAATCAGGCTTCAGGGCAGGTCATAGCACCGAATCAGCCATGACACACATTATTGATGATACGCTTCAAATCCTGGATCAGAACAGAGTATGTCTTCTCATCCTGCTAGACCTATCCTCAGCCTTTGATACGGTTAAACATGAAAGTCTGATAGATATTTTAAAACATAGAATGGGGCTATCTGGATCAGTACTAAACTGGTTCACCTCCTTCCTCCATAACCGAACGCAAAAATACAAGGTCAACAGCATTCTCAGCATTCTCTCCAATTCAGTACCAGTCACGTTGGGAGTCCCACAAGGCTCCTCACTATCTCAGACATTGTTTAACCTCTTCCTGGAACCCTCTCACTGAATTGCTTCATGCGTCTAACGAACAATTTCATATGTATGCGGACGGCACACAACTCTATCTCAAGATTAATTCCTTAGAAGACATTAAAGTGCTCAAAACAAAACTCAGGAACACCCAGATTTGGTTGGCAGAAAACCATCTTGTAGTATAGTTCCTATCTTCCCAATAGGCTCTGCGCATTGGAATAATACCTACAGCAGTAAAGGCCTAGGCCAGACGTTAACTAGGTCTACTACTGTCGATACTAGACTTAAAGTTTTGGGTTTGCCAGCGTAGCTCAGAGTTCGCTAGAAACTTTCTCGAATGTTCAAGGAGGAATTAACTTCCCTGATTAGACAAGAAGGGATTTAGTTTCTGACAACCATAGAACATGACAACTTTGCTCTCCCCTAATCAAGAGTCAATCTCGAGAGTCATGTGAACAAAAGGCAAATTATTTTACTCAGTCAGTACGTGCATTCTTAGTCTCATCAGAATGTAGAGAAAAGGAAGAGACGGGCGTGTTCAATAAAAAGGTGTTATTTATTGATCAGTCTCTTTTCTCATACAAGAGAAATGGATCGATATTATTGCAATACTTATAGTTAAGTAAAGTGCATACATTAAAAGCAATAGTATAAAGTAATACTGTAAAAACATTGATATGGTTTCTAAGCCATAAGATGTTTTAAAATGAATAAAATATATTACATACACATATACATTTGACTAAACGTACTCAACTGGTGTTTCTAGATACGCCTACCCCGTGTACCTGACCTAAGTCTAATACGAGGGCGGGAATAGAAAGTTACAGTTTAAGTTAAGTTTGTTTTTGCCAAGTGAATAACTAAAGAATTCTCTGTGAGGGGTTATTCAGTTCTGTACCTGGAAGTTAGGATGAATGAGGAATGGTATCTCTCTCTCTGGTCTCGATATTCCAGGCTGCCTGCGAGGGCTACCCAGAAACGCCGGGGCTGGATTCTCGGCAGGAGAAAGCAGCGCGTCTCTCAGCGCGTCAGGAAGGCGGGGCTGCTGCCAGCGGGGTCTGCTCTGCTCTCGGCTTCGGCAAGTATGGCTGCTCCGTCTCGTCACCACGCGTGTGTTTGCATATGGCAAGATCGGTAATATTTATACCTTTAAGGTGCCGAGATTGACGTAAGGATGGACATAGATACGTCAATAAAGATGTCATACGACTTGCTCGTTAGCACATTCTTTTACTAAAGTTCTCGGTGAAATCAAAACAATGGCCGCAGGGTTTTGCCCAGGTTGTCATAGGTTTGATTTGTTATGAGAACTCCGTATGCCTTATCAGGGGCTGGAGGAATATCGCTTGTCTAATTAGATCGCAAGCGTTATGACCTAATCAGATAACACGTTCCTGTGCCGTAGTGTGACTGCGTCAGATAACGGTATCTGCATCATGGGGGTTTTCTGCCTCATGGGCTGACTGCTAGTTAACTTGTTGGTTTGTTTAACTAGAATAGGGTCAGGAATAGGGGGATCGATTCAGAACCGATAGGAATACATGACACCCACTCCACGCTAACTATGGACATATTTACTAATCTAGGCATAGTATAACATAGTACAACATACTATAGAGTAGTGTGTATACCTTACCACCCCAAAATACATAAATGCATTTTGAAATTTTCAAATATACTGAAAAAAATTGCAGACATATATATATGGTATGCACTCAAGCTGTAGAAAAATGCCAAAGTAATCGCATTTGTATACATTATTGCTTATTTGGTATATGAGAATTACACATGAAATGGTTTCTTACAGAAAAAAGTTTCGAGACCATTCCATCACAGAATAAAATATCTTTATGAACATGCCAGCGGGCAGCTAATGTCTATAAGCTATCTAAAATTTAGAAACCTTAGTTCTCTAAGAATAGTTCTTACTTTAAGCAGAAGATAGTGTCCCGAAAAATATGCAAAAATATTTTGGGGCTGTTGAAAAACCTGCTGTCCGTGAACTGGAGGGAAAATTTATTCATGTGACTTTTATTTTTAAAGTTGAAGGCCGAATTCAGGGAACGCCGTGTGCGAGCTTGCTCAAAAGTCTCTATTTCTGTTCTGGAGAGAACATCATATCATTTAGGCTTTCGAAAAAACTGTCAACAGCTTCCTGGGAAAGTTCCACTAACTCGGAAATAGGTGTAATCATGCATTCATGCGCATGATTGTCTCCATTGACATTCTGATTTGCATTACTGACAGAAGGCCGTACCTGTTCGATGCTGCTTTCATCTTGAACTTCACTACCCATCAATCGTAGTGGTGAAGCTTCCACGAATGCCGTCATCAGGATTGGTAGCCTTTGAGGGCAGCACAAAGCATGAACCTTGATCGGGCTCAACAATGTTTCTGCATCCATCGGCGCATCAGATTGTAGCGTCAGACAGGTGTCTAACACGCATTCTTCTCCGCATAGCAGACACCTCAATACAGGTAAAACACATCTTTGCCACATTGGTCGAAATGATAGAAACCAAGTCATGTTCAGGTCTCTAAGCCGGGAGAGTCCCAGGATTTTTGATATCCGGTCCCGGTATCCAATGGCTAGGATTGTTTCTTCCCTTGTCGCAAGAGTTTTGTCTGTGACATGGGTTGCCATAACGAAAAATAAGGACTAAGAATAGGATTCCTGCAATTAGTCCCAGGATCAGGGGAAGTCCGCCAAAAATCGAATGGACGAAATCTGGAAAAATACCCAGTATGGCTTTGAATGGTGTTAATGCCATCGAAAATACTGTCTTAAATACCTTTGAGACCCAATTGGTATCAGAAATATTTAAGATTTCATTCAGGATTTCCGCGAAATGTACGGGGGAATTAGTTGATAATAATGTATGTATCTCTGCAGTCGTCCTTGCGACTTGTAGATCATACATTTCTTTTGATGACGAGAGCCTGGTAGGCGTCTGAAGAAGGACTGTTTTCATTCTGCTTAAAGTATCTATTCGAATAGAAGTAATTTTCAAATCGGGCCATGCCCTTGCCTCCCTGTCTGGAAAGGAGCTGGGGAACAATGAGCGTCCACAGCACTTGACCTTCGCAGTAGTAGTTACTAGATAAGGAGTCCCGGGCATAAGACTACAACATCTGCGGTCTACAATAAGAATGTAACTCCCATTATAGAGTCTTTGAAAGAATGGTTCTATTTCTGTTGCAGGTGCGCCTTGCTGGTGACATGAAAGGTTGTATGAATTCCCTTCACAGGCTCCATGCAAACTAATTCCGTTACACAGAAGCGTGCCGCTTAGTGACATCGCACAATTGTTGCCACTAAGAAACACTTTCTGTCCTTTATTACTGACACATGCATGTGAATAGGGCAGGTTCCAAGTTGTTTTAAGGTACCCCTTTCCCAATTTCTCGTACATGCCAGCCTGTATATATTTTTGGCAGTATTGAAACCTGAAGGTTGAGATTGGAATATTTATTATTCCATGTATTATCCATTCACTGACAGGTCGTTCTGACATTGTCATTGGTAATCTTTCTAGTTTTTCAATGCTCAAGATTGTATAATCAGCACCCTTTTGCGCCATACCGATTTGTCTATCAGTAAGGTTAAAGATTTGAAATAGTGACGTTGTGTTGATTAAACGCCAAGGCACATAGCCTGAACGCAGATTTTGTAACGTCCAGCCAAGCTGTACAATAGAGCGCAATTGTGACTGACCGTGTTGTAATAACAGTAAGTCTTGCGATAATATATCGATTGCTGACGACACAATGCTGTCCAAAGAAAAAATTCTGGAGGACAGAGTCATTAACCCATTGTCCACTACAGAAAGTGATTTTTCCAAATTAATACGGTCAATTTCCCGTATTCTCTCTGCTGTCTCAATTTGAGTAACCTTCCAGGCCTCATTATATGCTGCATATACAGAGGCTGCTATGAAACGCTTTTGACGCTGTTTGCGTGGTCCCAAAGTGAAATCACGCAAGTCAGCACCATCAGTAAGTAAAGTTAGGTGTTGCTTATTTTTGCCAGTGTGGAGGTCTGTAGCCATTGAAGGCATAATTTGCCCACACTGTAGGTGGTTATTATCCCTGGGTGATGTCTTTGAGGATATCTAGGGTCTGGCCTGGTCATTTTGAACCCCTGTGTTTTGTTCAGGAATCTGTCTTGACAGTTATTAGTATCTGTGGGCCAGATCAACCACTGTTTCCAATCAGGATGTGTTCTGTTTTGGTTTAATATCTGGTTTACGTCTATCTCTTCATCTGTAGAAGTGTTGCTAAACATTGTTGGCTTTGGAATAGACGGTTTATTTAAATCTTTGATTTTGGCTAAGCCAAGACAGGTGGTTTGTTGAACAGTGTCATTTAAAAATATCATTTGTTCTGGGATCATGCAGGCTCTAAACAAAGCTTCTACACCCCGTACTTGCCATTCTTTTGTACCCCAAACACTTTTCAATTCAACATTTTTGTCCCAATAATCAAATCCAAAAGTATTCATTTGTTCAAAAAATTAGTCTGAATATAACAATTTTGTGTTGGTTATCATGGTTTTGCTTCCTGTCCTGTTCGACAATTTAAAATAAAATGTTTCAGCATTACTTGTGTTAAAACCTGAAAAATATGAATATTTGTCGTAAACGGTTCTTGAGCTCCCTTTTGGAGGTGTTGCACAATGTTCCCATTGATGATAATTTAAAACATTTCTAGGTTGAGCAGATCTATGTAAAAAGTGGTTACCATAGTGGTTATAGCAAATACATACTGTCATAATTTGTAGAACCCTGCAAATAATCATGTTTGGTAAATTTAGCAGACATTACTAAGTCAGACATCATATTTTTAATGCTTTCGAAGTCCCAATCATCAGCAAATGAGTTTGGTTTTGCAAAGTCACTCAATGAGATCTTAATTTGGTGTGGATATTTCAGGATCTCGACCGGACCATAAATTTCATAGTCAGTGTTGTCCCAGGCTACCCCACCAGGTATCGGATTGGCTGTGAAGTTGGCTGAAGAAAGTTCTCTTTTCTCGACGTGTGAAGATGTGTGTGGTTTGAGGATCAAGTTGATTTTCTGACTTGCTGTGTCCATTTTGGCATATTTTCCCTCAATGAAGCGTCCCAAAGTAAGTATCATGATGAGCCAAAGTATGAGGATAAATGCACCAAAACCCACCCAAAATTCAATCCATGGAGAAATCAGATATGTTTCTTTTAGTTGTTTCAAAAGTTCCTTAGCTTTATCTTTAAAGGTTTTTGATGATGGCTGTGTCTTTGATTCACTGAGGCTTGCAGTGGAATCATCGAAGTTAATGAAGTAGCCGGATGCAGTTCTGTCAATTGTTCCAATTGGTTCAGGATTTCTGTTTCTTGCATTTTCACTTGGTACTTCATTATAGATTGGTGTGTCTCTGCTAAATGTTTTTATTTGGGTTTTCAGAGGTCTGAGTTCTATTGCATTGTTGCATAGTCCTTGTTGTTCTTCTGTAGGCGTTTCGAATGTGATGAGCCTCTTCGTTAGGACCTCTGTACTGGTAGCAAACCTTGGTGTTCTGCTACTTATTGGGAGTCCACTTGGCCTACTGTTGGAACACCATGCGTTTTTGTGTAGATGGAAGCAAAGACTGTACCCCAAGTGTCACAGTCCTCAATGTGTGGTGCGATTCCCATTGGAAGACAGATAGTCAGAATCCTGTGTTTTTCTAATGGGGTGGTGTCAGGAAACACCGCCTCTATTTGGGTGATTTTCTGTGCCAACCAGAATGGTATTTGTTCCCGTTTAGCCGGTACTTTACCTAGGCAAGACTGGATGTTCTGTGGTGTAATTTTATTTGTGTTCCCCTGGTGAGGGGTCAGCTGTGGAAGTTTAATCGCTGGCTGAATTGTTGAAGTCCGCATCACATACTGTACTAATTGTCTATGAATTTTTATTAATTGTTTTAGCTGTGTTAACAGCTCTGCTACAGACATCCCATTGATGTCTGGGTGTGGTGTGTATCCGGCTAGGACCGGCCACGTTGCTCCTGGTCTACCTAAAGGACCGAGCCTGGTGATGTGATTATTATGTTTTAGGGCGCCATCAAATAAGAGCAAATGCTCTTGGAATTTGAGTGGTACTTCCACCTCCTCGAATGGAGTGTACTCATTAGGAGGTTCCTCTATTTTGTAATAGTGGAAGTACTTTGTTACAGCATTTGCTGCTGGAAAATGTATCCATGAATAATATACCTCTGTCTGCCGATATTCGTGTGCCTCAATTACGAATATGACTGTGCCACCTCTAGGTGTCAGTCCATTTTCTATAAGTTTCAGGGTTATAGATCTCCTTTTGATGACCGGGATGAGTATTATCTCCGGGTCTGCATTTTGTAGTGCAGTATCAGCTTCTGCTATGTCAGCTGCTAATCTAACTGCCTCTCTTTCTTCTTCATTTTCTGACATTTTACTGTCCTGAAGGTTATTTTGTTTGTTTGCAGATCAGGTTTCTTATGGAAACAAAGATTAGATGCACAATATTTTGGAACTGTTTATCCTTCAACGTTGACTATACCAAGAACCATACATAGGAGTTCCCTCCTGTGAGGTCTGGCGGATATAACCTTTCACCCACTCCAGACGTCTTTGGAGTATTTGGGAAAAGGGGTCTGAGTGAGAAAGCACGACTGAGTTACTCTAAATGTCTTACGTTAGTTTTATCGCCCTTTCCAAACGCGTTGGGCGCCATGTAGTGTAGTTCCTATCTTCCCAATAGTCTCTGCGCATTGGAATAATACCTACAGCAGTAAAGGCCTAGGCCAGACGTTAACTAGGTCTACTACTGTCGATACTAGACTTAAAGTTTTGGGTTTGCCAGCGTAGCTCAGAGTTCGCTAGAAACTTTCTCGAATGTTCAAGGAGGAATTAACTTCCCTGATTAGACAAGAAGGGATTTAGTTTCTGACAACCATAGAACATGACAACTTTGCTCTCCCCTAATCAAGAGTCAATCTCGAGAGTCGTGTGAACAAAAGGCAAATTATTTTACTCAGTCAGTACGTGCATTCTTATTCTCATCAGAATGTAGAGAAAAGGAAGAGACGGGCGTGTTCAATAAAAAGGTGTTATTTATTGATCAGTCTCTTTTCTCATACAAGAGAAATGGATCGATATTATTGCAATACTTATAGTTAAGTAAAGTGCATACATTAAAAGCAATAGTATAAAGTAATACTGTAAAAACATTGATATGGTTTCTAAGCCATAAGATGTTTTAAAATGAATAAAATATATTACATACACATATACATTTGACTAAACGTACTCAACTGGTGTTTCTAGATACGCCTACCCCGTGTACCTGACCTAAGTCTAATACGAGGGCGGGAATAGAAAGTTACAGTTTAAGTTAAGTTTGTTTTTGCCAAGTGAATAACTAAAGAATTCTCTGTGAGGGGTTATTCAGTTCTGTACCTGGAAGTTAGGATGAATGAGGAATGGTATCTCTCTCTCTGGTCTCGATATTCCAGGCTGCCTGCGAGGGCTACCCAGAAACGCCGGGGCTGGATTCTCGGCAGGAGAAAGCAGCGCGTCTCTCAGCGCGTCAGGAAGGCGGGGCTGCTGCCAGCGGGGTCTGCTCTGCTCTCGGCTTCGGCAAGTATGGCTGCTCCGTCTCGTCACCACGCGTGTGTTTGCATATGGCAAGATCGGTAATATTTATACCTTTAAGGTGCCGAGATTGACGTAAGGATGGACATAGATACGTCAATAAAGATGTCATACGACTTGCTCGTTAGCACGTTCTTTTACTAAAGTTCTCGGTGAAATCAAAACAATGGCCGCAGGGTTTTGCCCAGGTTGTCATAGGTTTGATTTGTTATGAGAACTCCGTATGCCTTATCAGGGGCTGGAGGAATATCGCTTGTCTAATTAGATCGCAAGCGTTATGACCTAATCAGATAACACGTTCCTGTGCCGTAGTGTGACTGCGTCAGATAACGGTATCTGCATCATGGGGGTTTTCTGCCTCATGGGCTGACTGCTAGTTAACTTGTTGGTTTGTTTAACTAGAATAGGGTCAGGAATAGGGGGATCGATTCAGAACCGATAGGAATACATGACAATCTCAAATTGAACGCCCAAAAAACCGAGGGGCATATTATCAAGGGGGTTTATCTCCGCTTTTTTGGCTTTAAAAGCCAAGAAAGCGGAGATAAAATTATCTCCCTATTACCTAGCTGTTGCTAACACCAGTTAGCGACAGCTAGTAGGAGATAGCGACCATCTTGGGCCCCACTTTGCATGTCAGTGATATTTATCACTAATGACATGCAAAGTGGGCGTGCCAAGATGTTAGCGACTGGAAACAGTCGCTAACATCGCTATCTCCTATTACCAACTTTTGGAGATATTCGCGCTAAGCGCGAATATCTCCAAAAGCTAACACCTGCCCTGAGCAGTTCTTAGTCATGTTATCCAATGGGAGGTGGATAACATGGCTAAGAGCATTAGCTCGGTAATGCATGAATATCGCTGACTTTTCAGCGATATTCATGCATTGCGGCCGTTTTTTATCGCATTTGCGATAAACCTTGGTAATACCAAGGTTTATCTGCGATAAAAATCGCCGCAACCTAGCGGTAAAATTTTGTCTCTAACCAAGCAATAGCGATAATTATCGCTATTGCTTGGTAATATGCCCCCGAATTCCTCCCCACCCGCCAAAGTCCCCATGATGCAAGACCTGGTCAAACATATTACTGCATTCAACGTCCAACCTAACATTGTAGACTCAGCTAAATCCTTGGGAATAACTCTTGACAGCAACCTAACCATGCAGAAACACATTAGTAAAGCAACAAAGGGAGCAAACTTCCAGATAAACATGCTAAGGAAGATAAAACCATTTTTGCCAGCAAACGATTTCAAGTTGGCAGTTCAAGCGCTAGTTTTCCCGAGAGTGGAGTATAGAAGTGTATCTTTGTGTGGCCTCCCTAAAGCGACAACAGCACCCCTAAGAGCCTCAATAAATGCAGCAGCGAGACTCATCACTGGTTCAAAGAGAATCTCCCATATTTCCCCAGACTTAAAAGCCTTGAACTGGCTACCGTTTGAAGCCAGAATTAACCTAAAAATAGCATGCATGACTCATAAGGCCCTACACCACAAAGCACCCAGTTACCTCATAAAGAAGTTGACGATCTCGGATGGGACAAGAGCTTAAGAAATGCCGAAAACCTGCTACTGAAACCACAAAGATTCAACAGGAAGAAAACATATAAACGAACCTTCTCTGGGATGGCGCCCAGGATTTGGAACTCACTTTCCCCAGAAACCAGACTAAATGCCTCTACCGTTTCATTCAAAAAGGAAGTGAAAGAGTTCCTCATGGTGAAACTCACCTACCCATCGTCTAAGGCATCGCGTGGACCAAGCACCCCCTTACCATTAGCACCTACTTTGACAAGGGGCCTCCAGACTTTCTAGGTATGCACGTTGACCGCGACCTAACTCAACGATTTTATGTTGTTCCTGTACCCTAATGCCTCACTTTGCACTATGAGTTTTGTATTCTTGATGTGCCTACAGTTATTCGTTTGTATACCCAGCCTGAATGAATGTAAACTGCTCTGATATCCGCAAGGATCTTGTTCGCTCTATATAAGACATTCAAAATAAATGAATAAGACACTAAAGTGTTCATGGAGAAAAACTTACGATCCCTCCTCAAAGGCACAGTTAAGATTAGCTATTAAAGCATATCACAAACAGATTTTGAAGTCCAGAGCAGAGTATTTCTTGACCAAAATCTGTAACAGAAACAACCCTGCTAAAGAAAGTTTCAACTTAGTCAACTATTTTACATGTGAGATCGAGGACATCTACTCTCATTTTCCCTCTATCCCCACCTCTAACTCAGCGGACTGCACAGTCTTGCCATAGAACATCAGTCCTAAGCTCACTCTGAGCATGCTGCCTCCCCTTTGCCCGTTTTCTTTTCAAATCCTTTTTAGCCAAGTTAAATCTGGTTCTCCTGATGACCCCATTAGACCTGATCTCATCTTAAAACTCCAGAATCTTCTTCTCCATTCCTTTCAAGAAACCATTAATTTCTCCTTGTCATCTGCCTCAATGCCTTGTCTATGACAGCACACCAAAGTCATTCCCCTGTTGAAAATTCCTTCTTTGAATTTCCACGAAGCACAAAACTCTCCCCTCATCTCCTTCTTATCTTTCCTGGTCAAGGTAACGGAGAAATAAGTCAAAGGCATGTTCATAAGGTTTTTGAAAGAACACCAGATTTTGAATATATCCAAAAAATGGCTTCAGGCCAGCACTCAGCACAGAATCCACACTTTAGCTGTAGCAGAAATTATCCGACGTGAACGCCGCTTTTGACATGGTCTCACATAAAATACTTCTTCAAAGTTGTTTACATGCTATCAGTATTTGTGGGTCTGCGTTGCTCTGGTTCTCCTCCATCCTCAGAGACTGCTCCTTTCAGGTAATCTTGTCTCCCTTTGCAACCCACCAGCAGTCTCAGCATTGCGGAGCCCCCCGGGGATCTTGTCTGAGGGTTGTATGATGTAACCCCACATGCATTTACCACTCATGCCTTTACACTGCAGACAGTACCCTGACTGTGTAACATTCACACATGTTTCTTTACCACGCAAGTCATTGCAACGACTTGTCTTAGAGTGGTGCTGGACTTTGGAATAGAATAAATTACTATTCCAGCTCCAGTCAATGTTTTAGTAGGGAAGGTGTTAGACTTCATATCCAACACCAGTCCAGCATTGCGTTCCCTAAATTAAGTAATTGTAACGACTTGCTGGGTAAAGGAACGTGTGGTAATGTCATAGTTGGGGCAGTGAATGTGTTCTAAAGGCAGGTTGTGGTAAAGAATGTTTCCCTTCTCTGCACTCGCACAGGTTGTAACACAATGCATGACATGGCCAATTTTCCAAAAGAAATACTTGCAGTTGCTAAGTGGATGACCAACAACTGCTTGAAATTAAATGCCAACAAGGCAGAAACTATTTTGCTATATAAACACTCAAACTTCTGTGGTGATTCCTGGTGGCCGATTTCCCTTTGTCTTCCTCCCAAGCATAAGCCAGATATTAAAAACCTAGGAATTTGGATGGACGATACCATGACCTTTGAAGTCCAAGCCAAATCCGTGAGGGGCACCGGTTTAGGGCCAATGAAAAGCCTCAAACCCGTCATAGACTTTGTAGACCTTCACACTAGGTAAATCATTATGCAAGCTCTGATTGATTCTGCCTCACCTCGATAATTGCAATGTCCTGTCGCAGGGAGTAAACAAGGCTGTCCCTATAAGACTTCAGATCGTCCAGAAAGCTGTGGCTAGGCTGCTCTTCTCCCTCCCAAAATTCTGTTCCACCTGTGGACTCCTCCAGAAGCTGCACGGGATCCTCTTGGACAAGCAAATTCACTTTAAGACCTTGTGCATCACCCACAAAAACCTGCACTACCAGGGGACCCCTATCCTTGATAATCTCATAACAACCTATCTGCCATCACAACCTTGACAATCAGCGGACGTTATCTGGCCATTGTCCCCGAGTAAAGAGAGCAAGAGCCAAAGGCCGCTACTTTTGTGCCTTGGCTCTGACCTTATGGAACAAACTGCCTCTCTCCTTCAGGAGCACCCAGAACCATCTGCACTTTAAGAAATCTCTCAAGATCGTGCTCTTCGCCAACTAGCTTCCGCCTCTCCCTTTGCACATTGGTGTAGGAAGTTTTGGCCCCTTTGTTCTTGGGTTCAGCGCTGGGAAGCCCCGTTTTGTGGGGAAGCTATGTGCTATACAAGTCATTATAACATACCATAACACTTCACTGGTCTGTGTCAGCATTGTATGTTTAATATTCCATTGTCAATTTCCCTTATGTAATGTCCATATTTTTTAAATCATCTTTCCTATTACCAGATTTTCCTATTCCCATTCCGTAGAATGTGTAGCCGACCAATGTGAAACGCCTCATTGAGCTACATTTGCCTTGTCTATTGAATGATTGGCAAACACAAATTTGATAATTGTCCCTATTGCATATTATAATATTGCAGCACACTACTCTGGTCCATGTTCATTGAGCATTTTCCCCACATTGACAATTTATTAGAAGTACAGGTACCCAGGTTTTGAGGATTTAGGTAAACATTTCTGATAATGCTATGTACCACTCTAGGACATGTTTGCAATGCATACTTCCCCCAGAAGGCCCATGTCCTCTTTCATAAAGTTTACTGGTAGTCTGTTCGTTGAGCAATACGGATTCTTACCATCCATACATTTCCACCTACTTGTGCCCATGGATAGCTCCAAATCTGAAATCCCACCTAAAACGTAATACTCCCATGCATAGTGCATGTATTTGTTAACTACATTATCTCCTCCTGTTCTTTTCCCCTCTACTTTTTCCACATTCACCTATTTCTTAGTCCTGGATAATTCCACCCTTACTCTTACCTTCTTCCTCCATTTGCATTGCACCTCTCCTTTTGTTGCCATTCACTGACCAGCCCGCCCCTTCAGTGCTGTTCAGCTCCCTCTCTCATACCTCTTCAGAAGACTTCTTCCCCAACACCTTCACCATAGTCCACAACTTCCTATCTTTATAGCACCTTATCTTTTCCAGTTTTACCTGTCTAGCTATGAGCCAATGATGGTCCAGAAACTCTGCCTTCCACACCATCACCTGTCTCCAAAACCTCTCAGCTTTACTGTCTGCTTTCTGAGCTTTGCTACTTGCACCCTCCTTCAGGACTACAAAAACTCTGGCTTTGCTAATTACCGCACTTTGACCAATTGTCCTCTGCCTTGAAACACCTTGACTTTCCACTGCTGCCTCCTATAATCAACTCATATATGCATCCTCCATATTCCTCCTCAGTATAATATATCATCTTCCAAACCACCAATGCTTCTCCTCCACTAAATACTCTTTTTCTCTAATAAAATGACTATCACATAGATGCCACACAATTCGTCCAAACACTCCTGTGAGAACATCCATTAATGTCCTTTTTAGTGCTGATGCAGTTGGGATAATTGAACCTACCAGCAATGTCGGGTGGGCCATAGTGGACATATTTCTTTCTTCATTTCCATTGTCAATGGTAGGGCCCTGCAGCTTCTCCACTCTTTTATGGCCGGCAGAACTCACTTAGTCAGTTGTGGAGGCTTTAAAGCAAGGGCCTTTGGCCTTCCCTGTGGGGTCTCCCAGGGATCTTCACTTGGCCCCACTCTTTTCAACCCCTATGTGACCCCAACCTAGCTAAATTGGTGAGTTTGTTTGGGTTCCAGATGCTATCCTATGCGGATGACACACAAATCATTGCTTCCATATCCAATGATTTGCAAACGGTTGCCCAAAAGTTCAATCAATGTATGTCCAACATTTTATGCTGGATGAGGGACAATTCACTAAAAATCAATGCAGACAAAGCTGAGGGGCTAGTCTTTGGAACACGGTCTACTGCTTGGTAGCATCTGGTCTACTGCTTGGTAGCCTGCAGATTGCGGTCCCCTTCCTGTTCCGGTCAAAACTGCTAAAAATCTGGGGGTCCTCTTCAACGAGGGCCTGTCCTTTGATGCCAAGCTGAACTGGACAGTCAACACATGCTTTTACATCTTAAAAATCCTGAGGAAAGTTCAGCTGTATATCCCATTGGATCTACACCAGCCCACTATCATTGCACTAGTCGCCTCCCGGCTGGACTACTGCAACGCTCTGTACCTTAACATCAACACAGGCTCCCCGAACAAGTTTCAGGGGGTACAGAACACTGTGGCAAGACTGATACTCAACATTACGAAGTATCAGTCAGCCAGGGAAGGAGTCCAAACCTTGAACTGGGTTCCTTTTAGGAAGCGCATCTCCTTCAAGGTTCTGAATATGGTGTACAGCAATGCATAGGAATGGTTTGTCACACTTAAAATCCATGTTTCTGTGGTACACTCCAGGAAGGACCTTGAGATCCACCTCTCCAAATAAACTGGTATTTCCTAGATTTCGCAGGTCCAAATGGGGCGGCCACTCCTTCTCTGTGGCAGCCTCTAAACTCTGGAACTCTTTGCCCTCTCGCATTTCCAAGGCGGACTCGCTTCCCGTCTTCAGGAAACTTTTGAAGACCTGGTTATTTGCCTTCTAGCTGGTTGTTGGTGTTCTCTCTCCTCTCTGGTCACTTAGCGCCTTGACATGGTAAACAGCCATTACTACGTGACTTTTCGCATACCATTACTACGCATTTGTAACAACGCATGCGCTGTAACAACGCGTAGACTTTTCTACGCATGTTATTACTTTGCATGTGCTGTTACAACGCATGCGTTGTATTCGACACAGCAAGATGGCGGGGAGAGGCGCTGGTGAGGACCCGGCGCATGACAGTGGGGAGTGGAGAAGAAACAGCAAGATGGCGAGAGGCGCTGGTGAGGACCCGAGCGCAAGATGGCGGGGAGATGGCTGCTCCCGGATTTTGAGGCAGGAATGGATGATTGCAGTGATGACGGGCGAGGAGGCAGCGATGACAGCAGTGAGGAGTGGGGAAGAGCAGCCGAGGACAAGGGACGTGCACTGAGGAGAGAAAGGTAAGAGGGGCTATGATTTGTGTTTGGGAGTAGTGTGGGTCATGCAGTGTCGTGTTTGTGTGTAGGGACAGGAGTGGGGAATGGGGGAGGGTCGTGCAGGGGGTAGTGTTTTAGGGTTTAGGGTAGTGTTGTAGTGTATGTGTAGTGTAGGGTAGTGTTTTAGGGTTTAGGGTAGTGTTGTAGTGTATGTGTAGTGTAGGGTAGTGTTTTAGGGTTTAGGGTAGTGTTGTGGTGTATGTGTAGTGTAGGGGGTAGTGTTTTAGGGTTTAGGGTAGTGTTGTAGTGTATGTGTAGTGTAGGATAGTGTTTTAGGGTTTAGGGTAGTGTTGTAGTGTATGTGTAGTGTAGGGTAGTGTTTTAGGGTTTAGGGTAGTGTTGTATGTGTAGTGTAGGGTAGTGTTTTAGGGTTTAGGGTAGTGTTGTAGTGAATGTGTAGTGTAGGGTAGTGTTTTAGGGTTTAGGGTAGTGTTGTAGTGTATGTGTAGTGTAGGGTAGTGTTTTAGGGTTTAGGGTAGTGTTGTAGTGTAGGGTAGTGTTTTAGGGTTTAGGGTAGTGCTGTTAATCCCTTTGCTCACCTGCACATCCTGGTAGTTCTGCTGAAGAGATGTGAAGACAGTCCGTACCCACCCGTAGGCCTCTGGTCTCACAACACTGAATACAAACAGTGTGGAAAGAAAATAAACCCGGGGGAAGTGGATAAAATAACAAAAGAGACACAAACACGAATCAGCACTGCTTCACTCGTGAAGATCACTGGTATGACATTGATGATCTGATGGCTGTGTTCACTGATGTGATGGCAGTTTATTGTGTTACCTACTGAATGAGAGAATAGATAGCTATTACTGTTCAATACACACTGTTCTGCGCCCTCAACTAACTAGTCTCATGTCTTTCTATGCCTATCTAAGTCTCATGACATGTTAATGACATAGTATGAACAGTGCAATAACATTCTCATGAATACCTCTCTGAATTCTGGTCTTTTCGTCACCAGAAATGGGTCTTGCAAAAAGGAAGCGTTAATCTATGAAAACAAATATGATAAACAATGTACAGGTTATTGTTTGACAGTTGACCATGGGCAAGAAATACAATTATGAGGGAACCAGATTCTCAACTCACTGTTCCCATTCAAGACCGTGCTATGTACTGTTCTCTGCTCTTCATGAGCCAAAAGATGCACACAAAGTCATAATGTTCTTATAGTGTCTCTTCACCTTCAGGGAAACTAATCAGCGTATGATAGTAATAACATATAACTGAGGAATTCCAAATGTTCCTTTGAGGCACGATATAAGTCTATATTGTCCGCTGTATCAATGACTTTGTAGTTCTGTCATCCAAACATATGAAGCAAGTGCACTTACTTTTAGGCGTTGTTTATTTCAGTGACCGGCTTGCCTGATGTTGCTTTTTCTTTGTTGTCGATAGGTCCATAATGATCGGAGGACCGGAAGAGGCAGGAGTTCGGAAACGCCAGGGAAACCTGAGGATGCGGACCGGAAGCGCTCAGGAGCTCAGGACGGAAGGTTGAGCCACCGAAGAACCAAGCCAAGCTGCTGGGATCCGGAGGAGGCTCGAATCCAGGCTCAGGATAGCAGGTAGGTGGAAGGTTGGAGACTGGAGCAAGACGCGGGATAACAGGTAAGCGGGAGAGAGGAAACGAGCACAAGCAACCGCGAGTGCTCGGAGTTCTCTTTTACAGAGAAGCAGCGGGTGGGCCTCACATGCGCTGCACGTTGTACCGCGGTCGGTTAGAACACGTGCAGCGCTCCTCGAATATTCTTCTGGAAATGCTGAAAATGTGTACACTTCTTAACCGCAATATCAACAGGCAATACAAAACATAAGGCAACAATCCTTGGTAAAAACAATGGCTGCTGATATGCTTATTCACAGTTTATTCAGACATATTAAGGCACAGAGTACAAATACCTTCCCCATTAGTGCCTGAAGAAGGGACAGGCTCTTTGTATCACACAATTCCTTACAAGTGCTGTGGTGTATGTGTAGTGTAGGGTAGTGTTTTAGGGTTTAGGGTAGTGTTGTAGTGTATGTGTAGTGTAGGGGGTAGTGTTTTAGGGTTTAGGGTACTGTTGTAGTGTATGTGTAGTGTAGGGTAGTGTTTTAGGGTTTAGGGTAGTGTTGTAGTGTATGTGTAGTGTAGGGTAGTGTTTTAGGGTGTATGGTAGTGTTGTAGTGTATGTGTAGTGTAGGGGGTAGTGTTTTAGGGTTTAGGGAAGTGTCAGGGGAGTCGTACAGAGTAGTGTTAGAGTGAAGTGCACGGACTGGGGGAAGGGGGATGGTTATGTCGGGGTAGAGTTTTAAGGTTTAGGGTAGTGTAGTGTTGTTAGAGTAGTGTAGGGTAGAGTAGTGTTTGAGGGTTACTGTATGATCAGAAATGTAATTCTTATCCTAAAGCTATTTAAAAAAAATAGAATCCGTATGCGTAGTAAAACGCTGCAAAGTAATGTACTGCTAAGTAATGCCACTTCGATGGTTTTCAATGTTTATGCGAAGTAATGGCATGCATTATAAAATGCTGCTAAATAAAGGCACTAGCGAAGTAAAAACTTCGTAAAAAAAGCATGCTAAGTAATGGCATGCTAAGTAACATCATACATTCCCTTGACACCCTTGGGTATAAGTGCACTTTATAAATACTAATCTAACCTATCCTATCAAATGGGAGGCATTTAATTTATTACTCTTTGTACCTTTGGCTATAAGCCGCTGTGGATTCTAGCAGAATCTACACCACAATACCAACCTTGAACAGCAGCAATGTTCCTCCTCAATTTCTGGCCACTCAAACCAGTTGTGTGCTCTCCCTTTCCCTAAGGGCATTGAGAGCCAGCCTCCTTATTCTTCACCCTCAACCTTATTCCACCATTTTGGACTGCTGCACCTCCATAATACTATTGTTCCCATTATTTACGCTCCTCATCCAGCACCCTTAAATTAAAACACTTATCCTAACCCATCTACTTTTGAATTTGCCACCACCTGTATCTGTCCGCTCCCAATGGTCCCATCTTTCCCCATGCTCTTTACTCCAAAACTCCACATAACAGTCTCCCTTCCTTTGGATCACTTCCTCTACTCTAGTGTTAAACAGTGCTCTGCCACACACTCCACCTTCCTCCCTTGCACCTTAGCCTAGAATGGTAATACTCCAGTTCACCTTGAAACCACAAATCTACAATATGAAACTGAACATGTGCCTTCTTGCCCTCAAAACATCCTGCTGTATGCTATCCTATCATTAGTCATCAGATGCTATGGCAAAAGAGGCCATAGCAATGGTGGCCCACTACACCCTTATTATAGCTTATTTTAATGTAAAAAAGATCAATTTTCTGAAGCTATACGAAGGTCCATGGCACTCTTATTGTGGTACGTTGTCCTGCAATTCAATGCAGATTAGGATAGAAATGCTGCTTCCATCTAACTGTGTCCTGCTACCCTCTTATCTCCTTTCCCCATTGTCAGTAAAAGTCTTGCCCTTGCATGTATTCCCCCACTATCCTTAAGGCAACTGCAATGGTTGCAGTGCAACCAGCATATATGCTGTCATAATGCTTTTTCCCCTCGGGTTCCTGATGACTCCTGCCACTCCCTTCACAGTCACACTTCCATGCCAACCATCAGCTGGGAAACATTACACTGTCAGTGCTGAAAACAGTTGAAATCTCTGTGTAAAGGCATAAAGAAATAATGAATTAACAGGTAATAAGACCCGTAATGATCAATTTCTCAGAAATGTGTCATTTCCTAGTGCACCCTCAGAGTCTAATGGGCAATGGAAATTCCCCTTCCCCAGAGGTGTCAGTACTCCAATGGCAGAAAAGATATTGGGTTACTGGTGAAGGGGGGACACTTCTGAAACAGCGACCACAATCCTTTTAAGGTCGAGGCACAAGCTAACCCTAAATGAACCTGTGTTCAACACTCGGGTAGCTTGGCACACATCAGTCAAGTTAGAAAAATAGAGTTATTTGTAATAAATAAAAAAGAAAACCAAAACAACAAAAATTCAATCGGTAGAACCGGAGATGTGCTTTTCAAGTATTTCAGTAAAAATTGTGCCAAAAGCACAAAGCACCAAATGCAGCTATCTGGTCACAACAGACCAGGACAAAGTCACAAGTGCAGGTCAACTACAATGACGTCCTCTGAACACACTATCTTAAATCCCTGTTTGGGCAGCGTTGTGAGGATCTGCGTTGAAGATGCTTCACACAGCCAAAGTAATGTGTTTGTTTCCGAGTTGCAGTGAGGCTGCGGTACAAGTTCCTGAATTGTCATCGAGGCTCCCATCGATGGGGGCTTGAAATCCATAGTTCAGCATCAAGATGCATTGCGAAATCAGGGCAATGCGTCAGTTCTGAGGAGTTGCGAGGATGCGATGTGGAGTCCAGCATCTTCCCCGAGGCTGCAATCGACGAGGGACGTGAGGGCCTGCGCGAGGGTGCATTGCACAGCAGCGGTTCTGATGAGGCTGCGGAAGGGATGCAGGTCTTTGCAACTGGTCCAATCTATACAGCAGCGGCGATATTTTGGTTCTGCTTAAGGTTGTGCAGCAGAGGAGATGTCAGTTCTACTGGAAGCACAGAGTCTTGCAGAGCAGCTTAAGCTCACTTCCAAGGGTGTGGCAGCATTTGGCAGGGTAGACTCACAGATGGCAGAGTCCTGGTGCTGACGTCAAGGTTGTTGGAGCATTTTGTCCCTGAGGTTTAAGTAAGGAAGCCAGCAAACCAGCCCTTGGAGTCACTCTGGGGTTCGGGGTTCAACAGATGCAGACCCCGCCCTTCTCACCTATGCAAGAGGGCAGGAGGCAGCAAGTCCGCACAGCAGGGCAGCATCCTTTCAGAGCAGCAGTCCCTCTGAGTGGGAGTACTTTCAGCAGCTTAGCAGTCTTTCCTGGCATTGTATCCACGGGTCCAAAAGTGTGCAGAAGAGTTTGTGTCTGAGGTCCAGTATTTATAGCCAGTTGTGCCTTTGAAGTGGGCAGAAGCTTCTAGAGTCATGCCTTTGAAGTGCACAGGTGACTGCCTTCCTGGTCCTGGCTCCAGACTAACTACTGGAAGTATGCAGCCCTTATTGTGGAGGCAGGACACAGCCTATTCACGTATAAGTGGGGCTGGGCCTAGCTCCTCCCGCCCAACATACCAATAATGGCCCATCCAAGCACACTTAAGCTCCCCATTGTGTGTGGCAATTTAGGAAGAATACACAAAGCCCAACTGTTAACTACACCCAATCTTGTCACCCAGAGACAGTCTGCAGGCACCAAATGGCTAAGGGAGCAAAATGCCAACTTTCTAAAAGTGGTATTTTCAAAATTGTCATTTAAAATACAACTTAACCATAGGTTAGGATTTTTCATGATATTTCAAGAGTCACCAAACATGAACTGGTTACATGTTCCCATTCAGAGGTTACAGCTTATTAAATGTAATAATGTAACTCCATTGTTATTCTATGGGAATAATTTGAATTTAGGAGTTTTCCACTACCAGGACATGTAAAACTTAAAAGATATTAAACAAGGGCTGTCACTGAATCCATACATCAAAACTCAATCGTTGAAATCCTTGGTCAAGTCTCAATAAAATATTTGAGTCGCATCCAGTGATGATGAAGTTGAGGTGGGGAGGAACGAGGTGGAGCCCCTTTCTTAGTTGTCATCAATATAGAAAGGATGGATGTCCACAGATGAAAATTAAAACTTTTTAATTAAAGTTACAAGAAATAAACCTCAGCCAACACCAACAACTCCTTTTCCTTCCTCCTTCTGTGTTCTTTCTAATCCTCCCACATTCTACTCCCATATTCCACTTGGGGACTCTAGTTCTCATCACTCCATTGTACCCCACTCCTGTCCACCCCACTCCATTCCACTGCACTCCAATCCAATCCACCCCACTCCAGTCCACCCCACCCCAACCCATTCCATTCCAATCCACACCACTCCAATCTAATCCACTCCATCCATTTCACTCTACTCTAATCCACCCCACTCCACTGCTGTCCAATCCACCCTGCTCTAATCTAATACTAAGCCTGGGCGTAGTGGGCGTAGTGGGGCTCCGCGGAGCTACGTGGAGTGGGCAAGAAGCTACGCCCACTCCCGCACTCCACGTAGCCCCACTACGCACCTCCCTCCCGCTCTCCCCTACATTCATTATTTAAGCAGCTAGCCTGAAAAATACAATTAAAAAGCACTTACCTTGTCCGGTGCTCGTCCGGGGCTCCCTCATTGAATAGCGTAGTTTCCTGGATACCAATGCGCATGCGCGGGCGGCCGCGCATGCGCATTTCTCCCGAGACTCGGCTACGCTCACGGAGTGGGCGTAGTGTTGCCGGCTACGCTGTCTACGCAAAATGCGTAGAAGGCAACACTACGCCTACTCCGTGGGCGTAGCCGAATTGGACGCCCAGGGTTATCTAATACACCCCACTCCAATCCACTTTACCGTAATCCAATCTAAACCATCTCAATTCAATTTACCCCATCCCAAACCACTGTAATCCACCCCATTTCAACCCACCCCGCTCCAATCCAATCCCCCGTCGGCCCACCCAATCTGCCCCATTCCAATCCAAAACACCTGCACCACTCCAATCTGCCACACTCCAATTCAAAACGACCTGCCACACTCCAATCTGCTCCACTCCAATCCAAAACAGTCTGCCACGCTCTAATCAACCCCACTGCTCTAACTTTTTGCCATGCTGAACAACAGCCACACTGGTATACAGCATGGCAAAAACACATTGCCAAAACCAATAGCTCTTGTATAAACCAGGCCTATGCCAATGCTTGTTTATTTAGTATTAATCCCTCCAAGGGAGTGTGCCTGTTTCCATTTTGTCTCTCCCTTTTTACATCTTTATCCTCCCTCTCACCCATGCATAATGGGCCTCAGCCTGCCCGCCATCCCTCTCCCCATAGGAATCTTTCTAATGTTTTATTTTTACTTTTCCAGGGCCCACAAGCCGCAAAGTGCTGCCAGGCCGTTTCATTCCCATCGCCACTCCCCTCTCTGATGCGACTTGTTCAGCTCCTCAACCTGCTCCGCACTCTAAATTATTTATTTTTCATAATTTTTCTTTTTTGCGCGATCCCAGCAGCTGCAAAGGGCTGTTGGGCCACTCGCTTATTTTTGTTAACATTTGGCGCTTTATGCTTTTTTACTTTTTAACATTTCTACTTACTGTTTTAACATACCCATCAGAGATTTTAACCAACGCCAAGCTCTTTAACGAACGCTATTGTCGACATTAAATCATTTGTTACAAATGATGAGTGAAAAAAAGATATCTAAAGCTGCCAATAAATTAAGTTAAGTTGTGGAGATGCGTATAATATTCGTAGCATTGTATTATGACTGGTATTATAACTAACATCATTGTAATGCAAGGTGGGTGAAAAATAAGGCTATTTGCATTCTTCCTTTGTCCTATTGTCAATGTTGCATCTGTTTTCATCCCCTAAGCCTTCACCGGGGACTCTGCCATCAGGCAGTGATGTTTTTTCAATGTTTAGTTATTGTTGGGGGGCTATATACAGCATTGCTGACCTCTGATAGTGGGTCTGGCTCTTGTTAATGCTCTGTATATGGTACTGTTGGAATAATACCAGTGATTGGAGATGCTTCATCTGAATGAGCTTTCAGTTTATTTACTTCTTAAAACTTTGTCACCATGCACCCTGCAGCCGCGAGCCAAAGTGTAGTTAGTTTTCCTAAATTTATAAAGAAGGCCAGGCGTGAATGCAAGTTTATTTTCCGTCCTATGCTTATTTTTATTATCATTTGCCTTCTTGACCTCAAACATCCTGCTATCAGCGTTTCTATCATTCCTCATCAGATGATGTGGCAACATTGTACGAAACAAAAGGAAGTCAACGGGGGTCCTTTTATTAGGTTGCATTCATTAAGGTCCACGGCGCCCTTGTTATGGTATGTTGTTCTGTACTTCAATGAAGATTAGGGAAGAAATACTACTTGACTCTAACTTTTGCCTGATCTCCTCTGTCAGCCAAAGTCTGCCTCCTGCCCTTGCATCCATCTATTCCTCTCCTCCCTTTACGGCCAACTGCACTGGGTACAGTTATGTTATGTTATGTTATATGATGATTTGTATAGCGCGTTGTTAGTCGGGACTGTCCTGGCGCGGTGAGGAAACGGTGTCAGAGTAAGCGACGAGACAGCTATTCAGAATGTGTTCCACCACCCTATGTCCCATCATGCTCTTCCCCTGGGGTCCCAGTGACCCCTGCCACTCCCTATACAGTCACACTTCCATGCCAACCATTGGCCGGGCAACACTACAGTGCCAGTGCTGAAAACTGTCAATGTGAAGGTATGAAAAAACAAGGAATTATCAGGGAATAGGAACCAGATTTACCAATACCCCAGCAGTCGTCATTTCTTAGTGGACCCTTAAGGGCAGATTTACAAGCCCCTTGCGCCACTTTTACATCACTTTTCCCATGTATTTTTTCCAACCTCCCAGGGACTAGTACGCACCCTTCTCTTCCCCTTACATGGTCTGATCACTTCTTGCTTGCGTTTGACATTCCCATCCCGCAGGCTCCCATCCCGGTGAAACCAGGGCCAGGCCAGAGAAGAAAATGGCATAAGGTCACCTGTACTTCCCTAGAGCCAATATTCAGTTGCCCTCTTGAGTTAAGCTTAGGAAATATTGATACCTGTGTTACTAAGTTTAACACTACTCTATTGGCGGCGATCGATGAAATTGCCCCTTGTATAACGATGTCATCTGCTAGAGCTCGCCCTTCTGCTCCCTGGTTTTCAGATGCCTTACGTAAAGAAAAAAGCCATTGTAAAAAACTCGAACGTAAATGGAGACTTACGTACGACCCTGAGGCAAAAACTATCTATAGAATGGCCCTTAGGAATTTCACTAAATCAAGAAAATTAGCCATGAAAGAGTTTTTCACCTCACAAATTAAAGACGCAGACAATTCGGCTAAAACACTGTTTAATATTGTCAAGGACTTTGTCAAACCCCCTGCTATGACACCTATTAATCCTGCTAGTCAGTCTCTTTGTAACGGACTATCAGACTTCTTTCAAGAAAAAATCGATAAAATTGCTGCCTCTTTTCCTCTAGCTGGTAATCTGGACCTCTCCCTTATCCCGGTTTCAATGAACCAGGACATTGTTCCTACTTTAGCTGTTTTCAAGGACCTCACTCCTAATCTTGCACATAAACTACTATTACAGTGCAAATCAGGTTCCCCTTTGGACCCGGTCCCCCCAAAAATCATGAGTGAGTTGGCCACTTTACTGTTAGACCCTCTTATTTCCATTTGGAACGCCTCTTTACAACTAGGCCAGTTCCCTTTAGTCTGGAAGGAAGCTCTGCTGGTACCCATTTTGAAGAAGGCTGATGCCGATCCTACACAATTTAGTAATTATCGGCCTATCTCTCTGCTTCCCAAACCTGCTAAGGTTTTGGAAAAGGCAGTCCAACTTCAACTAGCGGAATACCTGGAGACTTACTCTCTTTTGCATGATTCTCAGTCCGGTTTCCGTGCGGGTTTCAGTACGGAGACCGCACTGCTTGAAGTGTCAGAAACTGTGCGAGAGTGTGTGGACAAGGGCGAGGAGGCCATGCTGGTCCTCCTCGACCTGTCCGCCGCTTTCGATACGGTGTCCCATAAAATCCTCCTGGACCGTATGAAGCAGATTGGAGTGAGTGGCGTTGCCTTAACATGGCTGGGTTCCTTCCTCCAAGGGCGATCGCAGAGGGTTCTTCTTAGACCTTTTGAATCAGAATGCAAACCTCTGGTCCGCGGAGTCCCACAGGGCTCAGCGTTAAGCCCCCTGTTCTTTAATGTGTACCTTGCCCCGTTGGCTAAGGTAATAGAGGCTTGCGGAGTCAGAGTGATTTCGTATGCTGATGATACTCAGCTTATATTCTCTTTCAGCGATCACTCTGACTCCAGCCTCTCCAGTTTTCGCCACTGTCTTGGCGAAATTTGCTCCTGGATGTCCACTAACCATCTGCAATTAAACACCGATAAAACGGAGGTTTTGTTCTTTAATCAAAAAATGACCATTCCACCTTCTCTATGGTGGCCTACGATTCTCAACCCTCCGCCAACCCCGGTTCACTCTGCCCGTAACCTGGGGTTCATATTCGATGATACTCTATCCTGCAGCCCCCAAATCAATAAGGTCACGTCGATTTGCTATGGCAAATTAAAAATGATGAGGAAGATTTTCCCTTTTTTACCCATGGATGCACGTAGAACTGTCACCCAGGCCTTAATTACCTCCCACCTGGATTACGCGAACAGTCTTTATGCAGGGGCTCCTCTGTACCAAATTGAACGTCTCCAGGTGGTGCAGAACGCGGCTGCAAGATTGATTGGTAACATTCCCTATAGACATTCGATCTCGGCTTTTCGCAAAGAGCTTCATTGGTTGCCCATAGCTAACCGAATTAAGTTCAAAACGCTCATTTTTGCCTTTCGAGCGTTGAATGGAACTGGCCCAGACTACTTAAGAAAAAGACTGAGGTTGTCTTACTCGGTCAGGGATCTCCGCTCTAACAATCTGCGCCTAATGTATGTGCCTAGATTCCGTCGTACAAGAATGGGCGGCAGAGCTTTTGCCGTCCTTGCAGCCAAATACTGGAACAGTCTTCCTATTGATCTTAGATTTGCCCCATCTGAAGTGATTTTCCGTAGACGCCTGAAGACTTGGCTTTTTGTATCTGTGTAGTCTACTTTCTCTCTTTTCTGCCAATCAGTTTTTAGCGCCGGGACACCCCCATTGGGGGTAGCCGTGCGCTCTACAAAATTCATAAATAATAATAATAATAATGTTAAAAGTGACGTAAAAGTCTAACTTGTAATGGGCTGGATTTTCGCTTGTCCAGAATTATTGGTACCCCCAACCCCTGCATAACACTAATTCAGGTGGTTGTGAAAATTCGGCCCATTTAACAAGCCACTAATAACGAAGCTCACACTCAAGTTACTCTGGGGGTGGAGACATTTAATTGACACATTTTCTGTAAGTTTACACTTGGAATTCGTGAATACTCATAGTAGTTAACTTACTCCAAATTATAAAATTACTCAAAAGTATAACTTCCTTTTGTGAATCAGTGCCTGAGCCTTCAGCACAACACACTCTTAATTGGGTGCACCCTGTGCAGGCAGGGACACTGTACTTGGATGATGGAAAACATTTGCTCACCCAACACAGGCACTCAAGGAAGAAAACAATCAAACCACTGAGTCAGTAAAGTGTTCTGAACTGTGATGTTGGATTGTATCGAGGGAAAGCGCATTTCATGAGATAATATTTATGTAGGGAAAATATATCTTTCTCAGGCACTGCCATGCAGTTGGCTTTCTCTATGCTGTGCCTGACATTCTGTGACACAGGTCTCTTATAAAATCTCTGGGCCTCATTTATGAAAAGTGACGCATCACTGCGAGAAAAAAACGAAGCATCACTTTTCATTGCGCCCTTCTTACGACACCAATGATGCGTCATATTTACAGTATGATGCATCATGTCGTAAGGAGTTACAGATACGTCATTATTTCTGACGTGTCTGTAGGCGCAAAAATGACGCATTGCTGGAGTGTTTTACAAAAGAGACGCAACTCCAGCAATGGGTCATTACACATGGCCAAGTCCCATGTTAAATGTGCCTGCGTCAGTCTTACGCCTGCTGTGAGGCAGGCGTAAGATATTGACACATTTGCATCCTAGAAGTGACGCAGTGAAATCTCATAGATTTCACTGCGTCACTTCTACGAGGCTTACTTGCCTCGGAACGCCCACCCTGCATACATTATACCTGGTGCAGGTATAATGAGATCAGGGGTTTACAAAGTGACACATCTAGATAGATGCGTCACTTTGTAAATATGGTGCAACAAGGCTCACTTTTTACGCCGCTGGTGTGTCACAAAAAGTGACGCACTGGCGGCACAAAAGTGACGAAAGGGCTCATAAATTATCCCTCTGTATTTAGCTGCGTTTCAGTTCACCTCTACAACAAAGGGTGGTGGTCGACACTGAAGCATCGGCCTATAGTGAATAGAACGTCATGAATGGAGTCCTATTTACCTACACATTGATGCACATTTGTGTGTGTGCATTTATGTGTGTGTGTGTGTGTGTATTTTCTCATACATGTGTAACTATAGGTGCCAATGCTCTCATGGAGCAGATGAGTCCACTTTCCTTGCTTGCATTAAGTCCCATGACAACCTTGCTGTATCACTGTGTGCATCTGTGTGAGGGCACATGAGTGCGAGAATTGAAAGTGTGTGATTTCATCTTCATCATTGTCACTATCTACATGGCTCTGGCACTTTCGATTGCCCTATGATACCATAGTCTTGTCTACATCATTTTGTTGGAATAAAAGCACTTCTCAAATAGCCACACCTGACCTGGCAGATTTGTGTCATGCAGGTTCCCACAAAACCAAACACATCTATAGAAAAAAGAACATGTAAATATGATGTTTGCATGAGGCTCAATGCTCTTACTATTTGTAATGTAGTGTTCTCTCACGTGCTCCTCACCATGTACCAGGAAACTCACGAGCTTTTACAAACACGCTTATCAGTCAACTTCCATTACACGTGTCATGCCATACATACATGACAGCCCAAAATGATGGAGAAGTGTGGCTCAATGGTTAGAGCGGCAGACCCTGATGCAGAGGTCTAGCCTGGGACCCGGGTTCAATTCCCCGCCTCGGCGGGTCTTGGGCTCAAAAATTCCACGGACCTGATAATTCTCGCCTCGGTGCCTATTCCAATCATGGAGTCCCACTCTGCAACTCTGGGCAATAGCTCGCTTAATCTCCACAACGGCCCCCACAACGCTAAGGATGCCTGGCCTCCACCTTGGGGGTGCCCAGGAGTGGACACCTCACAGAGAAAGCCAGTATGGGTTCCACAGCGGTATTCGTACAAGCGCCTTGAGACCCATGCGGGTGAGTTGTGCGCTATACAAGTATCAATTTACATTACAATTTACAAATGATGCTTTAGGATCAACATAGTTAAATGTGACTCTGAACCATCTTTGCATGTGTGTCTTGAGGCTTCTCTCTCAGTGTGTCCAGGCCTCAGCAGTGCTGTTAGAGTTTTCATCACTGATTAAGGCCCAGGTTTACTGTGGATTCGTGCAGTCGCTGGGGCAATAGTAAGTGGTGCTTCATGACTGTTATTTGTAGAAACTGCAGCGTCGAACAACTTTTGTGGGAAAACATGTAGATGATACTATCACTATGCTAAATGGCTTTGCTTTAAAGAGCACCAAACCACTGATAATGTATGCAAATAACAGAGATTGAACAGGGCATAGACCCTACTGATGTATTTCATGCAAAGCTAGGTCCACTACAACCACTGGTAAGCGCCAACAAAAAAGGGTGCATGCGTTAACAGCAAAAAAGACAAAGCAATGTGCTAGAATCCAGCCTGTTGCTATGTCTTTTAGAAAGAAGGTCAAATATTGAAAAGCTCCAACCTTCCTATTAACATTTTTATTTCATTTTTTGTATTTTTTTGTTTGTAAATTAAATGAAATATGTGTTAATTTGCATATTTTTTATTGCATATTTGTGTCAATTTGTGTATATTGTTTTGAGGTTCAAACTTAGAAATTGGTTCTACGGTGGTCCCTGAATTCCGGTAATGATTCTCTATGGGTGTGGGGGGGGGGGGAGGTGTGGGGGGGAGGTGGGGAAGAGGGGCGTGTGGGCGAGGAGGGAGGGTGCCCACAGAATTCAAAGTTAAGAAGCTCTGAGCCACAAGCGTGAGAAAAAGAAAAGCAAGAGGCACACCTTTCTACAGAGCAAAGTCGTATGAGCATGATAATACATGGTTACTAATTAATGAAGAGTCTGCTATTGCTCACATCAAACTGATTGCCCGCCATGATAATATGTTATAGACTGAATATTCA
This sequence comes from Lissotriton helveticus, assembly GCF_964261635.1. Taxonomy (NCBI): domain Eukaryota; kingdom Metazoa; phylum Chordata; class Amphibia; order Caudata; family Salamandridae; genus Lissotriton; species Lissotriton helveticus. The sequence goes on from NC_136067.1 coordinate 1,885,509,012, forward strand.
TGCAGGCTTTGGCCTTACTTTAAGAGTTGTCACATCCTCGCGCTCAAGGCTCTCTAATCTTCTGCATGATTTCCTGTTATGTAAATGACTCATGCACGGTGACTTTTACCTTTGTACCTAAGATTAAATTCATGGCAAGGTACATGGTGTCATTGTTCTAAATCATCCGTACGCCTTCTATTCCAGACATTCTTTATTCAGCGCAACCTTTCTAATACCACTCAAGTTGACCTTTTTTACTGAAACACTGCGCCGACGGCGGGAACAGCCTGTATGTTCTAATGAAGCCTGCCACTTTTGACCATTTCAGAGGATAATGTGAGCCTTCCTCTCCTGGCTTGCATTAGGCGTCCATTTTTGCAAAAAATAGTCTGGCAATTATGCTCAACTGACTGCGGAAACAGCCTTTTAGGCCCGAAATGACCGTTAGGCGAGTAAATGCATCCTAGGCCAAAACTAACGTGACGAAATGAGCATGAGCTAAGACCACATGTAAAATAATATTCTCAAAAACTGTTTTTTCTGGCCCACAGAGTGAGAAAGGGAAAGTGGCAGCGTTAATGTAAGAGAAGAGATGGCGCTCGACACTCACCTCAACTCGTCTTTCACCAGCCGGTGAGTGTAATTCTGTCCATAGCGCATTTGTGCATGTTAACACCTTGCCAGCTAAGGGGCTTATGTACAAGCCCCCTTGTGCCGCCACTTTATCATAAACGATGTGGTCATATATCACTGCCATATTAACAGTAGGGAAAGTCACAGGGGACCATCTTGTCAAGTCAGAGGAATAGGTGATAGGCCAGGCTGCCTGGATGCTTTCTTTGAACAGCTGTTTTAATCTCTTACAGTGTAGCCGCAAAATTAATGTGTAAAATATGGCTGGGTTCAACCTGGATTGGCATGGGCAGCAAAAAAAACGATGGATTTAGGCCCAGATAACTGTACTGAGGTGAATGTATGACATTGTTCTGCATTCTGTCCATCAATTGTGTTTTGCATTTGTCACCCCGAGTGGGACGGGTATGCCAAGACGTGGCTCCTGTGCTCTCCATGCCACTGGAGTCAAGCTATCCTGGCTGATGAGGGGTGAAACCCTGAAACTGGTCCTAGGATGCTTGTTTCCAGCCCAGGGAGGACCTGGCCAGAAGTTCGGGCTGGACTATACCCATTGGATATATACAAAGATCGGTAGTGGTGTTTCCCAAAAACAAAGGTTTGGGGAATAAACCGCACATACACTGCTATTGGTAAAATAGAGGACCAAATCCCACGCACACACTCTATTGAATTCTAACACCAAATAGTATACGTGTCCATACAAATACAATGATCATTAAGGATTGATATCCACTTCTTCTTTTAAGAGCAATATATTATTTTTATTGCTCCAGTTATACCACGCCAGCCGACACGTGTTTCATCAGAGTACAAGTCACTCTGACTCTTCAGGGCTTTCTTGTTGTAATGGCGTGTGTTGTCGTTCCACTCGACCGGTGATAATTCCAACCCGGTAAGGGTATCTTTAATTGTTTGATTGGGGTGTACACCTTCTCCTGAAACTTCTTAAGGCACAGAACAAAGTTGTTCTAGCGCTATGCGCCGTAAATTGGCGTGTATTAGGAGCAGGACCCGTCTGTGTTTAACAGCATATGAATATTGCAAAAATTGCTGCTTCTGGGTTCTGCAAGCGTTCGAATGATTCTGCCGGTAAAATATCCAAAATGTAGTCCGGAATGACCCAGGACCTACTGCTCCTGACTGCCGTGAATCCGGCGTCTCTATGCGATGGCGATTCCGTCGTAATCGCCATCGCATAGAGACGCCGGATTCACGGCAGTCAGGAGCAGTAGGTCCTGGGTCATTCCGGACTACATTTTGGATATTTTACCGGCAGAATCATTCGAACGCTTGCAGAACCCAGAAGCAGCAATTTTTGCAATATTCATATGCTGTTAAACACAGACGGGTCCTGCTCCTAATACACGCCAATTTACGGCGCATAGCGCTAGAACAACTTTGTTCTGTGCCTTAAGAAGTTTCAGGAGAAGGTGTACACCCCAATCAAACAATTAAAGATACCCTTACCGGGTTGGAATTATCACCGGTCAAGTGGAACGACAACACACGCCATTACAACAAGAAAGCCCTGAAGAGTCAGAGTGACTTGTACTCTGATGAAACACGTGTCGGCTGGCGTGGTATAACTGGAGCAATAAAAAGAATATATTGCTCTTAAAAGAAGAAGTGCATATCAATCCTTAATGATCATTGTATTTGTATGGACACGTATACTATTTGGTGTTAGAATTCAATAGAGTGTGTGCGTGGGATTTGGTCCTTTACTTTGCTTAGGTGTTGTTTTACAACACCTTTTTGGAGGGGTCAGAGGGTCCCCCCTCCCCTATAGCACCACGGCCTGTAACAGGAGTAGCCAGACAGGCAGTCAGTAACACAGCAGAGCGCAAGTATTCCCTGGAGAAGCTTCAAATAAAACCCTGTGTCTTTGGAGAATTGGTAAAATAGAGACAGTACTGGACAGTCAATGGAATCTCTCAAAATATCAGAGACAGAGTGCTACATGAACCAATGTCCCCCACTACCAGGAAGGAACAAAACTCGTCAAGCCAAAGGATTAGCGAGTATATACATAGGCACAAAGAAAGGTCAGGAGAGCACAATCCTATGATATAACTTTGTACAAGACTGATACAATATACAGTCAGGATAACATACAACTGCAAATGACGTCAATAACTTCTCATATGTTATAGGACAAAGGGATGAATAAAGTTCATATTTCGTGTCATCTTTTTTTTTATTGATTCTTAAAGTGATTTCCAAATTCATAAAACAACAGCCGACACGTGTTTCGTCCGTACTATGGATAAGTACAAGGACTTTTTCAAGGCTGTAAAGACATGATAAAAAATATATACATGAGATTTGAAAGATTTAAAACTTAGTCAATATACAACGACGACAACAATGAGAAGGGCCTAAACAAACACAAATGTGAATACTCATTAATTAATGAGTGTGTAGTGGTGTACCAGGAAGGGTAAACTAGATATGTTAAGTACAGGAAAATGAGATGAATTATAACAAAACTATGAGAGAATAGTAAGACAGAGAGTGGAGAAAGAGAAACACCAGAATATACAGGTGACTCAACAGTGAGACACCAGTATAGTAATGAAAGAAAATGTGAATATATCAGACACCCAAAGTGAAACTAAAATATAAGCATATAGAAAAGCCATATCCACCAAGCATAATAATAAATACTAAAAGTTGCCGTACGTAATAGGATTGAATAATTCGGCACATGTGATGTCAGTTCATCTGGAGAATACAGTAGACTAAAGGCTCCTGGACAGATGGAAAGAAATAGTACGTGACTGAGAAATTGTCTCAATAAGTAAATAGGTCATTAATAGGGCATGATAGTATCAACAGATGTGGTCCTAGAGAGTGAGCCAAAGCGATAATATCAATAATCAAATCCTCCGTCTATTACTGATCAGATTAAGATAAAAATCTAAAAAGTCTTGTTGATCAAAAGATAGTTGACCGCTAGTCGAGAGAGTATTATATTATTTAAAATTCTCACCAGCAATAAACAAAAATCCCAGTCTGAAATGCCCGATTGAGTGGAACGTAAATTGTGCAGCAGGATGGGTAACAGACTAAGGTTGTTCACCATGGGTTTCTGTGACAAAAGGAAAAGGAATAATGTATGACTTCCATAGTAAAAAACACGAGTTTTGAATTCCTAGGTCCATCATGGTCGCTCAAACAATCACCGTACGATATAATTAGGGACCTGAATGGAATCAAGGAATCTTACCTAATGCATAAACAACATGGATTTATCCATGTGGAGCCCACCTCTATAGTATCACAATAAATGGTGAAGTGAAACCTAATAAACTGGACTCTGTAACAAGATATAAGAAATAGCTAAGTAAAACAATATTCGGTATAAATTCATGATATCAATATCTGTATGGCGAAGAGTCAGCTCAAAAGGCAGACACTCACCAGTAATCAATCAAGTATTTTTCACAAACGGGCAAGAGGATAGTAGATAAGGCAAAATGGGCTACCTGTATAAAAACGAGAAATAATAATAATAAGAGGAACAAGTGAAAATAAGGAATGGTCACAAGGTGGCTTGTATCAAGCGCTCAAAAAGAAGCGTCCACAAACTACTATAAGGTCGTTGGTAAGCGTGCGTCGTGAGTTAGCTGATAACATTCTTCTAAAAAAACAAGCCTAGTTCAACAGTGTAATTGGGTGAAGACTGATTTGCATATGGCTGGGTTCAGACTGGAATGGCTTGGGGAGCAAAAAACGATGGATTTAGGCCAAGATCTTTGTATTAGGGTGAATGTATGACATTGTTCTGCATTCTGTCCATCAAATGTTGTTTTTGCATAAATCAAGAATACCAGGAGGGCGACGTGCATCACTCAAGACAGTCCTCTTTATATGTCTATACCCAGCCTGTCTCTCCCGGACACACTCGGCACTCACACTCTTCCAGGAAGGTGGCACGGACTTATTCTAGTAGTGGCGAGCGGGAGGGGCAGGTAGGTAAGTGACCAGTGCACGCGGATGGGATTCTGAGGAGACAAGCCCGTCTGCGCCCGTCCGCGCCGGGCCGGGACCAGGGTCCACAACCCCTTCGTTTCCCGTCACGCAAACTCGGCATTACACCTCCGAGGAACTCCGCACCTTCAACTCCCAGGTAACTCTGACCTGTGCTCATAAATTTGGCCCACTCGACTTACCCCCTCAATGCAATGATTGCAAGGCCCACCTCAAGCCTAAACACCACACGTCAAATCAACAAACGCTCAGGCTATTTTTGCTGAATTGCAGGTCTCTTCCAAGGCACTGCACAGAGCTCTCTTTGTTAATTGACGAACAAAAACCAGACGCTCTCTTTTTAACGGAGACATGGCTAACCCCTCACTCCGATCCTGAGTTGGTTCAAATCCTGGGGCAGGAATACCAAATCATAAGACAGGACCGGGAAGGTGAAAGAGGGGGTGGTTTAGCCATAATCTTCAGAGACTGTTATACCTGTCGCCGCACCCCCAACCCTTTTCCGGAATGCGAAAGCATGTCATTCACCCTGGAATTTTCCTCTAATATAAGTTTCTCCGGAGCACTTATATACCGCCCACCAGGCACCCCCAAACAGTTCTACGACTCTCTACCCCCGTTAATCATCGATTTGGCTTTATCGCCCTCCAACTTCACGTTAATGGGTGATCTCAATATACACTTCGATGACCCCAATAATTCCATTGCCAAAAAACTAAGCGGGGACCTATCCGCTCTGCAGCTGCTCCAGCTGGTATCATCTCCTACGCACGCGAAAGGCCACTTGCTGGATCCTGTTTTCAGCAACTGCCCACATCTAAAGGCCTGCCCCCCTATAACGCTTCCTTGGACAGACCATGCACTAGTCCCGCTGCTTTGGACAACTGAAAAATCTACACCCTCTACACCTACTGTCCAAGAAAACCGAAACTGGTCTAAAATACCGCTGGCCCAGTGGACCCTGGAACTGCAAAAAACGATTCCCCTAATCGGGCAGACCCCCTCACAGGCCAATGAATTCTTCAATGAATGGATACAGAACTCTCTCAATACCACGTTCCCCCCAAAGAAAACAGTTTTTAAAAGATCCAGAATCTCAGCTCCCTGGTACTCCAATGAGCTACGGGAGAAAAAGCGCTCTTGAAAGAGACTGGAACACAAATGGCGTCTGGAGTATGCGGAAGCAGACAAAACTATCTATAGAGACGCCATCAGGTCATACAAAAAAGACATAAAAAGTGCGCAGTCTTTATACTACTCAAATAAGATCGCAGAGGCCAGCTCCAGCTCGAAAGAGATCTACAAAATAGTAAAAAGCCTCACCACCCTCCCCACACCCCTTCCTATAACTGAGAATCCTCAGCTACGCTGCGAAGATCTGCCCAATTTCTTTTCCCAGAAAATCAATCTCATTTACTCTTCCTTTCCACCTACAGAACAGACTGCCCCGACTAAAGCAGCGCCATGTCACCTTCCGGAACATACATCGAACCACCCTCCGGTGCTGGCGGAATTCCCCGAGTTACAGGTGGATCTCCTCACCTCCCTCATGCACCAAGTGAAGTCGGGTTCCCCCAGAGACCCAGCACCCCCACATGTCCTGGTCTCCGCCACTCAAACCATTCTTCCCATACTGCTCAGAGTACTTAATACCTCGATCTCCACCAGCACAGTACCAAGAATATGGAAGCAGGCCATGGTAAGGGCTCTGGTTAAAAAACCCAACCTTGACACCAAGAACCTAAACAACTTCCGCCCCATCTCCTTGTTGCCTTGGGCAGCCAAAATCTTGGAGAAATACATAAACAGCATATTAACAACTTTTCTAGAGCAACACCATCTGCTCGACCCCTCCCAGACTGGCTTTCGTCCCAAGCATGGGACCAAGACGGCACTGCTGGCAGTCACAGAGGAGTCCAGGAGAATCTTAGATCGGGGAGGATCGGTGGCAATCATCCTCCTCGATCTGAGCGCGGCATTTGATACCGTGAATCACGGCATCCTTCTGCAGCGCCTCCTGGACACCGGAATATCTGACAAAGCCCTGGAGTGGTTCAGGTCCTACCTGAGTGACAGATCTTTCCAGGTGTATGAAGGGAATGTCACCTCCTCCAGCAAGCCTCTGAAGTGTGGAGTCCCGCAGGGATCATCGTTAAGCCCGACGTTATTTAACGTCTACATGAGGCCACTGGCTGAGATCGTCCGCCCATTTGGTATTAAGATCGTTACCTATGCGGACGATACCCAGCTGGTGGTCTCCTTAGCACAGGCAGGCGGACCCTCAGCCAATGTAGATCTCGCTGGCTGCATGGAGATGGTCAAGAGCTGGATGACCAAGTCTTGTCTCAAACTTAACGGAGACAAGACTGAGCTCATGCTCCTGGGTCATACCGTACCATCTACCATAGACACTCTCTGGCCTCCCAGCTTGGGCCCTGCCCCTATTCCCAAAGACGCCATCAAGAGTTTGGGTGTCTGGCTTGACAGATCCCTGTCGTTCGATCAACAGGCAACAAAACTTTCTGCCAGTTGCTTCGGCATCCTGAGAGTTATCAGGAAGATCCTGCCTCTTCTCCCCTTTGAAGCAAGAAAGACCGTGGTTCTGGGCCTAATTCAGTCGCGACTGGACTACGGAAATGCCTTGTATCTCGGAGCCCCTGACTTCACCCTGCGCAAACTGCAATTAATACAGAATTGCGCAGCTAGAACACTCTTACAACTCCCCCGCAGATCATCAGCAAAACCCGGACTGAGGACACTGCACTGGCTCCCTATAAAGGAAAGAGTAAACTTCAAAGCACTCTGTATTGCCCACCAGACCTTCTGGTCTACAGGACCGGCAATCAATATCCCTCTCATTACACCCTACCTCCCCACAAGACAGTTGCGCTCCACCTCTGCAAATCTAGCCATTGTGCCGCCAATAAAGAAATCAAGGTCAGGAGGCCGCTCCTTCTCCTACAATGTAGCTAAGAGGTGGAACGCTCTGCCCCAGCATCTCAGATCTAATTCCAATATTCTCTCCTTTCGTAAACACCTGAAAACGCTCCTATTCACTACTTAATGATGGAGCTGAACCTGCCTCCTCTAACCCAAACCTCAGACGGTATGCTTAGCGCTTGGACGCCTCAGGGCACCTATGTGCGCTCTACAAATCGGAATTCATTCATTCATTCACAGTATTCTTGATTTACACATTGATTTACTGAGCGATAATCATTTCGACTACCACTGTGCGAGATTAAAACAGCTGCCCAAGGCATCCAGGCAGCCTGACCTATCACCTATTCCTCTGACTTGACAAGGAGCTCCCCTGTGAGTTTCCCTACCATTAATATGGCAGTTAATATGGCAGTGATATATGACCACATAGTTTGTGATAAAGTGCAACAAAGTCTGATTAGTGGTGGGTGCAAGTAAACTCCCCTACACAGCGTTGGTGGAGTTTTTGCCAAACGCCGCACTCCAAGAGAGTGAGTCCTTAGTCTCTTGTCTGTTGGAGGACACTACGCAACCGATCATTGTGCTCTGGGAGGGATTTCGCAGACAGGCAGGCAGGCCCACCAAAAGCTCTCTGTTAGAAACGGGACCCCCGGCCGGCCAATGCTCACGCCAAGGTCAGTCAGGGATCACCATTTCTAAGTCAGGGCAAGGGAGTTACACACCAAGATAACCCCTGCTCACCCTCTAGGTAACGTGACGCGAGCAGCAAGGCTAATCTCGGAGGCGATGTGTAAAGCGTTTGCGCGCGCACCCCAGCGGCAACACCCTAGGCCCACCACAAAGGAAACTCCACACAAGGTTATATCAAAAATAGCCTTTGTATTATAATAATAAAAACACATTAGATAACACACACACTTTACAATGTGCCAACAGGCACGGGCAAGATTTACAAGGGATTATGTACAGGACAGGGCCACCTGGACCACTGTCAGGGGTATGCACTTTTTAGAAATAATACTTGTAGGTATAACACTTTAGCACATCAACATATAATGACTGTAACACAGAAATAGTAAATGTAGCATACAACCAGTAACTACTGGTAAAGGGAAAATACCTCCTACGCCACCCTAAACACTGTAGGGAAATCACGCAGGGAACTAGGACCTTATCATCAGGACCTATGGAAGGAAAACCTATCACCTAAGTAAGTCACATTTAGCAAAGGGAAGGAAACCTAAAATAATCACCTAAGCAAGTCACATTTAGCAAAGGCAATAAAACATTAACATTCCTCTAAGCAGGTCACTTTTAGCAAAGGGAAATAAACCATAAACAATTACCTAAGCAGGTCACTTTTAGCAAAGGTAATATCAAACAATCCTCTAAGCAGGTCACTTTTAGCAAAGGGGATAAAACATAAAGAATCACCTAAGCAGGTCACTTTTAGCAAAGGTAATAACAAACAATTGCACATGAAACATTAAAACACATTCAGAGGTGCAGGTAGAACATTTGCGCAGGAATCACATAAGCAGTAACTCATAAATTGCGCAGGGTGCATGTAGCACACACTAGAATTGTCCCCCAGGCCAACTGGCCTCGCAAGGGTTGAAATACCCTGAGTCTCAATGTCAGGGAAGGCTGCGCAGGCAGCCAGAACACAAAGCCTAAACGTAGCAACTGTCCACTAAGTGCTGGACAGTTGTAAATACAGCTGGGCAACGTTGGAGCCTCGTGGGCTCAAGAACACAGGTGACTGGCACCTAAGAGCTTCAGCGCTCTTAATCAATAAAATGCCCCCCTCGAGCCTCTCTCAGGGCTCTAAATCAATGTGGCCAAGGAGCCTCTCAGGGCTCGTAAACCAACTGCCCCCTCGAGCCTCGGGGCTCGGCAAACAACTGGCGCCTCAGAGCCACGGGGCTCTACAATAACTACTGGGCGGGAGCCTCTCAGGGCTCGTGAAACTTAAATTGCCCCCAGGAGCCTCGGGGCTCCTAAATTGCATCTGGCACTTCGAGCCTCTCGGGGCTCGTAAAACAAAAGTGGCACCGTAGAGCTTCTGTGCTCTACAACGATGAAAATGCCCCTTGGAGCCTCGTGGGCTCAACTAATAAAATATGCCCGGGATCGTCGGAGCGGCCCTCTGCCAACTGGGGCCGCTCGTAAGTACAAGGAATCTGCCCTCACGGAGCGCACTGGGGGGGGCGAGCTCGCGCTACGGGGGGAGGGGCGGACAGCGACAATGTGTCCCGACGTCCCTCTCCTCTTGCAGGCACTCACCGGGTCCGGCGGCTGGAGGCGTCTCCTCGGCTGGTCCTTCACTCGGGGAGCCTCGAGGACGGGGCCGACTGCTTCCTTCGCCTCCCGCCTGGCCTCGTCTTGCTGCACGCCGCCTGACTTCCGCTGGGGCCGCCAATGGCAGCGCGGCCCTGGGGGTCAGGAGGCGGGACTTCCGGGTCACGATAGGCAGCGGCCCGGCAACGGATTCCAACGCTCCTGGGCTGCGGCGGTGACCTCGGGGCAATGCCGGGTGGGCACCGGCTCGTAAATAAGAAAATAATAGCGGGGCAATGCCGGGTGGGCACCGGCTCTTAAATTAAAGACAAGGCGAGGTGGGCACTCGCTCTGCCGCAAATCGGCAAAACCAGACGGGCAGATGCCGGGTGGGCACCGGCTGCCCAGTATAAAACGCTCGAAGCGCAATGGGTAAAATAAAGCGCTCCACAGCGCTAGCAGGCAAGCAAAAGCGTTCCCAGCGCTTAGGGATAAAAGCAAAGCTCCAGCAAGGTCTGGAGGCAGGCAGAGGGGCAAGGCAGGGCCAGAGCCAGCACACTGGGTCTCCAGGCAGGGAGACAAGCCAAGTGGCGGTCCTCCTGGCCCCAGCAGCAGCAACAGCCCCCTCTGGCAGGATCCAAAAGTAGAACAAATTGTAAGGGGACACAGCCCCTTCTTATACTGTGAAATCCTTTGTTTCAGGGTGCAGGGTGGGGGGAAACCAGTTGCAGCTGGCTTGGGAGTACCCTTGATGGCCCAACCACCCCTTTCATTCACTGGGGAGGCTTGGGTCGTTAGACAAACCACAGGGGGGCGGAGCCAGCATTGTGTGGGGAAAAACCCAGCCCATCCAGGACCCAGGTGCACTCCTCCCACACATCACTCATGCTGATCTCACACTCACCACCGGGCAGACCCATCCAGACTTCCTGGAGCCTGGCATGCCAGCCAGCTCCAGCCAATCACGCACCAGCACCCTCACTGCACACATACATCAATGTCCAGAAGTAGCACTTCCCTTCTAGACACATACAAGCCGCACATACCATTGCGCAGCATTCATTCTCACGAGTTCATACATACTAAACTCGAGCCTGCACTCCCCACGCATCAGGAACTAACATGGACACACACATTCCCCATGCATTCCTATGGGAGGGCAGGCCAGCCATACTACACGCACGCACTTTACTCTGGGACACAGGGAAAAAGTGCGCAGAGACCCAAAAATCACTACACAGGGTCACAAATAAAAGCAAAAAGATTAGGGGTGAACCTGCCCTAAGGCCCAAGTCCAACACTCTCGTATTGTGTTCTGAAACATTTCTGCAGTGCTAGAAACCCCAAAATGCAGTCTTTTGGTACCACTGCAAAACCACGTGGGTTGAGAAGGTCGCAATGTACCTGAATCCTCTGCCAGGTTTAGTTAGTGGTAGCCAGATCTGTGGTCTACCTTTGAAAACCAGCACGCTCCACACAGCTCTCCTGTCAGGTCGTCAAGGGTGGGGGTAAGGTGACATTCCCTTTTAATCAGCACATTGGGGAGCCTCAAGTCTACACATATGTGCACCTACCAGGTTGCTTTCTAGTCACCTCAATCAGGGTGGGTTCTGATACCTTTTCTATTATTCCTGCAGCTCTCAGCTTCTCCAGCACTTTTTCAACAATAGGCCTCAGATGGAAGGCTATTCTCCTGTGTTGCAGGGCTACCTGCAAGGATATGGAGTTATATTTCTTTTCCTTTCAAGCACTAGTGCCTTTAAACCTCAGGGAATTCTGCCAAAATGTGTGAGACTCCTTCCTGGTGAACTCCAAAGTTGAAAGTGGCGATTCCAAGTGTTTCTGTGGTGTGGTACCCCAGCAGCATGCTGTGGCCTTCATCTGTAACATAGACAAGGGAATCCAGGGATTGAGGCCCTCGAGTGATGAGAGTTTGGAACTTCCCTCTGATGAAGAGCAGCTTACTCTACCCGTACACAAAGACTTTGATCAGTGTTTACTGGATGGATGGCAAAGGTTGCAGCATCTGGTAGGCTTCTGCAGATAGTAGGTTGATAGATACTCCAGTGTCCACGGTGGCTCGTACGGGGTGTACTCCCAATATCTGGCATTGTGGCAAGTGGTGTTGAAATTGCATCATGGGAAAACAGAGTGAACAGTGTGTTTGGCATCTTCATTGTCATCCATGTCCCTGTCCTGTTCAAGTGGACACTGTATTGACAGTGGAGCTTGGTGCTTTTCATTTTCTGGAACAACACACTTTCGCAACTTGGTTGTATTTCCAACACCGAGCGCACTTTTTGCTGGGGCAATCGGTTTGGCATTGCATGGGGACACAGCATAACAAGCAGGGTGGTTGTGATTGCCCTCCTGTTTTTGGTTTCCTTGATGTTGGTGTAGGCATGATGGCATTGACAAGCTCCAACTTTACAGTTTGGAGGGCAGCTTCCACATGAATAATGCAGGCTTTGGACAGTCCCTTGGTTCTGCCCATGGTCACAATGTTTGCTATGGCCTTGCTTGATTCTTGTAGGATGCATTTGCTGAGTTTTTGCTGGTAAGCATGCTCTGACCTTGTATTTATTCCCCTTTGTTGGTGAATCCACATGTGTTTGCTGACTCCTTTAGACTGGTATAACACATGTGGATGGACTCCTCTGCCTGTTGTAAAAGATAAATCTTTCATAGTCCTAGTTGTCCATAGGTTCGAAATACACTTTGAGCGCTGTTATGAGGGTCACGTGTGTTTTCAGGATTGCCTCCGCAAGTGTCTTAGAGATTCAGTGAATTGCATTGCCTCTCAGGTGAAGTATCATGGCTCTTTTCATGTTGTCATCCACCTCAATCGCTTCAAAGCATAGCTCTACTCTCACCATCTGGACACTTGGGCAGATGGGACATATTCTATGACAAACGGCTCAATGGGGGAATGTTCACCATGATAACAATCAAAATGTGCACTGTGTGTGGGTGTGAGTGAATGGCAAAAAGGGCAGACTGGGGCCTTCGCCACTACTGTGGGTGTGACTACACTGGGCCAGACCTTGGTAGCTGGAGACTCCCAGGTCAAAAGTGAAACACAGTTATTGGACCTTTTGCCTATGGAGGCCACACATTGGAACAGCCTATGCAAAGCTTGCAGGGGTTGGATTGACCTCTTCACCATGCATATGAGCCTGGATGCTTGGGCGGCGCCTTTGTGCATCAGATGGGCACTTGGGCAGGGGCTCACACAGTGCCTCTGCCTCCTGGGTCTGGATGTGCAGGAGCACGCCAGCAACTCCCCACAGCACCCTTCCGCAGGGCCCATGTTGTCTGGCCTCGCACCACAAGGTTCACAGCATGGTAGCGGAGTATGGCAGGCACGATTCACCCTGCACTGCTCTCACAGTCGCCCTGTCCCTCAGGCACTGGGGTGCATTTAGCGGTGGTCATGGACTGCTTACTCATGCACAGACGGTCCCAAGCGGCACGAGCACTGTGCTCTCTCATGGATAACACGGCTGCTGCACATGGAGCACACCAATGACGGGCAATATGGATTGAGGGCATGGCCACCAAAATGTTGTGTTGTGGACCTCACAGACCTCGCAGATCAGTACCAATTTGGTGGGCAGCGGTACTGGATGTTTTAGACGTGTCTTGTGCTAAAATGGATGACACGGAGACAGTGCTGCTGGTGGTAATGGATCCTGGATTAGATGGTCTCAAAAGACCCCGCCTACCTGTCCACACCTTTATTAACTATGCCCCAAGTGACACGGGTCAGTGCCATCCACACCGGCGCCTAGAGGATCAACTTGACAACATCTCCGTGGCTGCACTCCACGGTCTACCAAACGTGCGCACCAGTTTCATCACTGGTGCAACATTACGGGGGTGTTGAGTGGTGCAAAGAGTACACATTACACAGGTTTCTGTTTGCATTTCTTAAACAGCGACTCCATAGGGATCAGTATTTAAAAAATGCAAAAGGATATGTACAACATTTGCGATTCCGTAGTAGTGATAGCTACAGATTTGGGATTACTATTAGGGAATCGTAAATAGGAAATTCCCCTGCATTTCCGCCTATGGGCGAAATAGGAAATTGCTTGCATTTCCTAAATTGCAATTTTCTTAAAACCTAACAAGCCATCAACTACACTTACATGTGCACATACAATTCCAAATATTCAGTTGAGGAAAAATAGATACGATAAGCAGGCACACTCTCACAAGAACTCACTGTTTCATGGCCGTCATTTTAAGTACCCAGTATATATGAGAGCCCACCAAAACTGCTATGATGAACTTTTTGCAACTGTGAAATGTTATTTCCTGTAGCCATAAGAATTTGGGTGTTTCACTGTCCTGATTTGGCTTGGCAGTTTGGCAGCAAGAGTTTGAGGACCACAGGAAGACCCGTATAAACTGACAGAGGCCTTCTAATCATAGTAAGAACTAATGGGCCCATTAGGATGGCAGGTGGACTTTGTCCGCCCGCCATCCTATCGTGAAATGGGACCGCCCGCTATAAGGGCGGGGGTCCTGTGAGGGCCATTAGGAGGCACCCGCGACCGTGGTGGGCGCATCCCTCATTCCTATCATTGTGGGGGGCGGTGCACTCAGCATCGCCCGCCGCAATGCCAGGAAGGCATGTTGTGCACTTCCATGCACAACATGGCAGGCACCGCGCGGTGCCTGCCATGTTGTGCATGGAACTGCTGGTGCACCCCCCACCCCCCAGAGTCCCTGGGGCCTGCAACAGGCCCCCACAAGCAATCTCTGCATGCCTTTCCGTGGCGGCAATGCCACCATGGAAAGGCATGTTTACACCCCCATCCTAATATAGTTGGCGGTGTCTAACAAACACCGCCACCATATTAAACTCTTTTCCGCCCAGTCAACTTGTTGACCCGGCGGAAAAGCGGCAGACGGTCTTTCCGTCCGCCGCGGTCCCTTCCGCCATAGAAATATGGTGGGGGAAATGGGTGGCGGGCGGGGAAGGATCTCGGGCGGATCGCCACCGCCATGCGGGCGGTTGTGATCCGCCCTAGATCCTGATGGGCCCCTAAGGGTCTGATGTGCAAGAGTTTGAGGATCACAGGAAGACCCTTATAAGCTGACAGAAGACTTCTAATTATAGTAAGAACTAAAGTTCTGATGTGCAAAGAAATGCTGCAATTGCAAAGCCTGGGATAGCCAAAATCAAAATGTTTGTGACTGTTAGAAATGGGGGTCTCTAGTTGGCAATGGTTTGAACATTTGTCCAAGTAGGGACTCTACTTCCTAGTTAGGGTAAGGGGGATACACTTACAAAATCACCCCTGCTCACCCCCCATGATAGCTTGGTATGAGCAGACAGGCTTATCTCAGAGGCAGTGTGTAAAGCATGTGTGCACACATACAGCAATACAGTGAAAACACTACAAATGGACACCACACCAGTTTAGAAAAATACGTAATCTTTATCTAAACCACACAAGACCAAAACGATAAAAATCCACAAAACAGTTATCAAGGTATGACTTTTAAAAGATAAAAACAGTTCTGTCCATAGCAAACTATAGATGCGAAACTTTCAACACAAAGTACCTTTGATGCGTCAAAATCATTATCAAAAACAGCCTCAGGAAAGGTGATGTGCCGGTTCCTTACGCCCAGTGGGGTTCTGACAGTGGGTGAAAAAAGGCACATCACTCTGCTTGTGCTCTGATTTAATGTGGGTAGTATGTTCCCTGCTGAAAAATAAGTCTTCAAGGCACCACGCAGTGCACTCTAGTAGATTTTCCTATTGAGCGGCAGCCTTCTGACCCTGGAGCCGAGTGTGAGAAAAAGTTCTGCCACACGGCGAATGTTCAGAATTTGGCCAGATCTCGGTGTTTAAAGAGTAATGAGAAGTCACCAAAATTCTGCCAATTCTACGGGCAGAACGAACAATTCTGCACCCCATAATTTAAAATGGACACATATTTAAAGAGGCAGTGAAAATCAGAAGCCTTTTAGGTTATTTTTGAAGATATTGCTTCAATAATGAACTTTAT
Source organism: Lissotriton helveticus (assembly GCF_964261635.1). Lineage (NCBI taxonomy): Eukaryota > Metazoa > Chordata > Amphibia > Caudata > Salamandridae > Lissotriton > Lissotriton helveticus. Next base: position 1,885,524,872 of record NC_136067.1, read on the forward strand.
CAAACTATACAATAGTGTATACTCAGACTCTCAAAGTACTATTCCCAAGAGAAAATATGACAGCGTGTCTTTGTGAGACATGTGAATGTTGCTTCATTTTCAGCAACATCCCTGGGGACTCTACTTCCACAGGTCATGTAAGCGACCTGGGTCTTCTGAACGCTATCCTAAATGTTTAATTTATTTTGTGGGAAACTGAAAGAGATACGATATTCTTTACCTAGCTTGTAGTAGGACATCACTCATTGGGTTTCTTGATTACCTTCGGGGTCTCCTTCCCTGCAACACCCTCTCTGATTACCCTACCCCTCACTGACAACTCCCACCCTCTGAAGTATTCAAAGCCAGGCACGGCCCGTGTAGGGCGTTACACCGGGCAGTGATGTCAGGCGGGGGAGGGGCAGAGTGGTGGGTTGTAAAATACGGGATATGGATGATTTCAGGTAAGTCCCGGGAAAAAAAACGAATTTTGCAGCGCATGGAACGAAATTCGTTTTATATATTTTTTCCGGTAATTACCTGAAATCGTCCATATCCCGCATTTTACAACCTCCCACCCTGCCCCTCCCCCGCCTGACATCACCGCCCGATGTAACGCCCTACACGGGCCGTGCCTGTTCAAAGCAGAGTCCATGCTGATGAGAGGTGTGCTTCCGTGGAAACTGCTGCCTCAAAGGACTCGGTCTTAACACTTGAGCAGGGCGGACCAGGTCAGTACTCAGCACTAGACTCCTCATTTTTTTCAGTGGGCTAAAATGTTTTGCATAGGATTGCTTCTCTTATTTAGTGATACAAGCGAGCTACACAATACCTGAGGTATAACTATCACATTATTTGCAATGTGAAGAACCATATTTGTCAACATTTAGTAAAACAGCATACAAGCATCAGGTCTGCATGAGGAGCCACTGCCAATAAATTCAAAGCCAGTTGAAATCGATTGACAATTAGTGGGTAGTGGTCAGGGGTAGTGTGAACTATGTGGATCAATAGGTTAGTAAGAAGCGATCCTGACTAGTAAACTACACATCACAGGTATAGATCCCAGAGCACTCCCTCTGCCTTTCATCATTCCAAGGTACAATTGAGTTGGGTATTTTTAGTACATATTATTTGAGCACGTATAGAGAATCTAGTTTGTGAAATGTGCTATATGTTGCTTAATCTTGCAACTGCAAAATATTTAGGGCCTCATTCATGTGTTTTTTGCCGTAGGGCAGCGCCACAGTCCTTCCTGCTGCGCTGCCCTACGGCAAAAGAAAAGGGAAGAAATGCGCAGTATCTATTAGATACAGCACATTCCTGTCCTTTTCCCTGCGGCTGGGCACAATGGTCTGCCGTGCCCCAACACACGTATCTTTACACCATGGTGCAAGGGTGCCTGCGTTGCGGGGATGACTATTTTGGTGCAGGAAGGGAAACCTTCCTGCACAGAAACAATCACCAGAGGCTTTTTCCTCTTTCTATGTGTGCTGCATTGAAAGAGGAAAACCGAGGAGAAATAAAGTTATTTCTCCTCAGTGTGCCTCCCTTATGCCTCCCTTGAGGAGGCGTACGTTTTTGGTGCTGCTTCAGACTTACGATGTCTCGTAAACTGGGTCAGTGTCAAAAAACGCCCCCAGCAACAACCATGGAACGCCACTTTCACAAAGTTTTATGCGTGAATGTGGCACATATTTATAAGGCCATGAAAAGCCACATAAACTGGTTTTATGTGGCCATATAAATATGCCAGTGGCACATTGCGCCACCTGAACGTAAAAAAAGTGACATTCCGGCGGCACAATAGTCCCGCTGCCCTTTATTTTCCACATACAAGTTCACTACTCCAGATCAGACCCCTCAAGTCACTCCGCTGTCGTAAAAAAACGCCAATAACGACAAGCAACTTGTGACCCTCTGCAGTCACCTCAGCGAACATGGGTAAACTCTCCCCGGCCTTCCAAGTGAAGTGAAAGTGCTGAGCCGGAGTGTCCTGTTCGCCACCGAGAGGTTATGTTTTGAAGTTCGAACGGCTGATTAAATAGAGATGGCTTTAGAGAGCAGGCGGCAGAACCATTCACTGAGTGACTCTGAATTATTAATGCTGATTATGTAAGAGCCCAGATCACCTTTACAGAATGAAGGCAATTATGCTATCCTCAAAGGGACATCTGGCTAGAATCTTCCAAACCTTACTGAACAAACACGCAGGGTAAAACGTGTCCAACGCTGCAACATCCAAGTGTATGTTAGAGGAACTCAATTTTTGATATTTGCAGCTGCAAAACACATTTGCAGTTATTCAATGAACATTCAAACGTTCTTTTTTGATTACATAACAGTAATTAAACAGATGGAAATGTCAATTGCAGTCATGATTGCAAATTTGTTTTACCAGTTCTCAATCATATTTTTCTTAGCAGGGTAAATAGAAACAGATGTGTTTCCATAATAACTCTAGAAGAAAACATACAGATTTAAAACGATTGCACGCACGACCGAAATATTACTTTATCATTCATAACAGTTAAATCAGGTTTGTAAGAGAAACAAGCATATTCACCAAAAGTACAAAAAGTTTTACAACTGCAGAAATTTCATGTAAATAATTTAGGGGTTTAAAAGTCCTACATGTTAAGTATATTTGTACAACATGCGGAAAGTACTAATTTGGAATAGATTTAGTAGAATATTGTACTCAATAAAATGATTTAAGCTTGAACACCCCAATTCAATTCCTTTGCACAATATAATGTATTTTGAATTTAAAAAAAAGCTTAATTCTCTCCAACATTTCTGCCTGTGATTACATCTAATGTAGTCTAAAAAAATATTTTTTCTCTATGAATTAACTTTCATCAAGCCCAAATTAGATTTTTTGGGGTAGATTAAAATGTCCCAGACATTTGTTATTTTAAAGAATAGAATTGGCCCTGTGACAAACTATTCTACAATCTTCGAATCGCCTCTGTATGAAAGATTTATTGTGAGATTGTCACCCCATATATAGTCGTGTAATTGAAAATGTTATACATTTTATGCTTGTGGGTGTCGATTCAAATCAGGGCTTGTTTGATCGAAAGATTTCTGTAGAGTTAACCAGGGAAGCTTTCCATCCTTCTGATGTTGAACGTATATGTTATCTAAGAGAAGCTTGACAATGGTAATTGCTTATTGTCCCATGCAACCCCAAAGGTAAAGCACGCAAGAAGTGAACAAGATCTACTTTTTCAGCTTCTGAACGGTGGACCACCTGAATCGTTCACTCTAGATTAGAAAATATTGCCTAAAAACAATGAAGTATCTATTCAGGACTTCGCTTGGAAATGTCATTCTGAACTTTCCACGTTTTCTAGCATTATCATTATCCTCCAAAAAGTATGACGTGTGAAAATTACAAAGCAAATGATTTGGAAATAAATTAACAGATGCCCATAGATTAATCTTACATTAGCTTCCGTTTGAAATGCTTATGTGACATTAAGGAAAAATGTCCTATGTTAAAAAAAAAATCCTTCTGGCAATTTGGATTCTTGAATCAATTCTAGAAATCCAGTGAGCCATGTTTTGACTTATTTTGTTGTCTGCCTCCTTCAATTCCTTCCTGCCTTCCCAAAATGTTCAATGTCTTTCACTCTAAGGCTGATGTCCCTTTTCATTTCTTCCTAAATCCTGCATTTGCTGCTGTTTTACGGTGGCTCTCATTTTCTGCACGATGTTTGCTGTTCTGTTTTAGGTCACCTCTCTTCTTCACAGCCAAACATGCTTTTGGTTACAATGCAGGGTTTTTAAAAGCAAAAATGAACACGCTTTATCAGTAAAACACAGAAAACACCGAGCAGACCTGTTTGCGGCTCTTTACAATCCCTCAAACAGACATCAGCACTAACCCATCAATGTTGAACAGAAGAAGTCTTTTATCATCACAACGAGACTCATGGCAAGTATGTGGACTTTGTGACATGAGCATATTACAGCACATCATCATCTTCAGGGAAAACAAGAGAATGCTTGCAAATCGCAGGGAGGGGTGCTTATTGTACGGAAATGGGGCATTCTAAATTCAGTTGAAGTAAACAATTACCAAAAAATAACTTTCACTGTGTAGGTAAACCTACATTTTCAATCAACAGCCTTATTATGAATGGCCCTCCCAATGGAAAACAATAGCTTGGATTCTGGCAGAAGGAAGGCAGGAGTAGTATTAACAGTAGTCACTTAACTAGGACCAGCCCTCTAGGATCATGCCAGGACCAAATGGCAGAACAAAGGGTATCTTTCACACCTCTTTCTTTGATGTGGGAACAATAAATGGAGCAGGTAAGATCTGCACCCATTAATACCCAGAGCTGCCCTAGACCTTCCGTATCTGCCTCCAGCAGGGGGAAAAAGTTCTAGATCCAACAGTGGGGAGTAAACTTAATCTACATACATGAGTGACTAGATACAGTGCGTGACTCCTCCAGCTGGGAGAAGAATAGAGCCATTTTGGTTGAAAGTCACTGAGAAGGTTAGCAGTAAATTGAGAATGGAAGTGATTACAAAGAAGTGGAAATTCTGGGGAAAAGAAGCCACAACTTGATATAGTGAATGCTCCAAACACCAGCAAAGGCACAGGATAAAACTGGCACCTCACCACTACCTCCTCAGAAAATTCCTCGACCTGTGAAGAAAACATCTGGAAGTAAGAAGTCTGTCCCTGACTTCTGAATGAAGAAGAAGATTCAAAGCCTCCTGCTCTCGATGGATTAAGTTGACCCCCTGGAAACAAAAACCAGAAGGACTCATGACTCCAATACGACCCACCTAAACCACTGGGAACTGGACCTTGCAGAAGTCCTGATTGGAGAGAGACCTCGGTCTGCATTACACATATTTTCAAGGGGTGCGTAGGGCATCTATGCCTGCTTGTTTGCACCCGGGTTCTTTAATATCTTAGAAGGGGCAGCAGATGCATGTTAGGCCTCTTTGGTAATATGGATCATGCCAGCACAACCCCAAAGGGACGTGCACTCATTTGCAAGGAGATGTTACGCCATATAAATAAGGGGATCCCTTCTAAGATGGTGTGGGTGCATAGGCAGACGTAGGAGCAGAGGAAAGGAAATGATCAGGACGTCCTCTGACAGAGCAATATAGAAGCACTTTACACTCAGTGTGAGCCCCAAGGGCGCCCAATGGGATGGTGGCATAAAGGTAACTAAAAGGTGCACTGTGGTGCAGAGTGAGACTGTGCACACTATCTATTACATCCCTTGGTGCTTACCTGACCTGAGGGCTGCAGCAGGTACCAAGAGGAAGCTGGTGGTAACTGTACCTTCTTTCCACATTATCCTCTCACTTTCTGACAATGGTGTTCACCTATTTCTCCTTCTGAAATGTTTCCCTAAGAACTATTTAAATGTGTTCCACAACATCCATCTTTTTTATCTGTCTCTAAACAAGTAATATCAATATATACTTCACTGGCGTAGCTCTACAGCCTTTGCGGGCGGCAATTGGAGGAAGTTCGCCAGCACCCTTCCCCAACACTGGCGACCAAAGAGCTAGCTACACCACTGACATACTCAGCAAGCACTTTTCTAGGAAATTTCACCCGATGGTAAAATTAGATCTGTTCCTGCACCCATATTTTCTGGGTGTAGAACCACGTGTCCATTTATACTTGTGTAGAGTAGAATTCCTTGTGAGAATTTTGCTTTACACAGCTTATATTCAGGTTCTTACACTGGAAAAAATTCCTTCAATACTGCAAATTGTGTTCCCGATTTATCAAAGATATGTCTTGGTGCTCTTACAAAACAAAATCGTGGAAAAGTGGTGCAAACAACAGAAATTATCAACTTTTGCTGACGAATGATATTTTGTGCTGAAAGTTGTCCCTCGTGCAGTACCAAAAACACTTTGTGGCAACCTCCCAATAAGTTACTCAAAGGGGCGTCTTTGTGGTGGGAAAATGCAAACAAGCATCCGTTTTTGGTGCAAATCGAGATCCATTAAAGTAGCATGATCTAATTTTGCACAAAAAGTGGAAGCAGACACTACTAAGGGGTCAAGTGGTATATTGTTTGAAGTACCTAAGTTTAACATATATGCCGTACCCTAAAGCACAAACCTACATTTCAGATCACTGTTCTGTTGAATGTGGATTGGAATTGGTTCTGGAGGATGTAGCAAGAATACAAATAGTATGTTAGATACTGCCGGTCGGCCTTTGCACCATAACCCGATGCTTAGCGTCACACAGAAAATCCATTTATAATGCGAATGCTGCCTATGATATCATTGCTGGGGTACACTTGCTAAGTCTGATAGTGCCCTATTTTTTGTCCTTCACACAAAGAGGTACTGCACAGTTAAAATTCCGGCTAGCCTACGGGTGATGCACAAAAATAAGATGCAGACTTTCCGCAGGGTAGAGGAGGCGAAAGAATTTCTGAGATCTATATCAGGAGCAGGAGTATGATATGTGTGATTTTTTATTTTCTAAATCCAAGAGGTACATAGTGGTGACATGCTGAGATAAGGGTTTTTTAGTGGTTATTATTAACTTTGGGTGGGTTCTGTGGATTAATAAGTTTCTCCAAAATCACGGCCTCCTGAGGCCTAGGCCATCAAGAAGGAAGAGGAGTGTTTCCCAAAGGGTGGGGATGGGAGTGGATCACAGGTAGTTTTTGGTGCACGGGTGTGGGAGTATTGCGGGGAAAAAACAAAAAAAATGAAGTTCCCTATATACATCAAAACCCAGGTAGTAGTTTAGCCGCAAAAACAATAGAAGGGTAAAAATGACAGCAAATGAGAGGCCATTGCTAGAATTTCTATCATGGAATGTGAATGGACTTAGGGTGTGTCATAGGCGTGAGAGGATCCTACAATATTTAATAGACACTTCTGCTCAAATCATTCTACTTCAAGAGACACATCTAACTGGAGATGAGATGAGAGAGTTGTTTAAAAGCAGGAGATGGGTACAGAACATGGTATGTACAACGCAGCAACTCACTATAAGGGGGGTGGCAATTTTGATAAAAAATTAACCCTCAGTTGGTAGTAATAGAGAGTAGGGTGGATAAGTCTGGAAGATGGGTAATTGTAAAAATTAAGTATTATTATCAATTAAGCACAGTAGTTGGTTATTATGGGCCTAATATTGATGACCCCATGCCATTCAGTAATTTGCTTTCTGAATTGCTGGATTTTCCTGACCCGGTCATAATGGCAGGTGACTTCAATGTGATTCTTGATAGCAATCTTGACCGTAATACTAAAAGCAGGAGAATAATACACAATAAGTCAAGATCACTGATAAAAAATTTGATAAAAAATCTAGGATGGTGCGATATATGGAGAGAAAAAAAGGAATCCCTAAAGAGCTTTACTTTTAATAATAAAAAATATGGGCACCAATCCAGAATAGATCTGTTTTTAATTGACCAAAACAAAAAAAAACAGGTTCGGGATGTAAATCATGTAGGCGCACACTTGTCCGACCACTCTGCGAAAGCGCTGACCTTGGCCCCTTTGACCGCAGCAACACAATGGAGATGGACTATGGATCATTCCATATTGTCTGACGACGATGTGATGAACAAACTAGGCTTAGAGGGTCAGGAATGTTTTCACAATAATCTGGGCAGCGCCTCGATTGGGATTGTCTGGGACACTTACAAGGCCTTCTTGAGGGGTAAAATTACATCACTTCAGCTGTATAAAAATAAACAACGGAAGGCAGAAATTCTAAGCATAGAAAATAAAATCCAGAGTTTGAAACATAAAATACAATGCAATGAAGTAGAGTATGAGGTGGGGCAATTATCGATTCAAACTCTTAAGACGGATCTGCTAGCAGTAGTAGAAAGGTGGTTGCAAGAAAGATGGCAAGCTAGCAAACTGGCCCATTTTAACTATGGGGAGGGTTGTGGCAAGTTACTTGCATGGAAGATAAAGAGTGACCAAGCCAGGAGTTTTATAAAAGAACTTAATTATGGTAATGCTGAATGTCCAACTACAGTAGGGGCTAGCATAGAGGATACTTTGTTAAAATATTATGAGGAAGTATATACAGAGGACCTATGTACGACAAGGAAGGAAGTTTTAGATTGGCTAGAGCAAGAATTACCTCATAAAGTTTCCGAACTCCATAAGGTCGCCATCATTAGCACGATAACTGAGCAAGAAATAGAAAATGCCAGTAAAGCTGGGAAATCTGGTAAGGCTGCAGGCCCAGATGGTCTTCCAATGGAGGTTTATAAGAAGTTGGGTAAATATTTAATGCCAGCTATCAGTATGCTATTTACTGCTATCTTCGAAAATGAAGAAGCGATCCCTCCTTCATGGGATGAAGCTATCGTGACCCTGATTCTCAAACCTGATAAACAAACAGACTGCTGCGATTCATACAGACCCATTTCTCTGCTAAACTCGGATTTTAAGATCTATTCGAAGATATTAGCAGACAGGTTGAATGGGGGGGTGGGAGCACTCCTTCATGAAGATCAAAAAGGGTTTGTGCGCGGATGAGCATTAAGGATCTAACTTATAGCCTTATTGGTGCTATTGACCTAGCCACTGTAGACAAGGAGCCATTAGCCGTTATCACAGTTGACGCGACTAAAGCATTTGTATGTATGTATAAACCATTTTATAGCGCGCTCCGTTACTGGAGAGTATCCTGGCGCGAGTAAACTGGTCTTATTTACAAGAAGTGTTCAGACTATTAAACCTGGGGGAAATTTTTGTAGGGCAATAAAGCAGATATAAAAACCCCACGTCAAAAATACTAATAAGTGGGAGGTTATCTGAAAAATGTAACATCTTTAGAGGAACAAGTCAGGGGTGCCCACTGTCCCCACTACTTTTTTATCTCTACATTGAACCCTTGGCAGAAAAAATTAGGAAACATGGGGAGATACTTCCTTTTCAAGCCAGGGATTATCAAAAGAAAGTGGGACTGTATGCGGATGATCTGGTGGTGTATACATCAAATCACAGCCGAGCACTACCAATAGTTTATGAGCTGGCGTTAGGTTTTGGGAAGATCTCAGACTACGAAATAAACCAAGGCAAAACGGTCATAATGGTTTGGAATATTATTACTCAAGAGAGTTGTGCCAAAAAGGAAATGAGGTATCTGGGCATCAAAATTACTGAGAAAATAGAACAAATTCCCGAAACCTATTTTCAGAAGACTAATAGGGAAATTGGGAGATTGTACTTGGGGTGGTCTCACTTGCCATTATCCATCTATGAAAGAGACAATATTATCAAAATGACAATTCTCCCAAAAATTACCTTCCTACTCCAGAATATTCCAATGGAATTTAAGGATGAGTGGCTTAAAAAAACCTAGTCTAAAATAACCAGTTTTATTTGGGCCTCTAAAGGGGTCCCTATTTCGTGGAATAAATTGAGACAGCAATATGAGAAAGGGGGTTTAAGGCTGCCAGACCTATCTTATTATGCCTGGATCTTCCTATTAAAAGGAGGGAAAGGATTATTTAAGGGGCCAGATGACTCAGAAATAGGAAAGATGTATATAGCAATGCTAAAAGGTGTAAAAGGGGGAGAGTATGGTTTTATTTATAGATATGGAGACCCGCGTTTTAAAAAAATATATACATTTGAAAACCCTACAGAGCTTAGCAATAACTTGGTATAAAGTCAGGAGAGAGTTAAAAATCAATTACTATAGTGGGATGGCACCAATCTTTGACTCTCCTGGGTCTCCGGAGAGGTCGAAGGACTGTCTGGCACTTCCTTTAATAGACGCAGGAATCACTATCTGGAGTCAATTGAAAATGAACAGAGCCTTGGTACCTTGGGAAGAGTGCCAAATATTGTTTAATGGCCAACTGTTGAGATTTAAGTATCTGCAAATGATGAGTTGGAATCTCACAGATGGCCTTGGAGCAGGACTGTCTAATAAACTGGAAGAAAGCCTGGTAGTTGGCGTAACTCATAAAAAAGAGGTGGCAAACGGATATTGGTTGTTATTGGAGATGGTGATTTCAACTTGCCATCGGTGCTGTGGGAGAAGAGCTTGCCAGGAGAGCAGATCCAAGATTTATAACAAGTATCTTGCGACATGTTATACTCCGCAGTACGACTTGCAAATTTAAGGTGGAACCACCTCTTTTGTCTCCATAGGGTATTTTGGACTCCATATAAATTATCTAAACTGGGGAATGGAGCAGTGCCAAGATGTCCCAAATTTGATAAGGAGAAAGGCGATGATACTCACATCTTTATAGATTGTCCGGTGATTCAAGGTTTTTGGTCTGATGTGAGTAACACAATCTTCGCAATACTTGGTGAAGCGCCCCATGTAAGTGAATCGTTGGGTTTTTTTGGGCTCCCAAATAATTATGAATCTCTGTTAAAAAATACAAAAAACTGATATTTTACTTAATATTACTTGCTCGTAGGGAAATCTGTAAAAAATGGGTCAACGCTACTCCCCCTAGTAAATTAGAATGGTGGGCCTCAATAAAGTATACTAATACATTGGATAGATTACATAAATGCAAGCATAATGCTTTTTGGCATCCCTATGAGAACTGGGCACAGGAATCAATTAATGAGTCCAATGATTAGGTCTCTATACCATATTGCTAAATTATTCTGGCGGTTGCCGACGGATGACTGGGCGGAATAGGCACTGATGGTTGAGTACAGATGGCAAGGTGTAGAGTGTACCATACCAGGACTCTACAAGACCACTAGAGGTGCCATTTGGGAAGTGATCAAGGAGTCAACTCCTGTGTACCTGGGCAATGAGGGCAAAAAAAAAAAAGAGGCACTGCAATTTTTCATGCAGTGCTTCATTGTGTGGAAAATGGTAAATCTGGATCTTTGTAGCATTTGACTATAGGCTACAGACCAATTAACTTAAACGCACCACACCATAAGCTTATAGCGGCATGTAAAGTTTCTCAACAAGCAGCCCACCAGCCTCTGACTTGTCAAAAACTCCTGCTTTCTCACCAATGTATGGTGGAATATTAGAAACCAGAATGGTGACTAGGAAAAAGAGAGCCCCCAGTCATGACGTTAGAAGTGTCTGAGCTCCCACAATGTTAAGCAATCGAGGCCTGAAAAGTAAAATCAGGTTTCTATGACGAATCATGGGCTTAAGTTTGGCAGCTTGGAATATGTGACCGACTTCCCTGTTGTATTTAGCAGCACCAAAACAATAGACATAGGAAATCAATCAGATTCAATACCAAATCAATCTGGTGAAAAGTGTAAAACTGAATGATTCAAAATTACATAAAAATAACAAAAAGTTACAGGAGAGGTAAAATATTTTGCAAAATGGAAGAGGCATCAATAGAAAAAAACAGGAAAATGAAAACATTAATGTTTATATGTATGTATTGTTTTATTTCTTTATTTCTTTATGTGTTTGTTTGTAGCTGTGGTTAGTGTGAAGCAGACCCAGCAGGGCAGCAGAGTTCTTCACAGATGGTAAAAAATGTACAATATGGATTATGTCTACCAAGATAGTGACGCACATAAAGTACACATCTATAAGGAGTTCCATCTCCTCCACATCTAAGCGGAAGGATGTTTTAGGGACAAAGTGGAACAAAACCGCATGCTAGAGAACAGATAAGATTGCATAGTATACACAGAGGGGCATATCCTCAAGGACTTATCGCCAATTTATCTGCACTTTAGCGCCGCAAAAGTGGCAATAGATTTATCGCCCCATGCTCAAGCTGGTGCAAACTGCCGATATTGCCAGTTATCCAGCGATACCTGCTGCAAAAAACATCGCCACGGATGAGAGTGACAACTAACGCTAATGATGTGCAGAGTAGGCGTTCCCATGCAAAAACACCCGAAAACACCACTTTGCGATATTCTCAACGACCAGCCAGATCTGCAATGTGATCCAAAAACAGGCGATAAGGCGCGTTAGCAGCAGGGACTTAACACCTGCCTTTTACTGGTGTTAAGCAGGACGACAACCTGCAGAATGAAAGGGAGCCCAGCCCAGAGCCACATCTGAAGACCAACACATGTCATGGAGCTACTGATCATGCAGCTCAGAGACCCAAGAAGGCCACAACACCCACCGCCACCCGCCCCAGGCCCCCCAGTCCCTGGTCGTTATTCACCCTGTTGCTGTTGGCTCAGGTCATGTTGTGCAGTGTCCGGTCCCCCAACACCTGCCACCGTCTCCTCAATGATGGTCCCAGGCTGGTCCTCTGTGGGGCTTGTGGGGTTCTGGTTGTTCTCTGTACGTGTTCCGGCTACCTCCATGGTGCTTCGCAGTTGTTTGTGTTTTGTTTGTGTTTTTTGTTGCTGCTTTTATAGTGATTTTTCCCACCTGACTTGTGGGACTTACAGGCCTGGCGCTGCTTATCGCTGAATTTATTATCGCAGTTGGGCCCATCGCAACTTTTGTCACATTCGGGTTTAGATTTTTATTGCTGTCCCGGTGATTTTATCGCAGACATTTGACGTGTTATCGGGAAACTATCGCATGTTACCGCCGTGTTTTGAATACGATGTTAACACGGAGTTATTTTCCTGCGATAGACGGCGATATGAACATTTGTGTCTTCCTATTTTGGCAATGATTATCGCACATTCTTGAGAATATCCCCCAGAGTCTCTCTAACAACACGTCCAGGCTTTTTAACCACATTCAGTTGCGCAAACATAATTCTGGAAATTATTTTACTTGGAAATGACATTGGAAGAGTAAGATTTTGAGTTCTCTCTGTGAAAACAAAAAGAAGTGAGCACCCTAATGAGGGGTGAGGGAGATTCTGACACTGGGTCACTACCTGAGAAAGCTTGATTGCGAGCTCCTACTTTTTTTGAAGCGGAAATGATATGAAGAGTGTTTGCGATCACCAGAGACGAACAACTGATTTGCAAAATACCAAGCAGAACTCGCCTACTGACAGTACAGGCTGATTTAAATTGAGTTCTGTGAAGTGTGATATGGTCGGAACTTCTGGTGTCTAATATCAGGCAAGTTGCAGCACTGAGGGTTGATTTTAAAGAAAGAAAGTGATTTTTGGGAAATGTTATTATCAAGGCTATACCACAGTCAGATCTAGTGATATCTAAAGAACTGGACAACTTCTACAAAGTAGTCTGGTGGAAGTAAGATTTGGTAGTGTGTGCTTCTCGCTAGGTTCTTAATGTGACCCTGCATATTTTTATTTAGGGTTTTGTTGAGACAAAACCTAAACGTTTAGCACTGTCCACAATTGCAGGCATGCAATGCAACATGTTTGCTGCACTCAGGCAGGCATGAATTGGATTGAAACATTTTAGGGGAGATGGATCCTGTTTTCAGAGGGTTCAGTTTAAGGTGTTAGAGTGAAACTGCGGCATGTAAGAATATTACAATATTGGCGTGTTCAACCATGTCTTCGAGGAGACTCTCAGGTGGAGCTGTGTCATCAGCATTGAGGCGAACGGAGATGGTTGATTAATTCTGGAGTGAGTATAGAGGGAACATATACAAATTAAAGAGTGACAGCTAGTGGTTCAATCCTTGGGATACGTCTTGGTGACGAGTGGAAGGACTAGACTGGGAGCTTGCTTGATTTATTTATTGGGAGTAGTTGGGCAGGTAAAATTCAAAGCACTGCGTCACACATTCTAGTCCATCATTCTATTGTTTTAAAGACAGGCATGGTTGACTATTTCATATGCTGCTGACAGATCATTAAGGATAAGAAAATAATAATGACCCTTTTTTAAGATGCAGAGAGCATCATACCCTATTTATAACATAGCAATAGCTTTACTGCAGCCAGGTCGAAATTCGAATTGCAGGTCACCAAGATGTTTCTTTTTTTTATAACAATTGTAACAAGCATTTACAATGCAATGGTTTCGCCTTTGGAAAAGTTAGAGCTATTGGCATTGTAAATGACAACATTTGTATTTATGTGTTGGTTTTGAAAACAGATAAATAAATGGCATTGTCATTTACATTGCCATTAGCTTAATCTCTGCAGTCACTCTGCACTCCCTAGCACTCCCTAGTCAGTCTGCACTCCCTAGCACTCCCTAGCACTCCCTAGTCACTCTTCACTCCCTAGCACTCCCTAGTCACTCTACACTCCCTAGCAGTCCCTAGTCACTCTGCATTCCCTAGCACTCCCTAGTCACTCTGCACTCCCTAGAACTCCCTAGTCACTCTGCACTCCCTAGAACTCCCTAGTCACTCTGCACTCCCTAGCACTCCCTAGTCACTCTGCACTCCCTAGTCACTCTGCACTCCCTAGCACTCCCTAGTCACTCTGCACTCCCTAGTCACTCTGCACTCCCTAGCACTCAGCACTCTGCACTCCCTAGTCACTCTGCACTCCCTAACACTCTGCACTCCCTAACACTCTGCACTCCCTAACACTCTGCACTCCCTAACACGCCCTAGCACTCTGCACTCCCTAGCACTCCTTAACACTCTGCACTCCCTAGCACTCCCTAACACTCTGCACTCCCTAGCACTCCCTAACACTCTGCACTCCCTAGCACTCCCTAACACTCTGCACTCCCTAGCACTCCCTACTACTCTGCACTCCCTAGCACTCTGCACTCCCTAGCACTCTGCACTCCCTAGCACTCTGCACTCTCTAACACTCCCTCGCACTCTGCACTCCCTAGCACTCTGCACTCCCTAGCACTCCCTACTACTCTGCACTCCCTAGCACTCTGCACTCCCTAGCACTCTGCACTCCCTAGCACTCTGCACTCTCTAACACTCCCTAGCACTCTGCACTCCCTAGCACTCTGCACTCCCTTACACTCTGCACTCCCTAGCACTCTGCACTCCCTAACACTCTGCACTCCCTAGCACTCTGCACTCCCTAGCACTCTGCACTCCCTAGCACTCTGCACTCTCTAGAACTCCCTAGCACTCCCTAGTCACTCTGCACTCCCTAGAACTCCCTAGCAATCCCTAGTCACTCTGCACTCCCTAGCACTCTGCACTCCCTTACACTCTGCACTCCCTAGCACTCTGCACTCCCTAACACTCTGCACTCCCTAGCACTCTGCACTCCCTAGCACTCTGCACTCCCTAGCACTCTGCACTCTCTAGAACTCCCTAGCACTCCCTAGTCACTCTGCACTCCCTAGAACTCCCTAGCAATCCCTAGTCACTCTGCACTCCCTAGCACTCTGCACTCCCTAGCACTCTGCACTCCCTAGTCACTCTGCACTCCCTAGCACTCCCTAGTCACTCTGCACTCCCTAGCACTCTGCACTCCCTAGCACTCCCTAACACTCTGCACTCTGCACACTCACTCTGCACTCACGGTCCATAGCTAGGACAGCATACCTTGTTAACGTAGTCACCGGTGCTAATTCATGGGCCGGAGAATCGGCAGCCAGGCCGATCAGCTGCTTCTAATTCTAAGATTTTCAGCGATGGTTTCTGCAGAGAGTTATAAAAATAGACAGAAATCGACAGAAGCCTTTTACGCTGTTAATAAAGTTCATAAGTAGTTTCGAACTAAGCAGTAGCGAGAGGTTTTGAGTCGGGGGATGTTAGAAGTACCCCAGTTTTACAGGTAGAGCTGCTCTGCACCCCGATCGGTCTGACAAGTTACTTCAAAGCCTCTACCTCAAACATGGGGAGGCAGACGGGCTTAGCAGCAGATTTACAAGTCTAGGCATATGTGTCCGGAGTCAACGTAAATTTTAAGGCTGATGGGAGGTTAAAATGACCCCGTTTAACACGCTAAACTACTCGGCACCAGTTGTTCTGGTTAATTAATGTGAAACCATTCTCTCAGGCAGGGGCAGCCAGATATGCTGAAATCGCCCCATGCAGCAGAGCGCGAAAAGGGACGAAGGTAAAAACCAATTCAGATCCCAGTGGGGCGAAAATTATCCACAGTTATTAGTGCTCGGGGAGCCCCTAGTACTTACATCTTAGCGGCATAGGAAGATCTTCAATGCGGGAGTGCGGAACACGAACTCTCTCGGTTTCAGGATGCATCTAACTTGTCAGACCGCTCGGGGTGCGGAGCAGCTCTACCTGTAACACGGGGGTACTTTCTATTCTCAGGGTATAATAACCACAATGGATTCCGGAAGAATCTCTCCGATGTGCAGTTTAAAGTATAAAGCTCACATGTGCAGTGTCTCCCTTGCAAGCGCAAAAACATAGGCCCCTTTCCACTACAACAGGAGAGTCAGTCACTGAAAAAGACGCTGCACATACGGGATCATGGTAAATGAATTCAAATACTAGAGCAATTAAAACTCTTACAATTTACTTGCTGCAACACTCTAGGTTGGGGATCTAGACCACACACTCTTTGCCTGTTGGTCCTTCCATTGAACTTTTGAACAACAAAAAAACACCCGCCCCGTCAGGGGAGAAATCCAGCAAATCACAACAGAGGTCTAAACCTGGCAGAGACCCCAGCGGGAGGGGGGGCGGGAGATCGGGCTCACGGACAGCGGGAGGGGGGGGCGGGTTAACGGACAGCGGGAGGGGGGTGGCACACGGACAGCGGGAGGGGGGGCGGGCACACGGACAGCGGGAGGGGGGCGGGTTAACGGACAGCGGTAGGGGGGGCGGCACACAGACAGCGGGAGGGGGCGGGCAGGCACATGGACAGCGGGAGGGGGGGCGGGCAGGCACATGGACAGCGGGAGGGTGGTCAGGAAACAGCCAGCAGGACAGGGAACAAGACATGCAATGAACACAAACCGGTGTAAAAAAAAAAAAAGTAGACGCCCACAGTGGCCACGTCTTCATGACGTTGCGAAAAGCCTTAAATCGCCGGAACGCCCACGAATCTGCTCCGGCTTTGACGGACAGATCTCTGTTCCAATGGCTAGCCTCCATTTATGGAGCTAGCCAATGGAACAGAGGGGCGGGACTACACTCCATACTCTAAACAAAAGCTTTCGCCTGCGCGAAATGCTGCTTGCGCAGCTTTCGACAGGCGAAACCTAAAAAGGGTTCTTTTGCTATTCAACCCTCTAGGACTTTAGCTAGGAAAGACAAGTTGGAGAAGTTCGACAATTGTTTATATCTTCTGGGTCTGCTCTGTGTTTACTAGAGTAAAGGAGTGACTTAGCTCATTTCTAAGACATTCAGTCCTACGCTACATTTCAGAGACGAATAAGATAATGCTGTGGCTGAGATGGAGTCTGAGAAGTGAGAAGTTGAGCTCAAATCCCTATTGCAGGTCTTCAAGTAGTTGATTTTGTTTGAATACAAGGGCAAACAGGGTGATTTGTATTGCATCTCTACTTTCAGAGCCTTAGCTAGGAAGGGAGGGGGCACAATGAGGTTGGCTACTGGACGACATTTTTCAGGTCTTCTGACTCTGCACCCGTTTGTTTGAATAAAGGAGTAACATGGCAAGTATTTAAGATGTCCGACATCAAGCTATATTTCAGGGTCGAATTAACCATATATGTTTAGGGATGGGATGTGGGAAGGCTGAACTCGCCTCCACCTGAGATCCAGAGCAAGAAATTAAAAGATGCCCTCAGATCCCCAATGATATTTGCCTACTCTGCCTGGGCTGACTCTCAGCAATTACACAGGTTTTGGTGCTGAGATGAGCACATGTTGATGGATATGGTCAGACCAGTCCACTGGACTTGGATATCCAGATTCTCCGCAGCCAGTACAGAGTTGCCCACTTCACATGAATGGGTAAACATAGCCCAAGAATACTGTTTGAAGTTGTGATACATCTTGATCACTTTTTTACTCTTATCTGAGAGTCTTTTTCACATTCATTGAGGGTTAGAAGCAAGTGAAGAAATCCTTTTTCAGATGCATTGTACACGTCAGCACCCTGTGTGGAAGCCTTTGCTTGTTTACTCTTCCATGTGCTATCGATTTAAAGTCTTTCTTTTTTTTAAATTGAAGTGTTTATATAGTTGATGCTGCAGAAAGAGTGGAAGAATGTCCTAAATTCCACTATTTATGATGAACTCTGAATATAAACAATTGGAGCCTTCTGCTGAAGATGTATGGCCTGTCAACAGATACAAATATTTTCTCATGCAAATCAGTCTTGACCCTGCACCCAATAGGAACAGTCCAGCTCAAACTGCCAGGCCAGGTCCTCCCTGGACTGGAAACAAGCATCCTAGCACCAGTTTCGGGCTTTCAGCCCTCATCAGCCATGATAGCTTGACTCCAGTGTAATGTAGAGCACTGGAGTACGTCTGAGCATACCCGTCCCACTTGGGGTGACACATGCAAAAAGAACAATAGATGGACAGAATGCAGAACAATGTCGTGGGTCTCTTGCTCACTTTGCCACTGGTTTCAACCTAGCCTGGCTGATGAGGGCTGTTAGCCCGAAACCGGTCCCAGGATCCTTGTTTCCGGTCCAGGAAAGAAATGGCTTGGCAGTTTGGGCTGGACTGTTTCCATGAGGCACAGGGTCAAGACTGATTTGCATACACCTGTGTCTGAACTGGGGTGGCAAAGTAAGCTAAAGAATGATGATGGATTCAACCCAGATCTGTTACTGGGGGTGAGCGTTTGAAAAGTTTCAGCACTCCGTCCATTATGTCCTTGTGTTTGCCTTGTTCGCCCTAAGTTGGAAGGGTATGCCCGGATGTGGGTCCCTTGCTCACTTTGCCACTGGATTCAAGCTAGTACGACTGATGAGGGCTGTTAGCTCGAAACCGGTCCCAGGATGCTTTTTTCCGGTCCAGGGAAGACATGGCTTGACAGTTCGTGTTAGACTGTTTCCATGAGGCACAGGGTCAAGACTGATTTGCATACACCTGTGTCTGAACTGGGGTGGCAAAGTAAGCTAAAGAATGATGATGGATTCAACCCAGATCTGTTACTGGGGGTGAGCGTTTGAAAAGTTTCAGCACTCCGTCCATTATGTCCTTGTGTTTGCTTTGTTCACCCTAAGTGGGCAAGGTATGCCCGGACGTGGGTCCCTTGCTCACTTTGCCACTGGATTCAAGCTAGTCTGGCTGATGAGGGCTGTTAGCACAAAACCAGACCCAGGATGCTTTTTACGGTCAGGGGAAGGCATGGCTTGGCAGTTCGGGCTGGACTGTTCCCATGAGGCACAGGGTGAAGACTGATTTGCATATAGCTGGGTCTGAAAAGGGGTGGCAAAGTGAGATAAAGAATGATGATGGAATCAACACAGATCTGTGACTGGGGGTGAGTGTATGAAAAGTTTCAGCACTCCGTCCATTATCTCCTTGTGTTTGCTTTGTTCGCCCTAAGTTGGCAGGGTATGCCCAGACATGGGTCCCTTGCTCACGTTGCCACTGGATTCAAGCTAGCCTAGCTGATGAGGGCTGTTAGCCCAAAACCGGGCCCAGGATGCTTGTTTCCGGTCCAGAGAAGACAGGGCTTGGCACGTCAGGCTGGACTGTTCCCACGAGGCACGGGGGCAAGACTGATTCGCATATAGCTGTGTCTGAACTGGGGTGGCAAAGTGAGCTAAAAAATGATGATGTGTTCTGATGGAGCGAGATAGAAAACAGAATTCTGTTTAAACTCGCAAAGTCACATTTCCATAACATGAATAATAAAATTAATGATTTGTGATGTGTTGTGCTAATTCAATCTAGATTAAACTCTACACATGGGGGGACTAACATATGTGCTCATAAATGTGCATAAGTGTTGCATCTTTTTGTTCGTACAAAATAATAAAATAATTTGTTGTTTTCGTTTTTGTCATTACTAACTGCAGCAAACCTAGAAGAGGCATGTGCTTATTTTGCTTTCCTTGTCTATGTGGTGTCATTTTCCACTATTCTAGGTGCATATAAGGTTTCATGGATTTCATGAAGACTGGTAGATATAAAACGCTGCTTTAATTGTTGCAATTGCTAAGTAACATTTGACTAATTGGGAGGGTTAATCATTTAGAAAACCAGGGTGGTTACAGAATCAACATTATTTCTTACATTAATACTTTTCTTGTGTTTGTTTTATACTAGAAAACATAAGTTGCCTGCTTTTGGGCCTAGTTTACTCGAGTTTGCTAAAAAGCTGAATTTTACTTCTGCAAAAGTCACGAGAAGCCCATTCTGAAAAAGTGTTCGTCAAAGCTGCATTCACTGAGCAAATCTGATGTGCTGTCATCATTTTGTCGGACGTGGCCAAGGTCATAAACCGAAGGAAAAGAACAATTTTGTCAGTTCTAACTTGGCACCCGCGGAAGTAAAATGAACGCTACGAGAACATTGATTTACATTTGTTGCAAACCAAGGAAGCTCCTAGTCACGTTTGGAAAAGACAATGGTCCTTAAGAAATGTGACCTAATGGAAGTTTTGAAATGTGGGTGACATGTCACTTGTCACTCTCAACCAATGGGACTTCGTGGTTTTCTGAAAAAACTTTCCTTTACTTAGATTAGTTAGCTTAGAAAGGTATAAAAAGTCATGCCCTTAGGGATGGGCTGACTGCTGCTTTCTGACTTTCCGATGAGGGTGAAGTGCTGCTGGACTTTGCGTGGAGCACGTAAGAAACCTCAAAGAACTTTACTTTATTTTCCAATTATCTAGCTTAGTTAGGGACTTAGGCTTTAGAAATGCTAAACTTTTAAAATCTTACTTAAAATTTGATTCACTTGCTTAAACTGTATTTTTCTTATGATTCTTTTCAAACATGCTTACTTTAATGCTAATAAAATTACGTTTATAAAACTACATTTTAAAATACCATAATTTAGTAAATAAAATCTTACTTTTGACAAACAAGCTGGTCTTGATTATTCAGAAGTGCAGGTTACTATTAGCTAGATCCTATCGCCAATGGTGGTCATTTAAATAGTTAGGATTTGTTATAATGACAATATTCTTTCCGCAGATGTATAAAATTGTATATAGTTTGTAAATAGGGTGTACATAGGTTTAATTTGACCACCTGATTCAGTAGGCCCAAATATGTCATGTTTATAAATGGGTCCATAAGTTAGTGTAAAATTTTGTTTATAGATTATGAAGTTGGGTAGCGTTGTTTATGATATATTTTCTATAGGCCGCTGGATCAATACCAGACTGACAAAGTCTGATGTAAAAGATCCAATTATTCTCAATGAAGCTGAGATGGAATCTTTTGAGAACCTGAAAAAGAGTTTATGCCAAGCTCCTGCTTTAGGTATGCCAAATTATGAGAAAGATTTTGAACTATATTGCAGTGAAAGAGAAGGATGTGCATTGTCTGTGTTGATTCAGAGACATGGGAATCTAAAGAAACCTATTGCATACTTCTCTGCAGTTCTTGATCCCGTTGCAAAAGCATTACCAGGTTGTTTGAAAGCAGTTGCAGCTACAAGTATCAGTCTTGAACAGAGTGAAGGAATTATTATGGGATTTCCTGTAAAAGTTTTTGTGCCTCATTCAGTTGAAATATTACTGACAAGAGGTAAAACTCAGCATTTGACAAGTAGCAGATTGACAAAGTATGAGAAAATCATACTAGGAGCAGATAATGTTTCGATTTCAAGATGTTTGAATTTGAATCCTTCTACATTACTGCCCGATTCTGAAATTGTTGATGACACTGAACTAGAACATGAATGTTTAGATGTTATGGAATTTTGCACGAAACCAAGACATGACATCAAAGATAGACCTTTATCTGAATCAGATTTTGTCTACTTTGTGGATGGCTCCTGTCTGAGGACAGAGGGAGGTGTTTTAAAAGCATCATATTCTGTCTGTACAGTTGCAGATGTTGAAGAAGCATCATGTCTTGAAGGAATTCGTTCAGCACAAGTGGCTGAATTAATTGCCTTGATTCGTGCATGTGAAATATCAAAAGATATAAGAGTTACCATCATTACTGATAGTCAGTATGGATATGGAGTTGTGCATGATTATGGACAGCTCTGGTCTCAGAGAGGCTATATGACATCAGCAGGGTCTCCAATTAAAAATGCAGTTTTCATTAGAAGATTAATTGAAGCAATACAATTGCCGAAAGAAATTGCAATTGTCAAATGTGCAGCACACACTAAAGGAGTAGATTATATATCAAAAGGCAATGCCTTTGCAGATGAAACGGCAAAATACTGTGCAAGAAAGGGTTGTGCATACAATCGGGAAAAGAGTAAAGAATCTGATTCAAATTCATTAATGCTAACAACAGTTGTAGAAACATGGCATGAGATTAGGGATTTACAAAATGAAGCAGATGATGAGGAAAAAGATCTGTGGTTAAGATCAGATTGTAGACCACGTGATGAAGATGGAGTGTGGATTTACAAAGATGGCAGAGTAGTTTTACCAAATTGCTTGATTGCTAACATGGCCAGATTATATCATGGTCCAGCTCATCTTGGAAGAGATTCTATGATCAGACTTTTTCGAGAAACTTGGTTCAATACAAAATTTAGAACAATTGCAGAATCTTTTTGTCAAAGGTGTTTATCATGCCAACAAATGAATCCAAACCGAAAATCAGTGGTGGGGACAGGAGTAATTGGTCGAGAGGGTGGTCCTTTTACCAGGTTACAGATGGATTTCATTGAAATGCCCTTACACAATTGCTTAAAATATGTTCTTGTGATTGTTTGTTTATTTTCAAGATGGGTAGAAGCATTTCCTACACGACATTGTGATTCAATTACAGTAGCAAAACTGCTGCTCAGAGAAATTATCCCAAGGTACGGTTTTCCAGTCACTATTGAGAGTGATGGAGGAAGCCATTTTGATAACAAATTGATGAAATTAATTTGTGAAGCTTTGAGCATTGAGCAGAAAATACACTGTGCATACAGACCAGAGGCATCTGGGGTAGTTGAACAAATTAATGGAACAATTAAAAACAGAATTGGAAAAATGTGTCTTGAAACAGGTGTAAAGTGGACAGATGCTCTTCCACTTGTTTTGATGTCATTAAGAAGTACACCAGATAAAAAGACAGGTTTGAGTCCTCATGAAATTTTAATGGGAAGAGTTATGAGGCAAGCTTTTGTACCTGTAGGTAAACTGTTGAGCATAAATGACAGTGCTATTTTGGATTACTGTAAAAGGTTATCTGATATAGTGACTTCTGTGTCTAATCAGGTGGGAACTGAAGCACAATCAAATGAAAAAGTTTTGACACATGATCTGAGGCCTGGTGATTGGGTCAGAACAAAAGTACATCGGAGAAGAAATTGTCTGGCTCCTAGATGGCAGAAGCCTAGGCAAATAATTCTGATCACTACTAATGCAGTAAAATGCAAGGGATTGAAACGTTGGATTCATCCTAGTCATACTATTCCAGTACCAACTCCGGAAAGTTCTGATGTTGAAAGTGATACTACAGAAGATTCTGATTCTGAAGTAGAAGGTGAAACAAATCCAGATTCTGAAGATCGACAGGAAAGTCGACATCTGGAACATGTGCCTGTGAATGGAAAACTGACAAGAAAAGACTTGGAAATTATTGAAATAGATTCTGAAGGTGAAGAGAATCTGTTAAAAGGAAAGAAAACTGAGGATTCAGTTAGTTCTGGTGGAAACAGAGAAGCGGAACAGAAAGAAGTTTCAGACCAGGAGAGTATCGAAAAGCAGAAGTCAAGCTCTGAAGTAAGGAACGGAAATCCAAAATCTGGGAAGTTGGAGGTAATTGAAGAAGAGGAAGAAGACGAATTACCAAGTACCAGTATTGGAAATCAGAAAAGTGTTCCTGAAGGAGTGAAACTGCCGAATAGAGAAGTTCCTGAGTCGATTGAAATTTCAGACTACGAAACTGAAGAAAGTGATGTGGATGGTGAAAGTGAAAATAGAAAGAAAAGGACTTGGAAGTCAGAATCAAATGCTTCTGAACCAAAGAAGAAATATGTGAGAAAAGCAGACTACTGGCCTGGTGGAAGATTGAGAGTCAGGTTGATCAAGAAACCTAAAGAGCAAGTTGAAGAAATCAGTAGTCAAAAGAGTCCTGGAAAAGAAGTTGGAGTTGGAAGAAAAATTGAAGTAGTGTCGAGAAAAGGAAAAAGGATAATAAGGCCAAACCAGAAATACAAGTCTCCTGAGTGGACTTATTTAGTAATTCCACCTGTAATCGACATTTATGGTAGTAGTGAAGAAGACGAAATCGAAGAAATTAGTGACAATGATTGAAGTACAGAAATTTTAATTTGGCAAAAGGCTGAAGAAATTTTGTTAGCTGACATAAGGTCGAAGAAAAACTGTTTAGTTGAAGAAAACTTATGTATGACATAAGGTCGAAGAAATCTTGTTTAGGGTTTTAAAAAAAAAAAAAAAAAAAAAATATATTTTAAAAGGGGGGTATAAATAAATAATTAGTTTGTTTTGAATTTTAAAATAAATTTTTGTTTTTCTTTTGAGGCAAAACTAACCAAAATTGCCTTATGTTAAGGAGAACACTTCAAGGTGTTCTGTTTTCAAGAGATGTTGTAAGATGACTCTGGTGTGTCTGCTCATTTTAATTCTGCTCTGGTTAGTTTTAGCTGTGATTATCCCTTTGGAGATGAACAGAGAATTACACAAAGTTAACATGACAAGCAAAGCTTTAGTTAGTCAAACTAAACATAGTGCATCTGCAAAAGTTATTGATCATCAGCCTAACATTCATCAAGATAAATCTATTAGTGATTTTTCCAGCAATACATTCACAAAACTTTTGAGTGAATATGTAAAGGTAATGGACGCAAAAGATTGTTATGTATGCGTAAAATTACCTGCTTCTGTTTCTGAGGGAGTGACATACAATATGCTTCCTCTTACATATGGTGTAACATGTAGTGTGTTAACTAGCTTATTTTATCAAACTGGACGCTTAGAATATTACTATTCAGATTTTGACGAGATTTTTGCGAATATAAAGATTGAGGGTGCTTTAAATAAGCATAAGAAAGCCAAACAAATGAGAGAATTTTTCCTTGTTACTAATGAACTCACTTATGAGTATGCTTACAAAAATAATCTAACATGTAAATTAAGTGCTGAGGGAAAGAAATTTTTGAACCTGGTTGAGGAAAGAAGAGCAATTTATAAAAGAAATGAATTAGTCAAGCAGACTAAGTCCAGGTTCTGGCAGAAAGAGGATGAGAAGCTAAATGGCTAAATGCTTGAAAATGTTGCAATTCACATAGATAAACCAGTTAGTGGAAAGCTTTGCATTAGAAGAGATAATACACTTTTTGATAATTATTTCGTAGGTGCAAGTAACTGTGAAGATACTTATCAGATTTTGGGAGGTTGGGGATTCAAGGGTGGAAAAGATCCAATCTTTCCTGGGATTTATTTTGTTTGTGGCAACAAAGCCTACTACAACCTTCCAGACCACTGGTATGGAACTTGTTATGTGGGAATTGTTTTTCCTAAAGTGTTTCATGTTGACAGAGATTCAGAAGGATTGTTCAAAATTCATAATTATGTAAATAGAGTCAAAAGAGAAACTTTCACAGAAGTTCTGGGAGATATTTTTCAAGCAGTGATACCTTTTGTTGGTATAACCCTAAATGCAGGGAGAATTAGGAAATTATCCACAATTGTTGACAGGTTATCAACAGACACAGCTGATGGATTCCAATTAGTGAATGTTGAAGTAATTGCAATCAGATCCATGGTGATTCAAGATCGCCTTGCTTTAGATATACTCCTAGCAAAAGAGGGAGGAGTCTGTGGCATATTGCATGTACAACATTGTTGCACATATATACCTGATGAAAGTAAGAATATTGAGATGTACATTAAGAACATTACACAAATGCATTCAGAGATAATTCCTTTAGAAGAAGATGATTTTACAGGGAAACTTTCAAAAAGATTCCAAGCAATTAAAAATTGGTTTCATGATATTGGTAGTTCAATTCTTGGCAAGATTTTGGCACCTTTGATTATAATAATATTCATTTTTATTTTGACAAAAATAGGTTGTTTGTTGCATAAGAGAAAGAAACAGTTGAAAGAAAAGAAAAGAATCTATAAACTTAGAAAGGAAGAAGAAAGGGAGATTGAATTACAGGAGTTGCATAGAGAGCGTTATGCTAATTCCGAAGATTATGCAGATACAGGATTTTAGGATTACTGACTTAAATGAATTTGAATCATTTTCTCGGTAGTTTAAATTACCAAATTTTGGGTGTTGGTGTGGTGATTTGTTAATCACCAGATGAGGGAGTTGATGGAGCGAGATAGAAAACAGAATTCTGTTTAAACTCGCATAGTCACATTTCCATAACATGAATAATAAAATTAATGATTTGTGATGTGTTGTGCTAATTCAATCTAGATTAAACTCTACACATGGGGGGACTAACATATGTGCTCATAAATGTGCATAAGTGTTGCATCTTTTTGTTCGTACAAAATAATAAAATAATTTGTTGTTTTCGTTTTTGTCATTACTAACTGCAGCAAACCTAGAAGAGGCATGTGCTTATTTTGCTTTCCTTGTCTATGTGGTGTCATTTTCCACTATTCTAGGTGCATATAAGGTTTCATGGATTTCATGAAGACTGGTAGATATAAAACGCTGCTTTAATTGTTGCAATTGCTAAGTAACATTTGACTAATTGGGAGGGTTAATCATTTAGAAAACCAGGGTGGTTACAGAATCAACATTATTTCTTACATTAATACTTTTCTTGTGTTTGTTTTATACTAGAAAACATAAGTTGCCTGCTTTTGGGCCTAGTTTACTCGAGTTTGCTAAAAAGCTGAATTTTACTTCTGCAAAAGTCATGAGAAGCCCATTCTGAAAAAGTGTTCGTCAAAGCTGCATTCACTGAGCAAATCTGATGTGCTGTCATCATTTTGTCGGACGTGGCCAAGGTCATAAACCGAAGGAAAAGAACAATTTTGTCAGTTCTAACTTGGCACCCGCGGAAGTAAAATGAACGCTACGAGAACATTGATTTACATTTGTTGCAAACCAAGGAAGCTCCTAGTCACGTTTGGAAAAGACAATGGTCCTTAAGAAATGTGACCTAATGGAAGTTTTGAAATGTGGGTGACATGTCACTTGTCACTCTCAACCAATGGGACTTCGTGGTTTTCTGAAAAAACTTTCCTTTACTTAGATTAGTTAGCTTAGAAAGGTATAAAAAGTCATGCCCTTAGGGATGGGCTGACTGCTGCTTTCTGACTTTCCGATGAGGGTGAAGTGCTGCTGGACTTTGCGTGGAGCACGTAAGAAACCTCAAAGAACTTTACTTTATTTTCCAATTATCTAGCTTAGTTAGGGACTTAGGCTTTAGAAATGCTAAACTTTTAAAATCTTACTTAAAATTTGATTCACTTGCTTAAACTGTATTTTTCTTATGATTCTTTTCAAACATGCTTACTTTAATGCTAATAAAATTACGTTTATAAAACTACATTTTAAAATACCATAATTTAGTAAATAAAATCTTACTTTTGACAAACAAGCTGGTCTTGATTATTCAGAAGTGCAGGTTACTATTAGCTAGATCCTATCGCCAATGGTGGTCGTTTAAATGGTTAGGATTTGTTATAATGACAATATTCTTTCCGCAGATGTATAAAATTGTATATAGTTTGTAAATAGGGTGTACATAGGTTTAATTTGACCACCTGATTCAGTAGGCCCAAATATGTCATGTTTATAAATGGGTCCATAAGTTAGTGTAAAATTTTGTTTATAGATTATGAAGTTGGGTAGCGTTGTTTATGATATATTTTCTATAGGCCGCTGGATCAGTTCAACCCAGATCTGTGACTGGGGGTGAGTGTTTGAAAAGTTTCAGCACTGTGCCCATTATCTCCTTGTGTTTGCTTTCTTTGCCCTAAATGGGCAGGGTATGCCCAGACGTGGGTCCCTTGCTCACTTTGCCACTGGATTCAAGCTAGCCTGGCTGATGAGGGCTGTTAGCCCGAAACCAGTCCCAGGATCCTTGCTTCCGGTCCAACTTGGCAGTTCGGGCTGGACTGTTCCCATAAGGCACAGGGTCAAGACTGATTTGCATATAGCTGTGTCTGAACTGGGGTTGCAAAGTGAGCTAAAGAATGATGATGGATTCAACCCAGATCTGTGCCTGGGGGTGAGGGTTTGAAAAGTTTCAGCACTCCATCCATTATCTCCTTGTGTTTGCTTTGTTCGCCCTAAGCTGGCAGTGTATGCCCAGACTTGGGTCCCTTGCTCACTTTGCCACTGGATTCAAGCTAGTCTGGCTGATGAGGGCTGTTTGCCTGAAACCCGTCCCTGGATGATTGTTTCCGGTCCAGGGAAGACATGGCTTGGCAGCCCAGGCTGGACTGTTCCCATGAGGCACGGGGTCAAGACTGATTTGCATATAGCTGTGTCTGAAATGGGGTGGCACAGTGAGCTAAAGAATGATGATGGATTCAACCCAGATCTGTGACTGGGGGTGAGTGTTTGAAAAGTTTCAGCACTGTGTCCATTATCTCCTTGTGTTTGCTTTGTTCGCCCTAAGTTGGCAGGGTATGCCTAGACGTCGGTCCCTTGCTCATTTTGCAATCGGATTCAAGCTAGCCTGGCTGATGAGGGTTGTTAGCCCAAAACCAGTCCCAGGATCCTTGTTTCCGGTCCAGGAAAGACATGGCTTGGCAGTTCGGGCTGGACTGTTCCCATGAAGCACAGGGTCAAGACTGATTTGCATATAGCTGTGTCTGAACTGGGGTGGCAAAGTGAGCTAAAGAATGATGATGGATTCAATCCAGAACTGTTACTGGGGTTGGGTGTTTAAAAAGTTTCAGCACTCCATCCATCATCTCCTTGTGTTTGCTTTGTTCGCCCTAAGCTGGCAGTGTATGCCCGACTTGGGTCCCTTGCTTACTTTGCCACTGGATTCAAGCTAGTCTGGCTGATGAGGGTTGTTAGCCCGAAACTTGTCCCTGGATGCTTGTTTCTGATCGAGGGAAGACATGGCTTGGCAGTTCAGGCTGGACTGTTCCCGTGAGGCACGGGGGCAAGACTGATTCGCATATAGCTGTGTCTGAACTGGGGTGGCAAAGTGAGCTAAAAAATGATGATGGGTTCAACCCAGATCTGTGACTGGGGGTGAGTGTTTGAAAAGTTTCAGCACTGTGCCCATTATCTCCTTGTGTTTGCTTTGTTTGCCCTAAATGGGCAGGGTATGCCCAGACGTGGGTCCCTTGCTCACTTTGCCACTGGATTCAAGCTAGCCTGGCTGATGAGGGCTGTTAGCCCGAAACCAGTCCCAGGATCCTTGTTTCCGGTCCAACTTGGCAGTTCGGGCTGGACTGTTCCCATAAGGCACAGGGTCAAGACTGATTTGCATATAGCTGTGTCTGAACTGGGGTTGCAAAGTGAGCTAAAGAATGATGATGGATTCAACCCAGATCTGTGACTGGGGGTGAGGGTTTGAAAAGTTTCAGCACTCCGTCTATTATCTTCTTGTGTTTGCTTTGTTCACCCTAAGTTGGCAGGGTGTGCCCAGACGTGGGTCCCTTGCTCACTTTGCCACTGGATTCAAGCGAGTCTGGCTGATGAGGGCTGTTAGCCCGACACCGGTCCCAGGATGCTTGTTTCCAGTCCAGGGAAGACAGGGCTTGGCACGTCAGGCTAAACTGTTCCCGAGAGGCAATCAATCAATCAATCATAGCACTTGTATAGCGCGCTACTCACCCGGGAGGGTCTCAAGGCGCTTGGGGGAAGGGGTCCGCTACTGTTCGAACAGCCAGGTCTTGAGTTGTCTTCTGAAGGCGAGATGGTCCTGGGTCAGTCGCAGGTGGATGGGGAGGGAGTTCCGTGTTTTGGCCGCCAGGTAGGAGAAGGATCTTCCTCCGGCGGTGGTTCCTCGGATGCGTGGAACGGCGGCGAGGGCGTGGCTGGTCGATCGTAGCTGGCGGGTGGGTGTGTAGATGGTCAGGCGGTCGTTGAGGTACTTGGGGCCCAGGTCGTGGAGAGACGTGTGCATGGGTGAGGAGCCTGAACGGGATCCTCTTGTTGACAGGGAGCCAGTGCAGGTCCCTCAGGTGGCTGGAGATGTGGCAGCGTCGGGGGATGTCCAGGATGAGTCGGGCGGATGCGTTCTGGATGCGTTGGAGTCTTCTCTGTAGCTTGGCTGTGGTTCCGGCATAGAGGGTGTTTCCGTAGTCCAGTCGGCTGGTGACGAGTGCCTGGGTGACCGTCTTCCTGGTTTCGGTCGGGATCCATCGGAAGATCTTGCGGAGCATGCGTAGGGTGTGGAAGCAAGATGATGAGACGGCATTGACTTGTCTGGTCATCGAGAGGGAGGAGTCCAGGATGAAGCCCAGGTTGCGTGCATGGTCTGTTGGTTTGGGAGCGGTACCCAGGGCGGGGGGCCACCAGGAGTCGTCCCAGGCTGAGGGTGATGGTCCCAGGATGAGGACTTCCGCCTTGTCTGAGTTCAGTTTCAGGCGGCTGGTCTTCATCCATTCGGCGACGTTTTTCATGCCTTCGTGTAGGCTGGTTCTGGCGGTGTCGGGGTCCCTGGTGAGGGAGAGGATCAGCTCGGTGTCGTCGGCGTAGGAGATGATGTTGAGGTTGTGTTGGCGTGCGATGGCTGCAAGAGGTCTCATGTAGACGTTGAAGAGGGTGGGGCTGAGTGATGATCCTTGTGGTACGCCGCAGATGACTTCGGTGGCCTCGGATCGAAACGGGGGGAGGCGAACTCTCTGTGTTCTTCCGGCGAGGAACGAGGCGATCCATTCCAGTGCCTTCGCCTGGATGCCGATGTCGCTGAGGCGTTGAACTAGGGTGCGGTGACAGACAGTGTCGAACGCTGCATAGAGGTCCAGGAGGATAAGTCCCGCTGTTTCCCCGTTGTCGAGCAGGGCTCGGATGTCGTCAGTGGCTGCGATGAAGGCGGTTTCGGTGCTGTGGTTGGCTCTGAAACCGGACTGCGAGGGGTCGAGGGATCCGTTCGTCTCGAGGAAGGAGGCCAGCTGTCTGTTGATGATCTTCTCGATGACTTTAGCAGGAAAAGGGAGGAGCGAGATGAGGCGGAAGTTCTTGAGGTCGGTGGGGTCCGCTGTTGGTTTCTTCAGTAGGGCGGTGAGCTCAGCACTCCGGGAAGGTGGCGGTGTTGAAGGAGGAGTTGATGATGTTCCGGAGTTGGGGTGCGATGGTGGAGTCGGCCTTGTTGAAGACGTGGTGGGGGCACGGGTCGGTGGGTGATCCGGAGTGGATGGTGTTCATCGTGCGGGCTGTGTCTTCGGTGGTCACTGTGGTCCAGGTGCGGAGGGTGGTGGTGGGGGGCGTTGGTTTGACGGTTGGTTGCGTGGGTGGTGCGCCGAAACTGTTGTGGATGTCGGCGATCTTGCGGTGGAAGAACGAGGCGAGAGCGTCGCAGAGATCTTGTGAGGGAGTGATGTCGTTGTTGCCGGTGCTGGGGTTGGAGAACTCCTTGACGATGCTGAAGAGTTCCTTGCTGTCGTGGGCGTTGTTGTCCAGTCGATACTATAGTGATTTCTTCTTGGTGGTGCGGATGAGCTGGTGGTGTTTGCGGGTGGCTTGTTTGAGGGCGGTCATGTTGTCTGTGGTCTGGTCGAGGAGCCA
This sequence comes from Lissotriton helveticus, assembly GCF_964261635.1. Classification (NCBI taxonomy): domain Eukaryota; kingdom Metazoa; phylum Chordata; class Amphibia; order Caudata; family Salamandridae; genus Lissotriton; species Lissotriton helveticus. The sequence continues at coordinate 1,885,556,278 of NC_136067.1, forward strand.
GGCTTTCTCGAGGGTGCAGCAGTTCTTCTTGGAGTCCTTGAGTTCGTCGGTGAACCCGGAGGCCTTCTTGCTTCTCGGTCTGCTGGGAGGGTTCTTCAGTGGTGCGAGGTCGTCGGCGCAGGCAGTCAGCCTCTGTGTGAAGTTGTGGGCTGCTTCGTTGGGGTCCATTGTGCTGGCGGGTGGGCTTTGGCTGAGGGAGGTGGTGAGCTGGTCGGCGGTGATCTTGCTCCAGCCCCTGTGAGGTACCTGTTGCGGGTGGTGGTGGGTCGTGGTTCTTTTGAAGCTGAAGTGGACGCAGCTGTGGTTTGTCCAGTGGAGTCCGGTGGCGTGGCTGAAGGTGATGTGCTTGCCGGAAGAGAAGACGGGATCAAGCGCGTGGCCGGCGTAGTGGGTGTGGGTGTTCACCAGTTGCTTGAGTCCGAGGTTGGCGGGGTTTTCCAGCAGGGCGGTGGTGTTGCGGTCCTTGTTGTTCTCCAGGTGGAAGTTGAGGTCTCCTAGGAGGATGTAGTCTGCGGAGGGGAGGGCGTGCAGGCTGATGAAGTCGGCGATGTCTTCGCTGAATTGTGTTCGTGGTCCCGGGGGTCTGTAGATGAGGGTGCCTCTGAGGGTGGGTATCTGGAAGTGGAGGTGTTCCGCGGTGGCGAAGGTGTCGTCGGAGTCAGTCGTGATGCGGATGGTGTTCTTGTGGACGATGGCGATGCCTCCTCCGGTCTGGTTGACGCAGTCCCTCCTGGTGATCTTGTACCCGTCCGGGATGGCGATGGCGATGTCGGGGGCTGAGGAGACGTTCATCCAGGTTTCCGTGAGGAAGGCGATGTCGGGTGATGTTGCGTCGAGGAGGTCCAGAGTTCCATGGCGTGTCTGTGGACGGAGCGGGTGTTGAGCAGGATGCACTTCAGGTGGTTGCTGCTGGTGTTTGGCTTGGCAGGTGCAGTGCAGGTTCGGAGGCAGGTGAACTTGCAGCTTTTGCAGGTGAAGGGTCCGTGGGTGCGTTTCGGGGTGGCTCGGTAGCAGGCGGGGTTCCGTCCGGCGTTGAGTGCGTTGAGGCTGCGGCATCGTAGGTCCGTCGGGTCGTCTTGCATCGGCGGGGGCCAGGAGTCCTGGCGCTGGGCACGGGCCAGGCGCGGACGGGCGCAGACGGGCTTGCCTTTGGCGCGCCTTCGGCGCACAATCGGCGCGCCCGCTGTGCGTCAACGCTGCGCGTTCGTGGGAGTGACATAAGAAGGAGCCCGGAGGGAGGAGCAGCTGGGTGGCGGGAGCGGGGCGGCGAATGGGCAGGAGGGGGGCAGGGCCGCAGGGAGGCAGCGGCGGGAAAGGAGGGCATAGGGCAGCTCAGCGGCGGCTGGGTCGCCCTGTGGGACAAATGCAAGTGAGAACGAGAAAAACAAACTAAGGCAGCAGAACTGAAGGCAGCAGAGGGCAGAGGGCACCAAGGGCACCAGATGGCAGATGACAAGGGAGAAGGAGGAGGCAAAACGTGGAGTGAAAAAAACGATGAAAAAACGAGAAAAAAACGGGAAAAAAACGAGTAAAAAATTAAGACTAAGGCAGTAAAACGAAGGCAGCAGGGGCACCAGGGGCACCAGAGGGCTAATGGAGGCAGTAGCAGGGGTGTGTGGGGGCGACCTCGCCTGTTTACAGGCTCAGTGGTCGCTCCCTGCCCCTCTGCGCTGTCTCCTTAAGAAGGAGCCAGGAGGGAGGAGCAGCTGGGTGGCGGGAGCGGGGCGGCGAATGGGCAGGAGGGGGGCGGGGCCGCAGGGAGGCAGCGGCGGGAAAGGAGGGCAGAGGGAGGCTCAGCGGCGGCTGGGTCGCCCTGTGGGACAAATGCAAGTGAGAACGAGAAAAACAAACTAAGGCAGCAGAAATGAAGGCAGCAGAGGCCAGAGGGTACCAAGGGCACCAGATGGCAGATGACAAGGGAGAAGGAGGAGGCAAAACGTGGAGTGAAAAAAACGATGAAAAAACGAGAAAAAGGGGAAAAAAACGAGTAAAAAATTAAGACGAAGGCAGTAAAACGAAGGCAGCAGGGGCACCAGGGGCACCAGAGGGCTAATGGAGGCAGTAGCAGGGGTGTGTGGGGGCGACCTCGCCTGGTTACAGGCTCAGTGGTCGCTCCCTGCCCCTCTGCGCTGTCTCCTTAAGAAGGAGCCGGGAGGGAGGAGCAGCTGGGTGGCGGGAGCGGGGCGGCGAATGGGCAGGAGGGGGGCGGGGCCGCAGGGAGGCAGCGGCGGGAAAGGAGGGCAGAGGGAGGCTCAGCGGCGGCTGGGTCGCCCTGTGGGACAAATGCAAGTGAGAACGAGAAAAACAAGCTAAGGCAGCAGAAATGAAGGCAGCAGAGGCCAGAGGGTACCAAGGGCACCAGATGGCAGATGACAAGGGAGAAGGAGGAGGCAAAACGTGGAGTGAAAAAAACGATGAAAAAACGAGAAAAAGGGGAAAAAACAAGTAAGAAATTAAGACGAAGGCAGTAAAACGAAGGCAGCAGGGGCACCAGGGGCACCAGAGGGCTAATGGAGGCAGTAGCAGGGGTGTGTGGGGGCGACCTCACCTGGTTACAGGCTCAGTGGTCGCTCCCTGCACCTCTGCGCTGTCTCCTTAAGAAGGAGCCGGGAGGGAGGAGCAGCTGGGTGGCGGGAGCGGGGCGGCGAATGGGCAAGAGGGGGGCGGGGCCGCAGGGAGGCAGCGGCGGGAAAGGAGGGCAGAAGGCGGCTCAGCGGCGGCTGGGTCGCCCTGTGGGACAAATGCAAGTGAGAACGAGAAAAACAAACTAAGGCAGCAGAAATGAAGGCAGCAGAGGGCAGAGGGTACCAAGGGCACCAGATGGCAGATGACAAGGGAGAAGGAGAAGGCAAAACGTGGAGTCAAAAAAACGATGAAAAACGAGAAAAAACAGGAAAAAACGAGTAAAAAATTAAGACTAAGGCAGTAAAACGAAGGCAGCAGGGGCACCAGGGGCACCAGAGGGCTGATGGAGGCAGTAGCAGGGGTGTGTGGGGGCGACCTCGCCTGGTTACAGGCACAGGGTCAAGACTGATTTGCATATAGCTGTGTCTGAACTGGGGTGGCAAAGTGAGCTAAAGAATGATGATGGATTCATCCCAGATCTGTGACTGGGGTTAAGTGTTTAAAAAGTTTCAGCACTTCATCCATTATCTCCTTGTGTTTGCTTTGTTCGCCCTAAGCTGGCAGTGTATGCCCCTACTTGGGTCCCTTGCTTACTTTGCCACTGGATTCAAGCTAGTCTTGCTGATGAGGGCTGTTAGCCCAAAACTCATCCCTGGATGCTTGTTTCCGGTCCAGGGAAGACATGGCTTGGCAGTTCGTGCTGGACTGTTCCCATGAGGCACAGGGTCAAGACTGATTTGCATATAGCTGTGTCTGAACTGGGGTGGCAAAGTGAGCTAAAGAATGATGATGGATTCAACCCAGATCTGTGAATGGGGTGAGTGTTTGAAAGGTTTCAGCACTCCATCTATTATCTCCTTCTGTTTGCTTTGTTTGCCCTAAGTTGGCAGGGTATGCCCGGACATGGGTCCCTTGCTCACTTTGCTATTGGATTCAAGCTTGCCTGGTTGATGAGGGCTGTTAGCCTGAAACCGGTTCCAGTATGCTTGTTTCCGGTCCAGGGAAGACATGGCTTGGCAGTTCGGGCTGGACTGTTCCCATGAGGCACAGGGTCTAGACTGATTTGCATATAGCTGTGTCTGAACTTGGGTGGTAAAGTGAACTAAAGAATGATGATGGATTCAACCCAGATCTGTGACTGGGGGTGAGTGTTTGAAAAGTTTCAGCACTCCGTCCATTATCTCCTTGTGTTTGCTTTGTTCGTCTAAGTGGGCAGGGTATGCCCGGACGTGGGTCCCTTGCTCACTTTGCCACTGGATTCAAGCTAGCCTGCCTGATGAGGGCTGTTAACCCGAAACCGGTCCCAGTATGCTTGTTTCTGGTCCAGGGAAGACATGGCTTGGCAGTTCTGGCTGGACTGATCCCATTAGGCACAGGGTCAAGACTGATTTGCATATAGCTTTGTCTGAACTGGGGTGGCAAAGTGAGCTAATGAATGATGATGGATTCAACCCAGATTTGTGACTGGGGGTGAGGGTTTGAAAGGTTTCAGCACCCTGTCCATTATCTCCTCGTGTTAGCTAAAGGTCAGCCACAAATCTGCATAGCACATGGGTTACACGGGATGTAGCTCCCTTGGCTGCTGCCAACTCCTCAGTGAAAGATTATTCTACTTCACCTTCAATATCTACTGCTAAATGGTGACCAGAGCTGTATTTATATTTGCCAGTGCCATGCCCATCGGATCCTCATCATTTGTGAAAGACACATTGGTTTTGCTTTCTTTGAGACTGGAATCACTAACCTGACCTAAGGCAAGACTCCTTTCGGCAAGAACATTGTACTACTCACCATTCAGCACATTTTTACCAAGTAACCAGGCATCCACACAGAGGCTGAAACAGAGGTATTTGTCTAAAGGGGAATGAGTGTGCTTCAGGATCTGCAGCTCGCTCAGCTTCAGGAACTGAGCAGGAATTGCATTAATGAGTGCAATTCTGCCCAGTCTTTCCTTGCGACTGAGGAAGATCACTCAAGGTCCACACAGTCTAGTGTTAAAGGTGTGGCAAAGAACATGGCAGTCATATTCTTCGAGTGAACAAGAGAATGTTGGGCACTATGTTGGATCTAGCCTTGAGATCTACATGCCTCGCCCTACTTATAGTCTGATTGTGTTGACACTGATGTTCATTAACATTATCTTTACCCATCGAATTGCAGCTCCCTCTTGGTTCATAATAATCTACTTATCTGTAACCTTGAATAGTCTGCCACTGCTCTCTGCTCCTGGGTCCGCTGCCCAGTTGCTCTCTCTGCTGCTCTGCTGCTCTTTGCTTCTGACATCACCCCTCTCCTGCAACTCTCTGGCACTCATTTCCTGCATATCTCCAAACACTGTCAAGTAGAATAGTTTATGGTCACATATGGTATGGAATTCTACTGACTACATAAAATGTTGCTATATAGCCATTATATGATAATAACGTGCCTTTGCGGGATAAAACTCAGGTTTTGTTTAGCCACTCGAGTCTCGTCTTCAGTTTGGACGTGGTGTTGTCAAGGACGAGTAAAATTGTGACAAAACACTTGGTGTACTTATACTCTAAGTATGTAGCTGCATTGCTATGCTGCCAATACCATTTGTCACTGTCTCTTGTTGTCACTCACCCTGCCATTGACAGTATACATTTTGTCACAGCAAAAAAAAGGGGTGAATGTAAATGTTTTCATTAATCTGAACCATTGGTACTCACGCCTGGTGCATTCTAAACCATTGTCTTAGTCTATTTGTACTGTTGCAAAAACAGTTCAGCCCTATGCAAATGAGCCTTTTCATGCTGCAGTAAGAACACTGAGGCTAACCACAGACCTACTATCCTTCAGGAAGAGCCTAAAAACCTGGCTTTTTAATAACTAATTGGTCTCATGTTTACTTCTGCTCTCATGCGCCAAGATACTCTAGTCTGAGTAGCTGTGCGCTATATCAAATACACTACTTCATTTTATTTCATTTCAACACTCCAGCCTGAACTGTTAGGCCATGGATCCACTGAAGGAGAACACAAGACTCCCTTGACTGACTTTGGCCTAGCTTTATTGGCCTCATCAGTGAGGTGCAGCCTATAGACCAGTAAGGCACAGCTAGCATAGATAACACATCTGTGCATACCCTCCCCATGTAGGATGACTCAGTATCAATGACAGATTAATGGAACCTTCTTACCCATTATGCGCTGTTTTTCTCACTGACAGCAGTAGAGCTAGTGGCTCGGAAATAAATGAGCGGATCCGGGAGCATGACAGCATTACACTGTTGTAGAGATGTGGGTCAGCCTTTTTATATTCCTCAAATGTCTTTCAGGACAGCAGAGGAACAAAGTATGAGTGGGGATCATTTTTGTGGTGGTGTGTGTATATGTGCATATGTTTGAGTTAGTGTTTTTGCACATTTGTCCCTGACGTATTGTGTAGTTACCGTAATGGGGCAGGGGTGTGGCTTTACCAAGTCATAACCTGGCCAGCATTTGATGTGGTGGATTTTGGGTACATGATGGAAAATGGTCACACGAGATTGGATGCAGAAGGAGGGGACGGGCCCATGATGACGAAGCGATATGGAATTTCTTGATCTATAATAATAATAATAATAATTGATGTATAATAACACCATTCCGTCAACTGCTTTCATTACGTATCAGTACAATGTCCTGAGCCTTTAGAACATGCACATGATATCTGATCCTGTAAGACAATGGTTATTAAACTGTGGTCAGAGGACCCCTAGGGGCCCGTGAGGACTATTTGAGGGGTCCGTGGCGTACTTACAAAATTCAATAATATTAAAATGAATGAAGTATATATAAATGAAGAAGTAACTTTGAATATTTGAAAACCTTTTCAATATTTGAATGAATGAATTTATTTATAAAGTGCTAGGTTCGCTCCAAGGAGCATCTTGGCGCTGTAAAACAAAGTATCGAAAACAGAAACAGGAATGAAAGTGGGCAAAGGAAGAGATTGGCCGAGAGCATCTATCTAGTGTCATATAAGGGAAAACACGGTACTGTCTGGGGCAGCAATATTTAAATGTCATATTCTATCATTTCATTGGTTTACACTTGTTTCAGTATTTTTGTGCATTTGTTGGATGTTGAAACCACAGAATTTGCTTAGGCTGGGGGCCCACGGCTTCCAATAATGACTCAGTGCTAGTCTTCTGATTCCAGTAATGATTCGGTGGGGGTCCACAGAAGTCAAAAGTTTAAGAACTGCCACAAGTGTAACAGATGCACACACTGAGCCACAGCACTGGTCTATGAAATTATAAATGAAGGTGTTGTTCTGTTGCCTATGGCCGGATTGACACTGTGAGGTATATATGGCAATATACCATGTCTCCATCCAGCCCTTTTCAAATACGCCCTGTTGCAAAGTGGCCCCTTTGTGGATGGTCACTCCAGTTATTTAAGGGAATCATCTGCTGGGAATCACCTGCTAGTGATTTTGAAATCTGCCCCTGGGACACTGCTATCCAGTGCCCAGGGAATACGCTCTGACCCCTAAAACAAAGTCAAAATTGGCTTAAAGCCTCATTTGGTATTTTAAATTTTAGTAGAAAGCCATTGCATACAGTGCAAAAAATCACATGAGGTATGTAACATAGACAGAAGCACCATATTGTGCCATCCACTGTGTGACTCTGAAAAAACACAGGCATCCACTGAGCCCTGTAAACTCTCTTGTTTGATGACAGACCTGTACAAATCAACTATTTCTGCAGGTCTTAAAACCTGTTCTGAGTTCTAAATAAGTCACCACTTAAGTTATTTTATTGCTGTTAGACCTCACATCCTTGATGTGAAGTTTCATCAGACTTTTTACCTTCACTCCTATGTTTTGCTGATTTTGTTTTGTTGGCATTAGTACTCTGTGCACTTTACCTCTGCCATCTAGAGGTAAAGTGTTTGTGCTTTCTCATTCAAACATGATAAAAAATTTTGCTATACTGAATTTGCAGATTTAGGGTACTTATAAGTCTCTAGTAAATGGTACTACAAGGATCCAGGGCCTGTAAACAAATGCTATGACTGGACAGCAGCATCCACTGTGGCACCCGCTAAAGTAGCGCTGTAAAACATAGCTCAAGCCTGCCACTGCAGCTTATAGTACACTTGTAAACTGCCTTTTTGGCCTGGCCGGAGAGTCCTTTTGCCAGGCCTAAACCTTCCTGTTTAATACTTCTAATTCACCCCTAAGTTAGGCCCTACCAGCTCACAGGGCAGAGTGCATGGTATTTAAAAAGAAGGACATGTGTACTTAACTTTAAAATAGCCTGACAGTGAAGAGTTCCTAAAGTCATCTTTCACAGTGGTAAGACTATATCTCCCAATGGCTAACACTGGCTCACCTTATTACATTTAATAAAGGATAACCTCAGAGTCTGAACAGATAGAGAAATGTTTCTTCAGATAAAATTAATTATAATTTAAAGTCCTCTTTAAAGTTAAAGTCGTATTTTAGGTTACTGTCCAGAAAATGGCCCTTTTGGAAAGTTGGCCTTTTTATGCCTTAGCCAAATGTGCCTTTCTGGCAATGCCCAGGTTCGTAGGACTGTGAATGGCTCTCCTGTGCTGTTTTGTGTGTTCCTTCCAGACACTGAAACAAAAGGGCCTTGAGTGGGGGCAGGGTGTTCCTCAGCAGGAGATTCTGGGAGGTTGTACTCAGCCTTCCTGAGCTTCAAAGGGTAGCCTCAAGGCTGTGCCCAGCCCCTCCTGACTTCTAAGGGCTGCTGCCCAGCCACTAACAAATGCGGCTCATACCTAGGCATGCCTGTCCTTTGTTAACCTAGACAGTTTGTAGCCAAACCCAGGAAAGGAGGAAGGCTGGCAGTGGGGATAGAAGTGGCACCTTCAGAGCCTCTCATCACAAGAATACTGAGCCTGTCTGAAGATGGAAAGATGGGCCTGCATGCCTTGAGTCCAGGATCCCCAAAATTGACTCCAAGGGTCAGTTGGCTGACCTGCTGTTTGACTTACAGGGCATAACAAGATTTCACAGGCCTCCAGCAACTCACCAGCACCCACTGGAACTGCCCAAACTAACCTGAGCCCCGCTGCTGGCATCTGCTTGAGTGAGTCCTGATCCCAAAGAGTTGCCTCTCTAGGTCCTGAACCTTTGGATTGTATCAGAGTACACTTCTCCTCAACTGAAGCCAGTGGCAGCTGCAATAAACAAAGGGTGGTGGGGCAGGTGGAGGGAGGGAACAAGGAAGGGGTCGTGCTGGAGGGGTCACTCAGGGGGGTAGAAATACTATATTTAAAATAAATTTTAAAATAAACTTACCTTTAGCCGCTGACCATCTCAAGCATAGCGTTGCACTTCCACTCCTCTAACTGCCTGGTCTCAGCAGCTCCAGGCACAGACTCTAATGGCGGCTCCTCGAGGGAATGCTGCAGGGTGGTGAGGCGGGGTGGGGGAGGGGCAGGGTGGGTGGTAGTAAACTCTGGTATACGGCTGAATGGAGAAAAGTACATAAATAAATAAAACAAATTACATTGCCCGCGCTGCAATGCCAAATGGCGATGCATCGCGCGCAATGTAATTTGTTTTATTTATTTACTTAACTCCGTTCGGTCGTATGCTGGAGTTTACTACCCTCCACCATGCCCCTCCCCGCCCGCCTCACCACCCCACAGCACTCCCTCGAGGAGCCGCCACTGACAGACTCCCATCCAATCCCCATGCTGCAGAGCCGTGCGGGGATCGGCCTGAGTGGGTTAGAAAAACGCTCCGCTCAGGCCAGGCCAGGGAGTGCATATGTGTGTTTTGGTCAGCCTGAGTCGGCTGGCCAAACACACATGAGCACTTAGGGAGTGGAGTGAACGTAGCACTTCTCCTACCCCCTCCCATGCCTCTGTGCCGCCCCTCCCTACGTCGCTGGCTCAGAGCCGGCAAATGCTAAATAAAATTATGCAAGATCATTGTTTTATTTTGTATTTGCAGGGTCTGAGCCAGGGAGTGGGGTGATGCTCCCCCGCCATTGTGGAGTAGCCGCTGCTAACTTAAGGTTAAAATCCAGACGTTTTGGGCTCCTCATGACTGCAAAATGGACTCTTCAAGCCGTACAATGACCTCCAGTGAAGCATGCCAACATGAATCTTCCATGACAACCTGTCTTCATTTCAACAGCAACAGTCCGCATGAACCACCAATGCGAAGATCCAGCGATGACCCGTTCAGAAACTGTATGCAATGCACAATGCTGGCCTCCTCGCAGCCCCCGCTAATGCAAGCCTCCACCTGTAGCTTCTCATGTGGACTTAGACTCAAGTAGGAAAACTCTGCAGTGGGATGAACGTTGTCCCTGTATATGACCCACGCTTCATTACGGTTGGCTTGAACTTGTGACATTATCCCGGTCCAGCACAACCAAATATTTGCATATGGCGCTTTGTGCTTTTTGCCTCTATATTCATCTGGAACTTGAAACATTCAAAACACTTGTATCAATTACATTTTTGGCATATTGGTGTTATTTTATTTGTTAAAATGTAGTCTATCTTTCCAAATAGTTTTGAGATTTTCCTTGTGTTGTGTTTTAAATGTATTACTGTATGTGTACTGCATAAATACAATTCACATTACCTCTAAGTTAAGCCTGACTGTTTTTGGTGCCAAGCCACCAGAGAGTTAAGCACAGGTTTTTTAGTGACTTTTGTGGTTCACCCTGACAAGGTATGTGTAGGAAATTGGGGCATTAGTTGTGCAGGATGTGAGGCGTAATAGGTCCACAATTCCCCATTACTGTAAACCAAGTATGGCATTTTTGGCTTGACTCTCTCAGGATAGTGAAGCAGAGCAGTCCAAAACCTACTCAGTAAAGATGATGTGGTTTCAAAATCACTATTTGCTGGCATGCAATTATAACACTCAATAAATGATTGTCCAATCAGTGCTTTTTCTTAAGAAAAAGGAAACGTTAATGTATTACACACACACTTCTACATACTATAAATAAATTAACAAATACATACATAGGGCAGATTACAAATACATTAGAAGACATTCTGAAATCGCATTGACCAAGAGTTGTAACTTCCCAAAATCACAGTAACTCCCACCTATACCAGATAGCACATCACTATATAAAATTGCTTTCAGTAAAACATTCCTATTAGCCTTGTTAAGATTCATCACATTAAAAGACAAATAATCCACATGTTAAAACCGCCATCCTTTCATGTAAACAATAATAACCAGGTGTACATGCAGTAATCACTCTCAATAAAACATCTCAACATTGTCCAAAAATCACTGTCAGCATAAATGGTGAATGAAGCATTAAAAATAAACATAACATGTGTATGTGTCTTTTTTATACACATCCAGGCCATATAACATTCAGTCATAGGACCAGCCTCTAGAGGGTGCTGCACTCTCAGCTGTAGAGCAAAAGCTCCTGCCACTGGAGTGCTTCAAATAATGATATGCATGGGGATTGTAAATTTAGGACCCCTGCAAATACAGGGTCACTCCTTTCTTAAGAAAGCACTGTGCCTCCTGCAGCCCCCTCCCACAACAATGCTGGTGATGCCACTGCCCATTTAGAGGCCACCACAGTGAAGACAATTATGCCATTTGAAAAAGCCTCGTAGGGCATCATGTGTCGCTCCCTGGCAGGGTCGTGAATAAATATTGAGCGACTCCCTCTCATTTGTTTACAGGCATGCGACCTCACGCTGTGTACACTCTTGCTTTATTTCGTTTTTTTCAGGGGTGCCTGGTCCCACGCAAGCAACTCACCTTGCCTCCTTGTTGGAGCCTACCCCGGCAGCCCCGCTGGCTCCCCACATGGCTACCACTCCTTGATGCCGGTGCGGAATCTGACACTGTGCTTCTCCCTTGCCCGCTCTGTGGTGGCAGGGTTTTTGGTATGCGGTGGTCATCCAGCTCCTCCCAGACATAGGAATAGGGAGCAGGAGACAGCCAGGCCACCACAGTTGGGAGCCTAGAGATGGGGTCCCAGGCTCCTTCCCTTTCTTCTTGAGGTTGTGAGGTGGCCATCCCGCTCCTCCCAGATATAGGAATGGGAAGCTGGAGACAGGTCCCCACAGTTGGAGGCCCAGAGATGGGGTCCCAGGCCCCTTCCCTTTCTTCTTCGTGGGCATTATGGCACCCTCCCCCCTTCTACTTCATGGGGGGCTTGCAAATGGGGTCCCAGGCTCCTTTCCTCTTAGTCAGGGGGAAATGACAGCACTCCCCTGCTTCTTGATCAACACATGGGGAATGAATCTAGGGAGGGAGGCCATACAGGTCCCCTCCCTCGGTAAACATTTAAAATACTCCTCGCAGTGACCCCTGGGTCCTGGCACACCCCAGGGGTAATTGTTCACATGTGCGATGGAGATGTACACACTTCAATCCTCACTGAAGTCAAAAGTCGCCCACCATACAAAAGCAATAACTTGGGCCCTGTTGTGCAGATTGGGACAATCCTAGGCTCATTTCACTCCTGGTGGTGAGCTCTAGTCACCAGGAGAAGTACCAACAGGCCTCCTGGTCTAGAAAGGGCACATTTCTGCAGGAAGCTAGCTCTGCTGGCTCCATGAACCAGGTGCTCTCCCGGTCTATGTGTTCTGGTGCTCCTCTCCTCTGCTTGGGTGCAGAAGTCCAGATCGTTCCTTCAACTGGTCCTCAGGAGGTATAAGGGGGCCAGCCTCACTGGCACTTGGAGAGACCCACTGGACCTGGGGGTCACCTGGTGGCAGAGTCCTTAGTCATTTAGGGCATCAGTGGGTTTGTCCTTCCAGTTGTCCATGGATGTTGATGCTATCCAGTAAAGACCACACCAAAAAGCTCTCTTTCTTCAGTGTGCAAGAGTTTTTAAATGATGACTTCTAGAGCAAGGCACCCCTGGCCAATCCTATGATGTCACATCACCTCTTCACACCTGTTCCAACCCTCCTGCACAGCATGCTGGGGCAATTTAAGATGGTGCTGTCCAAAAGTCACTGGGTTCATCTCATATGGGAGCCTCAGCTCCCCCTCTCGCTGACATCACTAACAAGGCCTTTCTCACCAAAGCTTCAAAGAGGAGCCCCCTCTTGTGGTGGCTCCTTTGTTAATTGGTCCTGGACTGTGCCCATCCCTGGTAAAGAGTGACAGATAATTAACAGATGCAGATTTTCTTCCCCACCGTTTCCTCCTCAGGAATTGAGGGACACACTATAAATTACTTATTTTGAGTGATTAGGCCTTTGTTCCCTCTGTAGGAGAGAAGGGTAATTAACTTGGCTCTACAGGGCAACAAAAGAACTGGGCTCTGAATCCTGGATGACCCATAAAGTGTACCTGTATGATCTTTAGGCTTTGTATTTGAACTGGGTGCACACTTTTTACCCCAATTTCATACCTCACAGGACTTTGCAGGACTAATGGAAGTGAAACTGCGCTCTAAGACAGATTTGCCCCATACGTATAATAAAGTGTCAATGCAGACAGAATAGTGAACGATACTGACTTCACCTACGAGTGCCAACTAATATTTTAAGGCTAAACCCAGATCAATATCTAACCCTACGGAGTCGCCTCTGTGCCAGGCTAGGCTACCTTTGCGGGTTACCGGGCACACGTGTGTACATGTGTTCATGTGTAACCAGTCAACCTCCCTATACCTTTGCTACATTGCTGCGGTTTTATCATAAAAAGCAGACTCTGGTGGTAAACATGCCCAGTCTATTTACCATGTGATTACTGTTGGTGAGACACAAGTAGTGAGACTCAACTATAGTAAAAAGTCAAAAACTGGATGATCAAAAAAAGTAACAAATCTGGGAATACTATATGGGTACAGGGTCATGGCTGATTTGCATATGGCCAGGTCTAAACTGGGATAGCATGGTGAGCAAAAGAATGATGGATTTAACCTGGATCTCTTGACTGGGAGTGAATGTTTTGATTTGTTAAGCATTCCATCCATCAATTGTGTCTTTTGCTTTCTCTGAACCCTTTTTAACCACATGCGTGCGGGCGGAATTCCGCTCGTACGCGGAGTTTTGCGAAACCGCATTTTACGTGACGAGCTGGGCTCGTCATCAGCGTAGCAGGAGGCTACCTCATGACGAGCCCAGCTCGTCATCAGCGTGGAAGGGGTTAAAACAGCATGCACTTATTATTTCTGTGGGGCTTCCATCCCTCTCAACTAATAACACAATGTCTTACAAGTACCTATTAAAACGGATAGGCCCACATGCATCAATATCAGCTTTTGCGAGTTCTAAATTGCGAAAAATAACGATTCGCAATTTAGAATTCGCAAAAGCCTATGCATGAATTTTTTCTTATTTTTTTTGCAATTCGGTAAAAATCGCTATTTTTACCGAAATGCATAAAAAATGCGAATTTTAAATTGCGAATTCACAATTCCCATTCATTCCTATGGGCCAAAATGCCCATAGGAATGAATGGGAATTGCGAATTCGCAATGTGCAATTGCAATTCATCAATGCATTTCAAGGGTGGAGAGGGGGGTCAAAATGACCCCCCCCTGGACCCATGAAATGTACTTTTCAGCATAAGTTACAGACACACATGTCCTAAGGACATGTGTGTCTGTAACTTTACAGTTTAAAAAATGCATTTTTGTGCATTTTTAATCAATTTAGCAAATTACCACGAAGTTGAACTTCGTGGTAATTTGCACTTCCAATTTTGAAAATCGCATATTTTTCTGTAATGATGCATAGCATTTAAGAAATCGCACAATTGCGATTTCTTAAATGCTAACGCAATTTTTGAAATCGTAAAAAAGATGCGACTTCTAAAATGGCATGATGCATCCCAACAAGCACTTTTGCATTCGCAAACGGCCGATTTTAAGGAATCGCACCGTTTGCGACTACAAAAATGCTTGATGCATGTGGGCCATAGTGCCTAGAAGTGGTATGTGCTTAAATTAATGTTAGCATGTACCTACTGTGAATAAATGGTCAAAAGTTATTTTTAATGTATTAGGTTTAGCTGTTCCCATTGGAAATAATGGTAAATCAGATTAGATCACTATTCCTACATTATCCCCTGGGAAACAGCTACAAGAAAGTTCAAGACATTTTCCTCTTCTTAAAAAAAAGTTTATTGGTAAAGTCAGGTTTTTTTCTAACTAGTTAAGAAATATAATTTCCAGAAAAGTGTTATGTACTTACCTTAGCCACTATTGGCTAATTAGCCTAGAGCTGCAGCTGGCTGCCAGCCCAGCCTGCCTGTAATGAGGTGTGAAATTATTTTCAGGAGCCTCAGAATAAACGACTTTGATTGACAGGTCAGCCTAAATGGGCAGGGGTGACCTATTTGAGCCCGGCAAAATATTCAGGTTGGAGACTGTTGTCCCAGTAGTTTGCACAATAGAGTCCCATGCTGCAGCCAGGCCAGTCTTGGGCACATGTAAAATGTTTGTCCCCACTGAAAAGGATCAAACAGACCTAAATCACAATTCTGGTGTATACCCTGTCTTGTTATCGAAGGACACTTCTTTGCATTACTAGGTCTATCTAATTTTTCACTGTGGGTCCAGGGTCTGCTTCAATCACGATTTTAGCATTAGATGTAGGAGGACACTGGTAATTTCCATAGTAAACTCCCCTAAACACCCCTGTCTCAGGGCCAAGTTTAGTGTGGTTGAAGATTTTGACTATCTTGGATTTGCTGTGGGCCTATTTGCAGCTAAGCAGGTACGTCAGACCCTCAACATTTACTCCATTGGTCAGAGAGGTATCCCTCCCACAGGCTAGTGAAATTTTCAAAGCTAGACCCCCACACAGACTTCCTTGGAACACTGCTGGACCTATGAAAGGATAATAGGCAGACTGAACCTGCTGCTCTCAGCATCTGTGACATTTGAGGAGGACCTCAGTGGGTTGACCCCCTTCCACTCGAAATTCAAGGACAGAAAGAACTTCAAAGATCATAAACCTGACTTCAGGGGTTGCTCCAGGAAGAACAAAAAGCTGAAGAGGACATTCCTGTGAAGAAAGGATCCCAACTAATAGTAGCAACTCGACTGAGACTGGCCTTTGATATTGCTCTCTGTCTGACATGCTGAGAGTCCCTTAGGGTCTTCCCTTAAGGTCTTTTGGCCTTAGAAGTGCATTCCTGTTGTTGGGCACCAGATACAAATCTGGAAACGTTTTGAAAACTTTCCATCCAAAGCTTCAAAAGGACCTACAATCATGGACTGGATTTCAGTGGTGGTAGCACTTGTCGCTTCGCGACTTGATTATTGTAACGCCTTGTGCACCGGCATGAATAAGAGCCTGATACAGCGTCTTCAGACTGCCCAAAATGCGGCAGCCAAATTTGTTCTGGACGCTCCTAGATTAGCGTCAGCAACGGCAGCCAGGAAGGCCTTACACTGGCTTCCTATTGTATCGAGGATCATCTTTAAAATGCTCTGCCTGACTTACGGTGCACTCTCCGGTAAGGGTGCGGGGGTGTTAAGAAACTGCTGCTACCCTATGTACCTGGCAGAGACTTACGCTCCTCCACAAGGAGCCTGCTGGTGGTACCTCGCTTCCGTAGGAGTAAATGGGGCGGTAGGGCTTTCTCTTCAATTGCCCCTAAGTTATGGAATACCCTTCCTTGCGAAATTAAATCTCAGTCTTCCGTTTTGCTGTTTCGGAAAGCACTGAAAACATGGCTGTTTGCAAGGGCGTACCCGTAGTTACTGTTCATTTGTTTTCATGGATTTGCTGTTAGGCGCCTTGATGCCTTCGGGCTTAGTTGCGCGCTACAAGATTCTTTTCATTTCATTTTCATTCATTTCATTTCAGCTTCATCCGACATGGAGATCTCTGCACCTCCTGAAAAATTAGTAAGTGCCAAAAACTCCAGAGCGCCAGTGTGAACAACCTGCACCAGGTATCTGGCGTTCCATTCCCCTGCTACGGCTACAGTTACAGCAGCATCCTACACAGATAGAACTTTTTTCTCAAAAAGTTATAAAGTCTCTTTCTGTGTTGAGACTTAGAAGAAATTTCAACATATATGTTCAAAAAAATTACAAAATCCCTTTCTGGACTTAGAAACTTTTTTGAACTTCTTGACTTCCAGGTTTCTGCTTGAACAAGTCCACTTGGTATATCTGACCCGTACTCCATTGCAGTTGGCCTGAGGTTGCATCTCAGTCCTGGTCTACCACAACTAATGACTTACATTGCTTACTTTCTTTTCCCTGGTGCTTTTCAGTTTAATTATTTCAAAAATGATATCTCTAGCTTAAATACTTTACATGTTGACTTTAATTTGAGCCAGACTGCTTTGTTTCTCATTACTAAGGATTTAACACAGTTTTATTTGTGGCCTAACACCGCTTTTTAAATATGGTATCCTTTCACGCATGTATCTGCCTGAAAGGGGAGTGCAATGGGTGTTGATGTGGGTGTTCCACTGCAACACCCATTGCTTTTTAATGCTGTACCAGATTTACAAGGAGGTGTTAATCTGTGGTAGCGCCAAAAACCATGCAAGAGCAGGTGTTAGAATGGCAAAACAACGAGGAATGCTTTTACTTCTCCTTGTTTTTGCTTTTTCTATGTCTTCTGCAGAATATAGCACACATAAAAGAGCAAAATACCATTAATGATTGTTTATGTGCAGAAATGTATCCTTTCCTACACATAAACAATCATTAAATAAATACAATTTGCTACTTCTATGTATGTTGCATTCTGCAGCACACATAAAAGTAACATAGCCATACGGATTGTTTATGTGCAGAAAGGGACACCTTCCTGCATATAAACAATCATTCCCTGCAACACAGGCACTCTTGCACTATGGTGCATGGGTTCCTGCGTTGGCCCTAGGCAGCTAATTTTAGTGCCAGCACTTGGGAAAACACAGGGGTGTGCCGTATTTTAGGAAGTATGGTGAAGCCCTGCATTTTAAGAATGTCGGAGCATGGCACTGCCAAATTTGGCACAGTACCACGTTCCAACATTTTGTTTACATAACCCACATACTCTTTGGTAGGAGCAGGTTGGGAAAGTGAAGGGAAATAGGGGTAAAGATGATGCATAGAACATTTGGACAGCTTGTAACACAATTAGGGTGACCAACCGTCCGTAAATTTCACGGACAGTCCGTAATTTCGGCCGTCTGTCCGTGAAGGATTCTTTAACGGACGCCATTTGTCCGTCATTTTAACAGGGCACCGGTTGCCCCACCCTAAAGCCGGCACAGCTTGCACCCACCTCCCTTCTTCACTCCGATGCTGCACCAAAGCTCCTCAGATACTCAGCACGATGGAGAGGCACAGCGGGATGGCAACACTCACACCTCCAGCCCTTGATGAGCTGTTAAGAGGTGCTTCGAAGGTGACTGAGAGGAAGGGGCTGCAGGTTCAGGAGCAGTGACATCTATTCACATGCAAACAGCCCTGAATGCCCCATGTCTCTGCTATTTAGAGGGGGGCTCACACATTCCATTTCTACCCAGGGCCCCAAACATCCTAGACTCGGCCAGATTACACCCCCTGATTACACCGAGGCAGCATGTGCTTCTCTTCACCGAGCTTAATTACTGTCACTAAATTGTAAGCAAACCTCGGTTCTTCAAACATGCAGTCTATAATGTAATACAATAAAGAATTGGCACAATTGCACCCACACTGATTAACAAAGTATGGAGGACAATCAGTTCAATCAGTTCTCTTAGAGTATCTCCTGTAAGTACTGTACATCACAGTGGGGGATGGCATTTTGGAAGAGAGCCTGTCTTCTCGTTGTCTTGTGCAGGAGGGGGCGAGGAGCCCAAGATGATACTAGAATACTGCATGCCCACCCCGTGCCCACCCTGGTGGATCCTGTTCCCTCTCCTGTGATGGCTCCTGCCCTCCCCTCAGTGAGGGCTCCTGTCCCCCCATGTGGTGGCTCCAGTACACCCCCCCGCCCGTGATGGCTCCTGTCCCCCCATGTTGTGGCTCCAGTCCACCCCCGCCTGTGATGGCTCTTGTCCCCCCCTGTGGTGGATCCTTTCTCCGCCCTGGGTGGCTTCTGTCCCAGTCCTGAACGACCCCTGCAGCGAGGGTGAAGTTCTTGATGGGTCTCTTCTCAAAAGGGCTCCGCTCAAAATTATTATGGAAAGGTGGGCGAGTAAGTAAGTGAAGGGATGGGTGAATGGCTGGATGAATTAGTGAAAGGGTGAATGGATGAATGAAAGATTGAATAAATGGATAATGAGAGAGGATGTATGGATTGATGAGTGAGGGGAAAGATGGAGAGAAAATGTAAATAGCTGGATGTATGGGTGAAAGGGTAGTTGGATGATGGATGAGGGGAAAGATGGATGATGAGGGGAAGGATGGATGGATGGATGATGAGGTGAAGGATGGATGGATGGATGGATGATGAGGGGGTGGGTGAAAGGATGGATGATGAGGGGAAGGGTGGATGGATGGATGATGAGGGGGTGGGTGAAAGGATGGATGGATGATGAGGGAATGGATGGATGATGAGGGGGTGGGTGAAAGGATGGATGGATGATGCGGGGAAGGATGGATGGATGATGAGGGGAAGGATGGATGGATGATGAGTGGGTGGGTAGAAGGATGGATGGATGGATGATGAGGGAAAAGGATGGATGGATGATGAGGGAAAAGGATGGATGGATGATGAGGGGAAGGATGAATGGATGATGAGGGGAAGGACGGATGGATGATAGATGATGGGTCGGTGAAAGGATGGATGGATGGAGAGTGGGTGGGTGAAAGGATGGATGGATGGATGATGAGTGGGTGGGTGAAAGGATGGATGGATAATGAGTGGGTGGGTGAAAGGATGGATGGATGAGTGGGTGGGTGAAAGGATGGATCAGTGGATTGGATGGGGGGTGGGTGAAAGGATGGATGAGTGGGTGGGTGGATGGTGGGTGGGTGGATGGTTGGGTGGATGATGGGTGGGTAGGTGGATGAGTGAAATGATGGATGGATTGATGGATTGATAAGTGCAAGGGTGAATGAATGGACATATGAGTGAAAGGGTGGATGTAAGGATGGATGAGTGAGTGAAAGGGAGGGTAGATGGACAAAAGGAGGAATAGATGTGTGAAGGAGTGAAATGATAGATGGACGAGTGATAGGGTCAATGGATTGATTCATGAGTGGATGAGTAGATGGATGGGTGGGTGGGTGGATGGATGGAAGGAAGGATGGCTAAGTGAAAGGGTCGATGGAGAGAGAAAGGGAGGATGGACGGATGACTAAAAGAGTGGATGGGTGGAAGGACTAGTAAGTGAAAGGATGGCTGGATTGGTGAAAGGGTAAATGGCTGAATGGATGAGTGAATGGATGGATGGGATGAAGAGTGGATGGATAAGTGTACAGATGGATAGGGTGAAAGGGTGGATGGATGGATGGATAATGGAGGATGAGTGAAAGGATGGATGGGTTGATGGATGAGTGAAATGATAGATGGAAGGATACATGATGGATAGGTTTGCAAATGGTTGAATATGTTTGGAAATGGCTGGGCTTACTTATAAACTATTGCGCGACCTCTGATGTGTCTGTAAAACATACCTATTGTCCTGAAGTTTTGTCCTGAATTTTGACCTCCTGTCCTGAATTTTGACCCTTTGTCCTGAATTTTTACACTCACCGTCCTGAATTTGCACCAATGCCAGTTGGTCACCCTAAACACAATGTGCCTTTGTGCAAAATACTGTACATTTACCTAGTTTGCTGAAATTGCACCACATTGCTCTCCACCAAAACACCACTGAAAAGGAACAGTGTAACATCTTTGGATTAGTGGGCTAACAATTGGAAGATTTTGCTTTAAATACACCATTTGATAATTTTTTCACACGTTTCTTTCTACGAGACTCCGCCATCTCCCACCTTTGGGAGCCAGGTTTGCTTGTTTCAATCATTTGCTTATTGTAATTAAGACATTCGTTTATATCCATTGTCAGTTTTAAAATTCACATGTACCCTATCCCAATTAAAGGATAATACCAAGTAGCTGAATTTCAAACTGAATAAAAAATTGCAAATGCAGGCGGTTGGAATGAATAAAATAATTACAGATTTAAAAAGTGCACGGCTACTCTGAGGAGTGTCCCAGCGCTAGAAGGAGAGCCCAAGTGCACAGCCCCATACCGGAAGAATTACTTCTCCCCAGAGAAAAACCGAGCAAGCAGGTTGGTGCTTCAGCTTTTGTATGGTGGTTATGTCAAACATGCAAACAGTTCCCAGAGATGGTAACAAAAGTGCACCACTGCCTCAGCATGCATGCAATCAGACTCAAACGGGCACATGCATCATTGTAGGATTTTGCACTTCCTAAATTGCGAAAATTAAGGATTCGCAATTTAGGAATTGCAAAATCCTATGCATCAAGAAATCCTAAAAGTTTTTAGGATTTCTTAATTTTCAGAATTTGCGATTCCTTAATTGCGAATCGCAAATAAGGAATGGCATTACATTGATTCCTATGGGCCTAGAGGCCTATAGGAATCAATGCCGTTTTGCATTTCTTTTTTTGGGAATTCGCAATTTTTTGATGCATTGCAAGGGTGCAGAGGGGGGTCCAAAGGACATGTGTGTCTGCAACATGACACTTTCCAAAATGCATATTTGTGCTTTTTTAAAGATTTTCGCAAATTAACACGAGGGTCAACCTCGTGTTAATTTGCACTTCCTATTTCAAAATTGGCATTTTTAAAAAAATTGATGCATTGCATTTAAGGAATCGCACAAATGTGATTCCTTAAATGCATTCGCATTTTTAGGAATTACAAAAAAAACGAATTTTGAACAATTGTTTGATGCATCCCAAAAACGTATTTAGGAAGCGCAATTGCGATTCGCAATTAAGGAATCGCAATTTCCGAAAATTAAGAAATCCTAAAAACTTTTAGGATTTCTTGATGCATAGGATTTTGCAATTCCTAAATTGCGATTCCTTCATTTTCGCAATTTAGGAAGTGCAAAATCCTACAATGATGCATGTGGCCGATAAGGCCTGTGTATTAATCTGTATTATATTTATGTGGTTATGTTCTCCCTAGCTGCTCAGCTAGTGTGAATATGATGCATGGAATGTTGGTGTGATAGTCTTGAATGGAATGTTGGGGTGCCTAGATGCTTGAGTGTTCCAGTTGGAGTATGGGCTGAGCAGCAGGCAGACTGCTCTTGGTGGGGCTGCTTCTCATGAACTCAACAACTTGTAGCTTTAAGTAATAAATCATGAAACTACATCATGGCCATGGACTTCATTACTACAGCCTGTCTGACAAAGCCATTTATAGTTGTAAACTTATGTTTTCGGACAAAAAGTAGCGCTTTTTATATATATAAAGAACGCCTGCCAGGATTAAATGGTTGGCTAACTATGGATTGTCAGCCACGAGTACATAGGATTATGCAGTGGTAAATCTCATGCAAGGGGTGGGGAGTGAGGAGAATCGAAGCATAGTTTGTCTTGTACGTTTAATAACACACACTCTATTGACTCTGACCATCTTCCAACCAGGAAATGGAAAAGGTTGGATGATTATTTCAATAACCTGAATAACTCCCAGTGGAAGGGGAAACAGTCACCACCAGTTGTGGTGGGACTGTTGTTGAAAGGGTTTCCCTCCAGAATTTTTTTTTTCTCCATAATGGGCTGCATGAACAGTAGAAAATGTAGAAAACAGTATTTGGAACACAGTTACCTTTAAAAATCCGATGGTTCATTAAAAAGTACCCCTAGATAGCTGTGGCTGGTGCAGCTTTCCTGCCGTACTACTCATGAGTTTTCTGTATAGGGAAAAGTTATAAATCTGCAAACGAGGAATAACACATCTACAAGTGATGACTTACTATTATATTGTGTGAATCAGGCCCAGAGTATCTAATTTATGAGCTCAAAGAGGTAGCATATTTTGGGATAGCTGTCCCTAATGGGAAGACTTCAGCCAGATTCTGGGTGGTATACCACAGCGCATGAGTGCAATGCGGCAGGTTAGTATATTTACTATGATGTTCAATCAGACAAGTTATTTTTCCTAAATTGTAGTGTCATCTGGTGTATTAATATCCTTAGTACTGTGTGGTGGGTGAGTTTCTTGGAGTAAAGTGCGGTGTAGTTAGGGGCAGATCTACAAGGAAGTGCCCCAGCGTGGCACCGCAAGCCCTTTGGCTGCCCACGCTGCGGCACTTCCGAAGCACAGGAATGCGACATATTTACAAGAATATGTCGCATCTCTGTGCTTGCCCTTGTGCTAGCACACAAACTGCAGCCATGCGCTGGCGCAGGCACCCTTGCACCATGGTGCAAGGATGCCTTCATCGTGGGGCGATTGTTTTTGTGCAGGAGGGAGCACCTTCCTGCACAAAAACAATCACTATAGGCATTCTCCTCTTGTAAAGCGCACTACTTACCCGTGAGGGTCTCAAGGCGCTGGGGGGAGGGGAATGCTGCTACTGCTTGAAAAGCTAGGATTTGAGGAGTTTTCTGAAGGTAAGCAGGTCCTGGGTCTGCCGTAGGAGGATGGGGAGGGCGTTCCAGGTCTTGGCGGGGAGGTGGGAGAACGATCTGCCGCTGGAGGTTGCTCTTTGGATGCGGGGGACTGTGGCGAGGGCGAGGTCAGCGGAGCGGAGGTGGCGGTTTGGGGTGTGAAGCTGAGTCGGCAGTTGAGGTATGCTGGTCCAGTGTTGTGGAGTGCCTTGTGTGCGTGGGTGAGGGGCTTGAAGGTTATTCTCTTGTTGATGGGGAGCCAGTGAAGGTCTCTCAGGTGGGGTGTGATGTGGCTGCAGTGAGGGATGTTGAGGATCAAGGGTGCAGAGGCGTTATGGAATGCGTTGGAGTCATTTCAGAAGTTTGGCTGTGGCTCCTGCATAGAGGGCGTTTCCGTAGTCCAATCTACTGCTGACGAGGGCCTGAGTGACCGTTCTTGTTTTGGTGGGGATCCACCTGTAGATCTTGCAGAGCATGTGGTGGGTGTTGAAGCAGGAGGACGAGATGGCGTTGACCTGTTTAGTCATGGAAAGAGTGGAGTCTAGGATGACCCCTAAGTTGCGTGCGTGGTCGGTGGGTGATGGAGCTGTTCCCAGTGCGGTCGGCCACCAGGAGTCGTCCCAGGCCGAGGGGGTGGAGCGGAGGATGAGGACTTCCGTCTTGTCCGAGTTCAGCTTTAGTCAGTTGTTCTTCATCCACTCGGTGATGGCTTTCATTCCTTCGTGGAGGTTGGTTTTGGCAATGAGGGGGTCCTTGGTGAGGGAAAGGATCAGCTGGGTGTCATCGGCGTAGGGGATGATGCTGAGGTCGTGCACACGGGTGACGTGGGTGAGCGGTGCCATGTAAATATTGAACAATGTCAGGCTGAGGGTTGAGCCCTGGGGAACGCCGCAGATGATCTCGGTGGCTTTGGAGTGGAAGGGGGGGAGGCAAACATTCTGGGTTCTGCCGGAGAAGATGGAGGTGGTCCAGTCTAGAGCCTTGTCTTGGATCCCAGCGTCGTGAAGGCATGTGCGTAGGGTGCGGTGGCAGACGGTGTCAAAGGCGCTGACAGGTCTAGGAGGATGAGGGCCGATGAGGGTTTCTCCGTTGTTCAGCAGGGCCCTGATGTCATCGGTGGCGGCGATGAGGGCAGTTTTGGTGCTGTGGTTGCTGCGGAACCTGGACTGGGACGGGTCCAGGATGCTGTTCTCCTCGAGGTAGCGGGTCAGTTGTCTTCTCAATGATCCTCACCGGGAACGGGAGCAGGGAGATGGGCCGGAAGTTCTTGAGGTCCTTGGGGTCAGTCTTGTTTTTTTTTTAGTAAGGCATTGATCTCGGCCTGCTTCCAGCTCTCTGGGAAGGTCGCTGTCTCAATAGGAGATGTTGCTGGCTTTCCAGAGGTGGGGTGCGATGGTGGTGCTGGCTTTGTTAAAGATGTGGTGAGGGCATGGGTCTGACGGGGATCCAGAGCGGATGGTGTTCATGATTACGATGGTGTTGTCGTCGTTTATTTTGGTCCAGGAGAGCAGGGGATCGGTGCAGATGGTGGTCATGGGGACGGAGGTCTCAGTGGTTATCAGAACGGTCATGGCGTTGAAGCTGTTGTGGATGTCTGCGATCTTGTGATGGAAGAAGGTGGCCAGGGAGTCACACAGGTCCTGCGAAGGTGGGATGTTGTTGGTGTTGGAGCTGGGGTTGGAGAGTTCCTTCACAATGTTGAAGAGCTCTTTGCTGTTGTGTGCGTTAAGGTTTAAGTGGTCTTAGAAAGAGGCCCTTTTGCGGATCTGATGAGGTGATGGTGTCTGCGGGTTGCGTTCTTGTGGCCTGCGTAGCTGTCCAGTGTCTGCTCATGGTGCCATTTCTTTTTTAGCTTTGGGCAAATTTGCTTGGAGGCCTGGAGGTCTTCAGTGAACCAGCTGGCTTTCTTGCTGGTGTGTCTGTTGGGGGGTTTCTTGATCGGGGCTAGGGTGTTGGCGCAGTCGTCGATCCATTGTCTGAGGTTGCAGGGGGCGGAGTCGGGGTCGGTGGGGTTGGCGGATGGGCTCTGGGTGAGGGTGGGTGTTAGTTGGTCTTCGGTGACTTTGCTCCAGCAGCAGCGGGGGATCTGTTGGGTGCAGTGGTGCGTGGGGGGTTTCGGAAGGTGAAGTGGATGGCGCGATGGTCGGTCTGATGGAGCGAGATAGAAAACAAAATTTTGTTTAAACTCGCAAAGTCACATTTCCATAACATGAATAAAATTATTAATGATTTGTGATATGTCGTGCTAATACAACTTAGATTAAACTTTACACGTGGGGGGACTAACATGTGTGCTCATAAACGTGCATATTTGTTGCATCTTTTTGTTCGTGCAAAATAATAAAATAATTTATTGTTTTCGTTTTTGTCATTACTAACTGCTGCAAACTTAAAATAAGCATGTGCTTGTTTTGCTTTTCCTTGTCTGTGTGATATCATTTCTACTATTCTAGATGCATATGGGTCTCATAGAAAAACGGAGACTGGTAAATATAAACGCTGCTTTATTTGTTTGCATTGGCTAGGTAACATTTTGATTAATCGGGTGGGTTAATTAATTAGTATACCATGGGGTGGATACAGAATATACTTTATTTCTTACATTAATACTTTTCTTGTGTTTGTTTTATACTAGAAATCATAAGTTGCCTGCTTTTGAGGCCTAGCTATTTGAGCCGCAGAAAAAGAGCTGATCTATAATTCTGCAGAGGTCACGAGACGCCCATTCTGAATTAAAACGTTTATTGAAGCTGCATTCACAAAGCAAAAACTGATGAGCTGACATCATTCTGTCGGACATGGCCAAGGTCGAAAGTGAACTTTTTGTCAGTCCTTAACTTGGCATCCGCGGAAGTTGCACTGAAAGGCTATGGAAGCTGCGAAGATGACTTAATACAAAGTTGCAATCGCAGGAAGCTTCTGGTTTCACGTGGAAGAGACAATGGTCTTTGTAAGACATGATTTTGTGGAACTTTTTAAGAATCGGGTGACATGTCACTTGTCACTCTCAGCCAATGGGACGTCGTAGATTTCTGAAAACTTTCCTTTGCTAGTTTAGTTAGCGTAGAAAGGTATAAAAAGTCATACCCTTAGGGTTGGGCTGGCTGCTGCTTTCTGACTTTCCGATGAGGGTGATGTGCTGTTGGACTTTGCGTGGAGCACGTAAGAATCCTCAAAGATCTTTACTTTAATTTCTGTCTATTTAGCTGAGTTAGGGAAATAGGTTTTAGAAATGTTAAACTTTATATAATTTCTTTAAATTGATTCAATTGCTTAAATTGTATTTTTCTCATATTCCTTACCATCATGCTTGCTTTATTGCAAATAAAATTCATTTATAAAACTTACAACATATATACCATAATTTAGAAAATAAAATCTTACTTTTGACAAACAAGCTGGTCTTGATTATTCAGAAGTATAGGTTACCTTTAGCTAGATCACGTCGCCTATGGTGGTCGTTTAAATGGTTGGGTTTTATTCTAATGACAATATTCTTTCTGCAAATGTATAAATATGTATATAGGGTGTAGATAATGTGTATATAGATTTATTCTGACCACCTGATTCAGTAGGCCCAAAAATATATCAGGTTCATAAATGGGTCCATATTTAGTATAGAATTTTGTTTATAGGTTATGAAGTTGGGTAGCGTAGTTTATGATATATTTTCTATAGCCCGCTGGATCAATTCTCTGGTAGCAGAAATTGATGGTTGCTAAGAGGTAACCAAGGTAATATGTTGGTTGTTAAGGGTTACGTCATGGTATGGAAATAGGATCGATGTTTTAACACATGTTAAGTTCGTTTTTCGTGCCTATCTGTAAGCTATACCGGTATAGATTGTGTGGCGAGAAATTAGTCACGCAAGCCATCTGTTCAGTTTGTAGTGATATCGCCGAGTATCACAAGAGGTATCGCCGTGTACCATAGTGTTGTCGCCGAGCAGCACAGTTTTAGGGCTAGGTCTGAATCTTGTATAGTGAGGATTTTCTAAGAAATCAAAGCAGCATGAGAATAGGGACAAAGCGCCTTCCATAAAACTCACTGTAATGAGAGTATTGGTTATATCCGAGCTTGAGTGAAGGGTAAAATTAACGTCGGTGCATGATTATCTATAAACAGGTTAGAGTCCTGTACGGGTACATGTTTCATATCTATAAACAGGTGAGAGCCCTGTATGGATAACGTTGTTATTTTGCTAACGGTGCATGAATTCTATAAACAGGTGAGAGTCCTGTACGGATTTCATGTGTGTTTGAATTTAGGGAATTTTCCGTGTAAAAGTGCGAGTTTGAATTGTATTTTATGTTCAAGTGGAACTCTTAGAACTTTCACTTCGCGGTGGGTTCAGAGCAAAGCGAGTTCATAATTATACGTGTTAGAAGGGTGGGGTAAGGTTACTCTACTGACAATTGAATATTATCCTTAGTGTGAATAGCGCCGTCTATTCCGAAGTGTGGATACTTGAATGTATGTAAACTATCCTAAATAGTGAAACGAACAGATGTTGTCTTTACAGTCATTGTTAAGAATTAATTTACACTGAAAAGTGTCCTTAAAATGGCGCTGTGAAAAGATTTTGTGAAGGAGGGGTAAGCGCCAGGAGTGAGAAGCGAGAAACCGCAGCTGCTGTGTACGTCACAGAGCCGCGCTGGGATTGGGTGACCTACGTCACAAGCTGTATTCTGATTGGCTCCTGAGTCTCTGACGGCCTGTGAGCTGATTGGTCATTCGGAAAATCTCCAAATTTATTGGTCAAGCTGAAAAGTGACGTAGCTCAACTGCCATTGGCTTGTTGGTGTGTTTCGCGCACGGATTGGTTGTTTTGCGGAACATCCCGGAAATATTTTACGAACGATTTTGTGAATTAAATTTAACTTTTAAAAATGAGTTATCATTTTAAACATGTTGAGAAAAAGACAACATTATTTCAGAAATTTAAAAATGTATTTTCACCCGACAAGAAAATCGAAACGCGAGGTGGTAAACTACTTCATAAGTATAAAACACCTGCAGCGTACATGGAAGGTGAATACGGATATCATACTGTCTTATGGTTTGACAGTTGGAAACGTTATACTAAAAACGATGGTGTTTTGGCTTGGCCTGATGATGGTTCATTTAATGTAAGAGTTTTAAGAAATTTACGAGAGAAAATGAATGCTCTTGTTCCAAAACCGAGACCAACTCAATTTGAAGCTTTAGTTGAGTGGGAAGACGAGATGTATCAGTTACAAAGAGAAGCTAGTGGAATTAAAAGACCTTCTAAAAATCCATCATGGAAAAGAGAAACTCATGAAGATAGATTGCGAATGTGGAGACAGGGAAATATGAGTGAAGGATTGTATTTAATTCATGAAATGGTAATGGGTTCTCCTACAGGGAAATCTATGGAAAGTGAATCTGAGGATGCAGTTATGGAAGAAATATATACAACTGCTAGAAAGAAACAGCCTAATCAGCCTTTGAGACCTCCTAGATCATGGTCTACTCCGGTGGTTTCTACTGAAACTTCACCGAGTGCACCTCCAATTAGTGAAGCTCCTAAACTTTATCCAAATAATAGTGAAATCACTGAAACTCCTAGAAGATCAGAATTTGAGAATGCTCGAAATGAAGGCAGACATTTTTCAATGACTCCAAGAGCAAGGGAACCTCCAAAAGATTATGCAAGAGAGACAAGAAATGTTGAGGATGATGATTATAATGAATATTTAAAGTCTAAAGAAGAATTAATTAAAAGAATGACAAAAGGCATGGAAGCTGTCACAGTTCCAGTAACAATAGGTCCTGTTCAGCCTGTATTTGATCAAAGAGATACAAACAAAAATGGATTAACTATTCCTTTAAATACAGAAATTCAAAAGCCTGCTGAAAAATTTTATTCAGACTTAACTGAATTAAACACTTCTAGATCGAGAATGCCTGATTTAACCTTTAATGAGGATTTATCTCCAAAAACACCAATGGGTGCTATGTCAGATGTAGGAAGTCCCGAAGTTAGGGTAACCACACCAAAACTTGATGTGGCCAAATTAAAAGCGAATATTGAAGAATTAATAATTGGAACAATTGGCCCAGATAGTTTAAATTACTATCGGGATGATGAACTACTATTCATTTGCAAAAGTATTCAGTGGAAAACGAAGAATAAATATGATCAATTAGAGGATCTAGCTGCAGAACTTGAAATCGATGTAAGTAAACAAAAGAATTTTGCAAAACATTACAGATTAGATTTTTCAGAAAGTGACATTGAGAGTTTGAACTCAATGGGAAGAATAGTTCACATTAAAGATTTGATTGTCTATATCAAAAAGCTAGGAGAACTGAACAAATGGAGAGTGAAATGGACCAAAAGGAAAGAAGATGAAAGATTGGAAAGATTGTCAAAACAATTTCCAATGAGAGAAGTTGCAGGTGGAGGATATGTTCATGTCCCATGGTCAAGACAGGACATTCTGTTATTCACAAATGACTTTCCAAAATTAAGAGAGAAACCTGTTGAGTGGTACAGGCAAGTCGATAGATTTATCAAAGTGTCAAAAGTTCTGTGGATTGATTTAGATGGATTTTTTGACATTGTAGTTCCATCTGATCTTTGGACAGAATGTAAAATAACTATTAGTTGGCCAAAAGCAGAACCTGAACGAATTAAAGAAACAGGTGCCCCAAATCCACTTGTAATGGACTTTTACGAGAAAGTAATTGTTTGGATGAAAAACAAAATTCCACCCAAAGAAGTTGATTGGGTTAAAATAGAAAGAACAGAACAGGAAACAAAAGAATCAGTTCATTCTTTTTATGAAAGACTATTGTTAATCTTTAAACAATACAGTGGTTATGAAAAATTAGATGAAAAAGACATGAGTCATTTTATCTATAGATTTGTTTATGGACTAAAACCTGAAATTGCAGAAATGATCAGAACTAGTATTGTCGGATGGCAAGCACTATCTGTAGATGATATACTAAGAAAAGCAAAATATTGTAGCGATGAATTAGAAGTAAAACAGAAGAAGCTGAAGGAGAAAGCCATGTGGGCTCAGGTAAAGGTGGCTGAGCAACAGATTGGCAGCATGGGAAATAAGAACACTAATTTTGTTCAAACTGGAAATACAAACCAAATACAAGGAAAGTTTAAAGGTAATAATTTCCCAAAGAAATTTAGCCCAAAGATAGAAGAGCTGAAACAAAGATTACCTTGTTTTAATTGTGGCGAAATTGGACATTGGAGGGACGAGTGTCCTCATCCTCCTAGAAACTCAAAGAATCCCTTATTGAATCCACAGATGCAGAATGGTGTTAACCTGCAGCAACAGCTACAGATGCAACAGGGGTTAAATGAATTTAATATTCAGCGACAGTTACAACAACAGCAACAACAACAGGTGAATAATCGTCAAGACCAATTGCCACAACCACCTTTTCCGAATTGTGGGGGAGTTCAAAAATATAATCCAAACGTGGGATTTCAGGGATGTGAACAGGTAATAAAACCACAAAAACAGCAAAAGCAGCAAAAGGTTCAGATGCAAAATGCTTCACAACAATTTTTATTAACAGAAAGTCAAGACAGTGATTCTGATGATTATTGCTGACGGTGCCCGAGAGAGGAGGAAGAGTGTGTTGTTGGAGCCACTCTTGAGGTTGACCAGTCTGGTCCTTATGTAAACGGGAAAGTTAATGATGTAGACATCACTTTTCTAGTGGACACTGGTGCTACCCGTTCTACTGTTAGATCAGTGGAAATTGAAAACCTACCTCTCTCTGGGGATACCATCCAAGTTGTGGGAGTAAGTAATCAGCAAATTAAAACAGATTTAACAGATCCAGTACCAGTTGAAATTGGAAATTACAGAGACAAACACAGATTTGTGGTTTGTAACAGTAGTCCAGTAAATCTATTAGGCAGAGACATCCTATGTAAAATGAATTGCAGAATATATTGTTCTCCTGAAGGAGTTGAGTTACAAACAATGGAGGAAGATGGTTTGTACAGAATGACAATGATGATGATGGAAGCAGAAGAAACAAAATTGTTTCCTGCATTTGAAGAAAAGGATTTACCTGATGAGTTAAAAGAAACAGTGAAATCTGAAATATGGGATTTTAGTGGGAATGAGATGGGTCTGATGAAAAACGTAGATCCTGTAAAAATAGCATTAAAACAGGGAATAGAATTTCCAAACACTCCACAGTATAAAATGAAAACAGAGACAATTGAAGGTATTACACCTATAATTGAAAAATTAATCAAGCAAGGTGTATTAAAGGAAATGAAGAGTAGCTCTTGTAATTCACCAATTATGGGAGTTAAAAAGTCTAACGGAACATTTAGGATCGTACAAGATTTGAGAAAGGTTAATCAAATTGTCATTCCATGTTGTCCTGTGGTTCCAAATCCAGCAGTAATTCTATTTCAGATTCCACATGATGCTGAATGGTATACAGTTATTGACCTTTGCAATGCATTCTTTACTGTTCCCTTACACCCAGACAGTTATGAAATCTTTGCTTTCAGATTCCAAGGTAAGACGCTTGGATGGACAAGAATCCCTCAGGGCTATACTGAAAGTCCTTCAATCTTTAACGAACTGTTAAAAAGATCATTAGAAGATTTAGACTTACCAGGTAGGTCTACGCTAGTGCAGTATATTGATGATTTGTTAATAGCTGCAAAGACAAGAGAAAATTGTGTAACAGACACAATAATTCTGTTAAATCGCCTTGCAGAAGAAGGACATAAAGTGTCCCCAGCAAAACTACAGTTTTGCAAACAAGAAGTAAAATATCTTGGTCACAGAATTGCAAAAGGAAAAAGACAAGTAACAATAGAGAGAATAAAAATGATTCAAGCAATGTTACCGCCAAGAACACAAAGACAGGTCAGAATGTTCCTGGGAATGGTAGGTTACTGTCGACAATGGATAAGTGGATTTTCAGTAATTGCAAAACCACTACAAAGACTGACCAAATCAGATGTAAAAGATCCAATTATTCTCAATGATGCTGAGATGGAATCTTTTGAGAACCTGAAAAAGAGCTTATGTCAAGCTCCTGCTTTGGGTATGCCAAATTATGAGAAAGATTTTGAACTGTATTGCAGTGAGAGAGAAGGATGTGCATTATCTGTATTAATACAGAGACATGGAAATCTAAAGAAACCCATTGCATACTTCTCTGCAGTTCTTGATCCAATTGCAAAAGCATTACCAGGTTGTTTGAAAGCAGTTGCAGCTACAAGTATCAGCCTCGAACAAAGTGAAGGAATCATTATGGGATTTCCTGTGAAAGTTTTTGTGCCTCATTCGGTTGAAATATTACTGACAAGAGGTAAGACTCAACATTTAACAAGTAGCAGATTGACAAAATATGAGAAAATCATACTGGGAGCAGATAATGTTTCGATTTCAAGATGTTTGAATCTGAATCCTTCTACATTACTGCCTGATTCTGAAATTGTTGATGACATTGAAACTGAACATGAATGTTTAGATGTCATGGAATTCTGCACAAAACCAAGAAAAGACATAAAAGACAGACCTTTGTCTGAATCGGATTTTGTCTACTTTGTAGATGGCTCATGCTTAAGATCCGAAGGAGGTGTCTTAAAAGCTTCATACTCAGTTTGTACAGTCGAAGATGTTGAAGAAGCATCATGTCTTGAAGGAGTTCGTTCAGCACAAGTGGCTGAATTGATTGCTTTAATTCGTGCATGTGAAATATCAAAAGATATTAGAGTTACCATCATTACTGATAGTCAGTATGGATACGGAGTTGTGCATGATTATGGACAACTCTGGTCACAGAGAGGATACATGACATCAACAGGATCCCCAATTAAAAATGCAGTTTTCATTAGAAGATTAATTGAAGCAATACAATTGCCAAAAGAAATTGCCATAGTCAAGTGTGCAGCGCACACTAGAGGAACTGATTATATTTCCAAGGGAAATGCCTTCGCAGACGAAACAGCAAAGTACTGCGCAAGGAAAAATTATTCTTACAATCGGAATAGAAGTACAGAAACTGATTCAAATTCATTAATGCTAACAACTGTTGTAGAAACATGGAATGAGATTAGAGATTTACAAAACGAAGCAGAAGATGATGAAAAAGACCTATGGTTAAGATCAGATTGTAGACCACGTGATGAAGATGGAGTGTGGGTTTACAAAGATGGCAGAATAGTCTTACCAAATTGCATGATTTCTGACATGGCCAGATTATATCATGGTCCTGCACATTTAGGAAGAGATTCTATGGTCAGACTTTTTAGAGAAACATGGTTCAATACCAAATTTAGAACCATTGCAGAATCTTTTTGTCAAAGGTGTTTATCATGCCAACAAATGAATCCAAACAGAAAATCAGTGGTGGGGACAGGAATAATTGGTCGAGAGGGTGGTCCCTTTACCAGGTTACAAATAGATTTCATTGAAATGCCCTTACACAACTGTTTGAAATATGTACTTGTAATTGTATGCTTATTCTCAAGATGGGTAGAAGCTTTCCCTACACGACATTGTGATTCAATTACAGTGGCAAAACTAATGTTCAGAGAAATCATTCCAAGGTACGGTTTTCCAGTCACTATTGAGAGTGATGGAGGAAGTCATTTTGATAACAAACTGTTGAAGTTAATTTGTGAAGCTATGAGCATTGAGCAGAAAATACACTGTGCATACAGACCAGAGGCATCAGGTGTAGTCGAACAAATAAATGGAACTATCAAAAACAGAATTGGAAAAATGTGTCTAGAGACAGGAGTTAAGTGGACTGATGCTCTTCCACTTGTTTTGATGTCATTAAGAAGTACACCAGATAAAAAGACAGGTCTGAGTCCTCATGAAATTTTAATGGGAAGAGTTATGAGGCAAGCTTTTGTACCTGTAGGTAAACTGTTGAGCATAAATGACAGTGCAATTTTGGATTACTGTAAAAGGTTATCTGATATGGTAACTTCTGTGTCTAATCAGGTGGGAACTGAAGCTCAATCAAATGACAAAGTTTTGACACATGATCTGAGACCTGGAGACTGGGTCAGAACGAAAGTACATCGGAGGAGGAATTGTCTATCTCCTAGATGGCAGAAACCTAGGCAGGTAATCTTGATCACTACTAATGCTTTAAAGTGCAGAGGATTGAAGCGCTGGATTCATCCAAGTCATACTATTCCAATACCAACACCTGAGAATTCTGATGTTGAAAGTGATACCACAGATGATTCTGATTCTGAAGCAGAAGACAGAACAGAAGGTGAAGTAATTCCAGATTCTGAAGATCGACAAGAAAGTCGACATCTGGAAACTGTGCCAGTGAATGGAAATCTGACAAGAAAAGACTTAGAAATAATTGAAATAGATTCTGAAGGTGAAGAGAATCTGTTAAAAGGAAAGATAACTGAGGATTCAGTTGTCTATATTGAAGACAAAGAAGCTGAACCGAAGGAAGTTTCAGACCAGGAGAGTATCGAAAGGCAGAGAACAAGCTCTGAAGTAAGGAATAGAAATCCAAAATCTGGGAAGCTAGAGGTAATTGAGGAAGAGGAGGAGAACGAATTACCGAGTACCAGTGATGGAAGACAAAGTGAAGTTCCTGAAGGAGTGAAATTGCCGAATAGAGAAGTTCCTGAGTCAATTGAAATTTCAGATTACGAAACTGAAGAAAGTGACGTGGAAGGTGGAAGTGAAAACGGAAAGAAAAGGACTTGGAAATCAGAATCAAATAATTCTGAACCAAAGAAAAAGTACGTGAGAAAAGCAGACTACTGGCCTGGTGGAAGATTGAGAGTCAGATTGATCAAAAAGCCAATAGAACAAGTTGAAGAAATAAGTAGTCAAAAGAGTCCAGGAAAAGAAATTGGAGTTGGAAGAAAAATTGAGGTGATATCGAGAAAAGGAAAGAGAATAATTAGACCAAACCAGAAATACAAGTCTCCTGAGTGGACTTACTTAGTAATTCCACCTGTTATTGACATATATGATAGTAGTGAAGAAGAAAATGAAATCCAAGAAATTAGTGACAATGATTGAAGTACAAAATTATTAAATTGGCAAAAGGCTGAAGAAATCCTGTTAGTTGACACAAGGTCGAAGAAAAACTGTTTAGTTGAAGAAAACTTATGTATGACATAAGGTCGAAGAAATCTTGTTTAG
Source organism: Lissotriton helveticus (assembly GCF_964261635.1). Taxonomy (NCBI): domain Eukaryota; kingdom Metazoa; phylum Chordata; class Amphibia; order Caudata; family Salamandridae; genus Lissotriton; species Lissotriton helveticus. The sequence goes on from NC_136067.1 coordinate 1,885,591,502, forward strand.
GGTCATAAAAGAAAAATATATTTTAAAAGGGGGGTGTATATAAATTTTAAAATTTATTTTTATTTTTTGAGGCTAAAACTAACCTAAAAATGCCTTACGTTAAGGAGAGCACTTCAAAATGTTCTGTTTTTAAAAGATGTTGTAAGATGACTCTGGTATGTCTGCTCATTTTAGTTCTGCTCTGGTTGATACTAGCTGTGATTATCCCTTTGGAAATGAATAGAGAATTACACAAAGTTAACATAACAAGCAAAGCTCTGGTTAGCCAAACTAAACATAGTGCATCTGCGAAAGTTATTGATCATCAGCCTAACATTCATCAAGATAAATCAATAGGTGACTTTTCAAGCAATACATTCACTAAGCTTTTGAGTGAATATGTCAAGGTAATGGATGCAAAAGACTGTTATGTATGTGTTAAGTTACCTGCTTCTGTTTCTGAGGGAGTAACATATAATATGCTTCCTCTCACTTATGCTGTTACATGTAGTGTATTAACTAGTTTATTTTATCAAACTGGTCGTTTAGAATATTATTATTCAAATTATGATGAAATTTTTGCTAATGTTAAGATTGATAATGCTTTAAATAAGCATAAGAAAGCAAAACAATTGAGAGAATATTTCCTTGTTACTAACGAACTCACTTATGAGTATGCTTACAAGAATAATCTAACATGTAAATTAAGTGCTGAAGGAAAGAAATTCTTGAATATGGTTGAGGAGAGAAGAGCAATTTATAAGAGAAATGAATTAGTCAAGCAGACTAAGTCATCCTTCTGGCAAAAAGAGGATGAGAAATTAAATGGCAAAATGCTTGAAAATATTGCAATTCACATAGACAAGCCTGTTAGTGGAAAGCTTTGCATTAGAAGAGATAACACACTTTTTGATAATTATTTTGTAGGTGCAAGCAACTGTGAAGATACTTATCTGATAATGGGAGGTTGGGGATTTAAAGGTGGAAAAGATCCTATCTTTCCTGGAATTTATTTTGTTTGTGGTGACAAGGCTTACTATAACCTTCCAGACCATTGGTATGGAACTTGTTATGTGGGAATTGTTTTTCCTAAAGTGTTTCATGTTGACAGAGATTCAGAAGGATTGTTTAAAATTCATAATTATGTAAATAGAGCTAAAAGAGAAACTTTTACTGAAGTTCTGGGAGATATTTTTCAAGCTGTAATACCTTTTGTTGGTATAACCCTAAATGCAGGAAGAATTAGAAAATTGTCCACTATAGTTGATAGATTATCAACTGACACTGCTGATGGGTTTCAATTAGTGAATGTTGAAGTTATTGCAATTAGATCCATGGTAATTCAAGATCGTCTTGCTTTAGACATACTCCTAGCGAAAGAGGGAGGAGTCTGTGGCATTTTACACGTCCAACATTGCTGTACATATATACCTGATGAAAGTAAGAATATTGAAATGTATATTAAGAATATTACACAAATGCATTCAGAGATAATTCCTTTAGAAGAAGAAGATTTTACAGGGAAACTTTCAAAAAGGTTTCAAGCAATTAAAAACTGGTTTCATAATATCGGAAGTTCAATTCTTGGCAAGATTCTGGCACCTTTGATTATAATAGTATTCATTTTTATTTTGACTAAAGTAGGTTGTTTGTTACATAAAAGAAAGAAGCATATGAAGGAAAAGAAGAGAATCTATAAACTCAGAAAAGAAGAGGAAAGGGAGATCGAGTTGCAGGAGTTACATAGAGAGCGTCATGTTAATTGCAAAGATTATGCTGAAACAGATTTTTAGGTTTACTAATACAAATGAATTTGAATCGATTTCTTAAAATTTAAATTACCAAAAATTTGAGTGCTGGTGTGGTGATTTGTTAATCACCAAATGAGGGAGTTGATGGAGCGAGATAGAAAACAAAATTTTGTTTAAACTCGCAAAGTCACATTTCCATAACATGAATAAAATTATTAATGATTTGTGATATGTCGTGCTAATACAACTTAGATTAAACTTTACACGTGGGGGGACTAACATGTGTGCTCATAAACGTGCATATTTGTTGCATCTTTTTGTTCGTGCAAAATAATAAAATAATTTATTGTTTTCGTTTTTGTCATTACTAACTGCTGCAAACTTAAAATAAGCATGTGCTTGTTTTGCTTTTCCTTGTCTGTGTGATATCATTTCTACTATTCTAGATGCATATGGGTCTCATAGAAAAACGGAGACTGGTAAATATAAACGCTGCTTTATTTGTTTGCATTGGCTAGGTAACATTTTGATTAATCGGGTGGGTTAATTAATTAGTATACCATGGGGTGGATACAGAATATACTTTATTTCTTACATTAATACTTTTCTTGTGTTTGTTTTATACTAGAAATCATAAGTTGCCTGCTTTTGAGGCCTAGCTATTTGAGCCGCAGAAAAAGAGCTGATCTATAATTCTGCAGAGGTCACGAGACGCCCATTCTGAATTAAAACGTTTATTGAAGCTGCATTCACAAAGCAAAAACTGATGAGCTGACATCATTCTGTCGGACATGGCCAAGGTCGAAAGTGAACTTTTTGTCAGTCCTTAACTTGGCATCCGCGGAAGTTGCACTGAAAGGCTATGGAAGCTGCGAAGATGACTTAATACAAAGTTGCAATCGCAGGAAGCTTCTGGTTTCACGTGGAAGAGACAATGGTCTTTGTAAGACATGATTTTGTGGAACTTTTTAAGAATCGGGTGACATGTCACTTGTCACTCTCAGCCAATGGGACGTCGTAGATTTCTGAAAACTTTCCTTTGCTAGTTTAGTTAGCGTAGAAAGGTATAAAAAGTCATACCCTTAGGGTTGGGCTGGCTGCTGCTTTCTGACTTTCCGATGAGGGTGATGTGCTGTTGGACTTTGCGTGGAGCACGTAAGAATCCTCAAAGATCTTTACTTTAATTTCTGTCTATTTAGCTGAGTTAGGGAAATAGGTTTTAGAAATGTTAAACTTTATATAATTTCTTTAAATTGATTCAATTGCTTAAATTGTATTTTTCTCATATTCCTTACCATCATGCTTGCTTTATTGCAAATAAAATTCATTTATAAAACTTACAACATATATACCATAATTTAGAAAATAAAATCTTACTTTTGACAAACAAGCTGGTCTTGATTATTCAGAAGTATAGGTTACCTTTAGCTAGATCACGTCGCCTATGGTGGTCGTTTAAATGGTTGGGTTTTATTCTAATGACAATATTCTTTCTGCAAATGTATAAATATGTATATAGGGTGTAGATAATGTGTATATAGATTTATTCTGACCACCTGATTCAGTAGGCCCAAAAATATATCAGGTTCATAAATGGGTCCATATTTAGTATAGAATTTTGTTTATAGGTTATGAAGTTGGGTAGCGTAGTTTATGATATATTTTCTATAGCCCGCTGGATCAGGTCCAGTAGAGTTCGGTGGTGTGGTTGAAGGTAAACAACGTTTACCACAAATTTTTTACAACGCGGTACCTTTACCACGCGGCCGTTACAACGCAAGTCGTTACCACGACTTGCGCTGGAGGGCGCTGTGGGATAAGGAATTGTATAAATTTATATTCCAACACCTTCCCTAGTATCCACGGGGACTGGTGTTGGAATATAAAATTATAAAAATCCTAAATCCGCGCCCTCCAACGCAAGTCGTGGTAACGACTTGGGTTGTAGAGGCCGCGTGGTAAAGGTATGCGTTGTTACAACCTGCGTTGTAACAACGTACATCCGTGGTTGAAGTATACGTGGGAGCTTGCAGAGAAGATGGGGTCGAGCGTGTGGCCTGCGGCGTGGGTGGGCGTTGTGACGAGTTGTTTGAGTCAGAGGTTGGCGAGGTTGGCGATCAGGGTGGTGGAGTTGTGGTTGTTGTTGTTCTCAAATTGGAAGTTCAGATCCCCGAGAAGGATGTAGTCTGTGGAGGTGAGGGCATGTGTACTGACAAGGTCAGCAAAGGAGTCCCTGAACTGTGGTCGGGGTATGGGGGGTCTGTAGACAAGGGTTCCTCTGAGGGTGGTGTTGGGATCAGTGTGGATCTGGACGCGCAGATGTTCGGCGGTGCTGAGGGTGTCGTCGGTGTTGGTCAGGACTCTGAGAGTGTTCCTGTGGACGATGGCGATTCCTCCTCCTACTCTGTTGGTGCGGTCCCTGCGGGTCCTCTTGTAGCCATCTGGGATGGCTATGGCAATGTCGGGTGCCGAGGAGGGGTTCAGCCAGTTCTCCGTTAGGAAAGCGACGACTGGAGAGGTTGAGCAGAGTATGTCCCAGAGTTGAACCGCGTTTTTGCGGGCGGAGTGGGTGTTGAGAAGGGTGCATCTGAGGTAGTTGGGTTCTTTCCTGGTGGGTGGCTTGGCGGGTCGGATGCTGGTGAAACTGCAGTGCCAGCAGAAGAAGGGTCCTTGGGTGTTCTTTGGAGCGGCCAGTAAGCAGGTGTGAGATCGTCCGATGTTGAGTGCGTGGAAGGTGCTGGCAATCGTAGCGTTGTCAGTGTCTTGGAGGTTGCGGGGGCCAGGGGTTCTGGTGCTGGGCGCGGTCCTGGCGCGGATGGGCGCAGACGGGTTTTGCCTTAGGCGCGCCTGTTAGCAGCAGAGGCAGCTGGGCTAAGGGCACGGGCACACAGGCGGTGCTGTGCGGCGTGGGGAGCGACCTGCCAGAGGGTCAAGGGTCGCTCTCCTCACCGCGCAGCGGCTGCCACAAGAAGGGGAGGTAGGAGGCAGGAGCATCTGGGAGGTGGGAGCAGGTGAATGAGAGAGCGGGGGGGACAGGGCCACAGGGGACGCAGCGGCGGGAAACAGGAGTGAAGAACAGTGAGGCATACAGAAGCAAAAACAATGGGCAAAAGGAAAATGCATGCTGTAGAATGCAGCATGCATTGAAAGATTCAAAAACGAAGAGAAATGAAAACATTTCTCCTCGTTGCGCCTCACTACGCATAGCAATCAGACGCATCTTCAGATTTACGATTTCTCGTAATTATGGAAATGTGTCTTGATCCATGTGTGTTGCGTGGGAACACCCACGGCAACACCCATGGAACACCCCTTCAACGCAAAGTGCTTTGTGTGAAAGGGCCTTATTTACAAGGAGAGGAAATGTCACATAGGGTGGCTTTTCCTCTCCATGTAAATATGTAGGAGCCCCCTGCGCCACCAGTATGTCATGAAAAGTGACTTACTGGTGGTGCAGGGAGCTTGTAAATCTGCCCCTCAGTTCTAACAGCATTATGTAGTGCAGTGTGGCTGATTCTGGTTCCTATGATGCAGTATTGAATTGTGTTAATTTTGAGTAGTGCCCCAAGAATGCATTGCAATGTAGTTGATTACTGCCTCTAAGGTTCAATTAGGAGTGGTGGTTTTCATGTCAATGGGACGATATACAGTGTAATAGGTCAGTGTCCTCAAGATGTGGCGCTTTGTAATAGGTTAGTTTTCCTAGGAGACAGTGCAAAATGTGGTGTGTGTTCTTTGGGTGAAATGCACTTCACAGGGTAAAGAGATGTTTGGTAGCTTAATATGCATGGAGTGTGGGGGGTTTGTACATCTAAGATTCGGTGCAGTGTGATGGTTCAATGCCCCAAGAATGTTGTGCAGTTGGGGTATGCTTGCATACTTATGGTGAAGTCTGGTAGTTATTGTTTCTTAGATAAAGGTTAAATGCGTGTGCCCTCTGAATATCAGAAGAACAATATCGATGGCTGGTGTCGGACTGTGACAGAAAATACATCCGAGCACCAAAGTAAAAAAGTCACCCTAATAATGAACCAGACCGTCAAAAAAGTGGCCTATATTTGAAAATTGGGCAGGTTTGAACGCATAAAAACACACATATGAGTGTTTGGAAGATATGGGAGACTGCATGGATTTGAGTGTGATTCATGCAATGCTTGCTTTAATATTAGGAAAATCAACAATAAAATTGGCCCAGCAGACCATAAAACAGGGCTACAAAGCACCTTGTGCCGACCATCTCTGGCACCCAGATATCCCCCACATGCAATGTAATAAATGCGGGTTTCGAGTTAAGGCTGACTTTGAGGCACCCTCTGAGACTTCTAGCTCTACAAATATTAATATTTACAACCTTAACTGTAGGTCTCTGGTGAGACACCATAAAGAAATATTTGATCTTCTTCAAGACTCCTCACCGGATTTACTTTTTTTATCAGAAACTTGGCTAACTAATGATTCTGTGGCAATTCCTGCCCTGGCCCTTCCTACAGGCTATTCAATGCTCATACAGATTAGATCCAGCGGCAGGGAAGGGGGGTTAGCTGTGATATTCAAATCTGCCTATTCCTGTACTTTTTCACCTCTGGCTATATCTGACTGTGAATCCGTCCTGTTTAAAATCAATTTGTCACATAACTTCACTCTTACTGGGCTTCTCTTCTATCGCCCCCCCCCAGGGCAGGCCAGAGCCTTCCAGGAAGCCTTGGCTCACACTGCATCCATGCTGGCCTTACAGACAGCCAACTTTAGCATTATAGGAGATCTCAATCTACATCTGGAACGCCTTGACTCCCAGGAGAATACCAACACTCTGGGAGACATGGATGCCTGTCAACTAATTCAGTTAGTGGAGGGCCCATCACATCTCGCAGGCCACCTACTGGACCCAGTATTTTCTAATATTCGATCGCTCAAAGTTCATGTTCCCCTTCCTCTAACTTGGACGGATCATTTCCTTATTCATATGTGTCTTGGTCTAGTCGGTGCCCCCCATCTGAATCCCCTCCCACCCTCTTTGAAACGCCCTTGGCACAAACTGGATGCATCCAGCTTTGGGTCCAGCCTAAAATCATCCTGTCCAGACTGGCCCACTGATCTAGTAGAAGCAGATAGATCCTTCAGGGGCTGGATTAATAACTCACTTGACCATTGTATCCCCAAGAGATTGACCCAGGCCAAGCGCGCGCCCTCTCACACTTGGTATAATGAGACCTTAGCGTTGGAAAAAAAACACTGTAAAACTCTGGAGCGCTCCTGGAGGCGCTCCTATGACCCCATAGCTAAAAAAACCTATAGGCAGGCTATAAAAGGATACCATAAACTTGTACAAAAGTCGAAAGCCACATTTTACACTAATTTGATTACATCAAATCCTAACCCTTCTAAAACCATTTTCTCTCTTATAAGTGACATGACAAAATCTCCGGCAGGGCCTAACAACATAATATCTTCTAACCTGCAATGCAAATCTCTGGCACGTTATTTCATCAACAAAGTTGATTGTATCTACAACTCACTCGATGTCAGAAGGGCAGCTTTTAAACCACGGCCGCCTAACTGCGCACTTGACCTTCCCTACTCTCTACAAGCTTTTACATCTATGTCCTTTAAAGACCTAGAAACTCTGGCGGCGAAGGTGAAGTCAGGTTCCCCTGACAACCCTGTAAAACTGGACACCTTTATGAAATTCCAGGACTGTATTCTGCTTGTGGGTTAGGAATTGATCAATAGATCGCTCCAGTCATCAGTAATCTCTAAATCCTGGAAACACGCCAAGGTTGTTCCTTTACTGAAAAAACCTGGACTGGATGCATCTCTGCCGGAGAACTTTCGGCCTATTTCTTTGCTTCCCTACTTGGCCAAGGTGATGGAATCCTATGTTAACATCACCTTTACCAAGTATCTGGAAGTTAATGAGATCCTGGACGGGTCACAAAACGGGTTCCGACCTAAGCATAGTACGGAATCCGCCCTGCTGGCAGTCACAGAGCAACTCAGGGCATCGCAGGACATGGGCAACACCTCAGTATTCATTTAGCTTGATCTGAGTGCGGCCTTTGACACGGTCTCCCATGAGATTTTGCTCCATGGCCTGGTTTTCGTCTTTTCTACCCTATCGCTCGTTTCAGTTCAGATGTCTCTCATCCTCCCACTCCTCTTTCCCTCCTTCATTCCCTGTCTACTTCCCCTGCTCCTACCCCCTCTCCAATGAATCTCTCCCTTTGTCTGTTTTTTCCCTTACACACATTGTCCTTATTGCTTGTCTCGACCTAACATGTAACTATGTAACTATGCTCTAATAATTGTGTAACCTTTGAAATGATGTAACCTGTAACTATGGTCTGATACTCATGTAAAGCATTCTGATACCTCCAGGTCTAGCCAGCGCTATATAAAACCTTTCAAATAAAAGATCCACAGTCCTCCATATTTGTCCAGCACTCACCCCCTCAATTGTGGTGTCCCCCAAGGCTCTGCTCTGAGCCCCACGTTGTTCAACGTGTGCATCCGCCCCCTTGCTCTTCTGGCCACAGGTTGGAAGATTAATATGATATCATACGCGGACGACACACAACTGATTTTCACCTTCACTGATAACTCAGTGCATGACCAATTAAAATCTCTTGAAGATGTCCTGGCCATCTCAGATTGGATGGCTGACAACTATCTGCAACTTCAACTTTCAAAAACTGAGGTGCTTTTGGTTGGCCGTGACTCCCATAAATGGGACTATCAGTGGTGGCCTGCGGCACTGGGCCCTCCCACCCAACCAAAAGGGGTAGTTAAGAATCTGGGGGTCCTGATGGACAATTCCCTTTCTTCTGAGCTCCATGCTAAAAAGGTGGCAGACACCTGTTTTGGCCTCTTACGCGGACTTAAACCCATTTTGGGGTTCTTCGAGGCTCCTACCCGACAAGTGATTAATCAATCAGTGGTTTTGTCACATCTTGACTATTGTAACGGGCTGCTAGTGGGCGTTATTAAAACTATCACGAAGAGACTCCAAAGTGCACAGAATGCGGCTGCCCGCATTCTTTTTGCCCTCCCTGAATACTGTCACACCTCCCATCTTCTGCACCACCTGCACTGGCTGCCTATGAAACAGATAACTCAGTTTAAAACTCTCTGTACTACCCATAAGATCCTACATGGCCAGGGCCCCCAGATACTGCAGGGACTCTGTACTTTTTATGTTCCAACACGTGCACTGCACTCCGCAGACCTGCATTTGGCGTGCACCCCTAGGGTGCACAGGAGCTGGGAGGGAGGCCGCTCCTTTAGGTCTCTGGCCCCTGCCCTTGGAATTCCATTCCACTCAAGGCATGCAGCTCACAAGTCCTTTCGAAAACAGATTAAAACCTGGCTGTTTGCATCTATCTAGCCAGGTGTATACCATTCTGTCTCTTCTGCCTTGCCCCACCCTCCTGGTTTTTGGCCGCGAGCGCTGGGACGCCCCGTTGCTGGGACAGCCATGCGCTATATAAGCACGCCTAACATAACATAACATAACAAACACAGAAAAAATGGGCCACACACTGGCCTATTCGGGCCCATTGTGCACTGCCTGATTGCCCAATAAGCCAGTCCGATCCTGTAGATGGGAAAGTATATTGGGAACAGAATGTCAAAAATAAAATATTGACAGGTAAGTCTAGATTTTCTATACCTACACCATATATATATATATGTACCTGTGCAGTACATATATCTTCAAGGTACGCAGATGTAGAGATAGGACTAGTAAATATATACTTCCCTAGATGCATGTGCCTTTTAGTATTTTGTCGCTTGATATGCTGTCCTCGATATTCTCATACCACAATATTATTAGTGTTGACATTCAGTAGTGAAATTGGTTAAATACCTCAAGAATGTATTGCAAATGGTTAATGCCTCAAGAATGCAGCATGATAAGCTAAATTAGTGTCTCTTATACAAAGTACAAAATGGTAGATTAGTGTCTCCAGAATGTAGACACTCTGTGGCAGGTTAGAACCACTGTGCGCAGTGTGAAGAGGTAGTATCCCAAGGGAAGAGTGTTATGTGACATCTCAGAATCCCCAGGATGCGGTGGTGTAAGGTAGGTTTGGTGCCCCTAAGTTCACTAAAGCAAGGTGGTTAAGTGCCTCAATGATGAATGGTAGAGTAGCAGCATAGTCACTCTAGAATATAGTAGAACGTGGACGGTTAGAAGCACAAAGAAGCAGAGTTAAGACCTAATTTTAAATTGAGAGGTGCTCTTCTGTCCATCTGGGTGACAAAGGACATTACCTCCAAAATACTGATAGACTATTGTACATCACATTTAGTGAAGACCGACAACCCAGGGGTCATTTCTGCACCTTGAAGGGAACCACCATTACGGCAGTACCGTTCAAGGTACAAAACGTTTGGTGGACAGCTGCTGTCAGTATTGACGGTTTTTCAAAAAACAAACCATTTATGACTGGCCACACATTGGGAGTTTTCTTCCAGAGTGTGAGGGTCATTATTGTTATTTTCTGTTCCTGCCCACCAGGTCTTACCTGGAGATGATGAACAGAATACTAATGTGCATTACATCATCCATCTTATGTAGTGTAATCGGTGAAATATCCTTCTTCTGATGTTCCTCCTTTTCAATTAGGCCTTTGGAGAAAGCTTTCAGTCAATGGAGACAATAGAGGGACCGTTGATAGAAAACTTACTGGCCGCCCATCTCTAAACAAGGCGGGCAGACCAAGGATTGGTCAGGCAGCGAACGTATGCTTGTGACAGAGCACGTTGTCTCCCAAACTTACTTACTGTCCTTAAATTGCACTGCAGTTTGATAGTGTTCCTAATTAGCATTATAGGGTGGCACATACATGCCCACAGAATGCAGTGTAGTTTGATCAGCAGATGTCATTGAAATCAGTCTTGTGTTATTAGTTTGAACTCTTAGGTTGTATTGATGCAGCGCAGTGCAGTAGGCTAGTGTCCCCAGCCTCCAGCAAAGTTGGCTTGTGTCACTGGCATATATTGTAATGCCATAATCAAAAGTTTCTAGCAGGAAGCATGCATGATTAGCGTCCACAAGATCAAAATCATCAACTGGGACTTGCAAAATTGCATTTTTTGCTTCACGAAGTGCGCTTGATTCGCATGTGAAAATTTGAACTTTTGCAAGCATTTTGATGCAAGTAATATTAGTGTGGAATCACTCCTTAGGAAAAGCTATGCAGGGTATTCATTCACCTTTGAAAGGCTGTTGAGTCACAAAAGCAACTGCTGCTGCCATGAGTGGTATTTGGTATTGCAGTGGTGGCTGGCATTACTACTGGTCTGATTGATGTAACGCGGTGGCACTTTGTGAGGTTCACAACGGGATCATTGTTGATTGACTTTCCATTGACATACTCCCTTGGACAGTTGTACTGAATAGAATGAAGGTTAAGAAGGGCACATTAATTAAACCTCTTGAAGGGCGTCAATTTGCATTTCATTGCATCCTATTAGCTCAACCCAAGTTTTTCTGCCATTAGGATCTAGAAAGTTTGTTAAATTAAGATCAAATGAATGCGAGTCTGCATATGACCCACATTATAATTTGTGGAAGCTGCACTGCATGAATTACTAGCATTGCTTTACTGAATTTAAAGTGAAAATTAGCCTAATATCACAAGTCAAATATAGCATTTTGCGGTCAAACATCATATAGCAAGGAAATGAAATATGGTGCTGAATACATTGTGGTATTTTGATATTCAGAACCATTATTTAACTCAGATTTTTATCTTTAACAAAGCAAAGATCTGCATTCCAGCGGAGTCATGCTTTCAAAGTTTCTTTATAAGGAGGTGACTTGCAATATCCTTATCATGTATACCTGGGTGTACCTTATTCCTTATAATACCTGCTCAAACCATCACTTTCCCTCAAACCACTTTCTCTGTATATTGCTCGTTCACATGAAAGAAAGATCATCTTTGCAAGCATGAAGACTAAACATAGATATTTGATATTTGTTGCCAAAAATTTTTTAGAATCAGTTTAATAAAGTGCGTTCTTAAAGAAGGTGCAGTATCTCAGCATGTGTAGAAACATGCAGAAATGCACTAACTTTTCTATTTCTATAATTACCCAAGGAGTGCAAAACAAAAACACATTGTGCAATAAATATTTCCTTTCAGCTTGTCACGTACATCTAGAAAAACAGAGCAGACAGCAAAGTTTGCTTTTGTTCTTAAAACAGCTCCTTTAACTATGCCCAATGCCCTGACCCGCCTTTCCCCTTAACTACTTGCTCTGGCAGCAGGCATCAAGATTTAGAACTCAACTGTAATAGTTCATTACAGTTGAGCGGCTACATCATTTCTTTATAATAGGTGAAACTATAGAGAGGTTTTTTACCAGGAATTGCAGAATGATGCGTATTAATATGTCTAAATCCCCAATGACGAGAATCCAGAATTATTGTTTTTACCCACGTCGGCATTAAAGGGCTGCTCTTGTGGGCTTGAATGGCAAACTTAAATATTTAACTCACTCGGTTTTTCCCTGAGTAAATTTCCATTATTTTCAAATTGATCTAACAAGTGATGAGGAAACCAGTTTGAGGTCCGCAGTGACTAGATCATGTGAAAATAAGCACAATTGTGTGCTGGTTGAGAGTAGTGCTTCCTATTTGTGCCAAGACAGCTTATAGTTTGCAAAGAGCACTATGTAAATATCTGGTGCTAATATTAAAGAGTATACCAGCACCGTTAGTACATACAATACATTGTTGGTCAGCTGAGTGGCCTAGTTTATTTGTCCAGAAAATTCTGACATCCCAATTGTTTTGCACTGCTCAGTGGAACTTATCAGTGTCAGCGTGGCAGATTTTCCATGTCATACAGAGGACATTGGTTCCACAAAATGCAGTTAACACCGATAGCCTTATAAGTGGGTGAATATTAACAAACATTTATAGGTAACTTCACACTCTGGAAACACAAGTAAAACTATTACTGTGAAAGTCAGGAATATCACCTTTCCAAGGTTGCAAATGGAATGGAGCGTCAATTCATTTCATTTGGGGTTTAGCTAATGATACCCCATGAAATAAGGCAATAAAGAAAAAATAAAAATGCACAATTCCACATAATTTACTTATGCAGATTTTTCAGCTAAATTCCACTCAGCAATATTTCGCAATTTTTTTAAATATTTGCAGGGGGCCACCCCCGGGACATTGTAGTTTGCTATGCCATAGCAAACTCTGCTTTGGTTTTTGGAAAACAAAAAAACAAAAAACAAAGCCGATTGCTTTTCCACATGAGAAGCTGCATCTTAGCAGCTCCCCATGTGGAAAAACAATGCCAGCTCCCGCAGGACGCCATAAATGGCCTAAGGAGCGGGGCTACGCAGATCCACTCCAATAATTAATTTAAATTTAAAAAATGGCCATGCCCCAGGGGATGGGGTCCATGGGGCCAATTATGGCCTCGGGAGGGGGGCCACGGGGCCCTTCTAAATTTTTCTAGAAAATAAATTAAAAAAGGGTCAGGCCCTGAGGGATGGGGTCCCCAGGGCCAATAAATTATGAAAAGAAGGGAGGCCACACAGCCCCCCCTTCTTAAAAAAAAAAAAATCATAAAGACTGGCATTGCGCCAGAGGCCCCACCCCCTCCCTGTAGCACTCTGCAAACGTGCCCCCCTGGCACGTTTGCAAATGGGGAAATAATTCCCCTTAAATACTGGGAGTACCTGGGGGCCAACAAGCCCACCAGGAACGTCCAGTATGTGCCAGGGAGCGGCGTTGCAGGGAGGTGTTCTGAGGCCATGCCCCTTTTTACACCTCTCTGCAACGCAGGTTTGTGGCGCTTAATGGAGGTACATAGTGGGCTAGTTGCACCCCAGGGACCCTCAGGATTCAAAGGGAGTTAATCCCCCAACTTAAAACGCACCACGGGCGTGTTTGCACAATGGTGAAGGGAGGGGGCGGGGCCTGAGGTGACATGTGTGCAAATATGCCCTGTGGCGCGTTTTAAGTTGGGGAATTAATGCCTCTTCAATCCTGAGGGTCCCTGATGGCCAACTAGCCCACCACGTACCTCCAGTATGCACCAGGGAGCTGCGCTGCAGAGAGGTGCCACACCCCTTTTTACACCTCTCTGCAACGCAGCTCTGTGGCGCTTACTGGAGGAACCTAGTGGGCTAGTTTGACCCTAGGGACCCTCAGGATTCATGGGGACTTAATCTCCCAACTTAAAAGGGCCACAGGACGCGTTTACACAGTGGTGAAGGAAGGGTATGGGACCTGAGGTGACGTGAGCATACACGCCCTGTGGCGCGTTTTAAGTTGGAGAAATTATTCCCCTTCAACCCTGAGGGCCCCTGGGGGCCAAGTAGCCCACCAGGTGCTTCCAGTAAGCGCCACTGGGCTGCGTTGCAGAGAGGTGGGCCAGGCCGTGCCCCTTTTTACACCTCTCTGCAATGCTGCTCTGTGGCACTAACTGGAGATACCTGGTGGGCTACTTGGACCCAAGGGACACTCAGGATTCAAGGGGACTTTATCCCCCAAATTAAAAAGGCCACAGGGCGTGTTTGCACACATGTCATCTCAGGCCCCTCCTTCCCTTCACCTGTGGTGCATTTTAAGAGGTAATTTTAATCCCCCTGCCCTATTATATACTAGGGTCTTACAGAGGTGGCCATGGTAATCACAGGGGTATCCCAACGCATAGTGTTCCCTAGTGTATGTAGGTGTTTTCACTGTAGTCTAAGTGTCTTTTAGCATAGCACTGGCTACAGAAATGGTTAGTCAGAGTCAGTTACCACCAGTACCCATCTGAAAAAGTTGAGGGTACAGGATGATTTTGCAACAAGGCCTCTTTCTGCTCCTATGTTTTTTCTTTCTGCACGTCTTCCTTCTTCCTGCACTTTTCTTCGTCTTTGAGGACTTCTATTGCTTCTTTCTGCATTTCTTTTTTTTCTTTCTGTGCAATTTTTCTTCCTTCTTCACATGTCCTACCTCCGTAGGCATAGTTAGAAACTAGCATTTAAAAAACCTTTGACATTCACTTAAAAAGAAAGTAGGTTTCAGTCAAATTATAGTTAGAAATTAGAATTTAAAAAACCTTTGAAATTCACTGAAAAAAACATAGGTTTCAGGCATGTTATAGTTAGAAATTAGCCTTTAAAAAACCTTACAAATTCACTGAAAAACCATAGGTTTCAGGGGTGTTATAGTCAGTTGGACATTTCACTCGTACAAAACCATAGAAATTCCCACCATTATAGTTAGTTCAGCTAACTATAACTCACGCGCCCGCAATGCACTGCTGATGACCTCGCATACTTCATCACTCATGACATGGTCAGTGACATCACTCATGACATCACTCATGACAGAGTGGCAGAGCTCCTCTCACCCTAATATAACCTTTGATACAGACACTCAAAAATAGAAACTAACATTTTCAAAAAAAGGACATACTAATACCAGTTACAACAACCTATTCAGTAATTCCAAGATCTACATACACATCCACTCATTCACCAAGAGTCCTATACAGTCACTCATACATATACTCACTCATCATATGTACTCATACACCTATACATCCTGTTACACTCATCCATAGATTTACTCACACACACAGTCACGCATGCTAACAAAGTATCAAACATCCATGTACTTGCATATACAGTTATACACACACCACCACACTTAGTTCTACAGAAACTTACACATACTTACTCTCTTAAACAATCACTTATAGAAACACATACTTACTCATACAGGAACTCTTCAAATCTCTCACTCTCACATATACTCACTTATATACACCAATACTCACATATACTAGTTTAAAAAACGATGTAGTTACTTATAAAGACACTACTGAGACAGTAATTCACTCACTGACACACCCATACACACACTCATCCACCCATACAGTCCTGCACACATACTGTCTTCAACACATACAAACAGTGACTCACTCATTCATGCATACATTGCACTAAGTAATATCCCCACTAAACCTTATAGACACTCAGGCACTCATAATGATACTCAAAAACCCAAGTAATAACTTATATAGACACTCATGTAACTACTTACCAAACCATGCAGTCACTTATACACAAAGTGAGAGACTGATACAGATATTTACATATTTAAACATTAGTCACTAACCCATGTATTCACTAAGATACACTTAATCAGTCCGTTATACAATCAATTTTACAAAAAAAATCATGCATTTAGACACTTACATACCCATTTATTGTTCCGTCAACCTTGAGATATACATATATAAAACATATATAATTTTTAGAAAAACACACATTCACTGGATGATGTCATCAGTGATGTCATCAGTGATGTCATTTGAGATGTCATCAGTGATGTTACTGACCATGTCATGAGTGATGTAATATGTGATGTCATCAGCAGTGCATTGCAGGCGCGCGAGTTATAGTTAGCTGAACTAACTATAACGGTAGGAATTTCTATGGTTTTGTGCGAGTGAAATGTCAAACTGACTTTAACGCCCCTGAAACCTATGGGTTTTTCAGTGAATTTTTAAGGTTGTTTAACTGCTAATTTCTAACTATAACGCGCCTGAAACCTATGTTTTTTCAGTGAATATATATATATATATATATATATATATATATATATATATATGTGTGTATATATATTACCTACTGGCGGTCGCCAGTAGGTAGTTATAGTTAGGACCTATTTTCCATATGAAATTCGCAACATTCTATTTGGAATAACTTTGGTGCAAAATTTTCAAAACTGGTGGGGCGCTCCGGTCCGCTCCTATCCTTGAAGTCTAGGGGTGATTCGTGAAGCGGTGGCTGAGAAAAATGGGGGTCCCAAAACGGCTGAACTGAATTACACCAAATTTGGCAAAGTTGTAGTCCTTGGTTCAGACTCATGCCTTTTGCTTATATGATGTAAATGTGTTCAGTAGTTCCTGAGAAAATGAAATTTAAAAGTACATATATATCTGTGGCCTCGGTGGATGCGCGCATCTTGCGCGGACTATAAGTGCACTGTCCCGATCACGAGCTGAATGCTGATTGGCTGTCAAGTGGTTGTCAACATTCGAAACCATAAAAGTGTTGGCAGCCATTTTGTGCCTCGGTAGAAGCGAGGATCTAGACATTGGTGGAACAAGTGTTCAAAATGTATAAAGGGGGCAGGTAAGAAATATTTTTTTGTTAAAAAGACTGAAAATGTGCGTTGGTTGCATGGATCCTCCGTAAAAAATAAAAAAAAAACGAAGCACAGACTCCTATCCTATCATCAGTGATGTCATTTAAGATGTCATCAGTGATGTCACTGACCATGTCATGAATGATGTAATATGTGACATAATCAGCAGTGGATTGTGGGTGCGCAAGTTATAGTTAGCAGAACTAACTATAACGGAGGAATTTCAATGGTGAAATGTCCAGCTAACTTTAACACCCCTAAAACCTATAGTTTTTTCAGTGCATTTCTAAGGTTTTTTAAATACTAATTCCTAACTATACCATGTCTGAAACCTATGGTTTTCTCAGTGAATATATATATATATATCCACAGCGCCACGGTTTGCCCATCTTCGCCTTCTCCTCACCGCAGTCGGAACAGAAGGCCACGAACTCCAATTTTAAGGTCGCATAAATTCCTTTATTATTTTACACGATCATGCTGTCATTACATGTTTCGGGTTCAGCCATTACCTTGATCACACGATTCAAATGCATATCCGCCTGACATAAAAATCACCTCTGGCTGTGACATCATCTCATAGACATAGTGAATAGACTATTCGACTTTTGCTGACTCATGGGTTTGTAAACATAATCTCACATTACACCGCTATTGAGTCAAGAACCAATTCATTAAGTATATAGTGCATCCAAAAATAATATCAAAGCACATCTTATAAAATATATAACTAAATAAAAAAATATTTACTTTTTACATCAAGTGTTAAATGTTCAATATAATCAATTAAATTAGGATAAAAACATTGTCATTTGCCTTTTATAAATCATATCAAGATTTAAAATCCTAAAATTTCATTTTTATGTTTCAAAAATTAATTAATTGTTAAATTATGTCTAAATAAATGCATAAACCAATGTATTTTGATGTAGTCATTATACATTGTGGTAAAACACTCTTATATGTACAATGATACCACTTTCATTTATACAATTTTATTTTGAATTGGAAAAAATCCTAATAACCACATTGTCCAATAGCAGCAGTCAAAAAAGTTATTTAAAGTGCTAATGTGCTTTCCTTAATAAAGTGCCTATTATAAGATAACTGCAAAAATGCTAAAAATAGTGCAAATTAGTGTGTCACATTTGGGTGGGATTTTGGTTTATATTTACTTTCTTTTTATTTAATTTTTTTCAAAAAACTAAGTTTCTTAAATGTTTTTTAAAAATGTCTATAAAAGTTTTTAAAAATATTTTTAGGCTAACATATATATATATTCACAGAAAAAAACAAAGGTTGCAGAGGCGTTTCAGTTAGGCTGATATTTCACTAGTACAAAACCAGAGAAATTCAGCTGTTAAAATTAGCTGAACCAACTATACCTCGCGCCCCTGCAATGCACTGCTGATGATATCACATATTACATCACTCATGCCATGGTCAGTGACATCACTCATGACATCACTGTTGACATCTCAAATGACATCACTGATGACATCACTCATGACATCATCCACATAATCTCTGATGCACCTACTCACACCCAAATATAACCTTTCATACACCCACTCTAAAATACAGAATACCATTATCGAAACCATAGACACACCAATACCAGTTAGTACATACCCACTCACTGGTTCATAGGTCTACACATATATCCATTCACTCACCCATGCAGCCACTGATATATGCACTCATACGCCCATACATACACTCACACACTGCCACTCACCCATAGAGTTACTCACACACCTAGTCACTCACCCAAGGAATCAATCACACTACCATTTACTCAACTATACAGTTATACACACAACACCTCACTTATTCATACATATTCTAACACATACTTACTCTTGTACACAATCCCTAACACAAGCACACACTCATCCATACAGCCACTCTCACAATCAGTCACTCTCACATACAGTCACTTATATACTCCAACACTCACATATACTGCCTTACAGATATGCAGTTACTCACCTATATACCACTGAGACATACATTCCCTCAAGACAGAGCCATGCACACACTCTCTCACACATACAGCCCACCACAGAAGCAGTCATGAATCCATACAGCTAGTGAATCATTCACTCACACATCCATGCAGGGAGTCACACACATCCCCACCCACTCACACAGTCACCCATAGAGGTACTCAGACAACCAATCAATAGCCCATATAGACACTCAATTAGCTACTCACCAACCCATGCATACACCAAGTGACAGACTGATACAGACATTCACACAGATTAGTCACTCACTGATACATTCACTGAGACACTTATAATCACTTATACAGTCACTCACACACCCACTGAATCATCTATACAGACACTCATACACCCACTCTTTCTTCAATACACCTTGGGGTATATATAACATTTAAAAACATTTTAGAACCACTCACAGTCGATGGATGATGTCATCAGTTATGTCATTTGAGATGTCATCAGTGATATCATTGACCATGTCATGAGTGATGATAATATGTGACGTCATCAGCAGTGCATTGCGGGGGTGCGAGTTATAGTTACTTCAGCTAATTATAAAGACTGAATTTCTCTGGTTTTAAATGAGTGAAATATCAACCTAACTATAACATCTTTGTACCTATGGTGTTTTCTGAGAATTTCTTAAGTTTTTTTATGCTAATTTCTAACTATAACGTCCCTGAAATCTGTGCTTTTTCTGTGAATTTCTAAGGTTTTTTAAATGCTAATTTCTAACTATTTCCTCAAACCTGTGGGTTTTTCAGTGAATTTCTTTGTTTTCTTAACTAGCAGTCGCATTTGCAGAGTAGTGGAGAAAGAGGACTGGGCCTTCAACTAGCGCTCAGGAATTTAGCTGCGTAGGACTTACAGGAGTTATGATGTAATTTTTTTAAGGAAGGGGGGCTGGGTGGCCCCCCCTTACCTGGGACAGGTTTGGCCTCGGATCCCCATCCCCCGGGGCCTGCCCTCTATTTGTTTATTTTTTGGAGGGGAATGTGCGGCCCCCCTCCTGAAGCCAATATAGCCCCGGGGACCACATCCCCAGTGCAAGGCCATATAATTTATTTATTAAAAAAATTAAAGTGGGTAGGGGGGCCTGCACAGCCCCCCTACCCGGGGCAATTTTGTCCCCAGGTCACCACCCCCGGGGCATGTCCATATCCTTGGGGACCGAGGGGGGAGCCCCAAGGCAGTGCTCCCGCCATAGCAAACTGCAATGTCCATGGGGTGGGCACCCCGGGACACTTGGCATAAAGCCTAAAGCCATTACAAGTAGGCATGGGTCTTCTAGTCCAGTGACTTCAGGGCTAGTTTCATCCGGTGTGGATCAGCACCAAGAGAAACCATTGCAGGGAAAGGGCTGCAGGCAAGAGCATAACCCAGACACTGCCAGGCCCATGCAGCACTGTTGGAGCTAGCAGACACCACTGCCCCTGAACTGCCTCAATGCCATCCCTCTGACACTTTCAACCACATGTGGGAGGGTGGAATATTTCAGTGGTTTTCTCCCTGGAATCGTGGGAAACCACAGGCAAAAAAGTATGCAGTATTTCCTCAGGTGTCTGGGTATTGATCACTCCAGGGACAAGACTTTTAATCCCCAGATTTTGTTTCTGGCGATATTGTCCAGAATTGTGGATTCCAGCCCTCCGGTATTTCTGCACAGGTCATGATAGCAGCATGAAACAAGTAGGGAGGGTCCCAATTTCCGTTTCAGCGTTGCTCAAGCACCCTGAGTTCATCTATGAAAGATTTAAAGGCAAAGTCGAATTCTGACCTCCTCCTATATACACACAACCAGGCCACATCTCAGAGTGAGAGAATACCAAAGAAACCTGGTGGCAAATGTCCATACTGTCATGGGGAAGCTGGCATCCATGCTAGACGGTTACCACAAAGAAGGACGTTCATTTACTGACATCAGATAAAGCAAAAAAACTAAATGTCCTTTAGCAAGAAAAGTAGAATATCCAAGAAATGCCACTTTTACAGAAACATTCAGACTTCATCCACTCCCCAACACAAATGGAATATGTGCGCCGCTGCCAAGTTGAAAAGCAGAAATAGAAGCACATGTCCAATTGACTTATAAAATAGTCTATTAGATCATACTGTCAGTAACACTACACACAGCTATGAAAGAAACCAAGAGTACGCAAATTCATAAAAGGAAAAATGTGCAACAGAAATAGCACCTACTGGAAAGTTGAGTGATAAACAAATCATAATCACATTTACGGGACATCATGGAGATATGAAGTTGGCAGCAAAACAAAATTAGCTTCATTTGAAAATGGACAGTGGGGATAAATAAAAGGTTATGCTGTAATGTATCCTTAGGATTTGCCTCACACTGACTCATTTGTTAACATTAATATGCATTGTCATTTACTAACAGCTAATTTCCCATTAAAACGGCAACACAATTTCCACTGACATAAAGATTTACTGATAGAACTATGTAGTGCACAAATAATGTGTGAAAAGTCTGGTTTCAGTAAATATTTATTATTTGCACATCAGCAAGTAAAGTGTCTTGATTTATTTTGGTCATATTAAATCATTTGTTTCCATCACACTTCAGAATTTTAAAAATGTGCTTCATTTGTGCTTTCAGAACTGCTGATATGTTTTCAAATATGTGTACAGTTCATTTATAGATGTTTAAATATTGGTGTGTGTGAGAAAAAAATGGCATCCTACAGCCTTTCCTTTCACACTCCCTGAGCTCCAGCAAGCATGTCATATAGGTCACGTTACAAAACCTCTAACTTAAAATGCTCACACTTTGCAGTCAGGGAATAAAGTACACCAAACTCCACCAATCTCCACGGTAACAGAATAAGCAGCAGTTCGTCAGGCCACGTACCCTGGCACTTAGGGGCAGATTTATGTTAACTGGCGCATCCCCAGGGATGCGCCAGTTAACATGCACCACAGTGCGCCACTGCTCCGCCACACATGGTGCGCCGCATTTATGATGCGGCACACCATGGTTCAAGGCAGTGAGGATGCGTGACGCATCTCTCGGCGTACGGGCGGCGCATTGCAGGAGTCATGTCGCAAGTGCGACATGACTCCTGCAATGCACAGGAGCCACCTATTCAATGCATTATGCGTCACCCTTACACCTGCTTCAAGCAGGCGTAAGGAATTGACGTAGAAAGTGACTGAGTGAAATCTCATAGATTTCACTCAGCCACTTTTAGGAGGCGTTCATGCGCAGGAACGCCCCCCCCCTGCGCAGGAACGCCTCCTTATGGCACAGGGGTTTCCAACGTGACGCATCTCCTAGATGCGTCACGTTGTAAATAGGGCGCATTGTTTGCGCAGCCGTTGCGTCACATTACGTGACGCAATTGCGGCGCAAGGAGGCGCAAGGGCATCATAAATCTGCCCCTTAATTTCTTGATTTAGGCTCACAGCAAATATGACAAGATAAAAACTAAATTTAAAGGCATTTTTATTGTTCATTCACAGGGCAACTAGAATTATGCAGCCGACAGGACCAAATTATGCAGCAGGGTTGACTAAATTATACAGAATAAAAAGGCAGAGCATGCCCTAATATGTCACATTTTTTGATAGTATTACATCATTATTTTGTCATTTTTACTCCTAGCAACACTGTCTAGAGAAATATTAAAGCCTTATAGCCCACTGTAGCAGGCTATACTGGCCATTAAATGACCAAGAGGGGGCAGAGCTTGCCAGGCTCAACGATGACCGCATAGTGATTTAGCTCCGCTGGCCACGATCCTATCCGACAGGACTTTGCTGCTTCTGGAGCTGCGATATCGCCGAAGAGACTAGGGCAAATAGTGCCTGGGATGCGGTGATTCTAATGATGCCGCTTTGAAACCTGCGACCGCTGAGGTTTTCGAGCCCTACTGCTGAGATCGCTTGAGGCTGCGGCCTAGAGGCGCGCCCTGCCCGAACACCGTCACTTGCGTGCGTGCTCTGCCGCGTGCGCCCTCACTGGAGGCCCAGAAAAACGCCTGCACTGTATCGGCCCTGGAGGGCTACGCTGCTGAGACCTCGGCATCGGTGCGGTGAGGACTGCTGGGGGCCTTGTTTTCGGGCGGGATCGAGTAATTATCTGCTTCCCCTGTTAGTGCGCTCTGCTGATTGGGAGAGAGCTACTGCGCAGTGGGTGTCTTTTTCCGCTTGCACCCCCCTGCCTGGTTGCCCCTGTAGTGTGTAAATGTACTGGATGAACGGCGCGTGCCTTGTCGGATTTGTCCCCTGTCCACACTGGCTGATAATTGAGGCTATGCCTGGTGTGAGCCCTTCCTGAAGGCCCAGGGGATAGCCCAGCACTACACCAGCCCTACATTCCTATACCACTCGGACTCGTGATACTGAGCTGTGAGGAGTGCTGGAGATCCTGAATTCGGGAAGGGGGTGCTTTGTTGGCTGTTTCCCCCCGTACACACACTGGGCCTGCCACTTCACAGCACATACATGGTAAAAGCTACTTGTCCATTGTGCCCTCCCGCACGACAGCTCCTGGAGTGCGGCACTGCTCTAGCATTGTGGAAGCGGCACACGCTATATTAGCCCTGTAGTCTATAGACCCCACGCTGCTTATATAAGCCTGCAATGTTGAGCAACTTTTATCCAGCGCAGTGGGCGTCTCCTAAAATGGTGGCCTAGCTGGAAGTCTGCATGAACTACTTAGTGGTTGGCAATCGAGTCCTGACTCCCTTCCTGGCATCGCTGTCTTCGGCGGCTTGGGGACACGCTGCGGTTTCTATTGTGGCGCTGGGTTCAAACTGAGCACTCACCACATACTGAACAAAATTTTATTCCATCTTCATCAGACTTGGGATTGAATTGCGTACTGCGCAAACTACAGTGGGTGATTTCTGCATCAACTGCTTTATCATAGTCGGGCTCAGCATACATACCAGAGACAATGGGCAAACCAGATAAATCGCAACCAAAGATCAACTTCGAGCAGCCAAAGTCCAGACGCAACGATGATGCAGCGGAGTCTGCATTGTCTGACACGACCGGCCAGCAGATGATACTATCGGGGTCATCAAGTCTATCATTGCATCAATGCAGAAAGGCTTAACAGGAATAGATGGAAAAATAGACACTCTAGCTTATAGAATAAATAGGATATCTGAGCGAGTTGATAAACATGCAGAGCGCCTAGACATGGCCGAGCGCCGCATCACAGAATATGAGGAGTCCTAATTGGACTCAAATGCTGCACAAAAAAATATGGAGAAAGCTCTAATAACCCCCCAGGATAGGGCTGAGGACTTAGAGGCGAAATCGAGGTGGAGAAATCTTCGCATAACGGGCCTTCCGGAATCCACTGCGACAGGAAACATGGAGCTGATGGTAGAAAAATTACTCACTACACTGCTGGGCCCCGAGGTTTTCTCGTCAATGTTTGTTGTGGAGAGGGCACATTGCTCACTTGGACCTAAGCCGGCTCCCGGTGCTCCCCCACGCCCTATCATAGCCAAAATTTTAAACTATAGGGGCAGAGATGCTGCGCTCCGCAGAGCAAGGGAGCTCGGTTGTTGCAATATGAAGGCTCAAATCTCTCCCTCTACCCTGATTTTACTCTGAAAGTTCGAGAGGCCAGGATGCAATTTGCGCCTGTGAAGCGCAAATTGCGCGAACTGAACATTGAATACCCAATGCTTTATCCGGCGCGGCTCAGGGTTTGTCGAGAAGGCCGTCAACAGATCTTAACAGATCCTCGCTCCCTCCAAAAGGCCCTCAAAGAGTGGGGCAGGGCTGGCACATCTGCAAAGTTAAGAGGGTGACACGCAAGCAGATGCTGAGTCTGGTGGCCTAGACGAGAATGAGATGAGAATGACTAGCAATGAGTGAATGATGGGACAATCCTCAAGTGGAGCACAGCTGAATACGTGAAATATTTTCGATTTTTATGTAACTGTAATGTTGACAACCAGCAGCGATTAACTTCCTTTTCATGCACATATAGTGTATTTTTGTTTACTGCCCTTATCCGCCTGACCTTCCTAGGTGCGTTCAGTAAATAGACCCACCGTTAACATCCTGCAGAGGGAGTTCTTTGCCTTATGCTCCGGTGGCCTGGATTAGAGAAGGAAAAATGTTGGATTGCCAGGCAACATCTGCCCCAATGCTTAGCATGAACCTTCTCATTGAAATCGCCAATAGTTTTGGTGGAATATTTGTTTTTTGTTTTTTCATTGTATTGCTGTTTTTCTCAGGGAGGGATGGGAATTCGACTTTGCAGAGTTGGGGTGTGCAAGGCGTGGGTGGCGGGGGTATTGGGATTGTTTGGATCTGATGTTCTGTTATTGGCTTCTTTTATTGCAGGGCACATGTCATTGTTTCTCCTTGAACTGGGTGGTGGTTGGGCCATTTTGGGGTACTCCCTTTTGCAAAGGTGGGGTAAGCAAGGCGTGGGAGGGGGTAGGGTCGAGGTATTGTTTGATTTTACTGTCTTTGCAGATCATGTATTCTTTCCTTTCATTGCTGAGTGGGGTGATGAGGGTGGCCACGGGTGGTGGGGATATCAATGGTTCTTTTCAACACACATGACCAGTACTAATACTGGTAAGACTCGGAATAAGCAGTTGTTCCTACTGAAGTGGAATGTTAGGGGGTTAAATGATCACCGGAAGGTGCAAAATCTTTTTGCATATCTTAAGCATAGGGAGATCGACATCTCATTATTGCAGGAAACGCACCTTAATTCTGGCAGTAAGTTACTCACCGGTAGGGGGTTATCAGGATCAATGCATGCTGCCTGCTTCACCTCCCACTCCAGGGGAGTGTTGACGTGAGTCAACTGTAGATCAGGACTCCAGTTGGACTCTCTTGCATCTGAGCTAGCAGGCAGGTAGGTTATTTCTTGATGCCAAGGGCAGGGATTGGATATTCTCATTGTTAATTCCTATGGCCCGAATTATGATGACCTGTTGTTTTACCAATCGTTTTTTTCTTTACTTAAGGCCTGAATGCCTTCAACAGTGCTATGGGGGGGAGATTTTAATTGTATTTTAGATACTGATTTCAACCGTTCAAGAGGGGCCCCTCGTCCCCTAACGAATTCAGCCAAGGCCATACATGACATAAACTTGCAAATGCAACTGTCGGATGTTTGGAGAACCAACGAGGTGGTTTCACACACTACTCAGCGCATCACAAAGTCCGCATGCGCATTGACTATTGGTTTATTTCACATGCTCTAATACCTACGGTTCAAGACTGTGCTGTCCTATCTCGTTCATTCTCAGACCAGTCGCCTATTCTCCTAACTATTTCTGCACCCTCTCGTGGCTTCCCTCTATTCCTGTGGAGATTCCCCCCTTATTCATTGCTGGATTCAGTTTTAAAAATCGAATTGCACACTGCTATCTCTGAGTTCTTTGACATTAATGTGGGCTCGGCTGATTCCTTTGCTTCGGTTTGGGAGGCGTTCAAAGTTTACATTCGTGGGGTAGCCATTAGTAAACACGCCGGTGTCCTCTGCTCTATTAGAGACCGGCTTGCGTTGTTGGAAAAGTGTCTGGCCATTCTGGAGACCAAGCTGTCTGTCCGTAATGATCCTGAGTTGAGGGAGCAGCTCAAGGCTGCTTTGGCTGACTTTCACAATGAGGCGATTTGTGAGGTTAAGCATATGGGTAAATAGTCTTCAGCTAGGGCCTATGGGGAATCAGATAGGCCAGGCTCACTGCTTGCTGCTTTGGCGCGCCGCAGATCAGAGACTAGACACATTACCGAAGTACTTGATGAGGATTGGCTCTGAGCAAGATTTGATTAACAACCAATTTCGTTGCTACTATCAGGACCTGTGCAGGTCCAAGATCACTCCTAGTGAGGATGATATGATATAGCACAATATCTCGAGTATATTGAATTACCTTGGTTGCAAAACTAGCACCGCGAGTTTCTGATGCGCCCCATTGAGGCCTCGGAGGTCTGACTCGCCTTAAATTCCATGCGTGAGGGGAGTGCTCCCGAAATGGATGGGCTAACGGTCTCCTTTTACAAGGCTTTTAGTGATCTTCTTATACCTCATATCGTTACCTTGTTTCAGGAAATGGGTGCAGACGGGATAATGCCCCCTACCATGTGCGAAGCACTGGTCATCACTTTGCTGAAGCCTGGCAAGGATCCCAGCAACTGTCCCTCTTATCGTCCACTGTCTCTACTCAATGTGGACATTAATATTTTTGCTAAAGTTTTGGCTAATCGGCTCTCCCCACTACTGCCTCAATTGATTGGGCCGGAGCAGGCTGGATTTATTCCCGGACGCACGCTCACCTATAATCTTCGCACAGTGTTCGGTGCCATTCAGCATGTTCGACTGGAGGTCCAGGCTGCGGCATTTTTTTTAGACTCTGAAAAGGCCTTTGACTCCATAGAATGGCCGTTTATGCATGCAGTGTTGCGCCATATGGATGTTGGTGAGGTCTTTTTGCAACTCATCTCAGTGTTGTACAATTTACCTATGACTTGTGTGCGCACGGGTGACAGGGTCTTCGTCCCATTTCAAATCTTCTGTGGCACCCATCAGGGGTGCCCACTGTCCCCCTTATTGTACGCTATGGCAGCTAAACCCCTGTTGAGAGCGCTTCGGGAGTATAACGGTCAGCGCGAACTTCGTTTCCCTCGCTACAACTTAATCATCTTGGCCTATGCTGATGACATCATGACTTCTATATGTCGCAATCCTGAAAATCGCCTTGCCCCGGTTATTCGGGAAGTATTACCCTAAGGGGGACTTTCAGGCCTAAAAATCAATTGGAACAAAGCCATAATTTTTCCACTGACACCCGCGACTAAGCAAATCACACTAGACTTCCCACTTCAATGGACATCAGAACCGGTGCGCTACCTGGGTATTCAGGTTCATACCGATGCAGACCTGGTTCTGAAGGCGAACTATGGCAGGGCAAACTTGGTGATGACATTGACCGGTGGATACGGCTTCTACTTTCGGTGGCTGGGAGGGTCGCTCTAATGAAGATGGTGGTGCTTCTTCGCTTTCATTTTCTTTTTGTTAACATTCCCATGGTAGTGCCTAAGCATCTGTTTCGTGAGCTGCGATCCCTGCTGAATAAATTAGCATGGGCGGGTAAGACTGCTAGGGTCGCTCTAGACATTCTCATGTTGCCTTACACAGCGGGTGGCCTGGAGGCTCCGGATCTAGAGCTGTACTACAGAATAGCGCAGGCCTCACATGCCCATAGTTGGGTACACGGCGCACAGGATCTGCTGCATCTTCAGATCAAATGGGTTGTTGTTTCTCCTCACTCCCTTCCCCGTCCTCCCACTCAGGCGCCTTGAGAAGATGCAGAATATTGGATTTGGTTAATTCCACGATTCATGCGCGGGACGCAATACTTAACTCATTTAGCGATGCTCAACTATACTCGCCCCTTCTACAAGTGGAATGGTGCCAGTGGTTTGTCCTTAGCACAGAGAGAGGTACTATCAGTTGGGGACCTATTCAGACATGGCCGGGTAGGCAGGTAGGAGGAATGGTCTGGCGGCGATAATATCCCTACTGCGCTCACGAACTTCAAATTCTTTAGAACTCAACATGCTGTGCTCTCGGTGCTGGGTGATGAACTCCTGGAACCTATGGTGATTCCTCCTCTGGCCATCCTTCTGGGTTCTAAGGCGCCTGGTAAACTAATCTCTCGACTCTATGCTACGACAATACTCACTAAGGTTTCTCCACTGACAAAGGCTAGACTGGCCTGGCAGGCTGACATTGGTGTTCCTATAACGGACAAGATTTGGGTATACTGCTGCGAAGTCACACGCAAGATTTCTATTAATGGTCATCACAGATTAGCACACTTCAAATTCTTGAATAGAGTCCATTACACCCCACAATGACTGTATAGATATGGTTTACGTGAGTCGGACACTTGTGATCATTGTCATATGTCTGGTACTGGGTTCTTTCATGTGGCATGGCTGTGTCCACAGGTAGAGGTCTATTGGGTTCATATCTTTAAAATGATGGGCGACATTGTGGGTCTCTCCCTCACTCCAGATCCCCTATTAGTGCTATTAGGATATACGAAAAAACTCCAGAAGAACGTTCGTAAATTGATAGCAATGGGTCTTCTGCTCGCCAAACGCAGACTTGCCATGAGGTGGATGCGTGTCCCTGCTCAATGGGAAAAAGCCCTGTTGTATTGTAACACACAATCAGATGTTTATACCGAGATACGTCCCCCTGTAACCGACCAAAGAGTTTCTGGGGACTCTTTGCGGAATACCAACTGTCTAAACAGGACACCGATGACGCTCAAGAAGAGTGAAGAGTGAACTGTTATTACTCCCTAATATACTGGGCTCCTTGTTGTACCGTATCTGTATATTTTATTTTATTTTGAAATTGGCTGTATCCTTGATTCGCGTTGTGTTTATTTGTGTATATTTGACCCCATTTATGATAAAAAGTGATGCATTGCTCCTACCCCCCCTCCTGTAGACCACTCCACCCCATGTATGGTAATATTCTTCCAATGGTGCCTTTATTGACTATGTGATCTGCTTTTCGTTTATAATTTGTTTTCTGTTTGTAACTCATTGTTTGACCCAAAACCTAAATAAAAACATAATTTTAAAAAAAATGCCGAGCCGAAGGCGAGACTCGGCTCCTTCTTGTGGATGGAGGAGCGTCGTCCCACTGCTTTCTCGCAGTGCGAGAAGCAGAAACATAAAATGGTATAAGTACCATTTACTGTTTCTGCTTCTCGCACTGTGAGAAAGCCGAAGAAGGGTTTGGTTGGAGGTGGGCAGGTGGGCGGGTCGGGGAGGAGTGGCTAGCCCAATGTTGTGGGTGCTGACTGTTTGGTTGGCCCCAGGGCCGACCAATCCAGCCATGCACACTCTCCCATTTTCTCCATGTAGGCTGCATACAGCCTGCATAGAGAAAACAGCCTCCCCATAGACACCTGTGCGGTCGGCGTCCCAACCAATCACAACGCTGTGATTGGCTTAGGGGAGGGGTGGGAGGCTGCCTGCTGCTTCTTCCTGCGAAGGTGACACGGGACCAGATCGCCACAGCAAAGATTTTATTCTTATTTTTTATTTAAAATTACCCCCCCCCCCGCGTGACCCCCTCCCCCCTCCCCATGCGCACCCGACCCCCTCACCTGCGAGCCATCCCGGTCACGACTGTGAAGGCGAGGGCCTTTAACAAGGGAGCAGGCCTTCAATGCCGCTACAGCAGACAAAAAGGCTTTTAGAACATTCCCCCCCTAGAGGGCAGAATGTCCTAATGGGAAAAACAAAGGCATCAAAGCCCGAGGGGGTTGAGACCCTCAAGGCTCTGAAGCCTTTGTTACACAGCTGTTGCTGTCATTTTTCAACAGCTATCAGCTGTGCAGGGTGTCACGGCTGCTAGCTGTTGAATATTCACAGCAATAGTTGTGAAGGGGGCTGAGGTCAGTCTATGGTTCTCCATTGGCTGGCTAAACTGTTATTTTCTCATTCAGCTGAGCCAGGGAGACCCAGCAGCTGAGCAGGATTCCTGCTCCCTCCTTCCGAGTCTCAGTGACTCTCAGATGTACGAAAGGAGGGTGGGGGAAGGCTCAGGTATGCCCTGCAGCAGAGCCTCTGCCTTTCGCTTTCCTCTGCTGACTCCACATATTTTGGAGAGGCAGGGGAAAGAGAAAGGCAGAGGCTGTTTCTTAGAACATTAAAAGGTTGCGAGCTGCGTGCCTATACCACTTTATATAGACCACTGCTACTCCATTGTCTTTAATGGAATTCCAAACATTCCAATGTTCTAATTCACTTTATTAATACCCAAATGCAGTAATAAGCAATTGAAGGATGATCAGCCAAACTTTACAAATGGCCTTTTGGTGCACAGGAATGTGGATCTCTATGTATAATCATGCAAAATTATGAGGAAAATACTGTTGCCACAGAAATGCATAATTCCAGTGGCATTGCTCATTCACCTTCTGAACTACAGTATGGCTATTTTGGGTGTGCTGCAGCGCTCCCGGGCCCCAACTTCCAGTGCCTATGATTTGCCTATGGTTTTCATCAGGAATAGATGTTAAGCAATTATTTATTCTTGCACCTATGTACGGATGTATGTACCATTGGTTTAGCACGAACCTAGTCAATAATGTCAGCACAGCGCTGTGCAGGGTCAAAGGCCAAAAAAACATCCAACAAATGAGTGCAGTGGTAGCTGAATTCTGGGTGGAGGGGTGGACTGCATCATGATATAGTGTTCTTTAGGATTGTGCGGTTTCAACTTGTTAAATTATAGTAGGATCGTGGTGATTAACACAGGAATGCTGTTCCAGATTGTTTTAGTTGATTCAATGTTATTCCTTGTAATTTCTTTAACTTGGGCGTGTTCGTTTTTAGCAGTAGTTCAGCTCACAGAAGAACATGGGGTGTTCTAAAATTTACCAAATTCACTTGAAGCATCTAGCTTACATCGCCTCCCGACGGGGTCTCGTCAAGAATGATCATATCATCAGGATAAAGTAGAACATATATACGTGACGTTATAACTAACCTTAGGAGGAGCTGAACACAATGATGGGGTAAAATGGAAACATGAATGTAAATATATTTTAGAAAGATGGCCATAGAAAATCTACTCACCTCATATTTGTAACATATATTATCGTCTTTAGGTCCGCTGTTAGCCAAAAGTTTTTTTTCATTTTAGTAAAATTATTTATAAATATATTCACATATTGGAGCTTTTAGTCATTACTCTATTGTTGCGTCAAGCACATTTTTCGTCCATACACTACAGCATACAGCATGGGGCCATGCGTCATTCCACTTTGGCCAATTGCACCATGTTGTATAAGTGACGGCATTCCGCCGCAGCGCAACGTCATCGCACGCACAGAAACCAGTTTCCTTCAGTTTTGTTGGCCAATGTGTTCGTTTTGAAAATATTTATTTACTTTGTAAAACTTTTCATTTTATTTTAGTGAGGGTCAAGCAGCTCCCTCGGCTTGTACTGACTTCTTTTTCTTACTGTTGGGAAACATATAATCAAGGACACCATACTATTTGCATTCTAACACATTTGAGAAAAACTGTAATTTCAGTGTCAACTTTACTTCCTTCCTTTCAGCTGCATCAATCCCTGCAGAGTGTGTTGATTGTAGAGCAGAGTGAAATGATGTCGGTCATGCTAGAAAGGCGCCTTGTTCTTACACAGAGCAGCATTACTCGCGTTTGGAGCCCAATTCAAATCCGTTTGAGAGGAGTCTGCCTCCTAGCAGTATCTCACACTAGCAGCTATTCGCCCCGGCGCAGACGCTCAGCAGACCCTCAGAGCCGCGGATGCATTTGTGAAGATAAGAATATGCCAGCGAATTTTCATTTTGCACTCAACGCGCATATTTCAGTTCACAGAAACGAGTAAAAATTACAAGCATTTTGTGATCCAACGCACGAGCATTGAAAAGCAGGGATTCAAAAAACATAAAAGTGTATTTCTGCAATGCCATCGAAATTAGAACAGCATATTTTTTTAATATATTCAGGTTCGGGTGCCTTCCTGTATTTTTTCATAAGCTTCTTCAAATCCATGCTTGCCAGAATGCAAACGTTAAGGTGAAATGCAATTAACATGAGTCATCTTATTACATTTAATTAGCAGGTTTTTATACTGAACTTTACTTGTACCATAGCGCCCCCTCCCCCCCCCATGCAATGCAGCCAGTTTCTTAGGATCCATTATGTTCAAGAACCCAATGAACATTATCCAGATCATTAACTCCTTTCCTGTGTATATGTCGACATAATCCTCACATGCTCCTGCAAACTCGGGCGACAGCACCTTCTCGGAGGTTACACTACTGAGAGAGCTTACATTCCTGTTAAGTAGAAAAAAAATGTGACTACTGCAAGGGGTCATTGCTTCTCCCAAGGAAAATGATTGTCACACGAAAAAACGGATGAATGTAAGTAGTAAAAAAATATTAACAGATGACAATGTTTTCATCAGACTTTTGCCCTAGGCACCAATTCATAAGCTCAGTGTTACTACTGAAGCATGCGTATGAAGGAAAGCTGTGCTTTTGTGAACTGTTCCCAGTTTTGCAATAGTAGTTGTTTGTATGATCCTGAATGAGTGATTATGAAGTATGATCATGTCATCAGCATCAAGTAGAACATATATGTATTGAGGGTATAACCTCCGATGATAACCATCTGTTGAATGGAGGTGAAGAACACAAGGATGGAGTAATATAGAAACATACATGTAAATGTATTTTAGAAAGAAAAAGGGCAAGAGAAAATCTACTTACCTCATATTCTTTACATCTATTTTCTTTAGGTACGGTGTTCGCAAAAACATTTTGATTTTAGTAAAATTATGCAAACTTATATTTACATTAAGGGTGTTAGATATGGGGGTCTCTTTTTGGCAGAGTACATTTGTCCAAGTAGGGACCCTTCTTCCTTGTCAGGTAAGGGGATACACTAAAATATTCCCTGCTCACCCCCTAGTAGCTTGACACGAGCAGACTGGCATATCTCAGAGGCAGTGTGTAAAGCATTTGTGAACACATACCGTAATAAAAATTTAACTTTCAAATGATAGAAATAGTTCTGTTCGAAGCAAATACAGATGCAACACTTTTCACACAAAGTACCTTGGATGCGTCGCACACACAAACAAAAAGGGTCACGGTCCCCCAACGATTCGCGACAACCTGGCGCCTCTATGCGATGCGTCGATCCGGGACGATGCCTGGGTTCTTGCAGCCACACAGCAGGGCTTGCGTCGGAATCGGTGCAGTGATCTCGGATTTCAGCGGTTGGTGCACTCGATGAGGCGTGCATCAATTTCTCGAGCCGCGGGCAGGCGCTGCATCAGTTTCTTCAGCGATGGGTCGGAAGCAGGTATGGTTGCATCGCGCTTCTCATTGTTGCGTTGTTTTTCCAACTCCCTACAGCCAGAACAACCTTCAGAGGCCTCCAGAGGCCCAGAAAAGCTACAGGCAACTTTTGGCAAATTAGAACTCCCAGCAAGGGAGTCCAAGAAAAGTGGGGGTGAAGCCTTTGTGTCCCTCAGACTTAGGAACAGGAGGATTCCTTCGTCAAGCCATTGGAGATCTTTCTCAAGCAGGGGACACAGCAAACAGCAAAGTCCTTTACCCTTCCCTTGGCGGAAAGTAGCCACTGCAGGCCAACCAAAGACAGCAAACAGCACAGGGGCAGTATTGCTCCTTGGTTTCTCCAGCTCTTCTCCTTGGCAAAGGTTCCTCTTGATTCCCAGAAGTGATCTAAAAGTCTGGGGTCTTGGCCCCTCTTTTTATAATATAAAATCCTATGTTCTCCGTGGCAGAGAAGCTCTTTGCCCAGCCAAAACCGGTACTATCCTCTCTGGTGCAGCTTCCTGGCAGGAGGTGGAGACAGCATTGTCTAAGGCAGCCCAGGCAAATTCAGGTGTGAAAGAAATCACCTCCCCCTACTCTGAATGCAGCCCAGGTCTATTCAGCCCAGCCCTGACTCACCCTGGAAAGGCAGGACACGCCTCAACCCCAAGTGGCAGTCTGAACATAATGCACATCTAAGCCTTGGTCACTCCAAAGCCAGGCAATCAACACACAACACTAGCAGAGGCACACTGGGAGGTTAAGCACGAAGATACCTACTTTCTAAAAGTGGTATTTTCAAACCCAGAATGTAAAATTCACCCTCACTAAAAGATGCATTTTAACATGCTGAGTTCAGGCATATCAAACTTTATTTCCCTATCTTATTCCCATTACCAGTTATGCTTATAAGATGTTATTAGCAAACTCCTCATTCTATCCTACGGGGACAGATAGCCTTACGTTAGTGAAAAACAAAATTGGCAGGATTTCACTATCAGGACATGCCACCCACATCAGGCATGTCCTACCTTTCACATACATTGCACCCTGCCCACAGGGATACCTTGGGCCTACCTTAGGGGTGACTCACATGTAAGAAAAGGGAAGGTTAGGTCTGGAAAGTGGGTGCACTGGCCAAGTTGACATGGCAGTACCAGACTGCACATGCACTGCAATAGCAGGCCTGAGTCCTTGTTGCAAGGCTGCTTGTGTAGGTGGCACAATCAGTGCTGCAAGTCTACTAGCAGCATTTGGTTTACAGGCCCTAGGCCCACACAGTGCACTGTACGGACTTAGCACTAAACTAAATAGACCAATCATGGAAACACAAATCGATAACAAAAATTGACAAAGGGAGCACTTGCACTTTGGCACTGAACAGTAGTGGCAAAGTGCCCATTGCGGTTCCATGTTTAAATATCGATAACAAAAATATAGTTAACAAAAATATCGATGTAAAAATATCGACTCCCTATACTTAAACAGGTAAGTACATTAATATCAACTCAAAAATATAGATGTAAAAAATATAGATGTAAAAAATATCAACTTTAAAAAATAACAACTTAAATTAAATAATATTAATATTAACAAAATAAATTAAATTAAATGTATATTTTAACTAATAACAAATAAACTTCATTTCATAAATATAAACACAAAAAATGTGTACATTTACATATATTTATTTAAATACATTTTATTAACTATTATCTTTATTTAATTTATAAACTTTAATAATTATATAAAAATAAAATAAACACATATATAAAACATTTTGAATAAAATAAAATATTCGATATATATTAATTAACACATTAAAGTATAAAAAAATACATACATTTAATAACAAAATAAAAACATTAGTAGTTAAAACATTGAGTAGCGAAGGGGTCAAAATTACTATTCCCACTCCAGTGAGTGCAACAGTAGGGAAAGCGCTGGATAGCGTAGGGGTAAAAATTACTATTTCCACTCCAGTGATTGCAAGAGTAGGTAAAGCGTTGGATAGCGGAGGGGTAAAAATTACTATTTTCACTCCAGTGAGTGCAACAGTAGGGAAAGCGCTGGATAGCGGACGGGTAAAAGTTACTATCCCCACTCCAGTGAGTGCAACAGTGGGAAAAGCGTTGGATAGCGGGAGGGTTAAAATTACTATTCCCACTCCAGTGAGTGCAACAATAAGGAAAGCGTTGGATAGCGTAGAGGTAAAAAATACTATTCCCACTCCAGTGAGTGCAACAGTAGGGAAAGCGCTGGATAGCGGAGGGGTCAAAATTACTATTCCCACTTCAGAAAGTGCAACAGTAGGGAAAGCGTTGGATAGCATAGGGGTCAAAATTACTATTCCCACTCTAGAGAGTGCAACAGTAGGGAAAGCGTTGGATAGCGTAGGGGTAAAAATTACGATACCCACTCCAGAGAGTGCAACAGTAGGGAAAGCATTGGATAGCGGAGGGGTAAAAAATACTATTCCCACTTCAGAGAGTGCCTCTGGTAAGGCTGCCTACACCACCACAGCCTGCCGCTGCCCAGAAACTGCTTTTAAGAAAGACGATTAGGTACTTTTTTAAATTGCACTCACCCTCACTGCACCTCAAGCACTGCCTTGCTTCCCTCGCCCCGTTCCACCGCGGCTGTGTGCCGTTTGTGTGGACGGCGTTCCAGGAAGCAGGCAGGCCAAATACCACCCACCTCCAATCGGGAGGGCGGAGCCAGGCTCACTTGATCGCCGCTATTTGAGACCTGAGTTACATTGAGTGTCAACGCTACCTCTGGTAAGGCTGCCTACACCACCACAGCCTGCCGCTGTCCAGAAACTGCTTTTAAGAAAGATGATTAGGTACTTTTTTAAATTGCACTCACCCTCACTGCACCTCTAGCACTGCCTTGCTTCCCTCGCCCCGTTCCACCGCGGCTGTGTGCCGTTTGTGTGGAGGACATTCCAGGAAGCAGGCAGGCCAATCACCACCCACCTCCAATCGGGAGTGCGGAGCCAGGCTCACTTGATCGCCGCTATTTGAGACCTGAGTTACATTGAGCGTCAACGCTACCTCTGGTAAGGCTGCCTACACCAACACAGCCTGCCGCTGCCCAGAAACTGCTTTTAAGAAAGACGATTAGGTACTTTTTTAAACTGCACTCACCCTCACTGCAGCACTGCCTTGCTTCCCTCGCCCGTTCCGCCGCGGCTGTGTGCCGTTTGTGTGGAGGGCGTTCCAGGAAGCAGGCAGGCCAATCACCACCCCCCTCCAATCAGGAGGGCGGAGCTAGGCTCACTTGATTGCCGCTATTTGAGCCAATGTGTCAGCGACCGCGCAGCAGACGCGCGCAGCAGACGCGCGCAGCAGACGCGCGCAGCAGTCGCGCCGCCTCCGCGCCGAAGACAAGCCAAAGACCCGCCCGTCTGCGCCCGTCCGCGGCCAGCAGGGGCCACAACCCCTGCACAATTCACCAAATCAAACAGGAGCTATAGCCCCAATTCTCTCTTCAAAATACGATCAACCACCCAGACCCCATGCCTCCCTTCCTGCCACCCACTGAACCTACCCACTGTTTGTCCCCAATGTAACCTTGGGTTCGGCCCAATTCAACCCAATAAAACAGTGCCGGAAATAAAAATGTATCTTTTGAACAGTAGATCACTACCCAAATACTACATAGAAATTGCTATACTCCTAGAAGATCTCTGTCCAGAAACCCTATTTCAGACAGAAATGTGGCTTACCTCAGAATCAGAACCAGACCTGGTACAAGCCCTTCCTCAAGGGTATCAGATACTGTGAAAAGATCGTCCGCACTGGAAGGGGGGTGGCCTGGCAATTATTTATAAAGACCACAACACTTGCCGCTGCTCCTCCGACCCAATTCCAGACTGCGAAAGCCTGTCTTTTTCCATTGATTTCTCTCCTAACAGTTGCTTTTCTGGAACACTTATCTATCGCCCACCCGGTACCTTATAACAATTCCACAATGATCTACCCTCCATTGTTGCTGATCTAGCCACCAGCCCAGCTAACCACACGCTACTGGGGGATCTCAATATCCACTTCGCTGATAACCTAGATCGACCCGCAGAGGAACTAACAGCCAATCTCTCCGCTCTGCAATTAAAACAACTTGTTCTCTTCCCCACCCACTCCAAAGGCCATCTGCTGGACCCCGTTTTTAGTAACTGCACAAACCTCACGGCGGGCTCCCGGTCCCCTTTCCCATAGACCTGTCATTTTTTGATACCTCTCATCTGGAACACCCACATCCCCCCTCTCCCAAACATCATGTCACGAAAATAGCACAACTGGTCAAAACTCCCCCTGAAGGACTGGATAACAACCTTAGAGGCCTCCAGACCCCCGAAAATTCAGGACCCCACTTTAGCAAATGAAAACTATAACAATTGGATCGCCAACTCATTGGACCCCACACTTCCCATACGCTGTACGAAATCCAAAAGACATGTAAAAACCGCACCATGGTACACCCCAGAACTTCGGGAAAGGAAATGTCAGTGTAAAAAACTGGAAAGGAAGTGGCGATTAGATTATTCCCCCTCAAACAAAATCATTTATAGGGAAGCAATAAGGTTGTATAAAAACGAGATTAAAACTACACAGTCTTCTTTCTTCCCCCAAAAAATAAGCGCAGCCTCCTCAAAACCAAAAGAAATATATCAGATCATAAAGACCCTTACTAAGCTCCCTTAGAATCCCCCCCCTACTCATAACACACAAAGCCACTGCAACGACCTAGCGGAATTTTTCTTTCAAAAAATCCAAAAGATCTACACCTCCTTTTCCCCTGCTAACAGTCCCTCCCACCCTACACCCATCTGCCTACCGGAACACGAGCGGCACTCTCCAAATACTCTGGAAAACCTACCTCCTCTGGAACCAGAGACACTCGCCCTCACCATGCAACAAGTAAAGTCCGGTTCCCCCTGCGACCCAGCACCCCCACGCACCCTAGTATCGGCCACTCATAGCATTCTCCCCAGGATCCTGGAAGTGCTTAACGCTTCCCTCTCCACAGGCATTGTTCCAACTCCATGGAAACAGGCTATGGTGAGAGCACTCATAAAAAAACCTAATCTGGACCCCAACAACCCCAGTAACTATCGTCCCATCTCTCTGCTCCCCTGGATGAGCAAAATACTGGAGAAACATGTAAATAAGATCTTGGCCGAGTTTCTCGAGACCAACCATTTACTTGATCCCTCCCAGACGGGTTTCTGCCCCAAACATGGGACCGAAACCGCCCTGGTTGCCGTAACAGAAGAAGCAAGGGGGATCTTGGATCGGGGAGGATCGGTGGCAGTCATCCTCCTCGACCTGAGCGCCACCTTTGACACGGTGAACCACAGGATATTATTACATCGACTCCGCAGTCTGGGAGTCTCAGGGTCAGCTATTGCTTGGCTCCAGTCCTTTCTGGACAACCTGTCATTCCAAGTCTTTGAGGGTGATACCACCTCCCCTAGGAAACCCTTGGATTGTGGGGTGCCGCAGGGCTCCTCTTTAAGCCCGACACTATTTAATGTGTATATGAGCCCACTAGCTGAGATAGTCCGTCCGTTCAGGATAAAAATCATCACATATGCCGACGACACTCAGCTAGTGGTTTCTCTCAACCAGCTCAACTCTCATAATGCACAGGTCAACCTAAGGGGCTGTCTAGAGGAAGTCAACAGCTGGATGACCTCCTCCTGCCTGAAACTGAATGGGGCCAAAACTGAATTGATGCTCCTCGGTAGCTCCCCCACCACCTTGATCAATTCAATTTGGCCTGCCTCCCTTGGCCCCTCCCCCATACCCAAGGACACAATAAAAAGCCTTGGCTTTTGGCTGGACAAATCACTCAGCTTTAATTGTCAGGCAAACAAACTATCTGCCACCTGCTTTGGTATTCTTAGGCTCATTCGCAAGATTCTCCCTCTGCTGCCCTTTGGGGCAAGACAAATCGTAGTCCAAGGCCTAATTCAGTCCCGCCTGGATTTTGGTAACGCTCTCTACTTAGGAGCCCCTGAAAACGCCCTACGGAAGCTCCAGATAATTCAAAACTGTGCAGCTCGCACTCTACTTCAGCTTCCCCGCCGCCTCTCAGCCAAACCCGGCCTCAAAAAACTTCACTGGCTTCCGGTTAAAGAGAGAATTAATTTTAAAACTCTCTGCGTCTCTCACCAAGCGTTCTGGAGAACAGGTGTGACCATTAATCACCCCTTAATCACCCCCTACCACCCCACCAAACAGCTTCGTTCTGCTCAGTCCTTCCTTGCCACAGTCCCCAGGATTAAGAGATCAAGATGCGGGGGTCGATCTTTTTCCTACAACGCGGCTAAACTGTGGAACTCCCTTTCCCTTCACCTGAGATCACAGCCCAACCTACTCCTGTTTCGCAAAAAGCTAAAAACTCTTCTTTTCTCAAAATTCTGATAAACCTCCTGCTAACAGTTCTTACCAGATGGAACAGCTTCTAGCGCTAGGACGCCTCAGGGCAGCTACCGCGCTCTATAAACTCTCTTTTCATTTCATTTCAACAGTAAGGAAAGCGTTGTATAGCATAGGGTCATAATTACTATTCCCACTCTAGATAGTGCAACAGTAGGGAAAGCGTTGGATAGCGTAAGGGTAAAAATTACGATTCCCACTCCAGAGAGTGCAACAGTAGGGAAAGCGTTGGATAGCGGAGGGGTAAACATTACTATTCCCTCTCCAGAGAGTGCAACAGTAGGGAAAACGTTGGATAGCGTAGGGGTAAAAATTACTATTCCCACTCCAGTGAGTGCAATAGTAGGGAAAGCGGTGGAACCCAAAACAATAAAAAAACAAAATGATCAACATTTTTATTAAATTTAATTTCCAATATGAACTTAATTGATATATACATTTAAATATATTATTATTAACAAAGATAATAACAAATAATTATTTACACATTTTTTAACACTATAATATCCACAACACACACCTAAAATTAATGACACAATTACATTTAATATTTACTAATTAATTAATGGAAATTAATGTATTATTATGTATTAATTAATTAATAAACAATGAATTACTTACCAGCTTTCACACCATATACACATATAAACACCACAACACACACCTAAAATTAATTACACAATTAAAATTACTAATTACTAATTAATTAATGGTAATTAATTTAAAAAGTATTTAATAATGAATCATTAAAACATTAATTACTTACCACCCTTCACACCATTTACACATATAAACTCCACAACACACACCTAAAATTAATTAAACAATTAACAGAATTAATTATCAATTGACTAATTGAAATTAATTAACAACTAATTATTAATCTATTATTAATAAATTAACACATTAATTAATCAATTAATGTTATATAATTAAATTACTTCCCACCCTATTCCCCTATAAACCCACAACCCGCTACGGAACTCATAACGCAAAATTAAACATAAAATAAATTAATAACTAGTACAATTCCAAAACATATAATAAAATGACAAACAATTCTCATTAAAAACACTAACATACATAACATTAATAATAAATCGATATTTTTGTAAACGATATTTATTACAACTATATTTTTGTAATCGATATTACTTACCTGTCAGCCGATATTCTTGTCAAACTATATTTTTGTTGTCGATATTTCTTCCAAACGATATTTCTGCGGCGATATTAATGTCCCAAGATATTTCTCCGTGGATATTCCCGCTCTGCACCCCCAAAGCATCTAGACCAGCAAAACAAAATCCAACACACAGCAAAAACACAGGAGGCAACGGCAAAAATACAGGGGAAACCCACGCCAGTTATGCCAGGTCTAACTAAGAGGCTTTCAGTCATTGGTCCATTGTTGAGTCATGCACATTTTTCATCCACACACTATAGCACACAGCATGGGGCCATGCATCAGTCCCCTTTAGCAAATGGCTGCATCCTTGTATAAGTGATTGCATTCCACCATAACGCAAAGCAACCACACACACAGAAAACAGATTCCTTCATTTGTGGGTGTCACACTTGTCATTCTTAGGGTGGTCTTCACCCAAACGTTTTGCTTTTTGCCTCCAAGTTTTGCTGAATCTTTTTGTTGGCGTTACAACTCTGAGCTCTTTACCACTGCTGACCAGTGCTAAAGTGCATGTGCTTCTTCCCTAAACATTTGTGTATTTGGTGTATGCATGATTGGTATATTTCATTTACAAGCAAGTCCCTTGTAAAGTGGTCTACTATATACCCAGGGCCTGTAAGTTAAATGCTACTAGTTGGTTTGCAGCACTGATTATGCCTCCCCCAGAAATAGTCTTTCAAACCTGTCTAAGGCTTGCCACCACACTGCCCGTATGTGCAGTTTACTGCCACATCGACTTGACATTTAAAACTATTTGCCAAGTCTTAAACTCTCCATTTCTTAGACATAAGCCACCCCTAAGGTAGACCCTATATAGCACTAAGGGCAAGGTGCTATGTAAGTTAAAGGTAGGACATGTACTTTTCTGTTTTATGTGTCCTGGTAGTGATAAACAGCTACATTAATTTTTCACTGCTGTGAGGCCTACCCCTCTCATAGGCTACTATTGGGAATTCCTTAATGCACATTTAAGCTGTAATTCCTGACCAGACAGGAATAGCCAGTAAATGTTTTATATTGTTGAAATGGTAATGATAAATCCTCCTTAGTGGTGAAGCTGGATTTATAATTACTGTTTTCGAAATGCCACTTTTAGAAAGCAGACATTTATCTGCACATACTGCTCTGTGTGCCTTGCAGCCTGTCTCCCATACATGTATGGGGTGGGTGACAGTAACACTTTGTGCATTCCCTCCAGACAGCCATGAACACAGAAAGGCTAGGTGTGTCTGAGAAGGCTATCTATCTACAGCCTTCTGTATTCTGATGGCCCTCCCTGGGCAGGATGAAAAGGAGCGGCTAACACTTCACTGAATAGGCAGCGTAATGTTCCCATACAAATGGCTGGTTTATTCTACATAGATAGCCTGGCAGGCAGGGCTGGATTGAAAGGATAATTGTGCACTTAAGTCACCCCCACTTTAAAGGCATTTTTGGGTATAAGCAAAGTCAAAGAAATATCC
Source organism: Lissotriton helveticus (assembly GCF_964261635.1). Taxonomy (NCBI): domain Eukaryota; kingdom Metazoa; phylum Chordata; class Amphibia; order Caudata; family Salamandridae; genus Lissotriton; species Lissotriton helveticus. The sequence continues at coordinate 1,885,634,378 of NC_136067.1, forward strand.
CTGGACTCCCTCCTAGGTATATACACTCACTCTACTCTAACGTGGTCACACTTCATTCACTCAGCGAGACGTACCGGAGGCCAAGACGGCGGTGAAACATGAGCAGAACATATCCAGTTCTTAAAAGTGTACAGAAGGACTCATCAGAGAGTCTGCACCTAAAGTGAAGCCTCGGCGAATAATCAATACCAAATGACAAAAGAAGAGAGTTCCCCGGAATAAGAGAATATTCGCATGTATTCAAGATCAAAGGGACAACAACCGGTACAGTATTCTTTACAGAGATCCACCTACAGAACGTTGAAGAGATCCAACCACGGACCACTGTCCAACCAAGGATCACTACCTGATGTGGTAATAGAAACATAACATAATTACCTGACAGGATACCGAGACCATCTAATATCAATAACAGAGGATACCAGTAATAAGAACTTGATGACCCCGTATGAATATATACTGTCCTGAAGAAGGTGTAACCATATCCACGGCCCAAACACCGAAACGCGGCGACACACTACGTAAAATAGAATCCAAATAAAGCCTAGTGGGCTCCAGATATACACAAATTTTGGATACTGGAAGGCACAGAGAATTTGTGGGAAGGCTATTGGATCTGATTAACTTGTTGTAATATCATCTGATCAATAGAGACGAGGGGGTTTCTTTTGCTTTTCTTTTTTGTATTTGATTATATATGATGTTATTATGCTCAATGATTAGACTGTGTCACATGTTTTTATACTTTTGTGCAATGTTGATGTTCAATTAGGATTGTGACTGTATTTTTATGTAATCTATTTTACTGTACTGTATGAGATATCTCCATGTTCAATGTTTTCAGAATAATACTTTTTCTGAAATTTTAAATATAAACTTGTCTCCTATTGTGAAGGGGAATTTCGTATGATTTTTAATAAAAAGACTGTAAATGTTAAATTTTAGTTTGGGAACTATATTTAATGAGTACCCCATGGGACACGCTGAGTGAATGAAGTGTGACCACGTTAGAGTAGAGTGAGTGTATTTATCTAGGAGGGAGTCCAGGGATATTTCTTTGACTTTGATTGTCTACAGCACCCTGTTCCCTGGAACTAGTGGGGTCTTCTCTCTTTCCTTTACCCATTTTTGGGTATAAGTACTGGGTCTCTGACTTCCTAAAATTAGACACTACTGAACTTGTAACTGAAGCTCAGCCAGAAGAACTGCTGTGCAGCTTAAAGGACTCAACTGGACTGCTGAGCTGGAAGGCCTGTGTTTCAATATGTTGCTCTGCTGTTTGCTGCTCTCTGACTTTGCTGAAGGATAGCAGGACCCTTCCTTCACTCCAAGCATGCTCCAAGGGTTTGTTGGAATACCTCCTGTTGCTTGAGACTCAAAGATATCAAAGTCCCAGATACTTTTAACACGGACATCAACGCATCTCATGTGTGCATGTAGCAGAAACGGCGCATCAACCAGGTTGGAGGAGTAAAATCAGAGGGCCGCTCTCAGAACCAACACAGCGCCTCAAGAGCCCGTTGCATAGGAACCGTGCATTACAAATTGCTTCAGCCATGGGAGATAGATGCATCACTTAACTATGTGGAGAAACCCAGCTAATCACTCTATGGACCCAATGCATCTCGGCCCGGGGTCCTGCCTTTGGAACCAACGCACCGCTATGGATTCCCCGCCATCTCTCTGATTCAGGGTTGGTGGTGTTCCCTAGTCAACAGCTGTTTTCAGGCCTACAATTTGCAGTCATACCCCATGGAAACATGGAGAAAATTAGTGTTTCAGAAATATTCTTAATATTTGATGGACATTCTGAGTAAGAAAACAAGTAGAATCCACAAACATCACACCACTCGGATTCACTGGAGTCTCTAAGTTTCAAAAATATCCAGGGGTGGAAGGAATCCATAGATACTTTGGTGTGTTTTTAACATATGAGCTAGCAGTAAACATTCCATTCAGCCTCCTCCTGGGTGCAAAAATACTGTCTGGTGGTGGGGCCCAATGACAAAATGGTCCAGCAACCCCCGTTTATTTTCTCACTTTTTTCCATGGTAGTCTAGTGGGATTTTATCCCCAGTTGATGGGCAGCCTAGGATTGTTTACAACACACAAAAGGAATCTGGTGGTCAAAGAAAAACAATGGGACGAGAGGAAATGCAACCACTGAATAAACAGTCTCCAAAACAAGTGTTTATACCTAAAACAACTACTCATTCAAAAGGACTCCTTACACACTAGGAAAGTGACTCTAGGATTTCCATCAATAGTGGCCAGTGTCATCATCTGGGATTCCAGCTTTCCTGCCACAACACCTCATGTACAACAGAGGCGTTGACTGTGGATTAGGTGGCATATTTTGCAGAAAACAGGAACCTATAAGGTTGCCAGTATAAACAGTATTAGCCTACAGACCTCTATATAAGGCAGTCAAGAAGTGATTGAAAAAGTGCAGTGCAAAAAATGTGAGAAGTTAAAAAGGATATGGAGGCAAACACACACCTTTATTTTAGGTCTACTTCCAAACCTATTAAAATAAGTGCAGGAACGGCTTTTACCAAAGCCTTGGATTGTTACCAAACAATCTGCCCATCTCAGGAGGGGTCGGGAAGATGGTCAGAAAAACCCCCACCAGACCACCAGGGGAAAAAAGTAAAAATAAAAATGAATGGTGTGGGGTTTGCCCATCCTGGCACTGAATTGCAAAGTACCAGAAAGCCTTCCTGTCCCTTGAGAGGGGAAATTGTAGTATTCACCTGTCATTAGCCCCATTAGACACCAGGGAGTGGTGCCCGATAAAGGAATGGAGTGGAGTGTCAGCCTCTCTTTGCATTGTGTCTACTCTGGAGTGCAAGATGGCCCAAGTCTAAAGGAATCAAAACTTTCTCTCCCTTGTCATGGGGAAAACCACAGTATTCAGGCAATAGACCCCAGGAAGGCAGAAATAATGTGTGTGTTTTTTTACGAGATGGGCAGTGTGGACAATGCCAGAAATGACTGGCCCATGCCCTATTCTTTTCTCTCATAAAAAGTGTGTCTAGTGTTCTTTCTGCCCCTACTGGGAGGATATTTTGGATGTTTATCCTGTATTTTCACCACCCCGAGAAGCAGTAAGTCTACTTTGGTTTTAGGGTAGGGGTGCGGCACCTATGAATGGATGGGCAAGACCCACTGAATTCTGTAAAAAAATAAATCCACTCACATAATGTTTCCACCACAAATAAAAACTATTTAAAAATATATTGGATTATCTCTTTTCTTTGCACAGTATTATATTTGCACATACTTCATGCTGGAAGGAAGCATCATAAAATATAACAATATGAAAAAATGTGCACTTCTGCCAAAACACAATGCAGATTTGGGGGCTGATTTGGATCTTGGTGGGACTACAGTTGCCCTGCCGTGGCGTAGGTTCCAAGTACTAAGTCAAGCTGACAGCGTTCCATCCACTGTATTTAGATGCAAGCATCAACAGACTGTTTCCCGCCGAGTCGGAGGTCTCTTCTGCTGGCTAACTCTGTCGCCGTCAGGCCAGCGGTATTGCGCCAAGCCTATTTAGATGTCCCTTTTGTGCTGGTGTTGTCATAACGGCAGTTTGCTGACAGAGTGAAGACTGTATCAGTACACATATATGTTGTGTTTGCCTTAAAAACATATGTAGATAATATGTCATGCCCGTTTGTTACATATTGCAATGCACACCCACATGCACCACACACACAACACTCCCAAGCACCACAAAAACATTTTTTTTAATTGTCAATACAGGTGTGTTCATTCTACCTTGATTATTAAGCACAATGTAAAAATACACAAGGCTTCACCAATTGTCACCTTAGATCCCACGAAAACAGTCGTTTGGCATCTTTTTGGAGTTGGAGCAGCAAAGATGGGACCAGGACAATGGGATTCAAGATAGTAATGGAAGTGGAAAACAGAAAAAAGGGTATGTTTGTACCTCACTTCCTTTGATCATCCAGCTCAAAGTAGGAGGTATTCCTGCCACAATTGCCTACATGGAAAGGCAAATCGTGATTAGCTCGGTGGTAGTATTGGCAGGACTCCTACCAAAAGCAGCTTCTGCCTATGACACTATCAACGTGGGTGGGAATTCCAGGCGGAGTCGGCGGGACTCTGGCAGTCTTTCGTCCATGGACTCACCAACATCTAAATAGAGTGGGCGGACCAGCAAGTAGGCAGGCAGTGAATCTGTTGAAAAAGTCACACCAGAACCATTACCACCAAGATCTAAATCACGCCCTTTGTCCTTGCAAAGTTCCATCTGTTATCCATTAAAAGACACAAGAGACCAGCAAGCAGGTAGTTTAAACTAATTCACAATATGTTTCATTTTACTGAGAATGATGTGCACATTTATTTGTCATGCACATTTTAAGGCCTGTGGTGTTAGCAACTACAAAATTGTGTCATATACATTTAAAAAATTTTATTAGCTTTCTCAATAGCAGCTGGAGCATAAAAGATCTGGTTGCTTTCAGTTTATCTAGCTGTCTCTGCACGAGAGACAATGTAGAGAATGTGAACATCATGTTGAAACATGTTGAAACATGAAACATGAAACAGTTCTATTATAAAACTACATGTTTTGTAAGATGCACGTTGTAAGGTTTAAAGAACAATTACATAAGTCAATACATTTTATCTGTCACCATTGAAAAGAGCTTGCCTGTGGCAGTGTTAAGAAGAAAATAATTCACTTGGTGCACAGTGAGGGATCACGCCTCTGGTCTCCACCTTCCACACATGGCTGGGTATCCTTCTGCTCTGGATTGTGCGGACATTTTTATTTCTGTGACTATGGGGGAGGGGGCAGGGGGCTTTGCTACTTGGAAGGCTCATTGACATGGAAGAGCTGTTGTTTGTCTGCAGAGTCATGCATCAGAAAAAAGATGCAGAACTTGTGTTTGTTCTTCCAGTGATTGCCGGCACAACATTTGGAAAAATGAAGCACTGCCAAGCCCTATGAAATGCCTTTTGCAAGATGGTGAATCCAGTGATTACTGCCAGAGGAGCCCACTTCAAGATGAAATTGAGCTGATTCTCGTGATATGAGCTCCAGTTTGAATCATCTGTAAAAAAGGTGATGGATTTGTCACAATCTTTTTTACTTTCTTTTTTTGTTGTTCTCACTTCCCAATTGTTTCTGTGTTCGACTCTGATTTTGAGTCCTTGCAGATATCCCTTTGGATCTTCATCTGGAACAGCATGCTTTTTGGTTTCCCCAGTGCCAGGAAGAATCTGATGCCTTGCTTATCCTCTTCCGCTTGAACCCTCATCTGCATCCTGGCACTACAGAATTTGCAAGGAGTTTTTTGCTCTTTTGTAGCTTATGCCTCCTAAATATGACACATAAAACAGACATTTGACACTGTTGATTTCTACTATTAAGTGCTAGGTGGCACTGTAGCTACTGGGAGGAGTTACAATTTTCCTCTGGCCATCAAAGATGCAACTTTATAGACGTTCACAGAGTGCAACACCAATGGTTTTTCGGTTTTGTTCAAGCTAGGACCTAGATCAAGAGATAAAAAAAACATGGGGCTGAAATTTGCAAATAAGGGGAGGGGTGCCACGAGGCCTCCTCCTTGAGCCATTAAAGGCCCTGGGGAGCCCACCCCTAAGGCCAACATTTGCAAATAAGGGGAGGGGAGGCATGCAGCCCCTCTCTCTGAGCCTCTAAAAGCTCTGAGAGTCCAAACCTGCGGCTGAAATTATTGACATGGAGATCAGGCTCCCCCTCCCTAGCCAATAAAGGCCTCAGGGAGCCCACCCCGGAGGCCAATTACTTTAAACGAGAGGGGTGCACAACCCCACTCCCTGAGCCGTGATTGGCTCCAGGGACTCCATCCTCCTGGGCAGGTTCACTAGCTATGTCCAAGGGATCCCACCCCTGGAACATAGCAGTTTCCCTGCCTGCACCGGCATGGGCAGGTAAACCTGTGTTTATTCCCGCTTGGTGGGAGCATTTTTGAATCTCTCGTCAAGCTGGAGCAAACACCCAGTCTGCTCCCAGTGGGCAGGAGCTTAAAAATGCTCCTACGCGCTGGGAGGGAACTTTTGATCTGTTTCCCTGCGCAAACTTCTGCGGGCGGGGAAACAGATACAAATATTGCTCCCTCCTGGAGGGAAGGGCATTAGTTGTTGCTCCCTCTGGGTGGGAGCATTGCTGGCTGCTGCTGCATGTGGGGAGCTGGTGGTGGCCGAGGGGGTCTTGAGACTCCCCTGCAGCCTTCAGCGAGTATATGGTGGGTTTCCTGGGTGGGCACCAGGCCACTCACCTTTAAGTGATGAGGGCTGTGGGGAATGGGGTCCACAGGGCCGATAATGGCTTGGGGAGGGCGGCCGCACAGCTCCCTCTCCTTTATTTTTAGTAACGGTCTAGGGGATGGTGTCCCTAGGGCCCATGAAGGCTCAGGGAGGGGGGGCATGTGGCCCCCTTCCCCTTGAATTAAAATAAATGGCCCTGGGGGATGCGGTCCCTAGGGCCTACAAAGGCTCACGGAGGAGGGTACGTGGCTCCATTCCCTTTGATTTTAGTAATGGCCCTGGAGAATGGGGTCCCCAGGGCCTAACAAGGCTCGAGGAAGGGGGGCCAAGCGGACCCCTCCCCTTTCATTTTACTAGTGACCATGGGGGATGGGGTGCTCAGGGCCTACACAGGCTCAGGAAGGGGGCTTCATGGCCCCTGCCAGTTTCATTTTAGTAATGGCCATGGGGGGTGGGATCCCTAGTGCCTTACAAAGCTTGGAGAGATGGACCACATGCCCCCCTCTCCTTTATTTGAATAATGGCCCTGGGGATGGGGTTGCCAGGGTGAATAAGGCCCAGGGAGGGGGGCCTCAGAGCCACCTCCTTGTTTATAACAACGGCCCTGGGGGATGGTGTCACCAAGGCCTAATAAAGCTCAAGGAGGGGGCCACTCACCCTCCCTACCCTTTCATAAGAAAAACAGCTGAGGGGATTGTGGAAAAGTAAATTTTGCCATGTTCTGTGTCCCTACGCCTCATCCATCATGTGTTATGTGTGCATGATCAATATGCATATGTTATTCCCCATTTCTGATTAAAGACGCAATTACAGTTGTGTCCACCTCTAGTGTGCTATTTTCCAGTCCTCGTGAATACTACGAATATCAGGCCTATGTAAAGTAATGTTGCCACGTTTCTCAGTGTGCACGTTATTCAATTATAAAGTCCCCGTTTCCAGGCCTCACAAGGGTCCGGACCACAGATTCAGCTCCTGTTTTCTGAAAGCCTCGCTGAGGAGCGATACAGCCCCCACCTGTATCCTCGACCCTTCACTTACTTCCTGCCTCGCAGTGCCCGGTGCACCCCGGCTCTGCCTCTGAGTCTGCCAAAAGTATGTTATAGTTCCAGCTATCAGTTCAGTCCTCCTCCTCTGCATTCCTAAGCTACTGAACTGCATCAATAGTTTCCGTCATTGTCTAGCCTTCTCGTCTCCATGTTAGAGAAATACTGTATTTAATGGTCATTTAATATTCTTCATCACGCACTACATGTAGAATAATGCATGGTCCAGTCTTAGAGTCAGGTTAGCCTCTCCCCTCATGACTTCTAGTTTATATCAACACGTTCCCTAAACATTAGATACCAGATAGGGTTTAGGTACATGTCGCTCCGACCCTCCAGACTTTAGTCTCTGCTCCTAGCACAGAGTTCGTAGCCCCCAGCTTCTCCTAGTAACACGTCATTGCTAGTTTTCGCGCACCATTAGGTTAGAGGTCCCGGCTCCTTAGGTAGCCCCCTCCTATGTGTCCGCCCATTCATGACATATTCTGTTACGTTCTACATCACATGTCTATGTAAACTCCCAGTTACACCTCTTTTTACTGTTATCTCTCGCGACTGTTACACGTCACGCCTTCTGCTCCACCCACTGTTACGCCTACTGCAATGTAATGCTATGTGTTTGCGTTATGTATATAAGTCAATGTCTTGTTATTAAATGTTAGCGCGCTCATCCCAGACCTAGCCCCAGCAGCTGCTGGGCCTCTTTTTCCTGCTGGGCCCCAGTTGTCCTGCTGGGCCTCTTTTTCCTGCTGGGCCCCAGTTGTCCTGCTGGGCCTCTTTTTCCTGCTGGGCCCCAGTTGTCCTGCTGGGCCCTGTCATTCTGTTCCTATGCAGGTTGTCCTGATCCTGTCCTTATGCTGTAATAAACCTGCAGAAACTCCTACTACCTCGAATCTTGACTCTTATTTATTGAGCTATCTGTTATGCTATAAGTCTAGTCAAAAATAGGGTATTATTTATTTATTTACCACATAATGGCGCCCGAATAGGGACTTGCCCTTTCCCCACGCGTCGGTGAAGCCACGCCGACCCCCTGACCCTCTGCAGTCGTGACGGAACCATACTGGCCAAGTGCAGATATTTCTGCTTCAAGTATCCCTCAGGCCCACGGAGGAGACGGAGGAGGCGGTCCAGCATCCGAACGAGACGGTGGAGGAACGCGGCGAGTCCCGACCAGAGCCCAAGCCGAGAGTCCAAGGTCCGAGGTATCCGGAGGTCCACCCGTAACTGAAGTCCGAAGTCTGAAGTTCGTCGTCATAGTCCAGTCCCGTTCGAGGCCTTCCGTTCCGTGCTGCCCGGTGAGTACCATTGCTGGGGTAGTGTCTAGACAGGGTCAGTCTAAATTGACTCCTGGTCCGTGGGTTGGTGGTACCCAAGCCCACAAACGAAGTGTTCACCTAGGTGGATACGGGTCTTGATGTGTTCCTTTATGGGACCGGTATGTTCCGTACTGTTATAGCAGTGCATCCAGTAACTCTAGTCTGTTCCGTTCTCGAGAATTCTGTTCTGTTTTCAGTATTTTCAGGTAGTATTCTGTTCGAACTGTTATTTATAATGTTGTTTAATGTATTTCCAATGTCGTGGTATGCCTGAATTGTTTTCCCAATTGTTATTGTTTTTCGTGTATTGTATTGTGTTCCGATTCAAGCTTAGAATGCCGCTCTTTTCCAAGTTACGTCAGTTAAAAACTAGAAAGGGTCTGCTGGAAGCAGCAGTTCCTGTTCCGCCTAGGGACAGTCCAGGTCACTTTATGTATCAGAAACATGGCATAAGCGCCATATTGTATCTAGATTTATGGGTAGAGTATACCAAACAGTTAGAAGAAAAGTATAGATGGCCCGTATCGGGTACATGGGATGCCGAATGTATCATGCGAGTAGAAGAAGCATTATGGAAAAAGAAAGCCAGACAGTCACAGAAAGATGCCATCGAGTTATGGCGTAAGGAAGCGCATAGAAGAACGGAAAAGGAAGTCAGAAAGTCAGAGTTAAGTAGAGAATCCCAAGAACGAGTCCAAGAAAGAGAATTAATCGAGATAGGTGAACAAGTCAAAGCCGAACAGTCAGACAGACAGAGGCATGCCCTTATTAAGGGTATGTATCCTCTCCTTGCCGAAGGCTTGCCAAAAGCGACCCCAGAGGCACCCAGTAATTTCCCGCCGCCATTAGTTCCGACCAAGTTACGTCACAAACCGACCGCAGCTGATATTTTTATTTCGTCCTATTTGGACGACACAGTTCCAGAATATGCCAATCCTGTTCGCGCTCCGCCTGTCCCTGTAAATCAGGCACTTCCCGTTTCTCCAGACACCGGAGTACCTGTTACGGTACCCCCGGGTCAGCCTGCCATACAAATTCAGCCCACGTTACAATTACCGACCCTGCAAGCACGAAGAATGTCAGTCGACGATTCTAGTATAGGGGCCGCAGGAGGAGGTCCTCCTCAAACCCCGCCGCCACACAAGCGTTTATCAGCACTCGAATTACATGCTCAAGCATCACAGCGTACTCCTAAAAGTAATAAGTCCGTCACAGAAATCAGACAAGCCCTTGCCGAATGCGTCTATGACGCAGTCCCAGGCGAGTATAATATGGTTTTATATTCCGTACGCGTAAGAAGGGTGACCGAGTATCTAGTCACCTTACCAAATATGAAAGAAGATCTAGATAGAATATATCGTTTCATCCGTACAGGGGATGATCCAGAAAGTATTGGCGAGATTATGTCTCAAAGGAAAGCCGAGATTCAGCTCATGATATTAAAGTTCCTGATCAATTGTCTAATAAGAGAACAAGATTACCCGTCTAAAGATCCCGCCGAAATGAGAATCCTGACAAGGTGGAGTGATAATATAGCCGAGGGTAAGCACAAGACCATTAGTGCCATGGAAAGTATGTACAAGAAAATTCGTAAAGAAGTAATAAGGTTACACGAACAGCGTAAAGCAGCACAAGTAAGCGAGAAAGAAAGTATCTCTGATCCTGAAGAGGAAGACGAGAATCCCGCCAGAATAGCGTATGTAGGAAAATCCAGATTTCCAGATCGCCATTTACGTCTAGAACCCAAGTCTATTTTTCAACATCTAGCACCAGAACAAAGCTCTTTAGAACAAGTATTTCAAGCTACCGATCACATTCTGAAATCACGAGTCGGTTATAGCGAATTAAGTACCATGCACGAACAAGAACTAGCCCGGTCAGCAGTCCGATGGATTACTGATTCTACCACTTTTCCAGACGAAATAGTGGCACAAATGTTTCTGAAACTGCCCCCAGCCGAGCAACGACTGGTGGGTATGTATATGATCCAGCACCTCATTACCCTGTATGAGGGTCAACATTCTGATCCAGGCCCGTTACATGATATCCTGAACGAGTTACTCCAGTACAGATGGAGAGGTCTAGGTACCGATTTAATAAGTGTCATTCTAGAACAGCGTCACAAGTATAGAACGTTTTTGAACCCGCATTTTGTTCATGTCTCACCCCCAGAAAGTAAACCATTCTACATAGACAGACAGAATCCGCTACGAGAAGTCCACCCAGTCCAAGGGGCGGGTGGCGTAATGCAACGAGTGTTTGTATACACTCCGATATCAAAGATGGAACTCCTTGAAATGAAGAAATTAATTCCCTGTCATGACAAAGATCCAGCAGGGTTCCATAGAGAATTAAAAGACATGCTCCGTATGGGAGAATACACTTACCCAGATATCATTAAAATGTTAAAGGTCCTGCTACCCGCAGGGGTGTATGAAAAGTTAAAGGAAAAAGAATGGGAGGTGGGAGAGAAAAAGATCGATTGGGCAGCTCTAGAAGCTGAAGACAAGGCACGAGTACCAGGTACCGGTCTTGGAGATAAATGTAAAGAATTACCAGAATTATTGATTCAAGTTTTACCCAGATTATTGACAACTAGGAAAGAAGACTGGGATGCAATCTCAGCCTGTAAACAGAAACAAGAAGAGGATATTAGTGATTTTTATTCTAGATTCGAAAAATGTTTCAGTATTAATAGTGGTCTCAAGACAAGTAGTGAGTCATACCCTCATCTTTTCGTTACCAAATTAGTCGAGAATTCAAGTCCACAAATTAAAAATCGAGTTTTGAAAGTCGAAAGCACCTGGCAAGCAAATACTCCGTCCCAGATGCTCCAGATGCTCCAGTACCACCAGAATAGAATTAGAGAAGAGCAAGAACACGAAAGAAAACGTATGAAAGACACGAAAATGAAAGTGCTGGTTGCACAATCTATTCCTCAAGACAGTCAGAAGAGGGGTCCGAACCAAGCCAGTCATCCTGCGGCTCCCGTTAAAGGGAACTGCAATTATTGTAAACAGCCAGGTCATTTTATAAACGAGTGTGCAGTTCTGAAACACAACATAGCTACCGGTAAGACTAAAGAAAGACCACGTCCGCCGAGACAAGAACAAGTTTCACAGACTCCTCAGTCACAGAATGCACAACAGACGGTTACAGCACCGCAGCCTATTGCTGCAACACAGCACGTTACATCGCAGATGTACCAGTATGCACAGTCTGAGTATCCAGAGTACCAGCCATATTCATGAAACAGCCTAGAGAGGGAGGTAGGCTTGCCTCTCATCGAGATACCTGTAGACCAAGAAGGTCCCTATGTTCATAGTCAAGTATTAGGGAAAGACAGAAAGTTTTTGATCGATACAGGGGCAAGTAGGACCACAATTAGTCACGCCGAAGTTCCAGGGGCTCCGCTCTCAGGCTCAAGAAATGTTTCCCTTGGATTTTCAGGAAAACCCATAGTTAATGAGATATCAAAGCCAGTTACTCTAGAAGTAGGTCCCTTGTCCCGTACTACTGATCTGCTACTTACTAAGTCATGTCCAGAAAATCTATTAGGCATTAAGACATTGAAAGAATTAGGTGCAGTTATTTGCTGTTCCCCAGAGGGAATACGTCTGTTCCTACGTGACTTTAAGGGTCACTATGTATTACGTGATTTTGATTCAAGATTGTCTAATGTTCCGCAGCATTTATGGGCGCAAGGTCCAACTGATGTAGGTTACATGCAAATCACACCCCATCGTGTGACTCTCAAACCAGGTGTAGTGTTACCCCGAATCAGACAGTACAGATTGCCACCTGAGGCTGTAGCAGCCTTATCCAAAATTATTGACGAGCTCATGGCTCAAGGAGTAGTTGTAGAAACTGACTCCAATGTATGTAATTCTCCGATCATTCCAGTCATGAAACGTACTGATCCAAATGCACCCCCAGTATATCGATTAGTGATTGATTTACGAGAGCTTAATAAATGTATTATTCCTCAGTACCCAGTTGTCCCAGACATTTCTTCCCTGTTAACAGCCATTGATTCCGAAGCCATGTTTTTCACTGTTATTGACCTCAAGAATGCATTTTTTAGTGTTCCAATTCATCCAGACAGCCAGTTTCTTTTCGGATTTTGTTTAAATGGAAGGAGCTATATGTTTACACGCGCTCCTCAAGGTTTCACAGAAAGCCCTAGTATTTACAGTCAAGCACTCAAGAGACAACTAGACAACATTCACATGCCAACTGACACTGCCCTGCTCCAGTATGTCGATGATCTACTGATCACAGCCCGTTCTGAACGTGACTGCGAGCGAGCATCACTTACAGTTCTGTATTTTCTAGCCGAGATGGGGCACAAGGTGTCACCTTCGAAGCTTCAATTCTGTGTCCAGCAAGTGGTATACTTAGGACACTTGCTGTCCAAGAGGGGTAGGCAGTTGACACCCGATCGTATCCAGTTAATAGCGAGTCTTCCCCAGCCCAGAACCCAGAAGGAGGTACGTGCCTTTATCGGCCTTACTTCTTATTGTAGACAATGGATTCCCCAGTATGCATTTCTAGCCAAGCCACTGATACAGTTAACGACACAGGAGGCAGCCGTATCGACTGTCCTCCCTTGGACATCTGAACATACACTTAGTTTCAACGAGTTAAAGAAAGCCCTATGCCAAGCTCCAGTTCTAGCTACACCGAACTACAGTAAGCCTTTTATACTTTTCGTTACAGAACGCGAAGGTACAGCATTATCTGTTCTCACACAAGATCAAGCAGGTCAATACAAGCCCTGTGCTTATTTTTCGAGCACATTAGATCCAGTCGCCCAGGCGTTGCCTGCGTGCCTCAAGTCAGTTGCAGCCACAGCACTAGCTATCAGACAAAGTGATTCCATAGTTTTAGGTCATTCCCTGACAGTACAAGTTCCACATTCAGTAGAAGTTCTTTTAAACCGAACACAAACTCAACACTTGACCATTGCACGTTTAACAGGTTATGAACTGACACTGTTCCAGCCACACATAGAAATTAGACGCTGCAACGTCCTGAATCCTGCTACACTGTTACCATCAGTTAATTCAAATCCAGACCCACATGATTGTGTGGAAGTAGTTAACATTACGACAAAGCCAAGACAAGACCTGACAGATATTCCGTTACCAGATCCTGACCTGACACTTTATGTGGATGGTTCATGTATGAGAACTAGTACAGGAGAACTAGTCGCCGCGTATGCAGTGACTACTGACACTGAAGTTATTGAAACACACCGTATTGATACTCTGTCCGCTCAAGCAGCAGAGCTAGTTGCTCTGACACAAGCCTGTATACACGCCAAGAACCTGAAGGTTAATGTTTACACAGATTCACGTTACGCATTCGGAGTTGTACACGACTTCGGAGTGCTCTGGCAGGAGAGAGGTTTTATGACTTCTCATGGAACCAAGATTCAGCATGGTCCCCTTATTCAAGCTCTGTTAGATGCCATACATTTACCGACATCTATTGCTATCATGAAATGCAAAGCACATACGAAAGTCACTGACATTATTTCCCAAGGTAATGATCTAGCAGACCGCACAGCCAAGCTTACAGCACAGACTCCAGACATTCCAGTAAACATGACGCATATTCCAGATCTGACTACATGCATGACAGTTAAGGACCCTACACAAGATGTCATAGATATTCAGTCACATGCTACTCCCGATGAAATCAAGAAATGGTCTGTACAAGGAGGGGTCCAGACAGATCAAGGATGGTTAACGAAGGGTAGAGCCACATGGTTTCTCCCCGATTCTATGGTTCAAGTCATTATCAACACCGCACATAGCCCAGCACATTTAGGAGAAAAAGCTATGTTAGACAGTATCCAGAACATTTGGTTTAACAAGCATTTACGAGCTGCAGCCAAGCAGAAAGTCCGTACCTGTATGATATGTTGTCAGTTTAATCCAGGTAAAAGTGTCCCGGTGGAACAAGGTGGTTTCCAGCCCCCTGACCACCCTTTTGAGGTCCTCCAGATGGATTATATTCAAATGGAGCGATGTCGAGGTTTCAAGTATGTCCTTGTAGTTGTATGCGCCTTGTCCAGATGGACAGAAGCATATCCAGTCCCAGATTACACAGCCGCGACCACTGCCAAGCAGTTGGTTCGTGAATTCTTCCCTAGATATGGACTCCCTAGAGTCGTATATTCTGATAACGGCCAGCCATTCTCATCCGAACTCATGAAACACGTTTCCCTTTTGTTAGGGTACCAGTGGAAGTTCCATTGTGTACGCCATCCAGAAGCAGCTGGACTAGTCGAAAGACATAATCAGACTCTGAAAATCCGTATAGCAAAAGTCTGTAAAGACAAGGGTGTGGACTGGTTAGTAGCTTTGCCAGTCGCTCTGTTTTACATGCGTATGGTCGCACATTCCAGATCAGGTCTGTCCCCGTATGAGGTCGTATTCGGCCGCCCCCCTAACATGTGGGGTACTCCTAGACCCCGAAGTATTACCGATGTTTCATGTAATATGCTGACAGATTACCTAGCTTCCTTGATGTCTGCCCTCAACTCATGTCGTTCACAGGTTGCTGCCGCATTTCCAGACAATACCGAGGTGGCACCGCACGAGATCGTTCCAGGTTCCTTGGTGATGATCAGAAATTTTGACAGATCAAGTCCGCTGGAACCACGTTGGAAGGAGCCACGTCAGGTCCTCTTGACCACCCGAACTGCCGTCAAGTTGGAAGGCAGGAAGGGGTGGGTCCACCTTTCTCATGTAAAACTTTTCAAAGGACCGAAACCAGTCTTTAAAAACATTTCCAAGAACATTTCCCAGGATTCGAAGGATTGCCAGAACATTGTTTTAAAGGACTGTCCCGCACCAGACTTTATTACAACCCCTCCCTTGTTAGAGAAAATTCCGCAACAAGAGTATAAGTTAAAGCTCAGGTCTAATAAGTCAGCCAGTTTGATTGTATAAGTCCTCCCCTAGGTGAAACGGTTAGACTGTTTCTGACATGTATAAAATAGACCCCCATAGTGAGAGAGTCAGTCAAAGCTCAATCAAATATATCGTTTTTCTGAGTTTTGTATTATTTCTCAGCATAATGATTTCCTGCACCAGCTATGCTTTCTATCTGTGTTTTCCAGTTCCTCATGTAAATATGTCTGCTCATGCTACAATAGAGCACACGTTTAGTGATCTGCCTCCTCACGAATATTCATACCGCCTCGCCATGCGTAATAACACATTCATCCGTATGTTACATTATTCACACCAGACCAGCAATGCCACTAATTGTTGGGTGTGTGGTCGACTCCCCCCTTTCCAGACACCGAAGGGAGTTCTGCCACTCTTTCCTTATCCATTCTCACACAATGGTTCGTGTGGAGCATGGTCCACGTTAACGTCATCCTCAACAGATATGTCTTTTCTTAACAGTACATGTTTCCCAGACAAGCAAGGTTTCCCCCATAGAACAGGTTTAGATCTAGAAAATGAAGTATATAATTTAGGAAATTATTCGTCGAGTTTCATGGTTCTGAATGTTCAGTCTGATACTACTCCAGACTCACCCGCTATTTCAGTACTACCAGTCAAAGGCGAATTATGTGTCCGTAGTTATGGTTCTGTACATATAGGTCATAGTGAATGTACTACTGTTATCCAGTATAGTGACAGTGGGAAATCTATTTTTATAGCTTCACGTCATTCTTATTTTGTTTGTGGTCAAACTGCATATGTCCGTCTGCCCCTCGATTGGGAGGGAACCTGTTACATTGCCTTCCTACTGCCACCTGTTTTTCTAGCCCCACCTGATTATCATAGGAATTCTTTCTTAGTACACACTAGACACAAGAGAAATCTCCCGATTGTCGATTATACTGAAACCGCCGCCGAGCAATTCATTGATATAGATAAAGGTGTTTTCCCTTATTTAGGTACAGTTGTAAATAGTAAGCTAATTCGTAGGTTAACAAGAACCCTTGAAGCTGTAGTAGATGAGACTGCCTCCGCTCTAGGTAACTTAACTGAAGAACAATCCTTTATGAGAATTGTCGTTTTACAGAATCGTCTCGTCCTTGACGTCATACTGGCCGATAGGGGCGGGGCCTGTAGAATTCTCGGATCCAGTTGTTGTATTTTCATTCCAAATAACGCGCCGTCTGTTTATTCAGCTATAACCAGACTCCATAAAATTGCCCATCTGTTACATCAAGATCCAGGCACCTGGACATGGTCCGGTTGGTTCTGGAATATAATTTCCACATGGGGTTGGAAAGTCCTGTCCTTTTTAGGTATTGCAGTAGCGATTATATTCAGCTGCTGCCTCTGTATACAATGTGGCCCTGCGATTTGCAGCATGTGTGCTACCTCTTGTATTCCTAGTCCCAAGCCCCGTTCTAAATCCCGTTCCAAGACAATTCGAGACGAGCAAATGGTACTGTATGAAATGATAGACGGTATCATGAATATTGATGTTTCCTGATGGAAACGTAGTGACAAGGAGGGAATGTGGAAAAGTAAATTTTGCCATGTTCTGTGTCCCTACGCCTCATCCATCATGTGTTATGTGTGCATGATCAATATGCATATGTTATTCCCCATTTCTGATTAAAGACGCAATTACAGTTGTGTCCACCTCTAGTGTGCTATTTTCCAGTCCTCGTGAATACTACGAATATCAGGCCTATGTAAAGTAATGTTGCCACGTTTCTCAGTGTGCACGTTATTCAATTATAAAGTCCCCGTTTCCAGGCCTCACAAGGGTCCGGACCACAGATTCAGCTCCTGTTTTCTGAAAGCCTCGCTGAGGAGCGATACAGCCCCCACCTGTATCCTCGACCCTTCACTTACTTCCTGCCTCGCAGTGCCCGGTGCACCCCGGCTCTGCCTCTGAGTCTGCCAAAAGTATGTTATAGTTCCAGCTATCAGTTCAGTCCTCCTCCTCTGCATTCCTAAGCTACTGAACTGCATCAATAGTTTCCGTCATTGTCTAGCCTTCTCGTCTCCATGTTAGAGAAATACTGTATTTAATGGTCATTTAATATTCTTCATCACGCACTACATGTAGAATAATGCATGGTCCAGTCTTAGAGTCAGGTTAGCCTCTCCCCTCATGACTTCTAGTTTATATCAACACGTTCCCTAAACATTAGATACCAGATAGGGTTTAGGTACATGTCGCTCCGACCCTCCAGACTTTAGTCTCTGCTCCTAGCACAGAGTTCGTAGCCCCCAGCTTCTCCTAGTAACACGTCATTGCTAGTTTTCGCGCACCATTAGGTTAGAGGTCCCGGCTCCTTAGGTAGCCCCCTCCTATGTGTCCGCCCATTCATGACATATTCTGTTACGTTCTACATCACATGTCTATGTAAACTCCCAGTTACACCTCTTTTTACTGTTATCTCTCGCGACTGTTACACGTCACGCCTTCTGCTCCACCCACTGTTACGCCTACTGCAATGTAATGCTATGTGTTTGCGTTATGTATATAAGTCAATGTCTTGTTATTAAATGTTAGCGCGCTCATCCCAGACCTAGCCCCAGCAGCTGCTGGGCCTCTTTTTCCTGCTGGGCCCCAGTTGTCCTGCTGGGCCTCTTTTTCCTGCTGGGCCCCAGTTGTCCTGCTGGGCCTCTTTTTCCTGCTGGGCCCCAGTTGTCCTGCTGGGCCCTGTCATTCTGTTCCTATGCAGGTTGTCCTGATCCTGTCCTTATGCTGTAATAAACCTGCAGAAACTCCTACTACCTCGAATCTTGACTCTTATTTATTGAGCTATCTGTTATGCTATAAGTCTAGTCAAAAATAGGGTATTATTTATTTATTTACCACAGGATGGGGCCTCCAGTGCCTGATTAGGCTTAGGGAGAGGTCCACTTGGCCCCCTCCCCTTTGAAAAACATAAGGCCCTGTGGTCCCCAGGGCTTAATTAGCTTAATTAGACTTGGAGAGAGCGCCACATGCCCCCCACTTAAAAAAAACTAAAGGCCCTATTGCAGAGCCCTCGCCTCGCACAGCCAACGCGGTAGGGGAGTTGGCTTTACGTATGGTAATAAAATATTACTTTCGTAACAAATATTTTAAAAATTCAATCAAAAAACCAAAGGTAAAGTAACGTAATAGTTAGGCATAATAAAAAAGTTCTGATTTTGTTTTTTTAAAAACTTAGAAATTCGCTGAAAAAAACCCAGAGGTTAAAGTAATGTTTTAGTTTGGTGAATTTGATAGTGACAACATTAACGTTTTCACCTAAAAAAGAACACATTTATAAAGCAATGTGTACAAAAGAAGTTTGGCTGATATCATCAGTAATGCCATCAGTGATGTCATCAATTATGTCATTTGAGATGTCATCAGTGATGTCATAGAACATATCATGATTGATATAATATGCGAGATCAGAAGCAGTGCATGTTGGCGGAGCAAGTTATATTTAGCTGTGCTAAATAAAACTAGTGAATTTCTTTGTTTTTTTTGTTCAAAGCATTCATGTTGTCACTGACAAAATCATCTAACTATAACTTTACTTTACCCTTTGTTTTTTTCAGTGAATATATATTCATAGATAATTCCTTCCATGGTTTTTAAGGTATCATATTTCATATTTGTATCTATTAAGCCACAGGCATGGTTGCTTAACAAATGAAAAGGTCTGTAATACTGAAATTGTGTCCTGGTGACAGCTATTAGCACAATGTTTAAGATGGTTATAACAAGTGACTCTGGCAAAGTATTGTGCAGCTTGTATGTCCTTGTTTCCTCTCACATAAATATACACTAAATGACTGTGCAAACTCCAATAACCCATGTTATGCTTAACTCAGAGCAGGTTGACTCAAAAACATGCAGTTATTACTCTCCCAGTAAACAGATATTCAGAGGTTGTGTTATTTACAAGATAAACAATACCCACCGATGACGGCATGGCACTGATTGACAATACACAGCCACCTGCTGGGTGGGGATTTGTTAGATCCTACATCATAGCATATAACACTCTCTTCTCATCCATCTTGTTCATTCACACCTCTTTCCTCCTAGTAGTTAGCACACAATCTAGACATTTATTGCAAATGTAAAACTAGCCGCCTTTATCACATCAACCTTCATTTCTGCCCATCAAAACATGCAGAGCATCTGAAAAAATCTTCATGGGTCTGAGTTTAAGCATACAGTAAATGCGTGCTGTAAATGGGTGACCATACTTAAGGTAGTATCTTTTAACCTTTTGGAATTTTTGATATCTTGTGTTTTAACACAAGTGTTTTAATAAACTGAATAAGAACCCTGGAATTTTGAGATCTCCACTCAAGATATTGGAGTGGCACAGTGCACATAATGACTGGCACAGACCTTCTGTTCCAACAATCCAATGTTTTATGTTTCTGTTTAATAACTTAGAATTTAGAACATTCGGCCTCGAGAGGGTCGAATGTTCTGCCTTGGGCTACAAGGATTGTTAAACGACCACACCTATGTTACAGAACCAGGCTGCTCAGTATTGTCTCGACAGAGGGCTGTAATGCGTAATTGAAATTCAGGTCAATTGAGTAGCACATCTTCCTGTTTTACCACATTTACAGTTTTGTGTCATGAGCTTCTCAGCCACTGGTTATAAAACACAAAACAGATTGAAAAAGGTTTTTGTAATTCCCAGGAAAATTTGGTTTTGAATTGCAAGGGGACAACTGTCCCAAAGAGTGCCGTAATAGTGTAGCCACATGTTATGTATACATATCTCCTATAGAAAGGCCTTTGGTAGGTAAAGCCAGGTGGAAACGTTATTGCGAACTTGAGCTCTTACCTATTAATGCATCGCTTCACTTCAAACAAGGAACACAATTGGTTTTAAGTTGTTAACAAGCTAACAATAAATGGCTACTGCCATATTAATAAGGGTGTGTTTGAAATGGAGTTCTTGGTTGACTAGGGCGTATGCCTAAGCCAGGCAGGACCCACCACTCTAGTCAGGGTAAGGGAGTTACACACCCAAAATAACCCCTGCTTACCCCCTTGGTAGCTTGGCAGAGAGTGAGGCTTATCCCAGAGACAATGTGTAAAGCGTTTTTGCAACACACACACACATCAGTGACACACTAGGAACACCACAAAAGAGTCTGCACACAAGGTTATTATATAGCTTTTGTAGTATTTACACATCTACAACTCATCTTTCCTCTTAACACCAAGGACTCTGTGGTAGAATTTCATAACACCATGACACACATTCAGAGATGGATGAGTCTTAATCATCTGAAACTTAACCCAGGCAAGACAGAATTGATCTTGCCTGGGAAAAGTGAATTAAGTTGGAGTCCATGCTTCTGGCCATCTAGCATGGGGGCTCCACCTATGAGATCGTCCTCGGTTAAAAGCTTGGGAGTTACACTTAGTGAGGATCTTTCTTTGAAAAGACAAGTTGGTACTGTAGTGTCTGCCAGCTTCTTTCAACTTAAGAAAATAAGGAAAATAGCCCACTTTCTTACGCAGGCCGCTCTTATTCAGGTTACCATTGCCCTTGTCCTGTCCCGACTGGATTTCTCAAATAGTCTTTACTTGTGACTTCCAGCGGGCGTTCAAAAAAGACTCCAGTTGGTCCAGAATCAAGCCGCAAGACTTATTCTCGGACTAACAAAGTGGCAATCCATTAGACCTGGTCTGAAACAATTGCGCTGGTTACCTGTAGCACAGAGAATTGCATTTAAAATTGGGTGTATTATTTTTAAAACCTTACAAAATACAGCCCCGAAGTTTATAAAAGACCTTGTTTCTAGATATAATCCATCATTAAATCTTCGCTCTGCTCAAAAAGCTTTACTGGTTGTTCCATCCTTTAAAAAGAAACGTCTTGGTGGCTGCTGCTGAGACCATCTTGCAGCCACCTTCTGGAATTCGCTTCCATTGCATTTGAAAACGAGTGGAGATCTTCTCAGTTTCAGACACTCTCTCAAAACCTGGCTGTTCATCCAGGCCTACTGTTGAGCTGTATTTTATTTCTTGTGTTGTGTTCCCTCCGATAGCGCCATGAAGCCCCTGGGCGTACGAGCGCTTAACAAATAAATATTAACATAACATAACATAACACATACACAAAACACATTACACCACAAATCACGGAGTAGAATGTAAAGCACATTTGGACCACATAGCACGAATCAGTGCTCCACCAGCCGCTTTTCATCACACAGGTAGATTTTAAACCACATTTCCATAGATCGTTAATCACGTTGCCATAGGGCAACTAGGCATAACACATTTTGTCATATAAATCACTTTTACCCCTATCAGACAGTTTTCAAGGATCACAGTACTTGCAGGGCAGCTACTTGACTTGTGGTTGCTTAGCAACCACAAGCTCCGGGCACCCGCTCGTGGTCTGAAACACCTGAATACTCCTTAGCAAAGGTTCCTCTTGATTTACCAGTAGTGATCTTTGACGTCTTTTCTATCCCTGAGACTTCCAACAGGAGGCAAGCCCTTGGAGAAAACTCTAACAGCAGGATGATGAAAGCACAGTCCAGTCTTTTCCCTACCCAAGACAGAAGCAACCACTGCAGGACAACCCCAACAGCACATAGCACAGGGGCAGCACACCTCCTCCAGCTTTCCCAGTTCTTCCTCCTGGCAGGTTCCTTAGTTCAGCAGTGATCTAAAAGTCTGGGGTCTGGGCCACTCTTTCTATACCGTACATCTGTTTGTACTCTCCTGGCTAAGAGCTCTGAGGCCAGTCCAAACCAGTTCTGGGGGGCACTTTGCAAATGCACAACAAACTCCATTGTCAGTGTGAGCCCTGGCTCCAGACACACCCCAGGGGGGCGGAGCCATCATTGTGGAAGGCAGGCACAGCCCTATTCAGGTGCAGGTGTTACTTCTCCCACCACTCCACAAACAGATCAGGCTTATTTAGCCTAGAGCTGTCTCATCCAGACTCTCTGGAGCCACTGCACCTCCCCAGCCCCTATCACACCAAAGCCAGACAGTCAATACACATCCAGGCAGAGGCACACTGGATGGCTAAGCAAGAAAATACCTACTTTCTAAAAGTGGTATTTCCAGACACAGACTGTAAAAATCACCCTCACTAAAAGATGCATCTTAATATTCTGAGTGGAGGCATATCAAACTTTATTTTCCTATCTTTTTCCCAGGGGTAGTTATGTTTATAAAATGCTATGAGCAAACTCCCCACTTTATCCTATGCAACAGAGAGCCTTGCGATAGTGAAAAGCGAAATTGGCAGTATTTCACTATCAGGACATGCCACACACAATGTTCTACCTTTCACATAGACTGCACACTGCCCACAGGGTAAGTAAGTAAGTAAGTAATTCTTTATTGCGTGATTAATAAAAATCTTTGCAATTAGTATAAAAGGTGCTTGTCTTGAGCACTTTTGCAAGATACGTAAAATAGGGAAGGATAAACGGAATACATTTCATTACAATCACATTTCAAGATTTGGCAATGTTAATAAATTTGTAAATAAATATGTGCAAAAAAAGTCTTGTGCTATCTTTAAATGGAAAGGAATTAAAAACCCAAGATTCCTGTGAGGCACTATCAGTGTGTGGTTTCTTTGCTTACTATAGCGGAGGGAAAAGGACACTGTCAAGCATTCACAGTGAAAGTTCTTTTCATGTAAAGGTTTTTCGCAGGTCATAGTTCTTCCAGATCATGGAGTAATGGTTGGATTTAGTGCGGTATTTGCTGATTTCATGAAGCGAACCAGTCTGCAGGCTAATTGAATGTCCTCCCCGTTAAAGCATGCCAACAATGCCTGTCGACGGGTTCGCAAACGTCTTTGGTTCCACGGCTGTGTTAGTTGTCTCCTTCGTACACTGTCTAGGGCTTTGCAGCTGCATAACAAGTGCAAAACATCCTCTTTTGGATCTTCGCAGTGTCTGCACTTTGTATTGGATTCTAAGCGTTTCCATGGGGGAAGTTGTTCTTTTGATGGTATTACACCCATTCCCAACCGCAAGAAGGATCTTTCACCGCCCTTGAGAAACCAGTTCCTAGATAGGCCTGTGGATGGGGCCTGATGTAGCTCTGAATCACGAACCACCCGTGAGTCCTACTAGTTAGTGCTGCTTTATCTTCTTCCAGGGATTGATACTTCACAGTTTTGTTAACAAGCCGTTTGAAGCATTTGTGTGTGCAGCTTGTGTCCCAAAGATCTTTTAGCGCAAGGGTGTTTATTGCTGCTTGAAGATAGACCATTGCAGGGCAGTTCGTGTTTCTTTCCAGCTCCCTTCATAGGTGAGTGTTCAGGGTGCCCGTCTCAGAGCTCTTTACCTTGTGCCAGCATTTTGCATAAGCACCCTTGCGTGCTATTTGTTGTTTCTGTAGGCCAAACTCAAGCCTTAGTTGAGCTGGTGAAGTGTACGAAGGGAGACTGAAGAGTATTCGCATTGATTTTGCTACTACTTTGTCTAGTGTGGACTCGTCTCTTCCTCTCATACATTCACTACAATAGGATATCGATGGCAGTAGTCTAGCTTGTAGAATGTTTAGCAGAGGGATTAGGTTTGGTCCCGCTATTTTGTTCTTCATGGCCTTTAGGGTAATTGCCAGGGATATCCCTCTGGTCTTAATTGCCATTTTTTGTTGTTTGAACGAGCCTTTTGAGTCGAAGATTATGCCCAAATATTTATATTCTTTGACTGTTTCGATCTTCTGATCTCGCAGGAACCATTGTGAAGGCTGCTTTTTAGATTTTTGATTTAATATCATCGCCTTTGATTTTCCCAAGTTTATGCTTAATCCGTTTTTTTCGGAGAAATCGCTCGTTGTGTTAATGAGATGTTGAAGGCCAACTGGGGTTTGGCTTATTAGAATTAAATCGTCCGCGTACAACAGGTTCGACAAAGTGAGGCCCCTATCTTTGGATCGTGATGATTGCATTTGTCAAGGTCGTTGGAAAGATCGGACATAAAAAGGTTGAACAGGGTCGGTGCGAGAACGCACCCCTGCTTCAAACCTTTTGTGGTAGTTATTTTTCTAGATAGACAATTACCTGCCCCCAGTTTTATTTGGATCCAGGTCTCTGAATGCAATAAGATCAAAAGGTTCAACAGTTTGGGGTCGGGGTCCCAGCTTAAAAGCTTAGCCCAAAGTTTTCTTTTGTCTATGCTGTCAAATGCGGCTGAGTAGTCGATGAAGCAGACGTATAGCTGTTTTTTGTTTTGAATTGCAGAATCTATTAGTAGGGAGAGGGCCAGAATATTTGTTGTTGTCCCTGTGCTTTTTTGGAAACCGGTCTGGTTAATGGGAATTAAGTTTTTCTTTGAAGCCCAAGCAGTTAGTTCTTCTAGTAAGAGCCCCGAGAAATACTTGGCATCTATGTCAATAAGGGCAATGAGCCTATAGTTTTTTGCTTCGCTCCTGTTGCCTTTTTTGTAGATCGGGGCAATAATTGATCCCAACCAAGAACTCGGGATTTGTTCGGCCACCCAGATTTTCGTGAAGATTGGGAGCATTTGCTCGGCCCAGTAATTTGGATCTTCCTTGTAAAGGGCGGGGGAATTCTGTTTGGCCCCGGGGCTCCCTCTTTCCGGCCTTTCGCGATTCTCCCCTTAATCTGTGTTGTTGAACCTGGGAAGTTCGTCTTCTCGGCTGGTGGTTTTTGGCCATTCGTATTCTCCTCCCAAATGTCTGGGTTTTGTGTTATTTTATCGGTTTCATTGTTGAAATGGTTGGTTAGATGTTTTACCCAGGTCTCCTCCATGATATGGGAGTTTATTCCAGGGGCTTTAGGATTCTCAATTTTGTTAACGGTGTCCCAGAATCTCACACTGTTGTTGCTTCTTGCGTCATAAAGCAGTTTCGCCCATGGTTTGTCAGTAGAGTCCTGTTTTTTTCGCCACAGGATCTTATTCTTGTTGGCCTTTAGTGACCGCAGTTCAGTCAATAGGTTTTCGTCACTCTCGTTTTTCCGCAGTCCACGGAGTGTTCTGTTGATTGCTGTTTTTATTTGCATTCATTTGGAGGATCGAGGTGTCTGGGGCTGAGTTTTTGGATTGCTTGTCAGCCTGGGGTTTTGATCTCTTAGCCTCATAGGCGCGTTGATTTCTTGTGAGAAGTTGCTCTTTGTATTAGCTAGACCAAAAGTTTTCAGAAAGGTTTCCCAGGCGGTTATGTTGTTATCAATGCATGGCTTAGCACTTTCCCAGCAGATCTTAGCGTCTTTCGCGAATTTTTCTGGGTCGCTTATTTTGCATTGAATTATTTTGCACTTTGCCGTGAGCGTTAACTTTTGCATGTCATTTGGAATTGTTCGTGCTGTCCCCTGTGCCGTCAGTGTCAGTTCTTGCGGGAGATGGTCGCTGCAGTCAGATGTACCAATTTTGAAATCATGTACAAATGGAAAAAGTGAGTAAGATAGAAAGGTGTAGTCTATCGCTGTGCTTGAATTGAATTTGTGGAAGGTTGCGGCTTGGGGTCGATCCGCCGGAGATCGGCCATTAATCGAAATGAGGCCCAGGTTTATTAGGTCGTTTAGTAGCTTTTGGATAATGTTGTTTCTTTTCCCCAAGGACACTCGTCCAGTAAAGGGATCCCCCTTTGATGTAGTTGATCTTCTATTGGGTGGTTGTTTCCTTTACTTTTTGAAAGGAAAATTTTAAAATCGCCTGTTACAATGAGGTTCGATGTTTCTTCTTCCGTTATAATTTTCGTCAATTCTGATACCAAGGACTGTGCCCTGTTTGTTTTACCTTTAGGGTGCAAATAGGTATTGACCAGGATCAACTGTTGTTTATTCATTTAATAATATAGATTCCAGCTGTACTGCGTTTATTCCATTATCTATTCCCGCTGTATTTTTGCTCAGCAGTTCTTTTACTGTTTTTATTGTTTTTATCGAGGTGTATGTGATTAGTCCTCCTTTCTGGTGGCTGAACTTTGAGATTCTTCTGGCTGGGAGATGGTAAGTTTTGTATCCGTGGAGGTGAAACGGCTCTGTCAGCCACGTTTCTTGAAGTGAAATTAGATCGTACTGCTGGAAGTATAACAGTAGATCTTTATTTTTGGTATTTGGGCCTAGTCCATTTATGTTCCATGAACATAGTTTTAACAATGGCTTTGTTTTTGGTACTTTCTTAAATCGTTCTTCGGGCTGTCATGGGCCGATGTGTCTGATGTTAATGGTTTTCGCTACCCAGTCCCAATCTTGTCTTTGGTCCGGTTCACCTTTGTGTTTTGGGTACGCCCGGGCTGTCGTTTTCCTGAGTTCGGTTAGAGAATTCCAGGAAATTGCGGAGTAAGGGTTCGGGGTTAAACGGGACTCTGTTAAGGTTTTATTTGAATCCCCCATGCCTCGAGTTTCCTTTCCTCTTTCAGAATTTTTTCTGCCAGGTCTCTGGTGGTCCAAGTGGTTTTTGTTGTTTCCTGTTCCGACAGGTGTTTATGGTTAATGAATTCTACGGCCTCCAAATCTTGAGTTCTTACTATCCCCTGATTTGTGATTGAGTTTAATAGTCAGAGGATGTTACTTCTATTGAGAAAGTCCTCTCTGCCCTTGGATTTATACTCTGGGATAAAAAGTATTGATTTATAGTCGGCGAGATTGGTATTATCCAGAAAAGTTTCGGATTTTGTATTGAATTCTGCTTTATGGGACATTCTGGGTTCTTTGGGGACTGGCCCTATCCTATTCATTGATTCCATGTAGGAAGTTGAGTTATCATTGATGAAGTTGGAGCTGACGAGTGGTTGTTCGAGTTTTGTTTCCTGTTCTGTTCTTTGTGATATTCGATGTTGGCCTGGCCCTCTCCAGTTCAATCATTCAGTATTGAGTTTTACCTCGGGTTCTTTTTTTCTTATTATAGGGCCCGTATTGCTGGCCAGAACCTGAATGTCTGAGTCACCTATTTTTTGCGCGGCTTTGCGTATCCAACTGCTTTTGTTCCCACTTTTTGCTCTCCTAGGGGGTTTGTTGCACTCTTATTATTTATCTCTGGACATTTTGGCTTGTCCTCTTCCTCTTCTGGCCCATTAGGCTTGTTGTCTTGCGGAGATTTAATCTGTGGGGGCGCTGTTTCTGATCCCATTCGCCCATGATCGATGGAAGAGCTTAGATTGGGGTTGGGGCTTGAGATTAGTTTGTCGGTGATGGTTCCTTTAACCGCCGTCTTGTTCATCTGTTGGAATAAAGAATTTATAGTGGATGTCTTATTTCTCCCTTTTCTCTTCAATTTCCGTTGTTGTTTTGAGGTTTGCATTCTGCCTTGCCATTGATCTCCTTCTTCAGGAGTAATCTGCAGCTCTGTAGATTTAGTCAGTTGCTGCGGTTCTTGGTGGGGCGAGTGTAAGGAACCCACTTGCTCTGGTCTCAGACTTTTGGTCATTTGTGGTTTTTGTCCGTCCTGGATATCCTCTTGAACTGTGCTCAATTCATAACTTTCCTTAGGGTGAGTTTTTATACTTTTTAATTCCTTGGGTGATCCGCCGAGGTTTGTTTCCTCTGTTCTTTGCTTTGAGGCATGTACCACATTTTTTCTTTGTTCACTTCCGAATTCCTTTGCTTCTCTTTCTCTTTGCGAGTGATTTGCATACTTTAGGGCCGATTAGGATGGCGGACGTGAGTAGGAGGGACCGTCCGCATGGGCAGCGGCGGTCCCTCCATGGCAATTAGGATGTGACCGCCACCCTGGCGGTCACATCCTGTATGTTTTACATTGCGGCGGGTGCTGCTTGAAGCAGCACCCGTCGCAATGTAAAAAACGAAAGCTGTGCATTTGCATGCACAAAGCGGCAGGCACCGCGCGGTGCCTGCCGCTTCGTGCACGCAAAGGCAGGGGGGTACCATAGGTACCCCCCATGTGCACCCCCCACGCAACCTTCACCCAGGGGGCCCGCAACGGGCCCCCAAAGTGATTGTCCGTATGCTCTTCCACGGCGGAAAAGCCGCCGCGGAAAAGCATGACTTTCCCCCCATCCTACAGCCTGCCATGTTAGTGCTTTTCCGCCGTGGTCGCCTTCCGAACGCGGCGGAAAAGCGGCGGACAGATTGTGAGACCCACCATCCTGATTTGGCGGTGGGTCTTTCAGGCCTTCTCGGCGGATTTCCCGCATACTCCCGGCCGGCGGTGGCTTCCGCCGGCCCGGAGTAAGCGGAAAATCCGCCATCATAATGACCCTTTAAATGTCTGTGAGAAGATCACTCATTACGGCCGGAAGGGTGGCTAGTTTGTCGATAATTGTGAAACAAGTGCAGCTTGGAGGGTTAATCACAGTTTCTGATTGAGCTCTTTTAATCAGCTCATTCAGATCCTGTAGTTTGTTGTCGATGTTGATGACGTTTGTGGTTAAGCGGGTTAGAAGGGTTAGTTGGATAGCCATCTTGTCCGAGTGGTATTCCATTGCTTTTGTCGAAAGATTTGTTGTATTTAGAAGGGACGCCCATAGTCAGCTCTCCTCTTCAGTGAGGGCCGTTGGGATTTTATGGGTCTTATGTTCTGGATCCTGCGTTGATGTATTGCACTTTCCCTGGGAATAGGTATCAACCATTTTTTCCCACTCTTCCGTTGTGAGGAAGGATGAGTTCATTTCTGCTGTGCCTAATGACTGGTCTGGCTGGATGTTAATACGCTTCTCGTCTAGGAGTGAGGTTTTGGCTTGGTTCCAGCTGCTTTTTGTTTTAATTTTTGAGGAGGATTTGTCTGTGAATTTATCCGCTGATGGGTATTGAGATCTTGTGTCTCCTTCTCCTTCTTGTGCAAAAATGTTTTTGTAGCTCTCCAGTGTTCCTGTAAGGTGTTGAGAAAGTGGGGAGAGAGTAAAACCTTTTGCGGTTGTTGTTAATGGACCTGTTGTTGGGTTTGTGTTTGTATTTGGCCCAAGGTGGTTAGGTTGAATTATGATGGTTGGTTCTAGTGCCACTCTTGGAGTTTCCGACGGTATTGAATGGGGCTTAATTATTACGTTTTGCATGATTTGGTTGTGGCCCTTTTCTTTATATTTTTCATCGATATTTTCTTCTTTTAAGCCAGTCGCTAGTTGGGGATCTTTTTGGCTGCGATCTGCGTTTTCCTTTTGCAACCTGGGTTGGTTCCTTTTTTTTCCATTAGCTTGATCTCTGGTTTCTTCAGGCTTATGTTCGAATGTTGATTTCAGAGAGTGTTTTATTGTTTTATCGTTATTCAGGGTGCATGTTGTCCCTGAATCTATTGTCTCCGGACTTTTTATGAGAATTTTTTCCGGGCACAAAGGGGAGGGAAGGGCCTTCTGTATGGAACAGGTGTGGTTCAGCACTGCCCCAGCGTCTTTTATAAAGGAAAATCTGGAGTAGATTTTTGGTTTGACTAAAATTTTGTTTTTTTATTTGATCTGGTTAGACACGGGTCCCTCTGCTTCTAATTCCCTGTCCAGGTCCAGGTTCACTAGGATCTCATCCTCCGTATTAGACAAAGTGTCCATTCTTATTGTTTTCTCCTGGGTGTTGGCAGGAACATTAAGGATCTTATTTTTCTTTTTTCAGTTACTAACCACTGTCGTGACAGACCGTCTTTCTTTGCCGGATCTCATACCTGGTTCGTTGCGTTCCTCCGCTACTTCCGCTGGTGCTGGTACCGGCGTTCTCTCTCTCTCCTTTCTTTGGGCTCCGGGGGAGGAGGGGTAGAATGTGGAGGGAGGAAGATGAACCTGAAGTCTTCGAAACTCCCCCCTCTCTCGTCACGGAAGCCGTCGCCCAAGCCTGCTCCCTCGCCTGCCTGTCGGTTGGGGGGTAGGAAGATAGTTCTCCGCGACCACTCTCCGCTCGCTACGCTTCGCTCTATCTCTCTCTCTGCTCCTCTGCGCCGCTCACTCGATTCCCTCGGCCGACTGCAAACAGGGGTAACTTGGGCCTATCTTAGGGGTAACTAACATATAAGAAAAGGGAAAGTTAGGGCCTGGCAAGTGGGTGCACTTGCCAAGTCGACATGGCAGCCCTAGACTGGCCACAGGCTCCGCAATGGCAGGCCTAAGTTACATTTGCAGGCTGCTTATGTGCGTGGCACAATCAGTGCTGCAAGCCCACTAGCAGCATTTGATTTACAGGCCCTGGGCACACAAAGTGTACTGTACTAGGGATTGACTAGTAAATTCAATATGCCAATCATGGAATCATACATAAACACAATTATTGGAGACAGCATATCCACTTTAGCACTGATCAGCAGTGGTAAAGTGCCCAGAGTCACAAAACCATGAACAACAGGTCAGACAAAAATATAGGAGGAAGGCAAAAGGTTCTAGGATGACCCTGCAAAAAGGGCCAAGTCCAACAGGGTGGGTAGACATGAAATATATTACCTGGCGCTTCAGTCGACGGTTCTAGACAACATTTTTGCATATCTTACAAAAGTGACCTAAAATACAAGGCAGAATTAGTTCGAAGTAACTTCTGGCGCAGCAAGGATCGTGCTCCTGCTGTGCCCACACTTCCACCTATTTATTCACACACAGAGGCTGGATGTGATGCGAGAATCTGCACATCTGTAGCTTAAGGTTCAGTGGCACTTGGAAGCTGCCCTTTGCACCACAGTGAGGAGAACTGGTTATAGCTAAGGCTGGATCTACAATGGATGCTAACAGCTCAAGAGTCCTTCTGTTGGTCGAAGGGAGAGGACAGAAGCACTAAAGTGTTCCCTTGCCCAGACAGCATCAGAAGGAGCCTGGATGAGCAAGGAGGAGCAGGTGAGTTTACTGTGCCAGAGTGCGTGATTCCCACTACTTCTAGTAGCCTTCTCTTTGTAAGGCAACCCACTATCTCAGCCTAAAGTCGAACTGAGAATGTTGGGCTAGTGGGGAGGCCAATCCATGGAAGAGTAGGTAGGAATGTCAAGGAAGTTGATGTGCAGAAAACTGGTCCATTAGAGGACAACTTCCCCAATTTAAGGATCTCAAATAAAAGGCTTCCCCACCGACTAATAACTTACCGTCAGGCTATTATGTGCAACTTTCAAACTACAAATATTAAACATGGGTGGAGAGTTCTGTTTATCAGTGTACATACCCCGCCATTCCAAGGAGGGTTGTCAACCAGTTAATTTCACGCTGATAGCTTGAAGGCTTTCTCTTTTCCTCCTTAATTTTAATGTTTAATGTTGCTTAGCCTCTCAGTTCCGTAGTCAAATATCCATAACACTACTGTTCTCAGTAGCCTTTCAACTTATTCAGCTCTCCTTGTTTTGGTTCAAGGGAAAGGCCGAGGCAGGATGAACAAGGCTAGAGATGTGCTCATATAAAGTTTAATAATGCTTTAACAGCAACTGTGCTAGATTGGTAGTTGTATGCTTCTGCCTTGCACCCAGAGACAAACTTGTGGTGGATGAACTAGACTCCCATCTTACAGCTCATTTGTTTACTGCTGGTCTTCCTAAAGCAGTGAGGAAGAGGCTGTGACCTGTCATTGTGAAAGAAGAGCGGAAAACTGGGCCCAGAGAAATATGGCCCACACTTCAGAATTCTCGGGGTTTCTAGAAGCTACTGTCCCCTTTCCCGCCCCTAACATTGTGAACTAAAGCACAAGTAGGTTCCCAAGCCAGTAGCTTTTCTAACGTCCAAAAAACAGTCAAATAACTCAAGATGCAAGTGTTACATAGCCTCACTTGACAAACACCTGACAATCATATGTCAACCCCAGGGGGTTGTCCATCTGGGCCCATATTATACATAGTTCCCACTTTCCCTGTTTGTGTCATTGCACACCCCTCAAAAAGTAGTCCTGGCGCCGATCTGGATAGTGTGACCTATTATGATGACAGCTCACAGCTGCCCTGGGAGCAGCACATTCAGTGAAATATGAAGTGGCAGCTCACAAGTCGTTCCATGTTTCACAGTGCAGCTATCTATCTGTATGCACTTTAAAGAGGGGACAGAGATCCAACTGCACAGTGAATGACTGCTCCTGCCTGTAGGGGAATATCTGGGGTTCTATGTGACCCCCCTTTCTGCCCTCGAGAGGGCTGCCCTCAGTGGGTGAACTTACAGTGCACCACGTTTTGTAGGGGACTGTCTGTGTGCATCCTGGGGGCCTGTTGGCCTGTCCCCCCCCCCCCCCCCGTAATAGGGCAAAGGGCTTAGAGGCAAAGTGATTCAGAAGCAAACCCAAAGCATGTGCCTATACCTGTTGCACCCAAGGCACTATATATGATATAGTCCTAGGTGTGAAGTACGTTCCTGAATTCCTATGAGACTTGAATTCCGCAGTGAAAAAATGTGGCAAGCCATTTTTGAGACTTCTATACTTGTTTCCACTTTTGGAGAACTGTGACCTGAGACATATGGTGTTAAAAAAAAAAGTCCATCAAAACCTTAATGTGTTATTAGTACTGTAGTCTTTTACCACTTTAGATGTTTTTTCAAGATGTTTTTACCTAGAACTGAAAGCAATTCTACCATTATGACAGTAATATCATCTACTATGAATCTTCATTTTCAGCATGTGAGCTTGTGAGATATACTGAACTTCCTTTCCAAGTGTAGCTGGCCATATGTGACAAATGTCTTTGTGCCCGTAGTCCTGATGTACACAGCTCATACCCAGCCCAAATCCAAGGCATGGGACTTATTCAATGATTTAGAGGGTCTATGGCTACCATGCAGCTCAGGGTTTCATCTTGCTGTTCTTACTGCACATGCACAAAAAGCTAACTGTGAGTTTTGTTTATTCTCTGACTTTTCTGCCACACCCACCTCCCATAATCTCTGAGTCTAGAAACAAAGATTCTAAATTGGTATATATGTACACAAAAATACCTTGTTTCCCATTCATTTGCTGTCTATGCATAAAAAAGGTATTGTACCCAACCTCTTCCTGTCTATGATACATACCATCTTACAGACAATATTAACTTGTCATCCATTTTGCTTTTAGGTCTGAAATACCTCATGTAATCGATTTTTCAAAAAAGTATAAGAAGAAGAACATAAAGGGTGGCTGTGCACAAGCCCATTTAGTCAACTGGCTTTTGTTAGACCTGGCATCCTTGGTGTGGTTTCCCCTGACTTGTTTGCCCTGTGACCTCCTGTTTTGTTGACTTCATTTTTTCTGGATTTAGGAGTTGGACATGCACTTTTCAATTTTACAGGTCCAGGCAGTGAAGAACTATTACATTGGTTTTCCCTACTGTAAGGCCTATCTCTACCATTAGTTAACATTGGGATTGCCTTCTGACATTTTATAAGTGTGTTTTCCAATTAGAAAAAGATAGCTGTTTTGGGTTTGGTGTCCCTGTACTTAAAATTTTAATCGCAACTTATGGTAAAGATAGATTTGAAGTTGCAAACATGATTCATGCCACTTTCAGAAAGTTTCAGAAAAGGGGGTGGTGATGAACAGAGTGTCTGAATTAAGCAGACCACTCTTACCCAGTCCAAAGATCAGGGCTTGATCCATCACCGTTATTTAGCTCACTGCCCCATCTCAGCTCAGAACCTGGCTATATGCAAATTAGTCTGTCCCTGGCCCAGTGCATCATGGGAACAGGGCAGACCAAACTACCAAGCCAATTCTTCACCAGAAAGGAGACAAGCTTCCGGGGACCGGTTTCTGGCATTTCAGCCGTCGTCGGCCCGGCTTGCTTGAATCCTGATGGAGCAGTGAGCAAGGGACCCATGTCTGAGTATACCCTGCCACACCTATAGTGGCCAAAAACGATTCAGAAAAGGGGGTGGTGATGAACAGAGTGTCTGAATTAAGCAGACCACTCTTACCCAGTCCAAAGATCAGGGCTTGATCCATCACCGTTATTTAGCTCACTGCCCCATCCCAGCTCAGAACCTGGCTACATGCAAATTAGTCTGTCCCTGGCCCAGTGCATCATGGGAACAGGGCAGACCAAACTACCAAGCCAATTCTTCACCAGAAAGGAGACAAGCTTCCGGGGACCGGTTTCTGGCATTTCAGCCGTCGTCGGCCCGGCTTGCTTGAATCCTGATGGAGCAGTGAGCAAGGGACTCATGTCTGAGTATACCCTGCCACACCTATAGTGGCCAAAAACGATTCAGAAAAGGGGGTGGTGATGAACAGAGTGTCTGAATTAAGCAGACCACTCTTACCCAGTCCAAAGATCAGGGCTTGATCCATCACCGTTATTTAGCTCACTGCCCCATCCCAGCTCAGAACCTGGCTATATGCAAATTAGTCTGTCCCTGGCCCAGTGCATCATGGGAACAGGGCAGACCAAACTACCAAGCCAATTCTTCACCAGAAAGGAGACAAGCTTCCGGGGACCGGTTTCTGGCATTTCAGCCGTCGTCGGCCCGGCTTGCTTGAATCCTGATGGAGCAGTGAGCAAGGGACTCATGTCTGAGTATACCCTGCCACACCTATAGTGGCCAAAAACGATTCAGAAAAGGGGGTGGTGATGAACAGAGTGTCTGAATTAAGCAGACCACTCTTACCCAGTCCAAAGATCAGGGCTTGATCCATCACCGTTATTTAGCTCACTGTCCCATCCCAGCTCAGAACCTGGCTACATGCAAATTAGTCTGTCCCTGGCCCAGTGCATCATGGGAACAGGGCAGACCAAACTACCAAGCCAATTCTTCACCAGAAAGGAGACAAGCTTCCGGGGACCGGTTTCTGGCATTTCAGCCGTCGTCGGCCCGGCTTGCTTGAATCCTGATGGAGCAGTGAGCAAGGGACTCATGTCTGAGTATACCCTGCCACACCTATAGTGGCCAAAAACGATTCATCACCACCCCCTTTTCTGAATCATTTTGTCCACCATAAGCGTGGAAGGGTATACTCAGATGTGAGTCCCTTGCTCATTGCACCATCAGGATTCAAGCAAGCCGCGCCGACGACGGCTGAAATGCCAGAAACCGGTCCCCGGAAGCTTGTTTCCTTCCCAGTATAAGAATTGGCTTGGTAGTTTGGTTTGCCCTGTTCCCATCATGCACTGGGACAGGAACAGACTAATTTGCATGTAGCCATGTTCTGAGCTGGGATGGTGCAGTGAGCTAAAAAACGGTGATGGATCAAGCCCTGATCTTTGGACTGGGTAAGAGTGGTCTGCTTAATTCAGACACTCTGTTCATCACCACCCCCTTTTCTGAATCACTTTCAGAAAGTTGGCATTTTCTTACTTTAAGCATTCTGTGCCTCTGCCTGTCTCTGAATACACATCTGGGGTGGGTGCCAGTTGAGCTTTATACATTCCCTCAAGACAGCCACACACAAAGAGAGCTTAGGTGTGCCTGATGGGCCATCACCAGGCTGATGGGACATCCTGGGCAGGATGGGAGGGAGGAGCTTACACTTGCACCTGAATAGGGCTGTTCCTATCCCCACACAAAGAGCTGCATACCACCCTGTAGTGAGTCTGGAGCCAGGTCAGGGACCTTGGGCACCTCAAAGACCTCTTTTTGAAGTCTCCCCAACTTCAAAAACACAACTGGGGATAGGTACTGGGCCCTTGACACCACCAACTCAGTACACTTCTGGACCTGATGGCATTCTGCCAGGATGAACAACTGCTGTGCTGCTGAAAGGACTGTCACTCAGCTGGACTCTGCTGGACTTTGCTGAACTGCTTTGCTTTGCCTGCCCTGCTGCCTGCTGCCTGCTGCCCTCCTTCCCTGGGAGTGAGAAGGACTGGACCTGTATCTCTACGTTCCCAAAACCAAAGGGACTCCAAGTACTCTCTGGCTTGCCTCCTGTTCTGAAGTCTCGGGGACATCAAATACTTCAAACAACCCTACTACAGCCTCTGGACTCTGCCAACTGTGAGTCCTACCCTGCCGAGTGGTGCCAATCCAGTCCTGAGCCATTGGAAGTGAATTTGATTTTCTGGTTATGTTCTGCTAGAATCCACTCATTGCTGTAGTCTTGCCGGTCAAAACGGGCCAATCTCCCCTCGACCACGCTGCATCGCAACTGCCACTGAGGACAAGGAAATTACATTGCTGACTGCACAGATCGATGACAACGCATCACCTTCATCGTAAAGGGTTCACCAATGATGCAACTCCAACTGCATGGATCATAACCAATGCATCGCCTACAACCCGCTGGATCGACAACGATGCATTGCCTCCTCTGCTCATCGCATTGGGTCTTCGACATCGCTGCATCCTCCATCGCAAGATACTGTTCGCAGTGGGCCTAGGCTGGTCCCTGTAACCAACCTGCACTCCATCGTGGTTGACCTGAAATTCTGGATTTACCCCGGTCAAGGGCGACCATATGGTCCAAATTTGCACTTTCTGCTTTTAAGCACTATATTTTTAAGATACTCTTCAAAAATTCATAACTCTGGTTCTACTCATTAGATTTTGTTCGGTTTGGTCTTTTTTTGTTCATTAAATTAAGTTCTATTTTTCTAACCTGGTGTGGATTATCTTTGTGTGGTGTTTTCACAGTTTTGAGAGTTGCACAAATACTTTAAAGATTGCCTCTTGAGTTAAGCCTGACAGCTCTGTGCCAAGCTACCAGAGGGTGAGCGCAGGTTTGTTTAGGGTGTGTATCTGACTTACCCTGACTAGGATTTTGGTCCCAACTTCGACAGGGTACATACCTCTGCCAAATACAGACCACATTTCTAACAGCCTTCATGTGTTTTTCCTGAGTGGTAATTGTTTCGATAGGCTGCCCATCATAGCTACACAAATTCATGCATTGTCACCATAGTACTATTGGAATTTTGCCATGTCTGTTTGGTCACCAAAGGATTATTGTTCCTGGATCCTATTATTGCTGATGTTAGGACTCTGTGACACCGTTATTTAATGCAACAGTCTGATTGTACTCTGACTCTACAATTGTACTGTTAAAACTGGTTTAACTCAACAGACATATTTAATTTTCAATTAAGGCCACAACAGATGGCACAGAAGTGTCATGTTTGGGCTGAACTGTGTACTTATACGGTCACATATGCGACAAAAATATATGAACACCACTGTGATTTGGCTGAGCTCCTTCAAAGCACTGCAGTGATACATAGCAGGGAAAAGAGCTATATCAAATCCTATTTTATTTATTAAATATGTTATATCCGAAAGTGTGCCTGGTATGCAAACAGAAATTATTAAACATTATTTTCCACTTGTTTTCAACATTCTAATTAAATTGTGAACATATATTTTTGATAACTTGATTGAAAACGTAATTTATATGTGTAATTTGTGCTGTCTGAGACAAACATGACTTAGGACTAGTTTTGCTACCCAACCAATTCCTGGGGGCAATAAACATTCCTGGTTAGGAGTTAACAGCCTTCGTGCCAGAGGACAATAGCTCAGGCTCTGGGCCCAGGACGGCAAAAGTGCTGTCAACAACTGTCCATTTAACAGGGATTAGCCAGCTGGAAGGGGGGCAGAACAGGTTACAGAGCAAAGTACAGCTGTAGTACTTCTTTTGACTATGATATGTGAAAGGGGGCTGGAAGGATCTGCACCCATTCCTTCCCTTGGCCACCCTAGGTGTCTGGCCCCTGTCACTGCAGGGGGACAGCTATTATCCTGAATACCAGAGAGGCCAAGTGAGAGCCAAACCTACTGGTAGAAGAAGGAGATAGCCATCTTACATTCAGGGCTTCAGGGATTTTTTAATGTAAAGCAAAGGAATTATTGCTAAGGCAGTTAGGAGCAAGGTGAGAAAGTAGAAGATGGATAGGATTGGGTGTAAAACATTCTCAAATCATTAGCTAGTGCTCAGGATAAGAATGGCCCATTAACTCCCTGCCTCAGAAAACTGCAGGAAATATGAAGACAACAACTGAAGAATGAAGATCCTGGTGGAAGAAAAGGACTCAAGGAAACATTACTCCTGCTGAGAGCAAGGAAATGTTTCTGCTCTCCAAGGTTCCAGTGGTTGGCTACCAGTTTCCTGGCTCCAAGAAAAATAAAAACATAAGACTGCTAGCCTCAACAAGATCCAACCGGCCACTGCAGACTGGATGTAGCATGGACCTTGGCTAGAGAAAAACCTGGTGCCTAGAAACTGAACCTGAAGAGTTGAGCTCTGCATGAGTGACCATGAGGTACTATCATAGGAATTGAAGGAAAAATTTACTTATTCACCAGGCCCTATTCTTTCCTATGGAGGATAGCTTGCAATTAATGGCAAGTGTGTGTTCTTTGATGTATTTGATTTTCTGGCATGATGATATTCTATTTGCTGAGATATTTTTTTTGTTTGGATGTGTGTGATATTGTGATACATAAAGACCCAGTGCCATTCACAATTCACCCTACGACATTTATTTGTTTTACTTTTCTGTAATAAATCATTGTTTCTACTTTTAATTTATGTTTTTTTGTTCAAAAGTAACAATGTTTTCGGCTTCATTAGGATGCAACAAAAACTTTTTTTTGTCAAGAGTAGCTGGTAAAGAGTATTTTGCTCTGTGCATCTTTTAGTTTCATCACTTCTGATGCACAATGTTCTGATTTCTTTTCGTAACACTGTTTATGCCTTCTGTTAAACATAGGAGCCTATTGTGTCTTTTTCCCCAAAAGAACGTGGTGAACAAGGTAAGCTTCAACATTTATTACAACCCCGGTATGAATAAACACCTGCTGCTCCGAGCTCACAGATCCATAACAAATTCCCCTATGCTTGAACAGTAACAAATTCCCCTATGCTTGAACAGTAACACAACACCTCACTATTACCATTATTTTTATTATTATTACAACTACTGCCTAATAATAATAATATAGCCTTATAGGCAGCCGTAGCGGGCTATATAACGTCCATCAAAGCCCACTCCTTGGCTAAACAAGGCAGTGGCCCTTTAAAGGCTGGTATAGCATGCTACAGTTGGTTTTCAAGCTATTAGATCATAGCCCCCATGAGGGTAGAATGTCCTTATTAAATAAACCAAGGCCTCTTGGAGCCCAAAGGGGTTCAAACCCCCTGCAGCTCCAAACACTCTGTTTCACAGCAGTTGGTCTGATTGTTCAACAGCTACCAACTGTGCATTGGGCGACGGCTGGTGCATTCCCAGCAATAGCTATGAAAGGAGGCTGAAGTCTGACCCTGGTTGTCAGCTGGGCTCAGCTAAACTGCTTTTCATCATACAGCCGAGCTGGAGAGACCCAGGAACCGAACAGCATTCCCCCTCCCTCCTTTCGAGGCTCCAGTGAAACGGTGAGCTAGGAGAGGAGTGAACGCTTCTGTGTGCCCTTCTGAACAGGCTCTGTCTTTCACTTTCCCCTGCCCAATCCAAACATTTTGGAGAGGCAGAGAAAAGAGAGGCAGGGGCTGTGTGTTAGGACATTGTAATGTTGAGAGCAGCGGGCCTATACCAGAATATATAGAGGGGGGCTGCTACTATATTGTCTTCAGTGGAGCTCTCAACATTCCCATGATCTAATAATAGTAATACATACACAAAATGTTATTAATAACCCATCCTCATTCTTTTCCTCAATGGAGAGATAATCTATATTTTATGCTGTGCATTTTAAATAGAAAACCCAAACAAATTACATGATCAAATATGATAAAAGTACTCATTCTATAAAAAAAGTGTGTGTGTTTTTTAAATAAAAATATGTTTGAGATTCTCCTTAGCAATTATATAATTTGTGAACAGGAGATCTCTCTAGATAGGGTAAAGTTTTCCATTTCATACACAAATGTAATTAGGTGTCCAGAAGCTTACTGTTCAACCTAAAAATAGAAAGGGCACACAGTAAATATATATGTAATTAATGCAACATTTTTACATGCTACAGACAGGATAGATAGAAAATGTTTTGATTACACCTCTCTATTTTGTACTTTATGAAATGTTGGAAGTTATGCAACATCTTGGGCCTATGCGTAAATAATGCTGATTTCAGGCATGCTATCAATTGTTCACTTAAAGGAGTATACAAACAAACAGATTTAAGTAAGACACTCTTTTCCTTTGGCACATGCAGGGTGTCGCAATGCTACACTGACAGAAATTTGCAAATAGTTCAAGCATGGTATTGACAAGAGCAACTTTCAAAAAGGTTCATTGCAAAGCTCGCTTGCGCGCCTTCGGATGCCACGTAAGAGAACCACAGAATATTACTTTTAGGTAGCCTGCAGTTATGTTATGTAATGTTACCAGTATTTATATCACGCACAGCTACTCCAAGGAGTGTCCCGCGCGTGCCCAGCAAATTAGTAAACAGAAAATCATGCAGAAGTTCAGTCTCTTCCTCAAGATTCTAGGATCCTGAAGAGCACGTCACTCCACCGGAAGTTGGCTTCATGCTGCAGAAGCCATACGAGAAAGGGAGCTGCCACCTATCCTTTGTCGACAGAACCTAGGAGTGCATGCCATATACTTTGTGGAAGATGGCAACTGCCTAGCAGGGTCAAGAAAAGGTGTGCCTTTCATTCTAACGGATTTGCTTGCTCATCTTCAAGGATGAAAACAGAGCATCACCAGAAAACATTCCTCCAGATACTGTGATTAAAAGGCAGCGCACTCGGCAGTCAACAACGTCTTGCTCCATTTACAGAATACTGCACAGTAATATAATATAATGCTTTATTGAAAACCTTCCCATGCACCTTGTGTAGCGGTATGAAGGCAGATGTTTCATTATTTAAGTGCCACAAAAACCAAAGCTATCGTCCTCACATCAATAGTAGCAGCACATAAACTCGTGATAAACCAATCATCTTTACTCAGCATGCCTATTACAGAAAATGCACTTTTGAAGCCATTCTACGGGATCCTTGCTTCCAATTGACTGTATATTTAATCTATTATTGCATTGTGATCCGCACAAAGGGGTCCATTAGGATGGCGGGCGGATTGCCCCCGCCAGGCAGGCGGTAGCCACCTGCCATGGAAAGGCATGTGGTGATTACTTGTGTGGGCCCGTTACAGGCCCCCAAGGACTCGGGGGTGGTGGGGGGTGCACATGGAGGGTACCTATGGTACCCCCCAGCAGTTCCATGCACAGCATGGCAGGCACCGCGCGGTGCCTGCCATGCTGTGCATGGAAGTGCACGACATGCCTTCCTGGCATTGTGGCGGGCGGTGCTGAATGCACCGCCCGCCACAATGGAATGAATGCAGGATGCGCCCGCCACTGTGGCGGGCGCATCCTAATGCTGCACACGGGACCCCCGCCCTTAGGGCGGGCGGTCCCCTACTACGACAGGATGGCGGGCGGACAAAGTCCGCCCGTCATCCTAATGGACCCCAAAGTTTCAATGTCCGGTAATAAATGTGTGTGTCTATTCCTGTGTCTGCCCGCAAATGATTGTTTTTTTTTATTCATTTATTAAATGTTTTATAAAGTGCCTCTCAATCGGAGGGGTGTCAGTGCACTGTACGTATGAATAACATGAAGATGCATGGCCGCCCTGTGTAGAACTAACACGTAATGCGATGATCACGCTCAAGCTGAAAATTACAGAAACAGCAAATTTTACAGAAAGTGAAGTGACCTAAAAAGCAGAGAGTTTCAATTGTAGAAAAAAGACAGATCTGCAGGTGATCAGAGGAGAGAAAGCAAGAATTGAAGCACAACTATATGTGCAGGGAGGCAAAACAAAAGTAGATGTGATGGTGGGAAATATCAAAGAGGAAAAAAAGAGTACCATGAAGACAAGAAGAAACGGCATGCAAAGGTAGGTCTTGATGAGGTTTAAATCGATAGAAAAAACTCGGTCAGAAGATCAAGAACAATAATATCTAATGACCAGAAAATCGTGTCAAAAATATCACTTAAAAATCTCGAGTTTCATACTTTGTATGCAAAAATTCAAAAATATTATGACAAATATATTGTGGAACAGAAAATCATCGAAAAGGTAAGTATATCAAAAAAAGAATATATGGCATTATACGTGATTTATTTAAAATATTAAACTAAAAAATATTATTATTTAAAAATAAATATTGTTAACAATTAATATAAATATAATATATATTCACTGAAAAAACCATAGGTTAGAGACCATATATAGTTAGCTGGACATTTTATTAACATAAAACCAATGAAATTCCATATATAGTTAGTTGCACTAACTATATATCGCGCACCCGCAATCCACTGCTGATGATACTGCTGATGATGTCACATATTACATCATTCATGACATGGTCAGTGACATCACTGATGACATCACTGATGACATCTCAAATGACATCACTGATGACATCACTGATGACATCTCAAATGACATCACTGATTACATCATCTAGTGTCTGTGTGTTTTTGTAAAGTTTAAATATGTTTTACATATTGAAGAATGAGTGGATGTATGGAAGACTGAGTGTGTGTGTGGCTGGCTGGGAGGTGTGTGACTCTGTGCATATCAATGTGTACTTGTATCAGTGATTGTATAAGAGAGTAAGTATGTGTTAGTATATGTGTGAAAAGTATGGTGTTCTGTGTTTAACTGTATAGATGAGGAAATCGAAGTGTGATTGATTCTTCACAGGACTGACTAGGTGTATGAGTGCATATGATAGTGTTGTAATAATGAGTGACTGTATGTATGAGTGATTGTATGGGTGAATGAGTGAATGTGTGTGTAGACGTAGGAATCAGTGAGTGCGTATGTAGTAACTGGTATTGGTGTGTCATGATGTCATCAGTGATGTCATTTGAGATGTCATCAGTGATGTCATTTGAGATGTCATCAGTGATGTCATCAGTGATGTCACTGAAGTATGGTGTTCTGTGTTTAACTGTATAGATGAGGAAATGGAAGTGTGATTGATTCTTTACAGGACTGACTAGGTGTGTGAGTAACTCCATGGATGAGTGGCAGTGTGTGAGTGTCTGCATAGGTGTATGAGTGCATATGATAGTGTTGTAATAATGAGTGACTGTATGTATGAGTGATTGTATGGGTGAATGAGTGAATGTGTGTGTAGAC
Organism: Lissotriton helveticus; assembly: GCF_964261635.1. Classification (NCBI taxonomy): domain Eukaryota; kingdom Metazoa; phylum Chordata; class Amphibia; order Caudata; family Salamandridae; genus Lissotriton; species Lissotriton helveticus. The sequence goes on from NC_136067.1 coordinate 1,885,677,829, forward strand.
GTAGGAATCAGTGAGTGCGTATGTAGTAACTGGTATTGGTGTGTCATGATGTCATCAGTGATGTCATTTGAGATGTCATTTGAGATGTCATCAGTGATGTCATCAGTGATGTCACTGACCATGTCATGAATGATGTAATATGTGACATCATCAGCAGTGGATTGCGGGTGCGCGATATATAGTTAGTGCAACTAACTATATATGGAATTTCATTGGTTTTATGTTAATAAAATGTCCAGCTAACTATATATGGTCTCTAACCTATGGTTTTTTCAGTGAATTTTCAAGGTTTTGTAAATGCAAATTCCTAACTATATATGGTCTATAACCTATGGTTTTTTCAGTGAATTTCATTGGTTTTTTAAAAGCTAATATCTATAGCTGTAAAATATATTCTTTATTACGTGACGTATCACGTAGCCACGTGAGACGCCTCATGACGCATCGCATAACCGTGACGTATCAGCTCTGCAGCGCAAACAAAACCCGTAACGTAAGCGTGCCGGAGCACGCTTACAGATATATATTTTTTTTTTAACCTTAATTAGACAAAATCCACACGTGCACATATCTTGAGGCCTTGCAAAGGCACATCAAACAAACAGTCCCTACAATTTTGCCAAGTTTGCTGGAAATCTATTCCCTTAATTTTTTTTTTTACTGTTTCTCTTGGTTTTCCCCTTGTTACGCTTACCGGGACGCTACCCGGTACGCGAACCGGACGCTCCAAAAACACAAGATGGCGGACTCCCGCTACGCTGCCGGTTAGCTGCCCGGTTCGCGTACCGGGAAGCGCCTCTACCGCGAAAAATCGCGGGGGACTTTAATATCCCCCTCATCAATCCTAGGGGGTCAGGAGGGGTTTACCTTGCCCCCTTTCCTTCATTTCCCCCTTCTTTTTTCACCACATCTTGTCTCTCGAACCTACCGAGAGACAAGATGGCGGCCGCTCCGGACTGTTTACAATGTTGACAGCTACGCTGCCGGTTAGCTGCCTGGTTAGCTGCCCGGTGAGCTGCCCGGTGAGCTGCCCGGTTCGCGTACCGGGACGCGCCTCTACGGCGTAAAATCGCAAAAAAAAATTTTTCTTTATTTTTTGCCCCGCGGGGCACTTTAATATCCCCCTCATCAATCCTAGGGGGTCAGGAGTGGTCTACCTTGCCCCCTTTCCTTCATTTCCCCCTTCGTTTTTCACCACATCTTGTCTCTCGATCGTACCGAGAGACAAGATGGCGGCCGCTCCGGACTGTTGAGAATGTTGACAGACACCGGAGAGCCAATCAGCTTCGCTTCGCGAAGTTCCGTTACGCGTCAGGTACGCGAACCGGGGCGCTAACCGGAGCGCTGTCACAGATATATATATTTTTTTAAACGTTAATTTCTCAAAATCCACTGGAGCACATATATTGAGACATAGCAAAGGCACGTCGGGCAAACCATATCTACAATTTTGCCAAGTTTCATGTAAATCTATTCAGCCGTTCGAGCTAAAAGTGAGTCCAACCGCCCTATGGAAAAATGAATGGGAAAAACGTGTTTTGGGACCCCCTTTTTTCTCGGCCCCCCCTTGACGAAACCCCCCAAATTTTCAGGGGCTGCTCAGAAACAAAATGTGCCATTTTCCTGAAAATTTCAGCCAATTCCGTCCACAAACGCCAAAGTTATTAGACATAGAATTTTCAGAAATCCCATAGAGAAAAAATCCTAACTATATATACCCACTGGCTATCGCCAGTAGGTAATATACATATATAAACATATATAATCTGCATATCTATATAAATATAAATGCATGCATACATATACATATATGCATACATATGCATGTTATTTACCTGAAAGTTTTAAAAACACTAATAAAAGCAAAGCTAAAAAGCCACCTCATTACAAACAGAATGGCTTTAACTTAAACGAGGGCGAGATCTATTGCATTTTCAATGCTTGTTTACTTTGGTTCTATCAAGAAGGCATTCAGATGTGTCACACATTTGCCATAAATTCTGAATGTTAGCACTCTAGTTGCTCATTAGATCACTGTAGTAAAGCTAGTGCTCACCAGGGAAGTCTGCTGCTAATCATGGTTTGCAGCCATTTTCCCGCATTTTTTATCCCGCAGACTTTCAGTCCGCATACCATTATCCCGCAAGGTCATTGACCTCGCATACCATTATCCCGCATTTTTTCAAAACGCATGTGCATTTATCGCGCATGCCTTTACAAAGAATTACGTTTTAAAGGCATGTATGGTAAATGCATTTGCGTTGTGAAAACCACGATGACGAGAGAGGTAAGTGGGTTTGTGTTAATTTTTTCGTGGGTTAGTGATTGTGTAGTGTAGTGTAGTGTTGTGTAGTGTAGTGTTGTGTTAGTGTAGTGTAGAGTTGTGGTGGTTGTTTAGTGTAGGGTCATGCTGGGGGTAGTGTTTTAGGGTTTAGGGTTGTGTTGTAGTGTTTGCGTAGTGTAGGGTCATGCTGGGGGTAGTGTTTTAGGGTTTAGGGTAGTGTTGTAGTGTTTGCGTAGTGTAGGGTCATGCTGGGGGTAGTGTTTTAGGGTTTAGGGTTGTGTTGTAGTGTTTGCGTAGTGTAGGGTCATGCTGGGGCTAGTGTTTTAGGGTTTAGGGTAGTGTTGTAGTGTTTGCGTAGTGTAGGGTCATGCTGGGCGTAGTGTTTTAGGGTTTAGAATAGTGTTGTAGTGTTTGCGTAGTGTAGGGTCATGCTGGGGTGTAGTATTTTAGGGTTTAGGGTAGTGTTGTAGTGTTTGCGTAGTGTAGGGTCATGCTGGGGGTAGTGTTTTAGGGTTTTGGGTAGTGTTGTAGTGTTTGCGTAGTGTAGGGTCATGCTGGGGGTAGTGTTTTACGGTTTTGGGTAGTGTTGTAGTGTTTGCGTAGTGTAGGGTCATGCTGGGGTGTAGTGTTTTAGGGTTTTGGGTAGTGTTGTAGTGTTTGCGTAGTGTAGGGTCATGCTGGGGTGTAGTGTTTTAGGGTTTGGGGTAGTGTTGTAGTGTTTGCGTAGTGTAGGGTCATGCTGGGGGTAGTGTTTTAGGGTTTGGGGTAGTGTTGTAGTGTTTGCGTAGTGTAGGGTCATGCTGGGGGTAGTGTTTTAGTGTTTTGGGTAGTGTTGTAGTGTTTGCGTAGTGTAGGGTCATGCTGGGGGGTAGTGTTTTAGGGTTTTGGGTAGTGTTGTAGTGTTTGCGTAGTGTAGGGTCATGCTGGGGGTAGTGTTTTAGGGTTTTGGGTAGTGTTGTAGTGTTTGCGTAGTGTAGGGTAATGCTGGGGGTAGTGTTTTAGGGTTTAGGGTAGTGTTGTAGTGTTTGCGTAGTGTAGGGTCATGCTGGGGGTAGTGTTTTAGGGTTTAGGGTAGTGTTGTAGTGTTTGCGTAGTGTAGGGTCATGCTGGGGGTAGTGTTTTAGGGTTTAGGGTAGTGTTGTAGTGTTTGCGTAGTGTAGGGTCATGCTGGGGGTAGTGTTTTAGGGTTTAGGGTAGTGTTGTAGTGTTTGCGTAGTGTAGGGTCATGCTGGGGTGTAGTGTTTTAGGGTTTTGGGTAGTTTTGTAGTGTTTGCGTAGTGTAGGGTCATGCTGGGGGTAGTGTTTTAGGGTTTAGGGTAGTGTTGTAGTGTTTGCGTAGTGTAGGGTCATGCTGGGGTGTAGTGTTTTAGGGTTTTGGGTAGTGTTGTAGTGTTTGCGTAGTGTAGGGTCATGCTGGGGGTAGTGTTTTAGGGTTTAGGGTAGTGTTGTAGTGTTTGCGTAGTGTAGGGTCATGCTGGGGGTAGTGTTTTAGGGTTTAGGGTTGTGTTGTAGTGTTTGCGTAGTGTAGGGTCATGCTGGGGGTAGTGTTTTAGGGTTTAGGGTTGTGTTGTAGTGTTTGCGTAGTGTAGGGTCATGCTGGGGGTAGTGTTTTAGGGTTTAGGGTAGTGTTGTAGTGTTTGCGTAGTGTAGGGTCATGCTGGGGTGTAGTGTTTTAGGGTTTTGGGTAGTGTTGTAGTGTTTGCGTAGTGTAGGGTCATGCTGGGGGTAGTGTTTTAGGGTTTAGGGTAGTGTTGTAGTGTTTGTGTAGTGTAGGGTCATGCTTGGGGTAGTGTTTTAGGGTTTAGGGTAGTGTTGTACTGTTTGTGTAGTGTAGGGTCATGCTGGGGGTAGTGTTTTAGGGTTTAGGGTAGTTTAGTTGTTTAGTGTATGCTAAAGGCATATTCGTTCTAAAAGTTTTCGTTATTTTAATTTGCGGCCTAATAGTACATGCGGGATTTTTTTTGCGGACTGATGGTATGCGGGATTTCGTCATATATTCGCTAATCATACTTTCTATGGCAAAATGAACCCCCTCATTTTGTTCATTTTTAAATTAAATGTTTTAAGAGTTACCACTTTATTCCAATCAAGATGGCTTCAGGTGTGCCATACCTTTGTAATAAGTAGGACTGTTAGCACTCTAGTTGTTCTTTAGAACACTCTGGGACATTCTGTCATTGGGCTATAGTTGGGCTACATCTGGCTGATATTTGGGCTACATTTGTTTTTTTTGTCTCTGGTGGCCATCTTTGGGCTACATTGGGCTACATTGGGCTACATTGGGCTACATTGGGCTACATTTGGGCTCCAACATATATATAGCCCAATGTAGCCCAATATATATTTTTCAAAGTTAATTTTCGTAAAAACCACTGGAGCCTATATCTTGAGACATAGCAAAGGCACATCGGGCTACCAGTCCCTACAATTTTGCCAAGTTTGGTGTAAATCCATTCAGCCGTTCAGGCTAAAAGTGAGGCCAACCGCCCTATGGAAAATTGCATGGGAAAAACACGTTTTGGGACCCCCCTTTTTTCTCGGCCCCCCCTTGACGAAACCCCCCCAAATTTTCAAACAGAATGGCTTTAACTTAAACGAGGGCGAGATCTATTGCATTTTCAATGCTTGTTTACTTTGGTTCTATCAAGAAGGCATTCAGATGTGTCACACATTTGCCATAAATTCTGAATGTTAGCACTCTAGTTGCTCATTAGATCACTGTAGTAAAGCTAGTGCTCACCAGGGAAGTCTGCTGCTAATCATGGTTTGCAGCCATTTTCCCGCATTTTTTATCCCGCAGACTTTCAGTCCGCATACCATTATCCCGCAAGGTCATTGACCTCGCATACCATTATCCCGCATTTTTTCAAAACGCATGTGCATTTATCGCGCATGCCTTTACAAAGAATTACGTTTTAAAGGCATGTATGGTAAATGCATTTGCGTTGTGAAAACCACGATGACGAGAGAGGTAAGTGGGTTTGTGTTAATTTTTTCGTGGGTTAGTGATTGTGTAGTGTAGTGTAGTGTTGTGTAGTGTAGTGTTGTGTTAGTGTAGTGTAGAGTTGTGGTGGTTGTTTAGTGTAGGGTCATGCTGGGGGTAGTGTTTTAGGGTTTAGGGTTGTGTTGTAGTGTTTGCGTAGTGTAGGGTCATGCTGGGGCTAGTGTTTTAGGGTTTAGGGTAGTGTTGTAGTGTTTGCGTAGTGTAGGGTCATGCTGGGCGTAGTGTTTTAGGGTTTAGAATAGTGTTGTAGTGTTTGCGTAGTGTAGGGTCATGCTGGGGTGTAGTATTTTAGGGTTTAGGGTAGTGTTGTAGTGTTTGCGTAGTGTAGGGTCATGCTGGGGGTAGTGTTTTAGGGTTTTGGGTAGTGTTGTAGTGTTTGCGTAGTGTAGGGTCATGCTGGGGTGTAGTGTTTTAGGGTTTGGGGTAGTGTTGTAGTGTTTGCGTAGTGTAGGGTCATGCTGGGGGTAGTGTTTTAGGGTTTGGGGTAGTGTTGTAGTGTTTGCGTAGTGTAGGGTCATGCTGGGGGTAGTGTTTTAGTGTTTTGGGTAGTGTTGTAGTGTTTGCGTAGTGTAGGGTCATGCTGGGGGGTAGTGTTTTAGGGTTTTGGGTAGTGTTGTAGTGTTTGCGTAGTGTAGGGTCATGCTGGGGGTAGTGTTTTAGGGTTTTGGGTAGTGTTGTAGTGTTTGCGTAGTGTAGGGTAATGCTGGGGGTAGTGTTTTAGGGTTTAGGGTAGTGTTGTAGTGTTTGCGTAGTGTAGGGTCATGCTGGGGGTAGTGTTTTAGGGTTTAGGGTAGTGTTGTAGTGTTTGCGTAGTGTAGGGTCATGCTGGGGGTAGTGTTTTAGGGTTTAGGGTAGTGTTGTAGTGTTTGCGTAGTGTAGGGTCATGCTGGGGGTAGTGTTTTAGGGTTTAGGGTAGTGTTGTAGTGTTTGCGTAGTGTAGGGTCATGCTGGGGTGTAGTGTTTTAGGGTTTTGGGTAGTTTTGTAGTGTTTGCGTAGTGTAGGGTCATGCTGGGGGTAGTGTTTTAGGGTTTAGGGTAGTGTTGTAGTGTTTGCGTAGTGTAGGGTCATGCTGGGGTGTAGTGTTTTAGGGTTTTGGGTAGTGTTGTAGTGTTTGCGTAGTGTAGGGTCATGCTGGGGGTAGTGTTTTAGGGTTTAGGGTAGTGTTGTAGTGTTTGCGTAGTGTAGGGTCATGCTGGGGGTAGTGTTTTAGGGTTTAGGGTTGTGTTGTAGTGTTTGCGTAGTGTAGGGTCATGCTGGGGGTAGTGTTTTAGGGTTTAGGGTTGTGTTGTAGTGTTTGCGTAGTGTAGGGTCATGCTGGGGGTAGTGTTTTAGGGTTTAGGGTAGTGTTGTAGTGTTTGCGTAGTGTAGGGTCATGCTGGGGTGTAGTGTTTTAGGGTTTTGGGTAGTGTTGTAGTGTTTGCTTAGTGTAGGGTCATGCTGGGGGTAGTGTTTTAGGGTTTAGGGTAGTGTTGTAGTGTTTGCGTAGTGTAGGGTCATGCTTGGGGTAGTGTTTTAGGGTTTAGGGTAGTGTTGTACTGTTTGTGTAGTGTAGGGTCATGCTGGGGGTAGTGTTTTAGGGTTTAGGGTAGTTTAGTTGTTTAGTGTATGCTAAAGGCATATTCGTTCTAAAAGTTTTCGTTATTTTAATTTGCGGCCTAATAGTACATGCGGGATTTTTTTTGCGGACTGATGGTATGCGGGATTTCGTCATATATTCGCTAATCATACTTTCTATGGCAAAATGAACCCCCTCATTTTGTTCATTTTTAAATTAAATGTTGTAAGAGTTACCACTTTATTCCAATCAAGATGGCTTCAGGTGTGCCATACCTTTGTAATAAGTAGGACTGTTAGCACTCTAGTTGTTCTTTAGAACACTCTGGGACATTCTGTCATTGGGCTATAGTTGGGCTACATCTGGCTGATATTTGGGCTCCATTTGTTTTTTTTGTCTCTGGTGGCCATCTTTGGGCTACATTGGGCTACATTGGGCTACATTGGGCTACATTGGGCTACATTTGGGCTCCAACATATATATAGCCCAATGTAGCCCAATATATATTTTTCAAAGTAAATTTTCGTAAAAACCACTGGAGCCTATATCTTGAGACATAGCAAAGGCACATCGGGCTACCAGTCCCTACAATTTTGCCAAGTTTGGTGTAAATCCATTCAGCCGTTCAGGCTAAAAGTGAGGCCAACCGCCCTATGGAAAATTGCATGGGAAAAACACGTTTTGGGACCCCCCTTTTTTCTCGGCCCCCCCTTGACGAAACCCCCCCAAATTTTCAGGGGCTGCTCAGAAACAAAATGTTCCATTTTCCTGAAAATTTCAGCCAATTCTGTCCTCAAACGCCAAAGTTATTCGACATAGAATTTTCAAAAATCCCATAGGAAAAAAATCCTAACTATATATACCTACTGGCTATCGCCAGTAGGTAATATATATCTATATATATATATGAAGTTTCAAAATCCGCTCAGTACGCGCTGACTGCGGCCCCGAGGGAGGTGGCACCAATGCCGGCCGAGCACGCCGGTAATTTAAGTTCCAAAGTTCCAAACTGACGGTGCTCTCAGTCCGCAAAATCACACACAACTCCGCTGCTGCTCCAAGGGTGTTTATTTAACCAACAACATGTTTCGGCTGCGGACAGCCTTGATCACGTTAGTTTGTCGACAGTTTCAATGGTTAATAAAGTATCGGTGAAAAAAACATAGAAACAGGACTTGGAATGCCGTGGTCTCAAAACACAGTTTTGCAAAGAAACAGTATCTTATTTCATATTTTAAGGTCTTTACATTTGCACTTACAAGCCCCATGTTATGTATAAACATTGTGTGTTCATAAATCAAATATTTATGGTAACATTGTAACACGTTTCAATTTGAAATTCAACATCTGTGCCTGCGTCTAAGAAAGCAAAACTCTATTGGTGCTTGTACTAAGGGCAGATAAACTAATAATAAACAATGCACTCTGCAATCTTGCTGACACCAAACAGTGGAAAATGCCGCCTTTTTTTAGTTTTAACGGCAAAAAACACGGGATACTACGCATAAACTGCATATAGTGTTTGCCTTGGATACGAGACAATCTGGTAGTGCCCGTGTGTGCATATAGACATATAATCACAACAACACATTACGATATATGAATACCTTGTCGTAAATACGAGAAACAAAGTATACGCATAATTGCAAGCAGTCTACACAAAGAAAATGAAAATACAATTCAAATCAGAATTTAGTGCTTTCCCAGGTATTCAGAAAGGCAGAGAATCATAGTGAACCAATCAACACTGTGATGGAAACTCTATGTTAGTGAAATACACGACCTCATTCTAATGTAATGGAGAGTCCAGGTACAATCTAATACGAAATAAGTACAGATAACATGTGTAGAAAATATCCAGGTTCTGGTTCTAATACACCAAGTTCAAAGATGGAAGGTTGCCCCCCACAGCGGGGCCTACCGTACTCAAAGAAACTGCCGTGATTTCAAAGTGAAGGGGTGGCCGTGCTCGTGAGGAAGTGAAATAATGGTTTCCATATAGCAGGAAACATCAGATGAGTGAAATGGTGACGAGATCCTGTGCTAGGTGCCAATCTATAAATAAAACATGAGAGAACAACAGTAAGATCTCGACATGTCAATTTAAAAACTCACTAAGAGCATCATCTTGAAAAATGAAATAAACAGTGCAATCATATCTGAAAGAGGAAGAAAGAAAAGAGCAATAGAATAAATGCAGTCTTCTAGGTATTGTAGCATAGCAGAAAAGTGGTTCATGTCAGGTTAGCCTAGATTATTCCCTGAGATGGACTGCTAATTCCTCATCCTGGTTGAGTCCTCCTGGGGCCTTACTCTGGAACTCTATTATATACTTGGACTCTTTTTGTCTCAGTTTCAAAGTCCTATCTCCTCGCCGGGGATTTCTTTCCATTTGTTCCAGCACAAGGTAGCTCATCTGTGCTGGATTAGAGAAATGTTTTTCAGCAAAGTGTCTAGCTACGGGGTATTTCCCGTTGTTATTGGAGATGGCCCGGTAGTGTTCAAGTACACGATTTTTGGCCTGTTTGGTGCTGCTACCTATGTACCACAGGCCACATGGACACACGATGACATAAATGACATAAGTGGTACTACATGTCAGAAATTGTGTGAGTTCTTTTCTTATCCCATTATACTCTACGGTCTTCTTATGTGTACTGCATCTACACGCCTTGCAGTGACCGCAAGGGAAGAAACCAGCCAGCCCAAGGTTCTGCGCCTTGGGATAGATGGTGATATCACTTTTCACCACCATGTCACGTATAGATCTCCCCTTTCTGTATGTTATAAGGGGCCTGCTAGAGATATCATTACCGATCAAATTGTCGGCAGTGAGGATGTTCCAATTCTGAGATACAATTTTTTGAATCTGCTTGGAATCAGTATTGAACGTGAGGATGAGATGGGTATGTTCGTCATCACAGGTGGAATCAGTTATCTTTTCTTCAAGGGTATTAGATCTTGGGATGCCCTCCGCCCGGGATTTAGCTTTTTTTATCACCCAAGCTGGATAGCCTCTCTCCCTGAATCTGGCTGTCATTTCTAAGCTGACTTGTTCATATAATGCATCAGTGCTGCAATTCCTTTTGGCCCTGAGCAGTTCTCCAAAAGGGATACTCCACTTAAGATTCTTAGGATGGCTGCTCAGGGCATGTAACACACTGTTGCCCGCAGTCGCTTTTCTAAACAAGCAGGTCTGTAGTTTGCCATTAATCACCTCAATTTTCACATCCAAGTATTCTGCACCAGTACTGCTGATGTTGCTAGTTAGTATAATGTTCAAATCATTCATATTGAGCCTTTTCACAAATTCTTGCACCATCTCCAAGGACCCCCTCCAAATCATAAAGAGGTCATCGATGTAACGCCACCAAGTGTTTACATGTTGCCAAAATTTTATGAGACTAGGGTCTGAGCGGATGCTTTGCTCCCAGTACCCCAAAAAAAGGTTCTCAAAACTGGGAGCAAAGCATGAACCCATCGCCGTCCCAGTGGTTTGTCTATACAGGACCCCATCAAAGACAAAATAGTTGTTGCACAGACAATATGACAATCTGTCCACCAGCATTTTACTGTGTTCTCTGAAGCGAAGTAGACGTCCTGCCAAAAAACTCGCACAGGCTTCCAAACCTTGTTGGTGGTCAATAATGGTGTACAATGATTGTACATCCATGGTAATAAGAAGATTGTTCTCTTCCCATTGTACAGCTGATATTTTTTCAAAAAATCTTTCGTGTCTTTTATATAGCTCGGAAGATCATGTACCCAGTCTCTGAGAAAAAAGTCAACATACTTGGATGTGTGTTCTGATACACACCCTCTTGAAGAGACAATGGGTCTCTCCGGTGGATTTACTGCGTTCTTATGGAGTTTGGGAAGTAAATACATCACCGGTAATATGGGATGATCATTTTTAAGGTACCTAAACTCCTCCCACTCCAAGATACCTTGATCTTTCCATTCGATGAGTTTATCCCACAGTACCAATATGCTGTTGTTGTAGAGGTCATAGGTGGTAGGAGTATAATATTTACCATCACCTAATTGTCTTAAAGCCTCTCTGGTATACATTTCATGGTCCAGGACCACTATGTTACCTCCCTTATCTGCAGGGCGAATAACTATTGATTTATCTTCCATAAGAGAGATAAGTGTATTTCTTTGTTGTGGTTTTAAATTGTGTTCCCTAGAAAGACCCCTGCCCTTTTTGATTCTTTGGGCACATATCTGTTTACTCACACATTCATGGAAAGTGTCTATATTGTCATGGGGCATGTGGGGAATAAAAGTGGACTTCGGTTTAAAACCAGATAGTGCACTGTTGTCGGTTACAAACGCTGCCTCATTCAGCATTTGTGTTGCAGAATCGAGCTCAGTTTCCTCTTCAATGTTGGAATGAATACGATCTAATTCTATAATGTTGATAATACTATCCACATCCCCAATACAAAGGTTTTCATCAGCAATAGTTTTAGTAGGTCCTACCTTGCCCTGGTAACCTCCAAGTCTTTTGAGCTTATGCCATTTCTTAAGTTTTAATTTTCGCACAAACTTGAATATATCGATGCGTGTTTCACTAAACCCAAAAGGCATGGAGGGACAAAATGAAAGACCCAAACTTAGGGTGGATTTTTCCAAAGTGGACATTTGTCTTTTAGAAAGATTTATAATGGTTTTATTTACCAATTCCTCATCCATTATTGGCCTCTTTTGGAGCGTGTTACGATGTTTCCCGCGTTGCCTCTTGCCTTGCCTCTGGAAAAGCCTCTTCCCCCGGTTGTTCCTCCGTTGCCTCTTCCTCGTGTTCGTCCTCTGCCCCTCGGAGTATAAACCACTGGTGCTGGAGTCTCCACTTCCACCCGTCTGCTCCGGCGCAGATGGCGGTATTCCTCCAAAAAATTCACCTTGGGGGGTCTTGCATCAGGCGTGATTGTTTCTTCAATTGATGCATCAGATTCAGTACCACTTGAGATGATGGTTGTTTCCACATTCTGCGGTGTGCTATTTGCAGAGTTAGGTTTAGTTTGATACAGATGGTCAAATTTACGACTAAACGTTAAGATCCTGCCACTGTCATAATCGTTATAGTCGCGGTCCAACTTTCTTTCTTTTCTTGCTTTTATATCCTCTTCATAATGTTTGAGGCGTGTTTTCATGGGGGTGATCAGAGTATTAACTATTTCTTCATCTGCTTCAGATTTGATTATTTCCATTAAGTCCTTGATTTGTTTCAGGAGTTCCTCTCGATCAATCCACGCATACTTAACCAATATTTCAAGCATGCGTTTAGAGCTTAAGGCGGAATTCTCTGACCAGTCTTTGAGCATCGCTGGATTGGGTGTTTCGTAGGTGGGTGTAGTGAAGATCCTTAGACCACGTGGAACCATGTCTTGGTCTATGTTATTTTGAAGTGAAATAGCCTCCCACCATTTAGAGATTTTGCTTTTTTTCAGTTTCTCTAATTTGTCTATCTTTTCTTTGATAGTGGGTGGGGGTACTGTTTTATCTTCTTTAGGCTGGCCCGCCCCTTTCTTTCGTCTCGAGAAAAGGGCTTGTGCTGCTGCTCTTCTTTCATCATCCTCTTCCATTTTGGTTGCACCCCTCAGAGCTGGTGTGAAAGCAGTATTTGTGCTGAGTAATGCGATCCCTTCAATGAGTGTGAAGTTCCTCCTGCGCAACAAAATGCTCCTTAAAGTGCTAAATGCCAAGAGTCTAATACCTACAGACACTGTGATACACAATCTTCTTCGCCACAGCCTGCAACTGCACGTTTGTAGGATCTCACTGATCCTTGCGTGTACCGTGAAATATCCGTGTACACACCTCAATTATAAAGGAGCCGGCCTGCCTTTATACAGGCTTTTATGGTATACAGCAGGTATAAGGACTCGAACAACAAGAATCGAGGTCCACACTACATATGCCCCCGCAGGAGCGGCGACAGACGCCGAAAGGAGACTGCCCCTCCCCCCGTATGGCAATATGCGGCGGTGCCCCAGGCTTGTGCTCTTACCTTAACCTTCAATGTATCCGTACGATTGGCAAAGTACAAATAGCTGAATGCGCCGGTCCTGTGGCAGCGCGAATTAAAAAGTTTCAAAATCCACTCAGTACGCGCTGACTGCGGCCCCGAGGGAGGTGGCACCAATGCCGGCCGAGCACGCCGGTAATTTAGGTTCCAAAGTTCCAAACTGACGGTGCTCTCAGTCCGCAAAATCACACACAACTCCGCTGCTGCTCCAAGGGTGTTTATTTAACTAACAACATGTTTCGGCTGCGGACAGCCTTGATCACGTTAGTTTGTCGACAGTTTCAATGGTTAATAAAGTATTGGTGAAACAAACATAGAAACAGTACTTGGAATGCTGTGGTCTCAAAACACAGTTTTGCAAAGAAACAGTATCTTATTTCACATTTTAAGGTCTTTACATTTGCACTTACAATCCCCATGTTATGTATAAACATTGTGTGTTCATAAATCAAATATATATGGTAACATTGTAACACGTTTCAATTTGAAATTCAACATCTGTGCCTGCGTCTAAGAAAGCAAAACTCTATTGGTGCTTGTACTAAGGGCGGAGTTGTGTGTGATTTTGCGGACTGAGAGCACCATCAGTTTGGAACTTTGAATCTATATATATATATATATATATATATAGATATATATAGATATAGATATATATATATATATTATAGCTCCTCAAACACCAGCCTGCCGCACTCATAAACGGGTGCTTGCTTGACGGGGGGTGTGCCCGTCTTAGTATCACAGCTCCCAGAGTCAACCAGGTATTCCCTCCTGATAAAGAAAGCAGCACACACAGGGGTGGCTTCCAAACACCTTTATTGGAAGCCTCAGCACAACAAGACGCGTTTCGGCGCTTAGCCTTCGTCAATTGTTCCACGATAGGCGCCGCAGCCGCCATTGCTTTTAAACGCTTCAATCCTAGTTAGCAATTCATTGACATAGAAGAAAGACGAACAACATGATTTTTCAGATGCCGACATCTTTTAACGTGCATCTATCGAGTATCTAGATACAAATTCATTTCTATACTTGTAATCCAAATTTATACTCTTGCATTAACTCGTCCTGAAATAATGCATCTATTAAATTTTCACGATTTGGTTTATCACGCCCTGAATGGGCAATACCTTTAGAAATGTTAAGTGTCATCACGCCCTAAATGGGCCGCCCTCTACATGTCTAATTACTGCTAACATTCTTGAAGCACAAAGTCTCAATTAAAAAATATGAATATATGGAAGACATTCTAACAATCACATTTTCATCAATTGAATCAATAAATTTAACAAGATCCTTCATGCATTTGAAGTAAATTCATCCCAAGTGTACTGCTAATTCTTCACATCTATTCAGACCTTTGGGTTCTTGCTCTGTAAATCTATAATGTATCTCGATTCCAAACGTCTCAATTTTTGTAACTGGTCACCACCCCTTGGACTGACTGGAACACTGTCCAAACAAAAATATGACAATAGATCCCTATTGTGCCCATGTACCTTGTTGAAGTGTCTGGCAACTGGATATGCCTCATCTATGATATTTATAGTGCGCATGTGTTCTAATATGCGCATTTTGACTGGGTTGATCGTGCTCCCAATATATCTTAGACCACATGGGCATATCAGACAATAGATGGCATTTGGAGTGGAACAAGTTAAAAATGTATTTATCTTTTTGGGTGTTGTCAGACCTGGTACTATATAGGTTAGAGTAGGTTTGCTGATTTTACAGGCTTTGCAACGGCCACACGGGTAGAAGCCGTTTAGAGGTTTTAATGAAGATGGATGGAACAGGTTTTGATTGGTGATGACTATGCACTAAGTGATCTTTCAGTGCCCTAGTTTTCCTAAAAGTGACTAGAGGATTGGGAGGCAGATTCTCTCTAATGACATTGTCTGTCAGTAAGATGTTCCAATGTTTGCTTAATATTCTCTTTAGTTGGCCTGCATTGTCAGAAAATGTGGTTATTAATCTAAACGTGCCACTATCAGAGTTACGCTTTTCCTTATTTTTCAACAGCTCGCTTCTCTGCATGTTGTTAACTCTGGTCAGGGCATTAGTTAACACTTTCTCATTATACCCTCGTACTCTGAAGCGTTGTATGCTGGATTTAGCTGCCTTCTGAAATTCATTGTCACTTGTGTTATTTCTTTTTAGTCTTAGCAATTCTCCATATGGGATCCTATTTATTAGTTTTTTAGGGTGGTTGCTCGTGGCATGCAGCATTGAGTTCCCCGCTGTGGTTTTGCGAAAAAGTTTAGTGTGTATCTGTCCTTTGTCTATGTACACTGTGAGATCCAGGTAATCTACCGTTAAGGTAATAATTCTCCCCGAGAATTTCAGATTCACATCGTTCTTATTTAGTACCTCTACATATGATGCGGCCAGTTCAACTGGACCATCAAATATGATAAAAAGATCGTCGATGTAACGCTGCCATGTTACAATTTTACAGTTCCAATTGTGGTTCTCCTCGGCCCAGGCCACCTGCTCCTCCCACCAGCCCACGAAAAGATTCACGTAGCTGGGGGCGGAGCAGGTTCCTATGGCCACGCCCGTTCGTTGTTTATACAATTGGTTGAGGAACAAAAACATATTGTCATTAAGGCAGAAAGTTGTAAATTCCATTAACATTTTATTGTGTTCATAGAATCTTACTGAACGTGTCGCCAAAAAACTCTCTACTGCCCTTAAACCATCTTTATGTGCTATGCACGTGTGTAGGCTTGTTACCATCATGCAATAACCTCCTTCCAGTCAATCTAATTTATCTGATTCAAAAAGTGCTTGATATGTTTGAGATATGATTTCAATTTATTCATGTGTGGAAAGAGAAAAGAGTCAATATACATTGACAAGTGCTCTGTCAAACTCCCCTGTGAGGCAACAATGGGCCTCCCAGGTGGATTAATTTTGTCTTTGTGTACCTTTGGCAGGCAATAAAAAGTTGGAGTGATTGGATTAAGGCATCTTAAAAACAGATATCCGTCACAATTCAACATGTCAATTTTATACCATTTAGAAATCATAGTGTGGTATTCTGTGATGCTTTGGTTATAAATCTTATCTGTAATCTTGTTATAACACATTGTCATCAAACTATCGAAATGCTTCTGTTTCATACTGTGTTCTAGTTAATAACACAATGTTCCCCCCTTTATCAGAGGGTTTGCAAACAAGTGAAGAGTCCTCACACAGTTTATTGAGTGCCTCTTGTTGGGTCTTTGAAAAATTCCTTTTCCTTTGTACATATTTGTTGTTATTCCTTAAACGTTCAAGATCTTTG
The DNA here is from genome assembly GCF_964261635.1 of Lissotriton helveticus. Classification (NCBI taxonomy): domain Eukaryota; kingdom Metazoa; phylum Chordata; class Amphibia; order Caudata; family Salamandridae; genus Lissotriton; species Lissotriton helveticus. Next base: position 1,885,693,990 of record NC_136067.1, read on the forward strand.
ACCACCGCTTCGGCGAACGTGTCTATAGCATCGTTTGCAGTTATTGGCATAAAACAAGAGGCAGGTTTAAACATACTCGCTCCACCTTTCTGTTGGACCTCCATTTGTGCTAACATTTGTGTATTTCCAATTTCAGAATCTCCTCCTTCATCAATTTCCATTCTCAGTTCTTCCATAGTTCTAATGCCTGCCAAGTCTTTAAACATCAATTCCTCAGTTTCTCAGCTTTCCATCACTACAGCCGTAGGTTTGGTAGGAGATGGTTTTAACTTGAAGAATTTGTATAACTTCAATTTTCGAGTGAACTTAAATAGATCTATTCTGGTCTGGGCGAATTCCAGATTCCTATGGGGGCAAAAGGAAAGACCTAACTTCAAAATTGACTCCTCTTCCTTAGTTAGTACTTTCGGTGTCAAATTGATTATAGTTAGGTTTTCTTCTTCATTTAGTTCTTCTTGTTGTAAAATTTCTTGCTGAGGGTTACTGGTGGTGAGCCTGCGACAATTCTGGCCCCCACCACCCCGCCTCGTCTTCCTCTTCCCGCTCTTCTTTCTGGTGGCTTCCCTCTGCCTAACTCCAGTTGTTGCTTCCTCATCAATTTGAATTCCTCGTAAAAAGGAGACGGATCAACTTGTCCATCTTCGCTTGATAGTTCGTCCCCTGTTACCTCTGATTCAGAGGTTTCAGGTACCGTCGATGTTGGTCCAGTGACTTTCTTACGAAGTTCTTTCCTTGGATTATCGTATTTTTTAGCAAAGGTAAGTACCCTGCCCAGACTGTAATCCCGTTCATCTCTATCAAATTTTTCTTCCTTGCTTTGTTTTATTTTTTCTTCATATGATTTCAAACGTTTCTTCATCATATCCCATTTCTCTTGCAATTTGCACTGATCTTCTTCTTTTAACAATTCGTCTTCCAACTCTTTAATAAGGACTAAAGCCTTGTCACGATCACTCCAAGCAAAACGTACCAAGATTATCAACATCCCCTTGCAAGGTTGGGCCGTGTGTTCTGCCCATGCATCTAAAAGCAGGGGGTCCCGATTTTTATAGGCAGGTATAGTATAAATCCTTAAGCCTTTAAATTATATACAATTTAGTGATCTGAAGTCTATCAAATTCATTATGCGCATTGCATATATGTTTTCTTTTCTTACATAATATTTCAAACGTACACATAGTTGTAGGCGTGCAATAGTGTCTTATGTCAAACACACTACCATTTCTTAACGCTTAACTGAATGGGATGCTATGGAGCAACGCCTACATTACTAGGAGTGCTGACTATAGTAGCGTTTGCTAGAGAGAGCTGCACATGTCCAGCATTACCCATTTGCTTAATAATTGATTTACAATGCCTGTTGGCCAATGTTTATTATCGTAAAACACTCACATATAGAAATAATTTTCTTCCTTTGTTGTAAGCAGTCAAAACTTTTTTAGACCTTATGCGATTCTGAGAACGGAAGGAAAAGGCTGTTAGAGCTTAACTGAACTGAGAAAACGCAGTGTCTAACTGGACCGCAACCGGTAAACATGCAGTGCTACTTTTTAAGCAAAATACCTTCTGATCGTGCAGATAAATCGTGGTCTCAATGGGGTCTGTAACTTCCGCATAACTAGCGACTCTCGCCGTGAACCGTAAAAACTGTTCAAATAAATGCTCTGTAAACGAAAAAAGAGGCTGTTGAAGCCCAACTAACGTGGAAGTCCGTTGTGCCTAAACCGGGAAAAGTGAACATGCAGTGCTAAATACCAACCGTACCTTGTAAACATGAAGCTTGAGCGTTTTCTGAAACGAAAAATATGGTATAACAGCGGATTACAAAGGGTAATCCCTGTGCGCAATTCAATAAAGTTACATGATCGTGTTTTCACTCTAACGCTCACTTTAGATGAATCTGTAACCTCAGCGTATCTCGCCGTGAATAAGTTTTCTGGGTTTCTGCTAAGCAGAAGCCTGTGTTCCCGCGAGTTTTAAGCAGATTGCCCGAAGGCAGCCTACGTGTTGAGAATCCACGTGATTGACTGTCTCGTGTGTCGGCCATATTGAAATGGCAATATTTCTAGTTCATTATGCCGAACTGAAATTAACATTATTTAAAAATACCCTTAAGGTAAGCGTGAACTCTATCCTAGTTGGATTCCTAAACCCCTATGACTTCTTTCATAATGTGAAGAGTTAAGATGCATGAACACTCTGTGTGTGCTGAATAGGACTAACCACAATGTTATAACTGTTACTTATAAAAGTATCTTAAATCAACCTGGAAAGGCGTCTAGACCACAATTAATGAACTTCATCGCATATGGAGTTAAAAGAACATGAATAAACACTATACATCAATGATCTGATCTGTGAATAAACATATTAATCAAAATTCATGACATTTTTAACCTTGTATGAACTGTATGATAACAATACATTCTACCATGATTCTTAATTCACAGACACCAGCATAGTGACAATCATGTACATCATGGACTGCATCTTTTGAATGGTGTTTCACCCAATACATAGTGTGTCATGGATCAAATTGTTGACTCCAACCATTGTAATGGTGCATGCATAAATCCTGACAATATTTGCTGCTGTTAATAATGCTCTCTGTTATAAAATTACAGTATCGGGTTTTACTTGGTTATTTAATTTATAGAAAACATCCCAGGTCTAATTTATCATTTAAGCCGAAATTTTTTAATCAGCAAGACCTCCCTTTGGGATAAGATTTTATGACTGTCTGTCCCTTCTCTTGATTCAATTTTTTCAATGGCCATGAAGCGTACTTGGGACATGTTATGTTTATGTGTAATCCAATGTGCAGCCAGATTGGATTTAGTGTTTCGATTCCGAATCATGCTCTTATGTTCCCCTATCCCTATTTTCAGCTTCCTTTCTGTTTTCCCTATGTACATGAGTCCACAGGGACATTTTATGCAGTAAATTACAAAGTTCGAATTGCAGTCAGCTGTGAATCTCAACGCGAGTTTATCTCCAGTTCTAGGGTGGGTAACGAAGTTCTGTTGCATTACATTGTTACATGAGTGCAGTTATTACACTTTCTCATTCCTTTATGCTTGACATTATCCATAGCAGTTTTTTGTTTGAGATATTCTTGTAAGTTCCTACTCCTAGTATAGGCAAAAGTAGGTTTGGATTGAAAAATGTTGTTGAAGTCTTTGTCATTTTGCAGTAGTTCCCATCTTTTTAAAATTATTTTCCTGATGTTGATGGCTTTAGTGGAAAATTTAGATACAAATACATTGCGTGCGGTAGCAGTAGATTTCATTTTGCTTTTGAGCAATGTTTCACGGTTGTTGGTGTTGACACGTGCTTCGGCTTTTTCAATACAGGTGGCTGGGTAACCCCTGTCTTTAAATTTTTTCTTGATTCGACCAATGTCTTTCTTGTGTGCCTCCTCTGTTGAACAGATCCTTTTGCTTCTCAACATTTGTGAAAAGGGTACATTTTCAATTAGTTGTGGTGAATGAAAACTCTGAAAAAGTAGGTTGTTGTAACGATCAGTAGCTTTCACAAATGTTTGGGTCTGTAATTCAGATTCCTTTTTGGTAATTTTCACAGCGAGAAACGAAATTTCTTCGTGGTTTATGGAATGCGTGAATTGTATTCTAGGATTTTTAGCATTGAGTTCCTTGATATTCTGTTCCAATATGTTGCGAGGACCTTTCCAAATAAGAAAGATGTTATCTATAAATCGTCCGTACATCATCAGATCCTTCTGCCACTTAGTGTTGGTCAAAATATATTGTTCCTCTAACTGCGCCATAAAAATGTTCGCGTATGTGGGTGCTCCCCCAAATCCCATGCTCGCTCCATTTATTTGTAAATAGTACTCTTCTTCAAATTTAAAATAGCTATGTTGAAGGCAAAATGTTAGTAGCTCTAATACCAAAACCTTATTCCAATTGCAGTAAGGCCCATTCTGCTGCTTCAATACCTTCTTTCAAGGGGATTGACGTATATAAGGCAGTGACGTCAATAGTGCACATCATCCATTGTTGACTCTCATCCATATCAAGCCTGTTTATTTGATTAAAAAAATCTGTGGTGTCTTTAATGTTGGTCTTCCACTTTGTTACGAATATTTGCAAGAATAGATCGATATATTTTCCCAATGGTTCAAACAACGATCCTACTCCAGAGACTATGGGTCTGAATGGAGGGTCATATAAATTTTTATGTACCTTGGGTAACATATATATATGAGGTCGTTTAGGGTTCTGTTTTGTCAGATATTTTTCCGTTTTACTGGATATCCAATCCATTGATCTTGCATGTTGTAAGATTAATAACCACATTTTCTGACAATGCAGGCCAACTAAAGAGAATATTACACAAAAAGTGAAACATCTGACTGATAGAAAATGTCATTAGAGAGGATCTGCCTCCCAATCCTCTAGTGACTTTTAGGAAAGCTAGGGCACTGAAAGATCATTTAGTGCATAGTCATCACCAATCAAAACCTGTTCAATCTTCATTAAAAGCTCTAAACGGCTTCTACCCGTGTGGCCGTTGCAAAGCCTGTAAAATCAGCAAACGTACTTTAACCTATATAGTACCAGGTCTGACAACACCCAAAAAGATAAATACATTTTTAACTTGTTCCACTCCACATGCCATCTATTGTCTGATATGCCCATGTGGGCTAAGATATATTGGGAGCACGATCAACCCAGTCAAAATGTGCATATTAGAACACATGCGCGCTATAAATAACATAGATGAGGCATATCCAGTTGCCAGAAACTTCAACAAGGTACATGGGCACAATAGGGATCTATTGTCATATTTTTGTTTGGACAGTGTTCCAGCCAGTCCAAGAGGTGGTGACCGCTTACAAAAATTGAGATGTTTGGAATCGAGATACATTATAGATTTACAGAGCAAGAACCCAAAAGGTCTGAATAGCTGTGAAGAATTAGCAGTACACTTGGGATGAATTTACTATAAGTTATCTCGAAAAATGCATGAAGGATCTTGTTAAATTTAGTGATTCAATTGATGAAAATGTGATTCTTAGAATGTCTTCCATATATTCATATTTTTTAATTGAGACTTTGTGCTTCAAGAATGTTAGCAGTAATTAGACATGTAGAGGGCGGCCCATCTAGGGCGTGATGACACTTAACATTTCTAAAGGTATTGCCCATTCAGGGCGTGATAAACCAAATCGTGAAAATGTAATAGATGCATTATTTCAGGATGAGTTGATGCAAGAGTATAAATTTGGATTACAAGTATAGAAATGAATTTGTATCTAGATACTCGATAGATGCACGTTACAAGATGGCGGCATCTGAAAAATCATGTTGTTCGTCTTTCTTCTATGTCAATGAATTGCTAACTAGGATTGAAGCGTTTAAAAGCAATGGCGGCTGCGGCGCCTATCGTGGAACAATTGACGAAGGCTAAGTGCCGAAACACGTCTTGTTGTGCTGAGGCTTCCAATAAAGCTGTTTGGAAGCCACCCCTGTGTGTGCTGCTTTCTTTATCAGGAGGAAATCTGGGAGCTTTGATATATATATATATATATACATATAAAAATATAAGAAATAATTAGCAGTTTTTAAAATATGTTAACTAAAAATGATTAACAATAACAAACATATACATATAACCAAAATATATATGTATACTAATATAAAAAAAGTTATGTAAAATAGTTTTAGTTAATACTATCAACTAGGTATATAATTAATAAATATATACATACAAAATATAAAACCAATATGTAAACAATTAAAAATACAATAATAATATTAGCAATAACTTAAAAATTGTAATTAACAAACACATTAGGAAAAACATATCACACAAAAAATAAAATAAGTCCTCATTACAAGTAACGGGCCCGAAGACCATGCAGAGTACTCTAGAAGACCGCCGTACCACAGTGCCCGAAGTGTTGCTGCGGCAGTCTTGCAGTGGTGTTGAGTACTTTTCCATATGTAGCGATGCAGGAGTGAGTATTTCGACTGCATATGTGTTGAATGCACACTTATACATGATGCATGTGGAAACATACCTCCTACTCATTGCCAGAGTGCAACCCATATGTAGCCAGTCTAGTCAATGGGTATATGGTAAAAAAAGGACTTACCTGTAGATCACCGAAAGCAAGGTCCTACTCCTCAGGGGGAAGATGCTGTCATGAAGGGGGGACCTGGAGAAAGGAATCCATATCGAATTCTGCTGGAAAGAACAGGAAAGGGGTGAGTATGCACCCAAAATCCTTTGTTTCTGCTGACCTTGATACAGCAGTCCCCTTGCTGCGGTCAGCTTGTTGAACAGCCAACTCGTAATACGGACTGCAGTGTAGCTCCTCTGCACCGCCCTATAGCAGCACCTTTCCCCGGACCGCAAGCCTGACGGTCGGCAGTATGCTGGCAATGTCAGCAGTTCAGCCGCAGTCTTTGCGAATGCAATCAGCCCAACTCATAATACGGCGGTAGGACCACCGATGTCGCAATGGCCAGACCACAACTGTAGGTATGGCTTTATGGACTGCTAAAGTCATATTAAGCCTCTTAGCATTAAAAGTTAAATAAAAATACATTAAAAAAATTATAAACACATTGAGGAAAAATATACTGAATATTAAAAAAATATCAGCAAACAACACTAGCAAACGTTTTGCCGTCAAAGGAGTCACATTAACTAGTCTAACTTCAACCTAAACAAAAGTAGAAACATTTTTGAACTTTGGGGGGGTTAGATTTACGATTCCCACTCCCATATAAGTAACTGTGAGAAAGTGTTGGACTTTGGAAGAGTTAGAATTACTATTCCCACTACAGCGCAAACAGCAGTAGGGAAAGTGTTGGATTTTGAAGGGGTTATGTTTACTATTTACTCCAACATAGATAAAAACAAGGAATGTTTTGCACTTAGGAAGGGTTGCATATACCATATATATGTACTTACAAATTCAACTGACTCCTAAACATATGTTAAACTACCTACTATTTTGCTGTTCGCCATTTCCGAGTGGAGAAATAAACCTAGCTGTAGACTTACACATTGTCACCCCTTCTCGTGATGGGTGGAGTATTCTACAACACAATATACAAATATAAAGTTATTGCTAGTGACTTTTCACCTCTTGGTGGAGATTTCCCCAAGGGAAAGTATAGGGGAATTTAATTGTTCCCAACCAGAGGTTCAAAGAGGACAAACACCTCTGTTTTTTGCTGCACCGCCTTGATACTCGGAGATGAATTTGTGCTCATCATGTTCCTCACTAAAATCTGAAACAATCTTTGAAGATTCCTTTGTGTGAAAACCAATATGTAGGGCTTTCACGCAGTTGCCACATGACCTATTTGAATCCCCTTTATAGATGTGGTGGAAGTCATAGTTGCTATGTCATTGATGATATCACTAAACTGCCATCTTGTTCCCAGACATTGGTTTGTGTAATAATGAGACTAATATATATGACAAAATCAATAAAAGCCTCCAATTGGCTAATTTTCGTTTATGCCAGTATTCTGCTAAATTATTTTCTCAGCAAATGCTAAGTCAATTAAGCAACCAATGGCAGAAGCCGTCCATGGCAGCTTTGTCACCTTCTTTAGACACCCGTTGCTTGTTGCATCTTTCCATCCTGGCAACCTAAGAAGCAGGCGCTCTAGGCACAGATTTTTTAAGGTTTGGTATTCCTTTTGGGGCTGCTGGGAGCACCATCCAGAGACCCCCAGTTATATGTAACGTTTTGCTCCCAAGTACCCACAATTATTCATGCACGCTTTACTCTCTCCAACCATCTTGGGCACCCAGCAATGACAGTTACTCATGCAGCACCTCTATAGGGCCGTGGCATGGGAGCTGTATAAGCTAGAAGGGATATTGCCTACTTGTCTCATAATGTAAATCGAACACAAGTATCTAGGATAGACAAGGCCTCTCTGTATTTACTATTTTTTTACCTTTTTGTGATGTTCTAGAAAATTATGCTCATAACCATTGCAACACTGCTCGCTAATATAGAACATGTGCACACACTCAATGCTTGACAAACACAACTTGCACACATGTTGTTAGTGCTCCCTGTAGCTACTCAAGAACATTAAACTTTGTAAGAATCACAGCAGAAAAATGGAGGCCGGCAGCTGACCTTAGAAGGCAACCTCGTAGCTCACTTGTTCGTGTGCTGTTGATTATTTATGTGTGCTCTCAAGAGACAATAGGCAAGGTACCCTACCGGTAAAGCCCACTGAAAGGTGTTTCAGGTCATCTGCACATAGGCACTGACTTCTGGGAAGAAGATTTTTGCATGACTCTTCCTACATGAAGGAACTGTGTCTGAACATGATTGGCAAGTCCTTTGAATCTGGAGAATACACTGACTCTAATTAACTCTGGATTCTTGCCAACTGACTGACTAAAATACTAGCTGGAATTTCCCTCTGGCTTTTGGATGAAGAACAAGGACCCTGTTGCTGTTGCTGTTTCCAGAACATGGAGATTAATGCTGTCTGGTTGCTACTTGCCACGAATAAACCTGAAGGCAGATGCCGACGTTTTACTACTGCATGGCAACTGCACCAGCCCATAGGATACAGCGCCTTGTAACTGCACATCATTGATTGGGCTACCCAAGACATCTACTGCCAAAAGTGTGGAAACTGCACCCCCACATTGCACCTCCTTTTGATGCTTTTGTTTACTACGCTTGAATCTGCTGTTCTTGTTCCAGGACTCAGTTGACTAGCCAGCAAGCCAGATTATACAGGCCTTTATGAACCAGGGCAATCTCTTTGTAACTTTGGGCTTCCATCTCTTTCTGAAGATAAGCAGTGTTCTATACCCCTTCATAATTAATGTTCATGTTCTCTGAGTTTGATGGATCACTGACATAAGATTGATGCATACAACACCGCAACACAAAAATATCAGAAAATAAATATCAATAACAAAAATATCAACTTCACATACATAACTAGTAAAATCACAAATATTGACAACACAAATAGTGTAGTTAAAAATATAGATTTTTACTTATACCAAAAACACAAATATTAGGAGCAAATATCTACTTAAAATATAATTAATAAATATTACAAAAATCACTTTCTGCATGAAATAATTTTTTGAAGTGAACCTAAAATGTTTTATTCATGTTTAAATCAAACATAAAAATATTACATCACCAAAATATTTGTCATTCACCCTAATAAATCATATAGCTAAATTCATACTAATACAACCAAAAACGACAAATGTGCATTAATTGCAAACATTTATACAACCACTTAAATATTACATATAAATAAATTATCATTAAAAACTATCAGACTATATATCATACATTATAAATAAAACCTAAAATAGCAACCTAAATTAGCATTTACCATAGAAAGACATAACTTATGATTTTTTTTTTAACTAAAATTAAACCAACCAATAAAATCGAAGTAAAGACAACTTTAACCAAAAAATCCAGGCCAACAATTAAATTAGCAATCGAAAAGGCACACTAATTTAAACAGCTAATTACTCAGAGAATGACAAACACTGCAACGGAGGAAACTCTGCTGGATTCGCTGACAAGTCAAATAAAGGAAAAATGTGTACATCTCACCAACTATCTAATTAAGTAAGTAAAAATTATATTTAAACTTAAACTAAAACATACTTGTCAATAACCTTATCATTGTAAATTAGCAAATAATTAATGAAACCATCTCCATCTTCAATTTCTTTACATAGACTTCCTTAGAGAAAACACTACGACCTGTAAAAGTGATATTCTGCCATATAAAACAACCAGCAAACATATATAACAAAGTAAGTATACATAAATTAATAAAAAACTATAAACTCACCCCAATAGCAAGTAAAAATAAACCTAATGGACACAACCTCTACAAACTACCACCATATTAACATTTAAAATAAAACCAACTTTTTTTTCATCCAACAGAAAAGGAAGCACCTGCTTCAAATTAGAAAACTCCCAAATGCTGCAAAATAGTGCAAAACATCTACAGAGAACATACATGAAAGAATACAAAATAGAAGTTATTGCATAATTTTACTTGAAAATAACAAACGTGCACATTTCAAATATTGTGTATATTTATATGATTACAATACTTTCAGATACAAGGATGGAGACAGCAAAATACATAACATCAGATAAACAAAAACTGTTACTGAATTGCATGGGCTACACCTAAAGCCAAGAAAGTGCATCCCCAACCGAAAATATAAATTGGAAATGTACTAAATATAATTCTAATGATTGCTGTGGGAAAGCAACTACAAAAGATGTAATCCATGTAAGGGAGGACAACCACCCCCAAATGTGACATAAACAGAAGTAAGTGAGTTAAAAAGAGTGAGGTATTTAAGATAAGAGAGGCAAGAACCAGCTCCCAGGAACCCACACCAAAATCCTTAACAATATACTGCCATGAGCTCTGAGCACATCATAGCCCAACTACCACCTATACCCAATTTAGAACGTTTAATTGCACAAACAGAAAAAGCAACCAGCTGTACTCCTCCTGCCCCTCGAACATGCCAAGACATAGAAATACCTGAACATTTAACAATAACACATGCTGAAGAACTTTTCCTCTTAAGCTAAGCAATAAGAATTGAATGCTAATATACTCTACAGCAAATAACTTCCTAAAACAAAGCCAATGTCAAACCTGGATTATGGGTGGGACTTTCAAAATGTGTCCCAAACCAGTCACCAATATATACTCCATAAGTGGTGAATATCAAAACACAAATACCCCATTTATATATGCCCTATTACCAAATAAACAAAGCAACACTTACTACAACCCCCTAGAGCACATTAAACATGAAATAAATAACTACTATCCCCAAAAATAAGCATAGACTTTGAACAGGCCGTAATTCAAATAATTTTAAAAATGTACCCATGCACAGCAATACAAGGCAATCGCCATCATCTCAATCAAAGGATATGGAGACACCTTAAGAAATCTGCACTAAGGTTATGATTATAACCACCGCATTTAGAGTTTACCACCGGGATAGCTGTGTGCCAGCGGTGGTGGCATGCATCAGCTCACAGAGGAAGACCGAAGGCAATGCTGCCACACTGCAGTGCCTGCACTGTCGTGCACACACTGTTGCCACAGAAGCCACAATGCCCAATGGACTAAAATGCCAAAGAGCACTGGAGTTGGGCCCCTTCCTGCCTTTCCTCCAACCTTTTCATGGCAGGGTCCCCACTATGAAAAGGTGGGCTAAAAGGCAGGTCATAATCACCATGGCGCAGCCCCCCCCCCCCTTTCCTGGTTATTACCTCCATGGGAGCCAAGATACTGGTCGTTGCAAGGGTCTTCTGGCTGTCTGACCGACCTTCTCACCTTCTCATAATCATAATCTTTCAGTCGGACCACCAAGGAGGTGGCGGTCGGACTACCACCGACGGTATGGTGGTCTCAAGACTGCATAACTTTTAATCAGGGCCCAAGTGTAATGTATTCTACAAACAGTACATTTGCCTTTGAAATACCAGAAAATGATAACACCAGTCTATGTTCTTGGCCCAGAGGTAGCTACCAACTAAAATCTACTAATAGAAAGTCCTTTATACCAACAAAATGAAGACACACTAAGCTCCCTAGTGGATTATTTCAAAGGCACCTGGGTGGTAGACTCCATCGCTCAGGACACAGATGCCAACCCAAATTCAAAATACCATGGTGGAATGTTTATGACAGCACCTTGGTCCAAATGCCAAAACAAACACCGCAGTGGAATGGCACTATGCCTTCCTATCCACACAAGTAGAATCTAACCTACACTATACAATTTTAAAGAAGCATTACAAAAAGAGCAAAGCTACCTATAACTATGAATGGAGCAGTCTGTTAGCCAAATTGCTCATAAACCTAGCAACAAACCAAGGGAATGTGCCGCAATTTCAAGTCAAACACATCATAAATAACAAAGGATTATATTCTTTAAAAATACTAGCCAAAAAGCATATTAATTAATAATTTGTAACCTACTAAATTCCCAAAAATTACAAAATCTAAACGAACATGACAACTAATTTCTTTATTAAATAATAAATATGATATTTTATTACATCAGCCTAAAAATTAAAGAAAAGTCTAATGTTAATAAAGACTGAGGTAATAAAATGATATATGAATTATTTAAACAAAAAATGTAGGAATCACCAACTAAAAAACAAACTCAATACATCACATAAAATAATTACGACATATAAATCACACAATTGCAAATAACAATCACATAATATGTACACAAGCAATAAAATATAACATTTGCCACCCAAAAGAAACTAAATAAATACGACTTACAGTAGTGTAGCTGTAGATCTCCATCTTTATCCACAAAGTCAAAAATAGTAATCCATAAAAAATGGGAAAATGTACTCCAGAGATCCTGAATAAAATGCAAAAATTAAACAAATCCCAAAAACTTCCTTCGAAGCAATTCAAAGTATCTTGGAGCTATAAAAAATCAGAAAAAGTCTACAAAAAACCAGAAAACAGCAAATCAAAGTAAAAATAATTTATTATAAACCAAAATTGATTTCCTTTAAAAAAAAATGAAAGTTTTAATGCCCATAAGTCAGGCTCATAGACAAACATCTGTAAAGTAAATAAGAAACCCACCTGCATAACACAGGACATTCCCAAAAATACATCTACATCACACTTACTAATCAAAATATAAATACCATAATATAATGTAACATAAAAGATTGATACACTACTAAAACAGTGTCCCAAATCCAAAACTACAAACTAATAAAAAAGACTACTATTGATCTATCTAAATATACAACAAACCCACTAACTACACTATAACTAACTTCTAGACTGTCTCCCTATACTCCCCCTACTCACAAAACCCTTAAAATATCCTTTAAAATGGACATACTTGCTCAAACATGCAGCAGCACTTTCCGCCACCTTGGTTCCTGGAAAATAGACTAAAGAAACACAAATAGATTACAAAATGGAAGACATTAGTGCTAAATTACACTGAATTGAATGGGAAAAAATCTAAGAATATTTGAAAATGTAAAAAAATTAATAAACAGTACAACATTTTAAAAAGTTGAAAAAAATACTAAAAATTGTAAAGTATAAATTAACTAATAGTATACAATCATGCAATTATTTAAGATATACCTAAAATACTTATGTTAAAATGAAGTTGTAATTATGCATACAATATATTTTCTGGAGCTGGTCCATTACCCTTCAGGTGTCCCTATGGTCATAGGTCCTGAAGAGACCCCACACTGCACACAGGGTCAAAACGCCGTCAACAAGTTGCATAAACAAACCATTGTTCACCAGCACTAATCACAGTATCTAGCGCTGTATACTGTACATATATATGTAAATGGTCGTTTATATGTAGCATTGGAAACCTTGTATATATTTGACATATATGTCACTAATTTTCTAGGTTCCGTTTTTCACTGGGACACCTTTCACTCAGAACTATATGTTCAAATGTATTACTTTGTAACAGTATTTCATTTCAAGGATTATATAAATATTTTTGATTCAAAAACAAATCAGAGGTGTATTTGCTTCCTTCTCTCTCCAACATCACTATAACCCAATATATTGCCATTGTGCTCATATAAATTGAGATTACTTCATTAAGTGCCCACAAGAGCCTTTGTCTTTTGATAATACGTTTATTACCCTGGTTCCGCGTGGGTAGGGTTCCCTTGTTCCTGTCCTTGGACATTAAAAGGGTAGCATACACTATTCCCGCTCCAATCTAAGCCTATTTGAAGAGGTTATTGGATACTAAAGCAGTGAAATTGTACTCTATCCATTGCAATCTAAAACATGTTATACAAGGCAATGCAAATTAAACATCAAATCAACACAATCAATACTCCATACTCACACACACGTTTGAAAACCTAAAATAAGATAAACTTCAATCTAAAAAAAACTAAACGAAACTACAAACCTATATATTCATATTTTAACATTAACATATAAAAAAGAATATTACTATTCAAATGTATATATTTTTTTAAATAGTTACTATTTTTTCTAAACTTTCAACCATAAAATAAAAACTAAAATAATATTCAAAATGTAATATTCCTACGAGCATCGACTGGAGGGGGCCTGGGAGATCACATCTGCGGAGGTTGAGTCTGCCATTTTGAAACTGTCCCCAAATAAAGCCCCTAATTTGGACAAGCTACCAGGGGATTTGTACCGCTCTCAGCCGAATATATGGGCCCGCTACCTCTGTGTTCTGTTTAATGCTATTCTAAAAGGCATGGATCCTCCGGATTCATGGCGGGGTGCCGAAATTCTCCCTATTTATAAAAAAGGATGTCCTTTGAAACCGTCTAACTATAGGCCACACAGCCTTATAGACGTCACCCAAAAATTGATGGGACGCATCATCCTGGGCAGAATACAGACCTGGATGAAGGAACATGAGAACCTGTCTACCTTCCAGGCTGGCTTCAGGCAGGGAACATCAACTGTGGACCAGCTATTTAGACTCCAGGTTTTATACTGGAGAACAGTGACTGTAGAGGGTGGCAGCCTCTACATGATCTTTGTAGATCTGCGGTCAGCGTTTGACCTGGTGCCCAGAGCTAAACTTTGGAAGGTGCTACAAGAGTTGGGTCTACCAGGTTACCTCCTCAATGTTCTAGCTAGGTTCCATACCGATAACTTCGCCCAGGTGAGGTGCGGAAGGCAGGGTGAATTGTCTCCACGTTTCCCGGTCGGGCAGGGGGTCCACCAGGGCTGTGTACTGGGGCCCACCCTTTTTTGCCTGTACATCAACGGCCTGGTAGATCACCTGCTTGGGACCGGAAGCATAGATGCCCCGAGGCTAGTTACGGGCCGGATGCCCGCTTTGATGTTCGTGGACGACACTTTGTTGTTGTCCAAGACATCAACGGGCATCCAGCGCATTCTGGATGGCTTTGCAGGCTTTTGTGTCTCGCGGGGATTGGAGATAAACCTGGAGAAAACGAAGTACATGATCTTCATTCCCCCGAGGCAGACACGCCCGAATCCGCTTTTGGGAGGAACTCCTCTAGAGAGAGTTAAAACCTTCGAATATTTGGGTATCACCCTGGGTGAACACTTCCAATGGGATCCGCAGTTGGCTAAAGCTACACTTAAAATACCAAGAGTGGTGGGGGGATGCAGAAGCTCCACAGAGAGTCTGAGTTCAAACCGGCGGCCCCAGTTATAGAAATTTACAGTGTGAAGGCCAGAGCAGCAGCCCTTTATGGGGCCGAACTCTGGGGGCATCAAAACTCCCCCAGTTTGGCGAAGGTTGAACACACCTTTCTAAGGAACATATTGGGCCTCCATGTGAGTACCCCACTCGTCCCACTGCGTCTGGACCTAGGGCTTCTTCCCATTGAAGAGGTTATGTCATCACGCCCTCTAACTTTTTGGAAAAGATTGTGGTCCGTGCCAGAACTTATGTCCTACAGAAATTAATTCAGGGATATATGGGATGCCTTGAGAGGCAAGAACATTAGGTGGCTGTCACATATAAAGCTTATTAGCAGTAGGATAGGCTTACCTGAGCTTTGGGATGTTGCCTGCCCGGAGATCACCAAGGCTGAGGTGATCCGTCATTATAAGGACTACAACTTAGCCACCCTTCAGGCGAGCTCTGGGGTGGGAAGACTGACTACAGAGTTTCTTGAGGCCAAGGCAGAATATAAAAGGGAAGAATTCTTGGACGTGGTATTCCCTGCACTAGCAAGAAAACTCTATATGCAATTGAGATTGGGCACTCTGCCTCTTAGAGTTTTCTCCAGTAAATGGGACAAAAGCAACCAGAAAGAATGCCCCTTCTGTGGATATTTCCTGGAAAATGACATGCATGTCCTTTTCTTTTGCCCAGGGTATCAGGGCACACGTAAGTACTGGCTAATCCCTATTTGTAGAAACTTGGGATTTCGCCAGTGCTCACGTGCAATGAGAGTCCTGAAATATGACACCCACCCCCTTATTGTTTTTGCTGTTTCGCGCTTCCTGAATGGAATGTGGTATCGGCGTAGGAAATTGATTAGTGCCTAGCATGTACTCCCGTCCCAATCAAATGTAAGTTCGATACTGAAATATAGTTTAATCCTATTTTACTATGTATTTCATATTACTGCATACTCAATGTATTTTAAAAGCATTTCATATTTATTGTCTTAATATTTGTATTGTACTCATTTTTATGCGCTTTTATGGTCCTTTGAGGCCGAAATAAAGTTATCGAATGAATATTCATAAAATTTTAAAATATAAAACTAAATTTGAAATTTAAAAAAGGAGAAATATATTTTAATATAAAATTATAATGCTTAAAAAATTAAATATTTGCATCATTTAAAATTATGTGTTAAGTATAAAATTTTTAACTTTTATCTATACAATTCCACTTTTTTTACTTTATTAAAATATGTTTTATATATTTTTGCATAATTTACAGAATTATTTTCAAAATTGAATACACTTAATAAATATTTTAATTAATTATAAAAAATGTCTTGAAAATATTCATGTAATAAAATTAATTTAAAAATAAATTACATACTAATTAATACTTACTAACTATATAGCATTGTATTTCCAACATTGATTTTATTTATAACTATATTAAAAACAATAATATGTTAACCTAAAATATTCCTGTCAGCAATATTTTTAAAAACCCAATATTCTTGGAACAATATTTTTGTATAACAATATTTTTTTCCAATAGTTTGTCCAAACACATAGTTATATGCTTCTGTAGACAAGAAGATATCCCAATTTTGGGTGACCAATACCGTTAATCCTGAACGCAGGAGGTAAGCTTCCCAATATATTGTAACCTACCATACTCCTAGAATTTAGAGATACTGTCCCTTTCTTTTGCTTGTTACTATGTCCTCTGTCTGGTATTCACCATTCCTTTTGCTTTGCTTTGTATTGTTCACAAACACCAGTGTCAGAACAGTAAAGGTTACTCATTTTTAGTAAAGTAACTCTAGCTTAGTGGGAGGATTCTGAATCCTCCATTTTGCAGGATATGGATCATACTCCACTAGCACTCACAATGTTGTATTGTTCGTGAATATTGTTTAAATCCTTTCAGTGGTTTTGTAGATGCATTTTTTTTTTTGCGGAGTTTTATATAGCGCAAACTTGACCCGAATCAGAGCGCTTTACATAGCACCAGTTACGTTACATGAGGACACACATTCCTTTTTGTTAGGCACGGAGAGATTAAGTGATTTGCCCAGAATTACAGGAGGTTAAGCTTCATTACTGAGACTCGAACCCAGTTTCCCAGGTCCGAGGTCAAGCGCCATAGCCGTTAGGCCAACTCCTGTCCCCCTCTGCATTGTTATGACATTATGCTTTTTGCTACAGGGTTGTACCTCTATTTGCAATCATTTATGAGTGAGAACCATTGATTGTGTTGCTGGGGCGTGGCCATGGAGGCGACCGAAATGGCTGCCTCTGCGTGAAGCTCCGCCACTCTGGCTCCCAACATCGCAGATTAACATGTAATCTGTAACCATCCTGCCCGCATCTACAACCGATCCGGCACCTCTGGCGATTCTGCACCCCCGATGACTTTGGTGGCTCTGGGGACAGCGTGAGTGACCTAAAAGGCGGAGGGGATTGTAGGCCTCCCTGGCCTCGGCGGCGTCATTCCTATCTGCGCCCAACTCCCGGGTGAGTGCTTGCTTGGGGTGACCCTGCCGGGCTTGTGGCCCCCCGCACCCGCGGACCTCTGACCTCTCCCCCTTGCTGCCCGCCTGACTTGGTCGCGCTGCGGGGGCGCTGAGCTTCAGGGACGTCTCCGCGGCTTTTGGGCTTTGGCGCGTCCTGGATCTAGTGCCTCGGGTGGTGGGATCCCCGGTGGGCCTTAGGTCTCGGGGCAGGGCTGGAAGGTCTGTGGCGGGCGGGGATCACTGGCAGCGGCATCGGGTGCTCGGAGTGACGCCCCTGGCTGTTTTTTTGCGGCGGCCCTGCCTGGTCCCCACGCTGATTTCACCTCTCCCCTCCACACTGCATATATCGGCGTCGCCGCTGCGGGGACTAAACTGAGCCTTGGCCTCGTGGGTGGACATAAGCACTGCATTGTGTGCTAGATACAGCTGTATCTTTGCGCGACGCCTTTCATGAGAAGCCCGGTGGTCAGCGGGACGTTCTCCCCAATCTGCGGTGCTTGGCGCGGAAGACCCTGGACTCCGATTCGGCCATTCCATGCTGCCTGAGCGCTGTGTCATTGCGCCTGTGTGAACTGGTGCCCTAGTCTGGGGTTTTATTGGTAGTATCGTTGGTTGGGGTCGTGTTTCTTCGTGTCCCCCTTACTGAGTGACGCCCTGCGTCGACGGTGCTGCTGCCTGTGTTGGGATTTCGGCCATCAGCTCCACGCCTACCTGGGAACCCTAGTACTTGGTGACCCACACCGGATCGCTTCCTCTTTCTCCTGCCTTATTTCTTTGGCTGCATTGCTTCGCCTCTGCTCCTCATAGCTGCCTTTGATTCGATTATGGGGAAGAAAGATCCCAACCAGCGAAAACTCAGCTTTGACAAAACCTCCCTCCTCACTTCTGACGCTCCACCTGGCCCATCTGTTGGGGCTACTGGACCTGCTGAGAATGGAGATCCTACATCCTTGGTTACCGCCATGCTAGGCGAAATGCGGGCGGGTTTTAAATCGCTTGACAATCGCTTTGACAGCCTTGAGCAGAAACTGGCTGATATGGGAACCAAGATCCAGGCCCATGATCGTCGCCTGGACGTGGCGGAGTCCAGAGTTTTGGATATTGAGGACAATGCCACGAAATCGCTGAAACGACTGGAACGCGTCGAGAAAATTCTAAAGGAGGTAGCTATAAAAAATGAGGATTTAGAGGCGTGTAGCCGACGAAACAATATCCGTATAATAGGCGTGGCGGAGACGACAGCGACGGGTCGCATGGACACCTTTGTAGAGCACCTATTCATCGAGCTGTTTGGACACTTTCACGAATGGATTTGTGGTGGAACACGCTCACAGATCTTTGGGGCCTCGTCCTCACCCTGGTCAACCTCCGCGCCCAATCATTGCTAGGCTCATGAACTTCCGCGACTATGACTCTGCACTACGCGCTGCCCGGGAGAAGGGAGAGGTCCAGTGGCTGGGCAGTGCCCTTTCCTTCTTTCCAGATTTCACATTGATGGTGCAGGAGGCGCGGCGCAAATATGCTGGAGTTAAGGCGACCTTGCGTAACCTAGGCCTTAAATACGGCATGTTGTATCCTGCGAGTTTGAGGGTGGAAGTGGCCGGTAAACCTCACTTCTTTGATTCCCCTACGGAGGTGCAGGAGTTCTGCAAGAGCTACAGGAAACAGGGGTCTCGGGCGGCCTCCGGCTCTGCACCACGGTCCCCGACCCGTGGGGATTTGCAGAACAGCGTTGACCTTTTTGCCGATCCGAGCCATGGCTGCTGATTAGAATTGACACTTTCCTTTGTCCTGATCATTGTGTTGTAAGATTTGATGTGGGCTTTCCAAACGCTTTTTGCTATGCATTGTTCTGTTATCTCTATTGATTGGGATGTCCGTTAGGCGTGGCGTTGCTACCCCCTTGGCGAATGCCCTTCTGTCTTTATTCCTTGGGGCTTGTTTCTTGATGTTTCATTGTTTCACTATTTGGTTATTGACATGGGTATCCTTAAGAATTACTATACGCGCATATGGGGATTGCCTCTGTGGGGATGTTAGGAGGCTGGGTGGTGGGTGGGGGGCGGGGTGTTTTTTGTTTTTGTGTACATTTAATTGTGTTGGCACTTATGGTGCAGTTGAGAAGGGACTGAGTAGCGCGCTGTGCATTTCATCTTCGTTATCTTTGCTCTATGGCCAAGGTAGGCCTTCAGTCTGGACCTTCCAGACTATCTCTGATGTCCTGGAATGTTCGGGGCCTGAATAATACCAGAAAGCGCAAACAGGTTCTTAATTACGTAGCACGTCATAACATCGATATTCTTTTTTTACAAGAGACACACTTGACGCATGCAGACACAGCTTCCGTTGCCAGGAGTTGGGGAGTCCACCGGGTGTTTTTAAATTTCAGTAGATATGCTAGAGGTGTTGCCATATTTATACATCGACGGGTGCCCTTTGTGTTGTCCAGTAGCGCCGTAGACAGCGAGGGTAGATATGTGATTGTCACTGGCGTACTAATGGGCTACAAGATTACATTTGTAGGAGTTTACGGCCCCAATGTTGATTCCCCCTCTTTTTTCAGGACTTACAGGTGAAACTCCTTAATACCGACATTGACTTGTTGGTTGTTGGAGGAGACTTTAACTTGCTAATGAACCCCGCTAGAGACAGCACCTCCCCTTCCCCGGATATTAAAGCCCGGTCCCGCCCAGTGCCGTCCGATATATGCTCCCATTTCTCCCTCATTGACATAGAAGCCCTACTTCACTCGCATTCACCCGCCTACACACACACCATTCCGGTTGCCACAACATGAGTACCAGGATTGACTACTGGCTCCTCTCCCTTGGGGTTGTGGGTTGGGCCGAGGGCCCTCTTACCCTGCCGCGCACGTTGTCTGATCACTCCCCTATTGTATTGACGCTGCAGATACCTAGATTGGGGGGCTACGAGAGGCAGTGCCGGTTTCCCGGTAGGGCCTTGACTGACCTGGTTTTTACTGAGGAGATCCGATGTGCAATTGATGACTATTTTGCCCTTAACACCGAATCTGTGGGATCCTGGGATACCCTTTGGGAGGGGTTCAAGGCCACTATTCGCGGGGTCTGCATCGCCAAACACGTGGGTGCCCTGCGAGATATCCGTTCCACTTTATCCCGTATCGAGAAGGAAATCTCAGCTATAGACGAGGTGCTGCTGGTCAACCCGACGGATGCCGGGGAGGCCAGACGCTTGGAACTCTTACTGGAGTTTAGGGAGAATGCAGAAAGGGAACTGCGTTTTTTGTGCAAGCATCACACGGCACGCTGGTATGGAGAGGGTGATAGACGGGCAAACTTTTGGCGCAGATGCTCCGCCCTCCACATCAGGCATCATACATCACGGAAATTGTAGACTCACAAGGAACGGGACACTATTCCACCCCTGATGTATGCGACGCCTTGATGTCATATTACAAAACCCTCTACACATCCACGTTGTCAGAGGACTGGTTAGACCCCGGGCCTTATTTAAAAGAGATTGCCATGGTTTATCTCGAAAAACACATGCAGGAATTCCTGGCTATGCCTATCACCCCGGATAGCATTGTCAAAGCCATTGACGCATTACGAGGCTCTTCGGCGCCGGGCTTAGATGGATTTTCCGCAGTCTTCTATAAAGAATATAAGGAGGAGTTGGTCCCGAGATTGGTAGAGGTATATGCTGAAGCACTAGAATCTGGCATATTACCACCGACTCTCTGTGAGGCGGTTATCGTCCTTCTCCCAAAGCCTGGCCGTGACCCCTCCTCTTGCGGTTCGTACAGACCCCTTTCCTTATTGAACCTGGACTATAAGATCCTGGCTAAGGTTCTGGCCATCCGGCTCTCGCTATTGATGGAATCCATTATCTCGCCTGCACAGTCGGGATTTGTCCCCCATCGTTCCACCTCCTTAAACTTGAGGACGCTGTTTTCGGTCTTACATAGAATTGAGCCCTCTGCACCGGCCGCCGCTGTGCTTCTGGACGCTGAGAAAGCGTTTGACACGCCAGAGTGGCCCTTCTTTTTATCCGTTATGAGACGCATGGGTATGCCGGAGGTGTTTGTGTCTACAGTTGCTCTGTTGTACACCGCACCTACGGGCCGGCTACGCTTGAATGGCACTATCTCTGAACGTTTTTCATTGTCGCGGGGCACGCGCCAGGGCTGTCCCCTCTCCCCTCTGCTGTTCATTCTTGCGATGGATCCTTTGGTTCGCCATTATCAGGAGAAAAACCTTCATCGGGGCCTCCAGTTCAGCACTGGCCCTCTCCTACTTTCTTTATATGCCGATGACATGATTTTGTATGTAAGAACGCCTCAGGTCAATCTAGAACCTTTAGTGCTTGAGATAACTCGCTTTGGAGAATATTCAGGCCTACGCATCAACTGGCACAAGTCTATCATTTTTCCACTCACCCCTTCCACCTTACAATGGAAATGTGCCTTTCCGCTTGAGTGGAACACTGAATCGGTTAAATATTTGGGGATCCACGTTCATCTCGATACGGTTTCCATAATTAGACTGAATTATGGCCGCGCCCTTGATTTCTTGGAGGTCCAACTAGAGCGTTGGATCTGCCTTCCTCTATCCATGGCCGGCCGGATTGCTATCATAAAAATTATTATTCTTCCCCGCTTCTTATACCTTTTCAACAACATCCCGATTCCACTCACCAAGACTTTTTTTCACAACTACGCTCCTTACTGTTAAGACTAGTTTGGGGTGACAAGACTCCACGAGTGTCCTGGCGAGTTTTGACGCTCCCATTTGAGAGGGGTGGTTTTGGAGTCCCCGATTTTTATCTTTATTTATTGGTTACACAATGCTCCTACGCGCACTCCTGGTTCCACCCGGATGCCAGGATCCTATATTTGAAGCCGGAGGCTGACTTGGTGCCCGCTGTGCCTCTTAATACTGTTCTTCCCAGGGGTTTCCCCTGTGATCCGCAAGATATACAAACTGTCTCGTCCACGTGCTGGGCTTGGGACAGGATGCAAAGGCTGCTTCAAATGGACCGATTGTACTCTTCCGCTCTTCCTCTGCCCAACGCTCATTGGCTCCCTATAACCGGCGAACCCGTGGTCCAACGCACATTGTCCAAATATCAGATCTACACGATAGGCGACCTCTTCCCTGAGGGGCATGTCTTTTCCATGTCCGAAGACCAACGATTTGCGGACCGCTCCTTTATGGACTCTTTCATTTTGACAAGACTCCGGTCCATGTTACGCGCCGAGTTCCCCTCATTTCCGATTACCCCCCATGACACCACACCTCTTACGTTTATCATACAGAGTCAGCCTGGGTCACACATGGTCTCTAAGCTGTACAAATCATGTGTGGCCTTGCTCCCTTCTCTGGACTCCAAGGTACGCGCTGCATGGGAGGGAGACTTGGGTAAACCAATCACAGACAAACAATGGGCACAGTGCTGTAGAGCCACGAGAGATGCGTCCATCAACAGTAGACACAAACTTGTACACTTCAAATTTTTAAGACGCCTTTACCACACTCCTGCTCTTTCGCATAAGATTGACCCATGCAGGCCTCACTGTTGCCCTAAATGTAAGGCTCCCTATGTGGATTTCTCCCACCTTTCCTGGACCTGCCCCCTCTTGCATGACTTTTGGGTCCAAGTACACAGCATTTTTGGGGATATGCTGGGCATTGACCTAATCCCTACCCCCGAAATTGCATTATTGGGCTATGTCGCTAATTTCCTACGCGCCGTCCGCAAGCTTGCTGCCCTTGCATTTCTGTTGGCAAAACGTGAAGTTGCGCTGCTTTGGTGCTCTAGGCGTTCTCCAAGCTTTCGTTCTTGGCTTAGAAGCATGGCATTCTGTAATGTTAATTGTGTCAAATACTCCGAACAGATCCCACTCGCATCCCGCCCGGTAGATATTTGAGGCCCATATCGTTCATACATTGCTAAAATTACTGAAGAACAGCAATCCCAGTCGATGAGCTCCATTGTCCCGGAGGGGGTTGGTTAGATCCGCATGCGCTGATGTATTAATGCTTTATTTATTCTTCCCTTTTTTTTTTTTTTGTTGCTTCAATCACACTTGATGTGCCGAACAGTGTCAGAAATTGGTTTGATGGTAAATGTTACATGAGGACCTGGGACGCGAATACGGTTCTCAGATTTATTTGTTTTCCCTTTGTATTGATCTGTATCATTATCACGACAATGTAACCCTTGCTTCGTGACGACATTGGAATATGGTCAGTACCCAAGCTGTTATACTGGTCATTATTGTGCATAGTTCGCTACTCTCCCTCATTTATATGATTGTTCTTTTGTAATGTTTTATGTCTCGATGCTTTCTTGGTATGTCCGACTGTAAATGTCTTATTGTCTTTTTTTTTTTTTTTGAAAATGATAAATAATTTTTTTTTTTTTAAACATTGATTGTGTTGCTTTCATGGTATATTGTTTATTGTGTGTTAGGTTCTATATTTTCTATCATTTGATTTAGCATTTGTAAATATATTAATATAATTTTGAGTTATTATCAGAGTGTTGTGTACTCACAACCCTTGGTGGTTCACACCACAACACCACATTAGAATCAGCTGTGGCAGGTGGTGGGAGTACCTGCGGGCGGTGACGTGGGGAGGGGGAGGGGCAGGGTGGGGGGTAGTAATGTATGTATTACGGAGTTTAGCAGGTAAGTTAACATATAAATAAATAAAATCAAATTTGTTGCGCGCACTGCATCGCATTTGGTGATGCATCAAAATTCGTTTTATTCATATATATGTTAACTTACCTGTTAAACGCCCGCAGGTACTCCCACCACCGGCCGTGGCGGATTAGAATTAGACCTTGATTGACGCCCATGTCCACCCAAACAGTAAAGGAGAACTGCTAGTTATCTAGCTGCCTCACCGAGACTACACGGAGAGGCATATGGAGGTTAACTTTTCATCTCAAACTCAGTCACAGGAGCCCTGTTTAGTGGTAACACCAAGCTTACCAAATGGTTCAACGCCTCGTGGTCTTTTCAGCTGTAGGCCACAGAGAAAAACTCTGACGTTGTTCATGTTCATCTTGAAATAGTGTGGATGTAATTCAATTACTTCAAGTGAATACATTTATAATTGACAATAAGTATTATCAAGTGAAAACATACCTGAAAAATCAATTTCTTGGGATTCTATTATTATAGCTGCAGAAATCACCGATGTTTTCCAAAGTGTTATCAATCAAACCTGTTCCAAGAGCAAGCAAAAAGAGAGAGCTATATCAATAGCATTAACAATATGTATATTTAGATTACTTTGATAAAAGGGTATTTTTTGGTAAAGTACTTATCCAGTGAAGAAGAAGAATGAAGGCAGTTGTGGATTACATTTGCCTCTGTGCTTACTCGTTTCATTATATACCATCCTACGCCCAGACACAAAAGTGTGAAACACTATTGTTTACTTATTGGGAGTGTCATCCACCATATAACATTGTTTTATATTTTCTTCTTCATCATATATGACTGTCTGAAGCGACTCTTTCTATGTTTGTCATTCTTCTGAGATGTCTCTTCTTGATCACAGTTGGCACCTGGCCAGCTTCCTCTGGGCTTTAACCTGGAGTGAGGTTACCACCGGCGGCAGAGTCCAGCTGGAGGGAAACAGCTGCTGGCTAATCTCTCGGAAAGCCCCCCTGAGCTGTGAAATGCCTTGGCCGGACCCCTGCAGACATCAGGTGACTCATCCTGGTGCTTTGCTGCCAGTGACATGACAGCATGAACTCTCTGTGGGCATCGGATTGTCACACAGCCTTGCATTTTCGGAGCTAATGCACTTAACCCTTCCAGCACCGGCTGCTGAACAGAGGTGGATTTGTTGAGGAGCTGGACCTATTCATAGCAATAGGCTATTAGTGGCCTTCTGGGTGCTTAACTCCAGGAGCTAACAATAAACAATATATGTAGGAGCAGGGGCGAGGCCAGAGACATAGTTAGATAAATGGCTTTTTTGGAACAGACACGTTTTCCAGCGTGTGTTGATATTCATAACAAACACATAAACCCACACACCCAGTAATCTTGTCCAACTAGTAGATTTTGTACACGCTGGCATGTCGCCAGCGCTAAAGTGGAATCTTTTCTACAAAAGCAAAGTCTTAGTGCATCGGTTTCACGGTCTGCAGCACAGAAATGGATTTACTACTAGTTTGGAAGGCCCAACCCTACAAGGGTCATTTTGGTTTAAGCAAAAAGTGTGTAGGTCATCCTTTATTCAACTCACCACAAATACAAATTCAACAAGTATTAGCAAATCACTAGGTCTGCTTAGATATTGTTTGCTTGCATGCATGTCTGTGTGGATTTCAATGATAGACAATAATATGCATGTGGTTGAATGGATGTGTGAATGAATGAGTGAATGGGGCACTCTGCACATGGATGGATGGTTAAATAGATGGATGAGCGCAAAGACTGGTGATCCAGCGAGTGTGGGAATAATGCATATCTCGGCGTAAGCATGAGCCAGAAGTAGCCCCCATCATTAAATGCAAGCTTTATGACAGAAGTGTGTGCAGTCATGCAAAAGATATCTGTGTAAGAGCTACCATCAATATCCTAGGAGCAGTATTGTGCTATGGGTGGTCACCATTAAGCCATGGATGGCCATATGATTACCACCACTATGATAAGAATCACCATCATAATTGCAAGGCCAACACTTTTTCACAAGTGGGTATCATCAAGCCATGGGTGTCAACAATATGCAAATAATTATTAGCATTTTACTAGAGGTACCGCTATACTATGGTTGGGCGACATCATTACAGAGATCAGATCGATACAGAGATACCCACATTCTGGAAAGAATTCTCACTTTGGTTTTCAAGAATTATCACCAATACAGCCCACCCACATACAAATGGGCAGCATTTACCAGTTGGATTTGTACTACCTTAACTTCTGTAGACCCTGCATATGGTCAACTTGGTAGGAAAGTGGCTCCCACTTCTAATCCTTCTAATTTACGTGACACGTACAGATCAAGGGCACCAGCATCCTCACGTGTTTTGAAGATCAGTTCAGAACGTATTGTTGGATGTTTGGTGATGTATTCAGGTACCCATGGTCCTTAGGAACGCACATTCCATATCCTATGGTAATAGTACCTCATTAGGTTCTCCCTCCTTGACTTCCCTCTTCATTCTTACACGCTACTATGTCTCATTTTTGATGGTGCGCTTGGATGGCATATTTGTAATGTTTTGTGACGGTATTTGCCTAAAAACCTAAATTAGATTGTGAAAAAATACTATTCTATTTATCCATTGCAATATTTAAGTAGATAATTAATAAACCCATCCCAAACTAATGTCCTTATCAAATGATTTTAATAAGCAAGAGACTTACTTGATACAAAAAGAATAGTGATAAATGTCAAAAGCAGAAAAACTGACATCACCCTTAGAATTTCCTGCTATAAGTCACGATCTAAATTAATCACATTATATTAGGATTCATGTAATGCCTCTTGTTATTTCTCTGCATTTCTTCTCTTCCAGATTCTGTTCTGACTGATACTCTAAATTGTAGCTCTCATCTTTGCATGTTTCTCTTTACATGTACAATGTTACAATGGATAAGATTCTTATCTACATTTCCCTGTTCCTCTTCTCCCTGCCATACCTGACCTGTTATTCCATTTATCCCGGTGCTTGGTTAATTGTTTCGTTTCTTTAAGTTCATGCCTTGTGACATTATGCACTCATAAAGGAAGAGCTATAGAAGAAGTTGTAAGTAAGATTGTTACAGGATGGAAAGATGACACCATAAAATATTCATATTAACTTATTGTATGATGGTTAGTGGGGTAGAGGGAGCGGGAGGTGAGTGTGTGCAGATGGCTATGCCACCCATGATAGGAAGTGCCATTGTTGCTATGGGTTGACAGCAGGATTACATACTACAACGAGTGGATTGGTCGATGTATCCCCCATCTGACTCACCCACCAGGACAGGAAGGAGATCAAGAGGTGCTGCTTGGACGAAGACCAGAAAGACCAGGCAGCAATAATAGCGGCCTCTGTGTAGAAGATCACTCCAACCTTGGACATCCTCGGGCTCTTGAATAGGCTGCCATACTAACTAATCAGCAAGGTGGCAACAGGTGAAGTGCTCCGGTCGGGAGCTCCCTGGCTAGGGATTTCCTTTTTATCTATAATCCCCTGGAATCAACCCCCTTCTTGAACCTTTATACACACCTGGGGTTCAATGAACTGCGGTCATTCGATTCTCATATTCCCGTGATTGAATTTCAAACCAGCCTCTGCAACTTCCGAGGAATCTGTGAATATTCTACCGACTGTGGAGAACTAGCAATATAGCTGATGCACAGTGGAGCTACCTAGGTAGCTATAGAGGAAATTGGCTGTGGATCTCCCCCTCGGCCTTCACCTACCCAGCCGCACATTGGGAAAACTTTCTTTTGTCTCTCTGCCGTGTCTTCTTCCTCCCCCACCTTCCAACGGATCAGCCGGCTTGTTTGACTTTCACTTTGTCTTTTTGGTGCCCCTGAATTACTTTCCTCCTTGCCGGTCTTTCCTAACCTAATCTTCATTCCAACTCCATTTTACTTTTCCACTCTTTCTCTATACCCCATAGGATGTGTGTATATGTTTAAGCTATGCTCTAGTAACTCATGTTATTGTGTAACACTGTTTTCTTTACTATATTATACTAGGCTCCTGTAACTGAAGTAATTTTGTAATCTCGCTAATCCTCATGTAAAGCACCCTGATACCTCCGGGTCTAGCCAGCGCTATATAAAACTCTGCAAATAAAATAAATAAAAATAAATGTATTATTTGAACATTTCTTTAACATCACTGTAAGCTGATATACTAAGGGCTTTATGTACAAAGCTATTTTGATATTGCAAAGGCTCCAATTCATACAATCAGAGCCCTTGCAACAGCAAATTAGTTTTTGGGTATATCCAAATTACAAATTATGATTTGGTAACACTTTAAAAGCAATTGACAACATTGTGGTCTGCTGACTCCAAGAAGCCAACCACTATCCCTATGATGGGAGCAAAACATTGGGGGGCATAATTTTCAACCTACTTCATTCATATTTATGAGGTTACGATTTGGGTTTGGCAAACTGACCCATTAGTACATCCTGCATGGAGGTATCTAGAGTTGCACCAAACCAACGGGGGTCACTGTGGTGCAGAAAGCTAATTGATTGCAGCATTCCTATTTATTGTCTATATATTATGCAAAATGTCCTATTTACACATGCAAAATTCATTGTCTCTGTACAGTATGAGTGATCTGACAACCTACATTTGTATGAGTAGTGCTATGAAATAACTTAAATGCATGTGAGTGAAGAGCTATGGAGCGACGAAAGGAACCATTGGAGGGTGGTAGTGAGAAAATCACAGGGAGTGCCGACAAAGATAGTTGCACTGGGTACCACTGGCGGTAAAGTCGACTCTGATACATCTCATCAAGCAGTATCTGGTGGTCCTTCGAATATGTGCTTCCAACTGGAATACATTCCAACAGTGGCAGCCGACTCTGTATGGGGGTGGTGAGGCAGGGGGCATGAGGAAAGAAACTAAAATGTACCTTCTTTGCCGCAGCTGCGGCCACATGTCTCTCCTCTGTCCTTGCTCTCTGCCACCGGAAGCACCCTGGCTCCCAGACTCTCCCAGCTAATCACAACACTGCAGGAGCAGCGTTGTGATTGGTCTGAGTGGCCTGTTTGAACGCTCAGGCAGTACCTGGGAGGCTGGACATGTTCTCCACTGGGCTGTGCAACACAGCCAGGTGGAGAACATGCCAAGTGTGCATGACTGTTTGGCCGTCCCCAGAGCGCTGGCCAAGCCATCTTGCGCACTTATGGAAGGAGTGCAAACCACTCCTGCACCCTATGACGTCTGCAAGTTCAGCCCTGCCCAACCTGGCTGGAGTTCCGCAAAGAAAAATAAAATGATAATAACTTTTTGTTCTTATCATTTAATTTTTCTTTTGCACCGCTCAATGAGCAGTGGGGCGACGCTCCTCTGCCTTATCGGAGGAGCCGCCACTGCATGGCATCATTACTGGGCCAGTGAGAAAATTGTATTACAACTGTGATATTTACAATTAGGCAAAATATTTTAAAACCTG
This sequence comes from Lissotriton helveticus, assembly GCF_964261635.1. NCBI lineage: Eukaryota > Metazoa > Chordata > Amphibia > Caudata > Salamandridae > Lissotriton > Lissotriton helveticus. The sequence goes on from NC_136067.1 coordinate 1,885,723,868, forward strand.
CACATTTTCTGGGTGCAAAATTTCACAATTATTTTGGTGTGAAGGACTGATTCAAGCAGAAAATGTTTCACAGTAGATTTACTTGCAAAGAAAATGCATCATAAGAGAGTCGGTCTCTTTGCCAGTATGTCACATGACTTTTGAGGAGAAAGTAACCCTCACCTTCAATTTTCAAGTGAGATACTGTGCATTTTGCAAAATTTCTCATAATATTATGCTATTTTTGTGAAATTTTACCAAATTTGCACAACCTTTTCAACTGGACGAATTAGAGTTTTTATTTGACTGAATGGAGCAAACATCTATGGTTCTGAAGCTGGGCTAAATTGAAACCACCTCAATTCCTTCTAATGACTCTGCAGTCTTGATGAACAACCATGCACCACCATAAAATTATGAAACGTGGGAATCATATTCATTTCAGAGAATGCATTTTATTCCGAGAGCCAATGAAGTGGTTAAGGTTGTCAGCTTGGTTGATCATCTCTGATCACCAGGGCCCTCATTACAAGTCAGGCATAGCAGAATTATTATTATTATTATTATTATTATTATTAAATCGTTTTTGTATAGCGCCAGGTTACCCTGGAGCATCCCTGCGCTTTTGCCAACTACCGACATCAGAGATAGCAGAAAACGAAGAAAAATTAACAGAAGAGGAGGGTCTTAAGTTGTTTTCGAAAGGGCAGGAGACATGGTTCCGCGCGAAGACCTAGAGGAAGGGCGTTCCAAAGAATGGAAGCATTGACCGAAAATCTCCTACCTCCCGATCGGGCCTTTTTTACCCTGGGGACGACCGTCAGATGTTGCTGGTCTGAACGTAACGTTCTGCTCGCTTTGTACGGGATCACCATCTTCTGAAGGACGGGGGGGCCTTTGCCTTGCAAGATTTTGTGTGCGAGGCATAGGGATTTAAATTTCACTCTTTCCCGTATTGGCAGCCAGTGTAGTGCCCTCAGTGCTGGTTTAGCAGAGCGGGACATGGGGATGTTGTAGAGCCTTCGTGCTGCCGCATTTTGAACTTGTTGGAGTCTGTTCAAAGTGCTCTCGGGGGCCCCAAGGTAGATCGCGTTGTTAAAGTCCAACCTGGACATAATTAGACCCTGGATCAAGAGCTTTCTCGATAGAAAAGGGATGAGGGGCAGTATCTTACGTACTGATCTAAGGAGACCAAAACAGACACCCGCTAATTTGGATGCCTGGGCTCTGAGGGAGAGATCTCGTTCCATCCAGATGCCCAGGCTCTTGATCTCATCCTTAGGTTCAGGGAGACACCCTAAACAACTAGGCCAGGCTAAGCTGGAAAGGGAGGGGTTTTTAGGTCCCATCACCATGATCTCCGTTTTGGACCCGTTCAGTTTGAGTGCTGAGTCCCCCATCCAGGAGTGGACCTGTGAGAGGCAGGCTTGGAGTATCTGGGAATTCTCCAAGGATTGGGAGAGGGCGAACACCAGTTGGGTGTCGTCGGAATAGCTCACGATCTTGATGTTGAATGGAGCCACCACCTCCTCCAAGGGAGCCATATACACGTTGAATAGTGTAGGACTCAGGGAGGAGCCCTGAGGCACACCGCAATGGAGGTGGGTGGATGCCGATCGTGCGCTCCCTTCCCATACCTGAAAAGATCTTTCGCTAAGAAATGACCTAAGCCAGTTTAGCGCTGTTCCTCTCACTCCGGCATCTGATAGTCTCTGGAGTAACACTTGGTGGTTCACAGTGTCGAATGCTGCACTCAGGTCCAGGAGGATCACTGCCACTGATCCCCCCGAGTCTAGAATGCAGCGTGCCTCCTCCATGACTGCCAACAAGGCGGTGTCAGTGCCTTGGCCCGGACGAAAGCCAGTTTGGGAGCTTTTTAGCACTCCATTGGTCTCGACAAAATTGGATAACCTAGAGTTAACCAATTTTTCTGAGATTTTACTCAGCCCTGGAAGGAGCGAAATGGGTCTATAATTGGCCATGTCTAAAGGGTCCAGAGAGGGTTTTTTCAGAAGGGCTTTCACTATTGCACTCTTCCAATTAGGTGGGACAATGCCAGTGCTTAACGAGGCATTGATGACTTTGGTGATGGGTTCCACAATGGAGGGGGCCACCTGTTTGAGAAATCTCATGGGGGCAACATCCCGGGGGGAGCCACTCTTAATAGAGCATAGGGCTTTGAGGACTTCGTCCCTGGTGACTGGCCCAAAGGATTCCAACGTTGTCTGGGGACATCCCTCCTCCTCCCAACGCCCGGGTCCAATCTTGGGCGGGGGAAGTGAAATAAGAATTTTTTCAATCTTCGTATGAAAGTATTCCGCCAGATTCTTACATTTGGCCTCCAAGTTCTCCGTAGGGGCAGATGGTGTTGGAACTTTCAGGAGTTCTTTGACCACCAGGAAGGTTTCTCTTGAGGAGTTAGAGGCATTGTTAATTCTCTCCTCGAAAAACTGAGTTTTAGCCAACCGGATGGCGTTTTTATACCTCCTCATTGCCGTTCGATATTCCGTTTTACTGGCTTCCTCCCAGTCCTTCCTCCAGGAGCGCTCCAATTTTTTGCACGCCCTCCGCATGGCCCTTAGCTCAGATGTATACCATGGAGCGGTGTGAAGTCTTTTCTCCCTTATGCCTGCCGATCTTATAGGAAGGTCAGCGTCTAAAGTGTTCGAGATCCACCTGCAGAGATCTGCTTCAGCCAAGATAGGATCCTGTGGAAGAGATGGACGTGAGGCTTCTAGGCTGCAAGTAAAATTCTCCACTGAAAGCCTAGCCCATGGTCTGTCAGGTACACCAACATTAGAGGGGGGGATGCTTTCGCGTTTAATTTCCCAGGTGAAGGGGATCAGAAGATGATCCGTCCATGGCAGAGGAATAGGGGGGGATGCTTTCATGGTGGGAATATTTGCAAATATGGGATCTAGCAGGTGGCCTTTGTTGTGAGTCGGATCTAGATTAATAAGATCTATTCCATACGTTTTGAGGTCACATAGGAGGGCAGTCGCCAGCCGCTCTTCCTGGTCGTCGAAATGGAGATTAAAGTCTCCCAGGGCGATGAAGTTTGTAGCAGAGGCAGCATCCACCGTTACCGTTTCCATAAGAGAACTGATAAAATTACCCGACTTTCCAGGGGGGCGGTAGACTAACAGCCCAGACAGGGTGCTGGTAGGTGAGACTTGGAATGAGAACTTACAGCTCTCACAGTCTTCCAGTTCACCTTTCTGAGTTCTGCAGGTCAATGAGTTCTTATACAGAATGGCTACGCCTCCTCCTCGACCAAGTGGCCGGTCCTGTGAAAAGATATGAAAGCCAGGGGGGAGAGCGTTAACCATATCTGCCTCTGCACCCTGTGTGAGCCATGTTTCTGTTAGAAACAAGATATCTAGCTCCTGCTCCCGGATGAGGAGGTTCACCTCAAGCGAGTGTCTGGGGAGGGATCTGCAGTTCAGCAGTCCAAGGTGAATTGTGTGTTTTCCCAATGCTGGGTTAGGGGGGTGGCATCGGGCGCAATGAGTGAAAGGTGCCGAATCTGTATTGAACAAGGAGCAATATGAAGGTGGCAGAGAGCGTAACTGAAGTAATGCTTCTCTAAAATAGGTGCGAGGGGTACCTGGGGAAATCGGCAGAGTGGGTGGCCCTAGGCTCGTCTGGGCTCGGACGGGCGCAGACGGGCTGGACTCTGGCGTGACTCCGGCAGTAATCCGGCGTTCCCGCCGCGCGTGACCGCTGCGCGTCAGCATGACTTCCTTAAGAGGAGGTCGAGCTTCCTTAGGCGCTAGAGCGTGTACTGCACGCCCAGCGTCCTTCCCCTCACCCAATATGGCCGCCGAACTTCCCAACTGCCGAGGGGCAGCAACTAAAGGACCCAGGACCTGCAAAACGCGGGGGTTTGACAATTATAATGCAGGTATGAGGAGCAGCTATTAAAAGCAAGGGAAAACGAAATTAAAATGAAAGAAAATACAAAAAACGAAGGTTTGTTAAAATTGCTTGAGAATCAAGCTAGATGCCCCACAGAGCGAGCAATGCGGTATGACCGCTCTGCTCAGGTCGGATGTTCCAATAAATCAGCAAGACCGAGCCCTGCTCTTACCTTCCTTAAGAGGAGGTCGAGCTTCCTTAGGCGCTAGAGCGTGTACTGCACGCCCAGCGTCCTTCCCCTCACCCAATATGGCCGCCGAACTTCCCAACTGCCGAGGGGCAGCAACTAAAGGACCCAGGACCCGCAAAACGCGGTGGTTTGACAATTATAATGCAGGTATGAGGAGCAGCTATTAAAAGCAAGGGAAAACGAAATTAAAATTCAAGAAAATACAAAAAACGAAGGTTTTTTAAAATTGCTTGAGAATCAAGCTAGATGCCCCACAGAGCGAGCAATGCGGTATGACCGCTCTGCTCAGGTCAGATGTTCCAATAAATCAGCAAGACCGAGCCCTGCTCTTACCTTCCTTAAGAGGAGGTCGAGCTTCCTTAGGCGCTAGAGCGTGTACTGCACGCCCAGCGTCCTTCCCCTCACCCAATATGGCCGCCGAACTTCCCAACTGCCGAGGGGCAGCAACTAAAGGACCCAGGACCCGCAAACCGCGGTGGTTTGACAATTATAATGCAGGTATGAGGAGCAGCTATTAAAAGCAAGGGAAAACGAAATTAAAATTAAAGAAAATACAAAAAACGAAGGTTTGTTAAAATTGCTTGAGAATCAAGCTAGATGCCCCACAGAGCGAGCAATGCGGTATGACCGCTCTGCTCAGGTCAGATGTTCCAATAAATCAGCAAGACCGCATAGAATTGAGCTCTGCCTGATTATGATCATGAGTATGTCGGTGTAGCTACACATATGGTGTTCCCCAGGCACTGGAACACCATAGCCAATTTTAACATAAAGTAATTCTACACAGTAAAATCGCATGAGGCTTTGTCTGCGATAGGTCCAGCAGCCAAGCCTCACTCCCCATTGTTTTTTTCTGGCACAGGTGAGTATACAATGCTCCTCTGCTCCAGAACTCACCTTCCCCTTACTTCCCGTACCCCCTGTAACCCTCTGTCAACCCTACTCCATCGGAGCTCCCAATACATGTTTACCATCAGCTCAAAGCAGGGGGCATATATGCAGTAAACCCTATGATAATGGGAATTCCGTGTGGTTTCGTGACTGGAAAAATCAGTCCCAAATGGCAACTCCCTGTTATTTGGTGGATATACCATAGGCTAATGGTACATTTGAACAACTCCTAACCATGGCTTTGAGAGAGTTAAGGAGAGCCGATGCATGGCTTGCCTTTGACTACTGAAACACCAAATCCATAAAGAAGCTCACTGACAATATACAAAGACAATAAAGTCAGGTGCCAGATAAATGCCTGGATCAGCAAATGTATGCACATATCAAAGGAGCCTTGAAAGTTGCTCTTGCTCATTGGTTCTCAGTAGACGTGAGGATCACATTCAAATTCCTGGGCACCATCTACAAGACCTTCTAGGACTAAGTATAGCATCTCGTACTGACTCTCATTACGTCCTCAATAGAAATGTGAGTTCAGCAGTAGCAAATATCATCCATTGAAACGAAACAGAGCTGGAGATCATGGCAGTCTAGGGACCCCAGCTGTGGAACACATTGAATCTGATCCTAAGGGCAGAGTCAAACTACTTGTATGTCAGAAGAGCCATGGACACGCAACTGTTCTGGACCACTTTTATCTAAACTCTTTGCAAATTAGGGAAATGAATAATAATGAGTGAATAATGTTGACCCTTTATCCCCTGGCACCGATTGAACTTTTACAACACACACTTCTGTAGCTTCCTATTAGCCCAGGTACTCGCCAATAAATACGCCACACACAGAAAGTAATTTTACACAACTTTATTCCACTTCTTGTAAGTCAGAACTCCACATTCTAAGCCTGCTTTCAACTCATCCCTCCAATGCTTACGTCACAGGCCTACGGTGTACAGTGGGAACCAAAAGAGTTCCATCATTCTTTATTTACAAGACACTACACCATTGACTCAGAAGCTTCCAAAAAGCGACCTGCAGTGCTGTATTCACGATAAAAAGAACTCATTTACAAACTCTTACTACATGCTGAAACTAGTACTACAGCTAAGAAACCCACTGAACTACATTGTGGATGGGGGCTTTGACCAAAAACTCACTATGCTTTGCTTCACTATTTTGTGGCTCTTGCAATGTTTCAAAACATGGATTGTTTACTGTTTTCTAGAAAGGCGAGAACAGTTATATGCATGTATGTATTGATATTGTAAATGGAAGCGTGATCCGTGCAGTGCAAAATTATCAAGGGAGAGTTCTTAGTGGAACAGCTAGACTGACTCCCACAATCAGGGTGTAGCTTCAGGGGGATATAATACTGCCCAAAAAAATGCATTTGTGCCTTGGTAGTTGGTTCTGGTGGACCTGGGGGTATATTATCAAGAACAGGGTTAAAATTATCGCCGATTTAGCGGCAGGAAACTGCCGCTAAAGCGGCGTTAATGGGCTTGCTAATATGCCCTTAAGAATTCCAATAGAATCCCATGTTCAAACCAGAACATGGGCTTCTATGGGAATTCACAAGGGCATATTATCAAGCCCATTATAACCGCTTTAGCAGCAGTTTCCTGCCGCTAAAGCTGCGATAATTTTAACGCAGTTTCTTGATAATATGCCCCCTGATTCGGGTCTGCTATCTCAGTGTCGGTTTAAAAGGCTTTTGCTGGATAAACATGAAAAAAGATGGCAAATAAAAAGAAAAACGTGCCAGTTTTTTTTTTTAATGAAGAATTCACTCAATTAGCGGTTAGTATGATGACTGGGTGTGCTGCTCAGGAACACATCTAAGAATTGGTCAGATTTATAAATAATCTGATATTAATAAAATACGGCCTAAATGGTGTTAGGAGTATTAAACTGAATGTTATGATTTTTTGAGCTAATTGTTTTAGCTTTAATCATTTTAAAGTGTGATTGATGCATTACTTTTATTGCGTTTGAACAGCTGGGTACATAGTAAACAGAAGTTGTTTAGCCTTTAGTGAAAGAGAGAGCAGCTTAGGCTCTTCTCTCTCTACCTGACACACACACCACTGTGCATAGCTAATACCCTCTCCCTTGATCCACATCATTAGTCTGAAAAAGAAATTATTCATTTCCTTAGTTAATTAAAGTTGTCATTCATTGTAATGAGGAAAGCTTAAATGACGCAGCAAACTTGTGCATATTCGTTCCATGATATGTATTTTATTTTTGCTATCCTTCACACACGAAATAACGCAATGCTAGCCTTATCGAACAGAAAGTGCACAGTGGTAGGTTAAGGCAGTGCTCGGTACAAACACCTTTGTTATGAGAGCAGTTTTCTGGTGTCGGTAATGCACTACCTGAACACTGGTGCATATTTATGGTTTAGCACTTTGTTGTGGTGCTGGTGTGCTTTGTTGTTTTTTTGTGATGCTGTCTCTTTGTACATCATTATTACAATGTGATGTTATGTCTACTGAGGTTTTGTGTTGCAGTCTGCTCTGACTGTTTTGTTCTGCTCTGTCCTGTTATGTTTTAATTATGTTGTTATGTTACTTTGGGTTTGTTATTGTGTTTACATTAAATTTGTGGACTAATCTTGCTATAGCTTAAGCAAAAAGCAACACAGACCTTTAAAATGGGCACTAGCAACATTTTAATTATGCTCACATAATTTACATATTTTCAGGAATTTGACATTATGGCTGTTTTGAAAAATTCACCAAATATTTGCCATTAGGAGCTCTTGCATAATTATGTACAAATCGTGGCAAAGGTCTACAACAAGCATACGGGGAAAATGTGAAAAGCAAAACACGAATGGCTGTTACGTATGCCATTAACGCAAAAACGCATTTCATGGTAACATATAGCAGTAAACAATGAGTGTATAATTCAGCATCATTTTCTCTAAATTTCCATTAATTGCAAAAGCAAGTTAAATGAATTTCATACACCACTAATTTAAAGTACCTTTGACGAGCAAGCATTTTACAGTTGTCTAAGATGGTAAACTAGGGGTTCTCCTCAACTGTTGAAGACACCAGTCATCTTAAAACTGTGGCAGAGCAAATAATTAAATTATCAGTTACACCGCTCACTGTATGGCCAAAATAGTTTTAAAACGTAGTTTCTATACATATGGAACCATTCACACTGTATTTTATTTTTACATTGCATTTTTATTACAGAGACTGTGGAAGTATGTATGAAATTATAGCTGGGTAGCTGTGAATAAGGGATATTTTTACAAGGAGATTCTGATTCATGTCATAGACAGCAGGAATTCTCCTCATCAACAAAGTCACTTGCAGCCCCTTAATAAAAGGCAATCATGGAGCAAAACTCGAACCACCTGAAAAACAACACCTTTTTTGTTGTCATCTACTCTTCTATAACAGTATATTATTTATAGGGTGCACAGACAGATGTTATGTGTAAGAAATATAGTTAGTGTTTAAGGGGGTGAAAACCCCACTCAGGAAACAACCACAATCCGTTTTGGGGTGAACCACAAAAGTCACTAACTTAACCTGTGCATAAACCTGGTACTGTGGCACAAAAGCAGTTAGGCTTAACTTAGAGGCAAAGTATTTATGCAGTATACAAACAGTTATAAAGTGAAAATAAAACACTAGAAAAGTCTCACCCCAATTTGGAAAATAGATACAATTGTAATAAATATAACACCAAAATGAATTAAATCCAATCAATAGAACAGGGGGTAATGAATTTTTAATTTTTTGTGTGAAATCTAGCACCTAAAAGATCAAAGCGCCAACATTGGGCATCGGGTTGTGCGAGACTGAGACAAAGTTAAAAGTTAAGGCTGATTGCGATGAAGAGTGGTTTGGATACATGAAGGCTGTGTTCGATGAGCTGTTCATGGCACCGGGGAGGCACTCGATGAAGTCTCGGTGAAACCATCGTTGTTGGCAGGAAATAGCTCTGGATGGGAAAAGCTGGATTTCATGGCCAGGGATGTCACCGTCATTGATAGGAGGAATGTTATCTTCAGACTTATACAGCTTTTTGGAAGTTGAAAACATACAGCAGGATGAAGCTGCAAGCGGCAGATGAAGAGGGCACCACCAGGCTTGATACTATCGCTCGGAGGTCCCACTAAAAAGGATTTGCTACTGTAGAGAAGAACGCAGCAGAAACCACCATAAACAAAGGCCAACCAGCAATGCACCTTGGGTGGATCAGCTGACAATTAGGTCCTTATCTTCAGTTGGTTCTTCTGCCTCTTTTTGGTAACAATCTGTCTACGTTCAAACATTTAGGGATAAGCAGGAGCAGCACCACTAACGCCACTTTCAAGGGTCTAGGAACTGGGGGGCTCCATTTAGGGGGCTTGGGCTCACTACAGCAGTGGCCCGGTGCAGGGTTCAAGGTCTCTGGAGTTTGTGATGTTCCTGTAGCTCACACAGGAGGCCAGCCAACTAGCCCTTGTAGTCACTCTGGTCATCCGGGGTACAAGGAGATGGTCCTCTCTCCTTCAAGCAGCAAGTCAGGCTGCAGGGCAGTTCTCAGGGGAGCAAAGCATGCCTCAAGGAGCAGGACAGTCCTCTGCTAGCAGCAGGGCTGTCCTCTGAAAAACAAGGGAGGCCTCAAGCAGCAGGGCAGTCCTCTGAAGTACAAGGAAGTAATTCTGAATTCTTCCACTGGTCCAGAAGCGTATGGAAGAGGGGCTTCAGGTGGTCCTATTTTTATACCTGGTGCCAGCCTTTGGAGTGAAGGAGACATCCTGGCTAACCCCACATCTGGTTGTGCAAAGTTCTTTCCTTCCCCTGTCAAGGCTCCTAGAAGTCTGAGGTGGCAGAAGACTAGTATCAGGTTCCTTTGTGAATGTGATTGATGCAGCCCTTTGGATTGTAAGTTAGGCAGGAAACATCTCTGTCCCCACCATCTGGGTAGGGTGGCCCAACCTGCCAAAATCAAGTCCCTATTTGTCTTATTGTCTGGGAGGAATACACAAAGCCCAACAGCAAAACCATTAACACACATGTGAACCAGGACACAGGCAGCAGGCACCAAAAGTTAGGACAATAAAATACCAACCTTCTAAAATAGGCATTTTCAGAATTGTGACTTAATAATCAGTGCTTAATTTGAGCCAGTGGTTTCCGGTGCTTGACACCGGCACCTAATTGCCAGCACCGTGGCTTACGACAGTCTTCCACATGGTGGCGCTGTCTGCCTAATTTAGGTATAAGCACAACAACAGCTGCTTATTAGGTCAGTTTACATTTACACTAAATAATACCTACCTCCCAAGCCATTCTTATTGCTTTGGGGGCCTGGAATAGTATGAATTGTTACACATGTAAGAGTGTGATGTTTAGTAGTTGTGTTTGTACTGTCATTTGCAGCTGGCAGGTGCAATGTATGGGGCAATACTGGTTGTATTTACTTTACAGGCCCTACGTACATATAGTACAATTTACTAGGAATTTACACACAAATTAAATGTGTCAATTGCCAATCAGGTGTGAGCCAATTGTGCCATGTGTTGGGGAGAGAGCACAAACACTTTAGCACTGGTTAACAATGGTAAATGCACACAGTCCTAATGAAAACAAAAACAAAATTCAGAAAACAGGAGGTATAAAGGCATAATATTTGGGAGAAGACTACACCAAGGATGGCAGGTATAACACATGGGAATTCTTAACATTTTCTACATACTCCTATTATTTAGTGGACCTTACTGCCTCTAGCTGATTTCTCTGACATTAAATGGTTAAATCTGGCCTTTGGGCATCTCCTACTGGGGATATAATGGTATTTCATTGGTGTCAAAGGGTATTTGCTACTTTAGCTGTTATTTCTTGCCTTCTTAAGACATTGCATTCTCTGCAGTCTTTGATGACATTATCAGCAGTACTGTTTTGTGAGTCCTTGGCATATCAGATTAATACAACCCAAGAAATATGTGTGAAGTTTAAAATATAAAGTCTCCTTTATTTGAACAGTAGTTCTTGTATTATTTGTGCTTGCTGTCAGAGTTTTAAGTTCTAACATCTAGGGATCTATGTAATTTTTAAGTATCTAATTACGACTCATTCTAACACATTCACTCTCATTTGATTGCATATCACTGATAATCCACTTTGAATGTGCATGATAGGAAAGGGAAAAGAAGTGGAAGGTGGAAGTCAAGGAATTAGAGAGTAGAGCATGCATATATGAGAGTGCTCTCCCTGCCATAAAATATATGTTTGTGTGAAAGAGAGATATATTAACAGCACGCATTAATATGGATGCACACCAAATAGCAATAACACGAGTGTGAGCATGCTATTTTATCTGGTTCCTTTGGAGAAAGGAGAGGGTGAGTCTGCTAAATTATGATGAAATATAGTTGGTAAAAATAATAAACTTTGCTTTAAAAATTAAACCTCAGTCATAAAGAGAACCCCCTTTGAATAGATTCACACTTTACACACCACTTATACACAAACCGCCTCACACCAGTAGAATGAGAGTGGACAAAAAGGATATGATCAAAAAACAATCTAAAAAAGATACAAATTTATTCACAAATCATAGGTAGGATATAGATCACAAAACACAGAAAATTTGATAAAAAGCTATCAGTCTCAAGAACTGTGCAAAAATATTAAAAACATCAGAGAAACACACAAGACTTAAAACCCAAGCCCATTTGTACACTGTACAATTTGAAGTATTAAAAATTGGGAACAAAGAAAGGAAAAATAATTCCTATTTCCAGAAAGGAAACCACTAAATCAGAACTAGATCAATTGTAACCACAATGGATATTAATCCAAGTACATTTATCCAATACAATTGTCATCACAGATTTTACGCAGTTTCCTCTTCAATGAGCATCGACACGTTTTGGTGGGCACTAATACACAGCCATCACCTTCTTCAAGAAAATGACATAAAGTCCCAATCGCAATGTTAACAATCTGGTTCTCCAGTGCATACATACGCCTCCGGACCAGAGCTGCCACCTGGTATTCGAGACAATGCGTGCCTTAAACAAGTATGGTACGGAGCACACCGCTACAAGCTGGGCCGTCTATCTACTTAACTACGGTCCTCCAAACTACTGAACTCGAAACAATCTGTGCCTTAAGCAGGTATTGTATGCAAATCCCTGCTACAAATTGGGCCATCACTATACTTAAATACGGTCCTCCAAGATAATGAACAGGATTTAATCTTAAATATTGAAATATCTTCAGACAAGCGGTCCAATTTAAACCTGCAGAATAGTGTTAAAAACAGTCCCAAAAGCCGAGATCTGTAAACAGCCAGCGGGATCCCTCGGGGTATTTACCTCCAGTCGGTATCCCACAGTTCCTCGATTTAAAAAGAAAGGGTAGCTGGTTTTGTCGAGGACTGATATCACAGGCACAGTGTGTAAGTCCAAGACCGAAGCAATTAAATCACAATTGCGGCAGCATGTCAAGGTTTTTGATATTTTTAACATCCGTTGAAGGGGCGTAACACGGGCCCCCGCATCCCCCGCAGTGCGGGGGGCCCTGCGCTCCAGGGGCCCCTCAGGGGCCCCTCAGTCTGAGCAGAGAGAGCAAGGCACACCAGTCATCTTCTTTATTACTTAAGGTGCGCAGGCCGGGGGCCGGCCTCTTAATAATTGGTCTCCAGTCCAGGCCTGGCCCCGGGCCTCTGAAAGTGTACCAAGCACACAAAGCAGGGGGAGGACAAACAGCGAAGGAGCGGAGACAGATGTGGGGGAGGGGGAGAGATGCCAGTGGGGAAAGGCAGGAGAAGAGGAAGTGAAACCAACGAGTAAAGGAGCTTGAAGAGAAGACAGGCCTGTGATGGAAGACAGAGGACACACACGGTGGGGAGCTGAGCACAGGCCTTAGCACTGCACACCAGTTCTGACCAGCTTCAGTCTTTCTTTGGGCAGGAAGCAGTTTTCTGAAGATCTTGCACACAAAAAAAACAGTTACAAATTATAGCTTTTGTTTCTTGCTTGTGTATGGAGGCCTGGAAGGGAAGGCACCCCAGGATTTATAAGGAAACCAGAGTGCTGGAGTACAGAAAGAAACAGTGTACAGAGCAGTGATCAGGAGAAGGTCAAAAGGAAGTTCAAAGGAAGAAGCAATGCTGAGAGGGAGAGACAGGTAATAGAACTTTGTGTGTGCACGCAAAGGGGCTTACCCCCACCCCAGGTGCAGGAGGCCCGGGACCCCTCAGCCATGCACCTTGCTTGTCCTGATATTCAGCAGACACCAGCATGCTCTGTTCTTTGTGCAGAGACAGTGCAATAAGGTGACAGTGCTCTGAAGAAATGTAAGTAACCCTTTATTGTTACATTTAAGGAAGTCACTGATTCTACAGGAAGCCAGGCAGGGTTTTTTAATTGCAGGAGTGGGTGAGAACTCTTGCAGAAGGCCTGGAAGGATGACTGCAGTAATATTCAGTGTTTGACTGTGGACCAGGGGCGTAACACAGGCCCTACAGTCCCTGCATTGTGGGGGGGGGGTGAAATGGGCCCCCTCACCCAGCAAGAGCAAGCACTGTTGAGCAGAGCTGCCCTGCCAGTTGCTCGCCGTGTGCTCTTCATGGTAGAGTGTTGCCTGCGTGGGTGAGGGGTGGAGGGGTGGCCGTCGATGGCAATTCACTTGAGGGAGGTAGGCAGAACCAGCTCACGGTTTTGGGGTGATGGTTCTGCCAAGGGCACTGTGGGGTGTTCACGGACCTTGGGGCTGGGGGTGGGGGCATACAAGAGCGGGTGGTCACGGGCAAGCGTTGTGGCTTGTAGTGGGCACGGGGGGCTGCTGACTCCAGGCACTAGGAGTTGCCCCCGAGGGGTACATTCAGGCCCGGCTCCAGGATTCAGGATCTGGGAGGGCCAAGAGAAAGCATGGGTGGGCCATGAAGATGAATGGAGGTACTTAGCATTTCCCAGGTATCAGTGAGTTGGGATCAGGCATGCTGGAGGGGCTTTGAAGGGGGTTGAGCTGCATACTGTACCTACTGCTGAGAGCATGTACATCAGATTTAGTTCTGCCTTTCTTGAGGTTTCACCTACGTGCTTAATCTCTTCTGTTCTCTCTGCATCAGGCTTCTTTCTCTCTACCACATGATCCTTTCTCCCCACCTCACCCATCTCTCTTTCCACCTCAACCTCCTTCCTTTCCACTTCACCCTGCTCACCTACCCACCTCCCCTCTTTTGGGTTTTTTTTCCCCTTTTCTTTTCATCTCTCCTTCCACTTCCTCTGCCTCACCCTCCTATTTCTCCACCGCTCCCTGCTCTCTCCCTGGCACGGCTTCCTCTTTGTTTGACCCACCCCCATCTTTTTCTCATCTCACTCGCCGCTCTTTCTGCTTCACTCTCCCCTCTCTCTCCACCTCTCATTGGTCTGACTGCACCTCCACCTCCACTCCCTTCTTCTCTCTAGCTCACCCAACTCTCTATTCTTCACCCTCCTCTGTCTCTGGCTCACCAGTCACCCCCTCCCTCTTTCTCAGTATGCCCCCTCTGCCTCACCCTCCTCCCTCTCATCATCACTCTGCTACCTATAACTCTCCCCTCTCTCTCCACCTCTCCGTGGTCTGACTGCGCCTCTGATGGAGCGAGATTTTGAAATAATTTTATTTCAACTCGTGAAGTCATACTTCCATAATGAAAAATAATTCTACTAACGTTTGGTGCTGTGTTTATATTAATTCAACCTAGATTAAAGTTACATTACACGCGGGATATTAACATGTGTGCTCATAAACATGCATTATTGTTGCATCTTTTTGTTCGTGCAAAATAATAAATTAATACTGTTTATTTTGTCATGTTATAATTAATTGCGGCTGTTTTAAAAGTAGCATGTGCTTGTTTTGCTTACCCTGTGTATGTGGTGTCATTCTATTCTCTATAGGTGCATAAAGAATTTCGATGGATTAATGAAGACTGGTAGATATAAATGCTGCTTTATTTGTTCGCTTTAGCTAGGTAATTTAGACTAATGGGTTAATTATTAGCAATGGTGGGTGGCAACAGAACAAATAATATTTCCTACATTAATTATTCTTTTGTGTTTGTTTATACATTAGTGGACGATTAATTGACTGCTTTGGGCCTAGTTTACTCGAGTTTACAAATAACTTCTGCACAGAGCAAGAAAAAGTCCATTCTGAGAAAAAGTTTCCATCACTGTATCAATGTTTGGTGAATGCTATGCGGCTCTGACAATTTCCTTGTCAGACAAGGCCAAGGCCAGGAACCGGCAGGAGGAACATTTGATAACTTTGCATCCGAGGAAGCAAAATGACATGATGACAATTTTATGCAAGAAAATGTTGCAACCTGAAGAAATGTCGTTGTTCGAATGTTAGAGACAATGGACTCTAAGAAAGTGACGGAACTGATATTTTTAAAAATGAGGTGACACGTCGCCTGTCACTTCTAATCCAATGAGACTCCGAGTTTGCAGAAAAGAATTTCTTTTACTAAGATTAGCTTAGCGTAGAAAGGTATAAAAACCCATTCCCCGTGGAAGGGTTATGCTTGCTGCTACTTTTGCTGACCTTTGGATGAGGGTGTCGTGCTGACGGACTTCTCTTGGAGCATGTAAGAGCGCTCAAAGACTTTTCAAAATTTCCATTTATTTAGCTTAGTTAGGGATTTAGGTTTTAAAAATGCTAATCTAATATATTCATTTGCAAATAATAATTTACATGTTTCATAAAACTGTCCTCAATCAATTGCAATAATTCTAATAAAATGAATTAATAAAATCTTCAATTATAATTTCCAAACAAATAAGCTAATAAAATCTTTCTTTGAAAAACAAGCTGGTCTTGTTATTTCATGAGTTTAGGTTACCGTTAGCTAGAAACATCGCCATAAGTGGCTTTATAATAATAGGGTTTGTATAATATGAAAATTTCAATTACTACAGCTGTATATAAATGTATATAATTTGTGAATAAGTTTATTTAGCCACATGATTCAGTTGGTTAAAATATGTCATGTATGATTAATGGGCCTTGGGTTTGATTTATATTTCATTGGGTATACTACGGAGTTAGGTAGTGTAGTTTATGACATATTTCCTATAGGCCGCTGGATCACCTCCACCTCCACTCCATTCTTCTCTCTAGCTCACTCAACTCTCTTTTCTACACCCTCCTGTCTGTCTCTGCCTTACCAGTCACCCTCCCTCTCTCTTTCTCACTATCCTCCCTCTGCCTAACCCTCCTCCCTCTCATCATCACTCTTCTACCTATAACTCTCCCTCCTCTCTGCTTCACCTATTCTTCTTTCTATCTATCTCAACCTTGACTCTCTCAACCTCACCCTCTTTAGACAGTCTTGTCTTTCCTACTGCTGCATGAGGGATAGTGGCTGTATTTATGTGGGTGCATGGATGTGTGCAATCCTGCTGCCCTGTACCTGTTCCTGTTCTTCACTGGTGTCCTTTACCATTTGGAATGACAGCAGCAACAAGGCCTGAATTATTTACATAGTGTGCTCATGAGCACGCAGAACATCTACAAACACTTGAAAGCCATACATGTTTTAAAGAAGAACTAATAGCCTATGCAACTTTTTAAAAAGTTTTGGATAGTGTCTACTGCGGTACATGTAATCCAAAGAAGAGAAGTAACAATTGGATGATCAATCAAAGTTGCCAACCTAAGCTGAACCAACCAAACTTCAAACAGAGAGAAGTCTGTTTCAACCCCTAGCTTCCCACTGTGCAAAGATCACAACTTCTGAGAATGACAAGTGGCCCTTCAATTTGGTAGCTAGTTTGTCAAACAATATTTGACTGTCAGCTCTTTGAGCAGAATGCATTCTAAGTGAAACCCAAGGAAACATACATTTTATGTGAATGCTTCAAAGCTGAACTGTCTCTTCTAAATTGTGATTAGCTTGTCCCCTCCTCTTTCCGGTTTTCCTACTTTCTCCTACTAGTATATCCTATTCCCATCACCGTCCTCTTCTTTGTGTTCTACCACTCTCCTCTTAACACTCCATTTTCCCCAAATTATCATTTGCTCACCACCCTTCTCTCTGCTCACCTTCCTTTCTCATCATTTTTATCCTTCACCAGACTCATCATCCACCTTCACCATTTCATACTCCTCTCCTACTACTCCCATCTTATCACCCTCTCCCAGTACATGCCTACCAATCATCAGTTTACTTGCATCACCCAATTTGCTCATCGTTCTCCTGCTCCTATATTCTGCTTTCCCAGAGTCCTCTTTCATCTTCCTTCATCCAACTCAAACAACATCATCACCTTCTCTAGTTTAACACTCATCACCCTCATACTCTTCTCTAATCAACATCTGTTAAATGTGTTCTCTTGCCTTCTACTCACTCGGTTACTCTTATTTCACCTACCTCTTTCTTTACCATTCTTTTGTTTTATCCTTTTTTCTTACCTTCATCTTTTTTATCCTCACATTCTCCTCTAATCACCCTCCTCCATTTCTCATCTCTGCACCTCATCCTCATTTCCTCATCAAAATTCTATAATTGTTGATAATCTTCCCTCCCCTAAAGTGCCACAGGTATGAAAACTGTTTTTCAGGACTTCTGTCGAAACGACACCATCCCAGCTGCTAGTTAATCGACAACATTAGTGCGTTGTGTACTAACTTTTGATATGCCCCAAAAGACCAGATTTATTTGAAGCTTAAATATCTGTGTTTACCCAGATCAGAGACACTGAGAAGCTCAGAATATTTATACTGATGTAAGGACATACAAGTTGTCCCACTCTTGTGTAAGTAATGAAAGGCTGACAAGATTTTAACTTACTAAGTCACAGATTATAGGAACATCTTTGAAGCAAGTGCATTAGTCCACAGGAGTATCTTATCTCTTTATGATCTGAGGGGCTACAGCAGTGCTATATTCCATTTGTATCTATTCATATGACAAAAAAAGAGAATAAAACGCATACTCAGTCATTGTTGCTCGCCGCAATGTGTGCTGTTTGTGCCATAATTGAGGTGTAATTATATTAGACTCAGCCATCAGCGTGTACTGCTGGAAATTAAAAGTAAAACACAAAAAATTTGCCTACCCTTCATATATTTTAGTTTTGCAATTACTGGAGCAACAATGATAAACACGTTTCTTCTGTTTATCATGGAATTTTATTTATCATTCCATTCATCATTTTCATTTTTTGAGCATATTTGCATGTGAAAAAAGATTACAATTGGCTTTTCAACTTCTACTCACATACCACAATTAATAAATTATGTCTATAAGAAGACAGGTGATTTTCAAACAGTGAAAGAATGATCAAAGTGTAATTTATATACAGTGGAATTAATAATAGTGCTTGTCAAAACAAGTATGCAAGATGATGAATCCAACAATACATATACCACTTTTATACCATTAGTACATTTATCAACAATAAAGTTTTTTAGACAAAAAAAAGAAGAAAGACCAGTTTGTCAGTTTGAAATTAATACAAATCAATGCGCCTTGTTTTACTACGAGGCTTGTGCCGACGCGTTTCGAGTCCGGATAATGAATCACCGAACTCTCCTCAGGGCTTTATTATTCTGATCTACAAAATGAAATGTTTTGACAACATTAAAAATAGGTCTTCTATTAAAAATTAATGCACTATCTACCGTCAAATTTACGAGGGTACCTGAATGAGTGGTTTCGTCTTTCAAACTATTCCAGTGTATGTCAAGGTAGCCATCCAGCAAAAATCCTACAGGGGAACATATTTAATCGCTGTCAGTGTGTCAGTTGGTTTTATGAGATTACCCATGTCCGAATTGGAAGGCTACATACCTATGGGGGGCGGGAGTCGTGAAGTACTCCTGGGCCTTGATTGAATCACGTTATAGATTGAAAGTTATGGGGACTTTTGTTTCCTTTTCTGGAATTCAAAACATTTAGATTTTTGTTACCAAAACAGTCCTAATACGGGGTTATGAAATGGAAGTGAGACTGAGACCGGAATAAAGCATGGCGGTACCTGGATAAGTTATTAGTAGCTCGTGGTGTCCAACCAGTTGAGCAGTGGTGCGCAGTTTGTGCGCACAGATTGTGCTTCGATCGCTTTCTGCAATAAAATAACAATGTCTCCTAAGTATTCGCTTTCTTGGGTCACTTTGTTTATCCAAATCAGTGTAGCGCTTGTAAGACTCACCCCAGTTTAGCGCTTGTGTTCCTAATAATCAGTCTCCTCTGCCAGACGCCATGTCTCCTTAGTTCACTGTTCTTTCGTGTTCGTGTTCCTATAACGTCATGTGATAAATCAGGTGACCTGATGCCTTCCCTAAGGATTATGGGTTATGTAGTCCCTCTGGTCCTACCACGGTTCTTTTTCATAGTAGTGGTTTGCAATGTTTCAACCACATTGATATCGACATTCATAATCTATTTACTTCACTCATGCTGTTTAATCCACTAATTGCTCTATTGAATTTCATTATTAAATAAGCTTCCCTGCGCAATAAAGCAGTTTCAGTATCAGAAGAAAAATTTGAGGCATTTATGACTGATAAAACAGTCCACTGGAAATCATTTTCACCATGTTTTTCTTCCAAAAAGTGTTCCACCATAGGTGCTGTGGACACTTTATTCTTTATGAGCGACCTATGCTGCGTTATTCTGGCATTTACCTGCTGGTTTGTTTTACCAATGTATATTCGGCTGCACGGGCAGCGGATGGCATAAACAACATTTTTAGTTCTGCAATTGGCAAATTGCTCATGTTTCCACCTAACTCCATTATGGGTAAATTCTGTGCCTTCAATGGTATGATTACATGCCACGCAATTCCCACACTTGCGGTGGCCCTGTATGGGTTTTAAATTCCATTGGGAAATCAGATCTTTTTTTGTTGTTTGGGAATAGAGACATCTGCTCTTACAATTTGTTGCCCAATGCTTGTATTTTTCTTCATGGCGAATATTGGTTTCTGTAAAGGGACCTCAAGATTCTCCAATAGGTGCCAATTTCTCAGCACGATTTTTTTAAACTGATTGGTTTGGGGACCAAACGTGGTCACACATACCAGTTTTTCTAGTTCTGATTTTTCTTTAACTTGCAACAATGTTTCTCTCGGCGTGAATCTGGCCCGTTTTTTGGAATTGTTCAACAATTTCTTTGGATAACCCCTTTTGATCATTGCATCAAAGAAGACCGTTGCATGATTTTCAAAGTCTGACAAATCAGTGCAGTTTCTCCTAATGCGCAGTAACTGCCCATAGGGAAGGTTCTCTTTTAAACTCTTTGGGTGCGAACTCCTAGAATGTAGAGTAGTATTTTTATCAGTGTCCTTTCTGTACAATGATGTTTTAAGTTTCTGATCATGTGCACTGACTTCCACATCTAAAAAGGTCATTTTTATTTGGCTGGACTGAACGCAAAACTTTATGTCTCTATGTCTGGCATTGAGCCAGACATAGAATTCATTGAGCTCAATCTGGCTCCCCTGCCACAGGAGCCAGATGTCATAAATGTACCTCAACCAATGTAGGATGTGTGCCTTATAGGGATTATTGTTTTGAACAAATCTTTTTTCATATTGCGCCATATAGAGCACCGCCATCTCCGGCGCATATGGACAACCCATAGCTGTGCCCTTAATTTGAACGTAGAAGTTATCTTCAAATTTAAAATAGTTGTTTCTGAGGGTCACCTCCGCCAGCTGGATGATGAATTGGGTTGGGACACGATGGGGACGTTGTCGTTGATCGAGGTAAAGTTCCATAACCTCAAGTGCCTCCTCTTGGGGGATTTGTGTATATAGTGATGCGACATCTAGTGTCGCCATCACTTGGGTCTCCTCATTAAATGCTGTATCCTCAATCTTTGTGATAAAATCGGTGGTGTCCCTTAAATATGAGTCCACCTCCTGTAAGAAAGGCTTAAGAAAGAAGTCGATGTACTTCGACACCGGTTCTAATTCCGAATCACACCCTGAAACAATGGGGCGTCCTGGTGGTCTAGAGCTGTTTTTGTGTATCTTTGGTAGAAAATAAAGTATAGGAGTCCTTGGTGATTTTTTATTCAAATATTTGAACTCTTTCGGACCCAGATACCCTTCACTTAGCCCATCTTGAGTGATTTTTAAGATTTTTCCTTGGACTTCCTTTACTGGATCAGTTTTAACTGGTCTGTACCATTCTTGGTTATGGACGTGTGTTCTCCCTTCCTCCAGATACATGTGGCGAGGCCAGATCACTACCGCCCCGCCCTTATCGGCTTGTTTAATGACCACAGACGTATCTTGTTTCAAATTCTGAATCGCTTTCATCTGATCTTTACTGATGTTATTATGATGAAAATGTTTTGCCTTTTCAAGTTTTGAGATAGAGGATAAGACCGCTTGTTCATAAGCATACACCTCCTTCGGTATATTAAAGGAAGGCATACATTTTGATTTTACTCTGAGTCCAGTAGTTTCTGTTCCAGCAGGTATTTCAGACCCCGCAACGAAGGTTTTCAATCTGATCTTTCTGCAGAAATCTAGTGCCTCGAGTTTTTTTTTTTTTTTTTTTTTTTTAAACCTTTATTGTGCATAGTAAGCGTACAGATACGGGCCCACAACCACACGGGCCGGCCTCGAAAGCAGTCGGTAGCACAAAAAGTAAGAATAGAACGATCCAGCAGTCCCCATGAAAACCTACGTGATAAGTGTCCAAGACATGACTCAAACAAGGTGGAACCGCTAGGCAAAGGAGGAGTAAGGTTAATTTTAAAAGTTTTGTAGATAAGAAGGATCAGATGCATTCAATCCACCTAAGGCAAATGGCCGGCAACGAACCAGCGAGTCAGCAGCAAAACAAAGGAGAGGAATTAAAAGCAGGAAAGGATAATAATCTTCAGGATAGATGCACAGTAGAACAGTACATGTCGGTCATCGCCCGCCCCACGGACTCAGTAAACCCAAATCCACGAAAATAACAACATCAACAGCGGAAAGAATAGGTATCACTACCCCGACGCACCTAACTGACCCAAAGGAAGAAAAAGAAAAGGAAACCAAGAAAAGACGAAAGGAAAAAGGGCCCATAGAAACTGAAACTAAAACAAAATCCCCATCCCCAACCCCCCACCCTGCACACATGCAGAGGCTACGGCCTACCCCCCCCTTAGCAGCGTGCCTGTCGCCCACAAACCGAACCCGAAATGTAGAACAGAAAAGGGAAAAAGAGAGGAAAAAGAAGAGACATAATTCACATAAGACCGGAGGAGGGCCAGTAGATATTCCCAAAACCACCCTCATGTATCACTCCGGCCGCCCGATCCCAGACCCCGCGACCAGTACAATACCCATGTTCAACATCCCCGGCAGTCCATCAGCGTCCCAGCAGTACGATTGAGAACAGTCCTGACATGATGAGAGGCACACTTAACCCTGCCCCCTGCGATGCGCAGCAGCGACACAGTCCAGTCTCATGGCAGACATCTTGAAGGAGGCGAGCGAGCTAAGAATCCAGAACCGGGTGGGGGGACGACCAATAAAGTCCATACGAGACACAGCCATGTAGATATCAGCGGCGCAGGAAGTGACAACGTACAACACAGATCCACCAGAATCGACAAGCCCAGTCAATAGAAGCCGCGTCAGGATAGGGAAGCAATTCGTGCCGGGGACCTCCAGAAGGGCAGCTAAACATGGCGCCCGGCTGTGCGGCTCCAACCACATCGCATCTTCGGAAACTACAGTTCGCCCCAAGTTTAGCACCACCGCCGGCACCTCACAAATAACAGGATCTCGCACCTTCAGCGTGGCAATAGCAGCCCAAGAGGAGGAACAACCTAAGGTAGAAGCAGAGTGTGGCAAAGTGTCCTGCCCCTGTAGGCATCCACGATCAAACAATGGTGCTGCAGGTGAAATCACATCCAGCCGGTCTCCCAATACACGGGCAAATGTACATAGAGCCGCTCTCAGAGTAGCTAGGGCGCCCAAAACGTCACCGATCAGCACTGGTGCAGCAGTGAGAGAGGATTCAGCAGTCCTCCGCACGCCAGGCGAACAAACACAGCACTGACCCATAAGCAGTCCACCATCACCCTTCGTAGTCAGCTGGGCACCGCGCAGACACGAGCCATGGCACAACCAGGCTTGAGACACAGGGGAAGCACACTCCATTTGCACACAGTATCAGCGTAATGTGAGCAGGCAGCAGCTCCGTCGGTGGCAGCCCAGAGTCCGCTATCCCAGGAAAGGAGAGCAGGCTGTAAGATGGCGCCCAGCCCAGCTTGTTGGGAGACAAAGTATCCAGCAAAGACGTCTCCGGGTGAAGGACACGATACAATGTGTTCCACGCATTGGCGGCGTGCGGGTTCGCGAAGTGATGAAGCAGATTGCAGGGAGCAGGACGAGCCTTACGCCACCGTGTCCGATCCGCCGGCAATGGTGGCCGTTAGTAGAAGCAGGGCCGGCCCCAGTCCGAGAACAAAGACCCGGCCACCGCCGCGCAGCGCCAGGAGGAGGCGGAGACGTTCCAGTGTTCTCACTGCCGGGATCGAGCAAAAAACACACCAATAAATCCGGGGTCGCCTCCCTGTTCCGCCGGTGTTACACAACAGGAGGATCGACAACAGGATAGAGCGGAAAACGGGAGAAAAGCGAGAGGGTCGGCGGAGCCGAGGAATCAGGCGGCCATCATGGTTGTCGGTTAGGCTCCTCTAGTGCCTCGAGTTTTAATTTAGTGAAATCAGTCTTTCTCGAGGGAACAAATTTGAGACCTAAACTCAAATTTTTTTCCTCATCTTCAGTTAGATGTTTATCAGATAAATTCACTATTGCCGATGTCTCTAAGATTTGTAGACCCGACTGCGGGTCCGCATTTCCCATGGCTGTTTGTAGCGGTTTCTTGGCTGTCCTCCCTTCTCTAAAAAAGAGACTTGTTTTTTGGGGTTAGTGTCCCTTGAGTCAGACCCTGAGGACTCCGAAGAGGAAGCACTTGAAAAGGTGGTGAATCTACTCCTCGATCTTCCCTGGAATGTATTAAGTGCTCTCCGTGATTCAGGTAAGGTGTAAAAGTCTTCTTTCAAGAAGGGGTATACCTGTTCTCGAAACGCGTCGGCACAAGCCTCGTAGTAAAACAAGGCGCATTGATTTGTATTCATTTCAAACTGACAAACTGGTCTTTCTTTTTTTTTTTGTCTAAAAAACTTTATTGTTGATAAATGTACTAATGGTATAAAAGTGGTATATGTATTGTTGGATTCATCATCTTGCATACTTGTTTTGACAAGCACTATTATTAATTCCACTGTATATAAATTACACTTTGATCATTCTTTCACTGTTTGAAAATCACCTGTCTTCTTATAGACATAATGTATTAATTGTGGTATGTGAGTAGAAGTTGAAAAGCCAATTGTAATCTTTTTTCACATGCAAATATGCTCAAAAAATGAAAATGATGAATGGAATGATAAATAAAATTCCATGATAAACAGAAGAAACGTGTTTATCATTGTTGCTCCAGTAATTGCAAAACTAAAATATATGAAGGGTAAGCAAATTTTTTGTGTTTAGCTTTAATTGGCCCAGGGACCCTTCTGTCCCGTGGGCTCAACTCCCTTTTGTGCTAGAATTTTGAGCGGGTTTTTACTCGCGTGAGTTGGGACAGGTATCAAAGCCACAAACTTCTTAAAAATATACAATATTTCTTGGGAGCAGGGGTGTCAGCTCCTGCAAATAATGTCGGAAAAAGACACGTTGTCTTTCACGGAAACTCACATACAGAATTTAATTGCTTCTGCACCTTTTTCTACCGTAAAATTGAGTGTATCAGCAAAACAACAGAATGAATCTGAGAAATTGACACGTCTTTTTAAAAAACATGTACGCTCTGAACTTCATGGGTATTTTCTGTTACAGCATCTTAAAGCGGGCACTATACCCTGGGGTTTACAGGTAAAGAATATACCAGTAATTTTCACCGAGGACACTGAATATAAAAAGGGATTCAGTTACATCAATACTAAATGTAGCCGTGATCTCATGGTACATACAATTGAGACGGCCCAGAGACTTTGTAGTAAAGAGGAAGGGGAGATTGACGAACTCATAAAGGCTATTAATTACAATCAGACTGTTACGGATACTAAGGCTTTATTAGATAAAATCGAGAAAGAAATCCAAAGCTTTAGGGACTTTACCATAAATTCCAAAACCACGCAGTTTGAGAAAGATTCAAAGTCATTCAATATTGAACAGGTATACCCCTTCTTGAAAGAAGACTTTTACACCTTACCTGAATCACGGAGAGCACTTAATACATTCCAGGGAAGATCGAGGAGTAGATTCACCACCTTTTCAAGTGCCTCCTCTTCGGAGTCCTCAGGGTCTGACTCAAGGGACACTAACCCCAAAAAACAAGTCTCTTTTTTAGAGAAGGGAGGACAGCCAAGAAACCGCTACAAACAGCCATGGGAAATGCGGACCCGCAGTCGGGTCCACAAATCTTAGAGACATCGGCAATAGTGAATTTATCCGATAAACATCTAACTGAAGATGAGGAAAAAATTTTGAGTTTAGGTCTCAAATTTGTTCCCTCGAGAAAGACTGATTTCACTAAATTAAAACTCGAGGCACTAGATTTCTGCAGAAAGATCAGATTGAAAACCTTCTTTGCGGGGTCTGAAATACCTGCTGGAACAGAAACTACTGGACTCAGAGTAAAATCAAACTTAATGCCTTCCTTTAATATACCGAAGGAGGTGTATGCTTATGAACAAGCGGTCTTATCCTCTATCTCAAAACTTGAAAAGGCAAAACATTTTCATCATAATAACATCAGTAAAGATCAGATGAAAGCGATTCAGAATTTGAAACAAGATACGTCTGTGGTCATTAAACAAGCCGATAAGGGCGGGGCGGTAGTGATCTGGCCTCGCCACATGTATCTGGAGGAAGGGAGAACACACGTCCATAACCAAGAATGGTACAGACCAGTTAAAACTGATCCAGTAAAGGAAGTCCAAGGAAAAATCTTAAAAATCACTCAAGATGGGCTAAGTGAAGGGTATCTGGGTCCGAAAGAGTTCGAATATTTGAATAAAAAATCACCAAGGACTCCTATACTTTATTTTCTACCAAAGATACACAAAAACAGCTTTAGACCACCAGGACGCCCCATTGTTTCAGGGTGTGATTCGGCATTAGAACCGGTGTCGAAGTACATCGACTTCTTTCTTAAGCCTTTCTTACAGGAGGTGGACTCATATTTAAGGGACACCACCGATTTTATCACAAAGATTGAGGATACAGCATTTAATGAGGAGACCCAAGTGATGGCGACACTAGATGTCGCATCACTATATACACAAATCCCCCAAGAGGAGGCACTTGAGGTTATGGAACTTTACCTCGATCAACGACAACGTCCCCATCGTGTCTCAACCCAATTCATCATCCAGCTGGCGGAGGTGACCCTCAGAAACAACTATTTTAAATTTGAAGATAACTTCTACGTTCAAATTAAGGGCACAGCTATGGGTTGTCCATATGCGCCGGAGATGGCGCTGCTCTATATGGCGCAATATGAAAAAAGATTTGTTCAAAACAATAATCCCTATAAGGCACACATCCTACATTGGTTGAGGTACATTGATGACATCTGGCTCCTGTGGCAGGGGAGCCAGATTGAGCTCAATGAATTCTATGTCTGGCTCAATGCCAGACATAGAGACATAAAGTTTTGCATTCAGTCCAGCCAAATAAAAATGACCTTTTTAGATGTGGAAGTCAGTGCACATGATCAGAAACTTAAAACATCATTGTACAGAAAGGACACTGATAAAAATACTACTCTACATTCTAGGAGTTCGCACCCAAAGAGTTTAAAAGAGAACCTTCCCTATGGGCAGTTACTGCGCATTAGGAGAAACTGCACTGATTTGTCAGACTTTGAAAATCATGCAACGGTCTTCTGTGATGCAATGATCAAAAGGGGTTATCCAAAGAAATTGTTGAACCATTCCAAAAAACGGGCCAGATTCACGCCGAGAGAAACATTGTTGCAAGTTAAAGAAAAATCAGAACTAGAAAAACTGGTATGTGTGACCACGTTTGGTCCCCAAACCAATCAGTTTAAAAAAATCGTGCTGAGAAATTGGCACCTATTGGAGAATCTTGAGGTCCCTTTACAGAAACCAATATTCGCCATGAAGAAAAATACAAGCATTGGGCAACAAATTGTAAGAGCAGATGTCTCTATTCCCAAACAACAAAAAAACGATCTGATTTCCCAATGGCATTTAAAACCCATACAGGGCCACCGCAAGTGTGGGAATTGCGTGGCATGTAATCATACCATTGAAGGCACAGCATTTACCCATAATGGAGTTAGGTGGAAACATGAGCAATTTACCAATTGCAGAACTAAAAATGTTGTTTATGCCATCCGCTGCCCGTGCAGCCGAATATACATTGGTAAAACAAACCAGCAGGTAAATGCCAGAATAACGCAGCATAGGTCACGCATAAAGAATAAAGTGTCCACAGCACCTATGGTGGAACACTTTTTGGAAGAAAAACATGGTGAAAATGATTTCCAGTGGACTGTTTTATCAGTCATAAATGCCTCAAATTTTTCTTCTGATACTGAAACTGCTTTATTGCGCAGGGAAGCTTATTTAATAATGAAATTCAATAGCGCAATTAGTGGATTAAACAGCATGAGTGAAGTAAATAGATTATGAATGTCGATATCAATGTGGTTGAAACATTGCAAACCACTACTATGAAAAAGAACCGTGGTAGGACCAGAGGGACTACATACCCCATAATCCTTAGGGAAGGCATCAGGTCACCTGATTTATCACATGATGTTATAGGAACACAAACACGAAAGAACAGTGAACTAAGGAGACATGGCGTCTGGCAGAGGAGACTGATTATTAGGAACACAAGCGCTAAACTGGGGTGAGTCTTACAAGCGCTACACTGATTTGGATAAACAAAGTGACCCAAGAAAGCGAATACTTAGGAGACATTGTTATTTTATTGCAGAAAGCGATCGAAGCACAATCTGTGCGCACAAACTGCGCACCACTGCTCAACTG
Source organism: Lissotriton helveticus (assembly GCF_964261635.1). Lineage (NCBI taxonomy): Eukaryota > Metazoa > Chordata > Amphibia > Caudata > Salamandridae > Lissotriton > Lissotriton helveticus. Next base: position 1,885,751,901 of record NC_136067.1, read on the forward strand.
GTTGGACACCACGAGCTACTAATAACTTATCCAGGTACCGCCATGCTTTATTCCGGTCTCAGTCTCACTTCTATTTCATAACCCCGTATTAGGACTGTTTTGGTAACAAAAATTTAAATGTTTTGAATTCCAGAAAAGGAAACAAAAGTCCCCATACCTTTCGTTCTATAACGTGATTCAATCAAGGTCCAGGAGTACTTCACGACTCCCGCCCCCCATAGGTATGTAGCCTTCCAATTGGGACATGGGTAATCTCATAAAACCAACTGACACACTGACAGCGATTAAATATGTTCCCCTGTAGGATTTTTGCCGGATGGCTACCTTGACATACACTGGAATAGTTTGAAAGACGAAACCACTCATTCAGGTACCCTCGTAGATTTGACGGTAGATAGTGCATTAATTTTTAATAGAAGACCTATTTTTAATGTTGTCAAAACATTTCATTTTGTAGATCAGAATAATAAAGCCCTGAGGAGAGTTCGGTGATTCATTATCCGGACTCGAAACGCGTCGGCACAAGCCTCGTAGTAAAACAAGGCGCATTGATTTGTATTCATTTCAAACTGACAAACTGGTCTTTCTTCTTTTTTTTGTCTAAAAAACTTTATTGTTGATAAATGTACTAATGGTATAAAAGTGGTATATGTATTGTTGGATTCATCATCTTGCATACTTGTTTTGACAAGCACTATTATTAATTCCACTATATATAAATTACACTTTGATCATTCTTTCACTGTTTGAAAATCACCTGTCTTCTTATAGACATAATTTATCAATTGTGGTATGTGAGTAGAAGTTGAAAAGCCAATTGTAATCTTTTTTCCCATGGAAATATGCTCAAAAAAAGAAAATGATGAATGGAATGATAAATAAAATTCCATGATAAACAGTTGCTCCAGTAATTGCAAAACTAAAATATATGAAGGGTAGACAAATTTTTTGTGTTTAGCTTTAATTGGCCCAGCCGACCCTTCTGTCCCGTGGGCTCAACTCCCTTTTGTGCTAGGAAATTAAAAGTAGGCAGTGCTGCCACAGGACAGCCACCAGTGTTTTTTTCATTTAATAAGAACTTGCCCTGCCCCAGTCAATGCTGTATCTGTGTTGTATTAGTGAAACTTGTCAAAGGTCTTCACTTCAGAAAAGTCAAAGGATGTGTGTGTTATTTGCAGTATATAGTGCTGCACTTTAAGAATAGCACAAAAGCACACTAAGATATAAATACTAATCCCACATTTTCAATTACTTACCATGGGATGGCAAAATACTATTAGATTATTGTGCCCTGTAATATCTCCCTAATGCTGTGTGATGAGAGCTTTTGTGTCTCTTTTGATCTGGTAGGAGTGTCACAGGCTTTCCTCCTTTTCACATGTGCTCATTGATAACCGCAATCCTCACTGACTTCACGCCTGTCTCCAGGCACTTCAAGCAGCCCTTGGCATTGGTGCCTTTCATGTTTATTAAACAATTAGGATGAGAAAGCAAGGCCGCTGGCCCAAATAAATCATAACGAAAAAGAACAAACAATGTTTTTCTGCTTGCAAATCGGCTTTGGGAGGGCCATGGGGCTACCTTGGGTGGGCCTGGCACACCTGGCCCTCTCGCTAGAACCGGGCCTGGGTACATTCGAGGTCAGGGGCGCGCTCAACGGTTTGAGGGTTCCTAAAGGGCTCTCTAGGGAGGGCTAACAAGGAGCACTAGAGTGCTGGCACGGCAAGCAAGTGTGTTTACGAGGTAGGGCCAGGTGCCCGGGGACTGGGCGAGGCTGATTGTAAACATTGGGGCATTGACTGTGGGCACTGGGGGCTGTTCATCTGGACAATGGCGGCTCACATGAGCGCTGGAGAGAGGCTGTGGAGAGGCCTTTAGGGGCAGAGAATCACAGGCCAAGTCTGGGTGGCATGGGGCCCCCACTCACTGATGAGTCGGGGACAGTATGGCAAAGGCCCGTGGTCCCTTTAGGGTGTTTAGACTCTAGAGAGAAGCTTAAGGAAGGGTCTGCTTACTGTGGCACCCCTTACAGCCTCGGGAGAGGAGGGTCTGTGACTGGCACCACTTTGCCTTCCAGCCACCAGTGCGGCATGCCTACTTCTGAAATCAGACCCCCAGTTGGCCCTAGTGTCCTGTCACCTCCCACTGCCTACTACGTCATGTGCATTCTAACCTTCAAATCCAGTCCACCCATTCCACTTACCCAAACATCCATCCATCCAACCAACCATCCACCCAACCAATCATCCACCATCCTCAGCCACACACCCATCATACCATCCACCCGTCCATCCATCCATCCATTCAACTATACATTCATCCATCCAGCAGCGACCGGTGCAGTTAAGCACCGAAGGGGGGAAATATAGATGATAGAATAGAGTAAATGAAATAAATCCTATTCCAACGTGAGTCAACATCACCCGCCCACCAATCTTAACTTCATCACACGCTCCTGCATCCATCCATCCATCCGTCCTTCCATCCATCCATTCAGCCATCCATTCCCAGCCATACACCCATCCTTTCATCCATCCAGTCATACCTCTGTCCATCCATCCGCCCATCCCTCCACCCCCAGCCACAAATCCATCCGTCCATCCCTAGCCACACACATCCGTTCATCCATCCATCTATCCATCTGTCTGTCTGCCCATCCCCCCCAGCCACACACCCATCCTTCCATCCATCCACCCACCCACCCACTCATCCATCCGTCCGCCCATGCAACCATCCCCAGTCACACACCTATCCTTTCATCCATACATTTTTCCATCCTTTCATCCATCCCCAGCCACACACCCATCCTTTCATCCATCCATCCATCCATCCATCCATCCATCCATCCATCCGTACTTCAGTCCACCCGTCCATCCATCCCCAGCCACATATCCATCCGTCCATCCCTAGCCACACACGCATTCGTTCATTAATCCATCTATCCGTCCGCCCAGCCACCACACACCCATCTGTCCTCCACCTATCCACCCATCCCTCCCCCTATCCACCCATCCCTCCACCTATCCATCTACATCCATCCATCAATCCGTACCTCCGTCTGCTCATCCATTCGTCCATCCATCTATCCCCACCACACATCCATCCATCCATCCACCCACATCCATCCGTACCACCGTCCACCCACCCATCAATCCATCCAAAGTGGGGCAAAGTGGTAGGTGGTGGGCCGGGCCACGGGGGGGGGCCTCCATGTATTTTGTAGGGGGGCCCCCTCAAGTTTTGTTACGCCACTGATCCGTTGTACAGAAGCAAACAGGAATGTCTTATTATTTTTTACACCCCAAAAGGGACACTAGTATTTGGAGTAATGTAGAATGATATGTAAATGTTCCTGTGCTGTCATGAACGTGAAGCTATGTTAACTGCAAGGAATGGAATGTAGCTATGCAACAGACTGCATTAGATGATTGTCATTGAGGAAAGTGTCAGCGTGCTAAGACCAACATTCATAAACTGTAAACTCTGTGTGGACCTACGAGATTTTCATGATAACAGATGGGAGGTGCAATATGCGTTGCCCGATATTGGTGAGATGTTGACTCCTATCAAGAGTGATACTGCATGCAGCATACTTGGCCTGTCATCAGTCGATCATCAGAGTGTGTTGCATGCAGCTTCCAAAGCTACTACCTTTTTAATACATCAGAGGTGGAATTTAGTTACACATGACCTTATCCTTAGCTGTTTTCCAGAGAGCCTTGCACCAATTACTGAAAGGGTGCTGGAAAAAGAGAGTATTATGAATTGCAAATCAAGCATTATCAATTTTGAATAAAAATAGATTGACATAATCCAAAGAAAAATATAATGTTGTTGAGATATCAGCCCCTTCAAACAAGTATTAATTTAAACAGTTTTGGGTTTTCCAGAAGCCTTTGCTAAATGTATCAGTAGGTTTGTAGAAAAAAACAAAATATTTACATGCACTAATGAAAAGACAGTGATTATTGAAAACGGTGAGTGTTGTGAGAAGGAGGAATTTAAAGCATAAAATAAAAAATAGCAAATGCACATGCCATTGAAAGAGTTCATAATGTTTACAGGATAATAATAGGTACATATGTAAAGTATGTGAGTAAGAATATGCATCAATGCATTTCAGGGGTGTGGAGCCAAGGTATTTTACTATTTGAAATTAGGAAATGACATCCTGGTGTGCGGAAAGTGAGCTACCATGACGTGATGGTGTTTTGTAAAGGTGTAATTTATTAGTTGTTTCTGAAGGTGTTGCATGAGACAACACTAATTTTATCACATGAGAGGTGCCCAGGAATAAGTAGGTAGCACCAATTGATGTTTAAGGGAGGATTTTTTGCTTAATCTTATCTAGTCCTCTACACCCTTCTCAGGTGTCTTCATTCCTCAAATACCTTAATCCTAAACATTCCTAGACTAAAAAGAAAATGGTTGGTGGTGGATCATTTTCAGTTAATGTGCAGTCAGCTTCTGCTTGACATATGACTCATTACTACTTTAGATAGATTTGTAGTGATTTCCCTTTTAGGCCCACTTTGTTTCTCCCGTAGTTTTGGGTTTTAGATGTTTTAGGCTGCCGCTGCTTGCTTTGAATAGCCACATGTTAGTTTTTGAAACATTATTTTGAGAATACTCTGTACATGATTTGCACAAGGTTGCTGGGAATACATAACAACACTGTGTACTGTTTTCTGTGCTCATCCAGCAACAGCTCCTAATCTTTAGACCTAACACAGTCGCACGGCTGCATCTACAGCATAATAGTTTTATCGTATAAACTGTGATTCTTTCCCCTAGGGGCCAGAGAGGAGAATTCGGCAGAGAGGACTGTTCTGGAAGGCAGCAGTACCTGACTTGCAGCCCTGTTTCAACTAGGTTTACACTAGTTGCGGACCACCTAACTACATACACCAGTAATAGGGTCTTAGGACAATCATAGAGATCACAAATATATCCCTGTGCTCACATAGTAAGGGTAGACCTAGACAGAGATATAGTTTGTCATGGTTGGATGTTTGTTCTCTACAGTCTGTTAATAAAGACATAGCAATAACGCATAACATGTGTATTTGTAAAGCGCACGTTCACCTAGAAGGGTATCTTTGCGCTGAATAACCGATGTTTGTTGTTACCCAACTAATGGTACTCATTTTATTGGCCTCAGAAGGATGAAAGGCTGAATGGACACACTGGGATTTGAATGTGTGACGATGAGGTCAAACACAGGCCCCTATTGTGGACACATTAGTCCAGTAAGGCACTCAGACCTGGCTAATTATTTTGTTTTTTTGCATCTGCTTAATAATCACAGCACATTTGCTTCATAATAGACTACAATAGTTTCAATAAATATATTTTTTACCTTCATTGTGTCTTTCTTATGTTTACTGTGGGCATGTGTGAGTGACTAAGAGAGTAATGAAAGGGGAGGATCTGTTTCCATGGCTCCCTTGGGGACTAGACGGTCGTGTTCTTTTTTTTTTTTTCTTTGCAGAGTTTTATATAGCGCGAACTAGACCCGAACTGAATCGGGTATCAGAGCGCTTTACATAGTTATGTTACATGAGGACACACTTTCATTTTAGGCACGGGGAGATTAAGTGATTTGCCCAGAATCACAGGAGTTTTTTTTTTTTCGGCGTCGTTACCGAGACTCGAACCCAGATCCCCAGGTCCGAGGTCGAGCGCCTTAGCCGTTAGGCCAACCCCTCTCCCCTCTCTGTTCGAGGTTGCAAAAATCACCTGTTACTCTGTGAAGGTTAGGAGTTCAGGTGAAGCCCTGTGAGCTAGCCAGGATTGCGCCGACAGGTACTGACGTTGAAGAGAGACTCAGTCTCTGACGTTCCGTCATCCTAAATCACAGTTCAGTTTTACCAGCAGAATCTGTGCAATAAGCAGTTCTGTAAGAACATTACAATGTATTGGTACCTATTGCAATTGTTCTCTTTACTCATATTCCTGATTTCTTATTTTCTTAGTCGGAGGAGAGGGTAGGGTGGGAGCACCCTTTATAAATGGATAATAACATATAACATCCAGAATGGTAGTAGACAAAATTGCCCTGGAAATTTCTGGCCCCTGTGAAGAATAATGCTGGATGCTTATCTTACTACACAAAAGGCTGATGAAAAAACACATTTGGAGTAATGTTGTGATGGGATTTAATGATGGGATGATGGGATCATGTAGAGTAAAAATAAAGTGGTGCATGTTCCCAGGCCACTTGTACATGTGAATGCAAGAGGGCTGAAGGCAATGTCATCATGAGAGACGGTTAGATGGATGTCAGTGTGGATGGATGAGTATTACAATGATTAGTTGAAGAATATTGCCCTGACTTCTGTAAGTATATATTTTTTGTTTGAAGTGGGAAAGGACAAACACCAACAATGCAAAGCAACTCATTCGAATTCCCAACCACACCTCGACCAACATGGCCACACTTTGAGCTGTAGTTTGAGGTGCAGCTTGATATGCAGTCTTCAATTGCAGGATACATCCCTGATATGACAGCTGCAGTGAGCCTAAAGATGTCTGCATACTGCAGTAGCGGGATACACCAACAGTTGCATACTGCAGTAGGGGGATACAACAACACCTTGGAAGTGACACAGCTCCCCATCGAACCACTGTTGCAGCCACGGCCGCTGCAGGTAAGAGCGGTGGGGCCAGGTGAGGGGATTTTTCGAGAGACGACCACGAGGTAAAATTAATTATTTATTTAATTTTCCCTCGTGGTCGTCCCCCTCACCAGGCCTGGAGAAGGTAAGCTTAAGGGAACTAGAAAAGTCTAAAGAAAGAGAATGTATCAGAGAGTGAGATAATAGATAATAACTGCCAGTGACAAAACAGGAGAGTGGCTATTAATCCAATTTAGCTGACTGCATATGCATAATGCACCTTTCATAGCGAGTAAAGCGCTCAAGCCAAAATCATCCTAGGGACTATTGGTAAAGCAGTAATTTGCTACTTCAGTACTCACACAGTGCATGACTTGCTAATGAAGAAAATCAAATCACACACCCCCATCCTATGGCTGGGAACCGGCCAGAGGGTAAAATAAGATCACTGAACAAATATGATCTGAGAAGCAAATAAACAAGAAATTTTTAAGAGTTAAACTATAATTCAAAATGCTTATCTGTGAGTGTTGACATATTGCATCCTTTTGTGTGCTTGATATCAACTCCCTCTGCCAGTTTCTGCTCTGAACTTGCAAAACAAACGTTGCAATGGAGGATCAGCATGGCATTTTTACTCCCAGAACTGGGACAGATTAGAAACTATGGTTTATTTGCTAAAGAATATTTTGACCGAAATCAAATCAGCAAATCCAATCCAATCTAATCAAAATGAAATGACACCAACAGGCAGTGGGTGAACCAACGCTTGGAAGTCACTGTAGCTTGGAATCCAAATTCAAGACCTCAAACATATCTCTGAATTGGAGGCTCAAGATGCAGGGACTCAGAACTATAATTCAATGCTGACATAAAATATAGAGGGGCATATTTACTAAAAAAAACTGGAGTGTGGAGCTAAGTCAAATTTGGAAACGTCAAACTCAGAGATTTTTAAAACAGAGGGATGCACTGTATTCACAAGGATAGAGTGCACCCCTGAGTATCCCCTAGCGCTGGCACTAAAAAAGCTGTTTACCGCCAGTGCTGTCACCCTGCCACCATTTTGCAAAGGGTGCCTGCACTACAGGGACAAGTGTTTGTGTGCAGGAAGGAAACCTTCCTGTACATAAACAATCAATAATGGTGGTTAGCTCCTTCCATATGTGCTGTAGAATGCAACACACATAGAAAAAGCAAATTCATCATTCTAAGACCTGGTATTCCCTGGCATTAGTTTTTGGCGCTGCACAGCTTTGTAAATTTGGGGCAGCGTCAAAAAGTAATGGGTGTTGCAGTGGAATGCCCACTGCAACACCCATTGCATGCCCCATTGCTGCAGAGGACTGCAGCGGAAAGGGGCATATTTACAAGGTGGCAATAAACCACATTAAGTAGCTTAGACGCCACATTGTCAATATGGGAAATGGCGTTAAGCCACCGGATCGTCATAAAAAGTGATGCTCCCGTGGCGAATGGGACCTGTACAATGCCCCAGAGTCACTTTAATGAAAACAGGGTTAATACTAGGCAGGCCCATTTACCAAACTTTAACGAATGTGCTGTATTGTGTGAAAGGCAGAGAGCAGAAATGTGCCATATTTACTAGGGGTGGGTGGACATCTCTGTTCCGCCCACAGAATGTGCGGAGATTTGCCCCTTCCGCTTTTCACAATGAAGGCGGAGAAACGGGGCAAATCTCCGCACACTCGGGGGCGTGACGGAAGTTGGCCGCCCGCCTCCTGCCCGCCTCCCACCCGCAGTATTAAATGACATTAAAAAGCCTAAAATAAGATTTAAATAAAACTTACCTTATCGCGGGTGCATCCTTGTCCATTGCACCTTCTTGGAACTGCGAATGCGCTGGAGCCTGCATCTGCGCATTCCTAGCGAGGAATGCGCTTGCGCAGGCTCCCGCGCAACCTGTTAACACAGTTTGGGCCTACTTATGGGGGGCCTAGGACCACCAGACCTGTGGGGGCACAGTGGTGGCAGTACACCCACTGCTGAACTGGTGGTCCGACCGCCCCATTATGAGTACGGTGGTCGGACAGCCATTGCAGCACCGCAGCCGCCAGGGAACCGCCGTTCCCGGGTGGTGGCACAGCAGTCTGAGTGCTGAAATATGCTTGGTTGTTGCCTGAGCTACAACCATGCATATTACGACTTTCCTCACAGCCAGACGTGCCATGGAGGTTCATCCTCCATAAAACAGCAGGCAATGACGAAAGAAAGGGGGCCCCCTCTTGCCCCTGTGCCCGGAGGTGCATGCAGGGGGCAAATGTGTGCTCCCCTTTATTTCTGCACCCCCCAGTTCCTGCACAGGAAGAAATGCACGACATGGTGCATTTCTTCCTGTGCAGGAACATTGCACTGGCGGTAACTCTGGGGTGCTGTTTCAGGCTCACAGTGAGCCTTTTAAACAGCACCCCCACAGGACCGCCATGCCGCCCACCCGTTAGACACATAACAAACTTGTAATATGGCGGGCAGATGGCAGCAAGTCTTGGCAGTGCAGGAGCGTGACGCCCACTCCCCCATTGCCAAAACTTGTAATCAGGCTCTTAGAGGAGTAGAAAGTGTAGAAGTGTGAAAGGAGGTTGGGGAAAGGATGCAAATAAATAGGGCAGTAAAACTTAGGATTTAAGAGAGGGTGCTGAGCTAGTGTAAAAAATTCTAAAAACACCAGTTTTCTTAGACTCAGCAAAGTGAAGCAGATACAGTTGTAGAGCGATTACATGTTTTATTCTTCAAATTAATGGATGATCTAAAACGTATCTCCATTAATGTGAGGTGCCCAGAAATACAAACACGAAACAAAGCTATCGTCTCCTGGTTGGCTAAGTTTAAACCTTTTATTTTATTGATCCAGGACTTCCATATTTCAAAAAATTTGAACATGTGTATAAATGGCCTGGGTTTGGGCAGGTTTTTTATTTTTCAACCTCAACCACACACTGAGAGGCTGTTATATTGTTTGCCAGAAACTTTATTTGGACTGGACTGTTCCCATGAGGCACAGGGTCAGAGCTGATTTGCATATAGCCAGTGTCTAACCCAGGGTGGTGTGGAGTGCAAAAAAAACGATGGATTTAGGCCCAGATCATTGTACTGGGGTGAATGTATGACATTGTTCTACATTCTGTCCATCAACTGTGTTTTTTGCCATTTTCACCCCGAGTGGGCTGGGTATGCTCAGACGTGAGTCCCAGGCTCTCCACACCACTGGAGTCAAGCTATACAGGCTGAATGAAGGCTGATAGCCAGAAACCGGTCCTTGGATGCTTGATTCCGGTCTGGGAAAGACATGGCTTGGTAGTTCGGACTGGACTGTTCCCATGAGGCACAGGGTCAGAGCTGATTTGCATATAGCCAGTGTCTAACCCAGGGTGGTGTGGAGTGCAAAAATACGATGGATTTAGGCCCAGATCATTGTACTGGGGTGAATGTATGACATTGTTCTACATTCTGTCCATCAACTGTGTTTTTTGCAGAAACCTTATAAGAACATAGACAAAAGTAACTCAAGAGGTGGTTGGGTGTTGGGTCATATCTGCAATCAAATATTTAAATATGTTCCTGCTGTTAGTCTCATAATATGGGTTGTTAGAAAACAATCCCTCTTTTTTACACTCATTAATGCATACACTAGCTTACTTTCCAAACAAGATATTTACATGAGTAATACGATCTATCACACATGATACTTCTAAATCAACCCAAAGAAAACCCAGAATTGCTAAAGCAATGAAAGCTTTAAAAGATGGGCTATGACTTCAGAATCCTTGACAAACTCAAAGCTATTTAGATAAGAGTTTTCAACTCAGTGCCAAACAGCTTCAAGGCTTGAATATCTCTTGACATCCAAACTTGTAACAAAATCTAAGACCAACTTTAAACCTACCTGCTTTTCTGACCACACAATGTTGAGTTTTATTATAAAACGTTCAACCATACAATGGACACAATTTAGATGGACCTTTGATAGTCCTATTCACTGATCCACAAATAGTGGTAGAGTTTAAAAATATAGTATTATTTTCTTTAGAGAGAACTGGGGATCTGTCTCCACAGATTTGGTACAAGATGTATTTAAGGCAGCTTTTAGAGGAGTAGTGATATCATAGCAGGATCAACTATTTAAATTACAAACCAGCAGCTAAGATCCATACAGATTAATTTACATAAAGCAGAAACTTTCTCTTTGGCAAAAAGTTAAGGATGATGTGAGTATATTTTTTATACAAAAAGAGCTACTAATAGACACACTATAGATCAAATAATTTTGAGATGGGAAAATTGCCAGAACAACTTTAGCATAGAGAACCAGAATGGTGCATACCAAAAACACATTTTTATCAAGTAAAGCTCATTCCAAACACTAACTTACTTACTTGGAATGCCCAGGAGATAGGGCAAGTTTTTGTTGAACATTCCCAAACGATATACAGAGCCCAAAAAGTAGTATCCTGATAAATGATTACGGACTACTTATCAAAATTAGGAATTCTCACTTTATCAAAAGATTACACTTTAAGACAATTTTTCAGGGAAGAACAAATAGCTGCTAAACTGTCCAATGGCAAAGCTGCGGGGAAGAATGGCTCTCCAGTTGAATGACATTCAATTTTTTTATCAAAATTAAAAGGCCCACCCACCACATTGTTCAGTTGCACACAATAAGGTGATAACATTCTGCCTTCATTTCAAACATGTATTTTGACATAATTTGTAAAGAAGGATAAAGAGCCAACAGATCCTATGGGTCATTATGAAGGCTGAAGGACCGCAACCGCTTGCCCTGCGGATGGCGATTCAGCCACCGCCTCAATGTCAATGGTGCGGGAAAAGACCGCCGCAGTGGGGGTCCCATCATAATTGGCTATGCGGGACCGGTGCATGCATGGCGGACGGTCCGGGTTCACGCTACCGTGGCTGACGGAGCAAGTCCGTCCGCCATCGTAATGAGCCCCCTAGTTCCTTTAATCCACTCATGTTGACCGTAATACCTGTGGGTCAAATAATTTACTGGGCTTCTACTCTGATCTACTATGGGTTCATATATATATATATCTATATATATATATCTATATATATATCTATATATATATCTATATATCTATCTATATATATATATATATATATATATATATATATATATATATATATATATAGATATATAGATATATATATATGTATACTGCCCAATTCCGGCTCACAATTGAAAACAGGTGCCAACACTGCTGAGCTTCAACTTGAAACACTTTATTCAATGAATCTTATGACATAACTTGTTTTGGAAGTTACAATTGCCTTGTTCACATACTTGAGTCATGCTACATTTAACATTAAATACACATCACCAAGCTGCTGCTGCAGCTGGCATAGACATTGTAGACACACTCTTGCACTTTTTGTTAGACATAGCTCTATCCCTTGTTTGTCTTAATAGCATATTTGTTCACTAGATTTATGTTCTTAAATCTTTTTTACTTGTTGACTATTTTTATTCTTTTTTTCTGTCTATAAAGTGCTAGTGCTGTAAACAATTAAGCAAGTGCAAAACATTTAGATTTGTTTTAAAGTGCAAGTGCTGTAGCCAATCATCATTCATTTCTCCTTATATCAAAAGTGCAAAATTAAGCAAATAGAATCATATCACATCAACTAATCCATAAATGTCTAAATAAAAACAAAGAATCATATTGGATGTTATAATTATTAACTTTAAATCATTTCTGACACTCTACACCTCTTTCAGAGTGAAACAGTCAGAAGTTAAAAAGAGAGAAAGACGTGAAGTAAAACCAGGTCCTACAGTAAAAACAGCAAATTAATAAACAGTCCCTAGTGGGTTACTTTTATACATTTCATGTCCCTAGTTCCAATTCCATTCAAACTTTACTCCTATTGATTGTTAGTACAGATAACACCAATTGATTAATTTAGCTCTGGTATCTCTTTCTTCTATTCACAGCCACGCTATCTGAAAAAATATCAAGAATACACCACTACGGCTTATATCATACCTAACAGCTCTCATGTAAAGTGCAAATACCCTCGCCTATTTTTACCTACAACTAATCATTAATACATTCTTACGTCTATCTAAAACCGGTGTAATTAAACACTTAGAAGGGTTTATTTTATATCAATTCATTCATATATGTACATACAACTTTTCATTCAGAATTCAGCCCAAAAGGTATTTTTGTATTGAGGCTAACTATGCACTTGGATTCGAGCTGTCTCAACTTGAGCTCTCTGTTACCTCCCCTCCTATTTTTGGGAACTGAATCAATTACAAAGTACCGAAGCTCTTCATATTTGATATGAGTACCATTGAGTTGGGTAACTATAAACATATGTTATGCAGCGCCAAAATGCCCCTTTGGGGGTGAACGTGCGCTTACAAATACTCATGTAATGTTATGTTATATTTGTCATTATGGTATTCCTGCATTTGTCGAGCAACTGGAAAGCTGTTATCATCATTATTAATCGCTCTTAGATGTTGCAAGATTCTCAAATGTAGCATGTGTATGGTAATCCCTACAACCATCTTAGGGCAAGGACATTGTGAGACGTGCACCACATGATCACGTCTGCAGTTGCATGCTTTTGAGATTTTGAGCAGAATTTTCAGTATCTTTTGTATTGGAACCTTGCTTACATCCCTTGCATTAGTTGCACTTTTGGTCCCGGAGTTACCCATGAGCCAGGTGTCTGAATCCTGCATCTCTGACCTGTTCACTACCAATTCCTGGTGCATAGATTTTGCTTGCCTGAATGTTAGTTGGGGCTTTCTAGAAACCATCTGACTTATCAGAGGGTCACTCTTGATGAGGTGCCAGTGCTTACTTAATATATATATATCTTACATCCTGATGGTAAATGTTATACCCTGTGATCATCTTGAGCTCATTCTTATCACCTATTGTTTTTTTTTCTTCTTTTCACCCAGTGCAAACAATAGGGACTCTCTAGGTACATTCTCTGCGTTACTCTTAGCTTGACTCAAAACCTGTGGGCTGAAACCTCTTTTGATTAATCTATTTTTGAGTTTCACCTGCACCTGCCTCAAATTGACATCTTCACTGCAGTTTTTCTTCATCTGAAAATGCTCTGTATAACGGATGCTTTGTTACAATTTTGTTGGGTGGAAACCTTTAGAGTGCGATATTGAGTTTCCATCCGTGGGCTCTCTGTTTGGTATATAATGCTTGTCCTTTACAAACACTACAAGATCCAAAAAACAAACCTCAGAGTTTAACTGTAGATTTAAACTATTGTCTTTTAGCTTCACTACAAATGCCTGAGCTCATTCTGGGGTACCACTCCACAAGACAAATAAGTCATCTATAACTACTTCCATGTGTGCGTTGGCCAACGGCCGTCGCAAGCCCTACCTTCGTAGTGCTGCGCACGTCCGTTGGCTGACGTGGCCGTGCCCACTCCTTTAAACCGCTGCACTGCGGCGGAATTGCCGCCGTGGTTAAGCAGTCAAACCATGTCCAAAGAATAACATTCTCACCCCATTCAGTGGCCCATTGTGCCATGAGCACCTTCTCATCCTACCATGCCATATGTAAAGTGTCATAACTCTTGGCAAAGCAGGTGCCCATGGCTGTGCCCCTAATTAGTTTGCATGTATCTTTTCCTTTTTTTTATTCTATTTTTTGTCCTCATACCTTCTCCAATCTCAAAATTAGCATCTTGCGCGTTGTGATGACCCTGGTGCTTAGTGGATTGGACTGACTTCTTCAAGCAACAAAATAAAACATTGTTCAATTGGGCCCCCTCTTGTGCGGCTTGCTTCCTAAGACCAATGCTATGAGAAGATGTACTCTTCGGACCAGTGATTTTACCCAGTACTCAATAGGTCCCGTACCATGCCCCCAGCGGCTCTCCTAGATTCTCTCCTATCCACCTTCAAAAAAAGGCCACTGAGCTTCTCCACTTCTGCCAAGAGGGGATGGAGCTTTCAGTCCATAATTTACAAATGTCCCTTCTTGCTCTGAGGATTAGGTGGATAAAGATACTTGCCATAATTCTTCCAGCTCAGCATCTGGCAAGTATCCTTTCCATGACAAAAAGGGAGCTCTCATCCTTTCGTTGGCCGCAGTAAGTAGATTTGAGTACCATAATGCCACTTCCTTCTTCCTAGCCTATGGGTTTTGAAGGACCGTTTCTATTTGGTTGAGGCTTTCACTTATCTAGTCATTATTTTCCATTCATGATTTTATTTGGAATATTTTAAATTTAGAGACTCTTCCTTCGGTCCTGTGATTGCAATACTCCCAACTCAAATTGTGATCTGCGTCTAATAGGTACCACCATTTACTTATATCACTCTGTCTCAATGGGGCTGTGAGAGAATCTAGCATAAATTCTGGAGCGCCCGGGGAGTCCCATATATATGACCACATGCTGTAATATGAGATACTCACAAAAGATCTAACTGCGTACCAAATCTTAGCCGCTGTTTTACGGCATTTTAGTCTGACCTTCTTAAAGTACTTTGGGGCTCCAAATTTGTACAGGAAGCCTTCCGCAAATAGCTCGTAAAGCATTGCTCTATACATTCCACTAACTAAAGTCTCATCTGGGCAGGATAATAACATTCTATTCTTTTTTTTGTTGAATGGCCAAACTGTAAGTTGGGAAGCCCTAGCCCCCCCTATGCCTGCCTTCCTCCTCAACTTCTTCCGAGAAAGATGCACACCCTTATGACCCAAATAAAAGAAGTAATTTCCCTTGTAAAGCCAATATGCCTTTTTTCTCAAATCTTAAGGGGATGTTATCAAATAGGAATGTGATTTTAGGCGGGAGTGACATTTTAACCAAGCTTATTTGCCCATAAATAGACAGTGAGAGATTCTGCCACCTTTTTAACAGTTTCCCTGCTTCCTTGCTTATCTTCTCAAAGTTTACAGTAGTCAGTTTCCCTAGGTCCCTAGTTATATAAATTCCCAAGTACCTCATGTCCGTAGCACTTTTTATTTCCCCTTAATTTTGGTTCCACTCCATTACTTCTGTCTTTTCCTTGTTAACTTTATAGCCTGAAAGAGCACCAAATTCTCTTGCCTCAGCCATTAGTTGAGGTAATGCTGAGTGCACATCTGTGGTAAAGAGCCTTAAATCATTTGCGTATAACACAATTTTCCTTGAGAAGGTTTCAAACATAAATGGTTGTATGCCCTCATTCAGCCTAAGAATTTCAGCAAACGGCTCAACATTAAGATCAAAAAGGTATTGACGAAAGAAGGAAACCATGCCTTGTCCCTCTTTCTATCTTCACAGAGGGTGATAGGCTGTCATTCACTAACATACGAGCAGTTGGGCTGTTTTAAATCTTCTCTAACATGCCTATCATTACTTTAACCATACCAAAATGATCCATTGCTGCCATGAGATAGCTAGGTCTATGGTACCAATCAAGGCATGATTCAACTCCCTCAAGTTCCTCCCTGGTATAAAACCGCTTGATTTTCATGTATTAGGTGCCCAACTACCCTGTTAATACGTGCAATCCCCAAAAAAGAAATTAAACAAGCATTTTTAAACTTTAAAAAGAATGAGCGAGATAAGGTGCATGGCAAGTTAGCCACCGTGAAGTTCTACAAGGAACTGAACTTAACCCCGGGGCTTCAAACCTACCTTGCGAACGTGTCCCGTCCCTCCCATCAATTTGTGCTAACCCGAGTTAGATTGGGTATTGTACACCACCTTGTGGCATTCCCAAACCAGAAAATAAGATCCGAAACTCCCTGCCCGTGCGACAACATTTCACGACAGAGCTGCTGTCATTTTCTACTTTTTTGTAAATGTTATCACTTTTTAAGGGTAAAGTATCTAAAACCCATCTTTTTAAAATATAATATCCGATCTTCAAAGAGCGCTCTAGTACTATTATCTTCCCTAGAGAACGTGGATATTTGTTTCTTTGCTGCTACTTTTGTTTTAAAATGTACAGCTGCCAGGAAGAGCATAGTGCTGCTATAACTTTATTTATTCCTGTCTGTACATTAAAGTCCTTGTTTATGCTGTATTATGCCCACAGTATGTAAACGTATGGTCCTTTTTACACATATCAAATTATTATTCCCGTGTTTGCCCGAGCCATATTTGAATTTTTGTTTTAAAATGTACAGCTGCCAGGAAAGCACTTGGTGTGATAAATATATTTATTCCTGTCTGTACATATACGACCTCTTTTATTGCTTTTTAGCTACGTTTTACATTTTTTATTACTCCTGAGTATATTTTGAGTCATTTTTAGAATTATTATATATGCAATGAATTGTTTTTAGTTGTTTTTTGCTTGTATGATTTGTATTTCTCAAATCGAATAAAAGCTTTTGACTTTGAAATCTTCTCTAACATGCCTATCATTACTTTAACCATACCAAAATGATCCATTGCTGCCATGAGATAGCTAGGTCTATGGTACCAATCAAGGCATGATTCAACTCCCTCAAGTTCCTCCCTGGTATAAAACCATTTGATCTTCATGTATTAGGTGCCCAACTACCCTGTTAATACGTGCTGCCAGTATACTGGTAAAGATTTTATAATCGGTATTGAGTAGGGAAATGGGGCGGAATGATTGACATTGGAGGGTACTTTTACCTGGCTTCAGGATAAGCGTTATAACTGCTTCATTCCATGACTCCGGTATAGGCATGCCTTCTACCAGAATAAAGTTGAACAGTTTAATCCAAGCTGGAACAATCCCATCAATAATTACAGAAAACTTCTCCAGGGATTGTATCGGGGCCTGCCGCCTTGCCTTTCTTTATTTTTTCGTTATTGCCTGATTCAAATAACCCTGCTGTTCTAAAGTTTATTTAGGGAGCTGCTTCTTCTGGATCCAGGCATCTATTTCTGCTCTATTTGTTGTGAGATCTTCTGTATATAGATCCTGAAAAAGCTCCCTGAAGACCTCCCTTATTCTGCTGCAATCTTTGGTAGTATGCCTGAAATCGTCCACTTCAATCCTTCTGACGTTGTTTAGATTCATCTCTAACCTTGCCTTCCATTCCAACAATTTCCTACAGCACTATATCCTTAGCTCTACTTATTTCCCACTGTTGTCGTACCTTATCTTCTATCCTAACCCTACATTTCACCTGTAGTACCTCCACTGCTGCGACTGTCACCTTCCTATCTTCGTCACTTAAGCCGTCCCTCTTCAGTATAACTCTCTTATTCTTTCCTCCAGACTGGAAAATTCCTTTCTATCCTCCCTTGCCCACTTCACTGATACACTTTTAAGCTCCCCACTTAACCAAGCTTTATATGCGTCCCACCTCACATTCAGGGGCGCCGATGACAAGTTAATAGAAAAAAATCCTCTGAACCTTTTGAATTTTGAGACCACCCCTTCCTGTAACAGAATCCTTCTATTTATTGTCTATCTCCTTGGCCCCCGTGAATCTTGCAATTCCAATTTAAGAAGAATTGCCGCATGGTCTGAAAGATGGATAGGGAGGTGCTCTATTTCTACCACTTTCTCTACTTCGCTCCTGTCCCTAAACTAATAATCCAGCCTTGAATAATGGCTGGGTTTTTTTTACTATGCAAAGTGTAATCCTTACTATTCCCTTTAATTCTGTGGAAAACATCACACAAATGATAGTTTTCCAGCATGTGCACCAGATATACCCTCATGTTCGGGGAGTTGATTTGTAGTCGTGTGGAGGCTCTATCCAGACTGTTGTCCAGAAGAATGTTAAAATCCCACCTAAAATTAAAGGTGCCTTAAAATCAACCAGAGTTGAAAACATGTTTACCAGGTGGGAATTATCATCAATGTTTGGACCGTAGTAGCTCGCCATTGTGAATAACTTCCGGCTTATTTTAACAATTTTAACCCCCCCTCATCTGCCTTGTGTTGGAGCAACTCAACTCCTGATTTCGTTCTGACTAATTACGCCACCCCCTTAGTGAAATGTGACTGATCTGTGAATACAATACTTTCCACACAATTTTGTTTAAAAAGGAGATCTTCACACTCCTGCCTCCTAAGATGTGTCTCTTGCATTAGTATTAACTAAGTGTTTTGTTGCTTTAGGTAGTGCAAAATAGTCTGTAGCCTCTTCCTAACCCTCATTCCATTCACATTCCAACACATAATTTCAAAAGCCGCTAACCCTTCACCCTTCGTGCTCATTCTTTATTCTTTAAAAAAAGGTACTTTTAAATCTTTGCTGCATTTTATTGTATTTTCTTTCTTTTTCATTTCCGCTTAAAAGGCAATTACGTCTGAGTGGTGCTATTCTGCTGTATGAACTTGAGGACCAAAAACATATTTTTTTTACTTTTTTCCCCTCTGCTCCCCACCCTCGGTGCTCCCTCCCCTCCGGGAACTCTCTCCCTCCTGCAACTAGGCCTACCCATGGCCCATATGAGCTAACCCCTGAGGTAATAACCCAAAAATATTTTTCCTGGGTCTCCCCCTTTTTCATCTGAATCAAGAAATTGTCCATGTCCACCAGGTCTGAAAAGTTATGCATTTTATTCTGCCACATCACTCTCAGTGTTGTGAGGAATTTTAACTGGGCATTCGCACCAAGCGCTTTCAGTTCCCCCATTCTGTTTCCCAACTCCCATTACCTGTCTGCCATCTCTTTCAAGATATCTTATCGGATCTTAAAAGTAACCCCCATTGCTTGTAATGTTTTCTCCCTCAGTGCCAGAATTAGAAGGCTCTCTTTTACAGTGTACAATAGAAAGTTCACCAGAATTTTCAGAGGGCTCTTCCGTTCTGGGCACAGGTTAAAGGGGTCCCTGTGTATACGCTGTATATCAACCTGTAGGTTACCAAGCTGCTCCTCTTGGGGGAACATTCTTCTCAACAGATTTATCACAAAATGGTTAATATCTGTACCTTCTGCGCCCTCCTCAACCCCCAAAATTCTGATATTAATTCTCCTTGCGTTAATCTCTAACCTTTCCATCCTATCGGCAAACATCTTCTCTCTCAGTTTCAGGTGTGCTACTTCTCGAGTGTTTTCTTGCATTGATTTCTCAAGACTTAAAACATTGCTTTCTAGCTCTTGCGTGCGCTGCGCTAAACTTTTGAGTTTTACTTCCAGATTTAAACAGCTTGCCTGGATCTCCTTTTGATTTGATTTAGAAATCGAGAAGCACGCTTTAATCTCTCATGCTAACTGGCCTAGCATGCACTGCAGGGTGTCTGTCTCCTGCGGCCCCATCTCAGCTGAAACCTCCACTGAAGTCTCAGTGGATGCAACGCTTCCTTCTTTGGTCCTCACATCTCCCGTGTCCTGCTCCAGATCTGCCACCTCTAGGGCCGAAAACATATTTTTTGTGGGAACTGCAAAGTACTCTGATGTCTTGCCTTTTCCAGCCTCCCCTGCTTCCATTTTGGCTAGCTCCGCCCCACTAAGCAAGCTCAGTTGGTTCCTAGTAATGGGGTTACTGTTACACTTTGCACAACTCCTTACCTCCCCTTCCCCCTCTTTTCTCAACTCCGGTCTGGCCTTAAAGTTAGCTTTTAATGAGGGGTTAATTTTTTTCGACTTGCATTTCATCTGATTCTGCTTCTCCTTCAGTCTAGCTGAGATCCCAGAAGTGATATTAGCTGGAGTGGGCCTGTCTGCCACCGTACTATTTAGATTTTCACTACAGTTATGGGGACGATCTGGAGCAAAGAACCTACCATTTTCAGAGGAAAAGTAACAAGACTCAAGCAACTAAAGGAAAAGAAATCTTTCAAGCTAAGTAATCAGCCCAACATGCCTGTCTGCCCCACCAGTGTCCAACACACCGGACAGCCCAAGCCATGGCGTGTTGTGCTCGTGTACTTTCATCAACGTCATCAAGATGCCTATGTCTTCGCCTCTTCAAAAGTCTGCAAGCCACAAGAAAGCCTGTGCAACTTAAAGAAACGTATACAGTCCATAAAAAGGAAGGTATCTGTGGCTGTTTGTGTTTTTGCCCAGCAGTGCAAGGTTAAAAAGTACTTTTTGGCGAATGGCATCCTAGTACAGCTATGTGTTTAAGGATTTGCAGTTTAAATCATTGTTTGCCTTTGCGTGACAAATGCTGATGTCAACACAGTAACTTGCCTTGTCCAATGTCCTTTTTAATACATGCGGTGAAATTTTAAGTGGCAAGTATAAGAAGCGAGCGAAGTTTCTATCTGTTGTTTGGCAGTGAGGATACCTGGGTAACTGTGGCGAGTTAAAGGAAAATTTCTGCCAAATCACACGTGATGTGACATTTTGCTTTCTTTTTAAGGAGCCGAATTTATTAACAGCTCATGTATTTTCAAGAATGGAGATGTGTGTCATTTGGTGACTTGGGAGCACTTTATTTCCATATGTTGAAGTATTTTCCAGCGACGCCATCACATCGTTTTAATTTAAAAAAGAACATGCACGCGCTACTCACCGTTTTTTTTTTTGTGAAGTGTCGCGCGGAGGCAAGGTTTGCCCTTTGTGACGCCTTCTCCGTCTTGCTGGATGATTCAGCTGCTTAGTGACGCCCGCAAGCAGCAACGCGCCAAGAGCCATCCGGCTCGGCATAAAAAAACGTGCCGCCATTTTCTTTTCCGAAGCCGATGCCACTTTGTTTTGCGTTTTAAGTGACTGTTCAAAAAAGGTTTTCTTCGGCTTTTCGAGATATTAAAAGGTTGATTGTTGGTACCACCACCTGCAATATTTTTATTCTTCGTGTGAGTACAGTGTTCTTTTCTTCATGGAGTTGTTCTCACATTTAGTAATGTTTGCCACATTTGCAGAGCCAACTCATTCAGTTTCCGACTGCGTTTATGCACCACTCCTGGTGAATTTCAACCGGTTGGTTTACAGTTTAAGTAAAACTATTGAAGGACTGACATGTTCCTTCATACACATTTGCAAAGTACTTTCTCCATTCGGTCTCCAGTGGTCAGTGCCTGTGCTGTACTTTCTGCGAAGTACTTTTTGATGGCAAGTTCCTTTGGATTGTGGAATACCTGTTCCTCAACACGGTGGCAGGCACACCAATGACATTTGTGAAATTTAAGGTGTTCTATCGTTATTAAAAGTTATTTGGCGCTTGTCTACCTCATCCCGGTGACAGGCACACCATTGTCAATTGTTATTACAAGTATCAAAAAAAAATTTTCTTCACAGACATGAAATTTATATGCTTTTAGTATATTTTTACAGCATGTTAATTTCGCTGAATTCGTACTTTAAAGGTGTGTTTTTAGCATTGGTGTGGGTTTAAGTGCCTTTATAATATTGGAGTGGGTTTTAGGGCCATATGTATCAAGCTAATTAGCATTCGCAAAGGCCGAAATTCTGCGAATTTCGGCCTTTGCGAATGCTAATTTGACAAATGGTATGTATCAAACATGTTTGATGCAAAATAAGGAATAGCAAAATTTGCAATTCCTTATTTTGCGATTGCACTTAAGGAATCGCAAATTTTGCGATTCCTTAAATGCAATGTGTCAAACAAAAAATATTCAAAAAATGTCATTAAGGATTTGCAAATTACCACCAACTTCTAGTTGGTGGTAATTTGCAAATTCTTTTCAAAAAGCTTTTTTCCAAAAAACAAAAGGTGCCATATGACGCCCATACATGCCCTTAGGGCATGTATGTGCGCCATATGCCCCCAAATGTTTTTTTCAGGGGTGCAGCAGGGTGTTCTTGAGACACCCCTGCACCCTTGAAAAAATTCCTAATTTGCGATTAGCAAATTGCTAATCGCAAATTGCCCCTTCATTCCTATGGGCCTCCTGGCCCATAGAAATGAATGGGTAATTTGCGATTAGCAATTTGCTAATCGCAAATTAGGAATGGTAAGGAATCGCTATTAAATTGCGAATATGTACATACATACTGTTTTGCGAATTCCAAATAGCGATTCCTTAAAATTCGCTATTTGGAATTCGCAAAACGGAAGTATGATACATATGGCCCTTAGTCCCATTACCCGATCTTACAGTTAGTGTATCCCTTACTAGAGATTGGTGTGGGTTATTAAGTCCTATTACCTCGTTCATGGGAGTGTGTTTGAAGTCCCATGACCCCACGTTACAGGTATTTTATCCCTATCTAGGGATAGGAGTGGGTTTTTAGTCCCATGACCCCGTTTTACAGATAGTTATCCCTGCCTTGGGATGGGAGTGGGTTTTTAGTCCCATGACCCCGTTTTACAGATGGTTCATCCCTGCTTTGGGATGGGAGTGGGTTATATGTCCCATGACCTCAGTTTACAGATATTTTATCCCTTACTAGGGATGGGAGTGGGTTTTTAGTC
The DNA here is from genome assembly GCF_964261635.1 of Lissotriton helveticus. Taxonomy (NCBI): domain Eukaryota; kingdom Metazoa; phylum Chordata; class Amphibia; order Caudata; family Salamandridae; genus Lissotriton; species Lissotriton helveticus. The sequence goes on from NC_136067.1 coordinate 1,885,774,802, forward strand.
CCATGACCCCGTTTTACAGATGGTTTATCCCTGCTTTGGGATGGGAGTGGGTTATATGTCCCATGACCCCAGTTTACAGATATTTTATCCCTTACTAGGGATGGGAGTGGGTTTTTAAGTCACATGACCCTTTGATCACACTCTATATTTGGGATGGGTTTCAGCCCCATTTCCTTGTTTTTAGTAGTAAAGGGGGTTTTAGTCCCACCTTTGTTGTGTTGGTGTTGGGTGCTAGTCCCTACACTTTATTCATGTTGTCATTATGTGGCATTTTTCTTTTGATGCTGTACTGTGTTGCATTCGTTTGTTGTTGCACAAGTCCTTGGGTTTTAGTCCCATGTGACAAAATATTTACAATTGAGTTTTAGTCCCAAAGTATTTTTCACTTGGGTGTTAGTCCCATCGTGTCCCTCACATGAGGGGTGGCATTTTGGGTTTTCGCCACAATCTTCTCACGTGAGAAGTACTTCCTTGGGTTTTGTTTCTCCCATTGTAGTCTTGTCTGGGGTTTTGGTTTTCCCTCACTTCGGTCATGTTTGTCTAGCTTACTTGTATATGTGAGCTCTACATATACTACTTACTAATTTTATTTTTTCATTATTAAAGGAGGAGGATAGTGTTAGTGTATTTCTATCTATTCGCTTTCTTCCTTCTTTCTTTAATTGGATGTCTGTTTTCCCTCTTGCGATGTTATTTCACTTTCATCCCTGGGTTTATAGATTTCTGGCAACGTTTGTATATTTTTACTGTGCATAGTTTTTCTCTTCTTAGTCATTTGCTCGTTTTGTTTTTCATTTTGAGAGGAAGAGGATAATGTAGTATCCTCAGGTTGTATGTATGTTCCTGTTCTCCTCTTCACCTAGCTGCTCAGCCAGTGTGAGTGTTCTGGTTAGAATCTTAGTGTGAGTGGAATGTTTGGATGCATGAGAGTTGTCAGTTGAGGATGGGCTGAGCAGCTAGGAGGCTGCTCCTGGTGGGGCTAATTATATATACATCTAAGAACTTAATAAATGTAATCTACTGTTAACTGGCCTGGTCTACAGCGTCTACTTGTGACACCTGAACATGTGGGACCAGCCCACTACATTTATATCATCCTCCTTTCCTCAAAACAAAAACAAAAAAAATAAAGAAATAAATAAATAAAGAAAAACAAAAACAACAGCAATAATAAACAATGTGAGGAACAAACTCTAACTGCGAAACCTGACTGGAATGGAACGTTGACGGGAACTTCTCCGTACAACTTCTGCATCAGGCTGAACCAGACTCGACTCATTGTGAGAATCATCCGAACCAGATGAAAAGCTCTGTTTGAAATCTTTAGTTACTTTTACAACTCTGGACTTATTCCACCAATTTTTTGAGTTAACTCTTACAGCATTACCACAAACCCTATCAACAGAAAAAGTTTCGGAAATTTTAGAACACCCTTTCTTCGCATGAGTTGGTAACTTAACACGTACAATATCACCAACTTTAATATCTTGGAAAACATATTTTTTCCTTGTATCAAAATACTCCTTTTGTTGACCCTGAACTTGAAGGACATTGGATCTAACAATAACATCCACATCATTCACAGTATTCATTTTAACCCACTTAGCCATCCAGCCAGGACATATCTTGGAACTTGGCTTTCTTCCACGAAGAAGTTCAAACGGTGAAAATGTTGTTGTTGGATGAGGTGTGGTACGGTACAACCATAGCATGGACCTTACCGCATTTTGTACATTGCACTTGCTAGCTAAGGCCCACTGCACACAATTATTCAGAACCCTATTCATACGCTCGACCAAACCATTGGTTTGTGGGTGATAGAGCGCACTCTTTAAATGACAAATACCACTTTAAAGCATAACATTTTCAAAATCCTGACTTACAAATTGGACACCATTGTCACCAACAATGGTGACTGGGAAACCTTCACGAAGAAAGATGTATTTAGAAAATCAATGACATTATTAGAGTTAGGATCATTAATAAAGCGAACCTCTGGCCACTTAGAATAGTAGTCAATCGCTACAATAGCAAATCTTGAATTATTGGGGAGGGTATTAAAAGGTCCCACTAGATCAATACCGATTTTCTCCCATGGCTTACTTGGAAACTCTATGGGCTGTAAAGGTGGCGTACGTACTTTCACATTTTTTTCTGAACTGGAACAAACCACATACTCTCCCACAAAAGTATCAACATCCTTGTCCATCTGAGGCCACCATAGGTGTTCACGAAGTCTCCTCTTGGTAAAAGTCTTTCCAAGATGACCTTCATGAGCACCTTGGATAAGTCTGATCCTAAGAGACTCCGGGGAAACCCATTTTCAATCGAAAGTTCATTTGCAACCTTTACAAAGGTCTGCAAGGAAACATGTGCATTTTTCTCCTTGGGCCAGCCTTTCTTCACGCATTTAATAACTTCAGAAAGAAGCACGTCTTCATCCAACTTCTCTCTCCATTCTTTTTCACTAATAGCACACATTTCATCCAACAAAACAGGGGCAACAAAACAGTTGTCTGCATCATACCTTTCAGATGTATCGCCACAATCAACAGGATTTCTAGAAAAGTAATCTGCCCTACTGTTTTTGGAACCTGGAATGTAAGAAATTTCAAAATCAAATTGTAAAAGCTTTGTTGTTAGACCTGCAATCCTGGGGGTAAGATCTCTAACTTTGTCACCAGAAAGAATAGAAACCAGTTGTGATCAGTGCATAATTTAAAATGTTTACCCCACACATATGGAGTAAACTTTCTAATAGCCCACCAAAATGCCAACAGTTCTCTTTCTATAACAGAAAAATTCAACTCGGAACCTTGTAAAACTCTGAATGCATAGCCCAAAGTATATTCTTGTCTTTTTTCATTTTGAGTGAGAATAGCACCCAAACCTACCCCACTGGCATCCACTGTGATGGTACACATCAAATTGGGATTAAAAGGTTTTATAATAGTCGAACTAACTAGATTTTCTTTGATCTAACAAAAGGCATCCTCACATACTTTGTCCCACACAAACGGAACACTTTTCTTCAACATGTTGGAAAGTGGTTGAATTCTAGAGGCATAGCCAGGTAAAAACCTTGAGTAAAATTAACACAACTCTATGAATGATTTAAGACTCACTTTATCTTTAGGGGGTGAAGAATCCACAATGGCCTTTACCAAACCTGGCCTTGGTTCCACACCATGTTCAGACAGAACATGACCTAAGTATTCATTTTTTTGCACTTTAAAAACACATTTCCCTTTTTTTAAAATAACACCTGCATCACGTAAAATCTCCAAGATAGCACAAACAATATCATCATGTGTCTCCGACGTAGCACCATGCACCAAAACATCATCTTGGAAGACAATGACCCCCTTTAAATCCTTAAGTAAGTTAGACATGATTCTCTGAAAAACTGCTGCCGCAGAGGCCAACCCAAATGGCATGCGGCAGTACTGGAACGTACCAATCGGAGAAACAAAAGCAGTCAAATGCCTCGAAGATGGATCTAACACTACTTGGTGATAGGCTGAGGCAAGATCTAATTTCGTGAACCACCTAGATCCATTCACTAAAGACAGCATATCAGAAATTTTTGGTAAGGGATGCGAATCAATCCAAATATTTTTGTTTAAACTGCGCAAATCAACACAGACGTGAAGCTCTCTGTTCTTCTTTTTAACAACACCCAAGGGACTAAGCCAAAGAGAAGATTCAATTGATTCAATTATCCCTTTTTCGCAAAGATAAGTAAGTTCCTTCTCAAGTTGTTCTCTCACACTAAAAGGTACATTTCTAAGCCTACGCTTAACTGGTATGGCACCCTCTTTTACTTTAATCGTATGTGTAAACCCTTTAATCTGCCCAAGTTCATTGCTAAAAACAGAAGGGTATCTCCCAGACAAAACTTCCTCAAAGCAGTCCATATTCACAATCGATACTTGATCCTTTGTACCAGGCCTAAGTACCATCTTGAAAAGCCCTTGATGAAACCATCCAAGAATATCTAGACCCTTGATGGCTACATAAATCTTCCCAAAAAATGTTCTTCCTCTGAACTCCAAAGTATCTTCAAAATATCCTGCCAATTCAATTGTTCTGCCCTCATAAGACACAGGGGATCTATCAGGAGGAAGTAAGGGACGTGAACCCCACAATTCTTTGAATTTCTCTTCTTTAATCATGGTGATTCTTGCACCTGAATCGACCAGCAAACATAACTTCTTGTCACCAACACCAACCTCAATATACGGGTCTACACATTCAGAATTACAACCAACCACATTCACATCACAACCATGTCTCTCAAGTCATCCTGAATTTTCTCAAAACTATTATGTCCTGATTGAGATTCTGAAATGTTGGCAACTGAAGAAGAATTTTTAGTAAAATACCTATTATCTTGATGAATTTCTGCATTTTTCTTTACATTTTGACACACTTTTGAAAAATGCCCAAACCTTCCACATGCTCTGCATGTTACATTCCTAGCAGGGCATGGACGTCCTGATCTAAAATGAGGTGTGTTCCCACATTTAAAACAAATATTTGTTTGTTTAAAAAACGTATAGTCATTGCGTACCAAACTCTGTTGAAATTTTGGTTCTTTAGGTCTTACAACATTAACAGACTCTTCTTTCGAAGAAGAACCCTTCTCATCCAGTTCTTTAACTGAGACTTTTGACAATTCGATACTCCTAGCTATTTTCACAGTTTCTTCTAGAGTGGGATTCCCTAAAGCCAACAGTTTTTGTTGAATACTCTTATCTGTACACTTACAAATGTATTGATCCCTTATAAGCTGGTCTTTTAAAACCTTCAAATTCACATTCAGCACTCAATATTCTCAGAGCAGTAATAAAGTTTTCTACTTTTTCACCACTTTTTTGTTCTCTTTTAAAGAATTTGTGCCTAATGACCACTAAACTAGGTATAAAGTCAAAACGCAATTCCAACTTTTTAACAGCTTCAGTAAACTTTCTTCATCTTCAGCTGCCCGTACTAATGCTGATAGATGTTTGTAAATCTATCTCCCTTCAAACCCCAAAGCATTTAATAACAAGCATTTTTTCCTTTCCGCCCTATAATGTGATCCTCCTATAGCACCAATGTAAGTAAGAAAAGCATCAAACCATTTCTTCCATTGAATAGGTGGATCTCCTGGCGTTTCTAAGAAAAATGGAGGTTGAGAGATAGATTGCATCTTACACAAATTACAATTACACACTACAATAAAATCTAAAATGTAGACTTATTAAAGGTAGACTTCAGTTGCAGTACATTAAGTGAATTTCCTTTCCAAAGAATCCAAACGATGAAAACTAAAAGAAAAACATTGCTTTGAAAAGAGAGTGTTTCCAAATCCAGGTCAGACTGAAGTGTCTTAAAGCAATGTCATCAACATGCTTAAAAGCGATGTTCCTCATGCAGTACTATCAGTTGTCTGAAGAGAAGCAGATAAATCTTTTAATTAACATGTACAAACTCCTTTAATTAGTACGATAAGTTCAGGTAGACTCACCAAAACCATTTCATAAATTTGCGATTTCCTTGCTTTCAATATCGTTTTTTTAACAAGATAGAATATCTTCTTTTAACAAGATAGGCTTATTTCTCTCACTTGCCAAGAATTTCCTTACTTGAAAAGGCGTTTCTGCTGAGAAGAAAAACTTAATCCGAAATAAAGCCCGTTTTTTTTTGTTTGCCGATAACTTCGTGAATTTTTCCCAAACCCAGATGGCCGCTTCTATGACTTCACGACGTCAACCAATAGCGATGGACGATGTTCACTCACCGACACGCTCTGTGACGTCACACGTTTCTCATAGCAGCCAATGAGCGATGAGTAAAAATTACACCCAAAATGGCGCTCGCATAGAACTAGAACGTCAGCTCAAGTGACGTCTTTCTGCGCTCCTCACCGCTGCCGTGACGATCACCAACCAGGAAAAAAGAAAAATATCTCTGGCTTTTGCTCCGGCGAACGCGCTCATATAGCACTGCCTCTTCGCCTTCGATTGTCTCCGTGAGGTAAGCTTCGACGTAACTCTCTTCAATCTTTCCTTTTCTTTGCTTTTTGCACAGCGTGGATACAGCAAACACCTGATATCGTCGCCATAAATTATGTAGTAATCAGGATAGCAGTTGAAAGGTTTTGGTAGAAGTTTATTGTCAAATAAACAGGTGCTGCGCAGCAGCGAGGCATACAGCAGATCAGCAAACAACCAACTGTCAAAACTCCTCCACCTTAACATTCTAAGTCGAATGCAAAACAGTTCTACAGAACCTTTCTAACAAAGCGTTCTACAATCATGAGTAAAGAATACTACAAACATGAGGATAGAATACTACAGTTTTGTAAAGCTTGTAGGGTTTTATGGGCTTAATGGGCAGGCTTGCTGTGGGGTTAGAGGCTTTCTGAAAATGTGGGATTTTATGGGCTTAATGGGCAGGCTTGCTGTGGGGTTAGATGCTTTCTGAAACTCTGGGGTTATTAAATTGACTCCCCAAATATTTGCGGCTCACCTTTGCTTGCTGGTTCCTGGAGCACAGGGGGGGACTGCTGTTGCCTCCTGCGGCCGACACTGCTGCTATTCCCGCCATCACCGTGTCGGACACTGGGCGGATACTACATCACCCAGAAGCCTCCTGTGGCGCAGACAAACGTGTCACAGTATAGCGCCAGGAGGTCCTTAAAAACAGCTGAGTCCTCATGCAGCGCGGGACGCGCGCGGGCGAAGCCTGGGCCAAGGGCGGGCCCGTCCTTGCCCGTTGGCGCCCAGAGGAGGCTGGGCTGGGACTCTTTTATTTCGAGTAAGACTTTTGAAGAATGTTTATGTGGGGTAATCAGTGTTTTAAGTAAAATCAGGGAATTAGAAAATGGACAGTGATCTGCCCCTTTTTACCTTTGATCTAAGTTGGGTACATTGAGTGCGAAGAATCTTTTCGGGACCACCCGCAGTTAGTATGGGAAAAAGAAAATTCCATGTTTCAGCGCAGGGCCCGAAAACAAAAAAGGTACCTGATTCGAGTACTTCTTGAATGAAATACCTGACTAGAAAAGCAAATAAATAATGTTGAAGAGGCCCTGAATAAAGAGTTGCTGAGCTTGTCCTCAAATAAGATTACTAGGTCTCCTAGCGACGTCCAGGGATCTGGGGGGGTAACACTTAAGGGCTCTTTGGTGTCACCTATTGGCTCCAACTGCCCCAACGGATGTGTCCAACTTGGGTCGGATGAAATATTTGATATTGATCACGAGGGCGTAGTATTAACCTCATCTAAACGACCCTGTAACCAAAAGAAAAGCAGGACTCAAGTTGAATTGCCACCTTTGGTTCACGGGGTCTCAATTATAGCTGACCCAGGAAAATCGAACTTTGTCCCAAACTCGCGAAAGGATCGCTCAACTACAACTAAGATTAAGGACCAAACACTCAGTCCTACGAGAAAACCTAAGCCCAAAAATAAAGGCAAGAGCCAATTGGCATGCCAAAACTATCAGATATGGTAACCCAGTTAACTACTCTAGTTAAAGAATCCATTAATACTCTGGCAACCAGTCTAGACAAAATTGAACAAGACTTCGCAATTATTACTAAGACCATCAGAGTAGGTACAGGGGACAATCATAGACAGCCTTTACACATTGATAGTAGTATAAATGGACCTAAAAACACTACAAAGGTCCACTGTGATCCACCACAAGGTATTTCGTCCCTTACAACTCCTACAATTGCGCCTCTTAGCGGCTTGCAAAAAAGGGGGGGGATAAGGCAATTGGAATCACGACATCTATTTCTCAAACTAACAATGCACTTAAGAAGAGTAAAAACATGCTTCAGGTCCGAGAATGTTCTTCTAATTGTGTAAACCCAAATCTTCCACCTCTGCAGTCCCTTATACAATACTTCTGGCAAATGTCCCACCACTTCTTAGGAGTATAAATGAATCTTGGGTTACCTTAAAAAACAAAACAATGCACTACCTGGGTGCCAAGACAGGGTTAACAAGAGAGATGTTCCAGCTAGTTAAAATGGTTAGACGAGTATCATGGGTGGCCCCCATACTAAAAATTTTAAGGGGGATTGTGTTGTTTTATCATTAGGCTCACCTGCATTGGTCCATGAAATATTGACATGATTAAACTCTAATGAATTCATGGTTGACGGCATAAAGGTTTTTCCCCTGGGGTTCTTCTATAACCCGATAGGACAGCAAAATATTGACCAAGTGAGAACTTCCAGTTTGAACAATGACTGGAGCTATAACTTGGAAATATCAAATAGGTATCGCCCATTATATTCCTTAGAGGAGGTTGATTGACTCGAGGATAATAGGGGCAAACAATCTAGTGTAATAGAGCAGTTTTCTACATTAGGGAACCCGCTGTTTATCATAGGGGAACCTCTGGAAGGAGTACTCCAGAAGGGAGGGTAATGGAAGTGTTACCTTTTTTGCCTCGCAGCCCTGTACATTTTAATGCCTGCAAGGATATTAATACACCAGAGAGTCTACTGACTGTTAATACGGAGAATGAAGTTTGCAGTATCAAGTTAGGTGAACAAACACTCAGTGTCGATTCCACTATAACAAAGGTGATAGGTACTCCTGTTACAAATACACAAGTAGGTCAATCTTTAACCCGATAGTACAGGTATAGGTACTGGATCCCCAAAAAAGTCAACACACGATCTGGTGAGAGTAATGTTTTAGAATGTTTCAGGGCTCCGATCCAAGGTTTCCAATAGGGAATGGACTGATTTTATTAGGAATTTTTATATCCTGTGTCTCCAGGAAACCTGGTTATTGGCTGAATTGCACATAGACGGCTATAAAATATTCCACATACCAGCACAACATTCATCTCACGGCAGGAACAAGGGGGGATTTGCATATATATCTCAAACTTGTTGAAGGTTAGGAAGATCATAGTATTTAGAACTTGTACCTATTACCAAATAGTAAATATTCATTTTTCTAAAAAAGTTATTGTAGCAGTCATTAACTTCTACAACAACATAGGTAAGGGCAATGTAAATAGTGTCTTAAGGGATCTTAATGAGGACTTGTGCGAGTTATGTATGCTGGCAGGGTTGGATGTCATTATTATTTGGGGGGGATTTTAACACTGGAATTTGTGTGCAGACGCTTTGTAAGCCAGGGGAAAACAAATTAGAGGACAATACCCTCACGCACCACTTCGTTCACACTGATGGCGGGGAAATTTGCAACGAGATCCTGGTTCCTCATGATCTCGGTTTTCCAAATAAGCTGTGCTTACCTCCCGTTGAATTTGGTCCAACTTTTATTAGGAGAGGAGCTAGCTGTATTATAGATTTCATCATAGTTCCAAATCGTTATGCTTCCTACTTTAGCAAGTTTATTATTCACCCTAATGGGTTAAGGGACCATTTGCCGTTGAGTGTTGAAATTAGTCTCCCCCGTAACAGTGGCATCTCGGTGGTTGAGAGCCTGGCCTGGACACAAGACCCCGTACTGGATAGGCAAAATGGATATTCATTGAGGTGGGGCGAGAAAAACTCAGAGGCCCTGAATACAAAAATCATGTCCAGGGCTAAAGACAATATCTTAGAGTGTCTTAGTGAAGAGATCTCCCACAAGGACATCCTTATTGCGTACTCACAGATAGTGCTGGTGATTCAAGAGATACTGAGTCATCCGAGCAAAATGTATTACCTAATAAGAACGGTTGGTTTGATATAACTTGTACCAGGACTTATTCTGCTCTAAAGGCTGCTCTCCATAAGATAGTCAGAGACTATGACGAAATCAAGGGGCACAGGAAGGCGTATAATATTGCGAGGAGGAACAGAAAGAAGGAAATTAAAGAGCAGGCATGGCAGAATCTTTATGAGGCTTCCCTTATGAGGGATTGCTCACATTTCTGGCAGGCAGTGAAGGCGCCGTTCTTCGCAAATAGGGAAACTGCTCGAATGGAGATTGCTATTAGCGAGAATACATGGGTCGATTTATTTTCCAAAGTCTATGGGATAGAAGACAATGATTCAGTTACCCTGGTAGATCAGTTAACAGTGGAGTTTCTTCCTCCTCTGTTTCCAATTGATGTACACCTTACTCATAGCGAAGTACTGATGGCAATTAACGAGAGCAAGGGGAGAAAAGCTCCCGGTCCTGACGGAACTCCGATAGACCTCTACAAGTTTACAACAGACGTTTGGTCACCATTGTTAACTCGAGTGCTAAACACCTGCTGCACGGAGGGATTCATAAAAACTTGGTCAGAGTCCGTCATCATACCAATATTTAAGAAAGGGGATAGGGAAAAACCCACTTGCTATCGACCTATATCCCTCCTGGACTCATTAATTAATGTTGCAGGTAGGGTGATTCTTAACAGATTGCAACAATGGGCGGAGGATAATAATATCCTAAGGGTTAGGGGTACGCTGGAACAAGTTTTAAATTTTATTTTAATTCAGGGGAAGTATACTCATGCCAAAGAGGGGAAATTATTCGCGGTTTTCTTCGATCTAACCGCTGCCTTTGATTAAGTTGTCCACTCTAGGTTATGGCAGATTTTGGAAAGCCTCCAGGTTGACCCATCTTTGGTGCAATTCCTGAGGCAGCTTTATGCAGGAGCTTCTGCAAGGGTAAGGTATGGCCTAAAAGGGAATGCACTAAGTTGTTCCGCGTGGAGAAGGGCTTAGACAAGATGTGACCTGGCCCCATTCCTATTCTCTATTTATACCAACGCTTTAGAGGAGGAATTGGTGGCCAGTGCGGGAGACCCTCCAAAAATCAATAACAAACAGATCGTCTCCCTTCTCTATGTGGACGACGCCGTGCTGATGTCCAGAACTCAACTGGGCCTACTAAAGGCCCTTTCTACCTATATTAATTTCATGGGGAATACGGACTTGCAGCTTAATGTGAAGAAAACCTTTGTTATGTCCTGCGGTAAGGGGAGAAACAATCAATGCAACCTAATTGTGGACAAAGGGAAAATCGAACACACAAAAAGGTTTTCTTACTTGGGCATTTTGTTAGAGGATCTGGGATCTGGGAGATCTGCGATTAAAAATAGGTCCCTCCTGTTTAAAAGATCAACTGTAGCCGTGATGTTTTTTTCCTAGAAAATGGGCAAAAGTCCCCCTAGAATCCTGCTAAAAATCTATCAAGCGAAATAATTAAGCATAGCGATGTATGGGGCAGGCATCTGGGGACTTTATGATGTCTCTTCGATCCAGGTCATAGAAAATGCTTTTTTAAGATTCTTATTAGCTGTCCCACATAGTACATCGTTTTTTAAATGCCACAGTGAAATAGGGATTTCATACATTGCCGATCTGATTAAAATGCAGCCCATGCTACTTTGGCACAAAGTTTGGACATTGCCACACCTAGCACTAAACAGAGAAATCTTAACTGATTCTATGGGTCTAGAACAGTCAGGAAAAATCCCATGGCTAAGTTATATAAGAAAACTATCTAATGACCTAGGGAGAACAGACTTTTATACTGACCCTAGTGTAATGAATACTATGTCTAGAAAAGAGATGAAGAGAATCTGCTTAAGTCATTTGGAGTCTTCAAGAATTGGGCTGGAAATCAATAAGAGTACTGTCCTGCGGCATCAAATGACCTTGATCTGTGACACTATTCAACCATACTTAGTAGTGTGTCCTGGTGATTATGACAGATACGTCCTGACTAGGTTCAGGTTCGATAATTTTTATCGTCTAGTATCTTTTCCTACCACCAATGATTGGTCCAGACAGCTCTGCCTATGCCCATGTGATAATCTTTCTATACAGACTAAAATGCATGTGACTCTCTTTTGTAAATTCTACACGAAGGAACGTGCTAAATGGATTATGCCTTTTTTTTAAAAAGGCGCATAGAGGCAATGTCGCCCAGCCTTTTTATTATTACAGTTATTGGAAAATGTTTATGTAATCGGAACTATGGCTCGTTTCCTGAAAATTGCAATAAGAAAAATGAAAAGTTTAACTCTCTAAAAGAAATAATTTTAACCAAATATATGTACCTAGAGGATAGCTGATGGATGTATTTAACTTGTAAATGAAATGAATTGTATTGTCTGTGATATTTGTGGCTTTTATGGTTTTTATGATATTTAAAAAATCAAATAAAGCATTTTCAGACTTCAGACTTCAGACTTCCCATATAGTTTTTTGCGACCTCAGAGTGCACCTATTTCTCTCCCCCACTAAGGGTTGCCTGCTTGATCCTATCTCCCTTGCACTCCGAGGGGTATATTACCAACAACTAGCGATAATTTTTGTCTCTAACTTGTTTAGAGACAAAAATTATTGCCGCACATCGGCGATTTTTATCGCAGATAAACCTTGCTATTAGCAAGGTTTATCGCAAATGCGATAAAAAACGGCCGCAATGCATGAATATCGCTGAAAAGTCCGCGATATTCATGCATTATCGAGCAAATGCTCTTAGCCATGTTATCCACCTCCCATTGGATAACATGGTGAAGAACTGCTCAGGGCAGGTGTTAGCTTTTGGAGATATTCGCGCTTAGCGCGAATATCTCCAAAAGTTGGTAATAGGAGATAGCGATGTTAGCGACTGTTTCCAGTCGCTAACATCTTGGCACGCCCACTTTGCATGTCATTAGTGATAAATATCACTGACATGCAAAGCGGGGCCCAAGATGGTCGCTATCTCCTATTAGCTGTCACTAACTGGTGTTAGCGACAGCTTGGTAATAGGGAGATAATTTTATCTCCGCTTTCTTGGCTTTTAAAGCCAAAAAAGCGGAGATAAACCCCTTGATAATATACCCCCAAGTTCGCTCTGCCACCCTGCCTGCTTCTCCCCGCTGCAGGCAGTCTGAAGGCAAGTCAATGGAATACACTTACCCTCAAGACCCGTGGGAGTAACATCCATCAAAGCATTTCTCCATCCAGCTACCTTGGTACGCCGCAACTGCCTCGACCAGTCCTTCCCTCCTCTGCTTGCGCTTGTGCTGACTCTACCCGTGATGATGCCAAGCGCGTCTCCGTATCTCTGAAGAGCGCTGCAGGTGACGCAAAACCTCCAAAGCTGAGCTGCCGCAATGCAGCACCGTGGTGTCTCCTGCTGTATCATCCGCCATGTCTAATTGTTCAGTTTTTGTACAGTCATAATTGTGAACTTGAATACTCATGCATATATATTGTGTTATTTACTTAATTTCTTTGCAATTCATTACATAAAAATGTCACTAAATCGTGAAGGTGTGTAGTCAGCTTTTCTTTTTGACTTCCCTCCAGCCCTTTTCTATAGCCCGGCGCTGCACGAGACTTTGCTATTATCTAACTCACTCCGTGCTCCAATTTACACAACGCATTGTATTTCTCTTTACAACAGTGTGCGCCACCTTAAATGAACTTTACCTTCACCGGCGGCTGGCCTAGTATCTACCTTTTGCGGCGATTCTGCACTCCCCCATACATGTAGCGCCACCACGCCATTGACGGTAAGGAAACCTATGTATCAAGGTGGGTTCCTATTATTACTGTGCCCTGCATAGCCTCTCACAATATCCATTGTTTCCTCCCACACAGTTCCTCGTATTCTGGACTCTCATTGATTAATTCTGTATTGAGCTCCTGGTCTAGCTCCATTGTATCACTTGCCTACCTTCACTACCCTCACCTGGGGTACATTTCATTGTTCTACTCGCTATCTATCGCACAGTTCCCTTCCGAACTGTCTTGTTGCAATTTCTAAACCCCTATTTCATTCTCCCATTACACCCACAGCACCCGGCTGGGTCCCTGTGAGTCTTTTTATTATACTTATTCCAATGTGCCACTGCAAATTCACTAGGCAGTACAAGCCCTCCCTTCAGGTACTTCTGACATTTAGTATCTCCATTTCAACCCTATTGCCTCACATAGAAGGGCCACTTGCTGACTATATGACCCTATCATTTTCTCTAGGTGTCCCCACATTGCCAAGTCCTGAAGAGACCCAATACCCTTACTGGGTCGAAACACCGTCAACAGTTTAAAGAGGCGGACTAAACAGCAATATTTTCTAATTGTTAAAATTGTTGTTAGTCAACGGAATATAATTTATATGGTTGCCTTACTTAATTGAAACCTAACTCATTTGTCACTTTTATATGTCAATTGTTGTAGCATAGGTTCAATAGTGCTTTCACTGGGACACCGAACATCATTGTCAAATTGTTCAGTTTTTGCACAGTCATAATTGTGTACTTGAATACTCATGTATATATATTGTGTTATCTACTTAATTTCTTTATAATTCATTACATACAAATTTCACTAAATCGTGAAGGTGTGTAGTCAGCTTTTCAATCTGACATCCCTCCGGCCCTTTTCTATAGCCAAAATGCATTACTATATTAGAAACCTTCCATACTATTCCACAGGAGCCATTTGTTTTCTTAAATACATTACCATTTATGCACATGGAAACATCCTAATCTAAGCCTCTGACCACAACCTATGCATTTTTGAACACCACTTCCCTGCTCTCTGCGCCTCTATGCAACCTGCTCTCACCACCACTCACCCTCTCCCAGACATCTCATCCACACACCCCCTCCTTTATTAGCTGAACCTTCTACTTCCAATCCCCCTCACACTCCCTTTACCTCCACCCACTACATCCTTCTCCATTCCCAGATGCCCTGAAGCTTAGGTTTCGCTACCAGAATTACTTTCCCCCTCTCGATGGCCCACATCCATTGCCCAGCTTGATTCATCAATAGCACCCAAATTGTCCCAGTCCTTCATCCACATCAGGCTGCATACTACCTCCGCTTTCAAGCAAGACTCCGACGAGTTCCATCATACTCCATTCCCTACCACAGACCCTGACCCTGATCCCTATAATAGCCCATCTAGAACTCAAAGTCAACACTATTCTGGATGAAATCTCATCACTGTGTAAGGGTACAAAGATTCTCTTCATCCTGGCTCAACCTCACACAGCAATGGTGAACACGGATCCTGCCACAAACATATGATCTGACGCCCCCCCCCCCCATCATTTAGTCCTAGGCAAACTATTCCCGACATTCATCACTACCTCAAACCTAGATGAACCACAACTGAAATGTCACAGCAGGAAGCCAAAATGCTGAGCAACTCCTATGGCACTGCTACTAACTAACCTTGCCACTGGAACAAGTAGGACCTCGATCACCACTTGCCCTCCCATGCTGTCGGTCATCAATCAAGCATGCCACTGCTATTGCTGAAACCATCCCATGACACAAGATTGACACCTGCTTTTTAACTGACACCTGGCTGAACACCCGCTCATCCCCTTTAATCAATATCCACACCCCACCAGGGTTCTCAATCATTTGTTGTGCCCCACAAGGATCGCATCAATGGTGGACTAGTCATCATACACAAAAATGATGTTAGCTTAACTCCCTTGCACACTCCAAAATAGCCTAACTTTAAATATTTAGGGGTTCAGTTGTCCTCTAAAGACCCCAACCCCATCAATGTGCATGTCATCTGTCACCCTCCATGTGAAAAACCACAATTCTTTGAAGACTTAACACACTAAATATAGCAAAACTCCCAAAAAGGCAGCACAGACATTATACTAGGAGATCTAAACCAGCTCCTGAATAATGCTGAAGATCAAATAGTACAAGCCCTTTCTACCCTCTTTGAAGCAAACTATCTCACCCAACACTGCAATAAACAAACTGATAAAATGGCTCTTTCCTTGACACAATCATCTCTAATCAAGGCACCTTATACCTCCACCCTATCCTGCTCACCAACTGGACTGACTACCACTGATTTTTTTTCAATATCAAAGCCAACCAACCTAAGTCCACCCAAACTATCCAGGACAGGAATATTCATTGAATCCCCCAGGTAGAGTTAGAAAATGTTAGTCAGTTCCCATATCCTACCTCCTCCTGTCCTTACATCCACTGATGATCTCAATGCCCACTACAACACAAAAATGGCAGAACTCCTTCACCCAGTAGCACCTCCAAAACTCAAGAAATCAAAAAGCATCCCTTCCAGATCCTGGTTTAATAAAGGCCTTAACAATAAGAGGTAACAACTTTGATTTTAAAAGAATGATAATAATAATAAGAGTTCGGCCCCTGGGACCCCATTGCCAGGGCCCAGCCTCTGTTGTGGGTGCTCTGGTCGCACCCATGGCACCCACTTGTCACTGTTGGTGACTGTGGGGCGAGCCTCAGACCTGCAGTCCCTGCTGACTCCCCCCATCCTGTGGGAGCCAGCACTGCTTTTGGACAGAGGGAGCTGCTGCATATGCAGGTTGGGTTTTTAGAAACTTGTATTGGTGTGTCAATGGATTCAAATATGGTACTCTTTATTTTACAGTGAGTGATGAAAGGTTATACTAGTGTATGAGGATGTGTATCTGGTTGTCACGTGGATGATGTCATCAGTGATGTCATTTGAGATGTCATCAGTGATGCCATCAGTGATGTCACTGACTATGTCATGATTGATGTAATATGTGACATCATCAGCGGTGGATTGCGGGCGCGCGAGTTATAGTTAGCAGAACTAACTAAAACCTATGGTTTTTTCAGTGAGTTTGTAAGGTTTTTTTTTAAATGCTAATCCCTAACTATAACATGACTGAAACCTATGGTTTTTTCAGTGAATTTCAAAGGGTTTGTAAAGGACAATTTTTAAATGTATTAATTGTTTTATTTTTTTATATTGATTTACTACACTTTTTTAAACTATTTATTTTTAGATATTTTATTTTTTAAATTACATTATAATTACATTATACATTACATTACAAAATATACTTTCACAGAATGAATTACTTTAATTTAAAGACTTTGCAAATAGGCAATAGACTTTTAAGTACAGTAGTTACAGTTCTTGCAATGGTCAACACAATTTCAAACACAATGCAACATTGAGCTCAATGGGAATTTCTAGTTAAATGCAATTAGTTACTTTATGGATTATTTTTCTAACCACAGGACTGGATCCTAGATTCAGTCCTGGGACATCTCATGTAAACAGTTGGGTAAAATCGTTTTGGTTACAGTAGTGATTTTTAAGGAATATTATTGTTATCCTATTGTAGGAAATTCACTTAGAAGGTAAGTAGTGTTATCGTTACTTTTTGTTACTCAGTGGTGGATCCTGGATCTAGCACTGATGCGTCTCCTGTAAACAGTTAAAGAATATGTTTAAGTTATACAGGCGATTTTTAAGGAATATTTGTAGTTTGTGAAAATCGACGCTAAGAAACTTTTCTTGTGAAAACCAGACAATGGATTCCTATGGAAAGAAATGCAAGTTACTGGTAAGTATGCTTAGAATTACTTTTCAGGGTCAGTGCTGGGCTAAAAGATACAGCACGGGGTTCTCTCCTGATAAACGGGGGAGTAAATCAGAATTCGTTGTTTGAATGATTTTAGGTGAATATTTTGAAGTTCGAAAACTCCACACTTGGAAGAATTTCCAAGTGAAACCAGTCAATGTTAGCCTATGGAAGGAAATTCAAGTGACTGGTAAGTACGGTTAGAATTACTTTTCAGGATCTGTACTGGGCTCAAAGATGCAGCAATGAGGTATCTCCTTATAACAGGTGAGTAAATCGGAATTCGTAGTTCGGCTGATTTTAGAGAGTCCCTAGGGTCAAACTAACCCACTAGGTACCTCCAATAAGCACCACAGAGCTGTGTTGCAGCGAGATGTAAAAAGGGGCGTCGCCACTGAACACCTGTCTGCACGCAGCTCCCTGACGCATACTGGAGATACCTGTTGGGCTATTTGGCCCTCAGGGACCATCAGTATTGAAAGATAATTAATTCCCCAACTTAAAACCCGCAACGGGGCACAGTGGTGAAGGAAGGGGATGTGGCTTGAGGTGACATGTCTGCAAACATGCCCTGTGGCGCATTTTAAGGTAGAGAATTAATTTCTCCTCAATCCTTTGGGTCCCTGGGGGCCAACTAGCCCACCAGGTACCTCCAGATGTTCAGAGATGTGGCAATCATCTGTGTGTAAGGGAAGGAACTCGCACATCCACAATAATGTATTTAGTTTAATACTCAAACAAATAAAAAAAATCTAATTGCACAGTTTAAAAAAAATAAGCATAATAAGGGTTTTGGGTGGGGAAGTGTATTAAAATTGTGGACAGAAACTGTACACAGTAATCAATAAATATACTTGTTTTAAAATTAAATAAAAAGGTATTTTTTTTATACTCGTATAATAAAAGAGAGAAAGAATTAAAAGAAAAAGAAAGAGCGAATATGTATGAGGATATAAAACAAAACTAAAACTGTTTAACAAGTTTCACGTTTACAAAAACACGTGCGCAAGTTAAACAGTGGAAATGTGAGTACATGACAACTGAAAAACGTGGCAAAAAAATGGGAGGAGCACTAAATTGGTTCCATAGTGACTTGAATAACCAAAACGTATATAAACCACACCCTTAGGACGATTAGTTTTGTTTCTGTGATTTAATTACGGGTGACCAAACTATGAGCAAGATAAAGTTCACGATCGTCGGATACATCTTCAGTTTATCGTCCATTTCCTCAGAGGGAACATAAAGTTAATGTATATATTGTACTATATAAAACACTATGCTCCATCCAGAGGAGTTGGATGTATCTCAATGGAAGGAGGAAAGAATTTTAAAGAGAGGTAAATTAATGGTATAAGCTTATGCTTTATATATTTTTTAATGCAAGTATATTATTATGATTTCTAAATGTAGTGTGTAAAAGTATAAATGTACTTTAGAAACAAAATTACGTAAGAACAGTTCATGTATTATCGTCGTGAATTGAAAACACGACGAAGACGCAGAAAAAAGAAGGTTTGAAATATGTACAAATAAAAAATAAATTATCGAGTCATTCTCTTTTGATTCTAGAGTGAAAATGGGTTTATCAGTATGTATATTGTGTAGTACTGTGACATATTTTCACTCATGAGGAACTGGAGGTTTATTGTTGCAAGCAGTAAACATGAAAAAAATATTAATGTCAATTAACAAATAATAAAATAATCCATTTTAACAGTCACAATGTTTTCATAAAGAGTAATTGAAAAGAAATGTAAAAAAAACTAAAAAGAAAGATAAAGTAGATTACGTCATTTCTCTTCAATAACAGGATGTGGATGCGACTTAGAGGCTCGAACACTGATTTCCAGCACCAAGTTCGACAGTGTACCTGAATGACCACATACATATATATATTAGCTGCCCTTCATGTGCCAAAAACTGCATCCTAAAACTTTCATAAACCTGTATTACTAAATCTACAACACTCAACTGAATGTACAACAAACATTCATATTCGCAGAAATACGTCATGTCCACTATCTTTTATGTGTGCAACTATGGATGAATATAGGGTCAGTGATACCCTGTACCTTCCATGTTGGTCATGCTGTGGTACATTACAGATATAATGGCACATTTGCGTTTAAGACCCGGGTGATGTCAGCACTACAACACGGACACCCGAATCAGTTGATTTCTCATATAGCTCACGACGGAACCACGCCCATTGCTCTGGAATCATGATTCACATCCTCGCACAGCACTGGAATACGTCAGTCCAGCCCACTCTGCTTACGCTTCCAGGAAACCACAACAAATTTAATGACACTTTCCTAACGCTAAAGCGACAATAATTTTAACGCTGTCCTTGTAAATATGCCCCCATTATCGCGAGAAATACAGCGAAAATTCATGTTTGCAAGTGAAAAAATTGGTAATAAAAGACTGTGCACTTAACATATCAATCCACCTCGCATATTAAACATGTTTAAGTCTACTTCAGAATAGATGTTGGGATCCGACCTAAACCGCAATTAGCAAAAGTTTTGCTATCGGTCCTCAAATCCAGGGCCCCCTAGTAAATACAACGCTGTTGTCCTACCTCCCTCTTCCATGTTATATTGTCATAGGAATACCTACCTTGCCTCTGGCAACGCCTACATTGCAACTCATTGGAGATACGAGGCGAGACCTTAGCAAACAGGCTGCTAACATGCATTAATGCATTTTAGCGTTACCTAGTAAATAGGGTGATATAATTTTCACCGCAGTTTTGGCTTTTTTTTTTAATTGTGGCAAAATAGCACTTGCTAATATGCCCTCAAGTTTGCTATGACACAGCGGGACCCTCAATTCCACCCTGCCAAACAGCAGTGCCCCAAGGGTAAGCACCCCGAGACAAAGCAGGAGCCAATCCTGGGAGGTGGTGTTCCCCAAGGCTTTCGAATGCTCCAGAATGGAGATCACGCGGCCCCCCTCCCAAAATATAAAAAGCCCCGTAGGGTGGTAATCCCCTGGGCTTAGACGGACCCTTGAGCTCCCTCACCCAGTTATTTTGTAGCACCGAGGAATGATGATCCCTGGACTACAGGGCCTCAGGACCACCATCAAATTTAATATTTTAGACCCCGGGATTTGACCATCCCAAGTAGCTAATTGTTAAACAAGCACAGGTGCCCGCGCTTTGTTTTAATTTTTTTTATGGCAGATCCATGCACCCAGCGCACATTTCTCAGTTTTTAAAAAAAGATATATTTTTTGGGGGCCCTAGGGATTCCTGTGAGACCCCCCTGAGCAGGTCTAGAGGGTCTAAATATTTCCTCCCTGCCCCCTTTATACATTTTGAACTCATGTTCCACTAATTTCTAGACCCTCGCTTCTACCGAGGCACAAAATGGCTGCAAACACTTTCTGGTTTTGAATGTTGACAACCACTTGACAGCCAATTAGCATTCAGCGTGTGATCGGGACGGTGAGCTTAGTGTGCGCACAAGATACGCGCATCCACCGAGGCCATAGATATATATGTACTTTTACTTGTAACTTTCTCAGAAACTACTGAATGAATTTACACCATTTAAGCAAACGGCACGAGTCTGAACCGAGCGCTACCTCTTTGCCAAATTTGGTATAATTCCGTTCAACCGTTCAGGCTGTAGCCGCAATGAATGGTTCCTATGGAAAATTGCATGGGGAAAACACGATTTGGGACCCCCCTTTTTTCTCTGCCCCCGCTTCAAATGCAATATTTTACATCACTGGATTGGTCCTTCCCAGGTAGCTAATTCTTAAACAAGCACAGGAGCCCCAGCTTCGTTTGTATTTTTTTTACGGAGGATCCATGCACCCAGCACACATTTCTGTTTTTTCGAACATATTGGGGCCCTAGGGGTCCCTGGGGGACCCCCTGAGCAGGTCTTGAGAGTAAAAATATTTCTTACCTGCCCCCTTTGTACATTTTGAACACCTGTTCCACTAATTTCTAGATCCTCGCTTCTACAGAGGCACAAAATGGCTGCCAACACTTCCTGGTTTCGAATGTTGACAACCACTTGACAGCCAATCAGCATTCAGTGCGTGATCGGGACGGTGCGCTTATAGTCCGCTCAAGATGCGCGCATCCGCCGAGGCCATAGATATATATGTACTTTTAATTGTCATTTTCTCGGGAACTACTGAACAAATTCACACCATATAAGCAAAAGGCACGAGTCTGAACCAATGTTACAACTTTTCCAAATTTGGTGTGATTCTGTTCAGCCTTTCGGGCTGTAGCCGCGATGAACGGTACCTATGGAAAATTGCCTGGGGAAAACACGTTTTGGGGCCCCCTTTTTTCTCAGCCCCCGCTTCACGAATCACCCCAAGACTTTCAGGATAGGAGTGGAACAGAGCGCCCCACCAGTTTTGAAAATTTCGCAAAGATTCGTCAACCGGCGCCAAAGTTATTTCAAATAGAATGTTGCGGATTTCCTATGGAAAATAGGTCCTAACTATAACTACCTACTGGCGACCGCCAGTAGGTAATATATATACACACACACACACACACATATATATAAATATATATATATATATATATATATATATATATATATATATATATATATATATATATATATATATATATATATCCAACCAAACAAAGTTACCCTTGAGGAAGGAGCCACCAGGTAAATGATGTATGCACTAATCTTTAATGCGGTACAGCAGCACCCAACACAGCGTGATTTTCAAAATAACAAGCAGCCTCTGCCAGACGCGTTTCAGGTCTCCCTTTCATCAGTGGCAAGGTAGCAGCGAAATGTCCAGGCAAGCGTGCTCCTAATTAGTAACCAAGGACCTCCCCAGTGGGCGTCGCCGTCACTACGGCATGCTGGTCCATGTAGTTGCACTCAGTGTTCCTCATGTGAGTCTCACCCAGAGTTCGCCAAAATAAAAGTGATGAATCCCCTGTGGGTGAAAAACTAACATCTATGTAGAAAGCGCTGTTTTCATTACGGACCGCATTAGGCATATACCTCCTGTTTACACGATGACCTCAAGCGTCGAAGTCACCACAGGTCCGCTGCTGCAGAGGGGCAACTTCCGCGACTGGGACAGCCGCTATAAATCCAACCAAACAAAGTTACCCTTGAGGAAGGAGCCACCAGGTAAATGATGTATGCACTAATCTTTAATGCGGTACAGCAGCACCCAAAACAGCGTGATTTTGAAAATAACAAGCAGCCTCTGCCAGACGCGTTTCAGGTCTCCCTTTCATCAGTGGCAAGGTAGCAGCGAAATGTCCAGGCAAGCGTGCTCCTAATTAGTAACCAAGGACCTCCCCAGTGGGCGTCGCCGTCACTACGGCATGCTGGTCCATGTAGTTGCACTCAGTGTTACTCATGTGAGTCTCACCCAGAGTTCGTCAAAATAAAAGTGATATATATATATATATATACACACGTTTATATATATTTACACTCATGCACACTATATGTGAGCTCTGACACAGATTCTGCAGAATATCGTGTCCGTCCTGTTGGGGTGCTCCAGGTGCACACATGGAACACCACACTCTGAACCAGGTATTAAATAGGTCACATAAACATGTATTGTCTTTTGATTGCTGCAATGTGTTTATCAGCTGCCTTGTTATTTTTTAAGTTGGTGGGTGTTGATTCATGTTGGTGCATGGCATGCTTATATTATTTGGAAAGTTTATGTTTGGTGTAAAATGATTTGCATAACGTGTAACTTTACTCAATAGTGTTAAATGTATTGTTGTAGTAGATGCATTAGGGGTCTTTCTAGGTATTATTGCTTACATTGCATACCGTGGGGCCATGGCGGTGTTGCTGTATTGTAATTATGGGTACTTGGATGTGCTGCAAAGCGGCACTGCTTCCCAGTCACTGGTAAAGGGGTCTCAGCAAGTATTGGACTTGCCTTTTTGCACTGAGGGAAGTATCTTCCACGTCTTTAAAAAGCCACTTTCCACTAGAGCAGATTTCATGTTGTCACAATAAACCTGCCTGATATATTCCTTAAAATCCCGCATGACCTTGAATGATTGTTTCTTCCTTTATTTGAAATGCACCTATGCTTATCCTATATGCCCCTTCTAAAAAAAAACAACCTCTTAAATCTTAAGCCTGTCTTCAAGCTTTTGAAACCATCTGTTTCATACATACTCCCTCCAACAATCACATTTAAGTCACTAATGTACAGCAAAGAAACTAAAGCGTGGAATGATGTCCTTTAGCATCCAAGACTAACTCCATTATCCAATGGACTGCCACTAACTTAGGGATCCAAGGTAGAGTGCTACTTGCTGTAAAGTGCTTCAAATCCTCATCAGGGGTAGTAAGCGCTTTAAGAATGTAATTTCAATTATACATTACAGCAACAACAAAAAATACAATCTTGGCCAGGCTTTTTCGTTCAAAATTCAACATTTTTAAACATGAATAAGTCAAGCTGTCTAAAGTACTTTAATGCTTTGAGGTAATAGATTTCAATAATATGACATCATTACCCAGGGAAAATGTTAAACAGTTTAATTAGCTAGGCCCTCCGGCCAGTTGTGTAAAAGGGAGGATGAGGCCATAGTTACCTCAGCACACGTGTCATTGTAAAAACACTGAAGCTTGTTTTCTGTCATTTTGACAAAGTCTGATGCTTTGCTTACACGAATGTTCCAGCATCCCTCAATTCTGATCTCAGTGCAAGCCTCCAGCCACAGCCACACAGGACATTACAAATCTAATGAAATGCAAAACCAAACATGGGAAATCGCAAATGGAATCTGGGGTTAAGTGAGGCTAACATCACCATAGGTTTGGAAGTAAAAGTGCATATAAAGGAGCTGCTATGTTTTTCATACCCAATACGAAGCTTCCCTTCATTTTCCTATAGTGAAGTGTCAACACATTCTATGTAACCCCATTCCTTATATCAAGGGACAAAGCATTATATAAAATACGAGCCCAAGTTTTGAACGTTGCGAATCAGAGATTTGACAAAAGTTGTTTCTTTGCTGAGTGCATGAATTGTGAAGACTCATAAGTACTCCAGACAGTATGGACAATCCAGAAACTGAGTGTGGACCGAATAGGCAATAATAGAAGTGCAGTGACAGCACACCCTGGTGGAGTTTTTTTTCAGGTACATCCTGACACAATTAATTGAAACCAAAAACATCACATTCTGTCCCAATTCAGAAGGGGAGAAAACACACTGCATTGTCCCCCCTCAGAAATACCAAGCTTGGCAAAAGTGGGGCAAATATTGCACCCCCCCTGGGATTGTGCAGGATTTGCAGTGAGCTTTTTAGGGAACATTTGTACTCAATCAAACAAATTAAATTTGGAAAAGGTGCCCCGATTCTTTTGCACCTAATATACTATTCATCACATAAAATTGGCCCAGTTAGCAACTTTGTACTTGCTGCTAGAAATCAGCAAAAAGCTGGTGGTAGCAGTGAGTCTAGTAACGGATGAAACACAATTTGAGCTGATGGGAAAGGGTCTTTGACCTGATGTAAAAATGAAAAAACGATTCTCATTTGTTAGGAATTTTAAACGTGTGTTGGTTGGTCTGAATGATTCCCTTAAAATTATTGCCATTATGTCATGATCACTGTGACAAGGCCTTTTTAAACCACTTTTGTTTAATATAATATGCTTACCTGCTACATAGTGTAACGTTTATACGTGTGCAGAAGTGTTATCATTATGCCTGCAGATCAACCTCCGGTGGTTCTGGGCAAATGACTTAATCTACCATGCCTAAAAGATAAACAGCCTGATTCATGTACGGGCCGTTTTGCGTGTCCCTAATAGCGATTAATAGCGACTCGCTATTGAGGAAACGCAAAACGGCATTCATGTACTTTTCGGGGAAAAAATAGCGACTCGCACGCGGGCGCTAAAGCCGTTATCGCGGGATCTGGAAAACGGGAAGACGCATTCCGAGCACCGTGATGACATCACAACCAGGAAGCAGCCAGTTCCCACCCCTAAACACCACAGTGACGCTATCCTTCGAGTGTGCACGACGGAAAGGAGACGCTAAACCACCGTTAGCGAGTCCAGAAACGGCAGAATTAGCGACCGCCATGTCCGAGGAACCTGTCCCTGGCCCCAGCAACAGCGCTGGCCGCAAGCGCAAGCTCAAGATCTCCGAGCAGGAGCTCGAGAACCTGATTGAAGGGGTGGTGGCCAACCACGACCGGCTCTTTGGTGCCAACTCCCGGAAGGTCCCAGAGCAGGACAAGCGCAGGATCTGGCTGGGGATAGCCTCCAGCGTCAACTCTGTGGGCGTGGCGGACCGGTCGTTGGAGGAGCTGAAGAAGCGCTGGTACGACCTCCGAGGGCGTGCCAAGGAGAGGGTGGCGGAGCGCCTTGGTGAGGCATCGGGCACTGGAGGTGGCGGACCGACTGTCCCACCCAACACACCCCTGGAGGACCAGGTTGAGGACACCTTGGAGAGGGAGGCGTGTGTTGGCGTGACCCCTCTGGACTCCTCCCGCCCCACCCAAGACACCCAAGGTAAGTGGCATGCGACTGCGACCCTGTCCCCTATGACCGTCCCTGACCAAATAGGCTCACTCATTGGCCCTTAGTCATGCCTATGTTGTGCATCAGGAAATGCCCTGAAGCATTGTGGGAGACGTAGTATGTCCACAATGTAGTAGTACCACAATGCGGCCAGAAAGGTTCCAAAGTGCGCAAATCCACAGCCATCCAGGGAATGACACCCAGCATGCATGTAACATCTGCACGTCTGACAGTCACATGCACCTAATGAGTATCCACTTACCCTCACAGGTGGCGATGATAGCAGTGACAGCGAGAGGCTGCTGATTGATGAGGAGGCCCAGGAGGAGGAATCCCTACCCGACACCCAGCCACCAGCCCCTGCCGCTGCACCAACACCAGCAGCCAGGCCCCCCACCGTACCTGCTCCTGCATCTGCCGCTGCACCAACACCAGCAGCCAGGCCCCCCACCGTACCTGCTCCTACATCTGCCGGCCCACCGGCTGCCAAGGCCAGGCCCCCCACCGTACCTGCTACTACATCTTCCGGCCCACCGGCTGCCAAGGCCAGGCCCCCCACCGTACGTGCTCCTACATCTGCCGGCCAACCGGCTGCCAGAGCCAGGCACCCCACCAATGTGCCTCCAGTTCCTGCCGCACCAGCAACACCAGCTGCTACACCACCTGCAGCTCGTGCAACCAGATCTGGGCCAGCCACATCTGCAACACAGCGGCCGAACAGCAGGAGGGGCAATGGGCATCTCCATGCCTGCATGAGTGTGGAGCGGCGCATGCTCCGAATACACCAGCGCCAGTCGCAGCAGCAAGGAGCCATCCAGCTCCAGCTGCATAAAATTGGCCGCAATGTGGCAGGTGTTGGAGAGCGGATGGACCGCATGACGGCGGCCATGGACCGCATGACGGCGGCCATGGAGGAGAACACTGCTGCGCTCTTTAAGCACCGCAGTGTTGCAAGCAGGCGCCACCACCAATTGATGAGCCGGCTGTCGGCCTATAGTCGGTCTAATTATGCGGCAGCAAATGCCACCACCCAGCTGTCCCGGCGCTCTCTGACCCAGCAGCACCAACTGGTCCAGTGCTGCGAGGACATAACCCGGGTGCTGGAGCACTTGACCACCGCCGTGACCGCACTGCATACACCTGTGCTACCGGCCATTGTAGGGGGAGACGATGCGAGTGAGGGTGCCTCCAGCGTGAGCAGCCACTCTGCCACGCAGGTCCCGCCACCTAGGCGCAGCACCAGGGCAACGCCTGGTACAGCTGCCCAGGATGAGGAAGAGCCTCACAGGCGCCTGGGCATTACGCGCCGGAGGCGCCAATGACATTGTGTGAGGGACACTGGCGCAGGCTAACGCTAAGCCTGCCATGAACCTTCACATGCAGTATGCAGGAATACTGTAACTTGTAAATAGTTGATACCATGACCCTTTTTTCTTGTGAATCAAACAAATACATTTATTTTGCTGCACACATTCGCCTTGTGTAATCATTACATTTTGCATGCAATTGTGATATGTGGGGTGGGGGAAGGGGGTGGGCTAGAAATTGTTAGCTGTGATGTGGTTGCGACGTCTGTGGCCTTCAGCTGGGTTCTCCCCGCGTGCATGGTGCGCATGTGCTGGTGGCCGGTCGTCCCCCTCAGATTCACTGCCTGAGCTGTCAACTGGTATCCGGCGCTTGGTTGCAATGTTATGAAGCATTGCACAGACAGCCACAATGCGGCAGCACGCTGCAGGACTGTAATACATGGCCCCACCTGTCTTGTGCAGTATACGGAACCTGCTCTTGAGCAGGCCAAATGTCCTTTCAATACAGTTCCTTGTCCGGATGTGCGCAACATTGTAGCGCCGTTGCTGAGGTGTGGCAGGGTTGAGGTAAGGGGTCAGGAGGTATTCCCGTAGGGCGTAGCCACTGTCACCTGAATGAGAGGAGCAGATGTTGATTGCCTGTGCAGCGCAGTTACTTCATTGCAATGTGACATTGTCCACAAAGTGTACTTACCAAGTAGGTGTCCTTCCCCAAACTCTCCCCTGATCAGTCGTGTGTGGAGTCCGCTGTGCCTGAAGATAAAGGAGTCATGGGTACTCCCTGGGTACTGGGCCACAATGTCAGTGATGATGGTCTTGGCATTGCAGACCATCTGTATGTTGAGGGAGTGGTAGGACTTCCTGTTGCGGTACATATACTCCGTGCCAGCTGGTGGGCAGATGGCGACGTGGGTACAGTCTATGCAGCCGAGGACATGGGGAAAATGGGCGACATTATAAAATTGTAGTTTTGTCTGGTCCAATTCCTGTTGGCTCGTGGGAAATGTGATGTGCCGGTGGAGCTGGCTGAGCATGGCGTCAACAAAAGTGTGGAGGCAGCGTGACATGGTGGGCTGGGATATCCCCCCAGCAGCGGCTACTATGCCCTGGAAACTGCCGGAGGCCAGGAGGTGCAGGCTGCACAATACCTGCACATGTGTGGGCACAGAATTGTTTCGCCTTGTTGGGTGCTGCATGATGGGGTCGAGTTCTTGTATCAGCCAGGTGATCATTTCCCCATTCAGCCTGTATTTTGCATAAATCTGTTCTCTGGTTTGGCCCAGCAAGGTGACCCGCTGCCGGTAAATCCTTGCCTGCCTCATGCGTCTCCTCCGTGCTGCTCGCTGTAGCCTTCGCCGCCTCACCACCATGTACATCCCAGGCATTGTGGAACGCCTAATGCTGCTGCTGAATGTCCTTATGTGTGATTGGTCAGGCCTGGACCTGTTGGTGATTGGCCAACAGTTTTTCAAATTTTACTTAATCATGGCTTTTATGGTTACCACCTGCTTTGAGTTGTCCTTAAATTGCGCAGCGCAAACGTGCGAATTAGCGCTTTTTCGCTAATGTATTTATTTCATGAATGCCGATTGAGACAATATTGCGTTTCGCTATTCATTTCGCAGATTCCGTGGTTGGTCGCTATTTCCGTATCGCTAATGCTCGACTACCCGGAGTCTGCGACTATTATAGCGTAATCGCTATTTCAATCGCTATTATTTTTTTGCGAATTCGCTATTTCGTACTTGAATGCCGATTCCGTGTTTTGCACCCGCAATTGCGTTTTCGCAGCCATTGCGGGCGCTATTTCGCTTCATGAATCAGGCTGAAAGACATTATTGTGTCCTTGTGTGATATAACTAGCGATCATGTAAAGCGCTCCAATGGCTTCGGGTCGAGTTTGCGCTATTTAAAAATGCTCTAAGCAAAGAAGAAATGGACTGACCAAGCAATGTTGACCACAGGGTTTAAGAAACTGCATGGAAGTACATAAAGCAGATATCTCGCATAACTTTGTACACAACGGCATATATTTCACGTAGGATGTTCACTATCAAGCACGTTTTGTATAATACATTTCACTTTCCTAAAAATTAAATGTATTATGCATTGAAAACTGCAATTTAACCCAATCTCAACTGGAATGTCTACTTATGATTTAATTCTACTTTTAATGTAACAGAGAAGTCAGACCAGAGGTCACTGCAGAGAACATGTCACTTACCCTACATGAGAAGCAGGCACTTGGCGGTCTGAGTATCCGGAGCTCGCGTGAGTTTCAGCTGGAGAGGATGTGTCAATCAGCGGCGCTACTTCCAGGAAGGCCAAGCATGGGTAGTGTTTGGTTACAGGCAGATCGCTGTAGGGGCAGGTGTATGGTTTAATGTGAAAGCAAATGTTGGAACATTAAAATTTAGACTCAGAGTATCTACTGCACTCCATGGGCATAAGTTCAAAACAAATACCCAATGGAAATCTGGGGTTGATAAAGCTGGAATGTGTAGGCCCATACCTAAATGTATTCTGCTGAACAATAATTAATTTTTGATACTAAGTTTAATTATTTGACTCTTGAGATATTAACGCAAATGTTTTCGACTTCTAGCAAAATGAATGAATGCAAAACTGATCATGAAAATATTCTAAGTTTTTAATAGTTTTTTTGAATTACATCAACAGAAGGGTTAATTTTTTTAGTCCTTTCTAATTTGTTGAGAGTTGCTGTTTAGAACGGTAATACTAGTTCATAAGTTAAGTGCTATTTTGCTCCAGCTTCTTTTTGCAATGGCCAGTGTTAGTTAGTGGCAGAAAAAAACCCAGAGTTCTCATTTTACAGCAAATAGAAAAGTTGCAGAAGAGAAATTAAGTAAAATGTTATTTTAAAAATGACTTCAAATAAAACCAAACCTATAGGCAGACCTCATAAAACAAAAAGCTGCAGCCATTAAAAATGTATCAGAGTGCTATATCAAACGTATCCATTTTGACAGTAAAATACTAATATAGCAACGACAATAATAGACACACTTGTAATTCAAAGTCACTAATTTAATCCATGTCTATCCTAATTAATAATTCCACAGGAATACACTATAAGATGCAGCCACACTCCAACCTTTCAGAACTCATTTTATAGCCAAACCTCATTTAATTGAACAAAAGAAATGGTATTTCACAATGAAAGTTTGTTCAAGAAGTCTTATCCATGTTCCCCCCTAGGCTACAACCTCCTCCATTAGATTTTTCGAAATATATATCTTAGAAACATATACTTCCAAAAGAGAATAACTAGGTAGAGTATATTCCAGTTTAAGCCAGAGACCTAGCATGTACTGCTGATGACTCTAGAATGTACAATCACACTACCTGAACTGGGAATGGAACTTGAACTGGAACATTTGTGTTAGTCTGTGTGACAAACACCAAAATGTAATTTTCATGGTCAATACTTTAAGTCCCCTGCCGGCAACCATTCATAATGCTTTATTATCCGACATGGCCATGTTTTGACTTCTAACCCTGCCCTACATCTTCATACTCAATTCAACTGTATTCCGTTTAAGTCTTCAACTCTACCCACGTCTTGTTATTGCTTAGTTTGTCTTCATTCCGTTTAAATCTTTAATTCCACCACTTGGCCACAATGAGCTGTATTTGTCTTTATTCTGCTTATGTCTTCGCATCCACTTCCACCATTCTTCTTCAGCAACAGTTTCTTTAATTAATTGTAGCCCAGAGACAGCTTTAGCCATCTACCAGTGTCATACAAGCATGAATATTAGTAATACATACACAAAGAGGAATTTGGGTCAGCCCTTGCCCAGTTGGGCTGTCAATAAAATTTTGGTTAAGACCACAAAACAGCACGCATTGAGTGGAGCAATGGAACAAATCTACACTCGGAAATGGTGAATGGAAAAACGTGTGTACTGAGGTGTAGTAGTAAATATACACAAGTAAATAAACACATATATTTACCTCTTTGAATAGGCCCCAGAAAATATTGATGCATATGCTGATTATTTGCTGTGAATTTCGGGCACAAGAAGACTGGCTAAAGTGAAAGCACATTTTTGTAGCAACAGCATTCATCTCATTCAGAGGTTTGCCGTTGCTGGTAAAATGTGTAACCACAATGTGAACGACATGGATAAAGCATGGAACATGTGCTATATTGGCAAGCCAAGCTGCGGAATATGTCACCTGCAACAAAACTCACTTGAAACTGCTCTGGAATTAGCCATTGTGACACCACATATTTTACTTTTGGCCACAAGTTAACTCCAATTTGGGACTTATGTCCGAATCCTACTTTGTATACTGACCACCTGCATAAGATTCAGGTTGTGTAACAGATGAAGAGAAGGTGAACCACTGAGCTGTCGTTAAGTTGATGTTCTGATGGACCGCTGGTCCATATGTCCAGAGTCAAGTGAATTGTACTTGTCTCTGGCTTGGCAAGTGACTATCCCACTGCAATAACAACCCACTGATATAACTGTATGTTAGACCTGGCATCCTTGGTGTGGTTCTCCACTAATTTTTTGCAATCAAACCTCCTGTTTTTCTGACTTTTTTTTGCTGGCTTTAGGACTCGGCACAATTTACCACTGAAAGGCAGTGCTAATGTGCTGGTGCTCTCTCCTTTAAAACATGGTAGAATTGATTAACAACTAATTGGCACATTTAATTTACTTGTAAGTAATTAGTAAAGTGGTACTATGTGTGCTTAGTACATGTAAATAAAGTTCTTCTAGTGAGCCTGAAGAACTGATTGTGCCACCCACTTAAGTAGCCTTTTAAACATGTCCCAAGCCTGCCATTGCAGACAGTGTGCAGTTTTAAAACTGCCATTTCGACCTGGCAAAATAAACATTTTGCCAGTCCCAACGCTTCCCTTTTAATACAGATAAGTCACCCATAGGGCAGGCCATGAACAGCCCAGGGATCAGGGTGCAGTGCGTTAAAAAAGTAGGACAAGCACTCTTACGTTTTACATGTCCTGGTAGTGAAAAACTCCTAAAGTCATTTTCCACTACTGTAAGGCCTATTTTACCCATACGATAACATTAGAGTGACCTTATTACATTTAATAAAGTGTAACTTCCAATTGGGCGCAGGTAGACAGTGCGAGTTTGGTGTCTGAAGAATTGTAATTAAAAGCCATCTTTTATGGACAAGTCCGATTTTTTATCACAATTCTGAAAATGCCACTTTTAGAAAGCTGACATGTTCTTGTTCTAACCTTGTAATGGCTGCGGCCTGATCCAGGGTCACAGGACTAGGTGTAGCTGGCAGTTGGTCTTTGTGTATTGCTCCCAGACAGTGAGACAAAGGCAAGACTAGTGTTGGCAGGATGGGTCACTCTGATTTAACAAGGGGGTGGGACTGTCATCTACCACATTTGCACATCACAAATGCTCTGCCTCAGCACTCTCACAAAGGGTTTGACACTGGTCTTTTGTCACCCCTGACAAACTGGGGCCAGGACATGGAGGAAAGAGATGCCTGAAACTTCAGGAGGTTGAAACCTTCAGAAGCTTCCTACACTTCAAAGCGAGCACCAGGTACAAATGTTGGACCTCAGACAACAACTCGTCAGTACACTTCTAGTCCTGTGGAAGACTCTGCCATGAATAAGGACTGCCAATCTGCTGGACTGCTTCCTTGCTGTGCTGACATTCTGCCCTCCTTTCCACTTACCTGGTGAGAAGGACTGGACCTGCAATCCTAAAATCCAGAATCCCAGGGTAACTCCAAGAGCTTATTGGCTGGCCTCCTAATCAGAAGCCTCAGGCTTCCAACAACATGTAAACCAGCACCTGGACTCTGCCATCTGTGAGCCCTGCCTTCCCAAGTGGTGCCACCCCAGTCCTGGACCCTTGGAAGTGGGCCTGAAGGTGCTCTGCCAGCCCATCAGTGGATCCAGAAGCGCATCTCCAGCAGAATGAGAGCATTGTCTTTGCAGCTCGAAGTATTGCACTTGGTACCAAAACACTTCCTCTGCTGCGCGGACTTTCCTGACACAAGACCCTTGCATCGCCCATCACAGGAAGGGACTGACACACTACAATAGGTAGTGTCCTGTCCACACACAAAGCACTTATTCACCCCCCTCTCCACACACACAGCTAGCCTGGTAGACAGGACTGGGTTGAAAGGGATCTTTGTGCACTTCAGAGAGCTCTGTTTAAATCACCCCCTACATCAAAAGCACATTTAGGTACTAGGGCTCTGACCCTACCAAATCAGTACACTACTGGACCTGGAAGTACGTCTGCTGGAGTAAAGACTGCTGTGCTTTAAAGACTGTTACTTTGCCTTGGCTGGCTGTTCTGAGGAACTGCTTCTCTTCGTTGAGATGTACTGCTGCCTGCCAATCTCTGCCTTGCTGACACATCTCACTTGAACCCAGAGTAGGTCCAAGGGCTTGCTGGGTTGCCTCCTGTTTTCTGGAGTCTCAGGGATACAAAAGGCTCCCTGCAATCCTGCTAGTGACTTCATAAACACTATTTTTGCTTTATTCTTTAAAAATTCATGTCTCGACTTCTACTGATTGGATGTTTGTTGTTTTGGTCTTGTTTTACTCAGATAAATATTCTCTAGGTTTCTAAGACTGTGGAGAGTCTTTTTTTAGGTGTTTTCATTGTGTTACGGTGTGTGTGTTGCACAAATACTTTATACATTGCCTCTTAAGTTAAGCCTCCTGCTCGGTGCCAAGCTACCAGTGGGTAAGCACAGCTTAATTTAAAGTGTGAATGTAGCTTACTCTGGCAAGGATTGTGGTCCCTACTTGGACAAGGTGCAAACCTCTGCCAACTAGAGATGCAAAATCAGCAGGCCTAACTGAGTCACTTGAGCTGGCCAACGCTCCATTGTGGTCGGCCTGAACTTGTGACTTTGCCCCGGTCCAGCTCAACCAGATTACCACAGTTGGCGCGTTCTGCTTTTTGGCCCTATTCTGACATAAATCTTTAAAAGAGCAAATCTCTGGTGCTACAGTTTGGATTTTTGTTGTTTTGGTCTCGATTTATTTATAAACAATGATGCTATTTTTCTAAATTGGTTGGGAGTTTTTCTCATGTTGTGTTTTTGCTCCATTAATGTTTAATGTGCTGTACAAATAATTTTCACATTGTCTCTAAGTTAAGCCTAACTTCTCAGCAACAAGCTACCGGAGTGTTGAGCACAAGTTCATTTGGGGTTTCCATGTGACTTGACCCTGGCAAGGATTATGGTTTCTGCTTGCACAGGGGATCACCCCACCCTCAACCAGTAACCCCATTTTGTACAGACCTCATAAGCAACTCTTTGGTTGCCTCAGAAATAGATTCCTCCCTGAAAGTAAAACATTACAGAACAGCAGGCAAGAATCCCCACATGCCTTGTCGCCTGTGAGCCAAGCAATATCCATGGGACACAATGGAAGATGTTGTGTAGGCATTTAGGGGCATATTATCAAGAAACGGCGTTAAAATTATCGCCGCTTTAGCGGCAGGAAACTGCCGCTATAGCGGCGATAATGGGTTTGATAATATGCCCTTGTGAATTCCCATAGAAGCCCATGTTCTGGTGTGAACATGGGCTTCTATTGGAATTCTCTACGGCATATTATCAAGCCCATTATCGCCGCTTTAGCTGCAGTTTCCTGCCGCTAAAGCTGCGATAATCTTAACTCAGTCTTGATAATATGCCCCTTAATACCTCTATATCATGGCTTCCCAGTTGGTTAAACAGCTTCGGGGCCCCCGCCTAATACCACTCCCCTATTGTAGGAAATAGATTGTTGTTTATGGAGCAGATACCTCCCTCATGATTATTATTTGTATTTTATAATTAGATTACACCCCACACACTCCCCTGTTTAGCATATTTCAGGCAATGGCTGGATAAACAAAACTTTAATTTAATTAAGAATAATTCAGAATTTATTTATATGAATTGTATTCCAAGATCTATATTAACTCCAGAAATTATGTGCCCACCTGCCACCTTTCAAAATACATTAAAATGGGAATATGAATTTACATTTTCTCCAAGCTTCTGACCTGAGCTACAAATATGACCAGACAAATGTACCCCTGCACAGGAGCTGCTAGTACACAATCCTCTTGTTATTAATAATTAACATATCAAAGCTAGAGCCTTCTCATCTCTCAAGTGTTGAGCCACAGTTTAGTTAACAGAGTTCTGCTGTGAATTCAAGTGTAAATTATTTTAGATCACTGCATTCAATATAAAGCACTTTTCATCACCAAATTCCCCTGTTTTCCAAATGCTCATATAGGTTCATTGCTGGACTGACACCATTACCTCTAACATTACAACTTTGTAGATTTCGAATTGATCTTAACAGCCTAGCATATTAACATTAAAAAACAAGAAACATCAATTAAACTAATTCTTCCATAAAGTGTCGCATACTACCAGTACAATTAACGATTTGAAAAACAGTTATTTATAGAAATAACTGTTCCCTTCTCATGCAGGGACTAATTGACGAAGGTAATCTCACACTTTGTAGTAGTGCACAAACTACAAGTGTCATTTTGCTACTAGCAATTTTGCGACTGTGGAAACTTCGCACTCGTGGAGGAGTCTACGTCAGAGGGGCAGAGCCTCTTCTAGTAGGGTGGAGCCTCCCCTATCTGGACGGAGGACTCCACTTTGCAGTCAAGCTGACAACTACTCAGAGCAAACTAAATAGTACAACTAATTACATCTGACATTCATTTTTTTCTTACCACATACACACTGTCCACAAACAAGCCTCTGTTTCTTCATTCTTCATCTTTTCAGTGGTACTAGCTGGATGTTCCATTGGGATCCTGTTGGAACTATGCAGCCTGTGCTGACGAGGAAGCATTTCTGACGAGGAGGCAGAACTAATTGTCTATTATTTTGCAGAACTAAGTAGTTACATGGACTGCCTCCTTTATTCCTCAATGAATCATAGAAGGGTGCCTTAAGGCAGCAGTTGACTCTGGAGTGAATGCATTAAAGGGGGAGGTCCAGACCATGGGGGATATCAAGAAAAAGCGGCAGGATGAGTGGAGAGGGGTGAAGAAATTCACCAGGATGAAGCTGACTACAACTCTTCCTGGAGGTGCAACTTGGTCCTATCTCCGTCGCACCCCACTTTAGAAGGACATTCTCTCCACTAAGCATCTCCACCTGCAACAGACAACATTAATGTGGTGCCAGGCAATACATTAAACAACAACATCCATAGTCTATTTAAAAAACTAATATTATTTGTGCCATGTGTGACTATGCAAGCCACTCCATGTTGGATGTTTAGCATATTGTGAATCTACTCGAATTTGTTATTTTTTTACTTTATCACACTGAAAGGATGGTAATCTTTTGTAAACACCAACAAATGACTAGTTGATCATGTGTGAAATGTTTATATGTGCTAGCTGTGACTTGGTCTATCAAGTATTAAAGGTACAAACATTTATCTTAAAACATACCTTTCTTTTATTTCTTTTAAAATTGTTTATACAGTTTTCCCCATACAGCCCGAGTGAAATCTTCAGCTGGAACAGAAGTCAAGGGCCAGTTGACCAGCAACAACTGGTATGTGCACATGAGAACAAGAAGTGTTTTCCATGTAGTATAAAAAAAATTATCATTCGTAATAAATGTTTTGTCATGTCCATTGCATGGTTTTTAGCTTAACAGTGACTTGTATGTAGGTTTTTTGTTTCTAGATAGAATTTCATTCATATTGTTACAGGCCCTGCCACCATTTAAGGAAAGAGTACTTGTTGTTCCTCCCAATGAAATTACACATAGACAGGCACACACAGCTCTCAGATGCTAGCCACTGGTAAGTTGTCCAATTTCTTACAATGTAAATCACTTATTTCGTGATGTAATGACTAACCTGTTAACAGGATATGTTTTTCCACACATCCCTTTTGCCACCAATCTCAATATGCAAAATACTGGTTTAAAAGATTTGAAGATTTTATTTCCATTTTTATCATATGCTTTCCAATTTGAATGTATTACCTAACTTTCTATTTAAAAATGATATTCTGTTTTCCAAATAATTGTGTGTATTTAAAATATTAGTTGCCAAATCCTCTCCTGGTGTCTTATATTATCACTTACACTTACTGGCTCCAATATCTGTGTGTCTCTTTCATTTCAGCTTCTGTCAGAAACACTGCCCTGCTGACAGACTGTCAGAAACCAAGATCTAGGCCATTAGGAGATATACTGGCATCAGCAATCAGGCCCACTTCCATCTGTCCATCAGATAAGTGCACTAACCTGTGTAATTCAGTCAAACATTGCTTAACTTGCACACTAACTCTTTTAGTACTTTTTAAAAAATGTTCAGAGTGTCTGCAAGTGTTTTAACTCATGCTATGGTGGTGTGTAATCTCGTATATTTGCTTGCATTATGTACCTGGTTTTGTCTTCATGTTGACATATTATTAAATCATAAAGTTAATAAACCTGCAACTTGAATTTCAAGCTGATGGATCGGGTAGGTCTCTGTCCAGTCTAACCTCAAGGAGCTAGGTTCGGCAGCTGACCTCACAGAGATCTACAAGGCACACAGATCTCTGGCTGTAGTTGATGAGTTTGAGTACACATGTAACATGTTTACTGAACTCATCCCTGCTAATCTCTGTCCTAACATATGTTGTTTTGGACTAACCCTGTATCAAATAAAACTTTCTACAAATGTGGCAACGTTTTGCAATAATCTGTTATGTATCAGTATTTCAACTTCAATGTGAATTAGTTCATTTGTTGGAATCAGCTTGTTTCAAGTACTGGAGACACTGAGTTGGCCTGATGATGATGCTAACTATTTTCAAGCGAGGGATGACAGGCAATCCGAGAAGATAATTTTTTTCTCCTCCAAGCAACAACATTTACTGTTTGAACTGCTCAAGAAGAAGGAGGAGTATGAAGATGGGCAGGAGCTGGTTGAGGAGGACATGCATGAAGAGGAGGGCACTGTTGCCCCAATGCCCAAAGACTGAAGAGCATTTCACATCGGCACATCAGTGCTCCTCCAACTTCACTTTGAACTATTGCCAGTCATTAGCATGCACCCAAAGAGTTACAGACAGTACTGAGAAAAACACAACCATCACCTCCACATAGCCCTCACATCACAGGTCAATGTATATATTTTCCTACACACTCCTTCCATGAAGGTGCATCTCATGCCTATTCTCAATCATCTGAAGGATGGAACATGCTTGATTAGTAGCCCCCATGCATGAATCTCTTCCCCACAACCTTCCAGGTGCCAACCTTCTCCCTGCTGGGTGAGCTGCTGGCCATGTCAGAGGGGAGTTGGCATGAGCTGGGAGGATTCTTTTTTTTTAACAACAGCATGATCAGCAGCAGGATAGCCACGCAATATGGTCTACACTGTCTGACATTTGGGACTTATTTCAAGAACTCTCTCAGATGATTGACAGGCAGACTGCCTTCTCATACCTTTGGTGAGGTGGTGAAACGTTGCCAAGACATGATGAGAATGCACCAAGATCAGCTACAACTTTATAGGGAAGAGCGTGTAAGACACCATGCTTTGGCCATGCAGAAAGAATGTTTTGACACATGCAGAAAGAATACTCTACACAGCCACCTGTCCCACCTGCACAGCCACCTGCCCAAACAGAACATGCTCCCAGTCACAAAGATCTTCACGCCTACAATTGCATAGGCGGAGTACTAGGACAAAACCTCCATAATCAATGTAAAATGTAAATATTTTAACTTTCTTTGCTAATATAAATATGTGCACTTTGGATAACCTCAAACCTGTCTTTATTTTGATGACTTTTGTAATGCTTTCTCTGGTGTAGGAGATATCTTTCCATTTACGTTTTCCTGCTTAGTACATTTAACGATATGAAACACTAAGAAAACGTTTTTTTTACAATCCAGCAGACTGAAAGCAATTGCTACATACCAAAGCATTTCAATGTAACCACATTGAAGGCTCTAAACATTCTGTACAATGAGAAACAGATGCTTTGTAAACATACATTTCAAATAATCTTTCAAAAAATGGAAAGAATGACATAAAATGTAAATTTATTTCACATTTAAAAAAAAATACTTTTATTGGAATGGTAGTAAGGAATACAAATATACTCTTCAGGCAGAATACAAAGGTAACTTATAGGTGGTTGGGCAAAAGAGATTAAAAATTCAGGAAGCATCGTGGGAACCCATCTACACAAAAAGGGTAATCAAATTAGGTTAAAGTCAAAACATAGTCCAAACATAAGAGTCCACAGTGAAATAAAATAATGAAGTTGGACCTACTAGACATATGTAGTCTTGAGATCAGGGTGCTGGCTTGTGAGACAAAGTCTGTGAACATATTTGCTCTCAGTTTTTATGATGATGTTTAAATCTTCCTCAGTCGCAGAACATATTTGGCTGGCCACTGCAGGTCTAGACACCCCACGGGAAGATACAACAAAAGGGGTAGCAGGGGAAACAGTGAGGACAACAAACCTCGCGACGGGTCTAGAGTAACTGGAATGGGTTTAGGAGGAAAAGTAGACAATACAGCTGCAGCCAAGGTGGTGATGGCGCCATTTAACGGTGGCAGGTGCCCAGAGACTCTTTCTCAAGCATCCAGACCTCTCTCATTAAGTCCTGGATGTCCTGAAAGATTGCATCTTGAGCTTTTACTACTGACATCATCTACTCCATGAATGCTTCCACAGGGACAGACTCACATGGAAGGGATCAGGGGTGACAAGAAGGGAGTGGGATGTTGGGCAGATGTGCCTCTTGACTTGTGGCCTTGTAGGCAAACACTGGGATAAGAAGTACAGGGGGTGTGGTTGAAGGCCCAATGTAATGGGAACCTTAGGAGTTAGGGAGGAGCTGGGGGCAGGCCATAATGGTGTTGGGGCCTGCTCTAGTGACAACACTTCAACTTCTTCTTCAAGGCCAGGAGCAAAACCTACACCTTCCTCCCCCGGATGGTGGAGATTACGTTCACTCACTCACCCCAGGAGCTTATTGTTGAGTGTGTAATGCTCTGGGCGTAAGCACTACCCCTGCTGCTGTTCAGTTCCTCCTCCTACTCACTAGTGGTGTCAAGTCAACATGCCTACCTCTGGGCTGATGCTCTTGTTTGCTGCCCCTGGTCATGCTTGGATGTTGTTTAGCCAGCCCGGTCGGCTCAAATGGAAAACTGATACAAATATATATCTGGTGAAAAGATAAAATTACTGACATTGTAGTTAATGTTATCTTATTCACAATAAAGGTACGGTAGCACCAATTGCAAGTAAGTTAAAGTTTGTTAATGAGCTCAGAAATTTATTAACAAATGACCTAATGGAAATCCAATATCTAAACTGGGTACACGCACTGTTTCCCTAAGTACATATACGTGTATTGAGATGATAATAAGTAGTTTTTACCTGTGTCCACACTAACATGGCCTCACTCTGTCAGGGCTCCGCCACCAGAGCACCACCCACACAACAGGAACATCTAAATCGGCTCGGTGCAAGCCAGAAGGTCTGAAGGCAATGGAGTAGTCAGTATAAAAGACCGCCGCAGGACACTGTCTATTGCCGCAACATCTAAATACGGCAGATGGACTGCCGTCAACTCGAAAGAGTACTTGGAACCGCCAACACAGTGGGACAATGGTAGTACTGCCAAGATCTAAATCAGGCCCTTAGTGTCAGATTGGCAAGGAGCAACAAAATTACAATAATAATAATTGTATTATTACTATTGCTATCTTTAGCTTTCCTCTTTAATATTATTGCACTAAATAATAATAATAATCATCATCATCATAATAAATAATGGATATAACTTTTGTAGAGCATGTGATTACTCGGTTAAAGAGCCTCCTACTGCTAAGTGGAAGAGCAGACTTTAGGGTGAGCAATTTCTAGATTTTTTATTCAGTGGGAGGATGAAGTGGGTGGGACCATTCTGAACATGCTGAAACTTTGCTAGAGGGTAAGCAGGAAGGTGAACTCAAAGTGTATTACAGTAATCCAAGGGTGATACGGTAAGAGTTTCTATAATATAATTGTGTAAGTTGATGGGTACTATAGGAAGAAATATCTTTCGAATTCCCATTGAAGCGAGCCATCAGTTTTTAGGATTACCAACTAAGCAGAGAAATAGTTGAGTGTCATCATCAAAGGCGTAATAATGCAGACGGAAAGATTAAATCAGAGCAGTAAGCAGGGAGACATAAAAGCTATATAGGGTAGGAATGAGTTATGAGCCCAACAGAACTCCACAACAAATAGATTTAAAGCAAGATTGAAACCGGGGCATGGTGACTGCCTATAGCAGTCAGTCAGCTAAGAAGAAAGCCATTGAAAAGCTTAGCCTGTACTTCCAAGGTTGTCCAAGCGATTAACAATGTGAGGGATACTGTACCGAAAGCCTCAGACAGGTCTAAAAGAATAAGGGAAGCTTTGCCTCCCTCATCTCAGATTCTTCGAATGTCTTCTGTGGAAAATACATCTGTTTCAGTAGTGAAACCTAGGCGGAAATCCGATTGATGGTGAACAAATACATTATTTGGTTTGGCAAAATAAGAGAGTTAAAAGGTTACTACGGATTCTGTAAGTTTGTCTACTAAAGGGAGGAATGAGATGGAGCTTTAGTTGGCAGAGATATTGGGATAATTGGAGGTGTTTTCAGAAGGAGGGCCACTATCGCCATTTTAGAACACTTATGGACTTAATCAGACGTAAGTGAGCTTCTGCAAATTGAAGTCAGAGCAGGAACAATGACAGTGGCAAGCACTTTAATTGTTTTGATAGCGTAAAGGTATAACTGAGAGTCAAATTTTAAGTGATTATTATTAAACATTGTAGGCCATAGGGATAGTTACATTCGCTCTTTTCCTCGCAAATAGTCAGCAAACCATGATTGCCATTTATTCAGACCTAAGGGGCCGATTACGATCTCGTTGGGAAACTCTTCTGACTGAATTGGTTTCGGAATTGTTTCTGAACGGATCAGGTTCTGCGAGTCCTACCGAACGATTACGATGCTTCCCAACATCGGTCGGTCGGATTCTAATTGACTTCAATGGGAGCCTTTGTTCCGAATAAGAACACAGGCTCCCATTGACAAAAGAGGTTGTTGAGGAAAACCTTGCACCCTCTGGTGTGCAATCCATGGTGCCTGTCACACTGTGCATGCATGGGAAGCGGATCCTATGGGTACCCCCCAAGGCCAGATTCTGAGGGCCCCGGGTAAAGGGGGGCCTGCTAAGGGCCCCCAAAGTAAGATTCCAACAGCGGATCCGTCTCAGAACGACTGATTTGGAAAGGCTGTCCGAATCTGACACTTTAATTGTTCGGCTGGAAACGCGGTCCATAGACCCCTACGATTTAGCTCCAACCAACTCAATTACTCCCAATATCTTTCGAAATCGATTCGGATACTCTGAATGCTTTCCAGCTATCATAATCGCTTGTTGGTAAAAGTGTCCCAATTGGTCGGAAAGGTGGGTTCCGCATCGGATTCGCACTAATCCAATGCCTTTCGGAGCTTTTCCGGACGACATTGTAATCGACCCCTAAGTATATTGCCAAGTGACCTAGGACTAATTTACCAATAATCCAGGGACCAGTAACGTCTAACTCTCGTTCATTCCATAGTAAGTGTTTAGGCATCACCTAAACCATATATTCTTACATGGACTCAAATTAACCATGGTAAAATATCAAATTTAGCATGTAGAGGCATAATTGGCAATTAATTATGAAAACATGAAGAAACAATGTCTGTCACTGCCGAAACTCAGTGATTGGCTCTTCTAAAATGAATTGAATAGGATTTGCAAATTTGTATTACATACCTATTATCAAATTGAGGAATGAGTTGAT
The DNA here is from genome assembly GCF_964261635.1 of Lissotriton helveticus. Lineage (NCBI taxonomy): Eukaryota > Metazoa > Chordata > Amphibia > Caudata > Salamandridae > Lissotriton > Lissotriton helveticus. The sequence continues at coordinate 1,885,817,840 of NC_136067.1, forward strand.
AAATTTGTCTACAACAAATTAAGTTTGAAACCTCCATGTTAGACTTGGCATCCCTGGCGTGGTTTCCTCTAAATTTTTGCCTCTACCTCCTGTATTTTTGATGCTGTGCTGGATTGTGTTTTTGCTAGCTTCGATGCTTTGGACACCTTGCCTTTGCTGATCATTGTCAAAATGCAAGTGCTCCCTGTGTACATTGTTATCATGTTCATGATTGATTATCTATGATTGGCATATTTGATTGACTGGTAAGTCCCTAGTAGAGTGCACTGAGTGTGCCAGGCCCTGTAAAATCAAATGCTACTGGTCTGCCTGAAGCCCTTATTGTGCCACCCACATGAGTAGCCCAGTAGCTGCAGTGTCTGCTCACAGTTTTAAACTGCCATGCCGACTGGGCAAGTGCACCGAATTGCCAGGCCCCAAAGTTCCCTTTTCTTACATGTAAGGCACCCCTCAGGTAGGCCCAACGAACCCCCTCCCCCGAGCAGGGTGCATTGTATGTAAAAGGTAGGACATGTGATGGTGTGTTTTACATTTCCTGATAGTGAATTACTTCTAATTTTGTTTTCACTAGTGAAAGGATATTTGTCCCATAGGCTAACACGGGAGTTACTTTGTAAAACCTTACAAGTATAACTTTCTATTGGGACAAGATAGAGAACTCAGAATGTAATAACACATCTTTTTGGAGAGATGGTTTTTAAATTGTGTTTGAAAATGCTACTTTTAAAAAGTAAAAACAACAGTTGATGGACGGAATGCAGAACAATTTCATGTATTCACCCCAGTACAGAGATCTGGGCCTAAATTCAAAGTTGTTTTGCTCACCATGCCAGTCCAAAACAACAGTTGATGTCCATCATCCCTTTTGGTATCGCTTTGTTCGCCCCAAGTTGGCACGGTATGCCCAGACGTGGGTCCCTTGCTCACTCTACCACTGGATTCAAGATAGCCTGGCTGAGGAGGATTATGAATCCGAAACCGGTCCCAGGATGCTTGTTTCCGGTCCAGGGAAGACATGGCTTGGCAGTTCGGGCTGGACTGTTCCCATGAGGCACAGGGTCAGACTGATTTGCATATGGCCATGTCTGAACTGGGGTGGGGGAGTGAGCTAAAGAATGGTGATGGATTAAACCCAGATCAGTTGACTGGGGGTGAGTGTTTGATTTGCTCAAGCGCTCCGTCCATCATCCCCTTTGGTATCGACTTTTAGAAAGTAGACATCCTATTTAACTATTCTATGCACCTCTGCCATTTTATGTATTGACATTCTTGTTTTGGAGTGACAGGGCTGGGAATGTGCTTTTTCTGTAGAAAGCCACAAGGGGGGTTGAGGTGTGTCCTGCCTTTCCTGATTGACTCAGAGATGAACTTAATAGCCGTTGGCTGCATTTAGAGTGAAGGGAGGAGTTTCACTTACACCTGAATAGGCAGTGTCTACTCTGCACAATGCTGTCTCCACCTCCTGTAGTGATGCTGTACCAGAGAGGGCAGAACTGCTTTAGACTGGGCTTAGAGACCCTTGCCACAAAAAGAGCAAAAACAAAATGGGGGATAAGTATTGGACCTTAAACCCCAGAGAATTAGATCACTTCTGGAATCAAGGAAAACCTTTTGCCAAGGAGAAGAGCAGGAGAGCTGTAAAGAGGAGTACTGGCCCTTTGCTGTGTGCTTTGCTGAGTTGGCCTGCAGTTGCTGCTTCTGCCAATGAAGAGGACAGAGACTGGAACTTTGCTGAGAACCTGCTTGAAGAAGAATCTCCAAAGCCTTGTGTGTGCTGGCCATCTGTTCTGAAGTCTCACGGACACAAAGACTTCACCATCAGCTCCCCTGAACTGCACTGCTGGGAGTTCTGACATGCCAGGAGGTGCCTATTGCAGTTTCGGGCCTCTGGAGGTTGTTTCTGCTGTTCGGAGCTGGAAGAAACTTAAAGAAAGCAGTTAAAACAACTCTGATGCCGTCAGCGATGCTACCAGTGAAGCTGCGACCTGCCCTAAAGCCAGGGGCCCAACCCTTGTTGTGCTCGATGCACCCCCTCCCCCCCGCCTGCATCATAGCTGCGACACCTGCCAACTCCTACAGTTATCAGCCTTCCCGACACCAGGGCTCACAATGATCCTGTTATCTCGGAGCCGATAACCGACGAGGGTGACTTCACAAACTCTGCAACTTCGCATCACCTCACTGGAACCGATGCCTCACTGCCGACACTCAAAAGGTAGTGTATGCATGGACCATGCTACTACATCCCCACTGGTGGCACACCGGATAAAGAATACTTCAATAGAAAATCATTCACTTTATCGTGTTTATTGAGGCAAGGTTCATCCTCAAAGCCAGGTTGATATTGTGTTCATATCAATCGTGTATTCATATACATTTTCAAAATGAGGAACAATCAAAAATGCAACTCCAATGCATTTCGGGCGGAGCATTGGAGTTGCATTTTTGATCGTTCCTCATTTTGAAAATGTATATGAATACACGATTGATATGAACACAATATCAACCTGGCTTTGAGGATGAACCTTGCATCAATAAACACGATAAAGTGGATGATTTTCTATTGAAGTATTCTTTATCCGGTGTGCCACCAGTGGGGATGTAGTAGCATGGTCCATGCATACACTACCTTTTGATTGTTCCAATTTGTGTTTCGGACGGAGACACTACCCACGTGTGCACCCAAGACTTTTCCCAAATTTATTTCAACCGTTCTAAAAAACGCTGTGCATCACCCGTAATTATTGATTATCACTGCCGACACTGCCATCTTCCCCTGTCCTGGACTCGACACATCCCCTCCTCGTGGACATTACGCATCGCCTCCCCCTCTGCCTCGACATCTCATCAACACAACGCCATTCATCATCCGTAGGCTTAGTTTCCAAGGTACTGCAGTTTGGGGCTCTGTGTGACTCCGTGCCCGACGCCACACACCTTGCAGTCAGCACTGTACTTTGGATTTATGCCTGTCACGACATCATAATAGCCCCAGGTGGAGCTATTTGTTTCGACAAGTACTGTTTTTGCACATAACTGTTTTTAAGTTCTATTTTGATGCATGTATGTTTATGTATCTTGGATTTTTTAGTTTTGGTCTTGTCTGGTTTAGATACAAAAACCTTATTTTTCTAAACTGGATTGGTGTCCATTGTGTTACTGTGTGCTTTGAGTACAAATACTTTCCACATTGCCTTGGGGATAAGCCTGTCTGCTTGTGCCAAGCTACCAAGGGGGAGAGCAGGGGTTATCTAAAGTAAGTATCCCCCTAACCCTGAGTAAAAGCAAGGGTCCCTACTTAGACAAAGGTACATACCTCTGCCAATTGGAGACCCCCATTTCTAACACTGCACCTAAAGTGTAAATGCGCAATGCCTTTCATAGTGTATAACAGGTTGGGATTTTAAATCATTTTCCTCTAGTGCAATAATCAGGGACAGATGCAGACCACAAGTGCAGTATTCACCAGCACTAAATTGCAGACAGACCACACATTGTTTGCTCCAGGACAGCTGTGGACTGAAATATTTTTTAATAGGGGGCAAACAAATAATTGTGAGCTTTCAAGAGAGATCGATTCTCAGTATTGAATCTTCTGAACCAAATAGTCTCTACTACTGGTTGAATTAGGAAGAATGTCCTTACTTCCCAACGTTGTCTGGAGATATTCAGATGCATAATTGATTTGATCTTTGTTAACAGTGAGGCTTTTATTGTTATGAGATGTGTGTATTTTTATATAGATTTCAAAAAGGAACGTGTTTATCTCATGCAGATTCCTGGTGTTAACCTTTAAATTGTTATATTAAATCCATGTACCCATGCTCCTTGGTTAGACCAAGTGAAGAAGTTAAATATCTTTATGAAAATGACAGAAGAATGTAACCGACATTATGTCCCACCACAGTGTAAGTCCTGATTGTTCACCAAATGGTGGGAATGCTTGTTGAAATTTGTCAACGCATTTATACTCAAATTATATGCAATGGGCCTTAACTAGACATTGACGTGAAATAAAAACTGTCATGCATGTGGCTGCTATATAAGACGATGGGGGCACTATTATTAGAGAAAGACTAGTTCTTCTAGGTGCGGACCGCTCAGTGGTTAATCTGTGTCTCTCGGAAATCGGCTCAGACACCCGGAAAAAAAGATGAAACGGAGGGAGAAACTAAAGGCCATTTTTATAAGGGAAGTGGCGGAGTGTGGAGTTAGCCTTCCTGGCTTAATGCCTCACTCCACCACTTCAGAAACGCAGGGCTGCACCATATTTACAAGACTATCGTGCAGCCCTGCATTTCCCCCTGCACTGGCGCTACTCTTAGTAGCCTAGCACCAACGCAGGCACCCTAGCACCACAGTGAAAGGGTGTCTGCATGTAGGGGAAGATTGTTTATGTACAGGAAGGTCCCCGTCTTACCCTGTTTAGCCAGGGTAAGACCAGGTTTTCCTTCAATCAATCAAGGGTTATTAAGTGCGCTACTCACCCGTGAGGGTCTCAAGGCGCTGAGGGCAGGGGGTGTTCGCAGATCCGTTAGCTGAAGAGCCAGGTCTTGAGGGCCTTCCTGAATGAGTTCAGGGAGGGGGCGAGTCTAATGTCTACTGGCAGCTTGTTCCACGTTTTGGCGCAGTGTAAGAGAAGGATCTTCCTCCTGCTCTGGCTCTGCAGATGCATGGGGTTTCTGCCAGTGCGAGGTTGGAAGATCGGAGGTTTCTTTTTGGTACGTGGAAGTTGATTCTGTCATTGAAGTATTTGGGTCCAGTGTTGTGTAGGCATTTGTAGGCATGGGTGAGGATTTTGATGGTGACCCTTTTCTTCATGGGGAGCCAGTGGAGTCTTCGTAGGTGTTGGCTGATGTGTTTGTGCCAGGGGATGCCCAGGAAGAGTATGGCGGCGATGTTCTGTATTGTCTGGAGTTTTCGGAGTAGGGACTTGTTTATGCCGGAGTAGAGAGCGTTTCCATCGTCCAGTCTACTGGTGATGAGTGCGTGGGTGACTGTCTTCCTTGACTCTGGGGGGATCAAGTTGACGGTCTTGCGGAGGTTGTGGAGGGTCTTAAAGCAGCTAGAGGTGACGGAATTGATCTGTTGGTTCCTGGTGAGGGATGAGTCGAGTACGATGCCGAGGTTTTTGGCGTGGTCCGAGGGGGTCGGTGGGCTTCCGAGGTCGGTCGGCCACCAGGTGTTGTCCCATGCTGAAGGGGTGGTTCAGAGGATGAGGACTTCTGTCTTCTCGGCGTTGAGTTTAAGGCAGCTGTTGGTCATCCAGACTGCGACCTTCTGCATTCCTTTCTGCAAATTGAGTCTGGTGGTGGCGGGGTCTTTGGTGAGGGAAAGGATGAGCTGGTGTGCTGATGAGGCCGTGTGGTTGGATGATGGCGGTGAGGGGGGCCTTGTAGATGTTGAAGAGGGTTGGGCTCAATGATGATCCCTGTGGGACTCCACAGGGGATTTCAGTGGGATGGGAGACAAAGGGCGGCAGTCTGATTCTTTGGCTTAACCAGTGAGGAATGATAGGATCCAGTCTTGGGCTGTTCCTTGTATGCCAGCGTGGTGTAGACTGGCGATTTGTGTCTGATGGGAGACGGTATCGAATGCCCTGGTCTCTTAATTCTGGCGCTGCCTCCTATTTACGCCTCCCTTGTAAATAGGGGTCAGCGCCAGAATCAAAAGGTGTTGCAGTGGAACGCCCACAGCAACACCCATTGCCCTCCCTTTTCTGGCTAAGCATAACATGAAAGGGGCCTTATTTACAAGGCAGTGTTAAGTCATGTCAAGTGGCTTAACGCTGCCTTGTAAATAAGGCAAAGCCCCTATTGTGATAGAGCCTTATAAATATGCCCCTTAGTGATTAAGTGGGGCCAGCAGGGAACAGGAGCGAGAAGTGGTGCACCTAAATGTGCAGACAAATCAATCAATCAACCAATCATTTGTAAAGTGCACTACATACCCGCGAGGGTCTCAAGGCGCTGGGGGGGCGCTACTGATCGATTGTTGAGGTAGGCTGGGCCAGTCTTGTGGAGTGCCCTGTGTGCGTGGGTGAGGAGCTTGAAGGATCTCCTCTTGTTGACAGGGAGCCAGTGCAGGTTTCTCAAGTGGGGGGTGATGTGGCCGTGGCGTGGTACATCGAGGATCAGTCATGCCGAGGCGTTTTGGATGCGTTGTAGTCGTTTGATGAGCTTGGTCAGGGATCCCGCGTAGAGGGCGTTTCCGTAGTCCAGTCTGCTGCTGACGAGGGCCTGGGTGACTGTTTTTCTTGTATCTGTCGGGATCCATCTGTAGATCTTGTGGAGCATGTGGAGGGTGTTGAAGCAGGAGGAGGAGACAGCGTTGACTTGCTTGGTCATTGAGAGCGTCGAGTCGAGGATGATTCCCAGGTTGCGTGCGTGGTCGGTGGGTGTCGGGGCTGCCCCCAGTGCAGTGGGCCACCAGGAGTCGTCCCAGGCTGAAGGGTTGGAGCCGAGGATGAGGACCTCCGTCTTCTCCAAGTTCAGCTTCAGACGGCTGGTCTTCTTCACAGTCGGCGACGGCCTTCATTACTTCGTGGAGGTTGGCTTTGGCGGTGATGGGGTCCTTGGTAAGGGAGAGGATCAGCTGAGTATCGTCGGCATAGGAGATTATGTTTAGGTCGTGCTGTCGGGCTAATGTGCGAACGGGGCCATGTAAATGTTGAAAAACATCAGACTGAGGGAGGATCCCTGGGGTACGCCGCAGATGATCTCGTAGGCTTTGGAACGGAATGGGGGAGGCGGACGCTCTGGGTTCTGCCGGAGAGGAAGGAGGTGGTCTAATCCAGAGCCTTGTCTCGGATCCCTGTGTCGTGGAGGCGTGCGCGTAGTGTGCGGTGGCAGACGGTGTAAAAAGCAGCAGAGAGGTCTAGGAGGATGAGTGCTGCGGTCTCGCCATTGTCCAGCAGGGTCCTGATGTCGTCGGTGGTGGCGATGAGGGCAGTCTCGGTGCTGTGGTTGCTGTGGAACCCTGACTGGGAAGGGTCCAGGATTCTGTTTTCTTCGAGGTATCGGGTTAGCTGTCTGTTGACGGTTTTCTCGATGACCTTTGACGGGAAGGGGAGCAGAGAGATGGGCCGGAAGTTCTTGAGGTCTCTTGGGTCTGCCTTAGGTTTTTTGAGTAGGGCGTTGATCTCGGCGTGTTTCCAGATCTCTGGGAAGGTCGCGGTCTCGAGGGAGAGATTGATGACGTTGCGCAGGTGGGGTGCGATGGAGGTGCTTGCTCTGTTGAAGACGTGGTGCGGGAATGGGTCTGACAGAGAGCTGGAGTGGATTGAGCGAATGGTCTTGATGGTGCCATCGATGCTCACTCTGGCCCAGGCTAGCAGGGGGTTGTGGTCGATGGTGTACGGAGGGTCTGTTGTGTTGCTGTCTGTTGGGGCAGTCTGGGTGTTGAAGCTGTCGTGCATGTCTGCGATCTTGCGGTGGAAGAAGGTGGCGAGGGAGTCACACAGGGTTTGTGATGGCGGGATGTCGTTGGTGTTGGAGCTGGGGTTGGGGAGTTCCTTCACAAATACACTCATTTGTCCACATAAGGCTTATATTGAGTGGTTCCACATTTACTAATGATTCATTTTCCTTTGTTAACAGAAGGCTTCCAAGTTGGATGCAATTACATTTATATTCCTAGTCGAACCATACCCTACACCTACGAATGGCCTGTACTAGGCTTGTGGTGAAAAATCTGGGCATTAAACTAGAGGCTTTTTCTGTGAAGGATCTAATTACCACCACTTACGGGGCATGCTTTTCAACCATGCAGCTTCTGAAGAGAGTCTTTACTTGATTACCATCATCTGCAAGGCAAACACTTGTCCAGGCCCTAGTCATAAGCCACATGGATTATCGCAATGCCCTGCTCATGGCTGTGAATGACTCCCTATTGGCCAAACTCTGGGTGGTGCAAAACACAGCTGCATCCCTGGTTAGTAATCTCCCAGCATGCTCCCCATCGGTACCCACACTGAAAGCTTTACTTTGGCTTCCCATTAGGTAGCAGACCATCTTTAACATCTGTTGTCTCACCCACAAGGATCTCATGAGTGGAGCCACCACATCTCTAAAAAACAAACTGCAGTACTACTGTCCTTCACAAACGCTTAGATCTCGCGACAAAGCAATCCTGACTTTTCCCCGCATTCGTACCTCTAAAAGCAGCGGGAGAGCTTTTTTCCTTTCCTGTGCCATCTACTTGGAATCAACTTTTGCTTCATCTCTGTTGCTGCTCTGTTTTTGCCAAATTTAAAAAATCTCCTCAAGACCTGGCTGTTTTAGGCTGTGGCAGGTCACTAAGCTGGCATAACATCAAGATACACCTTCGGGTGTGATTTGTATGCTATATCAAGTGGATATAACGTAACATAACATGTCCTTGAGAATGTTCAGATAAGGCCTGTGAAATTCAATTTGGGCAGTCAATCTCAAGAAGTCTCCCCGCCGCTTGGTGAGAATTTAGATCTGACACTGTGGTGGGAAATCTAGGATAAATTGTTCAGTTCTTTTTATTAAGGTATTTTGCTTCTCCATCACAATATTGCTCTGACCAAGAAGCATGGACCCTTGAATTTCCAACACAAGAACTCAAGGGTTTATGAAATATATTTCACATTTTATATTTCATAATAGTTTTTTACTCAATTGTATCAATAAAATATATTAATACGATGCAGTGCTTAATTTGTGCCAGTGCTTTCCGGTGCTTAGCACTGGTACTTACTTATCAGGGCCCGGTCCACACTCATCTGCTGCAAGTCACGTATTGCACTGATTATATTTATATATTTAGCTCACTACCGGACTCGTCGCAGAGTGTTGTTCTCATCTCCCCAGGTGAAGAGTGTTCCAGCAGTGAGACTGAGCCAAGAGGAGATTCTAATGCTATGTTGATGGTGAAAGTGTTGCCGGTGGGCAGGACACTGATTGGGCTGGATTTTGGTTCTGCGGGGGTAGGGACTGTGCGGCAGTAGGCAGCATGCACAGACTTTTTTAAGATTTCCACGCCCCAGCACACTCACGGACCGCACCCCACGAGTCATCGTTCAAGTCACCGTGACGAACTTGAAAGGTTGAGGGCAGGCAGCAGATGCTCCACCACCATTCCTGGTCAGTTAATAGAGGCACAGCAGTCTCCAGGCCCACCAAGAGTAATGGTAAGGAAGTACTACTAAGTAGCAGTAGCCATGCCATTGGTAAATCAATGCTGCTTTTTTTGGGGGGCATGGTGGCAATTCCGAAGGGAGCTCAACAAGATTTGATGCTGATGATGCACTGCCTGGCCTGGTAGCCGCCGCGACGGCCGCAACCTTATATCACGATAGGGATGGGCCGGCTCCTGCCCTTAAGTATCCTCCACTGCTCAGAGTGGCTTAATCTGTGCAGACTTCCAAAAAATGGGCTTGTGACACACTGTCTATCTTTGCTACCTTAAAATATGAATGTATTCTGGTAGCTAGGATATCAATCCAACAAAAGATATTACCAGATAGTCCTTTAAGTAAGGCTTTTAGAGTTAAGAAAGCTGGTGGGCGGGAAAGGGGGGACAATCCTTTAATTCTTTCAACACCTCTGTATCAGTGCTAAATTTGAGCCTAAATTGGCTGGCCGTGAGGTGGTTATAAAAGCGGACTCTATACAGGTGTCGTTTTTGGCTTTCCCAAACCACTTGTGAGAGGGGACGGCATATTATCAACATTTGGTTCGGATTCAGGGGAGGCAGTACACGCAATGTGGGACGCTAGATTGAAACATGTGATTGTGATTAATTGGAGTTACATTCTTCTTTAACAATAGATTGGTGTCGGCTCACATGGGGCATTTTCTTATGTCCCGATCATTGGCTGGATGATGTTTTAAGGCTCGCAATCGTGATTGTATCTGGTGAGTCACGAAGTATTGGGGCATGTGTTGTACACGTTTGGCTCATTATGAAGGAAATAAGCCTTGGTGCACTCTAGTTGAACATGCAGGAAAGGTACACATGATTGTGGCTATAAAAAAGGTAGCCTGGTTTCATTGTATAATGCACCAATTTTAAGAAACAAATCCCTTGTGTTGCATTATATAGCATTGTTGTCAGCAAAGTGCTTACACATTCCCCCACTTTGTATGAAAAGACATCCGTCCCGGGGCGGTCAATTCCAAGAGTTGAAATGCTAAATTTGAGCCGGTGGTAGGCGAGGAGAGTTTAAGTGAATTGCCCTGAATCACAGGATGTTGAGCCAAAGCCCAGGTTCAACCCTGATTCCCCAGCTCCTGCCATTATGCCACTTCCTCTCCCCACTTTCATGGTTAGTAGTTGGTTCTGTTTTAGGCTGCGCTGCCATGAGAAATGGGCTGGTGCAAGCTGCCTCCTGACGAGAGCCCCGACATTTATGTTTTTTACAAATTAACCACTGATACGATGCCTTACTGGAATTCATCCAATTATGAGCGTGGTGAGATACATTCTCAAGTGTATTTTCACTTAATTTACAATTCACCATTTTTTGTAACATACAAATTTTCTTCTAAGAATTCCCTTCGTTTTTAGGTAAATTGACTTTCCCAAACTCTCAGGAGTTATTAGGAACACCCCGTGCCTTTTATCATGATTTGTTAACAGCTGTCTTCAGACATAGGAGACATACACGATCCTTGCAATGGAGGAGACCTGTTCCTCTGCGCTCTTCATTTGACCTTTTTGTGCATGTACAAAATTCCAAACAGACTCACTGAAGAATCATACAAAATGGAAAAAGGACAATACGCATAATGGAAACTGGAAGGTAAAGGAATACTGCTTCCAGAGAAAGAACTCCAGAAGACGTGGGAGCAGTGGGTTTCATTTATTTGTTTATTCGTGTATTTATTTTTCCATTTGTAGCACGCAACCGCTACCTGAGAAGGTGTCCTGGTGCTGACATCTGCTAGAGTGTCCTAGGTTGATACTGCTCCTATCTAAAGGGTGTAGGTCCAGGTTTTCAGTAGTTGTGTACACTGCAACAATTCTGCGGTAGAACAGACACATTAGGGGAGATTGTTTTATAGGTGAGCTGCTGAGACCAGAAAAGATCTGCCTCAGTACAAAGTCAGGTGAATTTTGGCACCACCAGAGGAAAGCATCTAAGGAGAGAAAAAGGCCTTATGTAGGTAGGCAGGTTCAACTCCATATATAGCCTTATGCAGCAGGCATATAGATTTTAAGACAATCCTCTTGAGCACAGGAAGCCACCCTCAGTGGCTGGCGAGAGATGAAGGAGAGCTAAGACTAGCCTGGCTTCTGCAGTCTGGATCTGTACAGCTTCTTGAACAGATGATACAACTCCTTATGCTAGAAATAAGGACTTGTATTAGTCCAATCTGATAACCATCATTACCTCCTCGTCCTGTCTCCCCGTCCCATTCCTGACAAGTGAGCAGCTAGTCTGCTCCACAGAAACCCCTACCTAGCTGAGCTGTTTGCACTTCCCCCTAAATTGACGTCACCTACACGTGACTATAAAGGGGGAAGTGCATCCATTAATCATCCTGTTCTTTTTTTTCTGAGTACGCAGTTGCCTGTTACCTGGCTGTGCTGGAGGTTTGCCTTCTTATGGGTAAGTTTCTTTTGGCTTTTCTGTTGTATTTCGGCGGCCTGCTTTAGCGGCCGCCCTTTGTGTCTCTTGTGCTATTTCTCCCCCCCTTCCTGCCTGGTTTTCATTACCGGCGGTCTGTGCTTTTAATGCGGGGCTCGCGTTAGCGGCCGTTTCTGCCTGTCCTCTCACCTTGTTTGCTGGGCCTGCTTCAGCGGCTGTTTTCTTGGTGTTGGCAGTCCCCGATGGGCCCTGCTTTAGCGGGCGGGGGTTTCTGCTTGTGGAGGTTGAGGTGCACTGGATTTCCTGTGCTTTTGGAGGGGGGGCGAGTTTGGCGTTTGGCTGGGTTTTTATTATAATACTGGCCTCCTTTTTCCTGCACTCCTGTGGGTCCAGGTCCTCGGGACTTTGTGTCCTTTAAATGAGGTCCTTCCTGGCTGCATTTTGGTCCTTGATTTTGCCTGCTTTAAGTGTTTGAGTCTGGACTGGTTGCTGTCGTGGATTCAGGGGCTTCTTCCTCTGCTACCCCTCTTGTTGCCCTGCGCCTCCTTATTGATGTGGCTGTGGCTGCTGCTTTCCTGGCTTGGGACGCGGCTGGACCTCCTCCCAGGGTGCCTCGTGTCTCTTTTGATTCCGCAGGCTGCTGCTGAGGATGTCAATGGTCCTGTTGATGAGGGGGGTGTACGTGGTTTGTTCAGGGTGCTGAGCTCGCTGGACTGTTTACCCATGTGCGGTCCTATTTGGGCTTTTTCTCCTCCGGCGGTGACTGTCTTTTTTACGCAGTATGTCCTGCCTGCTCCTGACTTTTTTCCTTTGCGCGGCGCGGTACGCTATGTGCTGTCTCGCGTATGGAAGGAGGTGGTCATGTCTTCTTTTCCTCATTTCCTGTTACCTTCTTGGGGGTTTTGCTACTGAGTTCCCTCAGGCTGTGCAGGTTGTGGATTTGATGGCTGGCCTTTCCTCTCAGGGTTTGGTCATTTCTATGTGCGCCCTTCCTGCGGACGCTGTGGATAAGCGTGTTGAAGGGGCGAGGTGGCGTTCTTATGCTGCTTCTATAGTTTCTGTCCGGGCGAATACGTTTTCTTCCTATATGGTTCAGTCGCTCCTTATGGATTTCCTGTCCCTGTCAGTTTGCTGAAACGACGGCGAGGATACCATGCCTCTTTTGTCTCTGATGGAGTTGCAGGTGCGTTTCCTATCGGACTGCTTCTGGCGCTTCCTTTGTTGCCGGTCGTCATATTTGGATGCGTTCCTGGTGGGGGATTCTTCCCAGGTGTCGGTCCTCCTTTTGTTTCTCTTTGTGGGCTCCGGGATGTTCGGTCCTCAGCTGGAGGGTATGGTCTTGCAGTCTGCTGGGAACCGAAGGCTCTTGGCTCCGGTCCGCCCTCCTTCTTGGGGTCGTGGGTTTGGTTTCCCTCGCGTTTTGGGCCTCCTGATCGTGGCGCTTCTCTGCCTTTTCGTGGCAGGGATCGTGGCCAGGGGGCCCCTGGAAGTGCCATGCCCCGCTCCGCTGCCGGTGTTGCCACCCCTGCTTCCTCCTCTTCTCGGTGACTGTCTACCTTTGCCGGTTGGTGGTCGCCTCCAGTCCTTCCGCGCCCAGTGGTTGTCGGTTCCGGATGCCTGGGCAGTTCAGATTGTTTCGGAGGGTTGCCAGTTAGAGTTTTCCTCTCCTTCTCCTCCGGGTTTTGTGCGGACTCCCCTGCCCCGTCTTCCTCTGCGTTGGATTGTTTGTTGGCAGGTGTGCGACTCCTGTTGGTGATGGGGGCTGTTGTGAGGGTTCCTCCGCTGGAGTGGGGCTTGGGTTGCTACTCGATCCTCTTTCTGGTTTCCAGGAGGCACTCTTCGGTTCTTCGTCCTGTTCTGGATCTGAAGCGGGTCATTCGCTTCGTCCTCCGTCGTCCATTCGGGATGGTGTCCCTCCGGTCCGTCCTGCCTCTGGTCCTTCCGGGTGGCTTCCTGCCATCCCTGGTTCTGTGGGTTGCGTTTCTGCACGTTCCTGTCCATCCGGTTGGCCAGCGTTTTCTGCGTTTTGCTGCGGGAACCCTTCGCTCTCACTTCTGTGTGCTGCCTTTCGGCCTGTCTTCAGCGCCCAGGGTTTCACCTTGCTCCTGGCCCCTCTGGCTCTGTCGGTTGTGGCCCGGGTGTGTCTTCTGCTGGGTTCCTTTTCGGCCACCGGTAGTCCTCCCTGGTGCCCTCTCAGTCCCTGTGGTTCCTGGGGACTCTCTTCCGGATGGACCTGGGCATGGTGTTCCTCTCCCGGGGGCGCCGGTTGACTTTGTTTCGTCTCCTTTCCTGGCTTCTTTCCCAGTCCCAGGTGTCTGCCCTTCTCTGGTTGCAGTGTCAGGGGGAGTTGGCGTCCGTACCCCCTGTTGCATGGTGTTCTGTCGCACTGGGATCCTGCCTCCTTGGACTGCGAGTCTCTGGTCCCTGTCGCTCCGGGGATTCGGGCGGATCTCCTGTGGTGGTTGTTCTCTCCCTCTCTTTCCCAGGGGTTCGGTCTTCTTCCTCCTCAGTCTGTGGTCATGTTCTCCACGGATGCCAGTGCTTTGGGGTGGGGTGCCGTTCTGGGTGCCTCTTAGGCTCAGGGTCGGTGGTTCGCTTTCGAATCCCTCCGGTCATCTTACTGGACGTAGTTGAGGGCGTTTTGGTTGGCTCTTCTTTGGTTCACCTGGGGGGCTTGTGTCGTGCTCTGTTTCTCCTGTCCCGGGGAATCGGCTTTTGGGCCGAGTCGCGTCTCTTGTCTATGATGGCGGTCTATCTTCCGGGGTAGGAGAAAGGGCCTGCAGATTCTTTGGGCGGGGTGTTCCCCTCCTCGGTGTCCCTCTGTCTGTCCCCGGATCTGTTCAACCTGTTGTCCTCCGGTTCCGCCTTCCTTGGCTGGATCTGTTTGCCTCAGAGGAGTCCGCCCTTCTTCCTTGGTTTTGCGGCATGGTTCCCCCTCCGTTGGCGTGGGCTACCGTTGCTTTCTCGATTCCTTGGTCGAGGGGTCTGCTGTTTGCCTTTCCTCCGTTTGCCTTATTTCCGAGGGTCCTCCGGAAGGCTCGTTGGGTTCGGGCGGTGGTTCTCCTAGCGGACTCCTCTTCTCGGGGTTGCCTCCCTGGTCGCCTCCGGCTGGGGGTTTGGTACTTGAGAGGTTGTGTTTGCTGGGTCTAGGTTGCTCGGTTGCGGTTGCCCGTTGTCTCCAGCTTTCTCGGCGTACTTCCACCTTGATGTTGTCACTGGGAGTATATCTCCTCATGGTTTCTTGTGAAGGTTCTCTCTTCTGCCTCTTGTGTGGCCGTGATGGTTTTGGACTTCTTGCAGGATTCTTCCCTACGGGTCCTGTGGCCTGCCATTCTTGCTTTGCGGGGTTCTTCTGTTTCCTCTGTATCCCCGTTGGTGGCTCGCCTTCTGCAGAGTTTCTTGCTTCAGCGTCCGGTCTCTCGCTCTCCTGTGCCTCCTTGGGACCTTCCGTTGGTTCTCCGGGCTTTTCCGGGTCCTCCTTTCGGGCCTTTGGACTCCGTGGCCCTGATATTCCTTTCTCCTATGGTTGTTTTCCTGGTGGCCATTACTTCCGGGCGGAGGGTTGGTGAGATTTGGGCGCTGTTGGCTTCCCCCCCCCCTTCTTGCGCTTTTGCGATGATAGGGTCCTTCTCTGTCCGAGTCAGTTCTTTCTTCCTAGGGTGGTGTCTTCCTTTCACTGTCAGGGGGATATTGTTCTCCCGGTGTTTTTTCCGGCTCCTGCCTCTCCGGAGGTGGTGCTCCTCCTTTCGTTGGATGTGCTAGGGGCTCTCCGCATCTACTTGGAGCGTACGGCTGGTTTCCGTACAGTTGATTCCCTTTTTTTCACCTTTGGCCTCTCGGGGCTTAGGCTTCGCCCTTCTTTGTCCACCTTGTCTCGTTGGGTCAGGGGCGCTGTGGTTTCTGCTTACGATTCTGCCCACTCTCCGCTGCCTTCTTCCGTTCAGGGTAGGTCGACTAGGAGCGTGTCATCCTCCTGGGCCATGTTCGAAGGGGCCTCGTTGAGAGTCTTTTGCAATGCTGCCGCATGGGCTTCTCCCCATACTTTTGTTGCACATTGCCGTCTTCGGTTGGGGATGGCGGCCTCTGCTGCTTTTGGGGCTTGTGTCCTGTCTTCTGTACATGATTTGTGGTCTGTACTGTTTTCTATTGATTGAAATGGACCTGTTTTTTCTCATTCTTTCTGGTCTGTTTTTTTCTCACAATCACCGTGTGCTTGGGTATGGGCTCACTTGTCAGGAATGGGACGGGGAGACAGGATGAGGAGGTAATGCCCGGTTACTTACCGGTAATACACATTACTCCGAGTCCTGGTCTCCCCGTCCCATTCCTGAGCCCTTCCCTCCCTCCCTGGTTTGGGTTTTTCTTTGGGTGATTGTTTGTTTTTTCGTTCTGGTTTTCTTTGGTATTTTCAGGATGATTAATGGATGCACTTCCCCCTTTATAGTCACGTGCAGGTGACGTCATCCTAGGGGGAAGTGCAAACAGCTCAGCTAGGTAGGGGTTTCTGTGGAGCAGACTAGCTGCTCACTTGTCAGGAATGGGACAGGGAGACCAGGACTCGGAGTAATATGTATTACCGGTAAGTAACCGGGCATCACCGCCTGAACCTCAAGGGGTTGCATGTATGTCAGGAGCAACAGCAAAATCTTCAGCAGTGCTTGTAGAAGTGCAAAACACGTGGAGGAGTGTTTATTGGCCTGAGATGTCAAGGAAAGGGGATATCAAATTGGCACCCAAGGTTTCATATGGCTGCAGAGGAAGTAGGTGAACCCCTTGTGGCCATGGTTAAAAATTGGCAGGCAGCAGCCGTGGTTGAGAAGCAAAGATCCTCGGTCTTATTTCCATTGAACTTGAGTGTATTCTGTGTAAGCCAGGTGGAGATATCCTTCATGCAAGTATGGAAAATTTCAAAGGGGTAAGGAACAGATAGATCGGCTGAGATAAGTTGAGAGTCATCTGCACAGTTCATAAACAGGACACCATGCTTGCGAATGAGTTGGGCCACTACTCTGAGACAGATGTTGAATAAAGTAGAGTGATGAACCGGACATTTAAGATCCCTTGGATAGGTGGTGTCTAGCTGGGCCCTCAGGACAGCTGATTGGAATTAATGAGTGTAACCATGTTCTCAGTAGTCTACTTCTGTTGTGCCCCCCTTATCTCGACCACCTGAATCTCAAATATTTGAACTAATTTAGAGACCACTTTAAAGCTCATGTGTTTAGAATAATCTGCCTCAACCTTTGAGCGTGTACTGCTTGAATGCGGTAGTTGTTCAGATCAATTTTCCTTGGTTGTAGAATGATGATGATGAGTACAACCAGCAGCATGGCTGGCGCTGTGCGCAGCCAGTGTGTGGACAGGAACAGGCGGGCTTGCCTTTCACACACTAGGGGTGTGCCGGCCACACGTGGATGCTGCATGGATGCACAGCAGTCTGCCTTATGGTGGTGATATTGTGACCACACATGGGAGATCTAGCAAGACAACCAAAATGGCAAGCAGAAAACGGCCCCCAAAAATGTAGGACAAATTGTGTCAGCCTGACAAGGATACCTACATTAGTCTGAGGCAAAAATACAGGGGGTCTTATTTATGAGGTCATGCGTCAGTTTTGCGCTGCTGTTCCGTTCTCTTTTTGTGACACAACTGCAGCGTAAAACATGCACCCTGTTGCGTTCTATTTACAAAGTGACACTTCTAAGCAGATGCGTCACTTTTTAAACCCCTGCGCTACATTATGCCTGCATCAGGTATAATGTATGCAGGGGGGCATTCCCACGCAAGTAAGCCTTGTAGAAGTGACGCTGTAAAATCTATCACAGCAGGCGTAAGACTGACGCAGGCCCTTTCATATAAGCTTGCCCCACGTGAAAGGATACATGGCTGGGGTTGCGTCACTTTTGTGACACACTCCAGCAATGCGTAATTTTTACGCCTACAGATATGTCAGAAATACTGATGTATCTGTAACTCCTTGCGGCATGATGCATCATACTGTAACTGTGACGCATCCAGCATGTCGCAAGGAGGGCGTAATGAAAAGTGAGGCATCGCTGTTTTCACGCAGCAATGCGTCACTTTTCATACATAAGGCCCAGAGTGCAAACAGTAGGTAGAAAGTGTTGGATGAAATACTGCAGTGCGTATGGCAGAGCGTGAATGACTGGTAGTTCAAGATATCTCATGAGTTTCTGCAGCACATTGTTATTTATTGAAGGTAAGATACCGAAGATAATTAAAGAAATTCAATTAAAAATTAAAAAAATATCATTAATAAAACAGCATTTATACTTAACAGATAGCAGCATGATTAGCAGCGCAGTGAACTTAGTAACATGAAAGTGAATCTAAGAGTTCAAATAAAGTGCAAGACAGATTTGAATTTCATTAAAGCGCAAAACAAATTTAAAACAACTTTTGAACAGCCTTAAATTTATCAAGTAGATAGCAGCAAATAATTAGCAGCTTAATGAACTAGTAGCAAAGAGCCACTGATCACTGCAACTATCTCAATGTCCCTTGCCCTCGTCCAAGTCATTACTTCATGAGAAAACTGTTATATTGTGATTAACTTTGTTTAGCCAATGCTATGTATGGTTTTGCTCTGCATAATCCGTCTGTGACATAAGTGTATTCCATTAGTGACATATATGCAATCAAGGGTTTGAACAAAGAAGTTGGGTTGCAGGTTGTGCATTACCTGTCTTCGTGATGCAGTTTTCCTCTGATGATTAAAACTCATGGAAAGAGTTTCCTGTGAGGACATTTGCTTTTATTTACAACAGGAATGTTCCCAGCAAGAAAACAACAGAGTAAGCGCTACCCACTTTCCCGGGTGCAATATAACCGGGAATTTACCCAGAATCCACCAGTTTCTTTTTCTCTCCTGGACGAAGGACACAGGATACAGGATACGGGATGCAGGGGAAAAGGAGTGCCTGTCTGAAGGGCTGCAGGCTCTCTGCTTCCTCCAATGAGGGGTCTTCAGCAATTCTGCCGGCGCGGTCAGCAGTAGCAGACTTTGGATGTGACCTGTCTCTCCAGAGGGCTACAGTCCATGCTCAGCTGCCAAGGTTTCAGATTGCTTATGTGTGACATTTTCATAATTTCAGTGCAATTATGAGTTGCATTCAATAAGTGACATCTTCTCGCGAGCAAAATCGAGCAATGAAGACAAGGAAAACATACAAATATCCGAAATAACACTCATTTGAGCAACGAGAAACTCTAAGAAGATCTTAAAACTGCTGCAAAGCCCTAGAAATGGAAGGGCACTAGAATGTGAGAGAGGCCCCAGCACGGAACCTGAGCCAGTCTCATTGACATGGAACTCAACTTTGGATAGACAGTGACTACAATGCTGAGATCAGCTCAGGTGCTGTAACTTTACTTAACTCAACTATTCTCTCATCTGCTTGCTCACTCATTTGTCCATCAGTACAATCTTCTTATCCTATTCATCCATTAATCTGTTCATGCACTTAATAATCCCTACATGCACTCCGCTATTCCTTGATCCTTACATTCTACTATTTTTTTTTTTTGCAGAGAGTTTTATATAGTGCGAACTAGAACCGAACCGAATCAGTTATCAGAGCGCTTTACATAGCACCAGTTACGTTACATGAGGAGACACTTTCATTTTAGGCACGGGGAGATTAAGTGATTTGCCCAGAATCACAGGGGGTTTTTGGCGTCGTTACCGAGACTCGAACCAAGTTCCCCAGGTCCGAGGTCGAGCGCCTTAGCCGTTAGGCCAACCCCTCTCCCGAGGGGTTGGCCTATTCATTCACTAATCTATTCTTGGACTCTTCATTCACTAATCTATTCTAAGTAGCACTCATTCATACACTCACTCATCCATTCACTCAGTCACCATGTCATTCATCCATGCGCTCACAATGGTACATCATCTCCTCTTGCAATGATTCAATCATCCATCCATGATCTTGCTCATCTAGCTAATACATTCTCCCAACCTTTCATGTGTCCCCCAAGGACACAAACATGCACAAAACTTGCCAATCATTAAAAAAAAACACATTCAATTAAAAAGGCAGACTTATGGCCTTTGTTACAGTTTGCATTAATGTTATTGTCAAAATGGTGACAAAGAAAAGCAGTACTTTTAAATCCCCATGGTACACCACTGAACTTAGGGACCTCAGAAAAGCCTGCAAAAAGTCTGAACGCATCTGGAGGAGAGACTGGGCAGTCAACAGCAAAGCCTCCTACCAGTCTGCCTTGAGATGTCATAAAATTGCATGGCAGAAAACTAAAAGCATCCTTTTTTGAGGAAAAAATTAAACTATCGGTTAACTCCTCTAAGGAAACGTTTAAGATTGTCAAGCAACTTCTTAAAGTCCCGGCCCCGGCAATCGCACAAGAGGATACCGAAGCAAGGTGTGACCAGCTTGCGGAGTTCTTTGACGATAAAATAAAAAAAATTCTTGATAGTCTACCACAGACTGTCACGATCTCAGGCGTCAATACTTCCCCGCCCTCGACAACTGGTCCCCGGTTGGACGTGTTTAGATGCATCACTAAGAAGGACTTTTGTAAGACACTATCCACTGTGAATAGTGGCTCTCCTTCTGACCCGGCGCCTATGCACATCCTCAAACAAATCGCAAGTACCATTGCCCCCCTTGCTACAGAGCTGTTAAACTCCTCATTTACCAACGGGGTAGTGCCCCCTAGCTGGAAGCAGGCCAGAATTAAAACTCTCCTAAAGAAACCGGGGCTTGACACCACCGATCTAGCTAACTTTCGCCCGATCTCGTTGCTACCTGGACTGGGCAAAATCGCTGAAAAGCTAGTAAACCAACAGCTCTTAGGATTCCTGGAAAGTAATGGCCTACTGAGCGACACCCAAACGGGTTTTCGCCCGGGACAGGGCACTGACACAGCCCTTTTAGTGGTGGCCGAGGAGGCAAGGTGCATCTTAGATTCAGAGGGATCAGCAGCACTGATCCTACTGGATCTGAGCGCTGCATTTGATACGGTGGACCACGTAATATTGGTCTACCGTCTTGCCAGACTGGGCATCGCAGGGTCAGCCCTTAGATGGTTGGAATCCTTCTTGAACAAACGTACCTTTAGGATTTGGGAAAATGGTGTCATGTCGAAGTCTACTCCCCTCCAGTGTGGGGTCCCCCAGGGATCGTCCCTGAGCCCCACCTTGTTTAATGTTTACATGGCCCCGCTGGAGGAGGTAGTAGCCCCTTTTGGGATTAAGTCCATCACTTACGCAGATGACACACAACTAGTCGTCTCGCTGACAGAGCAAGTGGGATGTTCAGACAGTCTCTCGGGCTGCCTAACTGCAATTTACTCCTGGATGACCGGATCTAAGCTCAAATTGAACGGAGCGAAAACCGAGATCATGGTCCTGGGCCATCAATTTACATCTCTGCCCACAGAGTATTGGCCGCCTTGCATGGGTGAGTTGCCCCAGCCTAAAGAGAAAATTAAAAGCCTGGGGGTTTGGTTTGAACCCCAACTAACCTTTAGGACACATGCCCAGAAAGTCGCAGGGGGATGCTTTGGCCTGCTTCGGGCAGTACGGAAAGTCCTCCCCCTTCTGCCTTTTCAGTCCAGGAAGCTATTAATCCAGGGTCTAATTCTATCTAGACTGGATTATAGCAATGCTCTTTTCCTGGCAGCGCCAAAAGCCACGATTAATATCCTGCAGCGGGTGCAGAACGCAGCAGCCAGGTTGCTTATGGGGGCCCCAAGAAGAGCCTCGGCCAAACCATTGCTGAGAGCCCTCCACTGGCTTCCAGTCCATGAACGAATCACTTTCAAATCATCTTGTATCACCTATAAAACACTGCTAGGCAAAGGCCCTCCGGCCATGAGAAACTTGATTCGTCCCTATAGACTGGCTCGGGCCCTCCGATCAGATGGGGACAATCTTGCTATAGTCTCGAGAGTGAGGAAGGCCCGTACAGGAGGCCGCCGCTTCTCTATAAATGCAGCAAAAAACTGGAACGCTCTCCGTAGGGACATCCGGAACGAATCTTCCTATCCCAAATTTAGAAAATCACTTAAAACTTTTCTTTTTCCTAAAACCCCTTAAAATTCCAAATTCTCAGAGTTTTTCTATTATCAGTTAGGTAGCGCTGGAACGCTCTAGGGCAGCCATGCGCTTTACAGATCAAATTTCATTGTCATTTTGTAAAGCATCACTATCACTTTTATTTAGGTCTGCTTTTGAAGTGCTTTTTTTTAGTCAAAGATCTGTTGCTGCATTCAGCACATGCTGTTTTGGCACAGGGCAAACAAGCACACAAACACTCGGGTGGCTGGTATTTACTCTGACTCTTGGTTTGAAGTCAGCGACTCTACCAGGCAGGCAGACCGCGAGCCACAGCAGCAATTCGGGTTTGCAGCCTGCCTCCCTAGTCCAGGGCTGTCCTCAGTGAGTCTGCTGTCCAGTGACAAACTTTACTGAGTCGCTGCTGCAACCTCAGGTCACTGACGCCGTGATGTGAGCTCGGCAATAATAATTGCATTTTCGTGGGTCGGCGGTGCAGAAGTCACATTGGATTTTTGACAGCATGCGGCGGCGGCCCGGCAGGAGCGAGCAGCAGGCAGAGCTGCAAGTGCCATGATTGCAGCACCGCCCGCAAACTAGTAGCCAGTCACATCCTTCCAAAACAAACTCTCAGCCTTAGACAGCAGGACGTGGCATCCCCCAAGGCTCCAGACTATTGTATCACACTGGGCACTACCATGACATCAGTCTGTGTGGGAGCCGCACAGCGGGAAATAATTACAATGAAACATTGTAGCAGTGAGTCTGGGCAAGGCCGAGGGCTAGAATAGCCCACGCCGCCATTATGGCTGTTGCACCAGAGCCTGGGGAGAAGGGGGGGTGGGGAGGGGGTTGCCACACCAGTTGATGATGCGGCGCTCCCACCCCCAGGCTGACCTATAGGGTGGTTAGGATGGAGTATGGACCGGAAGCTCTTTAGTGCTCCCGGTTGAACGCTGAGCCTACGTCTGGGCAGACCGGTCTAGACTGGCCTGCCCTGGGCTCACCCTTTAAGAAGGGGTAGTGGGGAGCAGAACAGTCTCTTGTTCCTTGCTCCCCACAGGGTAGGACACCGGGCGAGCTATGGCCAGTAATCTTCTTTTTCTTTTTTCATTGCAGGTATTGCGGTTCTCAGGAAGCAGAGTTTCCAGCAGGAGCGGTCGGGCTTTGTATCGTTGGAGCCTTTTAACCTTTCTCTTTTCAGGGCTCGGCTGGGAGTGAATTTCCACGGGAGTGGAGTTCCAGTGCAGCGGCAGGAGCGGTCGTGTGTCTCTCGTCAGACCCCCCCTGTTGGCAGCGGAAAGCCGAGCTTAGAGGCAGGAGGGGACATCGCAAGGAGGGAGCCGATGGAGCTAAATCGAGCGGAGTCCCAGTGCGGTGGCAGGAGTGGTTGTGTGTCTCTCGTCAGACCCCCCCCTTATATACAAGTATTTGTATTGATCTAAAATGTTTAACACGAGGTCTGTCTTGATCAATTGTAATGCAGGAAGAAAGGACAGGATTGCACCATATTGCATAAATATGGTGCTTTCCTGCCTTTTCACTTTAGCGTAGGGCAGCACAGCAAAATTCCATAAATGAGGGCCTTACTTTGGTAACTCCCATAATATTTGTGTGGAGTTACCAAAGGACAACACCCCCACTCAGAAAAGTTTTTCAGCACCACTGCAATGAAGTATGAAGCTGCGGATGATGCAGGGACAGGGCCGGACTGGCCATAGCGGGCACCGGGCAACCACCCGATGTGCCGCCCGGGTTTTCGGCCCCTGGGGGCCATTTTTGTTACAGGGCCATTTTTGCAGCATAGCTGCAAAATTGGACCTGTACCAAAATCGGCCGAAAACCGAAAGAGCTTGGCGGCACCCAGGGCCGGACTGGGAACCACAGCCCTGGCAAAGTGCTCAGCCGCCCCCCCCCCCCCCCCTCCCCACTCGGGGGGAGTTGGAGGTGCCGCCGAGCTCTTTGCCGGGGCCAGTTTTCGGCCCATTTGGTTACAGGGCCGATTATGCTGCAAAAACGGCCCTGTAACAAAATCGCCCCCCAGGGGCCCAAAACCGGCCCCCACCCTTGCGGCGCACCGGGGGATTGCCCGGTGCCCGCTATGGCCAGTCCGGCCCTGGCGGCACCTTCAGCCCCCCCGAGTGCGATGAGCACTTTGCCAGGGCCGGTTGTGGTTCCCAGTCCGGCCCTGTGCAGGGACATCTCAATGGGGAAATTCTGAACCCCTGCTTCAGTATTAATACTCAAAAACTGTAGGATTGGCCCCTAACTCTTCTGAAGACAGCTCAGCCGCAGTGGACAGTGAAGTCCACAGAAATATCCCCCCTCCCCCTAAATATATCCACGTGGCAATGGCTGCAGCTTGGTGCATTGCAATTTGTAATGCTGTGCTTTGGTCTGAACCATAGCATACTTCCCTGCCTTCGAAATGTAACACTCAGCCATCTTAAGTATGCAAAAAATGTGTGCTATTTCACATTTCCAATTCCATGCTTTCACAATTTCCTTAATCGACTTATCTGCAGACTCCATAAGAAAATGCTAGACCTGATCTAATGTATTTTATCTTTCAGCTGCCGTTGAAGCCGGAACAATCTTTCAGAAATATATTTGTCGACGAGGCACACTTCAGCTCTGTAATGGCGTGCCTGCCGAGCGCCAGCTAAGCCGCGCATTTCATTCAAGTTGAATGTGCAATTTCCCAAGTGGAAACATTCCTCGCTTGATTTGCCGGCGTTGCCTTATCTGCGGGCACACGCCATTCAGCCCACTGTCGGCGCCGGATGCTCGTTATTTAAGCATGTAATCGCCTCCACCACAATGTAGAGCAAAAACAGCCCCAATTGAGCACTCGGTTAAAATGTCTTCTGCAGTGCTTCCTTCCAGGGAGGAGGCAGATCCGCTCAACTGAGCAGAAAAGTGTTACTCTGAATTTTCTTGTACAACATCTGACATTGCCTTCAGACTCATACATAGTACAGCCCTGGCCTCAGATGTAAGCTGCTCGTTCTTACAGCCATTTGCTGAAATGGGTCAAATACCTGCTATGTGTGTACTGTACATTCTGCACTGCCAGTTCTTCTCCTGCGTTCCTCCCTCTCCTCTTCCTCACTTCCCAAGGAGAAGGGATGGTTTGTTGGGGGACTTCCATTCACACATGCGTGCAAAAATAACTTCTTTCATTCAAAAGCATATTCACATAGGAAGCATCTGCCCATGTGACCATAAATAAAATAAGTGCTGCCGCAACAAATGAACGGAATACTGAATAAATCAAACATTCCATCTCAGTCAAGCGATCTGGGTCAAATCCATCGTTCTTTTTCTTACTCTGCCAACCCAGTTTAGACCCAGCCATATGCAAATCAGTCTTGACCCTGTGCCTCATTGGAACAGTCCAGTCTGAACTGCCAAGTCGTGTCCTCTCTTGACCGGAAACAACTAACGTGGGACTGGTTTTGGGGTATATCACCCATCATCAGCCTGACTAGCCTGAATCCAGTGGCACAGAAAGCAAGGGACCCACGTCTGGGCATACCCTTCCCACTTGGACCGGTTTCGGGGTATATCACCCCATATCATTTGGAAGGAAGTAGTCAGCAGATGTGGACCCCTCCTTTCTCCTTGGAGCCCCGTGAGTTGGCAGTAGGAGTGCCCCAGGGTGTAGAGTCCTGCTGGACACGTTCTAGTTTCTGAGCAGGCACTTGTATTCCCAGCCAATCCCTCGAGGGCTGGACATACATGCACCCCACTCCCATCCATCACGAGTGACGTGGCCCTGTTAATAAAAGGGCCCAGGTGCATGTGCTCGAGGCCAGTTACAGTACCCTACCACACTGTGTCTGTGCCCACTATTGTAAGCATGTAGGCCTAGGGCCCTCAACACCACATTGGCGATGAGCGGCTCTGATGCCGTGTGCTTACTGGCGGCCGCTCTGCTGTTTGTCATGGGAGGAGGGAGTAGCCGGAGCATGAGGCACCCCAGCACCTGCTGCCAGCATAACAGTAACTGAGGGCTGGCAAAGGGGGGCAGGCGTCGCCACAGCACCGATCTCAAGGTGCCTCCACACTGCCGACTTGCGCCTCCAGAAGCGGTGCGCACATGATGCATCGCCGCTACTGCTCGCCTGAAGAAGGAGAATAAGCGGTGCTGTCGGAGGAGGCCTACAGCGGGGAGCAATACTCTGTGTGAGCATGCCACCATCCGTCCCAATGCAAGGAGAGGAAGCCGCGTTGAAAGCTCGCAGTGGGCCGTGCAGGCCTGAGGCACCTGGACTCTAGCAGCCCTGATAAGTGAGTAGTGCACTCCACAAACAGTGTTCCTGCAGCCTTCACAAAAGGTGACACACCTGCAGCGGTAGGAAGCTGCTGCACCACTAAGCGATTTGCTTGCCGAGGCCCCGGCCAGGGTAATACCACAAAACATGACATGCATGCCGCCCTGCAGACGGGACACACCTGAGCAGGGCCGCAGACTTGAAAGATGAGCCTCCGCCTGCAGGCGGGCCGACCGGCAATATTAAAGAAGCAGCAGCATCCCCAGGTAGTTGAGCACCCACCTGATCGAGAGAGGAGCCTTCATGGGCTCCTGCTGCCGCACCAGCCACCGTTGCTCTGCCCATCCTGCGTGCTCTCCACAGGACACTTCGAGAGGCACCACGTCCCGCGGCACTATGCGGTACAGAGCCAGTGACTGCACCGCCATACAGCATCAGTTCGCTGTACCACACCCTGAACCAAGAGGCAGAACAAGCAGTCGGTTAGTCTAGCTTCAGGAAGAGACTGCCCTGCTCCCTGGCACCAGCGCTGGACAACACGGCTGGCAGAAGACATACCTGCACCAAAGCTGCACAGCCCGGTACCTACATATTCCAGACAGGAGGCTCCCAGCTCAGGTCTCCACCCAAAAGAAAGCAGCCACTAAACTCACCTAGTGCAGAAACAGATCCCCACGTCATACACTGCAAAACACACCCTGCTGCTTCCATCTAGGAACCTGGGAACATCACCCCTGCACCTGCTTGCACTTCCCCCACAGGAGCACTGCAAAGCCCTGATGAGTATCAAGGTGAGGAAAGAGATACCTGCAGTGGGTCTGCCCCAGGTAGTAGGAAGAGACATTGTAGCATGGAGGATCGTGCTGCCCCATCACAGAAGTGTCAAGCCTCAGGACACCTCTGCACATCACGAGGGAGTAGCAAGACATCCTTGGAGAACTGCCGGCACATGCGGCCGCCATGTGCCAGAGACACAGCCAGTAGAGGGAAGAAAGGCCTCACAGCACTCCTAAGACTGCATTCCTATCAGCCAAAGCCAAAAGACTGATAGAAGAGAGTGCAGCACACCCAAGTGGACTTCCTAGGTGGCTGAAGGGGAGAGACTGAAACCCTGCTGACAGAGCTCCAAGAAGCTCAAAGATACCTCAGCCAAGAGAAGCATAAAGTGGCTAAACAAGGTCCAGCAAAAGTAAGGAGACCAAAGGCGGCCAAGCATTCCCCATGATAGGCGTATAGAGAAAGTGGAATGTGATCGCACCCCGCGTGACTGTCTGGCATCATCACAGGAGAGGAAATTGCGCCACATGCCCGCATTGGTGAATGGACACCACCGCAACCTAGAAAACAACCACACCAAGTGCCAGAAGAAGGCGCCATGAAGGACCAAGAGTTCAAGATCAGAGGTGTGCTGACGCATGCACCCAAAAGTTTGACAGCATGGACAGGCGCCCAGTAGAGTGAGACCTCTCCACAGAGAAGAGGCGATGCTGAAGGCAGCAGGGAGAGCTTATACCTCTCCACTGCACCAGCGAAGCCCCACAGTGGCCCAAAGATAGCAAAGAGTGTCCTCCCTTACACTGCCTCAAGACGGAGTCGCCAGTAGCCCAAGACAGGCAAGAGGAGAGTCGCACACACCCCAAGTGGCATGCTGCCACCAACGCAGCTCCCTACTGTCCAAGGAAGCCATTCCCAGAATGGGGGACACCTGGAGTAGGAGCTTCAAGAATCTCCCTGAAGAGGGAACAAACACGAGAATTTGCTGGATGTCACCCAGCACCTAGGAGGAAGAAGAGAGACTGAAAGTCTTGCCCGCCTGGCCCAGAGACCATGGAAGTTGATAGGCCCTGTTTGGCCTGCGTGGAAGAAGGTGAATGCT
Organism: Lissotriton helveticus; assembly: GCF_964261635.1. NCBI lineage: Eukaryota > Metazoa > Chordata > Amphibia > Caudata > Salamandridae > Lissotriton > Lissotriton helveticus. The sequence goes on from NC_136067.1 coordinate 1,885,845,595, forward strand.
ACTGAACCCGGAGGAAGAACCGCCAAGTAAAGTAATAATCCCGTCACCATGAAGAACAGGACAAACACAGATGCGCTGGAGAGAACAAGAGGAGAAACACAAGGACTCATACTACCGCAAGCCAAGAGCACACCCAGAGACACCAGACAGCCACCAAGGCGGACCAATGTCCCTGGAGACAGCCCCATGGAAGTACCAAATGTAAGCCGCAGCAAGCGCAAACCGCGTCTCTCCCCAATGCTTCCCAGTGCGACTGTCCATCCCCGAGCGTCAGAAGTCTAAGTCGGACGGCATCCCTGCTCCTGACCACAGGTGTCATGGGTGAAGGAACAGCATCAGCAAGACAGAGACATGTAGCTGCGATGTACCTCCAGAAATCTCGTCTGCTGGAAGATCATCACCGCCTGTCGTCCTGGTCCAATGGCAACCACATCATCATTGCCATGTGCATGACACCTCACCCAGCAGGAAATATGGAAGGGTGCCCCGGAGAGTCTACACTAAGAATCTGATGATCGACCACGTTCAGGAGGGGAAATCATGAGTGGCCGGACCTGCCATTGAAGAAAACTGAAGCTGCTGAGCATGTCCCGACACACCAACAGCAACTGAAGTGGGTCATAACCAGAGAATGACCTCGCGACCACCCAGCACGAGACCAAGAGTAAGCCGCAAGCATGCACGAACAGAGTCTCTGCCTCACATTTCTCTGTGCGCCCATCACACCACTGTCAAGATGGCTCAGCAGCCCATGACATCCAAGCGCAGGAATGCACATGCCTACCCAAAGAAAATGGAAGCGCCTGGCCACCCCCACTCAAGGTGATTGACTCAAGAAACATGGGGCCAGATGTAGGTAATTCTATTTTACCACTTCTTAAATACCGAATTTTACCGATTCGGTATTTAAGAAGTGGTAAAATAGAGGGGGGGGGATGTAGGTATTTCAGAATCGGTAAATACCGAATCGTTAAGATTCGGTATTTACCGATTCTGTAAATACCGATTCGGTATTGCCCATTGATTCCTATGGGCCTTGTAAGGCCTTAGGGACTCTGAAGAGTCCCACCTACATCTGGCCGTTACCGAATCGGTAAAAATACCGATTCTGTATTTTACCGATTCGGTAAATTTACCGAATCGGTAAAATAGGCCCCCTACATCACAAATACCCATTTACCGGTCGGCAACGGCCGAAATCGTCCGTTACCGGTCGGTAAATGGCCACCTACATCTTGCCCAAAGGCCTTTACCCACCACGGTAAGTCAATACCGAAGGCTGTCCAGATTCACCACATGGCAGTCGGTGTCAGGGGTGTCAAACAATACCATCCCCAGAGTGCCGAACACATATACTCGAGTCCCACACCATTGCCACACCAGCCAACCAAAAAAAAAACAGAGACTACCCGCGACCTTGGTTTCCATCCACCACTGAGGTTTGTGCGAGCAACTACGCATTGGCTCCTCTGTGGTTTTGCAGCTGCCACACATCGGCACACACGCAGCCCCAGTGCACCCCACTAGCAGTCCCGTGCCAACCCAGACAAGGGGCCTCCCCCAGGCGGGAGAGTTGGACTTGATATTGCCCCACCGCTGGATTACAGGATACAGCGAAGTCGTCTAACAGGGACCTGAGCCGGTCAAGCAACAACTTCATGACCTTCACCATGGACTCCGACTATGCTCATGATGCACGCTGTTTTAATGAACTGTTAGAACCCACCAAAGACCATCCTCAGCATTAGCGGAGTGGAGCAACTTCCAACCAAAGGGACATGTTCCCACTGATATGCTACTGGAGTGCGACTGACGTCTCCAAGCCAGCATTCGTGTCCCAAACCACTCAGGTTAAATGATAAGTGCAGGCAAAGATTGTTCTGCTGTTGTCCGAGTCACCAGCCCCATGTCTGCTGTCTTAGCACTGCACGATTTGTGATGCTGATGAACCCTGCAGTGTTTAGTTGATTGTTGTTTACCTCGACAGGTTGGACTGGTTTTTGTTTTGCTCTTCAATAAAGTTTGGGAGGAATGTAGTGTCCTGCTGAACACGTTCTAGTGCCCCAGCAGGCACTTGTATTCCCAGCCACTCCCTCATGGGCTGGACACCCATGCACCCCACACCCATCCATCACAGGCGTCACAAGTGACGTGGCCTTGTTAATAAAAGGCGCCGGGTGCGCATGCTCGAGGCCAGTTACAGTCCCTCTACCACAAGGTGTCTGTGTCCATCATTGTAAGCAAGTGGGCATATGACCCACAACACTACACAGGGCTCTGCTTTCAGCCCTACATTATATAATGTATATCTCACTCCTCTTGCTCAGTTAGGGGAGTCCTTGGGCACTAAAGTCATATCTTAAGCTGATGGCAGTTGTTTATTGGATGCAGAAACATCAGATTAAATGTAATGTGGAAAAGACAGAGATCCTTTTCTTTGGCAATAGCCCTTCAGATAACTGGCATACTTTCTGGCCCAAAAATGCCCCACCTCGGGTCTTAATGAAGGCATTGTTAAGAACTTATGAGTTACATTTGATGACTGCCTAGCATTTAAATAACAAATTAAATCAGTGATGGGCACTTATTTTGGTGTATTGCGCTCGCTGAAAACATTTCTACATTTTCTGTCTGTTTTTACTAAAAAAACGATCATCCAGGCCCTGATTACATCAAGGCTGAATTATGGCAAAGCGCTTTATCTGGGCCTACCAGAGTACCTGCTGGAGACACTGCAGGGGGTCCAAAATGTTGTAGCCCGTCTCTTCCTGAAAATTGCCTGTAAGAGCCCATATATCACTTCATCTGCGCTTTCTTCACTGTCTTTCAGTTAGGGAGAGAGTTTGGTTCACGGCCCAAGTGCTAGTGTTTGGACCATTATACTAGTATAATAGAATATCTTAAAGCAATTTTTTGTTCTCATGTTGCAGCTAGAAACCTGAGGTCTGCTAAGAAACTACTGGCAGTGACACCTAGAATTCAGAAGTTTTGAGCCAGAGGCTATGTAAATCACATTCATTATCATATTTAATTTACTTATAAGTCCCTGGTAAAGTGCACTACTGATGCCCCAAGTCTGTAAATTAAAAGTTATTATTGGGCTGCAGCAGTGATTGTGTCACCCACTTAAGTAGTCTTAGGAATGCCACTGCAAGGCCTATGTGTGCTGTTTACACTACAATGTCGACTTGCCATTTAAAACCCCCTTCAAAGCCTTAAACTTCGCTTTTACTACATATAGGTCACCCCTAAACTAGGCCATAGTTAGCCCATAGTGCATGGTGCTATGTATGTAAAAAGCAGGACACAAACTTTCAAGTTTTACATGTCCTAGTAGTGAAAAATTCTCAAATTCGTTTTTCACCTCTGTGAGGCCTACCCATTACATAGGTTAACATTGGGGATTCCTTGTTAGATCTAATACATGTAAGTCACAAATAAAGGGATGTAGAGCTGTCATGTTTAGTGCCTATGTCATTGTAATTAATGGAAAAGTCAATTTTATCATTGTAATTATTAAAAATTGCCCCTTTAGAAAGATGGCATTTTTCTGCTCTTACCCTTGTGTGCCTGCCACCTGCCTTCAATCCACATCTGGAGTGGGTGACATTTGGGCCCTGTGTGTTCCCTCTAGACACTCACACACAAAGAGAGCTTACATGAGACTAATGGGCCATCCATATCCCGATGGGCCATCCTGGGCAGGATGGAAAGGAGGAGCTGGGCGCAGCCTCACATTAGCACCTGATAGACTGGGTCCTACCCCACACAAATGACTGCTTAACCCCCTGTAGTGAGTCTGGAGCCAGAGCAGGAAGAGAAGACCACTGTGCACTTCAAAGCCACTCTAAGAAATCTCCCCCAATTCAAAGGCACTACAGGGTCTGAATTATTTATAACACAAACTGGCATGATGTAATGGTTCACCTAGTGTATACCACAACAAGAATGTACTAATAAATCATAAGGAGAGGAAAAAAGATTTAATTAAAAACAACAGCAGCTATGTTTCGCTGTATTAATCGATATAGTACATTTGTATTGTGTTGTAATTGTTTTTATATAGCACTTAATACCCTTGACAAGGCATTGAAGTGTGTTATGTGGGGGAGCACACTTCTCCAGAACTCAAGATTAGTGGTTATTTGTTACTTGAATTAGTATTGGGCTCTCAGGAAAGTCAATCCATGCATTTATCCCAGTATATTTGTGTTGGATTAAATAAAACTGAATTATGAGTGTTCATTTGTGAGGATTAGGGATATGTAAGCTCATTCAGATGGTTGGTCAAATTAAATAGAGGAGGTTAGGAGTTGTTAGGTTGCAAGAATGACTTTCAAAGCAAGAGAGGTCATTTATTTGAAATTTTGGAATGAAATGAGGGTGATTTACAGAAATAAAAGAATAAATATTAAGGCAATTATGCATGTGACCTATAGGCTTTGCTCAGAGAGGGAAGACATGTAGAGGATGGAAGGTTAGGAGAGGGTTATTCTAAAGAAAGGAAAAGTTGAGTTTTCCAAGCATGGTTTTGGGAATACACAGAGGCTTTTTGAGATAGCATGCTGATGATGGAAAATTGTGGAAAGAAACAGCTTTATTTGCATGTAAGATAATGCTATTTTAGGTACATTGATGGGCACTGAATAGCCTATCCACAGCTAAAGCTACTCATAGTCCACTGCTTCTTCAAGGAAACTAATCAGATTAGGGCTTGGAAGAATACAGTAAAGGATGGCAGTATATATAGGAAAATATCAGGAGCTTTAGACATTGTGTGAAGGAGTTTGTAACCTCTTGATTATAGCAAATTGGGAGACTATAGAGGGAAAGCAACACACATACTGAAAAGGCGATTCTAAAAGTTCTGGTGTGAATGCCTTATGATGTTCACCCTTAAAGTGTAACTCAAAAAGTTGGATGACTTTGGATTTTCCTGGTTTAGCATGGCACAAAATGGGGTGGCAAAAACTTCCTCAGACAGTGGCAGTGTATTGAATGCGGGCTTGTGGGTGGAGACCCAGCCACTTCGGAGCTTGGAAGAAGGGCCCCCTTTAGAGATTCCATGAATACTTTGTTATCAAGGGACTGGTGATTAGTTCTCCCTGCTGATTGCCATTTGGTGGATGATAGAGGTGAGGGTGGAACTGAAGTTACTGTTGTTTAAGGCAAAGCTATTTTTATACCAGGCTAGCCCTTTGTTGGTCCCCAATTACTGGTTCAGGGAAGTATACAACATCCAGGTGCAAATATCTCACATCTCATTTTGCTTGTGTTACTCATGCTCCTGCTTAGAGACAGCCCACGTTTTCCCTGCTGTGAGTCATCACTTTACACAAAATTGTGAATATGGAAGCCAGCCTTGTCACATGGCCCATGGAGACATTGGTGTCTTCTCTAAGTTAGCATGAGTACGCTGCAGACGTCAGGTGCTTTGCGCACGTTACTACATTAGTTTATTTTGTAAATGCCTCTTTTGCCATTTTCACATGAGAACCTACCACTGTGTTCACACTCTGCAGTTTCCTGGGATTTAGTCTGAACATTGTGAGCAAGGTTGATCAACAGTGCCCCTTGTTATACTGTTCTGGTCAGGCCATAGCACCTAGACAAAACATACTGATGCAGCTGTTGTGTGGGAATACGCACTTTGGTCTTAGTGGTATACACGAATAGGTAGCACACCCTTGGAAAGGGACCTTTCCATGGAGAAGAGCAAGACAGCACCTATGATGTAGAGCTGCCATCTATAGACTGAGTTACAGAGTCTACAGATAATGCCCAGAGATCTAATATATAATCATTCCGCTTCTTTAGAAGTGGAGGGAGATTAGGCTACCCTGTCTTTTCATAATGACAGCTCCTTTCATGATTTACGGACTACTTGCTATTCTGGCCGTATTTGTGTTATGCATTTTTCTGCTTGTTGTGGCACATATAATGCATATTAAAGCCCATTGGTTAAAATAAATAAATATTTTAAACTTGTTCGTGTCTCTGTCAGATCATATTGTGGACAAGTACAAGAGTGTGAGCGAAAAGGTGTGTCTTGCAACCTTGATTCCCGAGAAAGTCGAGAATGTGGTGTTCTGGGGCGTCTAATCACTTGTTTCTCTGTGAGTGATTAGGAGAGCAAGTGATACATTATAGCTAGTCGGTCCTAGGCCAATACTGGTGCACCTGAATATTGGGATTCTCTGAGACTGGTTCTGCAACAAATGCTTTGAACTGCGCACATATGCCCTCAGAGTTGTTGAAGCGGTCAAAAATTAAGCAGCACTTTTGAAAGTCTGGAGACAATTCCCTTTTACAGAGGGATCTGGAACTTGTGCAGAGTATCACAGTGAGGCTTCATTGACTTCAAATGCCATGGTTGGTGAAGGAACAATTCTATGCAACATTGCAAGCCATTTCGCATACAGTGCTAAATAAAATTTCCTAAATTGCTCTTCAACATTGCTTTGCTTACCAACTGGCAAGCACACTGACATGGAACATGTTGCAATGCCAAAGTCACTAAAAGTGTCACCCAGCCTACTCTCACTGAGATGTTTCACATCTACACCAATTATGCTGAACACTTAGTAGACAAGGGTGTTTTTAGACTCTAGTTAGGTCGAGCATTCGAGACCTATTGTAATTTCTTATGTTGGGTTAAAGACATCCCCCAGAATTTGATTTGTTTGTGTCAATGTGCATCAAAAATCCTTGCTTGCCAGTGGTCAGTCCTGCCTCTTTGTCCCTCTTTTCTCTCTTCCTCTTTTCTCTCTTCCGTTCCGCCCATGCAGCAGGGACTAAGTACTGCCTCACTCCACTATTGTTCCTTATCTGTTCTCTGGGGGACTCTTTTCTTTCTTGGTTTCCTGCTCTGTTAGTGTTTGTCTGGGTTCAGCTTCAGTGCCCTAGCTTCTTACATTTAAATATAGCATTCTTCCTCCCACCCCTCTTAACACCACAGGTATTTTACTGCTGCTTCTCCTGCCCTGCCTCCACTTGGTTGTTTGTTAATAATTGTCAACATTATCTATTAGAATTATCTATCAGCACTGCTAGCATTTCACCAGCACTGTGCTGGTTTCGTTTTATTGTGTATTTCCTGGCTCTCCCTCCCCACTCCCAATCAGTCATAGGCTCCTGCTGCCTCACAGCAGAGCCAGGCCTCAGAGCAGGGGGCACTGCTGTCTGTGCCTGCCCTGCTCCTCGCAGCTGTCGTGACCTGGACTGGCTCAGGTTTCTACAGAGAATGGCAAGCAGGGCCGGACTGAGAACCAAAACTGACCCTGGCAAATTGCTTGGCGGCCCCCTGAGGCTCCCACTGAGCTCTTTGCCAGGGTCTGTTTGCGGCCGATTTTGTTACAGGGCCGATTTTGCAGCTATGCTGCAAAAACGGCCCTGTAACAAAACCGGCCCCCACCCTTGCGGCACACCGGGGGATTGCCCGGTGCCCTCATCGGCCAGTACGGGCCTGATGGCAAGTTTTTTGTGTTAGAAAAGAGCAGAATACATTTGTGTTGTATTTCTGTTGTAATGCCAGGCGCTCTAATCGCATTGCACTGAATACATTTCTTTTAAGATTTGTGTTATGAACTTGTTAAATTATCCCCAGAGATCGCATTTGCTTGTTTTGTAAAGCGATAAGAATCCCCTGTACTACGTTTGAAAGAGGCAGCTCTTGTCTATTTGATAGAGAGCATGCACTGAGCTCTGAATTGTCCTTCGGATGGTCATGCTCTGGTGGATGCGATTGTTTATCTATCGCCCCCTCCCCCTCCCCCCCCTCTGTTGCTTGTTGCCTCTGTCCTTCCGCCTTCCGAGCTTTTGCTTATTTCTTTCGTCTGGTCCTGCCCATATAATTTTATGGAGAGGCATTGACTTCACACACTTTCAGTCTGTGGCGCCTATTCCATCTGAAAATCTTACGAGCTGCTATTTCTGTCAACTCCAATGTCAACTTCTAATAAAAAGTAAACAAGCATTGGCATTGCCAATAGGTCTCGCATTTGTGGGACCTTATAAGTATTTAGTTTTGCAGCACAATATCCTTGTTGCATAATCGGATATTGTGCTGCAAAACTAAATACTTATAAGGTCCCACAAGCGAGACCTATTGGCAATGCCAATGCTTGAGGACCCCCTGTTACCCGCCTCTGTGATTCCCAGACTATGTTTTCCTTTTGTTAATAAACGCTTGCAAACAGCTGGCGCATGCGCAGAGTGGGGGCAAGCAAGGGAAGGAGTGGACACAGGAGGGAGCCGGAGAGAGAGAAGAAAGGAACCTGGAAGTTATGCCACGTTGGCTGCTTATTATACGACAGTAAAGTTGCCCTACATTTATAGTGCAACTTAGTTCTTTAAGGAAGCAGTAAAGGTGAGGAGAAACAAGTGGAAGGAGAAAAGGAATTAGAGAGAGGGAGCAGGAAAACCCGATGTAATATGTCAGCAGTTTGCATAGATAGTGCTTATGCCACATGCAGATAGGGTCAAAGCGCTGCATCTGAAGGGGAAAGGTACACAGAAGTGGCGAGGGGAGGATGTCACTTTATGTAATGTATTGGCTTGTATAGTGCTTATTGCGTTTAAGACGTTTAAAGCGCTGCAACACAATTGAAGAGGGAATGACAGGGCATGGGGGGGGGGAATACTTTAGGGAATTGGAGTGAGGGAAAGAGGGAACATGATGCTACGTCACACTGCTTGCTTGGATGATGTTTAACCCTAAACTGCTCCAGAGCTGCAAGGAGGGGACTCTAAAGAAAGGAAAGCAAAGAAGGAAAATATGTAAAGCGCTCTGATACCTGATTCCGTTCTGGTCTAGTTCGCGCTATATAAAACTCGGCAAAAAAAAACCTCAGTTTACCGCCGGCTTGGCTTGTAAAAAAAAAAAAAATGCGTGCGCCGGGAAAGGAAGGCAGAAGGCAGAGAAGGGGAGGGGGGAGGAGAAATGCGACATGGCGGCCAGGGGAGCGGCGAAAATGACTAATTAGGGGAGGAGAAGCCGAGAAGCCGCAGAGCGCACGCTGGGCGAAGCCCTTTGATGTGCTCTGCGGCAAATGGAGGGAGGCTGATGCGCGTTCATGTTTGAACACGTGGTTTACATGAACTGCATGAAAACGCCATGAAAACGCCAGCAAAAAGCTGGTGGTTTCATGATGTTTTCGCCGCTTGAATTCTCGCTCCGCTCGATGCGCATGCGCGCATCGATAGGTCGCGAGACCTAAAAAGGTTCCTGGGTGCCGTAGAAGTGAAAAATAAATAGATCATGTGAGACCACGACGCTTTTATCTAATTTGTGAACACTGTTGAATGCACAGGTTGTGTTAATCTGCAGGCAGATTGTTAAAAGAAACTGTGGTAATCTTTACACTTGCAATTTACAATGAGACTCAACGCATTAAAACGTTTTCTGTCAGTTGTCTCATGGCTAAGGAAGACCTAGTTCTCTGAGAGTGTCTCGTCAGAATACAGACAAGAGCTGACTGGGAAACATCCTTTACAACGCAACTTTTACCATGCAGTACTTTTACATTGCAACTTTTACAACGCAAACCATTACAACGCATTGCGCTGGGGGGCGCTCTAGGATAGGGAATAGATTTAATTTACTATCCAACACCTTCCCTACTATCCACGGGGACTGGAGTTGGAATAGTAAATTAAACTATTCACTATCCAGCACCCCAAAGCGCTATGCGTTGTAATGGTATACGTTGTAAAAACTGCGATGTAAAAGCATGCGTGGTAAAAGCATGCGTTGTAATGTCATACATCCGAGCTGACTACATTATATGTATTTGGAGAACAGCGACAAACTCTCTAGAAACAAAATGACACTTGTAGTAAAAGTGTTGGCAGAAAGATTCACAGCGCCGTGACTTATTTCCCTTATTTTAAGGCTCTGTTTCAGGCGAGCGGTATAAGATCTTGCTGCAAACATCGGCGTTTTAACACCACTTAAAATGAAAAATCATTTCAAGGACTATAAAAGGTGTATATTGGATGACAGTGACCCACAATCTGCAGTTTTGTAAAGCTCACAGATGCATGATACCAAGCGCTGTGTAAAACACATAACATTCCAATAATCATGTGCTATTTTTAAGGACATTGTTTAAATGTAAATTAGTGACTGAAAGCGGCTAGACTGATTTATTTTAAGATACACATGATGCTGGTTTTGTCAAATGACGCTGATTCGAAACTGTTTATTTTATCTTTCAGCATTTATATTAGGGTATGCAATATTGAAAAACTAGCATGCCTTATAGACACAATTATGACATTTTCAACAGATGGATAAGAAAATGATGGAGAACTTTAAGATGGGGAAAACTCAGCTGACTGCACACTGTCTCGCGCTTCTGTGTTGCTGGTAGAGCTGGAGAAAAGTCAGTTGCATGTACAGACCAATAGCTCAACCACTATGGCTGGGGCATCGTCAATCACACTGACAGGACTGTAGTTATTGAAGGATGGTAGGACAGGCATAAGCCAGACAGCTAAACGGACAATTCCTGTTAATGACAATATAACTGGCTCAGAGTTAATAAAATGGAAGCCCAATCTCTGGGACCAACCTTTCTAGGCCTGCTGGGCTTTTACAAACCCCACCCTGTCCGGAAGCCTACTGATGTCCAAACTGGCCAGTCTACCCATTTACACTTCACTTTGGGTTTTTGACATTTGAGCTACTTGACTTGCTAGTTTATACGGATTTTTAAATTTGTTTCATTCTTGTAGAATATATATTTTTTGGTCTCCTCATTGACTTTAACAGCTCTTCCTGTTGCTCAATAATTGTTATTGGTCGTAAACTGTTTGTCATGCACACGACTGCAGGCATCCAATCAGCATCACCACCTCGTTTTTCACTTCCTCCCATCACTCCAGCCCCCACAAACAATATCTGTGCTTTGACTCGGTGAACGTGATTAATGAATTCATGATAGAATGGCCCTGGTCAAGGATTTCCACAAAGGTGAAGATATTGGGCAGTGGTTTGCAGCCTATGAGATAGCAATGTTGGTCCACTGGGTCCCTGAGAAGGATTGGGGAGCGGGGTTGTGGGGTCGCTTTTTAACTGAAGGTAGGGATACTTTGTTAGACTTGCCCAGTACTCATAGGATGTCTTATGCCCACATGAAAGAAGCACGGATGACAAGGTATGGGTTAACTCCAGAGCTCTAGAGACAGAGGTTCAGGAATTGTAAGAAACTGGAGGGAACCACTTGGGTAGAATATGTGTCTTTCTTTTGCAGAGCTATGGATGGTTGGGTGAGGGGTAGCAATGTTGATAATTTTCAAGCGCTCTATGATTTGATTGCTAGGGAGCACTTGTCTGCTAATTGTTTTCAGAGCTACGCCAGCACCTTATTGATAGCGAGTTGACTAACCCTAGAAAGCTTGCTCAAGAGGCGGACCGCTGGGTCAGTACCAGGGTCCACAAGGGTCTTGTGGGAGACTCCGCCAAAGGTGGGCAGGGTCCCCAGCAGAAGAGTGGCTGGGACGAGGGTAAACAGAGGGAGTTCCAGAAAGGGCCCCAAAGTAATTCCCAAGGGAACCAAGGTAAGGGTTCCTAGCCTCCCCCTGAGAAGAAGTCAGGATACCCAACAGGTAAACCTGTTCATAGGGGGCCTGTTACCTGCTTTCAGTGTAAGCAGGTGGGACACCGTTGGTATGATCCCCAGTGTCCTCAAAAGAGTCAGTATGTGCCAACCCGTGCACCACCCCATCAGATGGCCAGTGTAGCCCTGGGTGGGGAGGAGATAGGTGCCCAAGGTGGGTGGGGTCCCACAGAAATGTCCCTTGTCTCATTAGGAGACTTTGAGATGGTCCCTAGAACTCAGCTGCCTGATAACACTAAGAAATACAGGTGTCAAGTATCACTTGGTGTCTGTAGAACAGGTAGTCCCTCATGCATTCTTCCCAGTTGTTGCCGCTGATAACACAGAGAGCCATTGCAAGGTTGCTCAAGTTCCCTTTGAGTGTGGGAGGGTCTCTGGTACTCTTCAAGTTGCTGTAAGGCCATCCATGCCTGTTGATTGTCTGTTAGCAATGATTTAGAAAGTTCCCCTTGGGCTAAAGTGGAGAGGAAGGCACATTTAGAGATGTTGGGTCTGCCTGAGTGGGCATGTGTGACCACTCAGTCTATGGCAGCTAAGGGTGTTCAAGAGACCCTGGAGCCTGAAAGTATGGCCCAGGACCTGCCTTAAAGAGAAGAGGTAGGGGGCATGGGCAACCAGCCCCATGGTTCCCACGGTCCAGGAGGAGGCAAAACTTGAGGGGATGCACTGGAACCTTCAGGGGAGCAAGTTTCTAAACTGGGGAACCTACCTGAGCTGACCCTTTGGCAGCAAGAAGGGGGTGCCTCCAGGGAGGAATTTTGTGAAGAGCAGAAGAAGTGCCCTTCTCTTGTGGGTTTGAGGCAACAGGCCACAAACCAGGCAGCAGGTGATCAGCCTGGATCACATTGGATTTACTGGGAGAACGGTCTCCTGTATAGTGAGCCTAAGGTTGCTGAGCCTGGGTCAGCCCGTGTGCTGGTGGCACCCCAGCGCTTCAGAGCCTTCCTACTGGGTTTGGCTCATGATGTTCCTTTAGCTGGTCATCTGGGGCAGAACAAGACCTTTGAAAGACTTGTCTTCCACTTTTATTGGCCCAGATGCGGAAGAGTTCAGATACTCATTGTAGGACCTGTCAAACTTGCCAGGCAAGTGGGAAAAGTAGAAGGAGGCACAAGGCCCCTCTCCAACCTTTTCCTGTAGTCAGTACCCCCTTTGAACGGGTGGGCATTGACATTGTGGGGCCACTGGACCCCAACACAGCCATGGGCAACAGGTTTATCCTGGTCTTGGTGGACCATGCTACCCGGTACCCGGAAGCCATTCCGGTCAGGACAGTGACGGCCCCCGTGGTGGGACGTGCACTGATGGGGATCTTCTCCCGTGTGGGGTTCCCCAGAGTGGTGGTGTCTGACCAGGGTACAAACTTTGTTTTTAATTATATGAAGTCTCTGTGGAAGGAGTGTGGTGTTACCTACAAGTTCACCACTCCTTACCACCCACAAGGTAATGGGCTGGTTGAAAGATTCAACCAGACCCTCAAAGGCATGATCATGGGTCTTGAGGAACCAATGAGGCATAAGTGGGACGTCCTCTTTCCATGCCTTCTGGTTGCCTACCGTGAGGTGCCACAAAAGTCTCTAGGGTTCAGCCCGTTTGAGCTTTTGTATGGTCACCCAGTAAGAGGACCTTTGAGTTTGGTCAAGGAAGGGTGGGAGCAACCTCCAAGGAAACCTCCACAGGATGTATATAGTTAAATGCTGGCCTTCAGGAACCAGACTCGGCGTTTCAGAGATCTCGCTCAGGCGAATCTGGAAGCCAGCCAGGAGGAAATGAAGCAGTGGTACGATCAGAATGCCACTCTGATTGAGCTTCAACCTGGACAGAAAGTTTGGGTCATGGCCCCTGTGGAGCCTTGTGCGCCCCAGGACAGGTGGACCGGTCCATACGAGGTGGTGAAGCGCAGAGTGATGTCACTTATCTGGTGAACTTGCAGCCTCCCAGGAACCCCTTGCTGGTCCTACATGTCAACCGCCTGAAGCCCCACTTAGAAAGGTCCGACGTGGGCATGCTCCTAGTGACAGATGATGGAATGGATGAGGAGACCGAGCCTCTTCCTGACCTCCTGTCTGCAATAGAGCAAGATGGGTCAGTGGATGGTGTCAGCCTCTCTGCCACACTGACCCCTGATCAGCAGCAAGATTGTTGCTAGCTGTTGGGGCAATTCGTTGATCTATTTTCCTTGGTTCCCGGTATCACAGAGTGGTGCGTCCATGATGTGGACACTGGTGACAGTCCTCATGTGAAGCACAAGGCTTATAGAGTGACTGACAAGGTTAGGGCTTACATTAAGGAGGAAATCTCCAAGATGTTTGCTTTAGGGGTCATGGAGTCCTCAAACAGTCCTTGGGCCAGCCCAGTGGTCTTGGTCCCAAAGGTTGCCTCGCCGGGTGCCACACCTGAACTCCGGTTCTGTGTGGAATACAGTGGGCTCAAATCAGTCAGCAGGACTGATGTACAACCCATCCCCAGAGCTGATGAGCTCATAGATCGGTTAGGGGCTGCACGGTACTTCAGCATGTTTGATTTGACGTCTGGGTACCGGCAGATCACCTTGACTGATGGGGCTAAGGAGAGGTCAGCATTCTCCACACCAGATGGGCACTACCAATTCCGGGTTATGCCCTTTAAGTTGAAAAATGCACCTACCCCCTTTCAGAGGTTGGTCAACCAGGTGTTGGCTGGGCTGGAGGATTTCAGTGCCGCCTACCTGGATGACATTGCAGTGTTCGGCGCCAGTTGGGAAGAACATCTGCAGCAACTTCTCAAAATAATTCATTGTACAGACAGATGCTTCAGAGCATAGGGTGGGGGCTGTTCTATCACAGATTAATGAAGAGGGCCTAGACCAACCTGTAGCCTTCATCAGTAGGAGGTTACTTCCACAGGAACATGGGTGGAGTACAATTGAGCGTCAGGCATTTGCTGTGGTCTGGGCACTGAAGAAGTTGAGACCATACTTGTTTGAGACTCACTTCCGGGTTCAGATCGACCACAGGACCCTCAGATGGCTGATGCAGATGAGGGGTGAGAGCCCAAAGTTGTTGAGGTGCTCCATTTCCCTACAGGGTATGGACTTTACAATGGAACACCGCCCTGGTACAGAACACGCTAACGCTGAAGATCTGTCCAGATCTTTCCGCCTTATTGAAGAGAACTCCCAAGGGGAAGGGTAGTTCTCCCCACATTTCAGATGGAGGGGACACGTGTTAGACCTGGCATCATTGGCATGAGTCTCCCTTCCATTTTGATGGATTGCCTCCTCTGTTTTGATATGTTTTTGCTGGTTTTATGTTTTGGGCACTGTGCCACTGCTAATCAGTGCCACAGTGCAATTGCTCCCTATGTTAAATGTATGTACTAATGGGTTATTCCATGATTGGGTTATTTGATTTATCTGTCAGCCCCTAGTACAGTGCACCATGTGTGCCCAGGGCTTGTAAATAAAATGCTGCTGGTGGGCTTGCAGCACTGGTTGTGCCACCCACAGAAGCAGCTTGTAAAGTGTGTCTCAGGCCTGCCATTGCAAGGCCTGTGTGCAGTCTATATCGACTTGGCCAAGTTCACCCACTTGCCAGTCCCTTAACCTTCCCTTTGCTTCATATTAGACACCCCTATGGTAGGCCCAAGGGCAGGGTGCATTGTAAGTATAATGTAGGACATGCTCTGATGTGTGTAGCATGTTCTAATAGTGAATGACAGCCATTTTTGTTTTTCACTATTGAAGGCTACCTGCTCCCCATAGGCCAGAGTAGGCAGTTAGATTATTATATTCTTATAATCCTAACTGACTCAGGGAACATGGTAGAAATTCGAATTTAGTATGCCTGAACTCAGAATAATAAAATACATCTTTTAGTGAAGTTGGTTTTAATATTCTGTGTTTGAAAATACCACTTTTAGAAGTAGGCATCTTCCCAGTGCTGGCTCCACCTCCTGTGGGGCGGCTGATGTCTCTGCCCTGCACAGTGAAAGGAAGAAGAGAGTCATGTAAACAAAGTGCTCAGGAACTGGTTTGGACTAGGCAGAGGCCTCTCTGCCTTCAGAGAACAAAGGATTTGGGGGTATAAATATTGGGACCCTGATCCCAAGAAATTAGATCACTTCTGGACAAGAAACCTTTCTGCCAAGGAGAAGAAACAAGGAAGCTGCAGGAGTTTGACTGCCCCTCTGCCAGTGTGCTGTTTCCTGGGTTGGCCTGCAGTGGTTGCTTCATTGCCAAGGGAAAGGAGAAGAAACTTTGTAAGGACTTTCATCTACAGAATATTCTCCAAGGGCTTGAACTGTCCTTGCCTCCTGCTGAAGTCTCAGGGACAAAAGACTTCACCTCCAGCTCCCCACTGAATTTCCTTGCTGGGAATTCTGACTCCAGACACTTGCGTGCTGCTAGGAGCTGGAAGCGCGACGCATCGAGAAGAGGCGTGTCGCCGCCGCAGCTGAAATCGTCGCACCGCCGGAGAAGCAAGCCTTCGCCGCATCTCCCTGGAAGCGTGTGTTCATCAAAGCTGCCTTATTTCACATCACCGGAGAAGCGTGACATCATCGTGAGAGCACTTCAGCTTAGGTATTGATTTTGACAGGTCACCACACAACTTTTTCATATACGTAGCTGTATCATTGCAAATACAAACAACATCACTCCAATCTTTGTTGAACTTGGTAAAAACGTTTTACAGCAGCATTCCAAGTGATTCTATGTTCCATGTTTTCCAAAGGTTTGGTGTAGTGTTTTCACCACTATCCCAGATGCTTGGTGACAACACTCTTTTCACATATACCTGTCACTACACTTTGCATTGAATGTTTAAGCCTGGGGATTTTGGCAATTCACAACTATCAATACTGACTCACTAGAAAAGGGGGCTGATGTATCTAGGGTTTTTACCAACCATCTGAAGGTAAATGTGATGGTACATATTGGGAAAGTTTCTTATGAAACAATCCCGTTGACCTATCAGTGAAAGAATCAAACATAGCCACATTAACAAATATGATTTTGTTCTTTCCTGATTTTCTACAGTTTAAAAAATAATTAAACAAGACCTAAAACATGCTTCTAGACCCTGCATCTTTAGACCAAAGACTCCAAAACTGGAAAAAGCAAAATGACGAAGAAAAAACATTTGAAGGAAATCGCTAAAACAGCAAAACTGAAGCAGAATAATGTTAGCTTAATCTTTCTTGCTGCTACCTTGTATAACAAAGTTACATTGTATTGGCCCCTTCAGGAAGAAATAAAAATGACTCTTTCACTCTCTTTTCCCTTTCCTCAAATGGCATTTAGTTTGTGGTTGTGCAGGTGTTTTTTCAGTGTTTATGGGCCAGATGTAGGTGACCAATTACCGGTCGGTAACGGCCGAATTTGGCCGTTACCGACCGGTAATTGGATTTTGAGATGTAGGGCATGCATTTACAGAATCGGTATTTTAGCGATTCTGTATTTACCGATTCGGTAAATACAGACTCTGTAAAATACCGATTCTGTAAATGCAGATGTAGCTGGCACATGTCAGAGTGCCACAGGGCTTTAAGAATCGGTATTTTACCACCCAATCCGATTGGGTGGTAAAATACTGAATCCAGGTGTGCATGCACATGTGTGCATGCACACCTGTGCCATGTGACACACAGACATGCCCTTAGGGCATGTCTGTGTGCCACATGGCGCACATGCCTATTTTTGGGATGCCAGAGGGTGTCAAAGTGACACCCCCTGCACCCTTGCTAAAATCGGTATTTACCGATTCTGTAATTACAGAATCGGTATTGCCCATTGATTCCTATGGGCTGCAAGGCCCATAGGAATCAATGGGCAATACCGAATCGGTATTTACAGAATCGGTAAATACCAAATCTTAACGATTCGGTATTTACCGAATCTGAAATACCTACATCTCCCCCCCTCTATTTTACCACCTCTTAAATACCGATTCGGTATGAATCGGTATTTAAGAGGTGGTAAATTAAAATTACCTACATCTGGCCCTATATGTTTACACTGGTGAGGGGCATGTTCCTTTCGGTGGGGTTTTATCAGTTATTATAGGTTTAAACCTATAACAGGATAGCCTACGTATATAGTAACAGTTTCACAATGTGTTACATGTTGCAGCAAAGTCCTGTTTCCACCCTCACATGGGATTTTAGATAGTGTGCTGTCCCCTTCCATTCCTATTTTGAAAACAGATTTCAATAAGCTAAGCAGACTCAAAGGGCTATTGTTTCAACAAGAAGTGGCTCTCACATCAGCTCGTGAGACCTTCGAATTGCAGGTGGCGAGAACATCAAGTGAGATTCAGTCACTGCTGAACACAAATCTCCACCTATATTTTGGAGAATTAATTCACCAAATATTTACTGCGTCTGATACAGTGGGCCTGGTCCACTTTTTTAAAGGTTTTGGGATCCGGCCTTATCACCTCATTTCAGACTATTTTCGGAGTAATCCCAGATTTTATTCATTCTATTTTTTCCAGAGTTTTCGGAGGGTTTCCCTTGCTGCTCCTCATGGTTTACGGAGTTTTGGTACTTCTGCAACTGTTCCGTTATGGCTGCTCGGCCTGTGGTATTGTCAAGGGACCAGTTGCAGCTGTACCGTGATCGGATGCAGCAGCTTTTTGATTTAAAGCCATTAGAAGCTCTTAACATAGACTATTGGCTGACCTTGGGTTATGCCTACTTCACCTGCATGCAACCTGTATCTACTGCTTCCGGTGCCCCGTTCAATGGGCCCTAAACGTCTGCCTCTCCAATAGGTCACACGCTGCACTGGATTGTGACCTGTTGATGGGTCCATTGATGGCCCAGGACCAGGACTGTTCCGTGGGTAGGTGCTTTATGTACGATCCTACTCCTGGACCATCGGCAGGCTCAAGTACTTGTGCTCGTGCACAGCCCCTGTTGGATCAGAGTTTAATCGAAGTCAACACAGGTTGCCCTGAGATGCTCCTGACAACCTCTGGACATGAGGATCATGTCTGCTCGTTCGACATGCTTAGTTTGATGGCATACCATTTTAATTTTGAAGGTTCTGACAGCCAGTAGCAGCTGATGGCATTCCACCTATCCCATGAAGTTTTCCCACTCTGCAGTTTCCTGGGATTTAGTCTAAATATTGTGAGCAAGGTCGATCTACAATGCCCCTTGGTATTCTGTTCTGGTCAGGCCCTAGCACCTAGACAAAGCATACCGTACTTTGGACTTAGTGGGATACACAAATAGGTAGCAAACACTTGGAGAGGGACCTTTCCAGGGAGAAGAGCAAGGCAGCACCTATGATGTAGATCTACCATCTATAGACTGAGTTACAGAGTCTGCAGATAACGCCCAGAGATCTTCTAATATATAATCATTCTGCTTCTAAACAAGTGGAGGAACATTAGGCTACCCTATCTTTTCATAATGACAGCACCTTTCATGATTTATGGACTACTTGCTATGCTGGCCGTATTTGTGTAATGCATTTTCCTGCTTGTTGTGGCACGTATACTACATATTAGAGCACGTTAGTTAAAATAAATATGTTAAACTTGTTTGTGTCTCTGTCAGACCTTATTGTGGACAAGTAAAAGTGTGTGAGCGAAAGGGTGTGCCTTGAGCAAGTGAGACACTATAGTTAGTTGGTCCTGGGCTCATGGGTACTATGTAGTAGGATGACTCAGTCCCTATGCACTAACGTCCCATAATCCTATGCATAGTTCTGTGTTTCAGCAGCATCCCTGCTATAATCTGAGGAGGACAAAAAGAACCAAACCAAATTTGTTATGCAGCATGGGAGAGAATATGCACTTTCTGTGGTGCCATTTGCAGACTGCAGCCTGCAACCATTCGACCTCATTCACATATGAGGGGGCAGGGTCTATTGTGCTCAATTATTTCTAAACAAAGATAGGAAACTATTGAATTGATTCCAGTATTCTTTTCGACTCATATTTGATATAAACTACGTGTTTGGCTAAAATTATTTATTTTTGTTAATATATTTTGATGTATGTTCATTCTGCAAGTCATCATCGCTCTTGCAAAGCTTAATTGTGAAGGTTTTATTCATAGACATAATTTTTCACAATAATTAAATAGTTCAGCAATGTGTTTAAAAGTCTTAGGGTCACATGCATCCAGCCATTTTGCGATCGCACACAGTGCGATTTGCAAAACTCAGCCATTTGCGATTGCAAAAAGGCCTTTTCTGAATCATGTAACTTCTGGGCAAATCACAATTTAGGTAATCGCAATTGTTTGTGATTCCCTAAATTGCGAATGCAAATTGGGAATCGTAATTTGCGATTCCCTAATGCAGATGCAAGAAGCCTTTCCTAAATGCGAACTGTGCCTTTAGGAAACGCTAATTACCATCAAATTCATGTTGATGGTTATATGTGCATACTTTAAAAAATGCACAAAAATGCATTTTCAAAGTGCCATGTAGTGTATGCTTTACATGTGCACACTTGCATTTTTCTCGGGGTGCATCAGGGCTGTCTTGGCTTTGCATTTGCTATATTCGATTTCCAATTTCGTAATCACATTACCTAATAGTGAATCGCAATTTGCCGAATCGCTATTATGTAATGTTAAGGATTGGCTCATTTTTTTTCGATTCCTACATGCATAGCATTTTGCGATTCCCCAAGTAGCGAATCGGTAAAATGTGCTATTTGGGAATCGCAAAATGCAGGCTTCACGCATGTGACCCTTAATGTTTTTGTTGATTTTTTAAATTAATTACAAAAGTATGCATTGCACTGCTAAAGGTATTTCTTTTCATATACATAAATCACATCACATTGGAAGTGCAGAAAGTAAACAGCACTCACCAAGATACTGGTTACCTTTTGTTCGTGAAGTGATGGCTGGTGATCTTTGAAAGTGGTGGGTGTAATACTTATCTCAAATTGTATAGAGTGAGCAAAACAAATAAGCCTAACCTCTTCTAAAGAGGATCAAGCAGTTCTCCCCCAAGAAACGTTTGAAAAAAATAGGGTTGAACATTACATTGTGTGGCTGTGCCCACACAATTAAACCTAATGTTCACCAGAAATTTACCCCTTTTTAGGTCTCGGCCGAGACCTATTGCAGCCGAGTTCGCTCTCAAGGGAGGACAGAGCGGTGCACGAGCCTACCAGGGTCTGTGGACGCGCACACACACAGGCAGGCAGGCAGACACGCGCCAGACACACATAGATAGATAGACAGACAGACAGACAGACAGACAGACAGACAGACAGACACACGCACGCATGCACGCACACACACACACACACACACACACACCCTCCCTCTCTGCCCACTCCCTCTCTGCCGCCCCCCCTCTACCCCCACTCACCGGGCTCTTTCCCTCCGCAGCGGGTCAGTCATGGCAGCAGGCAGACTCGGTGTCTTCTCCGGCGATCTTCAGCTGATGTGCACGCCCACGCTGCGTCTCGTGTGCGCCCACCACGCTGTTTCGCGCCCGTTGATGCTCAGCTTGTGATTACTACTCCTTCTAACCCGGATTTTAAATTACTATTTCTTGGTTCTCTAACTCCACTCTGTTGATTCGTAACAAACTGATATTCAGCACATTTCACAGTCTCGCTTTTGCTTCTCATAAATACAATAAGATTATTTTAAGCAAATGTCTACCCTTCATTTGGTCCTGTGCCTATTATGCTTCGGACTATAGAGTTTTAGAAAGTGTGGTGGAAGATTCCATGATATCGGCGGCGCGCACAGTGCGGAACCTGGGTGTCATAGACATAGAAAAAGACTGCCCATGTGCCAACCTGTGTGCTGACTTCAGAGTGTGAGTGCAGAGTGTGAGTGCAGAGTGTGGGTGCAGAGTGTGAGTGCAGAGTAGTGAGTGCAGAGTGCAGAGTAGTGAGTGCAGAGTAGTGAGTGCAGAGTAGTGAGGGCAGAGTGCAGAGTAGTGAGTGCAGAGTAGCGAGTGCAGAGTAGTGAGTGCAGAGTAGTGAGTGCAGAGTAGTGAGTGCAGAGTGCAGAGTAGTGAGTGCAGAGTGCAGAGTAGTGAGTGCAGAGTGCAGAGTAGTGAGTTCAGAGTAGTGAGTGCAGAGTAGTGAGTGCAGAGTAGTGAGTGCAGAGTAGTGAGTGCAGAGTGCAGAGTAGTGAGTGCAGAGTAGTGAGTGCAGAGTAGTGAGTGCAGATTAGTGAGTGCAGAGTAGTGAGTGCAGAGTAGTGAGTGCAGAGTGCAGAGTAGTGAGTGCAGAGTAGTGAGTGCAGAGTAGTGAGTGCAGAGTAGTGAGTGCAGAGTGCAGAGTAGTGAGTGCAGAGTAGTGAGTGCAGAGTAGTGAGTGGAGAGTAGTGAGTGCAGAGTGCAGAGTAGTGAGTGCAGAGTAATGAGTAATGAGTGCAGAGTAGTGAGTGCAGAGTAGTGAGTGCAGAGTAGTGAATGCAGAGTGCAGAGTAGTGAGTGCAGAGTGCAGAGTAGTGAGTGCAGAGTAGTGAGTGCAGAGTGCAGAGTAGTGAGTAGTGAGTGCAGAGAAGTGAGTGCAGAGTAGTGAGTGCAGAGTAGTGAGTGCAGAGTGCAGAGTAGTGAGTGCAGAGTAGTGAGTAGTGAGTGCAGAGTAGTGAGTAGTGAGTGCAGAGTAGTGAGTAGTGAGTGCAGAGTAGTGAGTGCAGAGTGCAGAGTAGTGAGTGCAGAGTAGTGAGTGCAGAGTAGTGAGTGCAGAGTAGTAAGTGCAGAATAGTGAGTGCAGAGTAGTGAGTAGTGAGTGCAGAGTGCAGAGTAGTGAGTGCAGAGTGCAGAGTAGTGAGTGCAGAGTAGTGAGTGCAGAGTGCAGAGTAGTGAGTGCAGAGTAGTGAGTGCCGAGTGCAGAGTAGTGAGTAGTGAGTGCAGAGTAGTGAGTGCAGAGTGCAGAGTAGTGAGTAGTGAGTGCAGAGTAGTGAGTGCAGAGTGGTGAGTGCAGAGTGCAGAGTAGTGAGTGCAGAGTGCAGAGTAGTGAGTGCAGAGTAGTGAGTGCAGAGTAGTGAGTGCAGAGTAGTGAGTGCAGAGTAGTGAGTGCAGAGTAGTGAGTGCGAGTAGTGAGTGCAGAGTGCAGAGTAGTGAGTGCAGAGTGCAGAGTAGTGAGTGCAGAGTAGTGAGTGCAGAGTAGTGAGTGCAGAGTGCAGAGTAGTGAGTGCAGAGTGCAGAATAGTGAGTGCAGAGTAGTGAGTGCAGAGTAGTGAGTGCAGAGTGCAGAGTAGTGAGTGCAGAGTAGTGAGTGCAGAGAAGTGAGTGCAGAGTGCAGAGTAGTGAGTGCAGAGTAGTGAGTGCAGAGTAGTGAGTGCAGAGTAGTGAGTGCAGAGTAGTGAGTGCAGAGTAGTGAGTGCAGAGTGGTGAGTGCAGAGTGCAGAGTAGTGAGTGCAGAGTAGTGAGTGCAGAGTGCAGAGTAGTGAGTGCAGAGTAGTGAGTGCAGAGTAGTGAGTGCAGAGTAGTGAGTGCAGAGTGCAGAGTGCGGAGTAGTGAGTGCGGAGTAGTAAGTGCAGAGTAGTGAGTGGTGAGTGCAGAGTAGTGAGTGCAGAGTGCAGAGTAGTGAGTGCAGAGTGCAGAGTAGTGAGTGCAGAGTAGTGAGTGCAGAGTAGTGAGTGCAGAGTAGTGAGTGCAGAGTAGTGAGTGCAGAGTGCAGAGTAGTGAGTGCAGAGTGCAGAGTAGTGAGTGCAGAGTAGTGAGTGCAGAGTGCAGAGTAGTGAGTGCAGAGTGCAGAGTAGTGAGTGCAGAGTGCAGAGTAGTGAGTGCAGAGTAGTGAGTGCAGAGTGCAGAGTGCGGAGTAGTGAGTGCGGAGTAGTGAGTGCAGAATAGTGAGTGGTGAGTGCAGAGTAGTGAGTGCAGAGTGCAGAGTAGTGAGCGCAGAGTAGTGAGTGCAGAGTAGTGATTGCAGAGTAGTGAGTGCAGAGTAGTGAGTGCAGAGTAGTGAGTGCAGAGTGCAGAGTAGTGAGTGTAGAGTAGTGAGTGCAGAGTGCAGAGTAGTGAGTGCAGAGTAGTGAGTGCAGAATGCAGAGTAGTGAGTAGTGAGTAATGAGTGCAGAGTAGTGAGTGCAGAGTGCAGAGTAGTGAGTGGTGAGTAGTGAGTGGAGAGTGCAGAGTAGTGAGTAGTGAGTGCAGAGTAGTGAGTGCAGAGTGCAGAGTAGTGAGTGAGTGCAGAGTGCAGAGTAGTGAGTGCAGAGTGCAGAGTAGTGAGTGCAGAGTGCAGAGTAGTGAGTGCAGAGTAGTGAGTGCAGAGTGCAGAGTAGTGAGTGCAGAGTAGTTAATGCAGAGTAGTGAGTGCAGAGTGCAGAGTAGTGAGTGTTGAGTAGTGAGTGCAGAGTGCAGAGTAGTGAGTAGTGAGTAGTGAGTGCAGAGTAGTGAGTGCAGAGTGCAGAGTAGTGAGTGCAGAGTGCAGAGTAGTGAGTGCAGAGTAGTGAGTGCAGAGTAGTGAGTGCAGTGTAGTGAGTGCAGAGTAGTGAGTAGTGAGTGCAGAGTAGTGAGTAGTGAGTGCAGAGTAGTGAGTGCAGAGTAGTGAGTAGTGAGTGCAGAGTAGTGAGTAGTGAGTGCAGAGTAGTGAGTAGTGAGTGCAGAGTAGTGAGTGCAGAGTAGTGAGTAGTGAGTGCAGAGTAGTGAGTAGTTAGTGCAGAGTAGTGAGTAGTGAGTGCAGAGTAGTGAGTAGTGAGTGCAGAGTAGTGAGTGCAGAGTGCAGAGTAGTGAGTGCAGAGTAGTGAGTGCAGAGTGCAGAGTAGTGAGTGCAGAGTAGTGAGTAGTGAGTAGTGAGTGCAGAGTAGAGTGCAGAGTGCAGAGTAGTGAGTGCAGAGTGCAGAGTAGTGCGTGCAGAGTAGTAAGCAGTGAGTAGTGAGTGCAGAGTAGTGAGTAGTGAGTGCAGAGTAGTGAGTGCAGAGTAGTGAGTAGTGAGTGCAGAGTAGTGAGTAGTGAGTGCAGAGTAGTGTAGTGAGTGCAGAGTAGTGAGTAGTGAGTAGTGAGTGCAGAGTAGTGAGTAGTGAGTGCAGAGTAGTGAGTAGTGAGTGCAGAGTAGTGAGTGCAGAGTAGTGAGTAGTGAGTGCAGAGTAGTGAGTAGTGAGTTCAGACTAGTGAGTTGTGAGTGCATAGCATTGAGTGCAGAGTAGTGAGTAGTGAGTGCAGAGTAGTGAGTAGTGAGTGCAGAGTAGTGAGTAGTGAGTGCAGAGTAGTGAGTAGTGAGTAGTGAGTGCAGAGTAGTGAGTGCAGAGTAGTGAGTAGTGAGTGCAGAGTAGTGAGTAGTGAGTGCAGAGTAGTGAGTAGTGAGTGCAGAGTAGTGAGTGCAGAGTAGTGAGTGCAGAGTAGTGAGTGCAGAGTGCAGAGTAGTGAGTGCAGAGTAGTGAGTAGTGAGTGCAGAGTAGTGAGTAGTGAGTAGTGAGTGCAGAGTAGTGAGTAGTGAGTGCAGAGTAGTGAGTAGTGAGTAGTGAATGCAGAGTAGTGAGTAGTGAGTGCAGAGTAGTGAGTAGTGAGTGCAGAGTAGTAAGTAGTGAGTGCAGAGTAGTGAGTGCAGAGTAGTGAGTAGTGAGTGCAGAGTAGTGAGTAGTGAGTCCAGAGTAGTGAGTGCAGAGTAGTGAGTAGTGAGTGCAGAGTAGTGAGTAGTGAGTGCAGAGTAGTGAGTAGTGAGTGCAGACTAGTGAGTAGTGAGTGCAGAGTAGTGAGTGCAGAGTAGTGAGTGCAGAGTAGTGAGTGCAGAGTAGTGAGTGCAGAGTAGTGAGTAGTGAGTGCAGAGTAGTGAGTAGTGAGTGCAGAGTAGTGAGCAGTGAGTAGTGAGTGCAGTTTAGTGAGTAGTGAGTGCAGAGTAGTGAGTGCAGAGTAGTGAGTAGTGAGTAGTGAGTGCAGAGTAGTGAGTGCAGAGTAGTGAGTGCAGAGTAGTGAGTAGTGAGTAGTGGGTGCCGCTGCGCTGAGGATTTGCGGAGCACTGAAGGGGCCTAAAACTTTTCCTTTTCCTGTGGAGGATTAAACAGGAGTGGCGATTTCTCTTTATACCCGTGGTCTTGCTGGGTGAATTTCGGAAGCACAGCGCCCTGACTGCGAGTGGCGCTTTTAAATTACCTTCTGCCTTCCTGTGGGGGACTGCAAGTACCAAGACTCTCCTTGACCAGCACACCTGGCCCGGACCTCCGCCACGCCCGCTGCCTCAGGCGCTCACAAAACAGCTTGCCGCACCCGCTATCGCGGGTGCCGCTGCGCTGAGGATTTGCGGAGCACTGAAGGGGCCTAAAACTTTTCCTTTTCCTGTGGAGGATTAAACAGGAGTGGCGATTTCTCTTTATACCCGTGGTCTTGCTGGGTGAATTTCTGAAGCACAGCGCCCTGACTGCGAGTGGCGCTTTTAAATTACCTTCTGCCTTCCTGTGGGGGACTGCAAGTCCCAAGACTCTCCTTGACCAGCACACCTGGCCCGGACCTCCGCCACGCTCGCTGCCTCAGGCGCTCACAAAACAGCGCTGAGGATTTGCGGAGCACTGAAGGGGCCTAAAACTTTTCCTTTTCCTGTGGAGGATTAAACAGGAGTGGCCATTTCTCTTTATACCCGTGGTCTTGCTGGGTGAATTTCGGAAGCACAGCGCCCTGACTGCGAGTGGCGCTTTTAAATTACCTTCTGCCTTCCTGTGGGGGACTGCAAGTCCCAAGACTCTCCTTGACCAGCACACCTGGCCCGGACCTCCGCCACGCTCGCTGCCTCAGGCGCTCACAAAACAGCTTGCCGCACCCGCTATCGCGGGTGCCGCTGCGCTGAGGATTTGCGGAGCACTGAAGGGGCCTAAAACTTTTCCTTTTCCTGTGGAGGATTAAACAGGAGTGGCCATTTCTCTTTATACCCGTGGTCTTGCTGGGTGAATTTCGGAAGCACAGCGCTCTGACTGCGAGTGGCGCTTTTAAATTACCTTCTGCCTTCCTGTGGGGGACTGCAAGTCCCAAGACTCTCCTTGACCAGCACACCTGGCCCGGACCTCCGCCA
This sequence comes from Lissotriton helveticus, assembly GCF_964261635.1. NCBI lineage: Eukaryota > Metazoa > Chordata > Amphibia > Caudata > Salamandridae > Lissotriton > Lissotriton helveticus. The sequence continues at coordinate 1,885,872,137 of NC_136067.1, forward strand.
CGCCCGCTGCCTCAGGCGCTCACAAAACAGCTTTCCGCACCCGCTATCGCGGGTGCCGCTGCGCTGAGGATTTGCGGAGCACTGAAGGGGCCTAAAACTTTTCCTTTTCCTGTGGAGGATTAAACAGGAGTGGCGATTTCTCTTTATACCCGTGGTCTTGCTGGGTGAATTTCGGAAGCACAGCGCCCTGACTGCTAGTGGCGCTTTTAAATTACCTTCTGCCTTCCTGTGGGGGACTGCAAGTCCCAAGACTCTCCTTGACCAGCACACCTGGCCCGGACCTCCGCCACACCCACAGCCTCGGACGTGATATAATCGTTATACCATCACCGCGTCGCGGGAGCGCGCGGGAGTGCCCGGGATAAGCCCGGGCAAAGGGTGGGCCCTCTGTGGCCCTCAGGGGACCTAAGGTGACGGGACGAGCCATCCCTCTTTCGTGTTGCACTTCAAAGACCCACTACATTTAATATCGTCAGGATTTACCTTTACTTGCAGCCTATACTGTCTGCTCTGAACCAGGACTGTTTGGGAAGTCAAGCAGGAAGGTAACAAGACTTTTTGGTGACTCTAATTGACTATATTGTCTGTAGAGGGGTAAAGACTGTTAGTAACTACTACTAGTACCTAAATGTCGAAGGTAAAAAATCTTATAGCTCCGGGTAACACCATGGATAACTACATGGTACAAGTGGTGGAAAAAATTAATCATGATAGGAGGTCATCGTTGGGTCTTGGCACCCCACTATCGTTTTCCCAAAATGAGATCTTAACTAGGGATCTAATTGTTCTGGACACCTTGAATACCTCATCTCCAGCCTCCCATGGGCTGGATATGGGGCTAGCACAAAATGTATCAGCCATGGTACATTCAGCTAGCAATGCTGAAACACCAACTGGAGATTTAGATCCAGACCTAGAACTCTCCCTGCATGATCCAGATCCAGACTTGGAGATAGTAGATTCCACCCCCCTCTCACCCGCTGTTCCTGTTCCTGCCCCAAGAGTAACAAAAGCGACTGCTAAGATCTTGACAAAAAGGGAAGGGTTAAGGTCTAGCAGGAAAAGGCCAGCTACTCCGCCTACCAGGAAAAATGTTGTTGGGAATACGAGCAGAGGAGATGTGAACCAAGGTTGGGATGATGATGGTATGTTAAAAAAACTCATGGGCATGCTGGACATCAAGCTAAATCAGCTAATAAAACCCATATTGTCAAAAATCGATCATCTTACTGCTAAAATAAATAAAATGGAGGACTATATAACAGCAACTAATAATAAAATGGGGGAATTGCCGACCATACTGGTAGAAAAACTGGCTGAAAAAACTCGACTAGAAGGCTCATCCCAAGGTGTAATAGAGATACCTCAGAGCGAGCAGGTTCGATCTGAGCCTGGTCCAGATCAAGTCAATCTTGCTACCATTGCATCTATAGAGCCTGATGTCAATTGTATAGCACAGGGCCCCAACCTAGAAAACAACCCTGTGGAGCTAATTGTTGAAGCTTCACCCCTTATCCTGGTACTTGCCAATGTTCCCCCGTTAAATATAGGTCAGAAAGAACATTCAGAATCCCTATTAAATAAGGCACTCCAATGGTTAAATAACAATATGCACATGGGTCCTGGGGGTAAACACAAATTGGCAGAAGATTTATTAACCGCAAGACGGGTAAAATGGATAGGGAATAGTATCAAGAAATTTTCAGGGGACTGTGTGGTCTTGAGTCTTAAAGGCCCCGAAGTTTTACCTGAAATCGTGAACAACCTTCTTCCACCCCAACGCAGAACAGCGGAGTTAATCCCACTCACCCTGGACTTTTTTTATAAGAGGAAAGGTTTAGCGCCAAACGCGAGCATCCTGAGAACCAAATGGTCAACAGTGACCAGTAGATGTGTAAAGGAGGGCCCATCTAATGTCTGGGGGCTAAACTTAGATAATAGATACTCAGCATTGTCTAATCTAAACGAGTGTGATTGACTCACAATAGATAAAGGATTACTAGTGAAAAATGAGTCAAAATATCCCACATGCCAATTAGACAAACTCATGGACCGACATAAAAAAAACATGGATCCGGACTACAAGGTCCCCCTAAGTCCAAATAGCAACGTACTCATATCAGGGTTAGAGGATTCTACTAATATTAGATTAACAGCTGGTGATGACTTAAGACCTGAGCAGGGGGGTCTGCCAAGAGTGGATGTCAGGAGAAATATGGAGGTGCCATGTACATTAACTTTTATATCCTGGAACATAGCAGGTATAGTTAGTAAGATAGATAACCCAGAATGGGTTGATTATATTGACAGGCATGATATAGTCATGTTGCAAGAAACCTGGTCAGTCAACCCAGTTTTTCGAATGGGGTATCAAAATTTTTTTAAACCTGCATTTAGAGGTGGAAAAGGACGTCCTTCTGGAGGATTGTTGATATGGGTTCGTCAAGCATTGTCCTGCACCATATCACAAAGGCAAATAACATCTAATGACATCCTAGCACTAAATATCAGATGGCCCGATGGCCAAGAAGTCGCCTTGTATAACATCTATGCTAGGGGGGTTGGTGCAGGTATTCCTTCTGATGTCTTCTCCATCCTAGAACAAGATGTTGAAACTCTCCGTCCTAATCCCCACATCATAGTGGGTGGTGATTTTAATTCAACCTTTGAGCCCCTAGGAGAAGAGGATAGGAGTCTAACGGAAGAGGAGGATAGTAGATGGGGAATACCACAATTGGAGATTCCTCCCATAAAAAGATGGAGTGCTACGGCCATTAGAATAAAGAGCCTCTGCCTCTCTAGAGGCTTCAGAGCTGCGAACGGGAGAACACAATCAGACCTAAAAGGGAACTCCACCTTTGATAATGGTCCTGCTACAAGCAGGATTGACTATCTCTTAATTGATGTAAGAGCATGGCCCAAGCTACTAGACATGGAAGTTGTTTCACGATTAGAGAGCGACCATCACCCCTGTACATGACATTCCATTCTTATCAAGAGTCTAGAGTACCCACTAACAAAAAGTTGATGGTAACACGAGATGTTGTCTGCTCAAATAATCAAAGACACTTGAAATGGGGAATGTTGTTAAGAGATGAAAGAAACTTAGAAAATTTGAAAACGTAGGTAAGAGAGGAAGTGAGCAACATCAAAGCGTATGCTGGGAATCGCAATTTCCAAGAATACATGATGGAGGCTCATAAAAATCTATTTTATAAACTGCAAAGTTTTTTTATTAAAACAGTAGACCAAACCCCAGCCAAAAAACATTTAGCCGTTAAAGGCTGGTATGATAAAAGCTGTAGATTGGCAAGGCAAAACTTAAGTCAAGAATTAAAATTAGGAAACCCAACAGCTGTTAAAAGGGCAAGGGATTTTTATAGGCAGATACAAAAGCAAGCAAAGAGGTGCTGGGATGAAGAGGGCTGGAGTGAACTAAAGCAGGCATGTACTAATAAAGATTCCAAGCGGTTTTGGGCTTTAGTTAAATGGAACAGGGGTGGGACAGCTGCCCAACCGCAAAATCATGTGCCAATAGACGGCTGGAATGATTTTTTCAAGCCCCAGTATGCCAGATGTTTGATATATGCATCCATATCTCCCCCCCAAGCTGTCTTTTTCAGTGATCAGATATTCACTGAAAAGGATGTTAACTTGGCACTGGATTGTGTGTCGGGTGGAAAAGCGCCAGGCATGGATGGCATCCCAGCAGACGTTTTTCTATCTGACCGTATCTCTTGGTGCACATATTTTACAATGTTGTCAAATGCAATCGCCATGGGTGGAGAAGTCCCAGCCTCATGGAAAGGGGCAGAAATCATCCCTATATATAAAAAGGGGGACAAAACCCAGGCAAAAAATTACAGACCCATTAGTCTGATTGACACAGCGCAGAAAATAATGGGTCGACTAGTCCAGAATAAACTACAGCAGTGGATTGAAGACCAAAATATACTGTCACCATATCAAGCGGGTTTCCGCCCCTTGACTAGTAGTGTTGACCAAGTCTTTTATTTTTTAGCCATTTATTGGAGAAATGTCACGCTGCGAAATGGCACATTGTATGCAGTTTTTGTGGACCTAAAAGCTGCGTTTGACCTGGTGCCGAGAGAGAAACTGTGGGAAACCGTGGCTGAGGCGGGAATAAGCCATGAGCTCCTTACTTTGCTGGTGCGCCTTCACGAAAATAATTATGCTAAAATAAGGTAAGGCAAACAGGGGGAAGTGACTTCCCCCTTCCCAGTAGAACGAGGGGTGAGGCAAGGGTGCGTCCTGGCCCCAACGCTTTTTTCAATCTATATAAATGGAATTGTGGAGCATTTAAATAAATCTCCAAATGATGCTCCAACCATGACAGGTGTACATGTCCCCGTACTTATGTTCGCGGACGATACGCTCTTATTATCACGTACGCCCAGTGGATTGCAGAAAGCGGTGGATGCCTTTGGGGTTTTTTGCGACAGCCGAGGCCTGGAATTAAATACCAGCAAAACTAAATTTATGTGCCTGAGTTCCCAAACAGGTTTCAAGGGGGTGATAAAATATAAGGGTGAACCACTGGAAAAAGTAGATGCCTTTGCTTATCTAGGAATCACCCTTCAACATGATATGAAATGGAAATCACACATCAACATGGCATCTTTAAAATTCAGCCAGTTAGCCGGTGCAGTTACTATCAAACATAATACCTCTTTGACAAGACCTATAAATTGTGCACTTGAAGTTTATAGTATGAAGGTAGTAAGTGCATGCTTATATGGGTCTGAGCTCTGGGGTTTTTCAAACCTAGGAGACTTAGGGCGGGCGGAAAATAGATTCCTGCGAGGGCTTGTTAGGGCCCCACAAAGTACACCTATAATCCCACTAAAAATGGATTTAGGCAGGAAAAACATTGAAGACATTGCACGCCTACGTCCTTTGTTGTATTGGAGGCGGCTAATGGTAACCCCAGAGTTAAGTCACTATGCATCGGCTTTTTTTGATGTTGTGAATTTTGATCGCTTCCACTGCATTGCATGGCTAAAGGAACTTCGGGGAACACTGGTGAAATTGGGCCTGGACCATTTGTGGGGTAACAAGGATGCTGCCCTATTTCCTTCGAAAAAGCAACTGAAGGATATCTACTGGGAGTCAGTGTACGCAACTCTGTATTGTAAAGGTTTGCAATCTTCCCTGACTTCACGTTTTTTGGATAGTAAACAAATTCCAATATATGAAAAATATTGGGATGTAGTTGAACGTCCATTGGACAGGAAACTATATTTCCAATTCCGTGTGGGAACTCTACCAGTGAATGCTTTTACACAAAATTGGTCCCCACTACAGGACGCTTATTGCGACCATTGTAAAAACCAAATAGAGGATATTGCACACCTGTTTTTTTCTTGCGCCCTCTATGCGACTCCACGTCGAAAGTGGCTAAAACCAATTTGTAAGAACATGGGCACCCGCTGTTGTTCACAGGCCCTAAGAATCCTAACATCTGATACCTCAACACTATTGGTAATAGGCGTAGCAAAATTCCTTGCCTGGGCGTGGGTTATAAGATCTCGTGCTCTAAAGCCTATTGAATAATATGAATTATTAACTGCCTGCATAATCTTGCTTGTCCCTTTTAACATTTTTATATGAAATTTTATAAAATTGTATGTATACATTTTTTAGTATTATTAGCATTTCGACTTTTGCTGTTTAATATGTTTTTTAATGCACTATTCTTATATTTAGTATTTATTGTATGATGGTTAGGAGGTTGCTTTTATGACTAAAAGTCGAATAAAGCTTTGAAATTGAATTGAGTAGTGAGTGCAGAGTAGTGTGTAGTGAGTGCAGAGTAGTGAGTAGTGAGTGCAGAGTAGTGAGTAGTGAGTGCAGAGTAGTGAGTAGTGAGTGCAGAGTAGTGAGTAGTGAGTGCAGAGTAGTGAGTGCAGAGTAGTGAGTAGTGAGTGCAGAGTAGTGAGTAGTGAGTGCAGAGTAGTGAGTAGTGAGTGCAGAGTAGTGAGTGCAGAGTAGTGAGTAGTGAGTGCAGAGCAGTGAGTAGAGAGTAGTGAGTGCAGAGTAGTGAGTAGCGAGTGCAGAATAGTGAGTAGTGAGTACAGAGTAGTGAGTAGTGAGTAGTGAGTGCAGAGTAGTGAGTAGTGAGTAGTGAGTGCAGAGTAGTGAGAAGTGAGTGCAGAGTAGTGAGCAGTGAGTAGTGAGTGCAGAGTAGTGAGTAGTGAGTGCAGAGTAGTGAGTGCAGAGTAGTGAGTAGTGAGTAGTGAGTGCAGAGTAGTGAGTAGTGAGTAGTGAGTGCAGAGTAGTGTAGTGGGTGCAGAGTAGTGAGTAGTGAGTAGTGAGTGCAGAGTAGTGAGTAGTGAGTGCAGAGTAGTGAGTGCAGAGTAGTGAGTGCAGAGTAGTGAGTAGTGAGTGCAGAGTAGTGAGTGCAGAGTAGTGAGTAGTGAGTGCAGAGTAGTGAGTGCAGAGTAGTGAGTAGTGAGTGCAGAGTAGTGAGTGCAGAGTAGTGAGTAGTGAGTGCAGAGTAGTGAGTAGTGAGTGCAGAGTAGTGAGTAGTGAGTGCAGAGTAGTGAGTAGTGAGTAGTGAGTAGTGAGTGCAGAGTAGTGAGTACAGAGTAGTGAGTAGTGAGCGCAGAGTAGTGAGTGCAGAGCAGTGAGTGCAGAGTAGTGAGTAGTGAGTGCAGAGTAGTGAGTAGTGAGTGCAGAGTAGTGAGTAGTGAGTGCAGAGTAGTGAGTGCAGAGTAGTGAGTAGTGAGTGCAGAGTAGTGAGTAGTGAGTGCAGAGTAGTGAGTGCAGAGTAGTGAGTAGTGAGTGCAGAGTAGTGAGTGCAGAGTAGTGAGTGCAGAGTAGTGAGTAGTGAGTGCAGAGTAGTGAGTGCAGAGTAGTGAGTAGTGAGTGCAGAGTAGTGAGTAGTGAGTGCAGAGTAGTGAGTAGTGTGTGCAGAGTAGTGAGTGCAGAGTAGTGAGTAGTGAGTGCAGAGTAGTGAGTAGTGAGTGCAGAGTAGTGAGTAGTGAGTGCAGAGTAGTGAGTGCAGAGTAGTGAGTAGTGAGTGCAGAGTAGTGAGTTGTGAGTGCAGAGTAGTGAGTAGTGAGTGCAGAGTAGTGAGTAGTGAGTAGTGAGTGCAGAGTAGTGAGTAGTGAGTGCAGAGTAGTGAGTGCAGAGTAGTGAGTAGTGAGTGCAGAGTAGAGAGTAGTGAGTGCAGAGTAGTGAGTGCAGGTGCAGAGCAGTGAATGCAGGTGCAGAGTGAGTGTGCAGAGCAGTGAGTGCAGGTGCAGAGCAGTGAGTGCAGGTGCAGAGCAGTGAGTGCAGGTGCAGAGCGGTGTGTGCTGTTAAGTGCAGAGTGCTGTGTATTGGCAATGTAAATGACAATGCCATTTATTTATGATTTAAAGGAAAAAAAAGAAATGTCATGAGCAATGCCAATAGCTCTACCTTTAATGATGCAGAGACCATTGCATTGTAAATGCTTGTTTAACAATGTGATTTTAGTGCCCATATATGTCAAAAATTATCTCCATTTTACCAGGGACAGCATTTTCTCCTGGGTGTCCCTTTTTGCCAAAAAATACACACAATATGCCAGTGCTGGAAATTTGCCATTAATGTCTCCTACATACCATGATTTATCCTAATGTCACCAAGGTGAGCATGTTATCATGGTAGCCCCCGTCCCAGGCAACCACAGTGTTCCTCTCTTATGGCAAGAATTACCTCAAATGTGTACTTGCCAGCATTTTACTGTACATGTGCCCATTCCAAGAATGTCCTTTCCTATACCAGTGCCAGTATTTTACCATGAATACTTATAATGCAATTATCTCCAGTATGCCAGTAGCACAATTTTGCCATGGTTGTTTGATATGCCAATTATTACCTTCAGTGTGCCAGGATCAATTTTAGACTCCCAAGCATAACACCACATTCTCATTCACTAGCACAAACTAATTCACACTCACTTTCATGCATTCATTTTCATTCACACTTTCATTCTTACTCACTCTCTTGCACTCACTCTTACTCTCACTCCTTCTCATTCACCCACTTACTCTGATTTACTCATACTTTCTCATTCACATTCACTTGCACTCACTCTTACTCTCACTCACCCATTCTCACTTATTCTTTCTCACTCTGACTCACTCATTCTCATTCACAATTACATTCTCTCACAGGCACTCATTCATACTCAATATTACTCATTCTTTCACATTCACTCACTTGCAGCCACTCTTGCTCTCATTCATTTTGACTCATTCATGCTCTCTTACTGGCACTTAATTTCACTCATTCTCTCTCACTGCCTCTGTCACTCGCTCTCACTCACTTTTACTCAAACACAAACATGCTCACATATAGACACGCTCACACATACATTCACTCTCTCTCACATAAACACATGCCCACCTGCACACAAGCACGCAACATACATTTAAACACATTTTTTACTTACCTCAGATGCCAGTAAAGGTCCTGTTTCAGCTCTCCGTGCTCCATTTTTTATTGCATTAATATTAAAGATTAGACTGTTATTCACTATTAGTGTAATTAAATATGGGTAGAAAACAAGGATTGTGGTGCACAGTCACCTTTAAGGGAAAGCTGCCCCTTTGTTGTTGGCCCTGATTTTGCTACCTTCAAAGACAGGGGTCACAAAGCCACTGCTAGGGGTCACAAGGGTCAAGCCAATGGTCTCAGCTGCAAACCCTAAATGGCATCTATGAGGTTGCGTTGTACCGTAAGGTCAGATGTTTTTTGAAAAACCTAAACATGTGCTACTATAATAGGCCACGAAAATACCATCGATTGGTTAAAGTCACTTTCCTTTGGAGCTACACTTGCAGCAAAGAAGCTGCACTAATATCGTGACAAAGGAGCTGGATGGGAGCGAGCTGAGATAAGGACTGTGGGTAAGGAGATAAGGCCTGATTTATATTAATGCATCAGACCCTGCAATCCCAGTAGAAAAAGCTGTATCTGATTTCCTTGTTAGATCTCTCTAATCACCTGTAATAGGAAAAAGATGTACCTGATCAACTGTAATAAGTTATTACAGGCGAGTTGGTGTGTTATAATGCCTCCTGCCAAAGCCAGCTGCCAAGGTGTAAGGCAGGTCACAGAGTATAATTACAAGGACTGTATTTTCTTGTCTCTTATCTGGTTTTATAAGATAAATAATGTCCAGCAGAAAGACAAATATTTATGTTATTTTCATGCTCAAAGTCATTACTGGAAATATTGACTCACTCTACATGTTTCTTCACATTATGAGCTAATGCTCTTTTAATTTTGACTATCATTAAACTGATTTTAATATCTGTTTCTAATGTGTTGTGGGGTTTCAGTATAGAAACCCGAGGGTCTAGTGAGTGTTTGTGAAGTCCCGATAAGTGTTGAGTCTCTTTACCATCAGGAACTTGCCTATCTCGTCTCACCTCTCTTTTCCCCAGGGTAGTGTTATCTTCCAGTGTTACTTGTCACACTGAGAGAGCGCTGAGAGTGGAAGATTTTCTTTGCTCCTGAGAAACCATGACCACTTCTGGCAACAAGTTATTGGACATCATTAATAACCAATTGTGATATAAGTATTGCTTAAGGTTGCAATGACTGTATATTGAAAATAATAGAGATATATCCCATATGCCAACATTGAACCCTGAGATGGCTAGCTTCAGCCATGATCTTTGCTTTATTTAAAATATCTAGTGCAGTTTGCATATCCGAAGGAGCTGGCTCATTAACTGTTCCAGCATGGTGGTATTCTGGTAGGTGACGTATTAACTCATTCCACAGTGGTTGTGGTGATGGCCCTATCAGGGTTTGCCCTTGTATGTTGAATATTGAAATATTATCTGCTGATGTCAATATTGTTTAGCATGAAGAAGACATGCAGCCCCTGGGTCCTGCTTAGGCCTGGTGTAGGCACATTAATCCCTGTTTGAGCACTCCAACTGTCAATGTGACTTCATGACAATTCAAAGTACGAACGTTTTTGACCCTCCTGGACCCGGGCACAAAGCCTTTGGATACTGAGATTGAGAGGCAACACATATATTAACATAACCCATGCAACAATGAGTTCTAGAAAAAATCCATAATTATGGACAAATATCTTTAAATAGATTTTTTAATGATTTCTTCTTTTTTATTGTCTTGTGATTGTTACGGAAAGATTAAACGAACGTGTTTCGCCCTAGACAAGGGCTTCTTCAGCCCTCTCAGAAATCACAATGTTGAGATAAGGCTGTAATTGTGTACACAAGTCCTAACAAGGTTTCAGTACATTCACTACCCGCTGTGTCATTTTACCCTGAGATTTGGGAAGTCCGCCATAATTTTCAAATCGGGTGTTTTGAGATCAATAGAGTCAAAGATTTTTTTCTATTCACGAAGTAAACATCCCAGCTCCAAAAAATATTCTGTTTTGCAGCACTGTCCAGCCTGCTAGGTCACTTTTCAACATTGTGATTTCTGACAGCATGCTCCTCTCTTGCTACGCCACAGGCCTTACAGTGGCAAAATTTTTCTATTGAGACAGATTGTGGCACTCATTTAAAAAATGTGGTTTTGCAAATAATTTGTACATCTTTACAAGTGATAGAAATTGGGTTAGTGGTTGAGGGAGGTGAAACCCTACTCAAGCAGCATCCACAATTTCTGTTATACAAAAGGGGATGATGGACGGAGCGTTTCAACAAATCAAACACTCACCCCCAGTCAACTGATCTGGGTTTAATCCATCACCACTCTATAGTTCACTCACCCACCCCAGTTCAGACATGGCTATATGCAAATCAGTCTGACCCTGTGCCTTGTGGGAACAGTCCAGCCCGAACTGCCCAGCCATGTCTTCCCTGGACCGGAAACAAGCATCCTGGGACCGGTTTCGGATTCATAATCCTCATCAGCCAGGCTATCTTGAATCCAGTGGCCAAGTGAACAAGGGACTCACGTCTGAGTATACCCTGCCACACTTAGGGCGAACAAAGCGATACAAAAGGGGATGATGGACGGAGCGTTTCAACAAATCAAACACTCACCCCCAGTCAACTGATCTGGGTTTAATCCATCACCATTCTTTAGTTCACTCAGCCACCCCAGTTCAGACATGGCTATATGCATATCAGTCTAACCCTGTGCCTTGTGGGAACAGTCCAGCCCGAACTGCCAAGCCATGTCTTCCCTGGACCGGAAACAAGCATCCTGGGACCGGTTTCGGATTCATAATCCTCATCAGCCAGGCTATCTTGAATCCAGTGGCCAAGTGAACAAGGGACTCATGTCTGAGCATACCCTGCCACACTTAGGGCGAACAAAGCGATACAAAAGGGGATGATGGACGGAGCGTTTCAACAAATCAAACACTCACCCCCAGTCAACTGATCTGGGTTTAATCCATCACCATTCTTTAGTTCACTCAGCCACCCCAGTTCAGACATGGCTATATGCAAATCAGTCTGACCCTGTGCCTTGTGGGAACAGTCCAGCCCGAACTGCCAAGCCATGTCTTCCCTGGACCAGAAACAAGCATCCTGGGACCGGTTTCGGATTCATAATCCTCATCAGCCAGGCTATCTTGAATCCAGTGGCCAAGTGAACAAGGGACTCACGTCTGAGCATACCCTGCCACACTTAGGGCGAACAAAGCGATACAAAAGGGGATGATGGACGGAGTGTTTCAACAAATCAAACACTCACCCCCAGTCAACTGATCTGGGTTTAATCCATCACCATTCTTTAGTTTACTCAGCCACGCCAGTTCAGACATGGCTATATGCAAATCAGTCTGACCCTGTGCCTCATGGGAACAGTCCAGCCCAAATTGCCAAGCCATGTGTTCTGCTCGATTTTTGGGCTCTATTTATGAGTGATGGTGACTTTAAGCTTGCTACCATCCTGAATCTCTATTCTTGCCTTGTGTTGGTCCTTTTAAGGCCTTTTTGCCATACCTAGAAGCATAAACTAGAGGATAGCTGCTTAATATGATGATAGATCCCTTATTGTTGACTCTAATCCATCTATTGCCTATTGGCTTTGACATAATTATGTGTACTTTCATGATTCTACCTATAGTAGAGGGTGGATCCTGTAGTCTTGACTTTATATTACATATTGGTATGGTTTGTGTAGGTACTCTGATAGAGCTAAGTGTTATTTCATCCTTCTCAGGCCTACAAGGCCCAGAACTAGAGAGACTCCATTTTGCTTTCTGTCCCTGCAGACTGAGATGCTTGCAGGGTAAAGGTGATGTTTTAGTTATGAGGTGTTGTTCGCCCTAAGCGAACTGGAGAGAACCGGCCAAAGCTGAATCTAATCAGGAAGTGTCTCTGGGCTCAGGTCTCTAGACGAAACAAGCAGCTGGTCACTGTGGGAGCGTCTAGCGCAAGGAGCCTGGTGCATGGGATCGATGGGAGGAGGCTGATGGCTGGAACTTTCCATGAGGAGACAGCATTCCATATTAGTGAAGTGCAGAGGCGGAGTCAGGGAGAAGGACTTTGGGTTGGAAGGAGTGCAGTCGAGGATTGGAACGGAGAGCGTTAGAGTGCAGAAGGAGAGGAGATGGAGCAGGGGAGAAGAGACAGTGGATGCTTGGAACAGAGGGAAGACAGACAGTCAGTGAGCTGGAACCAGAGAGAGAGAAACTAGAAGCAGTAGTGAGTAGATGGTGTTCTGAACAGAGAGAGATGAAGCAATGTTTGGAGCTGAAGACAGCAGTCAGAAGTAGTTACTTATCAGGAGGAGTTGTGATCAGCTGGAGTCTGAAGTGATGCCTTTTGGAAGAGACTGAAGTTATATTAATCTGTGAGAGCAGCTGGAGTGAATTGGACATTTGAACAGAGATAATCAGACAGAATGAAGAAGCTAGTGGAGCGAACGGTTATCAGAGCGGCAAACAATTAGACTGAAGCTGGAAGGCGGAGACAGTTCGTGGGGGAGAGGTGTCCAGTGCAGAGTGATCAGCGCAGATGCAGGTCCAAGAGTGCAGAGGAGAATCACAGACGAGGGAGGAATCCAGATGACAGCTAGAACAAGACTCCATACTAATCAGGTGATATCTGTCCTGTTATGTTAGTACCCATGAAACATTAACCTTGTATTACTAATCCTTTTCCTTTCAGCGGTGTGCAGTCTATTTACAGTCCCTGTTAGTAAGATGTGGATGTGGTCTTTACAGAGACCCTGTAGATCTGTGTATGTGTCTATTATGTGTTGCTATTGTGGTGATTGTAATAAAGATACCCCAGTTCTTAGTGAACCATTGTGCAGAGGTTATTATTATTAATGAAGCTGACCTTTCTTCTGGTCAGGTGCAATCAGGTGAACGGATGCATCTCCCGTCCATGTGAATGGTAACTGAGCAAGGGGGTGGAGGAGAACTTGTATTTGATGATAACCTTTGCATAGTGAACCAGTGTACCTCTTATTCTTGTATGAAAAGGTAACCTGTTCTTCTAGTCAGATGTTACTGTGAACAGATGCTACCCCTGATAAGGTAAGTGATAACTGAATAAGGGAGAGAGGAGCTCTTGGATTGAAGGATAGGTTGTACATCATCCAAATTGGCAATCATTGTGTGATCCAGAATATTGTAGTACTATACCCCTGATGAATAGTGAGACTGATCCCTTTCTGTAATGGTAATCATAGGATAAACTGCCACTGGGTAGAGAGGTCTGGGTTCGTATGGGACCGCGAGGCCGCCGATTCTGATACTGCCGTCTGGGTAGAGAGGTCTGGGTTCGTATGGGACCGCGAGGCCGCCGATTCTGATACTGCCGTCTGGGTAGAGAGGTCTGGGTTCGTATGGGACCGCGAGGCCGCCGATTCTGATACTGCCGTCTGGGTAGAGAGGTCTGGGTTCGTATGGGACCGCGAGGCCGCCGATTCTGATACTGCCGTCTGGGTAGAGAGGTCTGGGTTCGTATGGGACCGCGAGGCCGCCGATTCTGATACTGCCGTCTGGGTAGAGAGGTCTGGGTTCGTATGGGACCGCGAGGCCGCCGATTCTGATACTGCCGTCTGGGTAGAGAGGTCTGGGTTCGTATGGGACCGCGAGGCCGCCGATTCTGATACTGCCATCTGGGTAGAGAGGTCTGGGTTCGTATGGGACCGCGAGGCCGCCGATTCTGATACTGCCGTCTGGGTAGAGAGGTCTGGGTTCGTATGGGACCGCGAGGCCGCCGATTCTGATACTGCCGTCTGGGTAGAGAGGTCTGGGTTCGTATGGGACCGCGAGGCCGCCGATTCTGATACTGCCGTCTGGGTAGAGAGGTCTGGGTTCGTATGGGACCGCGAGGCCGCCAATTCTGATACTGCCGTCTGGGTAGAGAGGTCTGGGTTCGTATGGGACCGCGAGGCCGCAGATTCTGATACTGCCGTCTGGGTAGAGAGGTCTGGGTTCGTTTGGGACCGCGAGGCCGCCGATTCTGATACTGCCGTCTGGGTAGAGAGGTCTGGGTTCGTATGGGACCGCGAGGCCGCCGATTCTGATACTGCCGTCTGGGTAGAGAGGTCTGGGTTCGTATGGGACCGCGAGGCCGCCGATTGCTGATATTATAGGAGGTACATGGTATGCATAGTAGGAATTCCCTGTCCCTAGGTGGTAGATGTATGTTGTTACCTGTTGTAAATAGGTCCTAGGGAGGGGGAGAGGGTAACGTTCTGGCTGAGTTAGTAATGCTCTGATGAGCTGGTCCTATCTAATCCGAGAAACCAGGCAGAACATTTGGCGTCACGAACCGTTTACGAAACCTGTGTGCGTTGTGGTTATTTTTAAGTTTGTACTCGGCACGTACGTGGTTTCTTTTGTATATTATTTGTATATAATTGTGTGTATAGTTTTTGTTTTGTCGGGATGTTTTTGAGAAAGTCGAAATCTGTTTTTAAGTTGCCTGTTGATATTCCCGGCTGGGATTCATTGCCTTATGAGGCCTTGGCCCGCGAGTGGGCTGATTCTACTGGTTTGAGTGAAAATTGGAATTCTTGTCTGGAGCTGGCGGAGCCGGCTGATGTGATTTCCTGTTTGCAGAAGGCGCCGGTAGCGAAGGGTGAGGAGCTTCCTATTTTAGGGCGCAGAGGTTGGATTGTTTTGTCTGCGTACAGGTTTGTACATGAGAGGTTGTTGAAATTGCAGAAGGAGCATGTGGAAATGGAACGGAAGTTTGTTGAAATTCAAAATGCTCATACTTTGTTGCGGTGTCAAAATAAATTGCTTGCCGACACACTTGAAACGTATCAGACTATCGCTGAAAGGGCGGCTGTTCGGATTGCACGGTATAAATACAAGAATCGTCGTGGTCGCGTTTCTAAACGGAAAGTGCGACTGGTCGTGGCGAAAGCCGGACTGGATTGGAATCCTGATGAATGGGATGGTAATATCTGGAATTCGAGTGATTCTCGTTCCTCGGATGAGGAGTCTAACAATCGAGAGTCTTCTCGCTCCGGACAGGCTTTTAAATCTGCTTCTTGTGCTACAGATGTTGAGTCCCGCGACTACGATCGCTCTTTGCATTGTGTTGATACTTCTCATACAGATTGTACCCCTAAGTTTACTGATCGGGCTCCTTGTGATGCTCTTCCTGCGGTCTCTGTACATCCTGTTTTTCGTAGGAAGTTGCAGCAGGCTCCCGGTAATCCGAACGGTATTCCTTTGGACTCTTTGGAGGATTTTACTCAACAGGAAATTAGTGATATTTTTCTGCGATTTCGACAGCGAGCAGGTGAGACCTTGCTTACGTGGATGGTGCGCCTTTATGAACTGGGCGCTGCGGGCATTATGTTGGATGCTGGCGATTCTTTGAAATTTTGTTCCTTGAGTTCGGATTCTACTGTTCAAGATCATTTTCGTAATTATAATGGTGCTGGTCAAATCAGTTTGCTTCAGTTGGCGACTGAGGGTTGTAATCAAAAGTACCCTACTGAATCTGACTGGCCTGTGAATGACAAGCCGTGGTATACATTGCGCAATGCTGCACAACGTCTCACAGAGGAGGGGATGAAAACTGCGATTTTTCTGAGTACTGCTGACAGATTGCTTGATGGTTTGTTGACGTCTTCTGTGCGGAATCGTATTATTCGTTCTTCCCCGGTTGCTTATAAGCAAGTCATGATGACTTTATTGATCAATCAGACTGGACACGCGTTGTCTATGGTACCTTCTGATGGGGACTTGTGATTGGTCTACAGCATTGCTTATTATTAGCGCCTTCTGATTCAGGCTTGCGAGTAGTTTGCTGTGTTTCTTATGAATAGCGCCTTGTGCTTAGCGCCTTGTGCTTGAAATGTATGAGTGGCTTCTTAAGACCATGTGCATAGCGCCTTGGGAGTGACTAGTTGAATTATTTGTGAATTGCGCTTTGTGCTTGAGACTTGTGAATAGTTTGTTGAATTTTCTTAAGTATAGCGCCTTGTGAGTAGCTGGTAGTTGCTTGTGAATAGCGCCTTGTGAATTTGGCTTGTAGCGCCTTGTGAATAAGGCTGATGCTGACTCGGAGGTGTGAATCAACCTGTCGGAATGCGAGGGGGTGTTTTGGTGGTTTTCAGCTGTGCACAGATGGTGCAATCTTCGGTTGTGGAAATGAAATTATTTCAATGTAGAATGTGCTTTAATTGGTGAAATGCAACCGTGTGCTTTTAAATGAAATGATGAATCTGGCCCTTTTTATAGGTAGAATTGAAAAGCTTGCACACTTAATTATGAATTCTTGGTTATGCAATGCAAAATTATATGTTGCCCCTTGTTTAATTTGATGGTGTTTCACATGTTATGAAAAAAAAAATGAAATGTGTCTGCATGCATTGTTGTTCTAATATTTTTTCCCTTTCAGCAAGTAGTGTACCGTTATGACAGAATTATTTTGCGCATGTAACTATGTTTCTGAAACATTTTGATGTTCGTGTATATAGTCAAGGGTGGATATGAGGTTCTATTTTGATTTTGACTTTAATACACTCACATCCCTTACATTAGTTTAAAATTGCTTTAGTGCAGAATGCCGTCTTTTGAATGTTGGTTAACTTTTCATATGGCTATAGAAAAATGATAGCTTAAGAACTTGATTAAATTAGTTAGAGAAATACGGTGCTTGTCTGAGAGGAGAAAAATAGAATACCAGCTGCATGGAGTTTCATTTAAAAATGTGTGAGAAACTCCACAAGCAGAAGTTGTTGTTTTAACCTTGAACGAGATAACTCAGGCCCGTTCTCAGGGCATTTTCTGACGGGAGGGGCCCTTGAGCGAGTAGAGACTTCCTTGGCTATAACCCAATTCTTTCCGCGATCCCTTTTGTTTATGTGAAGGGAGGGGTAGGCGAGCAAGGAGTGTGATTACAGCGAAGCTCGGCTCCTGCTTGTTATGGTTGGAGCTGGTTTAAAACTCCGAGCGCGACCATCTTTCTAGAGGGAGGGGCTGTTTCTCAAAGGAGTGAGGAGTGACTAGGCCCCAGCCCTGCTGATTGTGTATAAAAAAAATTGATTTTGCCCAAACAAATTTAAAGAATATGGTATAGGTAGAGTGTTTAAATCATCCCTTGGATTTAGAGAGTTCTTTTCAGGAATTAGGAGGGTGTCTTCTTACAGAAATGAAAAGCACTTGGGGTGCTTTTTGAATGGAAAATTTTCTTTTATAAGATGATTGATGCTTATCTCTCGTTTCAGGTTGATGGCTTGTGCGGGAGTGCATGGATGGTCTGCCCGGCCCCTTTGTTATTTTGTTTTTTATTTTCTTGTTGTTATGTTAGTTTGTTATTTTCTGAAATGCGGTACCAGCTTGGGCCCAAACTACACCGGAGCTGATGGCGAGAAGCGGTGTCTTACGGCGGATAGCTGAAGTTCCATGAATGACAAGATCAGATGGGATTCCTTCCTGGCAAAGAACTTTGGAGCGGTGTGTCTTGCACACTGGAGAACTGTCATACCTGCTTTCCGTTTTAGAAAGAACAGACTAATTTTTTTTTTTTTTGATAGAGACACTTTTAATTAAAATCCTTTTTTGGTTCAAAATGTAAATCTTCAGTTGGATGCCTCAGCAGTACCATTCCTGGATTTCCTAAAAGAATTTTTTTTTTTTGACAAAGCCAATAGTCCGATGTTTGAAAAAAGAAAAAAAATGTATTGACTTTTGAAAGTGATGATCTAAAAGAACCCATTGGTATTTGGTTATAATGATGTTCCTTTATGAAAGGAGTCTATAATTTAATTCCTTGGCCTGCATTCTTGAGTCTTGCATTTTTTCCCATGTTTCTATTTCAGATGGACATTATGCCACTTTTTGCAGTTACCACAAACAGGCTCCAATGATAATGTTAAATTTGCAGTCCTGTTTATGCTTTTGATTTTCCAGTTTGAAAGATGCAGTGCCACATTCATAATTTGGCCTTTGGTTTAATGATTCCTTTTGATATATGCAAATGATTTTGTTTGAAAGTCATAGGGTGCAGTATATAATTAGTGAGCTGCTTTAGTGATCTGATGCCCTGTGATACACGATATTTTGATCTTAGTATGCTATGCTATTACAGATTGACTTTACACTTGTCTATCTTTCACCTATTGGATAGTTTTCCTGTTTTCTGTAAAACAGTTTTGCCAATGAAGGGAAAGTAGTATTCTGCATGATGGTGCACACATGTGTTCCACAGATTGATACAGAGGGATTAGGTGCACACTGTTTCCTGAGTTAGATGACTTATGACCTTTGCCTATTGACTTTGGCATGGTCTCCTATCACTTAGTTTTTCAAGTTTAAGTTTCTGATTCAGCTATTTAAGCTATAGGGATTTCTGGACAGACTATGTCTGCATTATCTTTTAGATGAGTATATGCACTACACTTAGATCACCTTTTTTTGATTTTCTTGCTTGGTATGCATAGTGCTACACCAGCTATTTTGTAGGAATGGGGTTATCCTTGTTTTCCTGTTATTACACTTTCACTTTGATCCATCAACTTTTAATTGGAGCAGTGGGATTAGTTCCAAGGGTGGTCACCCTAGACTTTAAGTTGTCCTGGGAGGTGTGTCATTTAGTTAGGTCAGGTCCTAGATTTGCTAGTAATGGTTGCCCAGACATTGAGGACCCTTTGTTATGTTTATTTGTCAAGATTTTACCAAATCCTTTCTTAAGTTGACCGAAGTAGATAGGCCGCGTTTAGGCCCTTTGTTGTTTTTACTTCACAGACATGTCCCTACATTAATAGATTTCATGAGTTATTATTAGAAGTTGAGGCACATTTAGTTCAAGGGTGCTTAGGTTAGTTTCTGTGGTTATCAGATATTTTGATTTGTTTTCAATTGGTTGTCAGATTTACATTCCCTATATCAAGCTTTAGGTGGTATTTCCTTGGTTGTCATTCATTTTAGGGAGTCTTTTTGTTTTTGATTTTGTTGATAGATCATGTCGATGTTTGTTTATTTGTTTGTTGTTGTTTATCGATGTTAGCAAGTTAAAGTCAAGGGTGCAATGTTCTGCTCGATTTTTGGGCTCTATTTATGAGTGATGGTGACTTTAAGCTTGCTACCATCCTGAATCTCTATTCTTGCCTTGTGTTGGTCCTTTTAAGGCCTTTTTGCCATACCTAGAAGCATAAACTAGAGGATAGCTGCTTAATATGATGATAGATCCCTTATTGTTGACTCTAATCCATGTATTGCCTATTGGCTTTGACATAATTATGTGTCCTTTCATGATTCTACCTATAGTAGAGGGTGGATCCTGTTGTCTTGACTTTATATTACATATTGGTATGGTTTGTGTAGGTACTCTGATAGAGCTAAGTGTTATTTCATCCTTCTCAGGCCTACAAGGCCCAGAACTAGAGAGACTCCATTTTGCTTTCTGTCCCTGCAGACTGAGATGCTTGCAGGGTAAAGGTGATGTTTTAGTTATGAGGTGTTGTTCGCCCTAAGCGAACTGGAGAGAACCGGCCAAAGCTGAATCTAATCAGGAAGTGTCTCTGGGCTCAGGTCTCTAGACGAAACAAGCAGCTGGTCACTGTGGGAGCGTCTAGCGCAAGGAGCCTGGTGCATGGGATCGATGGGAGGAGGCTGTTGGCTGGAACTTTCCATGAGGAGACAGCATTCCATATTAGTGAAGTGCAGAGGCGGAGTCAGGGAGAAGGACTTTGGGTTGGAAGGAGTGCAGTCGAGGATTGGAACGGAGAGCGTTAGAGTGCAGAAGGAGAGGAGATGGAGCAGGGGAGAAGAGACAGTGGATGCTTGGAACAGAGGGAAGACAGACAGTCAGTGAGCTGGAACCAGAGAGAGAGAAACTAGAAGCAGTAGTGAGTAGATGGTGTTCTGAACAGAGAGAGATGAAGCAATGTTTGGAGCTGAAGACAGCAGTCAGAAGTAGTTACTTATCAGGAGGAGTTGTGATCAGCTGGAGTCTGAAGTGATGCCTTTTGGAAGAGACTGAAGTTATATTAATCTGTGAGAGCAGCTGGAGTGAATTGGACATTTGAACAGAGATAATCAGACAGAATGAAGAAGCTAGTGGAGCGAACGGTTATCAGAGCGGCAGAAACAATTAGACTGAAGCTGGAAGGCGGAGACAGTTCGTGGGGGAGAGGTGTCCAGTGCAGAGTGATCAGCGCAGATGCAGGTCCAAGAGTGCAGAGGAGAATCACAGACGAGGGAGGAATCCAGATGACAGCTAGAACAAGACTCCATACTAATCAGGTGATATCTGTCCTGTTATGTTAGTACCCATGAAACATTAACCTTGTATTACTAATCCTTTTCCTTTCAGCGGTGTGCAGTCTATTTACAGTCCCTGTTAGTAAGATGTGGATGTGGTCTTTACAGAGACCCTGTAGATCTGTGTATGTGTCTATTATGTGTTGCTATTGTGGTGATTGTAATAAAGATACCCCAGTTCTTAGTGAACCATTGTGCAGAGGTTATTATTATTAATGAAGCTGACCTTTCTTCTGGTCAGGTGCAATCAGGTGAACGGATGCATCTCCCGTCCATGTGAATGGTAACTGAGCAAGGGGGTGGAGGAGAACTTGTATTTGATGATAACCTTTGCATAGTGAACCAGTGTACCTCTTATTCTTGTATGAAAAGGTAACCTGTTCTTCTAGTCAGATGTTACTGTGAACAGATGCTACCCCTGATCAGGTAAGTGATAACTGAATAAGGGAGAGAGGAGCTCTTGGATTGAAGGATAGGTTGTACATCATCCAAATTGGCAATCATTGTGTGATCCAGAATATTGTAGTACTATACCCCTGATGAATAGTGAGACTGATCCCTTTCTGTAATGGTAATCATAGGATAAACTGCCACTGGGTAGAGAGGTCTGGGTTCGTATGGGACCGCGAGGCCGCCGATTCTGATACTGCCGTCTGGGTAGAGAGGTCTGGGTTCGTATGGGACCGCGAGGCCGCCGATTCTGATACTGCCGTCTGGGTAGAGAGGTCTGGGTTCGTATGGGACCGCGAGGCCGCCGATTCTGATACTGCCGTCTGGGTAGAGAGGTCTGGGTTCGTATGGGACCGCGAGGCCGCCGATTCTGATACTGCCGTCTGGGTAGAGAGGTCTGGGTTCGTATGGGACCGCGAGGCCGCCGATTCTGATACTGCCGTCTGGGTAGAGAGGTCTGGGTTCGTATGGGACCGCGAGGCCGCCGATTCTGATACTGCCGTCTGGGTAGAGAGGTCTGGGTTCGTATGGGACCGCGAGGCCGCCGATTGCTGATATTATAGGAGGTACATGGTATGCATCGTAGGAATTCCCTGTCCCTAGGTGGTAGATGTGTGTTGTTACCTGTTGTAAATAGGTCCTAGGGAGGGGGAGAGGGTAACGTTCTGGCTGAGTTAGTAATGCTCTGATGAGCTGGTCCTATCTAATCCGAGAAACCAGGCAGAACACCATGTCTTCCCTGGACCGGAAACAAGCATCCTGGGACCGGTTTCGGATTCATAATCCTCATCAGCCAGGCTATCTTGAATCCAGTGGCCAAGTGAACAAGGGACTCACGTCTGAGCATACCCTGCCACACTTAGGTCGAACAAAGCGATACAAAAGGGGATGATGGACGGAGCGTTTCAACAAATCAAACACTCACCCCCAGTCAACTGATCTGGGTTTAATCCATCACCATTCTTTAGTTCACTCAGCCACCCCAGTTCAGACATGGCTATATGCATCCTGGGACCGGTTTCGGATTCATGGACTGTTCCCACAAGGCACAGGGTCAGACTGATTTGCATATAGCCATGTCTGAACTGGATTCAAGATAGCCTGGCTGATGAGGACTATGAATCCGAAACCGGTTGACTGGGGGTGAGTGTTTGATTTGTTCAAATGCTCCGTCCATCATCCCCTTTTGTATCACAATTTCTGTTAGGCTGAAGTCACAAATCAATAAATCAATCAAGGATTAATACAGCGTGGTAAATTACAGTGAGGGTCTCAAGGCGCTGGAATTGGTAACAGTTTTTTTTTTTTGAAAGAGGGGAACACCAGGAGAAGGCTCTCAAAAAATGGGGTACAAAACAGGGAGAAAGCAATGAAAACAAATGGAAAAAAAGGAGAAGGCACTTAAAAGATAAGCGTAAAAGCAAGGAGATACAGCAGCACGGGGAGAGCTGGAGCTGGGGCTTCTCAATGTGACCGCACTGTGACCTCCATTTAGTAGGTCCTGGGAGGAAGGATGGGCACTGGGGGCGGCAGGCAGGGCTAGGAGGCAGTGGGAGAAAGGGTGGCAGGCAGATGCAACAATGAGGGAAAAACTAAGGAGAAAGCAATTAAAACAAAGGAATAGTGAGGAGAAGACACTCAAAAACACAGTGGGGAAAAGCAGTGAAAACAAAGGGAAAGCAAGAAGACACACACAAAATGGAGGGGGACAAGGAGAAAGCAGTGAAAATGAAGGAAAAGCTAAGCAGTGGAAATGAGGGGAATGCAGAAAAAGGCACTCAAAAGACAAGAGAAAAAGCAAAAAGATGACATGAGCAGGAGCTATACAACAGTACAGGGAGAGCTGGGCCTGGGGCTTCTCAATGGTGCTGCACTGTGGCCGTCATTAAGTAGGTCGTGGGAGAGGTGAAGGGCACTGAGAGGTGGTGAGTGGGGCTAGGAGGAGATGCGCAAAAGGGGGTAGGCAGTAGCTGCAGTGAGGGAAAAACAAAGGAGAAGCCAATTAAAACAAAGGAAAATCAAGGAGAAGGCACTCAAAAAACAGGGACGAAACTGGGAGAAAGCAGTGAAAATGAAGGAAAGCAGGAAAAAGACATTCAAAACACAGGGGAACAAGGAAAAAGCAATGGAAACTAAAGAAAAGCAAGAAGAAGGCACTCAAAAAGTGAAGAAAATGCAAGGAAAAAGCAGTGAAAGTGAGGGAACAGCAAGGAGAAGGCACTCAATAAACGGGGGGTCCAAAGGAGAAAGCTAAGAAAACGAAGGGAAAGTAAGGAGAACCCACACAAAAAGGGGGAAAAGCATTGTAATCAGCCCCTAAGTTCTAGATCAGTGGAAATATAAATGGTTTTATTACAAAATTCAAAAACAAGCGGTACAGAGTCAATGTCATAAAGATGCAACATAATGCAGATATTGTAAAATCAGAAAATTATATTAAGTACCAAATGAGCAGCAAAATCAGGAAAAAGAAAGAGTACATCTAGTAGCATCAAGGTACTCATAGAAAATGAGGAAAACTGCAAAATCATCATCGTTTGAGCAAATGTATCCCTTCTTTAGAAAATCAGAACACAACTAAAATACACATCATTACCCTCACACACAAACACCATCCCAATTCTGCATTTATTATTCAATATCCTCTGTGGTAATGCAATCTGGAGATGTTCTAATAATTGCTTCACAAAATGAAATTCAACACTTTCCCCCTGGGACACGGTCAGATATTTACTCCAGCTACAAGCTGGAGTACCTACCTACCAGGACAGAAAGGGCAACAGATCTCCTCCAGATTTAGAGGAAATATTTGCATTCACATTTCAGCCTCTTTTCCGCTGCTTGTATTTGTATACTATGTATAATTAGGCATGTGCAAAATGAAAGCTCATGGAATATGTCAAATGACATACACAATAATATGCCTAGAAAGCTATGTGTGGCAGTTTTCTGGGTGCTCCACTGGGAAAGTTTGTGAATTTGAAAAATTAGTAAGTCTACACTCATTTGTAATGGATATTACATGAGTGCAAAATGTTTGCTTTTTAGGGAATTTGGTACATCATTTTAGAGGTTTTATCAGGGAAAACCTTTAAATTGCAAAGTCAGAAAATAAATTGCTCATTTAAAAGTATAGTTAGACATTCTGATACGTTATTATATGTCACCCAGTCAATGACTGAACTGCCAAATGCAAAAACAATGTCTTAAGAAAAATTCAATAAAAAATTCAGACGCACTCCAGTAGGAAGTTTAACAACGTGAAATTGGAGTGGATGTGATTCCACCGTGAAAACAGACCAAGCAATTGCCAAGCTAAAACACATGTAAAATAATTTAGCAGTAAAAAAACAGTTAAAAGGTCTAAACACAAAATAAAAATTCCAGAATCCTCTAAATCATATAAATGGAGACAATTTAATGAGCAAAATGAAATAGGCCCGGTTGGCTTACTCCACTCCACCAGCGAAGTTTGCGAGTTTTTCCAACTCCGTGCTCTGCTGAGAACGTGAAGTTGAGGCAAATCTCCCACTTCATGGCGGAGCAGAGTACGCCCCTCAGCCCCTGCGCCACGGGCTAAAAAAAGGTTAAAAAAAAACACTGACCTGCTCTCTGATGTCTGCAGGCTGCCTTCCTCCACTTTCTCCTCCTCACCGCTGTCCTCGTTGCAAATCCCTAAATTTTACGCATGCACAGTCCATGCAAGATGTAAAATGTAGGGGTTGGGATCGGCAATGAGGAGGAGGACGGTGACAAGGAGGAGACACCACGGCGAGGAGGAGGGGGGCCCGCAGATGCCAGAGAGCAAGTAAGTGTTTTTGTCACCCTTTTTATAAAAAAATCGATGGGACTTGTGCGGAGCAGAGCGGAGTTCCACTGAGATTTTTTTTTTACTCCATGGAACTCCACGGAGTGCCACTCCGCATACTTCACCCAGGGTTAAAATTAAATCAAATGAAAAAAAAATCCAATAAGGGGAACCTAAGATGCACATGTTTATAGATTCAGGAAAAAAAGCAGCAAGAAAATGAAAGCACCAATCTAAAGTCGCTGTCCATGGTTGACAGGGCTACGACGATGCAGCGCAGGGTGGATACCCCAAAAGAATCCTCCGGTGGGGAAGGGTTGAAGGCAAGATAAATGTTGGACAAGGTCTGAAGGCCTTCGCTTTGGTGTAAAAAGCTGAGAGTGGG
Organism: Lissotriton helveticus; assembly: GCF_964261635.1. NCBI lineage: Eukaryota > Metazoa > Chordata > Amphibia > Caudata > Salamandridae > Lissotriton > Lissotriton helveticus. The sequence continues at coordinate 1,885,897,463 of NC_136067.1, forward strand.
AGAAATTAAAATTTTACATATACGCCGAAATCATCAGTTTGGGAGGATACTTTTCGCATCTTGTCCCAGTCATAATTTCTACCTTCTCACTTAAACTTTTATGGAGCTCAAAATCCTCTAGCGGGTAAGCTTTGTAGATGTACCCTCTATAAATCGGTCCTTGTTGTGGCAAGGTCCCACTAAAGCTCCGAACATGTTGGAAGCCAAAATCTTTCGAGCCTGAACTTTTGAGAGTTTCAGGAAATGCTCCTCTTGGTCACTGCTAAGACTCCCATGAGTTTAGGGACATCATTCAGGGTGCAAGACTCTCTCTGGTAAAGGCCACTAACATGATCCAGTTCAGTCCAGTTCCTACTGTATAGCTGGGCACTTCAAGAGAAAGACCTCTTCCATTTTGTTGTGTACATGTAGCCACACAAGAGATTAGTCAACTGACCACTAGAGTCTACTTGGTAGTCGTGGTGCATACCTTTCAGGTAGGTATCCATATCAGCACAAATTTAATTTTAAACAGCAGGTCCTGTCCTCTCCTGTTCTTCTGCAGATCTAGAAAGTGTTTTGATGAGCTGTGGGTGAAGAGCCACTTTCATAAGAGTAATTAACCGGTGGTGGGGTGGGTGGCTCTTAACACCTTGAATGCTATGGGGATTTTTCCCCTGTGCTGGAAATCCATGAACATCATTATTCATGACGAGCTGGGCTTGTCATCAGTGTAGCAGGAGGCTACCGCATGACGAGCCCAGCTCGTCATGAGCGTGGAAGGGGTTAAACACTCCCTAGAGGAAAAGTACCAAAAGGCAACCTGTTGGAAATGGCCCCTTTTGCAGGGTTATCCCCAAACATTTTGCTTATTCCTCCTTTACCACTGCTGATCAGGGCTAATGTGCATTTTTTCACTTTTTTGAGCACCTAATTGTTGAGCTTTTACTGTGGGGAGCCTCATAATCTGTGACTCACCCTCAGGGAACTCATAATGAAGGAGATTTTACTGGTGTCCCCCTGGCTGGACTAGGCCGCTGCGCAGCAGCTGGAGTATGGGGCACCGTGCTGGTTACATGCAGACACGGGTGTCCATGCGTGTGCACATGTGTAGGGGCTGCGCAGGTGAGATTCCTAGCGTGCACAGTCCAGGAGCATCTACAGAGTGAATGGTGAGGCAGGACTTATGCAGAAGTGGGTGGTGACATGGAATAGACTATATACCCTGGGAAGGACCATGCCAGGTTAAGTAAGTGTGTTTTACTGTGTTTTCACTTCATTATTTCCCTATGGGGATGTGGGGCCCATGGCTAAAATGACTTCCACAAGGCCTACAGACTCCAGACACGCACTAAAGTCCAGTGTAGCGGATGTGAAAATGAGTATTCTGCAGAGTCCTAAGTCATATTTGTACTGCTTTTGGGTCGTCCAGAAATGTCATATTTCTCTGAGTCCCTGGCTGGGGTCTGGCCCTGGCAGGTTAGATTTCTTCCCAGAGCGAATATCTTCCCTCCAAGGAGAAAAGATAGGTGGAGCTACAAGCCAATCCATCAACTGCTGTCGCTGGGTGCCAGGCACCCGGCTGCACCAAGGAGGGAAGGCAGTGAGGGGCGGAAGGAGTTGGGTTTCAGAGGCCATGTGGCCAGAGACACTGGACGATGCCATTTTGAACAAACCCAGAGGCTGGGCAAGAAGGAGGGAGCAGGGGCAGGGAAGTGATGTGTCGCTGTTTGATAGGACACACAGAAACTTCCTGCCAGCTTCCTACTCAACTTTTAAAAGTACTTGCACAGGAAGGGAAGCTCTCTCTGGGGTGTGGTCTGCTGAGGCGAAAGGTGCTGGAGCCTGGTGCAATGGGCAGTTTGAAGGAGGACAGCCCTGACTGCCCCCCAGGTCCCTAACAGCGCCAGAAGAAGAGCCCAGGACTGATGCGTAGAAGAAGAGGCCTCTGCGCAGGGAGAAGAGAGGCGCAGGGAGCCATTGAAGATCGCACCCTGAAGAATGCACCCTCTTGGAGACCCGGAGGGCAAAGGAGAGTGCTCCCAGTGGTTGGGGGATGCCACCAGGAGCGAGAAGACACGAAAATGGGGCAGATCGGACCCCCAGGGTCTGAGATATAGCCTCCGGAAGGTAGGCGACCTTTGACCCCAAAGAAGACTGACGATGAAGCGTGTCGGGCTCCGCCGCCGGTCTCAGAGATGCCCCTGGGGTGTGTCAGGTCCCGGGGGCTGCCCCCAAAGAAGTAAAGCCGGGGTGCGCCATCGCGCACCCCGTGAAGCTACCCCCGCGGGGTGCCAGGAGCCCACCCTGGCCTCCTCTGAAACCTGCCCCGGGGAGGGCTGTCTCGCTCCCCATGAAGAGGTGCGGGAGGAGGGGCCCAGGAGCCCAACTCCGGGCCCTGTGTGAGGAGGTGGCGCTGTCGCGCTCCCCGCGAAAAAGACGGGAGGCGGGGCCCCGGTCCCCATCTCCGGGCCCCAAAGTGCCAGGATGGGGGAAGCGCTGTCGTGCCCCCCCGAAGATGTCCGGGGGCCCGGGACCCCATCCTCGGTCCCCAGGGAAGAGGAGGAGGCCGTGGGAATGCTGCCGCACTCCCCCGAGGTCCCGAGAGGACTGCGGGAGGCCTCGCATCTGCCCGCCGGAGCGGGCAGACCAGAAGGGATCGGCCGGCTCCTGCAGCAGCACGGAAGAGTGCTTGCCATGCGTGGAGCCGGCGGGGGCAGGTGGGGGTGGGCTCCCCAAGCTGCCCTCCAACCAAGGAGGACAGCGGGGGTCCCGGGTGGGACCGGAGCCCCCAAGGGAAGACCTGCAGCGGTGCGGGGGGCCCAGGTGGGACCGGGACCCAGAAAAGAGGAGGAGCGGCCGGGGGTGGGCTCCCCAAGCCGTCTGTGCTCACCTGGGGGTTTGGGTGGGACCGGGCCCCCCACCGAGGCCCCAGAAAGCGGCTCTCCCCGGCACAGCGGGAGAGCCGCTCATCTATTATTCAGCATCATGAGCTTGAAGCGCCCCATAATGCCTTGCAAGGCATGGGGAATCGATCGTTCTTGGCGTTTTGGTGGCCCCCAGAGGAGAGGGGTCACCCCTGAGTGTGAATAGGTGTTGGGGGGAGCTGATGGAGAAGCGCAGTCTCACCCCCAGGACAAAGCTAAGTCTCACCATAAGTTTCTTAAGGCTTTAAAAAGAATAACCCCTTAACGCTCAGCGAAGATTGCATCACCTCCTAGGCTGGAACTTTTGTTCTACAGTTGGGGGTTCATTGAGAAGTGCATCAAAGATTGAAGGCCGAGTTGCAGATGTCTCGAGAAGGGCATCCCCTGGAGATGAAATGGTGTAATGACATTGAAATGCATTTACTAATGGTTATTTCTTTTGGAGGGTCTGAATTTCACAGTTTGTAAGGTGATGTCACAAGCAAAGTGGATTTAAGTGGCTAGACACTCCTGCTAGGGTGTCTGACTGTATTTACTTAATCCTGTGATCATCTGTGATGCCTTTAGGGGCTGTAAATGCAATGCATCGCTAATGATATCCAAATGTTATGAGTATGGTCATTCTACAGTGTGTGTAAACTTGTATTCTTGCTGCTACGCATGGGTGAAGACCCCAGACTGTTAGCCCTTAAGATGCAGAGGTGCATACTGTATGGTCAGTAGGAGATGCTCAGTCAGGGTCATGTGTCACCAAGGCAGGTGTAGCCGGTTTAATGCTTTTTGAGGTAATGGGGGGGGTCGCCACTGGGATGGTGCCAGTGCGCAGGGCCCTCGCTCCAGGTTATGTTCTACTAATTGCATTGGGGGGCAAGATGAGGTGCATACATGGGAGTGGTGGTACTAGACCCCATCCCCCTGCGGGAGGGATGTAGATGATATGCAATGTCGCAAAGTAATTCCAACAGCTTATGTATATTTGTAAATTGGTGCATAGTATTGAGTAGTGTGTGTGTTTAATAAATGTACTCTTACTTTTATAAAGCAAAGTACAGACTGGACAATCAATTATTGAGTGTTATTTTTGCCCTTCTGCAAATGGCGATTACTAGCCCACACCACCTCCCTTGAGTAAGCCTCAGACTGCTCTGCAACGCTACACTCTGAGAGTCAGGCGCTACAATTGGGTGTTTGGTTCCCAGTGAAGGACAAATGTAGTCATGTTATTTGTGCATGCCTCACAGATGCTGCCTCGTTTTCCAACAATCAGGAGCACCCTAGTAAAGTGCACTGAGTGTGCCAGGGCTGGTGATTCAATTGCTACTAGTGGGCCTGCAGCACCGATTGTGCCACCCACATGAGTAGCCCAAAAATGGTGTCTCAGGCCTGCCACCGCAGTGCCTGTGTGCAGTTGCTATCTGCCATGCTGATTTGGCCAGTGTCCCTATTGGCCAGGCCTACCCCATCCCTTTCTGTACACATTGGACACCCCTCTGGAAGGCCCAAGGTACCCCCCTGGGCAGGGTGCCGGGTATGTGAAAGGTAGAGCATGTACTAGTGTGGGTGACATGCTCTGATCATGAAATACTGCCAATATTGTTTACTCACTATTGAAAGGCTATCTTGCCCATAGGCTAAAATAGGGAATGCTGCGTATAATGTTTACCTGCATATCTTCCCATAGGAGCAAGATAGAAAATTGAAGTCTGGTATCCCTGAACTTAGAATTTAATAACCCATTGTTTAGGAAGGATGGTTTTTAAATCCTGTGTTTGAAAACAGCACTTTTAGAAAGTGGCTGTTTTCTTGTCTAGCCTTTCTGTGTGCCTCTGCCTGTTTGTGAATTGATTGTCTGGTTTGTGAGTGACAGGGGCTGGGGTGGCTCCAGGAGGGTGGGTGAGTCAGCACTGGGCTGAATAGCTCCATCTGCATCTTGAGTGGTGGGAGGGGATAGCACTTGGGCCTGAATAGGGCTATCCTGCCTTCCACAATGCTGGCTCCCCCTCCTGCTGAGCGGCTGACGACCTTGCCCCTCTCTCTCAAAGGAAAGAAGGAGTCATGTAAACAGAGTGCTCCAGGACTGACCAGAACTGGTTTGGACTAGACAAAGGCCTTTCTGCCTTCAGAGAACAAAGATAATATTGGTATACAAAGGGATCCCCAGACCCCAGAACTTTAGATCATCCTGGAATCAAGAAGGAACCTCTGCCAAGGAGAAAATCTGGAAGACTGAAGAGGAAGGACTGCCCTGCTGTGTGTTTGTAAGGCTAACCTGCAGTTGCTATTCTGCCAAGGAGAGGGGAAGGACGTTTGCTCTTGCTGTGTCCCCTGCTTGAAGAGATCTCCTAGGGCCTGAGGAGAGCTGGCCTCCTGTTAAGAAATCCCAGGAACAAAAGGACTGTACCCCCAGCTTTCCCCCCTGAACTCTCCTGTGTGAGTTATGACCTGCCTAGAGTGCTTGAGCCAGTTGTGGAGTCTGGAGGCTTTTTCCTGCTGTTTGGGGAGGTTGGAAAAGAAGAAGACCTATAATTTGGCATGCATCGCTTGCTTGCGAAGCGCATCGTCGACAGTGCGAGAAGATTCCCGTCGCCAAGAAGATCATCGCAGCTCCTGTTGCCGCTGCAAGACCTGACGTGTTGCTCGCTTGCAGGGCGCACCCCCCCGATGTGGGAAGCTTCCGCTGTGAGACCCGTCGCACCGCTTGCCTGCGGATCGCATCCCGTCGCTGCGCACATCGTCGCAGAATCCAGTGCCAACACATTGAGGGGCCGCGGCAGAAGAGGATCAATGCTGCACCACGCATCGCCGCTGCACTGAAGATCGTCGCATCGTGCCTGTGCGAGATGATTCCTACCGGAGAACCTCAAACCGGAATCCATACAAGGTATAGCATCGCTCCCCATACAGACCGGATTCGCGGCAACCCGCCCGCTGCATGCAGCGGGGTTGTCGCATCTCCTCCCCAGGGTCTCAGGAGTGACGCATCGCTTGGTTTCTGCCGCTGCAGCTGCCGCTTGGAACTTTTGTCGCATCTACAGGTACTTTGGGCTGAAAGTGACGCAACTGCGAATATTTTAGTGCAAACCTTTGCACTCTTTTTAAAGACTAATTTTGGAACAGTGTATGTTGGATTTTTGTTGTTTTGGTTTTGTGTAGTTTAGATAAAGATACTTTATTTTTCTAAACTGGTGTGGAGTCCATTTGTGGTGTTTTCACTGTGTTACTGTGAGAGTTGGTACAAATACTTTACACATTGCCTTTGATAAGCCTGTCTGCTCGTGCCAAGCTACCAAGGGGGTGAGCAAGGGTTATCCAAAGAGTGTATCCCCTTACCCTGACTAGAAGCAAGGGTCCCTATTAGGACACTGGTACCTACCTATGCCAACTAGAGAACCCCAGATCTAACACAACCCTTCCCTTTTTTGCAGCATATGCAACTTGCAATACTGAAAACAATGCCACTGTGCCCTATTCTAAGGAAATTCCATGATGACATAGCTTTTCTACCGTCCACACCTATCAGGAACTCTACACCTGGCAATGTGCAATTTACACTGCTTGGAATCACTAAACGCTCATGAATATTAACACAATCCTTAAGCAAAGAACACAGTGCCACATCGATGCATTTATAGAAATGTTGGTAATGTCACTGTATGACTGTAAACGTACACTGAAAATGGAGTCTGGCAATTCACTCACTAAACCTAAATTACTTTGGGCCTGATTTAGATCTTGGCAGAAGGGTTAATCCGTCACAACGGTGACGGATATCCCATCCTCTGAAATGTAAATCCCGTAGGATTTAATGGGATTTACATTTTGGTGGGAGTGCTATCCATTACCATTGTGACTGAGTAACCTGTCGCCAAGATCTAAATCTGGCTCTTTGTATGGAGTTGGTAATGATTACTTTTGGCACCCTTGATTTCACAAACACCCACACTATGCAGACAGAAAAGCAATTTCAGTGGTAGTCATAAGGATGTGTACCTGACACCCTGCAAAGAAAAGGCTGAATGTCTTAGAGTTCTAAAAGCACATTTTCTGGGATCAAGGGGGCAACCCTACCTGATGGGATTTTTGGTTAATGATGTAGATTATTAATCGCGTGAGACATCATGCTACTCGGGTCCTGGAGGCTCCTGTTCAGGAACTCCTCACTCAAGAGGGATCACTATTCAAGATGAGAGGGTCAGAGCACAGTTTGATCTGCAAAACGTATACGAGGACCCATGCACCAAGAGTGTAACAAAGATTTCTTTTGATCCAACTGGCAGGCATGCCAACTGGGTCCTGGGCCACCATAACAATAGGAAGATATGTTGAGGAAAATAATAATAACTGAGGCAGAGAACAAATCATCATTTAGTTCATCTGCACTTATTGCAATAGCTCCTGGGGCAGCCATCCACCCCACTTTAGGGATGGGAAGAGAGGGCTTCAATGGGATGTTGCTGCCTCTGTGGACTCATTGAGATGGCTTGGGGCTTTCATGCAGGCAAGGCCAGCACCAACAGTGGGACAAGACAGAACAGCTTCAGCTGGGACCCTTGAAGTTGATGTTTGCTAGGAGTAATTAAACAGTGTTTACTCTGTCTTAGTTCTCAAGTCCCAAAGCCTCACCAACAACAGGGTCTGCAATTCAAGATCTAAAAAGTGTTCTCAAACTGTGGCTAAATTCCAGCTTACATGCTTAGGTTAAGGCAGTGGTGGTATGCGTCACCGCCAATCAGGGTCAGTGCATCTTCCAGATTCGAAGGCTACAGCGAATCAGGTTGGGACAGTGCTTCTCTTACAGAAGATCCACTCCCCAGAATGCATTGTACCTATTATAATTTCAGATACACTGATAATGTTTGTGACACATTTACACATTTATCAATTTTAGCAATATAATAAAAAAATATGCTTATAATATTCACAAACATATAACGTTTACACGCAAAAAAACTAAAACGTGGAGGGGCCTTTGGACTTTTTCACATTAGGCCGCTCACCTGTGGGCAGCTACTGCATTTCAAAAACTATAATCATGCTGCACCAGCCAAGGCTTCTGCAGAGGTAGCCAAGTGTTGCTACACCTGTGAGTCAAAATTTTGGAGAGACCAATGGTGGATCTCCCCTTTCAAGACTCATCTGAAAGATTCCATAAGTTGCAAAAATTGCAGTTTGAGGGGTCCCTCAGAGTCAGAGTCTGCAAAACAAAGTTTGTCAAAAAATAAAACAGCCAAGCAAATTAAAGGTTTATGGAAAAAAGAGATACAGGAAAGGTCATACACAAAGGGAACATGGTGGGGAATGCAGAGTGGCACAAGCTATCACGTCCTGTTATCCTTACACTTTTAATTATTTAATGACCTGTTCCTTTAAAATTGCATGTTAAAACAAATACTTCTAAGTCAAACTATTTGAAGAAGTTTAGGTCTGGACTGTGCCAAGCCTCCCAGAGGGGAACAGGAAGGTGAAGACAGCATGCCACTACCCTCATTGCCTGTTGGAATTTCTGCGTAACCTCTTTCTTCATTTTCAGACTTAATGCAAAGCCCCCCTTAAATAACGTAGGAGTAAAAGAGGGCTACACCTTGGCCTTATCCAGGGAATGGGCTGTATACAGAGTTACAATGAAAAATTGTTTTAACAGGGACAAAGCCTATTTCATTTTTCTACTTTGGACACTAATAAATAGTTTACCGACAGTCGTAGCTTGAAATTAAAATATCCACTTTCTTAGAATACCTGTTTGCTACTGAAATATGGCTGTACTCTCTCATTAGTTGTATTGCACCCCGAGAGAGAAGTTAGATGTACTGATGCTATTACTTTCAAACGGAAGGCATGCAGGTACTCAGGGCCTCATTCATGAGGCCTTGTGTCAGTTTTGCGCTTCCGATGCGTCACTTTTTGTGGCGCATCGGCGGCGTAAAACATGCCTCCTGTTGCGCACTATTTACAAAGTGACGCATCTAAGCAGATGCGTCACTTTGTAAACCCCTGTGCTACATTATACCTGCGTCAGGTATAATGTATGCAGAGGGGGCGTTCCCCCGCAAAAAGCCTCGTAATAGTGACGCAGTGAAATCTATGAGATTTCACTGCGTCACTTTTAGGACGCTGTTGCGTCAAAATCTTGCGCCTGCCTCACAGCAGGCGTAAGACTGATGCAAGCCCTTTCACATGGGGCTTTCCCCATGTGAAAGGACGCATTGCTGGAGTTGCGTCACTTTTGTGACACACCCCAGCAATGCGTGACTTTTGCACTTACAGATACGTCAGAAATACTGACGTATCTATAACTCCTTGCGACATGATGCGTCATACTGTAAATATGACGCATCATTGGTGTCGCAAGGAGGATGCAGTGAAAAGTGACGCATCGCTGTTTTCACGCAGCCATGCGTCACTTTTCATAAATGAGGCCCAAAGAGCCTTACAAAACGTGCCTTTAAAGCACTGCCTGCAGAAGAATTAGAAGTGCACTGGTGACACTGTGCAAAGCTCTCAGGTGGAGGTTAAGCATTTTGTGTCTCATTCTGAAAGATAAGTTACACTTTTGAGTATGTTTACACTTTGTAGTAAGTTTACTCCTTTCGGTATTAACGAACTCTGAATGTAACCTTAATACAAAAAGAAGGGTAAATTACATGTCTCCCCCCCCCCCAGGGTAAAGTATTTGGCTTACTTTGTGTGGGTGAGTGGCAGACATCCCTCCTTCAGCCACTCCATGCCCTTCCGTATCCCCTCTTACACCTCCCTAATGCAACCCCCATTAGTAGAAGTCTGCCCCTTTCCCACACACCCCTGTCTTCCTCTCACATTTACTACTAAATCTATGCTTACTGATATGGAGACTTCACAGTCAGGCAGAGAACTTCGCACACACAATTTACATTCCGTGGCACATTTTGTAGCACTACAAAAAGTATTGTGAAGTGCAGTTTGAGAGTCAGGCCCAGAGTGTTGTGAAAGACTTGATGGCTTTCTCAGCAGACTCTCACATTCATAGATAAGGCGAATCTGTACCCATGTGGCAGAGAGCATAGCCTATTCTTAAAGGGTCAGCTACATAACATCTGAGAGGGGTCGGCTGCCGGGTAAGGTATGAGTGGTCTGTGAGGAGTGGACAGTAAGAAACTCTTTACAGTAAAAACTCTGGCAGTTTCAAGGGAAAATTTTCAACTTTCTGTTTTCAGCTGTGTCGGTCCAATCCATAGTACACCAGTAATAGGCGTAACAAAATGTTTTACATAATTAAGTTCTTGGGCTTGGGTGAGCTATTCGTTTATTTGTATTTTTATAAAGTGCCAGATACAGGCCTGTAAAGGCTTCTATTACAACGGTAAATGTAAAAAAAATAAAAAATGTGTATATTGATGATCTGTTTGTCATCTGGACAGGATGGGAAGCAATGGCCTTAGAGTTCATTAATATCCTGAACACCAACAGGTATAACATCAAATTAACGAGCCAGATCAGCAGCACATCCATTGAGTTTCTGGATTTATACATAAAAACTGAGGACAATGCCTTGAAAACCAGCCTCTATCGAAAGACAACGGCAGGGAATACTCTTCTTCATGCCCTCAGCAGCCACCCTGATACTCTCAAGTGGAGTATCCCCTATGGTGAGCTGCTGAGGGCAAGAAGAAATTGTAGTTCCACTTCTGATTTCGAACAAGAGATGGGTATCATGACCACCAGATTTAGAGATAGAGGCTATCCTGAGTGGGTACTCAACAAAGCCAAGGAACGGGTGAGGAGTGTAGAACGTATATCTTTACTCAGTTCCAATGAAGAGACCAATACACAAGATAATATCAAGGAGTCAGAACCCACAGTACGAGCTATATTTACGTACAATAGTAACTCCATCCAAATATCAAAAATATTAGCTGACAAATGGGATGTACTAACTAGGGACCCTATCATTGGTCCGAGTATGCCACGCAGGCCCCAAATAACATACAGGAAAGGGAGAAGCATCAGAGACATAATTATTCGCAATGATATTATATCTGTAAAAAGTGCCAATGATCATCATCTGAAGGGTTTTTACCCCTGTGGGCACTGCAAAGCCTGTCGTAACAGTAGTATGGTCAAATCCATTGCAACCCCGGGCTTTGATGCTCCCAAAAATATCGATCAATTTCTGACATGTAGTTCCACCTACTGTGTATATGTACTGACGTGTCCATGTAAGATGAAATACGTAGGCAGTACTACTCTTACCACCAAAAAAAGAGTACTTGAACACATGCGGGCTATAAACAACAAAGACCCCCACTACCCAATAGGAAGACATTTTGAACTTTTCCATCAGTCCAATAGCAATCGACTGTGTTTCTTTGCATTGGAACAAGTCCATATTGGTCCAAGAGGCGTGAATAGGACCCTTGCCCTTCCTAAACGTGAATCAAAGTGGATAATTAACCTCGAGACCAAGTATCCTAAAGGCCATAATCTTGATGAAGAACTTGCCTATCATTTAAAGGAATAGTGAATAGTGTATGGTCTTACTATATGTAGTTCACTTCTGTATCTGTGTATATAGTATATTATGCTGCAATCATTCTTTCGTGCCCTTTTGACAAATTGATATTTTTTGAAAAAAACTTTATTCATTTTCTCACGTACAACACAACACTATTTGTATTTTTTTATTTTTAGGTAGAAAGGACTGGTTACCGGTATTTCGGACTGTTCATCCGTTCCTGATAACCTACCCCTTTCTCCACCAGGGTCCTGTCTGTCAGATAAGATTATTTAGCACTTATAGTTATTGAATTTATTGAATTTTATGCACTTTACACTTTCTTTCTTCTCTTTGTTGACACAGGGAGCTAAACATGGGTATATTATGTGTATACACTTGGTCCATCGTTGAATAATACATAATAGGATTGGTAGGACAATGTTCATTTATTTTGGTGTTGAATTTACCATATGTAAAATAAGTACATTTCCGATATAATTTTGGCACTATGCCAAAGATATGAATTTGTTTATGATTGGGAGACAAGCTGGCCAGTTTTGTATAGACACTATGTCGAATGAATATGTTGCCCAAATCTTGTAATTTGCTGAATATGTACAATTTTGATTGTCATATCTATGTATATATATATTTACTTTCAAAGTCTCCATATGGACGCAGGAATTGTACATATATGTGTAAATATACTGTAAATATGAACATGTATAAATTGCTACCTAGTTACATTCACCATCTTAAGATGGCCGCCAAGGTTGATATGTGAACACCAGTTATCAAACTATTAGTCCTTCTTTACTGTTCAATACCTATGTATAGACTTCCTGTTTCAATGAGCAAACTGTGTGATCAAGACAGCTTTTGCTGTTGAAACGCGTTACTTTGCTTGAATAAACTGAGGTTTATCCCGAGTGCGAGTCTTTCTATGAAGAAAATTTTGTGGTGGATTGACTGCCGAGTGACCTGCTCGGCTTGACTCGCCATCTGTGAACGGGCCGCGGACTTCGTGTAAAGGGTCTTTGTTGGTATATGTGTATGTATATATATATATATATTTATCGAGGTGCTTGGACTCAAATGTCGGAACAGTAGAGGACGGGTGCGCAAGGGAAATGGTAATTGGGGCATGAGTCTGATGGCTAGGAATACGCACTGTACTAGGGTGTTACCATACTGCAGGAATGTTCCCATTTCCCCCACTTAACGATACTGTTTCTTTTTCTCTTGCCGGTATCTGGTCCTCGCTGAGATGGTGACAGCAAGGTTCACGCAGCGTTCAGGACATTCATCAGCAGCAGCACGCCTGGTATCAGGCGCACATTGGCATTGGTTGGTATCAAGCCGGCATGTTGCGCAGTTCTTCTTTATGCGCTGTACCATCCGTGGGTGGTAGTACCCAGTTGTTAAGTAGTGTCAGGGTGCTAGGGGTTTCTGGTGCATCAGGTATTATGGCGCACAGGTATATACCATTTAAATAGAAATTAGTCGCCTCTCCACGTCCTGGGCGGTTGTCTTCGAAGCCATTGAGAACGAAGCACTAGGCTGGGGCTTCAATGTTCAGGAATTCGGGGAAAACACACTGGGGGCCCTTCACAGGTCTTGCAAACGCTTTATGAGCTGTCTGCATTTGGTGGTGACCGCATTAACCTCGGTGGTTATTGGTATAGTTAGAAGGAGATAACTCACGGACTCAGACAGGACGCAGCGGGGTCATGCAGGATCCTGAATTGCAGCCATGGGAGTCCGGTATAGGTACGCTCAGCCTTTCATCCTTCCAGGGTTGATTTAATGCCTACTGCTGGGGTAGTAACTCCAGGAATTACTGGGGTGTTTTAAAGCCCTAGGACTAAGGAGTAGCTTGCTACTTCCGTTTGAATAACTATAACATTATTTACTAAGTGTTACAGTTTGCTTCACAAGTTACACAAGTTCTACCAAAAGAAACGCTATAGGGACACATGATCTGGGTGCAGTATCGTCGGCTCTAAACAAAAACTCTAAGCCTTTACTTAACACAAATGTAAAGCCTTTACTTAAAGGTTCATAAACTGGTCTGTCAAACACTCAGCACGTTAAATCCTTATAGCATGTAAAAGATTGAAAAGGCTGAGCAAGGGCACCGGGTAGATGGGACACCTGGTGTGGCTCCCAACAGACTTCAGTAAGGTACAATTGAGCTTAGTGGGCTCCAGGTGGGCGAGAAAGGGTGCTGGCATTCCAGTGGTCATAGACTTTCCAACCTCACCTAAGATGCTCGCTGGACGGGCTTTAGGTGCACCCTGGCTGATGCGGTGTGTTTTGCAAATATTAAGGTCATAACACACATCATAACAAACATCAGGTGGTTTTAAATCATTTGCCTGCGCTAATGACTAATTTTGGCAAGGGTGCATAACAAATGCTAGGGTTTCAGATTGCTGTTAACAAGGGCAACACAAGTTTCTTATGGTGAGGCGCTAGAAACTGCTGTGTGGTGGGATAACGCTCACCATAAAGTAGCCAACAATAACAGATAGGGGAAGGGACCTTCTTAGTTCTTTGCAAACGTTTCCTGGGAGCAGTTATGCAGGGGGAGGTGCTTTCCTTGCAACAGTGATGGCAGATGCTCTAACTTTGGCTGCTCCAAAGCCCTTTATTCAAACGTCCGTGCCGGTATAGGTAATAACTTAGTGCACAGCACTGTTTTCTCTAATCTGAAGCCCATTATTCAGACATAAAGGCCGCATGTACATAATTCTGTGCACAGTATGGGCTTGCTAAGGGGCCATTTATCCGCTGTGCAGGGGCCCAATGCAGGACGTAGTGCTCCCCTCCTGCCTGATGGTGGAGGAGTTGGGGGTGAGGCAGACTTTTTTCTTGGCAAAATTCCCTTTTGGTCGGGCCAGATTAATCCTGGGTGGAGCCTGGGAAGAGGCTGTAGCAAGTATGTTTTTCATAAATGGTCGGGCCCTGCACTGGATGCCTAGTTGTGCAGCTGTTGGCTGTAGCGCGTAGGGGCCTGCCGACACAATGTACACAGCAGGGTGGTACATTGGTGGCCAAGACGGCCAAGTTCAAATGTGCGGCCAAGTTCTAGGGTACGGCTGAATTTAAAAGTTAAAGTATAACATTCAAATGTATGGCCAAACTCCTCAAACAAGGAGCACCTGGGAGGTAACAGTTACTTGGCAGGCATTACCATCAAAGTACATCGCTTGTAGCGTGACAGCACTCTTCTTAAAGTGGTCAACAATATGGGGAAGATATCCTCATATGTTATTACTAGGAGTCTCCTCTAATTCGGTATCCCAGTTGTAAAGCTTACTTTGTGAAACAGTGAGGGCAGGTGCCCATGTTTCTTCTGCACTCTTCTTAAACTGATCAACAATAACAATATGTGGAAGATATCCTCAGACGTTATTACTAGGAGTCTCCTCTAATAAGGTATCCCGTGGCAAAGCTTCCTTTGTGAAACAGTGAGGGCAGAGGCCCATGTTTCTTCTACACTCGTCATAAAGTGGTCAACAATAATAATAGGGGGAGGATATATATGGGGAAGATATCCTCATATGTTATTACTAGGAGTTTCGGTGGCAAAGCTTCGTTTGTGAAACGGCGAGGGCAGGTGCCCATGATTCTTCTGCTCCCATGCCCACTATTCAAACATAAGTGCTGGTTCATGTGAATAACCCAGTGCACAATACGGGCTGCTACTGACATCAGTTAAAAACTGCCCAGGTGGCCGATTGGTTCACCTCATCTCTTTCCCACCAGGAATTCAGTGGGGTTCAGTAACAATAAAGTTCACTGAGAGGAAAAAGGACAGAGGTTAGGGAGCAGTGTCAGCGTCAGGGGGGGAGGGCGAGTGCCCGGGGGAGCTTCTCACCCTGTGGCAGAGCGCTGACAGTTTACAACAAAGGGGGATGCACAACTAAGGAGGTGCAGCCATTCGATGGACCCCTGGAAGGGGTAGATTCCACGAGTGCAGTGGGTAGGCGGGGAGGGGGGACTGACCTGACGGTAGTCCTGGACTCTACTGCCCTAACCCACCACGTTTGGACTGAGTATAATCTTTGGGAGGATGCGTATGTTCAGGTACCCCGGAGGGCCGGTGCGGTATGCGGTGCCCTGGATGTCAAGTAATGCAACCGTTGGCTGTAGCGCGTTGGGGCCTGACCGCGCAAGGTGCGCAGCACAGTGAGAAATTGACGGCCTAGATGGCCAAGTTCAAATGTATGGCCAAGTTCTTCTGTACGGCCGAGTTAAAAGTTAAAGTGTAGGTTCGAAATGTACGGCCAAGTTGTTCTAGTGTACAGCCGAGTTAAATGTTAAAGTGTAAAGACAATGTCGTACCTAATTCCCTTACTGCTGTTGACATGTTGATGCAGATAAAGTGTGATGCTGGAAATAGTTCGTATATATCCAAGAAGGTTTCTTTTCCTTGGTAATGGTTTATGATGATTCACTTGCACTGTTGTGAATAAAAGGCTACGCAGTGGACAACATATCCTGATTCAGAGAGTTCTTGGGCGTAGCGGGTGGTAAGGTGAAAGAATTTGGGGAGGAGGGAATGTCCCGATGTGCGCACACTATTAGAAGTGCACTGGAGACACTGTGCAAAGCTCTCAGGTGGAGGTTAAGCATTTTGTGTCTCATTCTGAAAGATAAGTTACACTTTTGAGTATGTTTACACTTTGTAGTAAGTTTACTCCTTTCGGTATTAACGAACTCTGAATGTAACCTTAATACAAAAAGAAGGGTAAATTACATGTCTCCCCCCCCCCCCCCCCCCCCCCGGTAAAGTATTTTGCTTACTTTGTGTGGGTGAGTGGCAGACATCCCTCCTTCAGCCACTCCATGCCCTTCCGTATCCCCTCTTACACCTCCCTAATGCCATCCCCATTAGTAGAAGTCTGCCCCTTTCCCACACACCCCTGTCTTCCTCTCACATTTACTACTAAATCTATGCTTACTGATATGGAGACTTCACAGTCAGACAGAGAACTTCGCACACACAATTTACATTCCGTGGCACATTTTGTAGCACTACAAAAAGTATTGTGAAGTGCAGTTTGAGAGTCAGGCCCAGAGTGTTGTGAAAGACTTGATGGCTTTCTCAGCAGACTCTCACATTCATAGATAAGGCGAATCTGTACCCATGTGGCAGAGAGCATAGCCTATTCTTAAAGCGTTTTGCCAGTTTCCTACTCAAATGTACTTCAAAGGCAGAAAGAAATCTGCCATGTTGACGCTTCCCATAAAAATATGCAATTATTATTCAAAATGCTTTGAGACACCACAATCAGATGTGTCGTTCCCCTGAGTGATGATGAGGACTCACACTTCTGCATGAATCTATTTGCACTACGCCAAGGGCCTGCAATAGTGCACTGATTGATAAACGTGATGTCATTTCCCGGGATGCAGTGTATAATACCTGACTTACCGTAAAGCCACCTGGCTGCCAGTCAGTAGTAAATCTCACTAGTTCCAGGGCTGAAGAAGAAATGCCATCTGTCAGTTTCTGAAGATGTCCTTATGTAAGAATATGTTTTACACAGAATGAATGACAAGGTTAAAAAATGTTGAAATGTTGTAATATTAAAAAACTAATTAGTTAAAACCGGGCAGACATTAAACATAACATCGACACTACAAAAACACACACTTTTTGCTGATGTAAAACGGGCCTGTAAAAAGAACATGATGGCAGGCTCCCGATGGGGCGTTTAAATGAAGGGATGTTATCAGATGAATGACAAGAGTTGTCTAATCACAGAAGGTCCCTAGTCTTTTGAACAGGTACAGTGCTGATGCTGGGATTGCACAGCACCTGGTGTGCAGCCAGTTGGCAACAGTGTGCCTGTCTAGAGAATAGCTTCTTAGATTGTGGCTGGACTGCTGCCAGTACCAATAGCTTACAAGATTAACCTGCTTCTCAATACATGGAAAACCAAAGCATCAACACGAATGCAGGTCTCCGAGTGATAGCAACAGGGCTTTGACGTGGCGTGTATAAGGCAATGATATCTGAACTTCAGGACCGGACTGGCCTCGTGGCTTTCCTTAATAAACAATGCAAAACAAATGTTTTAAAAAGTATGCTTTAAAACTATTTGTTTTGCATTGTTCATTTAGAAGTGTCGGCAGCTCCCCAGCAAGAAAATCAGCCCCTCATCAGTGAATTGGGACTCCACCCTGCCACCCAGCAAAAAAACGCCTGGTAGCCAGTCCGGCCCTGCTGAACTCGCATATTCACTCACTAATCCACCTATACAATCCTCTTAGTGAGCACCCTCCCCAGAGATCTGTCTGTAACCTGCTTATCAGTCTGCCATAACTCTACATGTTATGTGAGCGATGGAAGCTTCTTCTGGTCTTCCCTGCTTAATATGTTTTGCAGAGAATAGAAGATTGCACTTTCTGTCTTCTATGAGAGAAGGAAGCTTGATTTCTATGAGGGAAGCAAAACTTGCATTACTGCTTCCTGATCTGTACACGTCATATGTTGGGTAAAGCTTACAATGCTACTGCCCTGTGTGTGTTCTCTGAAGGAGGAAAGCCTGCATTGTTTCTGCCCAAGGTGTACCTCTTTTATGAAGAAGGAGTGCTTCCACTGTTGTGGTCCCATCTTATGAAAAAACAAAGTGTAGCAATTCCACCTTTTCTGCAAAATCACCCCAGATTTCTCACAATTTTCTGGATCCTATTTTTCCTGGACGTAGAGCTCTGTGCACTTCATGCCTGGTAAACTGGAGGAAAATGCATGTGCTCCCCCTTTAAACATGTTTAAATTGGCTTGTTCATAATACACATATTTAACTTTCCAAAAAGACTATAATATATGGTGCAGAAAATACACCCATGGCATGAAAACTTAAATATCACTTGTGGACTGCAGAACTTGTAGTGTTACTCACTGCAGTGACAGAGAAAACATAGCTTTATACCTACTTTATGTAGCCTGTCTGCAGCAGCCTAAAACCTGCCATACAAACCTGTCAAAATAAACCTTTTTGACTGGCTGGGAACCCTGCTTTTAAATATTAATAAGTCACCGTTAAGTAATCCTTGTTTTATACAAGGTAAGATGACTAATATTTTAAAAGTGAAACGTGCAAAAATAAAATTGGATTGCTCCTCTAGTGACTAGGCCCCAAAAGCTATTTGTACTGGTGGGGTTTTAGCTGATTCATTGGAAATGTCAAAGTACAGATTATAGACTTTAATCTGTAACTTTTGACAGGAAACTGCTACAATGGTCATTTGAAGACTATTTTTATGATTTATTAAAATTGCAATGTAATTGAAAAGGCATAATTATAATAAATATTTGAAAAAAGAAACTCTTAGAAAGCTACCTTTTACATGCCTGAACCTCCAGCAGGCTAAATAGCATTAGCCTGCTTGCGGATGGTCTCCCAGTGCTCAACCATAATAAGGCATGCTTCCAGAGCAGAGACCATTGCCTGGGTGTAGAGAGATGTTTTCCTCCTTTTGCAGGAATGACAGCTGGGGTGTACACAGAAACGCCACTAACCTGTAAAGGAGCAAGGTGAGGCCTGTCCTTTCACAAGTAAATGTACAATGAGATGTGGGGAAGGCAATCCTTTGTCCCCCAGGGCCACACCAGCCAGGCTGACTATAAACCCAGTGGGAGGGAGGCTGCCTCCAAGATCTGTCTGAGAGGACAAAGGGAATGGGACTGTTTATTCCCCTGGTCACAACTCTGGATAGATACAAAAGCTCTGTATAGTGGATGAAGGGTTCCCCATCCTGGATTTCAGATGTAAGGTACACTGGGATGGCCTGCAGTATGGCAAACAGGAGCTGTTAAAAAGGTGGGCAGGGTTACCCTTTGGAAAATAAAACACTTTAGTAAGGGAGGAACCAGGAGTTGCCGCCCACTCACTGACTAGTCCAACCATAAAAGTGGCACCTCAAAGAATCCTCCTCAGAAATTTTTCTGAGCCTGGGGAAAATCAGAAGAGGGTTGGACCCTGCTTTCTGTAGCCTGAGAGGAGCCCTGAAGGACTGGATCTTCTCCTTCTTGTACAAGGACAAAGACGTGGACTCAAAGAGTTAGTGGCTTGAGCTCCTGTATGATTTCAGGGTCACATCAAGCTGCAAAATCACTTTTTACTGGATGACCAGTTGCCCAATCACCAATAGACCAGCACTGGATCTTTCACAAAGATTTTGCTGAACCAAGCCCTGAAGTCCTAAGACACCCTCTGGAACCTGGGGGCAATAGGTGAAGAGCTGAGGAAAAAGGGTCTTACCACAGCAAGTTCTGGGGCTTAGAATAATACTGACTTCCAGTCTCAAAGGACTGGGACTAACCACCAGAGGGGATCTGGCAAAGGCAAGACTTTGGTGGGCTGAAGAAACTGGTTTGTCTCACTTGGAGTTTCTCCACTTCAGTAAATCCATTTCAGTGGGTCCTCTGCAAGAAAATATCCTATCCCTCTTCAGATACTGCCTGCCGTCTTGTCTTAAGGTAGAAATCTTGACCAAAGGAAAGTGTTGGTTCTGGGCGTAAAAGTTGACCTTCATGCTCAGAGCTTTTTCCACCCAAAATCAACTGCTTCAACAAGTGCTTGATCAGCACCTATCCAACTTCTGTGAGACCTTCCTAGGTACCGTTTGTGCCTTGTCCTGCTGAGAGATTCAGACTTGCATTTTGCAGATTTAGGCCCTGATTTAGATCTTGGCAGATGGGTTACTCCATCCCAACGGTGACGGATATCCAGTCTGACGAAATATAAGCCCTATAAGGATATAATGGGGTTTATATTTTGGTGGACAGGACATTCATCACTGCTGTGATGGAGTAACCCATCCGCCAATATCTAAATCAGGCCCTAAGTCCAAAAGTAAAACATTTTACTGGAACTTTCTATTTGGAATATCCGTCCACGGGATCCATCACGGTCAGTCTCAAAGTGCATGTAAGTGCCGGACTAACCCATTATAGACTATCATTGGTTTGGTACTTAGTGCTTTTTGGTGTTATTTTAACGTAAACCTTTTTTAAAAACCATCCCTCTGGTTCCCTTTTTAGATTTTGGTTATTTTGGGATCATTTTGTTTACTAAAATGTACCCTATTTTTCTACATCGGTTTGGGATTTGTATTGTTTGGTGTTTTGACTTTGTCACTGTTTTGGTACTGCATAAATACTTTGCACATTGCCCTAATTTAGGGGCCCATTATGATCGTGGACGGACTTGAGTCCGTCCGCGATCACCGAGGAGGAGGGAACCTCCGCATGGGCATGCGGAGTTCCCGCCTGTCCAATTAGGATGTGACCGCCACCATGGCGGTCTCATCCTCTATTTGTAACATTGCGGCGGGTGCGGCTTCAAGCTGCACCCGACGCAATGTTACAAATGCATACACTGCATTTGTATGCAGAAAGCGGCAGGCACCGCGCGATGCCTGCCGATTTCTGCATACAAATGCAGGGGGGTACCATAGGTACCCCCCATGTGCACCCCCCACTCCCCCTTCACCCAGGGGGCCCGCTACGGGCCCCCGAGTTGAAGAACCGCATGCTTTTCCTCGGCTGAGAAACCGCCGCGGAAAAGCATTACTTCTCAGCCATCCTAATATGTCTGGCGGTGTCTGAGAGACACCGCCACCATATTAGGCCTTTTCCGCCGCGGTTGTAAGCCAACCGCGGCGGAAATGCGGTGGACTGAAACCAGGACCCAATTGAAAAACAAAAGAGGGACCCTGAATCTAAAGATCAATGACAAGAGGGAAACAACCCGCCAGGGCGAGAATACTAGAGAGAAACATGGAAATGGGTGTTCCCTAAATACCAGAAGAACAAAGTTCTAATCACACATTCAGCTAACCCACACAACCACAAGGAAGATTTATTTATTCAAAGACATTTTTAATTTTAATTTTTTATATATATACATTGTTTTCATAGAAAAATAATTTCATTTAGACAGTGAAATAATATCTGAAAAACTTTTTATGATCATATACAGAAATACAGTATAAAAACTAGGACACGCAAAGATAATTCAAAAAAGCACAAGATCCATTCACTCATACACTCAAACACACCTTTTGTACAATCAAATTCATACACAAGCATTCACATACATATCATCACACACAAAAGCGCCGACGCGCGTTTCGGACAAGTGCCAATACAGGCTTCCTTCATCAGGGCGCACTTGGAATGGAAAACACGCAGACGCAGTAAATGACGTCTGACACAAGGTCCTGAGGAGCGGTCCTAGTAGCAGCAAAGGCTGAGGGTGGGTATTCTAGGGGCCCTCAAAAACGGGACCACTAAGATGTTTCAGAGGAATAGCAGGTAATTGGCAACAACAAGTATAAAAGGAATCCAGTCGGTGCATGTGCCTTTTTTTAATTATCTTTGCGTGTCCTAGTTTTTATACTGTATTTCTGTATATGATCATAAAAAGTTTTTCAGATATTATTTCACTGTCTAAATGAAATTATTTTTCTATGAAAACAATGTATATATATAAAAAATTAAAATTAAAAATGTCTTTGAATAAATAAATCTTCCTTGTGGTTGTGTGGGTTAGCTGAATGTGTGATTAGAACTTTGTTCTTCTGGTATTTAGGGAACACCCATTTCCATGTTTCTCTCTACTGAAACCAGGACCCACCAGCCATCCTAATGTGGCGGTGGGTCTTTGGTGGGCCCGCAGAGGATTTTCCGCATCCTCCGGGCCGGCGGTGGCTTCCGCCGACCCGGAGGATGCGGAAAATCCTCCATCGTAATCTGCCCCTAGATGTCATCTGATTTTTGCTATAGATACCAGGGGGTTGAGCTCAGGATATTTTAGTGACTTTTTGAGTTATCACTGACCGGTTAGTATTATAATTCCTTGAGATGGGCAAAAACCCACCCAAAATAATAATCTACTTTCTTAAACAAATGATATATTAAATGCATTTGCATAAAATGACCTCTGAACCAGAAACTGGTTCACAATATTTGATGTGAGTTACTGACCCTTGTAGTGCTGAGGAAGGCAACTGACTGTGTAGGGACATTTGATCACCAAAACATGTCCACCAGAAATAAAAAACAAGCAGTGCCTGTTGCTCAGTCCTTCTGTTTTTAATCTTGTAGTAGATGCACGCCTCTAAACAACATTATTATCTAACCCACACATCATTTTAGGTTAGGTCTAGCAGTGTAACAAAGGTGCAACCTAAATGTCTACATGTGCCCTATTCTCATCCAAACTAAAGAACCCATAACAAGGAGAATGTACAGCTAGTTAGCAGGCGTACTCTCAAATGCATCCCAGTACAAGATGTTGAACCTTCTGTTGAACAACAGGTCATGCAGATTCATCATTAAATATTTTATTTTTTTAGTTTTATATAGTGCGAACTCGACCCGAAGGTATCAGAGCGCTTTACAGGAGTACCAGTTGCGTTACAGACTGACACATTCATGTTAGCTTAGCATGGGGAGATTAAGGGATTCGCCCAGGATCACAGGATGTTGAGCGTCCCTGCTGAGACCCAAACCAAGTTAGACCCAAACCGGTTCCCCAGCTTCGAGGTAGACCACTTTAGCTGTTCGGCCACATCATCTCCCCTATATGTGAGTATTTCACTGAATGGTAATTGGGTGATTCGTCCATGAGTTCTGTACTTCTAGCATGTTTCCACAGAGAATACAATAAATAGCCCTTTAACTCCTCTCAATAATGTGTTAGCTACCTGTGTTTTACCTGTTCTATATATATGAGATAACCGTGCTATGTGACTCCTGCTCAGTTGGATAACTCAGTACCCGGAGTTTAAAAACAATATGTGGCGTCTTTCTGTACTGTGGGGTCTGTTCTGAAGGAAAAAAAACCTAATGTGCTCTGCTTGTAAAATGGCGTCATTGTTTTTGCGTCTCTACTGGGCGCGTTGCCTGCAGAGGGCTAATGAGTCCCATTGCAGGTTCCTGCAACTAAAACTCGATGATTCAGACGCTGAGATAAAACAAATTGTCCCATTTCCCAGGCTACACAAGGTTATGATTATGGCCACGCACAGCACCGGCGAGCACATCACTCATTAACAAACTGTGACGGAGCGCGTTTTCACGCCCTTTCCAGGCACGAGCCGCCGCTGCCAGCGCGTGACTTAAGGAAACGATGTCACCCCGCTGTCCGCGCGCCCCCGCCCAGGCCCCCACCTGGCCGGTGCTGAGTCTGATGACAATGGGCGAACAATGCGCGGGGGATGCTGATGGGGTTGGAAGCAGCCGGTTGACTCCAGTGACAGCCAGTGTCACTGAGTCACAAGATGACATCAGTCTTTCAGCTCCGCTTAAACTTGGCCATCGACAAAAAAAATCGGGCTTAGGCCTGAGTTCCTATTGTGCTCGCGTTAATGCGGCCATTCAGTGGCGCACAGAGAGCATAATGATGAAATGGCGTTTGATAGGGCGGGTGAGGGATGGCGGGATGCTGAAGGCATGATGATGTCATGCATGGTTTGGGGAATGAAAGCACAAAAGCAGCGTCAGGAAAGGAGAAGCGATCATTATATGAAAAATATTGCATGGACCTAATTGGAGGTCTGGCTTTAACATCAGTGACTGTCTTGTACGAAATCATGCAAACAGCAGCAGCAAAGGGGGTCAGAAATGCAAAAGACCAAGCAAGATTTCAGCATTTTACCTTACTTGGATACCACAAAACTACAATATATCATTAATTGTGTTATTACTGTAGAGCTTCCAGGGGAGACTGTGTGACTTATGCCGAAAACATACTTATGTAAAGTCATGTTATCACCCAGTTAAAGAGGGGTAACCCCACTGTATGTGAAACCTGATAAGGTCGCAGCAAGGATTACAATGTAGCACATCAATGCTTTAAATAAGGGTTCACCATTGCATACAGAGGATCATAAAAGAAAGTGAACATGATAAAACATCCGCTTTGCAGTGGGATTGACGTCAGGCAACATACCGATCAGAAGACCCAGCTGCATGTGTTGAACCTACAGACAAAATCAATAAAGGAATGTTGTAAGTACCTATTGACTGTTGCACATACTGTGAAAACGCAAGAACTCTGCGGTATATTTATCATTCAGTTGTGTTGCCCGTGCGCCTCGCAAGGAGGCGTAAGGGCAAAGCAACTACTAAATCAGATTTATCAAGCCGCGCAGCTCTGTGTGACTTGATAAACCCAGAGTAATGCAGCGCAAATCATTTTGTTGCATTAATCTGCCCCAGGGAGGCGTTCCATGGGTAGAGTTTGGGTGTTCCCCCCACGCATCCACCCATGGATATTGGGGTATTCACAGATTTACCATTACTGGTAGACCAAGGAATGTATCAAAATGCTACGCCTCCCTAGGTGAGGTGTAATGAGAGGAGAAATATCTTTATTTCTCCTAATTTTTTCCTCTTTCCATACGTGCTGCATTGTGCAGTAAGCATCAAAAGGGGAAAATGCCTCAGATGATTGTTTTTGAACAGGAATGTGTCCCCTCCTGCACAAAAATAATTCTGTCTGCAACACAGGCACCCTTGCATCTCTGCGCAAGGGTATCTGCGTTGGCACTAGGCAGCACATTGTGCTCTAGCGCAAGGCAAAGACAGGAATGCACCATGTGATGTTAAATATGGCACATTTCTGCCCTTCATGCAGTGCAGCACAGCAAGGTGGTTTACTGTGCTGAACAAAAGAATGATAAATCTGCCCCAATGTATCTCTGTATGCATGTGTGCAGTGGCCAAACGCAATATGTCAGGTACCCCTTGCAGAATGTGGTGAGGAGCTCCTGAGATTCCCACATCTCCAGTATATTCATAGACTTTAGGCTCAATGAGGGGCCCTCTAAAAGGTGGGGGCCCCCTGCAGTATAAGTGCAGTAGGGGACTATGTTACGCCCTGCATGTGTCTATGTACTTACGTATGAGTATTTATAAAACGCAAATCAAGTTGGAGAGCAAGGAGGTGCCGAACATGGGCAGGAATTCTGTTATATATGTGAGAGATTGGAAAACTCATAGTATTTGAGGGTGTGGTTTCTATCGTTTAAAGCCTAGCATTCTCCCAAGAGGTGACTCATCAGACTATTTATGAAATGTAGAGGTGGAGCGAATCTGATTCTTACCGGGATGTTGGTCTAGGTCCTGTGAAAAGTTCTGTCTTGTAGCTTTCCATCATTTAAGTTTTTATTTCCAGACCAGCGTTTTCCTGGCTTCTCGCTTGTCACTGTGCGCCTTAGGAGGTTATTTGCTCAGCCATGTATGCACAAGTGCCATTTCCGATATCCATGTATGTGATGCAGCTGCTGTGTGAATATGATACAGGTTTGTACGGTGAGCTAGAGTAGATCCTAAAGATTTTTGTTGCCGCAATCTGCATCATGTAGGATGCCAAATGCGGAGTCAGCAAGACAGTGGAGTAGGGCGGCGCGTCCTTCCAAGTGAGTATTCAGACTTGAAATATTGTCCTGATGTCAGTTTCAGGATGGAGGAAACATTGTTTTTCTAGCAATATGTTCTTTGAAGGAGTGGTCAGTGTCAAGGATGAACCTTGTTGATTGTTTATTGAGCATCCATCGATGGGTCTTGAAGTCCTCGAGGTTCAATTGATTGAGCCAGAAATTTATGACAAAATTAATGTTTTTATTATACTTAGATTCTGGAGATGTTGGTGGCAAGTAGACTCATAACATTTGTATTTAACTGTGCCATCTTAATATTGACTTTAGGCAGACAATATTCATATTAGATCATTTGGAGGTATACATATTACGGACTCCACCACATCTATAACTTTGGTGCATCACTAATCAACAAAGTCCTCATCCTCATCTTGAACTTCTCCATCACCTCTGTAACCTTTCTGGAAGCCTGGAAGCATGCAGCAGTCAATACCCACCTCAGGAAACCATAAGCCAACCCAAGCCAACTGGCCAACTACCACCCTATCTCCCTGACTCCCTACCCAGCAAAAGTGTTCAAGAAGGCCTTCAACAAACAATTCACAAGCTACCATCTACTGTATAACATCCAATTAGACTTCAGAAAGAACCACAGCACAGAAACAGTACCCACTAAAACCACTTCAGGCATCAGGACCAGCCAGAAAAATCATAGTACAGGCATCAGTTACCTCTCGGTTGGACTACTATAATGTATGATATCTAGGAGTTACTAAAGTAAGACTGCAGAAATTACAGAGTACAAAATGCTGCAACCCCAAAATGTTCCTCCGCAAGGCCTGCTTAACTATTTTGCACTGGTTGCCACTCAAAATGAGAATTCTATTTAAAACCATTGGATTTTGCCACCAAATCTTTAATGACAGGTCCACGATACCTCACCTCTTTGGTGACTTGCCACAAACCTAGTTGTAATCTCAGATCCTCAGGAACCAACGAGGCAGTCATCCTGAGGGTAAGGAAAGCTAAATAGGGTGGCCGTTTTTTCGCCTTCCTAGCTGCAAAGGCCTGGAATTCTCTTACTCTCCACCTGAGGATGGAACCATCCGAGCTGTAGTTCTGAAGGAGACTAAAAAAACACATGGCTATTCGACATGTTTTAGCATAGACTTTAACATAGCATCCCTCAGCCCTACCCTCTTCAACGTATACATGGCCCCACTCACCAACATCACCAGATCTGAAGGCTTCGCCATCATCTCGACACCCAACTCAAACTCTCTCTAATGTGTAAAACACCCACTACCAGAACCATCTTCACCAACTTCATGACCTCAGTAGCAGAATGGATTTGAACCAACTGCTTGTAACTCAACTCTGACAAAGCAGAAATACTGGTCTTTGGGAACAGGAACTCCACCTGGGATGCCATCTGGCAGCTGACAGAACTAGGACCAGTACCTACACCCACCAATCACACTAGAAATCTGGGAATCATGCTAGATGATAAGCTCAACACAAAAGCACAAGTCAACATAGTGAGCTCTGCCTGCTTTTGCATCCTGCAGGTACTGCAAAAAATCTTGAAGTGGCTTCCACAGATCACCAGACTAAACAGTCACTCAAGCACTCATCAGAAGCAGATTCAACTACAGCAATGCACTGTATGCTAGAATTTCCAAGAAGCTCCTGAACAGACTTCAAACCGTTCAGAATGCTGCCACAAGACTCATACTCAACCTTCTCCGCCGTACTCACATCTCACTTAACCGCAGAGACCTTCACTGGCTCGCCATTCACAAACAAAGCCAGTTCACACTTCTCATGCACCCCCAAAAAGCCCTACACAACACAGAACCTGCACGGTACAACAGTTGCATACACTTTCACAATCCATACAGACACCTACACTAAGCCTCACTCTCACTTGCACACCCTCTCCCGCTTAGACAAAAACAGAGCAGGAGGTCGCTTGTTCTCCTACATCGCACCCAAAACATGGAACGACACCCCACAACACGAGAGCCTCCTCATTGCATGTGGATTTCACCAGAAGCTGAAGACCTGGCTCTTTGAAAAATGCTGCTGGAACCAAACACCATCACACCTGCCCAAGTGCCTGAATACCCAAACGAGAGATTGTAGTGCTCTACAAATCTACATAGTATAACAGCAAAGTAGACCTGAGTGCGTGCTATGTGGAATTGTAAGTTTTCATAGCAGATACAACAAAATTTAGTTAGCCAGGACATCACTAAGTTATAAACTATGCCCACACTCAACTTCCAAAAGAACCATGCCAAAGAACCAGTCACAAAGAAAGATCAGTATATGTGTAAAGTGTGACAGCCAAACACAGCAACCAGCAACTCATTGGTAGCATCACAAACTATAAAAAATGTAAGAGATGGCTCAACTACTGGAAAAGGCATGATTCTTCCTAAAAACATGTCTCAAGCTATCAGGTTTGCTTGAGCAAAGCCACAATTACGAATAAGAGACCAAAAAATGAAAATCCATAGTAATTGCATGCTCAAACTGAACATTTTATTGATCAAACGGGGCAGATATTGCCAATTAAGCAGACTTCACAACTCAACTGAGAGCATTGGTTCGCATAGCCGTGTGGAAAATGACAATGTATATGTACATAAGCGGCGTTCATTTGTGTTCACTCATTACCAACTGCATGTGCCCTAAGACTCCGAATTTCGAAGCTGAACGTACGAAAGCTTTGTATGATATCGAAATACGTAATATAATGGGGATAGACATAAATTGACATGCTGGCTAGATATGTTGAAAAGGGAGGACTGTTAAAATCTGGATTGTGGCGTAAACATTATCGGAGCCATCTTGTCCTTTTCAGATCCATACGTGCGCGTAAGCAGCAACCATTTTGATTGCCATGGCCTCTCTGCCCACTCCCGATAGCCAGCGTCTCTCTCTCCCCCTCACTCCCCAGCCTCGCAAGCATCCCCGACTACCCCCGGTCTCTCATGCATAGGCCATAAAACCCTCTCCCTCTGCGCGACCCTGCTCTAAAAGTGACACCCCTGCCTGACCGACACCCCTGCATTCCTCCCAAGAACACCCTTACCCTCTTCTGATGACCCCCCCGGCTACACCTGGCCTCTCGACCCTGTCCCAAGTCATAAAACAAAGCCTCATGGATGTACCCCCTCTGGCCCTGCATAGCAAAACGTGATACACCAACCGAAGTGCCCGATCTTATCGCCTGCCCAACCTTAGATCTGACCACCCCCTCTTGCCCTCGTGTCCTGTTGGAATGTCCGGCTGCAAGATTACAATCACATGTTACATTTGGGAGGGGAAACGACATCCGAGCGACAGGCATGGGAATAGGCCTGAAGCTGGGATTCCAAACGTGCCTTTTCGTACTTCAAAGTTTCTATATTGCAATAAGGAATGTCTGTGCATCATAAACCTGTGTATAAAAGACGGAGCCTCAGAGAAACTTGTTAGAGCACCTCTTGAAGACATTGTGCGCGTGTCCGAAAAGACAGGCTCTCCTCATGAGAAATAAAAATCTGTTCTTGCACTCCCGCTTCCAGCGCCCGTCTCTTTATTTGGTAACGGATCATGATGGGAACTAAGAGGCGTCTTGTGCCAGCAGCCTGGGCATCGGTTGTAATTTGGGCTGTTTTTCCTCAATTGGCGTCCCAACGCGGGGCCCATCAGCGACATAAGGTCCGGTAAGAGAGGTCCAGACGATGGGGTGAACATCTGAACGATTGGAGTATACCTGCCTTGAGAGGGCCCTCGTCCGGCTGCCGATTAAATGAACTTCACCGATTCCGAACGGACCTCTCTCAAGCGACCTACTGTCCTGACTGGGATCCCACAGGAATGCTGCGGTAAAAACATGGAGTAAGAGAACGATCGGGCGCTGGAAAGGGAAGGCGAAGAACTGTCCACACGGTCCGGTCCGGGTAAGGTTAAGTAGGACATCTTTACGTCTGATTGATAGGATGACTTTATCCATCTGATTGATTGAATGATTGATTGTTTATATTGGAATCGGTATTTAAATACTGGTATTGT
The DNA here is from genome assembly GCF_964261635.1 of Lissotriton helveticus. Classification (NCBI taxonomy): domain Eukaryota; kingdom Metazoa; phylum Chordata; class Amphibia; order Caudata; family Salamandridae; genus Lissotriton; species Lissotriton helveticus. The sequence goes on from NC_136067.1 coordinate 1,885,927,313, forward strand.
TCATTGATTGGTTCATTTAGCCTTGGTTGCTACTTGAAGTATTGGTTCTCTTTGAGACATTCTCTGTTTGCAAACAGCGATGAATAGGAACGTTCCTCTCTCTTTGCAAATAGTGAAGGATAGGTAATGCGGACTTTTGTCCCCCGTTGTAATCCATCATGCCTATTTTTCTCCCCACTGATTGATTGGTTGCTCTGTTGCTCTTTGAGACATTCGCTGTCTACAAATGGGGAAGAATAGGAATATTATGTCTCCCATTGCAGATAGTGAAGGGTAGGTAATGCAGACTTTTGTCCCCATTGTAATCCGTCATGCCTATCTTTCTCCCCACTGATTGTTTGTTATCGATTTTTATCGATTATCGCTCTTTTGAGATATTCCCTGTCTACAAACAGAGAAGAATAGGAATATTCTGTCTCCCTTTGCAGATAGCGAAGGATAGGTAATGCGGACTTTTGTCCCCCGTTGTAATCCGTCATGCCTGTTTTTCTCCCCACTGATTGATTGATTGTCTGGACATTTATTGTTCAAGGAATAGTTCTTTCGAGGTATTCTCTGTTTGCAAATAACGTGGAATAGAAATATTCTGTCTAGTCTTTGCAAGTAGTGAAGGGTAGGTAATGCGGACCTTTGTCCCCCGTTGTAATCTGTCATGCCTATCTACTCCCCACTGATTGGTAAACTAGTTCCACCCGGACCATTTATTAGAGGTAGATCATCTGGCTCAACCGGAGGGCGCCCCTAATAAAAAGGACGTATGTAAAATACGAAGTAACCACCGTATCCTGTTAACAGAAACTTTAGCGCAAAAACACACTAGAAAAGGAAGGAAAAAGAAATCTAGCAAAATCAGTAGGCCACTGATGAGTTTTTTGACTTCGCTAGAAATAAGAAACGTTAGAAATAGCCCGCAATAAGAAACATGAAAGTGGTGAGAGAAGCCAAGCTTGACATCACGGCAGCCACGAGGTAGCAAGGCTCCGCCGCCCCTCACTGCTCCAAACATGTCTGTCCCACCGCCCGCCACGCCCAATAACGGTAACATAAGATAGATACAAGTCAGCAGATACCTACCCCCATTCCGGAAGCTCCCGAAGTGCAACAGGTCCACGGTTATGCCCATCCGGAAGACGAGGCCTCGACACGTGCAGGGCGGGGCCCGGCTGGCCGCCAATGGCCGGAGAGAGGTCGTGGGGTGGACGGCCCGGAATGTACTGGTCTTCCCATCCTCTTCTTCTGGCGCCTTGCAGGCCACGGGGGGGGGATGTCTTGCTTTTGCCTCCGACCCCCCCCCTCTCTCATCACCTGTTCCGGCCATCACGAATGTCAGCGCCAGGAGACGGCGTGGGGTGCACTGGGAGGGAGAGGCGGCGCGGACGAGCCTCTCCCACCTCCCCAGGTGGAGGCCCCTCAGCTGCACCCCCAACGCTCCACTCGCCCGACAAGGGTTCGTCCACTCTTGCGGTGCAACGCCACGCCCGACAGGCTGGAGTCCGTCTGCTCTTGCGATCCAGCGACTGCCGGTTGCCGCGGAACTCATAAAATAACGGTCGACTCTGCAGGATTGGGCCTGGCGTGCAAAGATGGCCTGGTCGCTTGCCAGCTAGAAAATGAGTCCCCCGTCCAGAAGCGTTCTCCTCAACTTTGAAGATTCTATGAGAGCTGCAGGGGCCCCCGACCCCCGCGGGCCCCCCGATGGGGAATGACTGCCATGATTGCCCGCGGAACGACCAAGACGTAGCCACGAGACGTTGGCGCTCTCATGCTGGCGCCAGCCTCAGCTTGAATGACCAAAATCCTGCAGACTACCAATTTGATCAGTTCCGGTGGAACACCAGTATGACCCGGTAGGAAAGATTGTTGCCTCCCTCCCCCCTTTGACTGATGGTTCATATTGACGGCCCCTTCTGTTGCCCTTTAACGAAACTTTTGGACTGCCGAAAGAGGCTCTGGTCCAACCACGAGTTGGTGGAGACATTTTGACTATACTTGGACCTGCCTGACCTCACCCAAAATGGCGCCGGTACAAATGAAACTCGCAACTCCCTGTTGTGTTCCGGTTGCTCAGCCTTGATATTATGAGATATGTTTGCAGTTTTTGAAGCGCATGGCGGGAGGGGATGGGTACTGATTGAACATTCGGACAATGAATTGATATTAAGTTCTGACGCGTCATTGATTACCGTATTATTGAAAGTTCGAATTTTCGACACTTATGGTACTTGCCCACAATGAATTTTCGATATCAAATCAAATCAAATCATTTATTTGTTTCGAAGGTTAAAAACCATCATAAAAAATACATAATCATCATAATGCATAATCACAAAAAGGAACATTCTGAGCAACATGACAATTGTTAAAAAGAGGACAGAGAAAAAGACAACCAATTAAAAAAAGAAGGATTTTTGTGACAGATAAAAACCTGTAAGCAAATGTAATGCAGGACCCCATATACTATTTCAGATACCTCCCTAACCCACCAATTCATCATCCCCTTGTATTTCTCAGTTTAAAAGCAATTTTAAGGAAACTTATAACAGCAAATAGGGTTCGCGTTTCAGTGGCTCTTTGCAGGAACAATAAGGCAGATTTAGCATGGATAATATTTGAGTCCTTCAAAACACCCACCAAAAATCTTTGGCGCGGTGTTTTATAAAAAGGACACAATAAAACAAGGTGAAGGGTGTCCTGCGGAGACCTATTGTCGCAGCCGCAGGCACCCTTCTGCTCAATTGTTTGAGTAAAGCCTGATGGGTAAGCTAAAATATGGTGCAACAAATTGAGCCTAAAACGAGTCATTAAAAACCTCTCGTGCTGACTGTACATTAAAAAGAGGTACGGTTCCATGCCAGCTTGATTAGAGACAAGGGAGTGGGCAACTGCCGAGGATTTAATTAAATCCAACTCCCTCCTCCTGCCATTAAATTTATCCAACAGTAGGCTTTGTACAGAATGTCTAGAGTATATATCCACCCTGGTGGGGTCCAAGAATAGCATTTGTTCATCAATATCCCCCAGAGTATCTTTGACGTATTTCAGCCATGGGATTTGAAGGTATTTCTCTTTCAGCAAGCAATCCTGGATAATCTGTCTGGATAGTTCTGCCTTAGGATTTGTCCAAATTTTGAGCCAGGCCATTATAGGTCTCAGTCTAATAGTATCAACAATATATGTGGTTCCCAGCTCTTCGCGAGTGATTGCTGCAGTGATGCTCGGCGGAAGTTTTAGTAGTTTTTTTAGAAATTTATCTTCCTCCCTTTGGATTAGTTGTGCATCTCTGTAGCCCCACACTTCTGCTCCGTAAGTGGTCTTTGAGATACTCACTGATCTATACAAAGTCATCACTTGTTCTGGGGACCAGCGACCCATTCGGCGTGCAAAGTTCAATATGGCCCCATTAGCTGATACTAGTCTCCTCGCCCTCTCCTCAATCAAAGGGGCGAAGTTTAATTTCTCGTCAAATAAAAGGCCCAGATATGGGAATGTTTTAACAGTGTCCAAGACATGATTCCCCAGTTTGAATGCAAATTTCTTTTGAGGTTTCTTCCCCACTATCATGATAAATGATTTTGTCATATTGACAGAGAGGTCCAATTTCCTCATGAAATCCGAGAAACCCTTGATTAACAATTGCAAACCAACAGCCGTTCGGGCTAGGAGAACCGCGTCATCGGCGTACAAAAGTACTGGCAGATGACGCGTGCCCACCTTAGGGCAGTCGGTTCCCAATGCTATGAGGTCATTCTCCAGGCCATTTATATAGAGGGAGAACAGGAATGGCGCCAGGATACACCCCTGCCTCACCCCGCCCGAGCACAGGAAGGGATCAGTACTCACCCCCCCGCGCTGTAGCGGACCTTGGCAGTAGTGTTCCAGTGTAGCTCCCTTAAGATGTTAATGAGATCCGGGTCAATGCCTAGGTTTGACATGAGTGTCCAGAGTTTAGCTCGGTTAACATTATCAAAAGCGGCTGCTAAGTCCATAAACCCCATGTAAATGGTGCCATCCGATGCCTTGGTGTACTTAGCGGAGAGCAAGTAGAGGTTAAGGCATTGGTCGGTAGTTGACCTGCCTATTCTGAACCCATACTGGGTGTCCACCAGGATGTTATTGGTGTCAGTCCAATCTAGTAGACGGTTGAGAAGTGCCCTCCCTAGTACCTTGGCAGAAATGTCAATGAGCGAGATTGGACGGTAACACTGCGGGCTGTCCCTACAGCCTTTTTTGTAAATCGGGACAATCACCGCAGTGGACCATGATCTCGGCAGACCCGTTTTGATTGCTGCATTCAATACTCTTGTTACCATTGGGGCCCATAGGTCAGTGTTACTCAGGAAAAGATCAGGGGGGGTCCCGTCCGGACCCGGGGCTTTATTTCGCGTTAGACCTAAGATTGCTTTGAGTACTTCATCCAAAGATAATTCTAATTTGTCTGCCCTTGGTCCCCTCCATATTCCATCACCAGTGTCTATCTCCTGTTGATTGTACAGGGATTTAAAGTGAGCGATCCACTGTTCTGGTAAGATGTTAGAACTGATGACTGGGGAGTTTGAATCACGAAAACATGGTCTATTTATGATTTTCCAGAACTGGGCATAGTCTTTGTTCTCACCGGCCTCCCTTAGGTCTGCCCAAACTTCTTTTTGAAGAGTCCCTTTCCTGATCTTTACCTGGGTTTTATAGTTTTTTCTGCAGCGAGTGATTTCAACCTTGTCTCTTGGGGTTTTTTTCAGGCTCAGTTTTAAGTCTCTTAGCGCTTTAGAGCAGATTGAGTCAAACCATCTTGGCGTGGATAGCTGCGTTACTGGCTTCCTGGTTGTCAGGAGTCTCTCAATTATTTTAGTCAAGTTCTCAAATGCCTCTACTACTCCTTTGTCCTCTGTTGTATGTTCTAAACAGGTCTCTATGTGGGCTTTCCCTTCATCCACTAGTTTGACGTAAAATTCCTGGGGATTAATTACTGTCCACCTTAAGCGTCTCCCTTGGGCAATAGGTTGAATTTCTGATTGGTGAATCAACCCTGGATCTTTTTTGGTTAAATCATTCCCTTTTATTTCTATTATAATGGGATTGTGATCACTGAAGGGACTCCACTCTGTCCTTGTGTTTAAAATCTGATCTCTTGCACTAGCTGAGATCATTATGTAATCTATTATGGACCCCCCGCCTTTACCCTTAAATGTCGGTGTTGGGGATTCACCTACCTTGAGAGCCGCTAAATCCATAACATGAGCGAGGGCAACATTTTCTATTAACTTCATCAAGGTTATTCCCTCTTTGCAATGAGTAAAGTGGGGGCCCTTTTCTAATGGACAAGCTGACCAGTCAGGGGTCGGGGGGAGTAATTTGGGGCATAAATGGCAATTAAAATCCCCCATTAACAGAACAGTTGGTTCTGGCCCCGTTGTCCTTTGCTCTAGTTCCTCATTTAGTCTACTTTCCAGCTCCGCTAGTATTGGGAAGTTCCCTTCCACTGGTCCGGAGTTATAGAAGTTTACAAACAGTAGACTCTCCCCCTTGTGAAGAAGTCTAACTGTTTGTATATTGTCTGAGAGACAATCTGAGTATGACCAGTTACCTTTCAGATCTAAATCTACATAGACTACTAAGCCTCCTTTTGCTCTACCCGAGTTTGTTCCTTGGGCAGGTTTAAAAAAACACTTATAGCCCTCCAATTGGCATGGGCCTGAGTCCTTTGCCCAAGTTTCTTGGAGTGCTATGACATGGAAACACTTTGTAAATTCTAACCATTCCTTACTTTTGAATTTGGCTTCCAGCCCTGCGATATTCCAAGAAAGGATGGTCAGACCCTCCATCTTGTCCTTGCCTTTTGTTATGGGTGTCAGGATTAATCTGTCCTCCCCAGCTATTGGTGAATCTATTTTAGATACTTTGGTTCCCCCCTGCCTCCGCGGTAAGTCTGTACTCCCAGTTTGGATGCTCTCCTCAGTCCCACGTACACCCTGTGTTTCTGGGCCAGAGCAGCCACTGGTAGCCAGGCTTACATCGCTATTATTTTCTGTGGGTATGAGTCAATCAATATCTTCTAGTGATTGGAATGGGGCAAATCTATTTGACCATTGTGCGTAATCTCGGGGGGGTAGGGCTGTTCGGGGCGGCTTGCTAGTCTCGGTCTGTGTGGACGTTGTGCTCTAACCCGCGTCCACCCTCCTTCGTCGCCCCCACGATTGTTATTCCTAAACCTAGGGTAAAAATACCCAAGTGGGAGTGCGCAAATGGTGCTGGTTTGGTTCCTGTTGGAATTCTTCAAGATATACTCAACCAAACTCGTATCCGTGAAGTGTGCAACTATGCAGTCCCCTCTGATATCTTTATTTCTCCCTCCAATCCAGGTTGCCCTTCATACACTTGCTATCTCTCCTCTCTCCCCATTGTTTAAGGGCCTATGGATGTTCAGCCACTTGGAGATTTTGGGCAGCAGTTGGTGTTGGGTTCCTCTCTCATTTGACCTAATTTCCGGGACCCCTGCAAAGATAACTACAAAAGGGCACTCCTCGGGGGGGAGATCTATGTGTGGAGCATTGTTGTTATAAAAGGGGTCAGGGTCTGTGTGACAGTAGTTATAATTCCCTTCCCTCTGGGTGCAATCGTCTTGTCTCCATTGCATTAAAGGTTGTGGGGTGGGTTTATCTCTTTGTGTATTATTTGCCCCTTGGTTATGTCTCCCTCTTGAGTTATCATTAGTACCCCCTTTGGGGTTTTGAACAGTTTTAGGGGCCTCGTGAATCTGGACTATTTCTTGCTGGGAGTGACTGACACAATTGTTATTTTGCGCTCTCTTTGGGTATACCTTATCATTTGCGACTTCCTCAATTAATTGGGGTGGGTCGGGGGGAGATTTAATAAGTGTGTGCTCTAGTACCTTAGCTTGTTTGGCGAGCTCACACATTATTTTATCCACCTTACTTATAATAGGCTTTAGTTGTGCCGTGATGAATGATTCTAGTTGTTTTTTCAGATCCATAACTACCGTGTCAATCCACCCTGGTGGTATAGGTTCTACTTGAGAGACATTTACTGCTAATGTGTGCTCTTGGGTGCGTGTTAGAGAATTGTCTCTTACTGGTGCTTTCCTCTGTCTCTGATGTCCCTTGTTTCTCCCCAGTCGCTTCCTTTTTTTCCTAAGGGTTATATCATTGAGCTCAGAGGTTTCTAGACCTGAGGTTTGTGCACAAGGGATGTCCTCTATATCATTAATTATTTGAGATACACTGCCCTGAGTATTTGGGCTATCTACTATTAAGACATCTCTGGAGGGTGTTTGAGTGATGGCATTAAGGTTCGGCGAGGAGGATAAACACCGTTCCATGCGTTCAATTTCACCTGTCACTTTCTTTAGCATTAAGTCAATTGCCGTTGGTTTGTTCCCATTTACAAGGGCTCCCTCCTTTGTTGTTTCCCCCCTGGGTGGTTTCAGGGTGGGTTTTTTATTTGATTTATTCCCAGCCGAACGAGTGTTAGGATGGGTAGACATGGTTCCCCTGAAGATTCCTGCCTTTACGCGACAAATCTATGCAGCGTGGGTTACTGCCACTCCTCTTGCGTGAGGTCAAAGGGTAAGACTAATGTCTTTCAAAGGGCTTCAATACCCTATACAGCTTCCCTGCGCAAACAAGCAGTGCAGTACCTGGCAGTGTTCTCAGAGGAAAGCGTTGGAGCCAAGGGGGGTGGCCCGTCCCGTCCCTCTTCGTCCCCGGACGGCCACAGACGGCCCGCCCTCTGCCCGGGCTCCGCCCGGCACCGTCCGCGCGCGTCCGCGATGCGGAGGAAAAGCCCCGTTTTAATAGCGCCTCCGGGCGCGCTGCGGGAGGAAGTGGGCGGAAGTTGTCGCTCAGCCCTCTGGGAGCTGTAGTCTCCAGCCGCCGCGATGGAGCTTGGGCGGCGAGACCACAGCGTCAGGGCCCCAGGAGCGAAGTGGCGTCCCGCTGGTGTGGCAGGCTTGGCTGGACTGCCTGCGTGCTGGTAAGAGGGTCCCAACTCCGTCGAGGAAGAGCCCCATTTTAATAGCGCCTCCGGGCGCGCTGCGGGAGGAAGTGGGCGGAAGTTGTCGCTCAGCCCTCTGGGAGCTGTAGTCTCCAGCCGCCGCGATGGAGCTTGGGCGGCGAGACCACAGCGTCAGGGCCCCAGGAGCGAAGTGGCGTCCCGCTGGTGTGGCAGGCTTGGCTGGACTGCCTGCGTGCTGGTAAGAGGGTCCCAACTCCGTCGAGGAAGAGCCCCGTTTTAATAGCGCCTCGGGGCGCGCTGCGGGAGGAAGTGGGCGGAAGTTGTCGCTCAGCCCTCTGGGAGCTGTAGTCTCCAGCCGCCGCGATGGAGCTTGGGCGGCGAGACCACAGCGTCAGGGCCCCAGGAGCGAAGTGGCGTCCCGCTGGTGTGGCAGGCTTGGCTGGACTGCCTGCGTGCTGGTAAGAGGGTCCCAACTCCGTCGAGGAAGAACCCCGTTTTAATAGCGCCTCCGGGCGCGCTGCGGGAGGAAGTGGGCGGAAGTTGTCGCTCAGCCCTCTGGGAGCTGTAGTCTCCAGCCGCCGCGATGGAGCTTGGGCGGCGAGACCAGAGCGTCAGGGCCCCAGGAGCGAAGTGGCGTCCCGCTGGTGTGGCAGGCTTGGCTGGACTGCCTGCGTGCTGGTAATGAATTTTCGATATGATTTTACTGCACTTGTCGCACCTTTATGAAATCAACGACCACCGACTCCGTTACGTTTTCCTCAAATAAATATCCCCTCATGTACAGTTCCAGTCTGCTCCGTGGCCGGCCCACGTGATTGTAGGCCCGTATTTGTGCGCAAACATTTTTAAATAAAGTTTTTTTTTTTAAAAGCAAACATAGTTGTAGCGCTTAGATTGGTAAGTTTCGAATAAATGGCCACTGTTTCCGATATAAGTAAAATACAGGTGAAATGAAGCAACTCGATTACTTAAAGGTTAAAAAGCAAAGTACACAGAAATATTGCAAATGTGAATGGTCCAGGTTTGTTGTGTGTGTGTGTTTTTTATATTTTTATTTTTGTGCAACGAAAAGCAATCGATAAAGGTCCCGGTATTTAGCCTTTACTTTATGTGCCGCATGTATCAGGGAAGTTGTTTCAGATGCCCCTAAGCCACTCCGAAGGAATGCCACCTAGCCCCTCTAGTTTCCGTGCCTGATGAAAAAAAAAAAAAAAAGACCCTGTACCACTGTAGACCATCCCTCCTCCTCGAAGGAGAGCACGAGTTCACCCCCCACTTTACACTGACTGCCCTTTGTTTTGACCCTTCCCTACACACGGTCCGTAATATCACAGTTGGGCGATCTATGCAATACACAGTCCATCAATGATTATCTCTCCCGCACTACCGGTCCCTCTGGGCTTAAACGCCGAGATGAAAGGGACTGCATCCCGCGGAGATAGGTCGAGTATGTGGTAAGTAAAAGCATTTTCGGGTTTATGCGCGCTGATGTGTTTTAAAACGCTGCCCCCACCCCTTCTTTTTCCCTTCTTTTCTGCAGGTCACATCGGAACGTCGACTAGAGTATGGAGAAGACCTAAGCAACACGCCATGGTTCCGCACGGAAAAATTGTATATTGTCTATGGGGACTGCCCCTGAGAACGTGACGAATTTGTGTGATATGAATGCACGCGTGTATGCCCTGAGGTGTATAGCTCGACTGAATACACGTTGCACACGTTTGGATTGATAAGAGAAATGTTTTATGTATGACTTAAGTGATGATCGAACGGCCGATGGAATGGGGAAAAGGGGTCTGAACATGGTGCCTATACACGATGAACAAACAAGGATATAGCACTCCCTTACTTAGAAACGACTGTCTCTCTCTCTGAACCCAGCGACTGGGAGGGTGGCCTGAAGCAGAAACTTGGCGGGTTATTGCAGTATGACAAAATATGACTCCAACCGGCACCCCAAATAATGCAACCAAGAATGACGTGCACCCATGAGTAAATTCATACGGTAACTAAATAGGGAAAGGTTCAGGAATATTCCGGGGTGAGGTTCACCCAAGTACCCTCCTCCTGGAAGACTAGGAATATTGTCAATGTTTAAGATTTTACCACCTCCTTCTTGCACCCTCATAGACATGAAACTCAAAGCTGCCCCATTGTTCTCCCGACTGACACCCTCCGTTGCCTCAGCCTGGATACCCATTCGCTAAAAATGATTCGAAGATCCCACTGTGAGTATTAGCCCGACCAGGTTAGTTCCCGAACAATTGACAAAGGTGTAAGTATTTGCAACCGAGGCCACCAGCAAAGGCAGCCAGATGATTTAAATAGGATACTAAGGATGCGCAGCATGCAGGAAGAAATCTTTTTTGCCAAGTACTGTTCTATGTTTTGTCTTGGATGTTTGTATATAATACATGTACTATCCCCCCCCCCCGCCTGAATTCGTGTGTACGTAATGTATGGATCTATGTCGTCCCTCAGCCTGTGTTTCTATATAACTTGACCCCTGCTGTTCTGTGTTGTGTGCGCACTAAATGGCCTATTATTGTACACGTTTCTCTCTCTCTTTTTCTCTCTCTCCATGTCGTACGTGTACCGAATAGTTCGTTTAAAATGCGGACGACTCTCTCTCTCTGAGGGTCCCCCTATTCCCTCTTTCTTTGTGTGGTAACGTTGTGCCCCGCCGGCACAAGCCTAATTGGTTTTTGAACACAAAGGTGTTCGGCAAAATTGACAGAAACTAAAACAATTGTAATTTGCCATATTACTACCTCTCCTTTCTGTAAAATGATGGAACTTGAATTGGCTAAGAAGGAAAGGACAGGTAAGACGACTGATGTCCCCTAATCTGGCCTTTATTTATAGGGGGACTATATGTCAGTGGCCTTCTGTTCTCAGTTCGTTAGAAACACAATCCCCAATGCCCAGATTGCCCCGCCTCTCTGCACCCAAGTACAGATGTCCAAAGCGTCCTCGTTTCTCCCGATTGATCCCAGCTCCATACCCCGAAGTATAACTGATGACCCTGATTAACCGTTGCTCCCCGAGAAAAGAATGTTTAGCCTCTGCCCCTCTCTCATGATGATAGAAGACTGCCAGGGCTTGGGTTAGAAAGACGAGTCTCCACCGAAGGATCCGATTTCGAGTTTGATGGAATACGCAGTTGATAGGAGTCTGACTTCTCTCCATATACGTCATGAATGAACGCCAAATAGACTTAGTACAAACTCAGTAGAAATGCCCGCATACAAACTCCATAGTGATAACTTCTGACCGTGACCGATGAACGTATCCCCAACTACTTAAGATTGTGGGCGGAATTGAAATGTATAAATGTCTTCTCCTGCCAGTTCTCTAAAGCTTTTTTTGTACCCATTCAAAGATACACAATCACGTGACGCACAGCCTAGCCGCAGATCATAAAGCACATGTGACCTCGACCAAAGGTGGAGCCGCAGAGCAACGAGACGCGGGACGAGGCACCACTCTCAAACACGGAAAATAAAAGGATGGAGGGCTGCCTTGAAGCCCTCTGCTTGCTGACCCACGCGTGCCAGAAGTCCCCGCCCCTTTGAGCCCGATTGATGGGCCTGCCTGCTCGTTATCCTTTGCTCCCTTGGTTTGTCTCAAAGATCTGATCCCACTCCGCCCTCTCTTCCCTCGATTATCCGACAACCCCCCCTTTTTTTTCACATGGATTTTGACTCAGAGAAGAAGAACAGCATTTAGGTAGAATAGGGTTTGCCACGGAAGGAGAAAGAAATGCAGGTGCCCAGCATGAGGCACCCTTAAAAAGATTAGTTAGGAAACAGGACTGTGGTCTAACAGCAGAGGACAGATCGCACCCTGCGACGTGTAAGGATGGATCAGAGCTGGACCTATAGCTCCACCGCCGGTGCTCAACAGCGCCAACGGAAGAACACGAACTACTAGAGCCTACCAGTGATGGCTCGCTGCTAAAAAGACACTGTGGCGAAGACCCCCCTCCCCTTTCTGAACTTTCTACCCCCCCCTTGACTACTTGCTTGTATTGAACTGAATTCCTTCCTCAGCCACTTTGTATTGCTTTCAAATGTTTCATCGGTCACTCTTGACTGTACATTGATACCGCCGGAGAGAGAGTCAGAACATGGTTCCATAATGTGTCGGAACATTTCCTTGATTGACTCCGACTGAGTAGTATACCAATCTCTAGACTCGTATATATAACACGACAAATGTAAATTCATCTGTATTGCACCTCGTCTATCGCATCGACTGTACATGGTTATATGCAATCCGCCAGTATTGACAAACGCTATTTCATTGACCACACATGGCTATATGTACACCCCGTCAGTTATGATAAACACGGAAATGAACTAACTTATGTTAAAAAGCGGCGACTGTGGAAAATGACAATGTATATGTACACAAGCGGCGTTCATTTGTGTTCACTCATTACCAACTGCATGTGCCCTAAGACTCCGAATGTCGAAGCTGAACGTACGAAAGATTTGTATGATATCGAAATACGTAATATAATGGGGATAGACATAAATTGACATGCTGGCTAGATATGTTGAAAAGGGAGGACTGTTAAAATCTGGATTGTGGCGTAAACATTATCGGCGCCATCTTGTCCTTTTCAGATCTATACGTGCGCGTAAGCAGCAACCATTTTGATTGCCATGGCCTCTCTGCCCACTCCCGATAGCCAGCGTCTCTCTCTCCCCCTCACTCCCCAGCCTCGCAAGCATCCCCGACAGCCCCCGGTCTCTCATGCATAGGCCATAAAACCCTCTCCCTCTGCGCGACCCTGCTCTAAAAGTGACACCCCTGCCTGACCGACACCCCTGCATTCCTCCCAAGAACACCCTTCCCCTCTTCTGATGACCCCCCCCCGGCTACACCTGGCCTCTCGACCCGGTCCCAAGTCATAAAACAAAGCCTCGTGGATGTACCCCCTCCGGCCCCGCATAGCAAAACGTGATACACCAACCGAAGTGCCCGATCTTATCCCCTGCCCAACCTTAGATCTGACCACCCCCTCTTGCCCTCGTGTCCTGTTGGAATGTCCGGCTGCAAGATTACAATCACATGTTACATTTGGGAGGGGAAACGACATCCGAGCGACAGGCATGGGAATAGGCCTGAAGCTGGGATTCCAAACGTGCCTTTTCGTACTTCAAAGTTTCTTTATTGCAATAAGGAATGTCTGTGCATCATAAACCTGTGTATAAAAGACGGAGCCTCAGAGAAACTTGTTAGAGCACCTCTTGAAGACATTGTGCGCGTGTCCGAAATGACAGGCTCTCCTCATGAGAAATAAAAATCTGTTCTTGCACTCCCGCTTCCAGCGCCCGTCTCTTTATTTGGTAACGGATCATGATGGGAACTAAGAGGCGTCTTGTGCCAGCAGCCTGGGCATCGGTTGTAATTTGGGCTGTTTTTCCTCAGCCGCACTGTGATTCTTACATCCAAGATGTTGCAATCATAAGAAATACATATTTTAGTATTATGCTTAAAACAAAAACCAATTCACAGCAAAAAACAAAGTGAGCGGTGGGTGGATATAAGGCATACCATCTGTGCATGGCTGATAACAGGTTCCCTGAGGCTCATTGTTTTTCCTGTAGCCCCTGAGAGTTTGCACACATACTTGCACTTCATATTTTGATCATTTTTTACCCTTCCAAATTGGTGGACAATTATAACAAAGAACTGCCCTGATCTTTCAAGCCCGACTGTCTTCTCACGTAATTGTGAGGCTTATTGAACAAAATGACACTGTGGACTCTGACACTTGTCACATCTTCTCATGTCACATCTCCTCGCTGTTGCTTCTCTCACTCAATGTTTTGATTGTCTGCTGTTACAACTCTTGGAAAGATTTCAATCTTTGGCTTATGAACAGTCACAGAATGTGGGAACTCCTGTGTACCATAGACATGAAGAGGATCATGTTCAGGGGTAGAATGTGGGAGACCCTCAACATCTTAGACGCAAAGCGATCCATGAACTAGGGCAGACTGTGGGAGATGGGAAACATCCTTTACCATGAAACCATTACAACGCGGTATGGTTACATTGTGGTTTTAACAATGCAAGTCGTTACATCGACTTGCACTGGAGGGCGCTCTAAACTAAGGAATAGTGTGAATTACTAATCCAACACCTTCCCTACTGTACATAGGCTGGAGTTGGAATAGTAAATCATACTATTCCTAAGTCCAGTGCCCTACAGCGCAAGGCGATATAACGACTTGCGTTGTCAAAACCGCAATGTGGGAGACATATTGCACCACAGAGGTAAAGAGAAATATGAGTGGAATTTGGGAGACCCTATGCACCACAGACGTGAAGAGGACCGCAGCAGTGATATAATGTGGGAAATCCTGTGCACCACAGACTTAAAGAGGACGATGAACAGGGGTAGAATGTGGGTGACCTATTGCACCACAGAGGTTAAGAGGACCATGAACAGGGCTAGAATGTGGAGACAATGTGCACCATTGACGCAAAGAGGACCATGAACAGGGCTAGAATGTGGAGACAATGTGCACCATTGACGCAAAGAGGACCATGAACAGGGGTAGGCTGTGGGAGATACTGTGCACCATTAACGCAAAGAGGACCATGAACGGGGGTAGGCTGTGGGAAACCATTTTGGCCTAGGCGTAAAGAAGCCCATGAACAAGGGTAGACTGTAGGAGACCCTATACACCATAGACGTAAAGAGGCCCATGAACAGGGGTAGACTGTAGGAGACCCTGTACACCATAGACGTAAAGAGGACCATGAACAGGGGTAGACGGAAGGAGACTCTGTACGCCATAGGCGTAAAAAAGCCCATGAACAGGGGTAGACTGTAGGAGACCCTGTACGCCATAGGCGTAAAGAAGCCTATGGCGTAAAGAAGCCCATGAACAGGGGTAGACTGTAGGAGACCCTGTACGCCATAGGCGTAAAGAGGCCCATGAAAAGGGGTAGACTGTGGGAGATCCTATACACCATAGACGCAAAGGGGATCATGAACATGGGTAGAATGTGGGATACCCTGTACATCATAGACAAAAACAGGACAATTAACAAGGTTAGACTGTGGGAGACCTATTGCACCATAGAGATAGGGAGGACCATGAACAGGGGTAGACAGTGGGAGACCCTGTTCATCATTGACGTAAAGAGGGCAATGAACACGGGTAGGCTGTGGGAGAACCTAGGCACTGTAGACATAAAGATGTCACTTAGAGAGTGGGAAGCTGGTACAAGGTCTTGAGCAACATCCATCGGCAGTGAGGGTGGAGTGATGCCAGAGGATCTCCCTGAAGCAGACCCCGGCTGGTGAGCAAGGTGAGAGGAAACAGGGCGGGCGCATTGGGAATGTTGCAGAACTCAGGTATGTCTTTGTCAAATGTATCAAAAATAGAGTCAGTCAACCCAGGAAGTATCCTATTGCATTTTTAAAGTAGAGAAGGCAAATGTCACTGAGTTGGGGCTGTTTCAGTGGCATAACACAGGCCCCCGCAGCCCCTGCGGTGCGGGGGCCCCCAAGCTTCAGGGGGCCCCCTCAGCACAGTGCCCTTACAGAGAGCTCCTGATTGATTCTGGAGGGGGACCCTCTACATGCCTTTTAGGGGCGCGGGCCTCAAGTTTCGTTATGCCAGTGGGCTGTTTGAAAATATATCAACTGTGGTGGGTGATAAAGAGCCAAGAGAACCGATGAGCAGGTGTAATATTGGGGCGCTATAAGCTGAAGAGGGGGAGAGAGAAAGTATGGAGAGGGGAATGGGAAGGGAGAGATCCGATGGGTGAGAGAGTAAAATATGGGAGGGATGTCTTAGTGGTTTCGACCTTTGTTAAGAATAGTGCATACAGTTATTGGCGGTGGAGACAGCATGACTGACGCACCGTGGGAACAGGGGAGGTTGTCGAGGTGTTTGCTGCCACGTAGCCTCCGTGACTTGCAGAGCTGGACATAGCTATAGGCCTTGCTTTGAGGGTGCAGCGCTGATCCAGAGAAGCTGTGTGGATGTCCTCGGGGAAGAAGGAGCGGGAAGAAGAGGATGAATCGAGCTTAGTGCAGGTCCACGGAAGTTGTAAGAATTGTAGGTAAATGTGGAAACAATCCAAGTGGAAAGAATCGGATCACAGAGCTGACATATACTTGACAGAGTTAAAAAAAAGTCTGCTTTCAGACCCACAAGACTCAAATCCTGCCGGTTTTGAATGCATGCCAGTGTGTCTGAAGCACACACACAGTTCATGCACAGATCCAGGACATCCTGTGGGAGTGACAGGAAGAAGACACTAGAACAACCACCACGTGTAGCATGACTCCCAGCGGAACCAGGGGCATATAATCAACAACAAGCGATATTTATCGCTAAATAAGCTTAGCGACATTTTTTTTATCGCCGCGCATCGCCGGATTTTATCCCAGAGATAATGTGCTATTAGCAACGTTTATCTCCAATGCGATAACATTTCCGCCGATAGTGGCGAAATGCGTGAATATCGCTGGAAATCCAGCGATATTCACGCATTATCGCTAATAGGGTCTTAACCTGAATATCCACCTCCTATTGGATATACAGGCTAAGAAGTGGTCTGAGCAGTCGTTAGGTTTTTGCGATATTCGCGCTTAGCTCACATTTTTTCATCGCTACGCCTGCGTTGATAATAGGCGATACCGACGTTATCGACTGCTTTCAGTCGCGAACGGGTTGGGTACACCCACTTTGCATGTCATTAGCGATAAATATCACTAACATGCAAAGCGGCCCCAAACCGCTCGCTATCGCCGACAAGCTGTCGCTAACTACTGTTAGCGACATCTTGCTAATAGGGCGATAAAATTATCGCCACTTTGCAGCCGAAAACGGCCGCTAAAGCGGCGATAATCTCATATCGCCCGCCTTGATCGTATTCCCCCAGAGCCTTTGCGAAATGCACAGCATCCTTATTACCTGGATATGTGTTCCCTTGACATATCCATCAGATGCTGGTGCTCTGTGGGGAAGAGGATGTCATTACTGCTGCATTCCAAACACTGGATGTGTGTGTGACCTATCACCCTCGCACTGCAATGATTGCACTGAGTGGGAAGAGTAATCTTTAGCTTGGTAAAGTGGACCCTGGCACATGCCACAACTCTGTGCCACATGCCCGACCTCCGAAATCTACTTGAGTCCTTTAGAAGGTGCGGATTATTGGCCTGGTCTCGCTCTCTTCTGAGTCTCGCAAGAGGCTTTCCAGAGACTGAGGCTCATATCAAAAGTATGTCTACTCACTGTCAGCTCACAGGTTTGGTCCGGGGAGCTGTGCCTTGCATAAAATGAACAATATTAGGAGCGCTTCCAACACGAAAGCTACCATAAGGAAGGATTTGGATAATGCAATATGTTATCACACACCATAAACCGAAGAAGCACCAGTTAGAGGTGGAAAACCAAACACGTTTTTCATATGGCAAGTTCAAGTGACTTTACTAATATAAAAGTTCTTTCAGCGGGCGCCTAGTGCCACCTGGAGGCTAACCTGTTGCTTTGAAGGACACTGCAACAAGTGGACGGTAGAAAAAAAGCATTTTGAGATTCGAAGCGTGGCATTCAAATTCCAAATAGCAGGCTTTAGCAATTTTCAAAGACTTGAATATCAGGAGAGCATCATTAAATGATACGTTTAGAGATTAATATCGATATAAAGCGCTGTCTATTACTTTGTACTCAAAAGAAGAGATATTCCAATTGCACGTTATATACATATAAAATCCATACTTTTAAAAACTACAACTACTTGCGAATGCATATTTAAGATTCATAGTTTCACCAGACTCCACGCACATAAGAAAAATGATTCCCTGCCATAAGATCGTATAAAAAAGAACGCACTATTATTACATGACAATACTGTTATTACATGACGCTATTATTGCATGACAATATTATTACATGACAGTAAAATTATAAGATATATAAAGAAAACATTAGTAGCTTCAATTGCATTGCTCCTAATTCATTCCTGAAGGAATAATATTTAGATGTATAGGTGGGTGAAAGTAAATAACGGGGATGTTTTTGAAGGAGGGCTTCTGAGTGTGAGACCCATCAGACTTGGGGCCTCATTAGGATGTCGGGCGGACTTTGCCCGCCCGTCATCCCATCGTAAATCGGGACCGCCCTCCATAAGGGCAGGGGTCCCGGGGGTGCTATTAGGATGTGCCCGCCACAGTGGCGGGCACATCCTGTATTTTCAGTATTGTGGCGGGTGGTGCTCTCTGCACCACCCGCCACAATGCTGAAAATGCACTTTCACATTGTCATTTACAAAGCGGCAGGCACCGCGCGGTGCCTGCCGCTTTGTAAATGACAATGAAGGGGGTGCCACAGGTACCCCCCATGTGCACCCCCCACCTGTACTTCACTCTGGCAGCCCGCAGGGGGCCCCCAGAATGAAGACCGCATGCCTTTCCGTGGCGGCATCGCCGCCGCGGAAAGGCACTGAAAACAAGATATCATAATATGGCTGGCGGTGTCTGTTAAACACGGCCACCATATTATTCCTTTTCCGCCCCGGCCGCAAGGCGACCGGGGCGGAAAAGCGTCGGACAGTCTTTCCGTCCGCCATGGTCCCCCCCGCCATCCTAATATGGCGGGGGGAAATCTGGTTATGATATCGGGCGGATTGCCTCCGCCAGGCTGGCGGTGGCTACCGCCAGCCTGGCGGAGGCAATCCGCCCAATATCATAATGGACCCCTTAGTGTGGTCTTTCCACAAACATTTTCCTTTCTCCTGTTTGCTGAAATTCGTTTTTTTTGGCTTTAGGACTCTTCACTTTACCACTACTAATCAGTGCTAAAGTGCTTGTGCTCTCTCTTTATAACATGGTATAATTAGGCTACACCTGAATTATTTACTTATACATCCCTAGTAAAGTGGAATGACATGTACCGGGGCCTGGAAATTAAATGCTAATAGTGGACCTGCAGTCCTTATTGTACCACCCAATTAAGTAGCTATTTAAAACATATCTCAGGCTTGCACCTGCAGCCTGAGTGTAGTTTTAAACTGCCAATTCATTCAGGAAAAATAAGTCTTTTGGCAGGCCTAAATCTCCATTTTTATTGCATATAAGGCACCCCTATAGCAGGCCTTAAATAGCCCCAGGGCAGGGTGCATTTTATTTAAAGAGTTGGGCATGCACTTTTACATTTTTCACATTCTGGTAGTGAAAAACTCAAAAATGTGATTCTTTTTTTCTACTGTGAGGCCTACCTCTCCCATAGGATAACATTGTGTTCACTTACTACATTTAATAAGTGATAACTTTTGTTTGGAAACAGGTAGGAATATCACATTTGGTGTCTAAAGAATTGTAAAATCCTCTTAATTATAAAGTTGGATTTGAAGTCACAATTCTGAAATTGCTATTTTTAGAATGTTGGTATTTTCTTATTCTAATAATTTGCTGCCCGCAACCTTTATGCTGGGTCACATGACTGTGTGTAGTTGGCAGTTGGCCTTTGTGTTTTTTTCCCAGACAGTCACACAAAGAGGGTCTAGGTGTTGGCAGGATGGGCCGCCCTGACGGGATTAGAGGGGTCCAGCTGTGCAGAGTCCCACTTATAATTTAAAGGAGCTGCCTCAGTACACATAAAGGTCTTCACACTAGCCTTTTGCCACCACTGAAATCCTGGGGAGCGGGCAGGTGGAAGAAACATTCTAGAACCATGTGTCTTACACTCCAAACCTGGCACCAGGTATAAAATAAGACCCTCAAACCCACTCTTCAGTTCACTTATGGCGCCACGGAGGACTCCAAGAAAACTTCCATGCTGCCTGAGGCAAGTCATCCATGTTTCCCCAAGAGGACTGCCCTGCTGCTGGAGACCTGTTTTTCTGCTTGAACCCGGACAACCAGAGTGACTCCAAGGGCAAGTTGCGGGCCTCCTTTTCAGAGCTACAAGGACACAAAAAACTCCACCAACTTTCAAAGGGCAGCTTGACCCAGCCTGAAGTGAGTCCTGACCCTCCAAATGGTACCCTCCCAGTCATGGACCCTTGGAAGTGGTGCTAATGATGCCCAACCAGACAAAATCCAAAACTTGGAACGTAGAAAGATTTCTGCCGAAATTTGCTCTGCTAACTGAGAGGAGACTGGGACCTACCTGATCGCCAATCCATCCAAAGAGCATCACCGGTCGACCTGTCTTTGCCGTAGTTCCAACTAGTTCTTCTCTGCAGCAGAAAATCCTGCTCAGTAGCTCCTCTCTGGAAGGGTATCCGGTCTCCTGGAGCCCACGTCAGATACAGCCTGCAGCTTCATCTGAATGAAGATTTTTTAATTCCAATAAAGAGACTATGTCCAAATGTAGAAATCTTCACAACAACCTCGTTCAGTGACTCAACAATGACGATGCCACCTCCTCAGACACCACCACCTGTTTGCCCCGTTGAACTTTACCTTCTCAGATATTTTTCTTTGAAATTTCTTCTAAGTGAGAAGATAAGCTGAGACCCAATGCACTTCATGTATCCGATCCACCCTCCATCGTGGCTGGTCGTAACTTTCAAATTTGCCCAGGTCTCGCACAACTGGATGTCCACTGTTTCCATTTGAGCTTTTAGGTCCTAGTTTTCACTAAAATCTTAAAAGGTCATAACACCAGTTTCTTCTGATTGTATTTTTGTCATTTTGGTGTAAAATAATGTATTAACATTTACTCTATTTTTCTAAAATAGTGTTGGATTTTTCTTGTGTTGTGTTTTCTCTTTATTACTGTTTGAGAGCTGCATAAATACTTTACACATTGCCTCAAAGTTAAGCCTTACTGCTTTTATGGCAAGCAACCAGGGGGTTAATCACATGTTAATTTATTATTGTGGTTCAAATTGATAAGGACTGTGGCTGTTGCTTGAGAAGGCTCACACCCCCCTTAACCAACAACCCAATTTCTCACGTCCAGTATGTAAACCTTAAATGTCTCCCTGGGGGTTCCACTTCCATCCAGTGATATCTGATTAGAGTTTTTATCTGTGATGTATATCTGTACTTTTAGGATTATTTATGTATTAATCAAATAAAGTAATTTTGATTTGATTTGATTTGATTTGATGCAGAGGAACGCTGTCATTTCTTATCTTCTATTGGTTTTAAAGACTGAGTCTAGAAGTGCCTCTGATGTAGCTCTCCACCTGAACGCTCTATTGGTATATGTAGGAAGGTCATATTTTTAGGCAACTGGTGCATTATCAGAGATTGCCCTTGCCAGGTGTTTACACTTGTGCAGTCAGTGCATCACTTGTCCACATCCAATAGTCTGTACAGGAATAGCCTTCATAGACTGATGAGAGAATGTACAATCTAATGTTGTTGGTTTTCTGTGACACCAAATGTCTATCATGGTAACTTGTATCACTGATTTGTGGATTGATAATTGGGTAATTGGTGCAGACCCAGGTCATTGGTTTTATTCAACTAAAATAAGCAGTGTTGCTCCAGTACGTCTTCAATTGCTCTCTCATATTCCCACTATTCTCAACATGTGCTCTTGTATTCACTTGGCAGTTAATGTCAGTTGGTGAATTGTGTTAAAATGGACAACAAAGGACTTCCTCTACTTACACATCAGCTCTCTCCATGTGGCATACCACAGTGTTGAAATGCATGTGCTAACTATGTAATGTTGCCTTGTGTGCTTTTTCTCTAGGGGATGATGTTTACAGCTATATATATTATTGGTGAATGGCCATTTCCTTTGTTAGTAAAAATCTGCTCAACACTCTTGAAATACGGATCACAATATTGCTTTGTTTTTAAGAGGCACATTATAATAAGATATATGAGCTCATAAACTTTAAAAGTACATTAGTGACACACTGGGAAGCAGAATACATATTGTCCTAAAGCAATGTCTGCATTCTAATACACATTATGCAAGCTTCACAGCCCATGAGAGGCAATTTTGTATGTACTGTGGCACAGGGATGTACGTTGTTACAACGCATGCTTTTACTACGCATGCCTTTACAACGCAGGATTTACAACGCAAGTCGTTACAACGACTTGCGTTGGGGGGTGCTGGATAGTGAATAGTTTAATTTACTATTCCAACTCCAGTCCCCGTGGATAGTAGGGAAGGTGTTGGATAGTAAATTAAACTATTACCTATCCTAGAGCGCCCCCCAGCGCAATTCGTTGTAATGACTTGCGTTGAAAAACCTGCATTGTAAAGGCACTGCGTGGTAAAAGTTGCGTCGTAAAGGACGTTTCCCATGGCACAGGCATATTAATTAGTGAAATAAGAAGGGAGACACACTAGAGTCTATTCCAACTGAGTTAAAAATTGCTTCTGATTAATGTACATGTGTGGTGAAAGATACTACTGAGCGGACAACACACTTTCTATTAAAAGTTACATCACTTTTCTGTGCATGAACAAATAGAACTATAGATGGGTAACAATGAATGAAGGAATATTTTTGCTGAGGTGTTCTGAGCTACAACAAATAGGTCGAGGGCGAAGCTCAAGATGTCTTCGGTGTCATTTAGAGCATAGAGGTGATAAACTTCCCATTATCCACTCTTTACTCATCTATATTTTCATATTATATGTGACCTCCAAAATCATCTGACCCTACCTTCAACTTGTAAGTGTAGGCAGAGAGGTAATGGGTGAACCTTAATTGCTATGGCTTCTCCTAGTTGTCTCAAGGAATAAAAGTACCTCTCCTCCTGCCACCTGCTCTCACCACCAAATGTGTCTTCACCCTCCTTCTGCCCCTACTGAAGATGTTCTCTCTGCTCTCCATCTGTGCAAAGAGCCAGTGCTGTGAGGACAGGCTCTCTGAGACTGCTGTATAATTATCCTGATATTCCTTTATGACTTCAAAACGGTGTTTTGCTTTCCTGTTGCTACAGCATAGAGGTGAATAAACAGATTTTGCATCTGTTAATCATGCTAATGGCACTCTGTGAGAGGAATACATTACAAAAACATAATTTTCAAGCAACCTCAACCTTCTTGTTATTCGGATGAATTCACAGTGAAATATTGAAATAACTGTAGAAAGCCACACAGGCTCTCTAATACAATGTTGCAAATGTTTTAACGCATCCACGCATACCCCGGGGCGGGCTCGCACCGGGGTATAAATAAAGAAAGCAGAAGACCGCTCGGGGTCTTTCCGGCTAGCCTGCAACTCATGTGTATGTGTCCCTTATTACTGTGAACCAGCAGCCACGTATTAGGCCCTGACCTGACACGCCACATTGGCGACGAGGCCGGTCTGTACACATGCGTGCCTGGCTGGCACCAAGCTCGCTAAGCTGCTGTGCACCCATTCCCGATTGCGGAGCCCTCCAGTGGTTTCCCTGGCAGCTCACTCCGGCTTTGAGGCCCGCCCACGCGTCTCCCCGTCGGGAGCGAGTTCAGCTGGCGGGGCTTGCCGCGCGCCTGTTCCTGCCGACATCTACCCTCCAGCACGTGCGGGTGAGTCATAAAAACACCCCACACCCTCGCCTGCGCAGCCGAGTGCGGCCTACCTGGCCCATCGTGCTCATCCCGCTGCGCGAGAGCCCGCCGGAGCCGACAACCCGCTCACGGCCCAAAAGGGGGAGGAGCCACACGCCGTGTGAGCACTCGTGCACCGGGGTGAAGCAGGGAGGCCCTGCATACGCCTCCCCAGCGAAGGCGGATCTGCCGAGCACACCGCCCAAGGTGGGAAGAAGACCCATGCCCCCATAGCGGCACTAACCACTGGCAAATGCAAGGAGGCATTTCAGAAGAGAAAAAAAAAAAAGATGAAGGAAGAAAAATAAAGTAAATAAAACGACACAGAGACATAATAAAGCAGTGGGAAGGGCACACAATCCACACGCTTAGCCCCATCACCACAACAGCTCAACTCAGCGCTTAGTCTGGCACGCAGCATAGACGCACACAGTCAACAGCCGACCCCATCGGCCACACAAACAAGCACCTAACTAGTCAACAGTCGTGGCAAGAATACACGGCGAATAAGGGCATCGCAGACAGGCGCCCAGAGATCAGAACAGAGACTGAACCATGTCAGTTACAGCACCGGGAGCCGGTCAAGCCGGGGCGGGACAGAATCCCCCCGTGGTGGTCGCCCTGCCGCCTGTGGTGGTCGCACCGCCGCCGCCAGGCCAAAACCAGACCGCAGCCATGGCGCCAATGCCGCACAGCCACATGCACTCAGGCGCAGCGCCAATTCCACCGTTCAGTGAGGCGGCAGACCCTGCGACGGCGGCGCCAAGATGGAAGGCATGGGTAGGAAGGCTCAACCTCTACTTCAAAGGCACCCGAGAGACAGACGGGACAGTTAAGAGGTCGCCTCTTATCCTGTATGGGGGTCCTGAGATCTACGACTTGTTTGAAACACTCCCCAACACCAGACCAGAGCACGACTACGACACAGCGGTCACTGCACTTAACGCACATTTTGACCCCCAACTCAACAACGACTTCGAAAAATTCAAATTCAAAAGGGCGTGGCAGACCGACTCAGAGTCCATGGACATGTTCAATGCCCGGCTACGCCGGCTGGCCAAAACCTGCCCGTTCGCCAACCCAAGAGATGAAATCCGAGACCAAATAATAGTAGGGTGTCGCTCGAAGCTACTGAGGAAGCTTATTCTCCGACAACCTGGCATCTCCCTGGATGAGATACTGATCCTGGCGAGGTCCCACGAACTGTCAGACGCAAGGGCGGAAGAAATGGAGGTTGCCTTGCGGACACCAGTTGTCCCACCGGCCGTAGCCAAAACAACACCGATCAAGGAGGAGAGGGTCGACGCGATCCACAGGAGACCCCAGACAACACGCCCACGGGCTCCCGTCTCCCGAGGGAGCCAGTGCGGATACTGTGGCGAGGACCACCCAGTAACGGCTACGTGCGGGGCAAAAGGGAAGACATGCCTGAAATGTGGTCGGCTAAGCCACTTCGCTGCAGTGTGCCGAGGAGGAAAATACAGGCCAGCAGGTCAGAGACCCAGGACCATGACACAACGCGTCCGGCAGCTGTCGTTGGACCGAGAATTACCTCCCCCAGATAATCAAGCCCAAGGGAGACGACCCCGATATGAAGACGACGAGGACGTTGAGGTATATGTCGTCTCATACGTTAGCAGAGCGTCAACCAGGAGGAGGCCGCCGCCCATGTGCTCCGTCTCCATAGAAGGAACGAAAGTAGAAGCCCTTATCGACACGGGGGCCTCAGCGAATGTAATGGACTCTGACCAGTACGAAAAGATGTCTCCCAAGCCTCCCCTTGCACGGTTCAGCGCCAGGATCTACACATACGGTGGCACAGAGCCAATGCCACTAAGAGGGGTTATCCAGACAACAGTTGTAAATGGCGAGTACTCAACAGAAACTCGTTTTCACATAACGGAGGGGAAGAAAGGAACCCTGCTGAGCTGCCACACGGCAGAAGATCTTGGATTAGTGTTCTTCGCGAACCAGGTACACCAGGCCATGCCGACATCCTCTTGAAGGAATTCCCAGAACTGTTCCAAGGCCTTGGAAAACTGAAAGGACGAAAATTTAAACTCCACATTGCCACCTCTGTGAAACCTGTCGCTCTGCGGCATAGACGAGTGCCATTCAATCTCAGACCGCAGGTGGAAGAAGAGCTCCAAAAATTGGAAGACCTCGGGTGATAGAAAAAGTATCAGGCCCAACACCCTGGGTGTCCCCGCTAGTGGTTGCGCCCAAACCAAAACAGCCAGGGGCTATCAGGCTGTGTGTGGATATGAGGATGCCCAATGTCGCGGTAAAACGGGAGAGACACACCACCCCTACAATGGACGATATAGTGGCCGACTTGAACGGGGCCAAATGGTTCTCGAAACTGGACCTCAACTCCGGGTACCATCAACTTGAACTGGAGCCAGCGAGTAGGTACATAACTACCTTCTCAACCCATGTAGGGCTACGTCGCTAAAAGCGGCTGAGCTTTGGCGTGTCCTCAGCTGCAGAGGTGTTTCAAAATTCCATACGTGAAGTGTTGTCGGTTGAATGGAGTGATCAACCTCAGTGACGACATCCTGGTCTATTCGGCGACCCTGGAAGAACACCATGCACACCGGAGAGTGACCCTCAAAAGGCTAGTAGTCTGTGGACTGACCCTACACCGATCAAAATGCTCCTTTTATCAAGAGTCCATAGACTTTTTGGGATATACCTTCATGAGAGAAGGACTCAAGGTGGACCCTAGAAAGGCGGAAGCAATCAAAGCAGCCAGCACTCCGCGGAATCCCACAGAAGTGCGCAGCTTCCTGGGCATGGCCACATACTGTGGCCGGTTCATCCCGAACCTGGCAGCTCTCGCAGAGCCCTTACGAGCACTCACGCGAATGGACCACAAGTGGGAGTGGACGGCCTCCGAGAACAAAGCATTTCAAGACATAAAAGCTAATCTCCTGGACACGACAGTCATTGCGTACTTCCAACCACATCGTAAGACAGAGCTAATAGTAGACGCCAGCCCAGTGGGCTTAGGAGCTGTACTCCTGCAGGAACATGGACCGGAGGTCTGGAAGCCAGTGGCGTATGCGAGCAAGGCACTGTCGGACACTGAGACTCGATATGCCCAAATCGAGAGAGAGGCATTAGCCATAAAGTGGGCGTGTCAACACTTCCACCTCTATCTGTGTGGCCAAGAATTCACGGTGGTGACAGAACACAAGCCGCTGTTACCACTGTTCGCAGGGTCCTCCAGGCTAGCGCCCCCACAGATAGAGCGCTGGGCTGTCCAGCTACAAGATCATCTCCTGCCCTGGAGCACATAATCCTGCTGACTATCTCTCCCGGCACCCCGATGCCACCAGTCAAGGCTCAGCGCAGACAGAAGGAATGGAGGCAGATGAATTCGTCCACATGGTATCCCAAGCCGCGTGTCCAGAAACCATGACATTACAGGAGATAGGGGAGGCGACTGCAAAGGATGAAACATTGTCCAGGGTGCGGCAAGCCCTTGAAGGAAACCGCTGGGCCCATTTCCTCGACGGGGCACAAACCCTTCGACCAGAGGTCAGACACACACGCCAACAACTGTGGCAGGTCAGGAGCGAGCTCAGCGGCGGAGATGAAGGAGTCATCCTCAGAGGGCATCTGATCGTTATACCGGAGAGCCTCCAGCAAAGGATACTAGCGCTGGCGCACGTAGGCCACCAGGGAATGGCCACGAAGAAGGCTCACCTGAGAAGCAAGGTTTGGTTTCCCGCCATGGGCAATCTAGTCGATGAAATGGGGCGCTCCTGTCATGCCTGCACCATCACTGGCAGCGATCCAGCACCCGCGCCAGTGATCACAGAAGACGCCACTCAGACACCATGGTCACACCTGAGCATCGATTTCGGAAGCTTCCCAGACGGCCGGCACACGCTAGTACTGGTTGATTCCTTCTCCAAGTTCCCAGTGGTGGAATATCCTTAACGGCTTTTCCTGAGGTCAAGAAAGCTTTGAATCGCATCTTTGCAACTATGGGACTCCCGGACGAAATCAAATCGGACAATGGGCCACCCTTCCAAGGGAGAGAATTTCAGAACTATCTAGAAAGCCTACAGATCAAACACCGGAAGATCACTCCTCTATGGCCTCAGGCCAATGGGGAGGTCGAAAGACTAATGAGGACACTAAATCGAGCCCTGAGGATTGCAGTAGACAATGAAGAGGATCCTGAAATGGCACTGGATCAGTTCCTAGGGGCCTACCGGCAAACACCGCACAGTACCACCAAATGTGCCCCAGCACATGTACTCTTCAAAAGAGCACCCAGAGACAGTATCTCAATGGACAGCACGTGGGTACCTGGAGACTGGAATGACGTGGCCATTCAAGCCCGGAGGCAGGCAACCAACAGGAAGGTGAGCGAGGCACGCCACGCCAAAGAGCCTACCCTGCGAGTCGGAGACACCGTGGTGGTTCGGGATCGACACCCGGGATGGAAATTCCGAACTCCATATGAACCAGAGGTGTGGGTCATCGAAAGGATCCAAGGAACCATGGTCACCACCCGGAAGAATGGACAGGCGGTAACACGCAACATCTCCTGTTTCAAGAGAACAAGAGACCCTGCAACAGGACCTGAAGCAACCCCCATCTACCCAGAGATGGGGGTGGACGAAGATATGGATCTCGAGACACAGTTCTCGGAGTCACCGATGGCAACGCCTTATGAAAGGAGCTCACCCAGGGCGGCGATGCAAAACACTGCGGTCGAGTCCAGCAGGCCGAGTAACTCCCAGAGCTGTGAGATCGAAGAGGCAACCCCGGCTGGGGTTGCTACGTCCCCGTTTGCCCAGAATCCGCTGTACCATCTGCGATCCAACCCCAGACCAAGCCAGAAGCTACGAGACTTTGTCTGGACATCTCCTTGAGACCATAGTTTTGAATCCCAAAAAGAACAAGCTAAATTGAAGGAGGGTTGTAGAGAGCCACACGGGCTCTCTAATACAATGTTGCAAATGTTTCACGCATCCACGCATACCCCGGGGTGGGCTCGCACCGGGGTATAAATAAAGAAAGCGGAAGACCGCTCGGGGTCTTTCTGGCTAGCCTGCAACTCATGTGTATGTGTCCCTTATTACTGTGATCCAGCAGCCACGTGTTAGGCCCTGACCTGACACGCCACAATATCAAGAAATGATTCGCACAGGTATCTAGTCCTCTGTAAATATGTCTATTGTTTCAATGAAGCTACATTCTAATTAACAGTAAAAAAAAGAAAACATTAAGGAAGAATAATCCATTCAATTATTAAAGCACTATTGACAGCGCAGCTGGCAAATAATGCTTGCCATTGAAATTGACCTCAATTTTTGACCCAAGCCAGTGGATAATTCTTAACCAATAATTGTGTTTTGTGCAGTATTACACCAACACTGTTACCCCATCCTTCCCACATGCCACTTTCAAAGTCATGTGCTTGTAAAAGATCTTCTGCTATGGCCCTGAACCTGTGTTTACAGGCTACAATCAAGCAAACATAATGGGAATGGTTCTATTACTTCATTACCCCGAGTAGTAGTACTCCTTGTACCAGTCCTGACTATATGAGGTGGCCCATCCCAAGACAACCACTTCCACAAGATGTTTCTTTAACCCGGAAGAAGACTAAGGGCCTGATATAGTTCTTGGTTGATGGATACCCTGTCACACATGTGACGGATACCCCACCCACCGTATTACAAGTGCCACAGGATATAATGCATTTGTAAGATGGTGGATGGGATGTGCATCACATTTGTGATGGAGTATCCTATCTGCCAAACTCAGGCCCCAGCTCTTTCTTCCTTTTTCACATGTTACAAACCTCGCCTACTACTGGCCTTCCTGCTGGTGTTGCTATAAAAAGCAGTTCCTCAAATTAGTGACTGTTTTGATCTATTTAGTTAAAAGCTAATGTTATTGGCTTTGCTGCAAGATACTCACACTACAGCGTTGGCTGGTGGTGGGCAGTGCGGTAGGTATCAGTGCAATGCCCGCTCTTGTGTGGAGCTGGGATGAGGAGCGGTGCTCCAAGTGTTGGCACCTGCACCATGTGAATATGGGTAGCATTCGCTGGCAGTCCCAATTTTATGAAGTGTGAGCGTATATATGAAAAGAGGGGAGCTCTCTAAAGATTTTGGTATTTTAGATATGTGCGGCATTCTATTTACCATGCATAAAGCTCTAAACTAAACTATTATTGCTCTACTGTCACCATTCTACAGTGCTTTGAAGCCCTGTCAGACTTGGCCAGTGCTTTACAAGCAGTAAAAAATAAGAAGGTGGGAAGAAGCTAGACTTTGTGCTATTTATTCCTGAAACTTTGAAAGTGCTTTTACTCTTCATGTCCCTCCTTAAATTTACTTGTTGGTTTGTGGGCTTTGTGGTTTTATAATCTGTTGTTTTACCTGCCAATGACTGCTTTAATTTACCTGTTGGTTTGTGGGCTCTGTTGTTTAAAATCTGCTGTTTTACCTGGCTGTGACTGCTTACATTTATTTACCTGTTGGTGTGTGGGCTGTTTGTACCTTAAAACTGGTATTTCACCTGCCCATAACTGATTACATTCCCCTCCTAGTTTTCCCCTATACTGTGCTAAGACCTGCGCAAAAACACTCCCTCCCCAGGTCCCTTTTTGTCCTAACAAGGGAAAAAGTCAAAATACTACTTGGCGGCTAGGCAGAGTGCAGAAATCTGTTCGTAGGTTTTAAACAATGTTTGGCAAGTGTATGTAGCACTTGTTTTTGGCTAGGACAGTGAGTTCTTTAAGTGTGGGAAAAGCAGTATTGATACTAGTGACTTAGATTTGGTCCTTACCTGCAGAGATTTCAACAGGAACTCTATGGTGTGGATTGAACCTGTCTCTCACCAAGGAGATTCTGAATTGAGGAGCAGCTCCAACCCCCCCCCCCCCTGCCAGGCAGCCTGAGCTTCTTGATTGGTTCTCTAGCTCCCAAGCAACCCTGATCCCTCCTCGCTCACCTGCCCGGGCCCCTTAAGGTTTTGTTTTTGGAGGGAACCCCAAGACAGCCACCTCCATTTTGTTAACCACAGTGTCCCTGTGCCCAACATGCCAGTAAACAAACAACCAGAAAGTGGTAAGAAGACAGACTTTATCTGTTTATTTCTGATACTTTAAGAGTGTTTTCCTTAAATTTACCTGTTGGGTTGTGGGCTTTGTAGTTTAAAATCTGCTGTTTTACCTAGAGCCTTTTCCCCATTCACCAGCACCCACCTTAAGTCATCCACATCCACAAACATATTTACACATTCACAGTAAATACACTCCACACATGTATTACAAACAAAACCTACACACATTTCACACACTACATAACCCCACAAGCCACACCTATACACTCTACTACTCCTACTAACACACAATGGCATTTTCACTCACAAACAAAACACCACTCTATCATATATACTAACCAATCTACTCATCGCAAATACTACCCAAAACCACACCATACATAACTATATCCCATCCAGACAAACACTACCTTCTCATACAAATCACCAGCTCTACCCTCTGTTTACTCATTACAGACCCTTTTTGTCACCATCAAAACTATACTCAACCTTCCATCTTTTCACCCACCAACACCCTCCTCCTCTTTTTACCAAAAGAAATACAAACACACAATCATTACACTCCACCACATATATTACCTCTTCAAACAATCACATCTAAAACACACACCCCCAACCCTTCTCCATACCCCCTCACACACCACATACACTCTTTTACAAAACACATCACCACCCTTTTACCTTGCAGCTTCCACTTGCCAACAATACTTTACACACAAATACTTATCAGAAAATAAATACATCATCTCCTCTCACCACTCACAAAACATACACACACCAACACAACAAAATCTCACAAACATACTACCTCATAACACTTACCGTCACAAACCAGAAATATACACCCACTCCCACCCTCCTGACAACACAAATAATACACACCCTAAACCAACTCTACTGCCAAGCTTTCTCTATTCCCCCAAGCCTAAAAATATACAACAACACAGCAACTTTCTTTTATCTGCCTCTCATCTATTGGACAATTGATAACCTTACAACATGACCCACATGTTGCACCACCAACCCCAACTCTTACATCTTCCACCCTAAACAGACTCAAAGAAAATAAACAACATGCCACCCTTTACAACTTTGCATCTCCATGTCTATTGCACAACAAGGCTACTCCACAAAACCAACACAGCTCACCAACTCACTCTCAACCACCATAGCTACCACCTATACATGCAGACTGATCAAACTACCTTCTTAGCCTACTAGACAAGGAATATGATACAGGACAACTATACTATTGCTATCCTCATACAGTTAATACCAGCACTAAGGACAAACCTGCTACAAGTCAACAAAACACTGCTAACTCCTCTACAAAAGAAAGTCACATCAACACCATAAGACAATCTTCAAACTACCTGCTAATAAATGCTTGATCACTGTCACAAAACAAGCATCACATCTACAGCCTTGTCATTGAGGCACAACCTCAGTAACTATTCATAACTGAATTGTGGCTGGGAGATGACATGGCTCCAGAGTTGCATTATGCTGTTCTTCTAGGCTATCAAACTATCACACAGAATTGTATAGGCAAAAGAGGAGGTGGCCTAGCTGTTGCATTTAAGCAAACATTAAATACCACTAAAGCTGACGACGTCTCTATGAAAGGTTGTGAAGCCCTCTTCACTAGATGCAACCCTACACCATCTTCCTCCAGTAACTTCCTACTCCTTTACAGATCTCCACCTAGCAAAACAACATTCCCAGACACACATCTAGACACAGTTTCAAACCTGAAAACACTACGCTCGAACCTACGCATTCTTGATGACCTAAATATTTGGCCTGACAAACAAAATATGCCCCATCCAAAAACAATCTCACTGGCCTAGATGCACTAAACCTACACCAGATCGTCCACAAACCCATACACATCACTGGACACATTCTAGATGTAATTTGTGCACATTTCCAGAAACAGTTACCTTTCAAACGGTTACTCCAGTGATATGGTCAGACTACCATTTGCTTGCTTTCCAACATAAAACAGCAGAAAGCAACACACTTAACACAACCTTACATGCATCCACCTATTGGCAATGGAACAAACTCAATACTTAGAAACGCAACTAAAATTCAATACAGATCTGGACACAATAAATCCCATTCAAAATCTATATGGCTACAGGAAGCTTTTGACATCCTGTTACCACTATGAACAACACAACAGAACAATAGAAAACAGGCACTGTGGAGAAATACAGAGCTAAAAGATAAAACAGCAAATCAGAAAGCTGCAATGCACCTGTCAAGACAAACTTCAACTACAGCCATGTAACAGA
The DNA here is from genome assembly GCF_964261635.1 of Lissotriton helveticus. Taxonomy (NCBI): domain Eukaryota; kingdom Metazoa; phylum Chordata; class Amphibia; order Caudata; family Salamandridae; genus Lissotriton; species Lissotriton helveticus. Next base: position 1,885,960,173 of record NC_136067.1, read on the forward strand.
TTATAAAAGTCAGCAATCAAAAAAGCTAAGAAAAGATACTATTCAGGCAGAATTCACAATGCTAAATGTGCAAATAAAGAATTCTATCAAATTCGGACCGAATTTCGTAAACCAAATTGCCTACAATGAGCTTATCCCATTACTCAAGATTTCACAGACAAACTGGTAAACTAATACACAATCAAAGCAGACACATTGGACTATTATTTAAAACAAACCAAAACCACCAGCGCCAACCCTTTTCCAAAAAAACCCTCTAAGAGTAGACTAACCCAGCCTCTGCATTCTCTCCAATAAATATGACACAATGAATTTATGGACCTTGTCAAAGCAAGCAGGCCTGCTGGCAGCTCTTCTGAACCATGTCCACCACAGACCTTCAAGAAAATTCTTCTTACTGCCTCTGCTGCCCCACCAGTAAGAAGAAGAATCCCATACGTTTAGACTTCCAAACAGGATTCCGTCCAGGAATAAGCACTGAATCTGCCCTCATTGCCATCTGGGATGACCTTTAGAACACAGTTGACCGGAACAGGGTTGCTGCACTACTTCTCTTTGATCTCTCAGTTGCCTTTGACAAATAGACCCTGACAGTCTAATCCAACTAGTCTACGATTCAGGCACAGAGGGGACTGCTCTTGACTGAATAACATCCTACCTTCAAAACAGAACTAATGTCATCCATATCCCCCCCCTTTTCTCATCCAAGCCATACATCACAAAAGCAGGGCTCCCTCAAGGCTCTCTGATCTCAACCATGCTCTACATGAAGTCATTAGCAGCAATGATCAATGAGTTTCACCTCACATGTGATAAATATACTAATGACACACAAATACTCCTTAAACTGGAAGGCCCCAAAGACATTGGAAACTCTGCCAATAGCCTCTATTCAATTTTGGGTTCCAGACTAGTGTGCTACTTACCGAAAAGTGATTTGAAGCCTCGTCAGGGGTAGTAAGCACTATATAAATGCAATTGCAATTACAATTAAATAAATACAGTTAAAGGTGTGTTTTTGCTGGGAAACATCCTATACGACACAACTTTTACCACGCAGTGCCTTTACAACGCAGGTTTTTCAACACAAGTCATTACAACGAATTGCGCTGGGGGGCGCTCTAGTATAGGTAATAGTTTAATTTACTATCCAACACCTTCCCTACTATCCACGGGGACTGGAGTTGGAATAGTAAATTAAACTATTCACTATCCAGCACCCCCCAACGCAAGTCGTTGTAACGACTTGTGTTGTAAAACCTGCGTTGTAAAGGCATGCGTAGTAAAAGCATGCGTTGTAACAATGTACATCCTTCGGTTTCATCATAATTCCTCTGTTTCCTTTTGGCACTTATATTCCAGTATTTACCCACTGACCTAGGGAAGTTACCTTCGCAGGGGCATTCAATGGGGTGATAATGAGTTCACTGCTCAATGGGACGCACCCCTTCCACTTCAGCAGACATCTCTAGGAGAACAGACCCCGAAGGGTTGTTAATTTGCGCACCGTGATGGCTCATTAAAGTACCATTTAAAAAGAAAAGAGGCACTTTGAAATGGACCTTTACATATCTTTCAGCTGTAAAAACCATAGTCATTTCATTTCGCTGTGTAGAAATAGACGCTCCATTAAATAAATGGCAAGCTCCCTTTTATCTTACCTTTAATTCAGATATTATTTCCAAAATAGATAGATATTTTGATGGGTCAACAATTCTTGGCTGACAAAAGGAAAATAGACATGTTTCTTGCCTGCTTGAGCCAGTGTTGCAAGGCGAAAAGAAGCTTATTAGTGGCCGAGTACAGGGACCCCTCTGCCTGTCAGGCGGTGAGAGGAAGCACAGTGTGCACTTAATGACTCGCTGTGTTCCCTCCTCATCATCACTGTCATTAAGGGGCAGATCTGATGACACAATGCCAGGCAGCTCGGGCGCTAGGTCTTGGCAAATGAAAGGCTCCTCCGCCTGCCTGGTATTTGCAAAGTGCTCGCTGCTGAAAATCTGACCCCGGAGTTACCTAATAGCATTTCAGAATTACAACGTCTACAGCTGACAATTATGGTTTCCTCTAGCTCTGCTATCATCCCACTTATAAGGAATGGTAGGGTGAGGGGTAAGATCAGCTGCATTAAGGTGGGTAAAGGAACAGCTGCACTTTTGGTGTGAGATCGCATTGTTATAATAACTTTTGCTTCCATATAGCACTGACACATTTACTTGTCTTTTTATAGCACTATCCATAACGTGTTAAAATACCTAGACACATTTTCGTGCCTTCTGAACAAGTGTTAATGTAGCTTCATAGTACTAAAATTGGCCTTGGAAATAATGACGGGCTGGGTCGGTGTGAGACACAGAACTCAGCAGGGAGCAGATAATTCTTTGATTTTTCTTTAGGGCCTAAATTAGTCATGGTCATGTTTGTAACATAATTGTATCTACTTCGCTTTTATCAAAACTGTGAATACAAAGTGAATGCACACTTGTTTACAAAACTACTCGATAGAGCCTCTTTTATATCTCTTTGGAAAAAAAGGCCAGCAGGAGCAATGACCTTCGTTTAACCACAGATAAACACTTTGGGCGGAAAGAAAAGCTGCTCAGATGGGCCAAGCTCTGAATGAAATGAATGAAATAGAAATTGCATTTGTATAGCGCATAAACTACCCTGAGGCCTCGCAGCGCTTTGTCTGAGACAGAAGGATACAGGAATTTCGTGCTAGCAGGATGTACCAAATAGGTGGGTTTTTAGAAGTTTACTGAATGCCAGCAGGTTATTGGTCCTTCTAAGCGAGAGGGGGAGGGCGTTCCACAGCTTTACAGCGTTGAATGTAAATGAGCGGCCTCCCCATCGAGCTTTGTATATCTTGTTTGAGGTAGCCAGATGGAGTAAGCTAGAACGGAAGGCTCTGTGGGGGAGGTATGGGGTAATCAAAGGATGCATTATGGTTGGGCCGGTCCTCCAGATTGCTTTCTGCGTAATACACATAGCTTTAAACTGAATCATAGCTGTTATGGGCAACCAGTGTAACTTCTTAAGGGCAGGCTTCACAGATTGCCTCCGTGGGATTTGATAGAGCAGTCGGGCGGCACAATTCTGTGTGACCTGAAGTTTATTAATTGTGGCCTTTGGAGCTCCCAGATAGAAAGCATTGCCGTAGTCCAGGCGGGAGAGTATTAAGGCCTGAACCATGACTCTCCTTGCCTGGAACGGAAGAAGAGGGAGGGTCTTACGGAGCATCCTCATCAAACCGTAACAGGTAGATGAGGTCTTGGTGGCCTGGGCCATAAAGTCCAGGGAACTGTCTAGCCAGACTCCCAGGCTTTTTATCTGTGTCTTAGGGGAGGGGAGGGGTCCCATACATTCCGGCCACATAGGGAGCAGGATGTTGGGTGCGGGGTTCCCTAATAACATAATTTCCGTTTTTTCCCCGTTGAGTCTAAGACACGAGAGCTCCATCCATTTGGCGTCCGCCTCCAGACAGGGGCCCAAGGTGCTAGACGACCCCCCAGCCTGGTTTAATGAAACCACAAGCTGGGTGTCGTCTGCATAGGTGACAATTTTGACGCCAAAGAGATGGACCACCTCCGCCAGAGGCCTCATGTAAATATTAAAGAGGGTGGGACTCAGGGCAGAGCCCTGAGGCACCCCACACATGAGTGGCTGTTTAGTGGAAACAATGTCTCCCTCGAAGACCTGGAAGAAGTGCTCCTCCAGGAAGGAGGTCAGCCATGTCAGCGCCACGCCCGACACCCCCATGCCACTAAGACGATGTAATAAAGTGGCATGGTTAACTGTGTCGAACGCGGCACTGAGATCAACTAAAATAATGGCCGCCTTACCTCCCTGGTCCATCAGACTCCTTGTCTCCTCTATTACTGCTAATAGAGCTGTTTTAGTCCTGTGCTGGGGACGGAACCCCGCCTGGGATGCAGAAAGCAGTTGGTTGGATTACAAGTACTCGACCAATAAGTTGTTAATGTGTTTCTCCACCAGTTTGCTCATCCAGGGCAAAAGGGAGATGGGTCGATAGTTGGACAAGTTGCTTTGGTCCAGATTGGTTTTTTTTAATAGAGCTCTGACCATAGCACATTTCCATGATACAGGAACTATGCCTGAACCAATTGAGGCATTAAGAACATCAAGGATTCCTGGACGGATTGTATCAATGACCTTGATTAGAGATTGAGGAGGCGCTGGGTCTCTCGGGGAGCCCGAGGTGACCTTGGGAATTATTTTCTCCAAGGAAGCAGGGTCTATAGGAGTGAATTGTTCCAGCCTGCAGATGGCCGAGGAATTGGAACTCACAGTTCTAGCTATTTCTAACTCGGCAATGTTAGGGGTAAAGGAGGCATAGATGGTCTGGATTTTTTGCTGGAAGAAGGTTGCCTGGTTATTGCATCGTGTCAATACTCCCTCTGCGGAAACCAATTCTTGGGGCGGGGTGATCAGTGATTTAGCTATCTTAAAAATCTCCCTAGGCGAGTTGGCAGCTATGTTAATTTTGGTTTCGTAGAAGTGGGCTTGTGCTGCCTTGCTTTCCGTTTTGTGGAGACGGACCGCTGCTCTGTAATCTTTCTTATCTTGAGAGTAGTCCCGTCTCCACCCCCTTTCCATTTTATGGCAGGATTGTTTCAGGTCCCTTAGTCTAGCTGTGAACCATGGGGCGACTTTTTGTCTCTTTATATGCTGCAACCGTTCTTTGGGAAGGACTAGACCAAGGGAATTCTGGATCCAGTTATCAAAGTTACTGCTGGCCTGAGTGGGATTAAGGACCTTTACTGGCTTGAGATCTGCAAGGGCAGATTCCCAATGAGTGGAGGAAAGTTTGGACCACTTCCTACCCCATTGTTTTTTTGGCTCCTGGATAGACACGGAGCTCCCTGTTACCCAGTTCAAGGGAATCAGATAGTGGTCGGTCCAGGGTAAAGGGAGAGGTGTTTCAGTGGTTAATGTGTCAATGTTGCTGAATTCATGGTCCAGTAAATGGCCCTTGTTATGTGTTGGAACGAAACCTTTTTGTGCCAGATCCATTGCTTGGAGACTCAGCCGCAAATTGTTAGCCGAAGGGTCAAGAGAGTTATCTAGGTGGAGATTTAGGTCGCCTAGTACCGTATAGTTGGCAGATGCAAGTGCTGAGTCGGCGACTAGGTTGACCAAGTTGGGGATAAACTGACCCAGGGCTCCAGGTGGACGAATAACCAGGATGCCCGAAAAGGTGTTTATTGGAGAAAGTTCTAATGCAAAAGACATGCTTTCGCAGTCTGACAATGTAGAAGAGGTAATACCACAGTGATATCTCTCTCTATAAATAATAGCTAACCCGCCTCCTGTGCCAGAGGTGCGGTCGACTCTTTTCATCTATAACCTTGCGGAGTGGCCTAGACAATGGTTGGGTCAGCTTCCGGTTGGAGCCATATCTCTGTCAAAAAGAGAACATCAGGCTCATGCTCTTCTATCAATAGGGATATCTCAGTGTAATATTTGGATACAGATCTGCAATTAAGAAGAAATAACTTCCAGCGCCAATGGGTAGTGTGTTTTCCAGAGGTATTGGGAGATAGTTTCGAATTGCAGTGCTTGCAGTGAGTCGTAAGATCTAAATGTATGGAATGTAGGCATTTCGCATTAACAGCAGGTCTTAATTCGGTTTGTCTTAGGGGGTCATAAGTAATTGGACTTTTAAATGTAGGGTCAGAGGTCTGGGGCCCTGGGCGCGGCTGGACGCGGACTGGCGCAGACTGGCTTCTCTTAGGCGCCTCTTCGGCGCTCCCGCGGCGCGTGTCCGCTGCGCGACAGCATCATGTGCTTTATTATAGATTGTGTCCTTGTGAAAGCTAGAGCGTCACCTTACAAGATGGCCGCCCGCAAATGGCACTACCAGGAAGTGCAATGCACTGTTTGCTCCCCCCACAACAAACAGCACAATGAGCTGCAGTGGAACAGGGAGTCAGTGCGAGGTTACAGCGGAGTTACAGAGTGCACAGAACAATTTTAAAATGTGAGTAGCAAATTAAAAACGATGGCAACAGTGTAAATAATAATAGCCCCCAAGCGCTAGCGCAACGAAGACCTGAGGCTTCAGAATCACCCCTGCAGTGTCCAGTGCAGTAGGTCTGATGCTGTGTCCAGCACTGACCTTACTGCCCCTCAGAGAAGCCAGACGGGTTCAGAGAGGGAGGGAGCATCTTCTCCTCTGGACCATCTATGGTGTGGGTACTCACAAACATTTTCACATGGGCCAAAAAGTTCAGCCTGTGATGTGACCGAGCGCCGCATTGATGCCAAAGGTGTGGCGGGGATTGGTGGTAAGGTTATTTAAAAACACTTTTTGAATTTTGAAGACTGACATATTTTGCAGTTTTGCTGCAAGATATCTTTAAAAATGAAGGTGTTCCTAGAGTTAAGCTGATGCAGGACTCCCAAGTGACTTCCTTTCTTTAACACCATCACGGGGACCTTTACTGAGTCACAGGCCCCTGAGGGAGACCTTAGGTCCCTGGCGAGACCACTTTATTCAGAAGCCCCAGCACCTGCATCGTGCTAGGAGGGGTGGGGCCATCATCATCCCTCGTGATGCAAGCGCGTTCCTGCCTCACACAGCTTGGGACATTTACTGAATGACAACCCCGTAAGGAAGACTGCTTGTCCTTGACGGGACCAGTATTCAGAAGCCCCAGCATCTGTCTCGCACTGGGAAGGGGCGGGGCCATCACCATCCCTCGTGCTGAAAGCGCGCACCTGCCTTACGCAGCATGGTATCTTTACTAGGTCACAGACCACTGAGGAACACTGCTTGTCCCTGTGTCCAGACTGGGTTGGATTGGGAATATACAGCCAGATTCATCAAGCCGAAATCGGCTCGCAAAGGGCCAGATTCTGAGAATCTGGCCCTTTGCGAGCGCTATTTTTGCATTTGGGATTCATCATCCTGTGGAAAAGTAAATTTTGCCATGTTCTGTGTCCCTACGTGTTCCCCATCCTATGTTATATGTGCATGATCAATATGCATATGTATCCCCCTTATGATCGATTAAAGACGCAATTACAGTTGTGTCCCACTCTAGTATGCCAGTTTCCAGTTCTCGTGAAAGCTACGAGTATTAGGCCTATGTAAACCTATGTTGCCACGTTTCATAGTGTGCACGTTAATTCAGAATAAAGTCCCCGTTTCTAGGCCTCAAAAGGGCCCGGACTCAGATTCAGCTCCTGTCTCCTGAAACCCTCTCCGAGGAGCGATACAGCCCCCACCTGCATCCCTGAGCCTTCACTTACTTCCTGCCTCACAGTGCCCGGCTCTGCCTGGCTCTGCCTGCCAGTCTGCCAAGAGTATGTTATGTTTCTAGTTATCAGTCCAGCCCTCCTTCTCTGCATTCCTAAGCTACTGAATCGCATCAATAGGTTCAGTCATAGTCTAGCCTTTATGTCTCCATGTAAGAGAAATACTGTATTAATGGTCATCGAATATTCCTCGCACACGCACTACATATAGAGTAATGCATGCACTAGTCTTAGTGTCTGTTAGCCTTTACCCTGATAACTTTTGGATTCTATCAATATGTTCTCTAAACATCAGATACTAGATAGTGTTTAGGTACATGTCGCTCTGACACTCCAGACTTTAGTCTCCTCTTCTAGTGCAGAAGTCATAGCCCCCAGTTCCTCCTGGTATCACGTCATTGCCAGCTTGCGCGCACCACTAGGTTAGAGGTCCCAGCTGCTCAGGTAGCCCCCTCCATGTTTCCGCCCCATTTATGACATATTCTGTTACGTTTACACCACATGTCTATGTATACGCCTCTTGTTACACCCACTTTATGCCTTATCTTTCGCGACTGCTACAAACCCCGCCCACTGCTACGCCTACTGTATTGACTGTAATGCAATTGTTTTAGTATATATATGTTATGCACTGTTATTAAAGTTAGCGCGCTCATTCCAGATCCTGCCCCGGCAGCTGCCGGGCCCTGCCATCCTTTCCCTGTGCAGGTTGTCCTGTTCCTGTCCTTTATGCTATATTAAAACCTGCAAACTCCAGCTACCTCGAATCTTGACTCTTATTTATTGAGCTATCTGTTATTTGTATATCTAGTCAAAAATAGTACCGGTAATTAATTATTTATTTACCACATAATGGCGCCCGAACAGGGACTTGCCCTTTCCCCACGCGCCGGAGAAGCCACGCAAGCCCCCTGACCCTCTGCAGCCGTGACGGAACCATACCGTGCACGTGCAGATATTTCTGCTTCAAGTATCCCTCAGGCCCACGGAGGAGACGGAGGTTGCGGTCCAGCATCCAGACGAGGCGGTGGAGGAACGCGGCGAGTCCCGACCAGAGCCCAAGCCGAGAGTCCAAGGTCCGAGGTATCCGGAGGCCCACCCGTAACTGAAGTCCGAAGTTCGTAGTCCATTGTCGTAGCAGTCCAGTCCAGTCCGAGGCCTTCCGTTCTTGCTGCCCGGTGAGTACCGTTGCTGGGGTAGTATCTAGACAGGGTCAATTAATTTGTCTCTGGTCCGTGGGTTTGGGTACGCAAATCCAACACGAAGTGTCCACCTAGGTGGATGCGGGTCCTGACGTGTCTCTTTATGGGACCGGTATGTTTCGTACTGTTTCAGCAGTGCATCTAGTAACTCTAGTAAGTTCCGTTCTCGAGAAATTCATGTGTTCTGTTCTCAAGTATTCCAGGTAATGTTTCTATCCGAACTGTTATTTTAATGTATTTCAATGTGTTTTCAATGTCGTGGTATGAATTATTTGTTTTCTCGTGTATTGTATTGTGTTCAGTATTCTAGTCTAAATCATGCCTCTGTTCTCCAAGTTACGTCAGTTAAAAACTAGAAAAGGTCTGCTCGAGGAAGCAGTTCCTGTCCCGCCTAGGGACAGTCCAGGTCATTTTATGTATCATAAGCATGGCATAAGTGCCATATTATATCTAGATTTATGGGTGGAGTACACCAAGGAATTAGAAGAGAAATATAGATGGCCCGTATCAGGTACGTGGGATGCCGAGTGCATCATGCGAGTAGAAGAAGCATTATGGAAAAAGAAATCCAGACAGTCCCAGAAAGATGCCATCGAGTTATGGCGCAAAGAATCTCATAAAAGAACCGAAAAAGAATTCAGAAAAGCAGAAGTAAGGAGAGAATCCTCAGAAAGAGCCCAGGAAAGGGAATTAATCGAAATAGGTGAACGAGTTAAAGCCGAACAGTCAGACAGACAGAGGAATGCCCTCATTAAGGGTATGTACCCTCTTCTTGCCGAGGGCTTGCCAAAGGCAACCCCGGAGGCATCCAGTAATTTCCCGCCATCATTAGTTCCAACCAAGCTACGTCATAAACCGACCGCAGCTGATATTTTTCTCTCGTCCTACTTGGATGACACAGTCCCAGAATATGCAAATCCTGCTCCGCCAGCTCCTGTAAACAATGTAATTTCTGTTCCTCCAGCCACCGGGGCACCTGTTACAGCACCTGTTACGGTACCCCCGGTCCAGCCTACAGTACAAGTACCCGCTACATCGGTCACTCTGCCAGCACGAAGAGTATCAGTCGACGATTCCAGTTTAGGGGCCGCGGGGGGAGGTCCTCCTGGTACCCCGCCGCCACACAAACGTGTAACGTTAGTCGAGTTACATGAACGTGCGTTACAGCATACGCCCAAACATCAGTCCGTTGCAGATATCAGACGAGCTCTTACCGAATGCCGTTATGATCCAGTCCCAGGCGATGATAATATGGTTATATATTCATTGCGTGTAAGACGGGTGACCGAGTATTTGGACACCCTACCGAATATGAAAGAAGATCTGGACAGAATATATCGTTTCATCCGTACAGGAGACGATCCAGAAAGTATTGGCGAAATCATGTCTCTAAGGAAAGCTGAGACTCAGCTCATGCTATTAAAGTTTCTAATTAATTGTCTAATAAGGGAACAAGATTATCCGACTAAAGATCCGACCGAAATGAGAGTTCTGACAAAATGGAGTGATCATATAGCCGAGGGAAGGCACAAGACACTCAGTAGTATAGAGAGTATGTACAAGAAAATTCGTAAGGAAATAATAAGGTTACACGAGAAACGCAAAGCAGCACAAGTAAGCGAGAAAGAAGACGACTCTCCTACCGAAGAGGTAGACGACGAGAATTCTTCCAGAATAGCGTATGTAGGTAGAACTAGACTTTCCGACCGACATTCACGTCTAGAACACAAGAAAGTTCTCTCTCTTCCAGCACCAGAACAAGGTTCTCTTGAGCAAGTATTTCAAGCTACCGATCACATTCTGAAATCACGAATCGGTTATAGTGAACTTAGTACCATGCATGAACAAGAACTAGTCCGATCAGCAGTCCGATGGACTACTGATTCTACCACTTTTCCAGACGAAATAGTGGCACAAATGTTTCTGAAACTGCCCCCAGCCGAGCAGCGACTGTTGGGTATGTATATGATCCAGCACCTCATAACACTGTATGAGGGTCAGCATTCTGATCCAGGTCCGTTACATGATGTTCTGAACAAGCTACTCCAGTATAGATGGAAAGGTCTAGGTACCGATTTAATTAGTGTCATTCTAGAACAGCGCCACAAATATAGAACGTTTCTGAATCCGCATTTTGTTCATGTCTCACCCCCAGAAAGTAAACCATTTTATATAGATAGACAGCATCCGTTACGAGAAGTACACCCAGTTAGGACAGAGGGTGGTGAAATGCAACGAGTATTTGTTTACACCCCCATCACAAAGATGGAACTCTTAGAGATGAAGAAATTAATTCCCTGTCACGACAAAGATCCAGCAGGGTTCCATCGAGAATTAAAAGACATGCTCCGTATGGGAGAATATACGTATCCAGATATAATTAAAATGTTAAAGGTCCTGTTGCCCGCAGGGGTATATGAAAAACTCAAGGAAAAAGAATGGGAGGTGGGAGAGAAAAAGATTGATTGGACAGCTCTAGAAGCTGAAGATAAAATACGAGTACCAGGTACCGGTCTTGGGGACAAATGTAAAGAATTGCCAGAGTTATTGATTCAAGTTTTGCCAAGGTTACTAGCCACGAAAAAGGAAGATTGGGATGCAATCTCAGCATGTAAACAGAAACAGGATGAAGACACTAGTGATTTTTATTCTAGATTTGAAAAATGTTTTATTATCAACAGTGGTTTGAAGACAGGTAGCGAGTCATACCCTCATCTTTTTGTTACTAAACTAGTCGAGAATTCAAGTCCACAAGTTAAAAATCGAGTTTTGAAAGTTGAAAGTACCTGGCAAGCTAGTACCCCGTCCCAAATGCTTCAGATGCTCCAGTATCACCAGAATAGAATCAGAGAAGAGCAAGATCATGAAAGGAAACGTATGAAAGACACGAAAATGAAAGTATTAGTTGCACAATCTGTTCCACAAGACAGTCAGAAGAGGGGTCCGAATCAAGCCAGTCATCCTGCAGTTCCTGTTAAAGGGACCTGCAATTATTGTAAACAGCCAGGTCATTTTATAAACGAGTGTGCAGTTCTGAAACACAACATAGCTACTGGTAAGACTAAAGAAAGACCACGTCCGCCTAGACCAGAACAAGTTACCCAGACTTCTCAGTTACCACAGAATGCACCACAGACAGTTACAGCACCGCAGCCTATAGCTGCAACACAGCATGTTACACAGCAGATGTACCAGTATGCACAGTCCGAGTATCCAGATTATCAGCAGTATTCATGAAACAGCCTAGAGAGGGAGGTAGGCTTGCCTCTCATCGAGATACCTGTAGATCAAGAGGGTCCCTATGTTCACAGTCAAGTATTAGGGAAAGACAGAAAGTTTCTGATTGATACAGGGGCAAGTAGGACTACTATCAGTCATGACGAGGTTCCAGGGGCTCCGCTCTCAGGCTCTAGAAATGTTTCCCTTGGATTTTCAGGAAAGCCAATTGTTAACGAGATTTCAAAACCAGTTACTCTAGAAGTAGGTCCATTGTCCCGAACTACTGATTTGTTACTCACAAAGTCATGTCCAGAAAATTTGTTAGGCATCAAGACATTGAAAGAATTAGGTGCAGTTATTTGCTGCTCCCCAGAAGGAGTACGTCTGTTTTTGCGTGACTTTAAAGGTCACTATGTATTACATGATTTTGATCCAAGATTACTGAATGTCCCGCAGCATCTATGGGCGCAAGGTCCAACTGATGTTGGTTGTATGAAAATCACACCCCATCGTGTGACTCTGAAACCAGGTATAGTGTTACCACGAATCAGACAGTACAGACTGCCACCTGAGGCTGTAGCAGCCTTATCCAAAATTATTGACGAGCTCATTGCTCAAGGAGTGGTTGTAGAAACTGACTCCAATGTATGTAATTCTCCTATCATTCCAGTCATGAAACGTACTGATCCAAATGCACCTCCAGTATATCGATTAGTGATTGACCTTCGAGAGCTTAATAAATGTATCATACCCCAGTACCCAGTAGTCCCAGATATTTCTTCCCTATTGACAGCCATTGATTCTGAAGCCACGTTTTTCACTGTCATAGACCTCAAGAATGCATTTTTCAGTGTCCCAATTCATCCAGACAGCCAGTTCCTTTTCGGATTCTGTTTAAATGGAAGGAGCTATAAATTCACACGAGCTCCTCAAGGTTTCACAGAAAGTCCTAGCATTTACAGTCAAGCACTTAAAAGACAACTAGACAATATTCACATGCCAACTGACACTGCCCTGCTCCAGTATGTCGATGATCTACTGATCACAGCCCGTTCTGAACGTGACTGCGAGCGTGCGTCACTTACAGTTCTGTATTTCCTGGCCGAGATGAGGCACAAGGTGTCCCCTTCGAAGCTTCAATTCTGTGTCCAGCAAGTGGTCTACTTAGGACACTTACTGTCCAAGTGGGGTAGGCAGTTGACACCAGACCGTATCCAGTTAATAGCGAGTCTTCCACAGCCCAAGACACAGAAGGAGGTACGAGCTTTTATTGGCCTCACTTCTTATTGCAGACAATGGATTCCTCAATATGCATTTCTAGCCAAGCCACTGATACAGTTAACGACGCAGGAGGCAGCCGTATCGACTGTCCTCCCTTGGACATCTGAACATACACTTGCTTTTAATGAATTAAAGAAAGCCTTATGCCAAGCTCCTGTTCTAGCTACACCGAACTACAGTAAGCCTTTTACACTTTTTGTCACAGAACGTGATGGTACTGCATTATCTGTCCTCACACAAGATCAAGCAGGACAATACAAGCCCTGTGCTTATTTTTCGAGCACATTAGATCCAGTAGCCCAGGCTCTGCCTGCGTGCCTCAAGTCAGTTGCAGCCACAGCTCTAGCTATCAGACAAAGTGATTCCATAGTATTAGGACACTCCCTGACAGTACAAGTTCCACACTCCGTGGAAGTTCTTTTAAACCGAACACAGACTCAGCACTTGACAATTGCACGTTTAACAGGTTATGAACTGACACTGTTCCAGCCACACATAGAAATCAGACGCTGCAACATTCTAAATCCTGCTACACTGTTACCGTCAGTTACTTCAAATCCTGCCACACATGATTGTGTGGAAGTTGTTAACACCATGACAAAGCCAAGACAAGACTTGACAGATATTCCATTACCAGATCCCGACCTGACACTTTATGTGGATGGTTCATGTATGAGAACAAGTACAGGAGAACTAGTAGCCGCGTATGCAGTGACTACTGACACTGAAGTTATAGAGACACATCGTATTGACACCCTGTCCGCTCAAGCAGCAGAGCTAGTCGCTCTGACCCAAGCCTGCATACGTGCCAAGAACCTGAAAGTAAACATATACACAGATTCACGTTATGCATTCGGAGTCGTACACGACTTTGGAGTGCTCTGGCAAGAAAGAGGTTTTATGACTTCTCATGGAACCAAGATTCAGCATGGTCTCCTCATTCAAGCTCTGTTAGATGCAATACATTTACCGACAGCTATCGCTATTATGAAGTGCAAAGCACATACGAAAGTCACTGACATTATTTCCCAAGGTAACGATCTAGCAGATCGAACAGCCAAGCTCACAGCCCAGACTCCAGACATTCCAGTTAACACGACACTGACACACATTCCAGAACAGACTACTTGTATGACAGTTAAGGACCCTACACAAGATGTCATAGACATACAGTTACATGCTACTTCCGATGAAATCAAGAAATGGTCCGAACAAGGAGGGGTCCAGACAGATCAGGGATGGTTGACGAAGGGAAAAGCCACATGGTTTCTCCCCGACTCTATGGTTCAAGTCATTATCAATACCGCACATAGTCCTGCACATTTAGGAGAAAAAGCTATGTTAGACAGTATCCAGAACATTTGGTTCAACAAGCATTTACGAGCTGCAGCCAAGCAGAAAGTCCGTACTTGTATGATATGTTGTCAGTTCAATCCAGGTAAAAGTGTCCCGGTGGAACAAGGGGGATTCCAGCCTCCTGACCACCCTTTTGAAGTCCTCCAAATGGATTATATTCAGATGGAGCGATGTCGAGGTTTCAAGTATGTCCTCGTAGTTGTATGCGCTTTGTCCAGGTGGACAGAGGCATATCCAGTCCCAGATTACACAGCCGCGACCACTGCCAAGCAGTTGGTTCGTGAATTCTTTCCTCGTTATGGACTCCCTAGGGTCGTGTATTCAGACAACGGCCAGCCATTCTCATCTGAGTTAATGAAGCATGTGTCCCTTCTGTTAGGATACCAGTGGAAGTTCCATTGTGTACGCCATCCTGAAGCAGCAGGTCTCGTAGAGAGACATAACCAGACATTAAAAATCCGACTTGCCAAAGTTTGTAAAGAGAAAGGTGTAGACTGGCTAGTAGCTCTGCCAGTCGCTCTATTTTATATGCGCATGGTCGCACATTCCAAATCAGGTCTGTCCCCTTATGAGGTCGTATTCGGCCGCCCCCCAAATATGTGGGGTACACATAGACCCCGAAGTATTACAGATGTTTCCAGTAATATGCTGACAGATTACCTAGCTTCCTTGATGTCTGCCCTACACTCTTGTCGTTCACAGGTTGCCGCCACATTTCCAGACAATACCGAAGTGAAACCGCATGAGGTCATTCCAGGCGACCTTGTCCTTGTAAGGAACTTTGATCGTTCAAGTCCGCTGGAGCCTCGTTGGAAACAGCCGCAACTAGTCCTCCTGACCACCCGCACGGCCGTGAAGTTGGAAGGCCGCAAGGGGTGGGTCCACCTGTCCCACGTCAAGAAATTCCATGAAGTTCGAAAAAAAAACTTTGGACTGTTCTATTTCTAAGGACTGCCTAAAAATTGACTTTGAATCCAAGCCTCCCCTGTTAGAGGAAACTCCGCAGCAGGAGTATAAAAAGAAACTCAGGTCTAGTAAAATAAGTCAGCCAGTTTAATTGTCTAAGTCCCCCTCGGGTGAAGCGGTTAGACAGGTTTCTGACATGTATGAGATAGACCCCCATAGTGAGAGAGTTAGTCAAAACTCTATAAGATGTATCGTTTTTCTAAGTTTTATATTGTTTCTAAGTCTCATGGTTACCTGCACAAGTTATGCATTACATTTATGTTTTCCAATTTCTCATGTAAATAAGTTTTCTAATGCTACAGTAGAGCACACATTTAGTGATCTGCCTCCTCACGAGCTATCCTATCGTCTTGCTATGAGAAATAATACATTTATCAGAATGTTACACTATTCACACCAGACCAGCAATGCCACTAATTGTTGGGTGTGTGGTCGACTCCCCCCTTTCCAGACACCGAAGGGAGTTCTGCCACTCTTTCCTTATCCGTTTTCACATAATGGTTCGTGTGGAGCATGGTCCACGTTAACGTCATCCTCAACTGATATGTCTTTTCTGAATAGAACATGTTTTCCAGACAAGCAAGGTCTTTCCCATAGAATAGGGTTAGATCTAGAAAATGAAGTATATGATTTAGGTAATTATTCTTCGAATTTTATGGTCCTGAATGTTCAGTCCGATACTACTCCAGATTTACCTGCTATTTCAGTACTACCAGTCAAAGGCGAATTATGTGTCCGAAAGAATGGTTCCGCACATGTAGGACATAGTGATTGTACTACTATTGTTAAGTATAGTGACAGTGGGAAATCTCTTTTCAAAGCCTCACGTCATTCTTATTTTGTTTGCGGTCAGACCGCATATGTTCGTCTGCCCCTCGATTGGGATGGAACATGTTACATTGCCTTCCTACTGCCACCAGTTTTTCTAGCCCCATCTGATTATCATAGAAACACACATCTAGTACACGTCAGACATAAAAGGGAGATCGAGTCCCCAATTGTCGATCAAACTGAAACTGCCCTAGAACAATATCAAGACTTCAATAAAGGCTTCTTCTTCTTTATAGGACCTATCCAGAATAGTAAGTTAATCCGTAGGTTAACCAGAACCCTTGAAGCAGTAGTGAATGAGACTACTTCTGCTCTAGGTAACTTAACAGAAGAGCAATCTGCTATGAGATTTGTCGTGCTCCAAAATCGTCTCGTTCTTGACGTCATACTGGCCGATAGAGGAGGAGCATGTAGAGTCATCGGATCTAGTTGCTGCATTTTCATTCCTAATAACGCGCCGTCTGTTTATTCAGCTATAACCAGACTTCATAAAATTGCCCATCAGTTACACCAGAATCCAGGCACCTGGACATGGTCCGGTTGGCTCTGGAGTATAATTTCTGCCTGGGGATGGAAAGTATTGTCATTCCTAGGTATAGCAGTAATGATCATATTCAGTTGCTGTCTCTGTTTACAATGTGGCCCTGCGATTTGCGGCATTTGTGCTACATCCTGTATTCCTAGTCCTAAGTCCGGTTCCAAGACAATTCGAGACGAGCAAATGATACTGTATGAAATGATAGATGGTATCATGAATATTGATGTTTCCTGATGGAAACGTAGTGACAAGGAGGGAATGTGGAAAAGTAAATTTTGCCATGTTCTGTGTCCCTACGTGTTCCCCATCCTATGTTATATGTGCATGATCAATATGCATATGTATCCCCCTTATGATCGATTAAAGACGCAATTACAGTTGTGTCCCACTCTAGTATGCCAGTTTCCAGTTCTCGTGAAAGCTACGAGTATTAGGCCTATGTAAACCTATGTTGCCACGTTTCATAGTGTGCACGTTAATTCAGAATAAAGTCCCCGTTTCTAGGCCTCAAAAGGGCCCGGACTCAGATTCAGCTCCTGTCTCCTGAAACCCTCTCCGAGGAGCGATACAGCCCCCACCTGCATCCCTGACCCTTCACTTACTTCCTGCCTCACAGTGCCCGGCTCTGCCTGGCTCTGCCTGCCAGTCTGCCAAGAGTATGTTATGTTTCTAGTTATCAGTCCAGCCCTCCTTCTCTGCATTCCTAAGCTACTGAATCGCATCAATAGGTTCAGTCATAGTCTAGCCTTTATGTCTCCATGTAAGAGAAATACTGTATTAATGGTCATCGAATATTCCTCGCACACGCACTACATATAGAATAATGCATGCACTAGTCTTAGTGTCTGTTAGCCTTTACCCTGATAACTTTTGGATTCTATCAACATGTTCTCTAAACATCAGATACTAGATAGTGTTTAGGTACATGTCGGTCTGACACTCCAGACTTTAGTCTCCTCTTCTAGTGCAGAAGTCATAGCCCCCAGTTCCTCCTGGTATCACGTCATTGCCAGCTTGCGCGCACCACTAGGTTAGAGGTCCCAGCTGCTCAGGTAGCCCCCTCCATGTTTCCGCCCCATTTATGACATATTCTGTTACGTTTACACCACATGTCTATGTATACGCCTCTTGTTACACCCACTTTATGCCTTATCTTTCGCGACTGCTACAAACCCCGCCCACTGCTACGCCTACTGTATTGACTGTAATGCAATTGTTTTAGTATATATATGTTATGCACTGTTATTAAAGTTAGCGCGCTCATTCCAGATCCTGCCCCGGCAGCTGCCGGGCCCTGCCATCCTTTCCCTGTGCAGGTTGTCCTGTTCCTGTCCTTTATGCTATATTAAAACCTGCAAACTCCAGCTACCTCGAATCTTGACTCTTATTTATTGAGCTATCTGTTATTTGTATATCTAGTCAAAAATAGTACCGGTAATTAATTATTTATTTACCACAATCCCAATTGCAAAAATCGCAATTTTAGAAATCGCTAAAATTGTGAAGAATTGCATTTAAGAAATCTCAATTAGAGATTCCTTAAATGCAATTCATGAACCTTTATAAAATTGCGATTTCGCAATATGGGGCCGCTATTTACCGCGAAGTCTAACTACGTGGTAAATAGCGAAAACTTAGAAAAATGCACTTCAGTGCATTTTTCTAAGTTGTGTGTTACACACACACATGTCCTTTGGACATGTGTGTGCGCAACACCCGTGTACATTACCATTTATGGGGTGCTACAGGGTGTCCTTTGGACACCCTGGCACCCTTGAAATCACTTCCTTATTTGCGATTCGCTAATTGCTAATCGCAAATAAGGAATGACTACCCATTCATTCCTATGGGCCTCGAGGCCCATAGGAATGAATGGGAAAGCCATTCCTCATTTGCGATTAGCAATTAGCGAATCGCAAATAAGGAAGCAGTAGAAATCGCAAAAAATATTGCGATTTCTACATGCATCCCGTTTTGCGAGTCTTTAATAGCGATTCCTTACTAATCGCTATTAAGGACTCGCAAAAGAGGACTTTGATGAATCTGGGGGATAGGGCCATATGTATGAAGCTAATTTTCAGTCGCAAACGCTGCGAATCGGTAATAATAGCGTTTGCGACTGAAAATTAGCAATTTCCAATGTATGAAGCCAAAATTGATCGCAAATCAAGGAATCACTAATATAGCGATTTCCAAAATTTGCGAGTGCCAGAAATTTTCAAATTCCATAGCGATTCCCAAATCTGCGATTATCCCATTTTGCGATATTCGCAAATCGGGAAATCGCAAATAAGGATTCGCAATGGTATGTATCAAAAAATCGCAAATTGCGAATACCCGAAATTCGCATTTCTAGAAATCGCAATTACCACCAAGTGGGAGCAGGTGGTAACCAGGTGCAAAGTATTTAAGGAAGCCCAAAATGCAACACACTCTTTTCCACAATGTCTGGGCTCTACGTGATAGCGAGGAGCCGAAGAGTGAGAGCTGTGGCACAGAGGAGGAGACTGCAGGAGAGGACATTCCGTGCGCGCACCACCATCTACCAGCGCACTGAGGAGGACATCTACACCCACTACAGACTGGAGGAAGAGAGCGTACTAGAATTAATTGAAGAACTCAGACCCTATCCAGAACACCCCACACGCAGGACACAAGCCATACCCACACACATCCAGGTCCTGTGTTCACTACACCTGCTGGCCTCAGGTAGTTTTCAGGGGGTGATAGCCACAGCAGGAGGGGTGTCACAAAGTGCCCTGTCGCGCTTTTTCCATGCGTTCCTTGATGCCATGACACCGAGGATGCAACACCACATACACTTCCCCAGCACCCCACAGGAACTAGCACAGACCAAGCAGGACTTTTACAACATCGCCCAATTCCCCCACGTCATAGGATGCATAGATGGGACACATGTTGCAATATCCCCCCCTCAAACAATGAGTACGTATTCAGGAACCGGAAATGCTACCACTCACTTAATATACAGGTGGTGTGTGATGCCAAAAACATCATCACTGACATAGTGGCAAAGTATCCGGGAAGCACACATGACGCGTTTTTCTTCCGTCACAGTGGGCTATACCGTAGACTCTCAAGAGGTGATTTTGGCGAGGGATACCTACTAGGTAAATGCTCTCATACATAGGGCACATTGCAACTGACTAGCACGTGCATTCCAGTGACTAACCGTTTACATTTCCAACCACAGGTGACAGTGCTTATGCAGTCCGGGATTTCATCATGACACCCTACCTCAATCCTGCTAATGCTGGGGAGCGGCACTACAACCGGGCACACATTTCAACAAGAGGCACCATTGAGAGAACCTTTGGCATATTGAAGAGCAGATTCCGGTGCATGCACAAAAGTGGAGGAGCACTCCAATACAGCCCCGAAACTTGCTGCAAAATTGTTGTAGCATGTGCCATGATGTACAATATCGCTACCAGGAAAGGCACACCTGTGGAGTTGAGCGAATCTGAATCCTCTGACGTGGAGGGGACTGGACCTGGACGCATGGCAGCTGGTGTAGCTGGTGCTGCAGCTGGGCGCCAGAGGCGTGATGAGATTACGCGCAACTACTTCTAGGTGAGAAATAATGACACAATGACAACTTCAATCTGTGCACCTGTGTTTTAATAGCTACAGCAACAATGCCACACATCCTTATAGGCAAGTACATACACTCCCAATTTAATGCACATGTTTAATTCACAGTGCAACTATGTAACTGGAGTGACTGCAAAGTCAACACTGTAGTTGTCCATATGTGGCCCCTGCTAATCATTGATATTTGGCTGCACATTCTAATGGTATGTAGCAGGCCTATTGCTCCTGCCACTACGGTGCCTCTCTACGGTGGGTGGTGGGGTGGTGGAGCTCCGCACTGACTGGGAGTCCTCCTCACTTGGAGTCAGTACTCCAGGGCCTGTGGTACGTAGGGCACGCAGTTCATCCAGAGCAGATGTGGACTGCACAACGACAGTGGCGATGTCTTGTATGCCGTGTGAGAACTCACGCTGTGTTGCAATGGTGCGCCTGGACAGAATTTTGGTTGCTGAGGCCAGGCGGTTGATTGCGCGCGTGTACCGTTCCATGCGGCCCAGCTCTCTGCGCCTAGCAGCGCGTTCGGCAAGCAACTCCTCACGCAGCACTTGCACAGCACCCCTCATTTCTTCCCGTATGCCCCTGAGCCCTGCCCTCATCTCACGCAGTAACGCCTTCTTGTGTTTGGCTTGTAGGCGCTGCACCTGGAGCATGTTCAATTCCTGCCCTGCGAAAACCGAGTCTTCCTACTGAGCAACGGAGCTGCTGGCCGTGCGGGGTCTACGCCTGCCTGTGCCCTGTGGACCTTGGCTGTGTTGTGGCCTTGACTCCTGCTGTGAACCTATTTCATCAGACTGCACATTGTTATTGGTGTCCTCTTCATCATCCTCCATGACTGCCAATAGCCTAACAATCTTCCTCCTGGGTCTCTTTGGTGGAATAACAGGGCTGTCCTCCCCATCTGTTTCCTGCTCCTGCCCTGCGTCTCCAGAGTCTGGGGGTTCTGTCTCTCTTTCACTGCCTGTGGGCTTTTTAGTTGCAGGTGCTGTGGATAGAACAGCACACATTAATTTACTTTACTAATTTGCAATGTGAAAATAAAATATTTCACAGTTTAGCCTTACATTACTATTTTTATTCCCCTTTCCTGACCTGCGCATGTGAAAATTGCCTAGCGTGGCTGCTTCTCACAACATTTAGTTTTCATGTGACTACATCTCCCACAATGCATTGCTGTGACTGCCCGTGTACTTGCTCTAGCGTGACATGTGGTTCCCCTAATCCCTAGGTTGCTGCAGGGGGGTGGGTGGGGGTGGGGGGGGGGTTTGGGGTGTGATGGCATGCATCTTACCTGGTCTGGAAGCTGGTTGGTCGGAGCTGTCTAGCCCAGACACGCCCGCCACACTCTCTGGAGCCAGTGTTCCCTCTACAAGTTCCTCAAGCCGTGTGGATTGTGGTAAATTGGAGGTCCCTCCACCGGTGAGCTGTGACTGCTCCAGCCTGGCTGCCAACTTTTCTTTTGAGCGCTGGCGCAGGTCGTACCAGCGCTTGCACAGTACCTCCACACTCCTGTGTGTCACTCCCAGAGCATTGACTTTAGCCTGTATGCCTGCCCAGATGCGTCGTTTCCTTGCCTCAGGCACCTTGATTGAGTTCTTTCCAAACAACAAATCGTGGTTTGGCACCATCTCAGTAATGAGTGTTTCCAGTTCTGCTTCTGAGAACTTCATCTTTCTCTTTCTTGAGGTTTCTCCTTCCTGCTGCTCCTGCTGGGTTCCAGGCAATTCCTTGTTTCCACTCTCAGCCACGGCTCCTCAGTAGCAATCCTCACTCTCCCACTCTCTCACAAACAATACTGTTGCAGCATGGGTAGTCAGTCACTTCCTGGATGGTGATGTCATCAAACTTCATCAAGATTGCGATTGGCTGATTTCTGAAAAATCGCAGTTTAGCGATTTTTCCCGTTAAGGAATCGCAAGAATGCGATTTTTCACATTTAAGGAATCGCAATTGTCTTTCTCGCAAATATTTAGCGATTTTATACGAATCGCTAAATATTTGCGATTATGTTGATACATTCCGATTTGCGATTCAGATTCTGCGATTCGGTAAAAATCGCAGATTCCGAATCGCAAATCGGAATCTTCATACATATGGCCCGAAAACCGGCCCAGGCACGCAAAAAAAACACGGCCCACATTTGCATAAACACTCCTCATATCACTGCTTTGGTGTAATCTTATAAAAAAACTTTAGAGGGGGTGGGTAAAAAAAATGCACCTGTTAGTTCACACTGGTAAAACAAGTGAGGCCACTTCTACTAAGGCCCCCCTGCCCCCGCTCAATATGTGCAGACATTAATGGGCCGGCCCGAGAGACAAAGGGAGTGATACCTCTGCTAAACGGAGGAAATGAGCGCACATCCGCCTCTAGAAAGGCCACTCAGACACCCACTAGGCCGCTGACTGTATCAGAAGAACAGAGACAGCGCCCAAATAGCCCCCCAGACTGCTCAAAAAAGCAGCCCACAGCAGAACTCGGACACCGGCCCCTCGAGCATTGCCCGAATGCCCGCGTTACCAATCCGACGCTGTGTCCAGACGCCTCAGCACCTGCATCGTGCTAGAAGGTGGGGGGGAACATCATCATCCCTCACACTGAAAACACAATCCTGTCTCCCGCAGTGTGGGACACGCAGGACAAAGGCAAGAGCGAGATGATGTGGTCTCATGGCTAGACTGGCGACTTTGAAGCTGGAAACCAAGGTTGGAGCCTCGGGGTCGACTCCACATCCTGTGATTCTGGGCAAATCACTTAATCTTCCTGTGCCTACCAAAAAAATGAACGTGTCTTTCTGTAACGTAACTGGTGCTCATGTAAAGTGCTCCAATACCTTCGGGTCGAGTTCATGCTATATAAATCTGCACAAAAAAAGGGTGCGGCCATCTGCATCTGTCTGAGACCAGAGGAGGCTGGGTCACCCCCTGACATCGGTACTGCCAGGGTTAGAACTAGAAACCATAGCATGCCATGGGTAAGTAAGGCAAAGGGGTGAACTTTGTTTCTAGACAGACACACAAGAATAGATGCTATTCTTGAGTGGGCTATGGGGGTAGTTTCAACCAAAATAGCTCTGACCAAACAAAGATTGTCCATGCAGGTCGAGAGAGGAAAAGTGGGGCCAGGGGTGGGACATGGGGAGTTGCCAGCCAGTAGCAGTATGTTGGAGGTTGCACTCCCCGTTTTGGAGAAGGACTAACCAGCAAGCAAGGATAATGGTGTACCTACTTAAAGTCTTGCAGTAGCTATCAATGGGGTCACAGTGGAAGAGATTAACCCCTATGTTTGTTTGGCATTCTTGAGTGCAAGCACTGCTAGCTCTCCTTTAGAACCCTCTACTAAATATAAGAGGCCTAACACCTGAATGCAACATTTTATTTAGTATTGAACCTTAAGGAAAGTTACGGGACATTTGTTGAAATCTTGCAAGAACATCTCAACCGAATTAAGGAAAGTTTGGCTGCCATGGAAGCCCAGCTGATTCATCTTTCTAAAGCCCGAATGCCTGTACATGGACTGAATATCCTAAATCTGAGCGAAGCTGGGCATGTTTGCCAATGTAAATCCAACTGGCCAGTGGTCGTGGAAGCTACTAGGGTAACTTCCTTGCTGCAGAATGAGAGGATCTCAACACACACTGAGGCAGGAAGGAACAATGGCGATGTCGCAAGGATTGCAGTGGCAGCACAGGAAGGAACAGCCCCTGGTATGGGCAATCAGGCCTCTTCATTAATATCGACAGAAGGTGTACAGAGGCAGACAGATATGGTGGCTGAAGCAAATAGTGGCGTAGACACCGTTCCCACAAGCGCAATATTATATCTCCCTCCAGAGGCGTGACCGTGTGCACTGGTACTGGCAGGCACACCTACTTTAAAGTCCACCAAGCCAAAAACTGGGGAACACACTGGCATGGTGTTCACAAAATCTTTTCTTTAGCAGAGAGGATAAGATTTTATCAGTGCACAGCGTCGGCTGGATTGATTCCTCACCAAAGACAATTCAGGGAGACTGCTTGGTAAATAATTTTTGTCACCCATCTACAGTGAGTAGGCTATTAGGGTGCTGCAAAGGGAGAACACTAATTCCCACTAGAATTTTCGCCTTCCTCTTGGGTTTATTTTTACAAACTGTTTAACCAGACACTGCATGCATTTCTTAATATTCATGTCGATGTACGCAACGATGTGTATAACAACGAAATCGAATCACTGTTGTAGAAATCTCCCGATATCAGCGCCAAGACGCCCACGGGCAATCGCGCGCTCTATAAAATAATAAATCAAATCAAATCAAATCTATAAAATAATAAATCGATATGACCTCTCCGTCAGCTCCAAGTCAGAAATAAGTGGTTAGACAGGCCAAATGACCTAGGCCTGAGGCTATTGATTGACAGATCACAGGTAAGGTGGCACGTAACCAGCAAGACAAATGCATAAACAGGAAAAACCCAGAGTAGTCCAACACCATAAAGTTAGCTGCCACATGAAGTTAGGAACACTCAGTCAATCAGAACACAGCAAACATGGTGACCACATGCTCTCCATGGTGGACATCTGGACACGTTACCCACTGGCTCTCACTGTGTCCAGGCAAGGTCCAGACCCACCTGGCTTTGTCATCAGGTGGGAATAGTTTATGGCCCATTGACTAGACCTACAATCCTCTCCCAAAACAGATTCTATGAATTGTTTTATGATGTTTCAGGAAATGTGTTTAAAGACTCTCAAAATGATTGTACTTTGAGACAGTCGTCAGACCCCGACTTTATAATTGTGCCCCCAGCCGTAGTGTTTGATTAAACTAACTGTTCCTGTTTTGCCAAATACCTCTTGTCTTTGTTTTTTCAAGGTAAAATTCATATTCAAGCAACATTTTGGCAAGCCATCCAGAAGAGAATGGTGCTTCAAACCAGACTGCAGCCAAAGTAAAGGACCCTCTCTGATGGATTCAACACAGCAAGGAAGGTAAGCAGAAGCCTCAATTGATTGAAAGTTCAGCTGAATCCGTGGTCCGTCTTAAAGCCACCATCATTTGGGTAAGAGATTACATTAGATCATTAGTCCCAGTATTTGGCTTCTACCAAACTAGGAATAAGCACAAAAATTTAACCTGAGTGCCCTGCCACTGACAGAAATCTGAAATATTGCCTATTTTATGTGTCCAAACTGAGTAGTCGCAAGGCTACCTCGGAGGCAATCCTGCGGAGGCTACCTTTTTTCTATAGCCAGCACGCTAGAAAAGGTGAAGGTGTTTTGTTGCTTGGGTATCTGGGCTTGACACAGTCAGTATGCCTGACCACTGCGTGTGATACAGGGGCGAGGCCTCATCGCTTGGACCACTGATCATGACACAGATGGTACGCATTGGCCTTGGGTCTGATATAGGGCTATCACCCTGATTTTAATTTTTTGTCTAAAAGTGTTTTCTCAGCGCCACCGGTTTCTTAACACTGTTGGTATCTGGAAGAAGTGAGAGGTGTTTTCGGTTTGGACCGTGGTGCGTGATACAGATGCTATACATGACCCCCTGGGTGTGATATAGGGTGTAATTGGAATTTAGGAAAAATGTGGGCATTGGAGATTAAGTGTAGCTTGTGCTTGGCCAAGGAGGGCCTGTTGTTGTTAAGTTGTTCCTTGTTTCTGCATAAATTGACGTTATCTTTGTCCCAGAGCTGATATTGAAAGACTATCGGGCTCACTTAGTCCCGTGTACCAAACAAAGCCTCCCCTCATCATTGGGTAGCATGCGCTAAGAAGAGGGCTAAGGTATTTTTTTTAAATGTCTTCATTTTTTCTGTCACTTATTTTCTCTTTCTTCATTTTGGTTATTAATTGATGCATTCTTGATGTTGTGGTGTGGTAAATTGTTGCAATTGCGCAACTTGTCTTGTCTTGAGTGTTGTGTTTTGTTAATGACCCAATGAGATTATGAAGGCACCACTAATTCTTACAATCATTTTTCCACATTTGCTATTTTTCTGCTGAATTCACAAGTTTTAAACAAACAATTGCTCTTTCTTTCAGGTTGTGATCCTTCAAATGCATTTTTTGTTTGTGAGTGTGAAATGTCTGTTCTGATGCATTTACATAAACAATATTGAGCTCATAGAAATAGTTGTAACCAGTAATCCTGGTGTATTTATTTCCCTAACGGTCAGAGTACAATCTAATATTAATTTTAATCTCGAGAAACTAGAGCGTTTCAGTCCCTTAAAAAGTTCCCAGCTATGACGGAGTCACTGCTAAAGCACATGCAAACTAGGTTCCCCAGACAGATAAAAAAACGTAGCAAGTATTGCTATGAATGGCACGCAGAAGCTAAGCCACACGCGTTCTCCTGGCCAGAGGGGGGAACCTTCGAAACTAACATAATTGAGCACACGGCCCAAATATGTAGGAAAAAGAAGACCAGAAGAGAGGCACTCCTAGAACTATGTGCCATCTTTGAGAAGGCCCAGACTGACAATCCTATCTTAGAACCCGCAGACAAGGCATCTGTGACTCCCCCACTGTAAGTAGAAATGGACGTACTCTCTCCGATGACTGCCATTCCCACATTAGGTGATACCAACCCACCAATCGAGGGAGGCGGAGGGCCCCCCACCGAACAACAAACTACTAGATACAGATGAGGGAGGCCAGAAGGCCACCAGGTCCAGGCAATCCCAACATCATTAACATGTTAACATTAACTAAGGATGGAGAGAGAGTGAATTCCCACCCTGAGAACGCAACAAGAGGACAGAGCAGTGTGCCCTCCACCTGAGGATAGTGGAGGTAGGTAAAGAGCATTGCTCTGAGAAGAGTCTGAGGCAGAACTAGAAGAGAGGCTCCTGCCAAGGGCCCAAGCCTCACCAGATTGTCAGTGTAGGAAAGGGGCCAACCAGGTGATAAGTGATCAAGGTAGCCTGATATAGGCCTATTTAAAATGTAGGAGAAGCAACATGGCACCTTTGCATGTGCATGTGGAGAGCAGTGACGAAGGCATCCGCTGCTCTCCCTAACACGCGGTATAGACAAAGTGACCCCACGGGAGATAATGACAAGAGAGGAAGGTGAGACCTTTGCGCAACCAGTTTGCCACCTGCTAGCCTGCTGTAATGAATAGGAGAGCCAGTATGATAGACCCTGTCCAAAAGACATGGTTATTGTGGAGGACTGTATCTGGCACTGAGGGGAAGATCCCAAGTGGAACTTCCCCTACATGCAGGATTGAAGAGAAGGGAGTGCTACATTAGAGAGAAACCAGCAATGCTGCCCCAAACCAAAATATGCTTGCTACTGCAGAAGGGCACATCAGCGACCATCCATGTGCCAAGAGCCCAGATGGATAAGGGAGGGCTCAGAACCAAACTGCTGCCATTGATGGATGGGAAGGGAAATGGATCTCATGTTTTGATAAGCACACTGCAGCGATAAACCTAGCAATTGGCGCTGTCACAATTCTGCTAAGCAGTCTCATTGTAGAGCAGACCAACACAGTAATCACCCGTGCGTGCATCCCAGCCGTCATACTGCTAAACACTGAGAATGACGGGGCTGAATTTAATTCATATAGACACCCAATACGAACGGCCCTGAGGAAAACATTCCCTGATCGCCCAGATGTTGGAGTCTTGATGGCAGAATGTGCGAAGACTGGGGTGACCATAACGGACTATCTAGGCATAATGAGAGAAATATAGTGACAAGAGACAGGACCGTCATGGACTGATACGGGCCTCTAGGTCACATTCCTATACATCATCCTCAAAAAGGGGCTTCGAAATACAAAGTGTCTTGGTCAGCGTGGTAGGGTTAGACACCAAACCCTGGTGGGAAATACAGGTGCACATATTACTTTAATTCAGAAAGAAACAAGAAAAAACAGGGAAAAGCAAGATCAGGCCCAGAGAGACACTGCTAAATTGGTTCAACACAAATTAAAAAAAGACCCCCCTCCAGAGTGCCGCATTCACTGCTAACCTGTCTTGAAGGGGGCTCTACCGCAAAACTCCAGAGGATTTGAACCCATTTATAACTGCAGAGGGCTGGAAGGTTAGTGGCAGTCGAACCTCAATGAGTTCTAATATTGCCACTGAATGGGCCAGATGAAAGCAAATCGCATGCAGAGATCGATACATTTGGGCCAGTCCCCAAAAATTCCCTCTCCTCAAAAATTGGGCAAAATTCAACGAGCTCTGGCCTTGCACCAGACTCACCATTGAGCAACATTCTGCCTTCTACTTTCCCTCAAACTTCTCCAAACACCCAATGGTTGTTCATTCGGTCACGTCCCTCAAAAAACAACAAAGATAGCGTATCGTCGGTTGGAAGTCCCTGGCCATGGCCAGGGACAGCAGGTACAATTGTTCCTGGATAGGATGTAGACAAAGGAATATATGATGCCGGAAATGAGAGAGTCCGCAAAAATCAATCACAGCTTTGTGCGAGGTACTAAGAAGTAGGCTCAACCCCATATCTGGCCTAGCCATCAAGTTGACAACTTACAAGGCCTTACTCACGCCATCTAGTGGATTAAATAAGCCCAATCTCTGACTCTGCTACATAAGATATACATGAGGGCCATGGGGCAGCTCTCCGACCCCCTCTGATACACAATGGAAATAACCAAATCAGATAAGAACCTAGGGAAACACCCAAGTTACCAGCAAAAAGAATCCCAAAGCAATCCCAAAAAGAACCCTCTAGAACAAGGGACCAGTCAAGACACCTGGCACCATTAAGGAGGGTCCTACTGGACATCACGTGCCAGAAATAGGGGGGTATACACATGACTCCAGAGCATGCTGCGATTGCTCACAACACTTAATTAAGGCACGCCCCCTCTTTACACATCCCCCCACGCACGTGTAGGTCAAAAGGCACTCAATCACTAGGAAAGGCAGGATATTAGAAGTTCTAGCAACACCTATTAAACGTTAGTTAAAAAACCCAGACCATCCACAGGCTCGTGATAAAAACACCCCTTAACAAAATACATAATTTCAGGTCATGGTGAGGGGGGAGAACGCATGACACATAAGCAAGAATTAAGGCAACCCATGAATAAAGATTGTCTCCAAAAAAAAGTAGATTAGGGACCTTCCAGTGCCCCACCTGAAATAAGACTATGAATGTAAAAGCACACCCAGAGAAAAGAAAGCCACAGTGTTGGAACTGACACTTCCCGGTTGGCTGAGACTGTGCCCTAGCCAGGCACAAACTCCCACTTCCATCAGGGGTGAGTGATTATACTCACTGTATAGACAGCGCTCAACCTGGGTAGCTTGGAATTGAGCACTCAGGCTTATCAAAGAGGCAATGAGTAAATCACTGGCCCAGCATTCTCACACAATAAACACACTGAGCGTCACAAAAGAGACTTCTCACGTGGTGTAAGTAAATAAAGTTTGTATTCAACACACAAATTAATTAATGCAACATGAACATCATGTATTTCTGGGCATAAATCCCATTTGGAAATATCACTAGCAGTACTAGGCCTAATCGTGTTAAAATGACATCCGTAGTGCGCACACTTGGGAAAGATCCTACTTTACCCCCCAGCACCTTTATGCGGTGCAAGACATTGTCAGAATTAGGCCAACCTGGCAATTATTACAATTCAATACCACACCCGTTTAGGGTTCACCCTAGATCACAACAATATAAAAAAAAGTGTACACACATAAAACTACTAACCCCAGAAGGGAAACACTGCTCGGTCAGCGGAGTTTACAGAGTTTTGCCTACTCCACGCTCCATTTAAAATGTGGAGTTCAGGCAAAACTCCGACTCCGTGGCGGAGCAGAGTTAGTCGGCCCCTCCACCCTCCTTAATTTAATTATTAGGGGTTTCCGTGGACGAGGATGGCGATGACGCAGAGTAGAGAGAGACCACGGCAAGGAGGAGGGAGCCCAGAGACGCCACAGCAGATAAGTGCCTTTTTATTTTTTTATAAATAAATTAGGGAGGGAGGGTGAAGGGGAGCGGAGCAGAGTTGTTTTCCAACTCCGTGGAACTCTGCATAGTGGCACTACGCTAGCTCCGACCAGGGCTTAATAATTGCAACACATTTAAAGAGCAACATGGGCCAAGGCTGCCTGGATAAAAAACAATGTCAAACGTATTTCCTTTTGGCAAGGAATTAACTTGTAAAGCAACACTGCTGTGCAGTGTAATTAATAACAGGCGGTCCTCGAGCAATCGCTCCCACACACTCACTATGTGGCGCCATGGGTATGAGGCAGGTCCATATGGAGTGCACTCGCTCACACGCGCACACTGTACCCTAATCTAGCGCCACAGAAATCTGGCAGGTTGATTGATAATACAAATGCAGACCCATGACCCAAGCCTTCCTCCACCTTTCAGGTAACCCCGACTTCCCTACACCCATTGGTTGGAGATGAACAACGCTCCCCCTGATACTGGGCCGATTGCGGCCGGAGTCCCACTTAGTCAGGGTCCCAGGAAGGAAGGTGGCGGTAGGTAGCAGGGCTAATGAGGAGGCAGTTGGCAAATGGGGGCTTGGTGAGCCACTCGGTAGTAGAAGGGGGCTTAGGGTAATAGTAAATCAAAGTACCAGCCCAGTTCTGCGATGCAGTGTGGGGGGGGGGGGCGGTCACGCAGTCTCTTGACCCACTTCTAATCAATTTCGGAAGTGTTCCTCAGCCCAGCCAATTGCTCTCACCACCCAGGCCCGATCCAGGCAATACTACCTGGCAACACAAAGTCGTTGGGGCTGGGTGAGGAGAGGGCAGTTGATCAGCTGCACTGAGGGCACAAAATGAACAATCGATGAATTGGGGATGAAGCAGGGGAGCCTCTCAGAAGAAGGAGGCATCCCATCAGACACACATCAGTGGAAGTATCACCCACACATTCTGGGTACAACGGAACATAAATCTTCTCCTCACCACCTCCCTGAAAATGAGGAACAACGCCTGATACAAGTCACACCAGATAGTTTTGGTCACACACAACAATGAGTTGCAAACTCCATACCTCCCAGGAAATGAGTCACAACGCCTGGTGTGCGTTGATACGGGTTGCACCAGAAAATTCCGGTCACACTCAACAAAGAATTGCAACTTCCATATGTCCTTGGAAATGAGGATTAGGGCCAAGATACAACCTAACAGAGTAGAATCACAAAGAGTAATAGTGAACGTGAACCATTACAAGACCAGTCCCACAGCACTGTACCTCGTCACCGATTGTAGCAGGATTCAAACAGAGCTAGATAGGATGCACAGGCGGAGCACTATATGGTGGATACTGATTAGCCCTGGGACTTTTCAGAAAAGAGGTTCCTGGAGGTAGCAAAATTACCACGCCAGTGCAGATATATGCCCTCTCCCTCTTCAGTCAGTGGTCCCAGGGTGGCTCTTAGCGTGTCTGGTGCAGTCTTCTTTAATATAAAAATGGAGGCCAGACATGGAGTTCCAGTGTAGGGCCATACACCTCGATGATACAATGGGAAATTAGTCTTGTAGGGGTGGGTTAAACACCAGCATAGATAAACCATGTCAGAGAATATGGGACACTGGGATAGATAGGTACATGTGGTTTGAAGGGATCGGGCAACCCCTAATTGCACAGCAACTTGCAATGTATTCCTTGTGTTTCAGAGGTAAAGGGACAATTCCACTCAGCACAAATGAGAACTGTGGTGCAATACTGCAAATACCAGACATGCAATGGGGCAACACCAAGCCGATGGATATCAACTGGTAATGCAGTGAATTTGCCTAAACCCAGTTTGTCCCCTGATGGTAGGGCCTGTGCTTCCTGGTTATCATGCAAACCCCTACGCTGGTCATTCCTGTAGAAGATCCGTCATGGTTGCACCAACTTTCGCTACAGAAGAAAACAACTCTATTTTATCAGGCTTGAGAAAAAAGAACTGTTGTTTATTTTGGCTGGGCTCAGTTCATGGACATTCCCGTAGAATTCAGATGGTTTTCTAACACACAAGTTAATGCAGGAGTGTCAATACCCTTCTTCAAAGTGCAGATGAAAGGAAATGCCCTCTGGCTGCAAATAACCAGATGAGAAATTATGAAAATGATGAAAAATACTGAGCTCAGCCTTAATGCAATCAAGGAAGAACTAGAAGCCATCCGCCTCATGGTGATAAAACATCGGTATGTGTTGGACTTGATGACTGCAGTGGAAGGAGTGGTGTGTGCCAAGATCAGTTCATCCTGTTGCACGTTCATCCCAGGCAACTACATGAACAATGGGACTCTGACTGTTACCATCCAAGCATTGAATAATTTACAAACTGACACGCGTAAGGAGGGATGTGCCCTGGAGCACGACTGGTACATCAGTTGGTTTTCCTGGCCCCTCAGTGGGTGACAGGACTGTCAACGCCATTGCTGCCTATTCTCATTTTTGTGCTGTTCTTTTGTGGTTGCCTACAAGTGGGGGGTTCTTGCTTTAAAAACACAGTCCTCAAATTGTGTAGTAGTAATAGTTAAAACTGAAACACAACGTAGGGTCAAATGAAAATGAAGAGGCGTCTAGGGACTTCCAGAGCTTCTTATTAGTCTTACGCCAAGGGGATGTATGGAGGGCCGGATTGTCTGCTCCCCTCAAGAAGGACAGCCACTCTTGCCACATTCTAAAGGAAACATCAGAAGCATTCTTCCATTTGCATAATATAACTTTACAAGCCAAAGTGAGTAGGAGGTCCATCAGTTGTCGGTCATTATCATTAACCATTGTTGGATCAAGTACACCTAATAACATATATGAAAATTCTCTAGGAGGGTTGATGTTGAAAATATGCTCTATACAGTTATACATTTTATCCCAATAACTCTGTAAGGAGGGACAAGTGAAGAGCATATGTGCTAGGTTTCCAACAGCGGAGTTACAGTTACAGCATGTTGGATTGTCTTTTAAGTGCAGTTTAAAAAGTTTTCCAGGAGTCCAGTATGATCTGTTGAGTATCATATACTTAGTCTGAGACAGAATAGGGGATATTTTATTTGAGAATGCCGTGCTATGGTGATATATGCAACTTCATTGTGACTTCACTGTATTGTATGTAACCACACTGCTTCTTTATATGGTCACTTGAACTGGAATATTCGTCCACTGCTTTTTTCTTTCAGGTGGCTCTCATGTAGACATTGGATGTAATCAACAGACACTTGTTTGTATTATTTTAGTCACACCCATTCAATTGTCATTTTATTTCCATTGTCATTTTATTTCCGTTTCTTTCGTTTCAACTCCTTTATTTCTGTTATCCTTTGTATGTATTTTCTTTGTATTTGTATCCTTTTGAGTAAAAATGATTTGAATAAAAAAACAAAACTGAAACACAACAAGCCCCTAACAATGTGACTGTCATGAAGTCGGAGGTAAATGATGTAGCTGAAAATTCAACAAGAGGGGGGAATGTTAATATTGATATTGATGTACGCAATGAGACATGTATGTATAAAAACAAAATCGAATCACTGTTGTAGAAATCTCCGGATATAAATAAATAAACCCCGAGTCAGAAATACATGACCATGCAGGCCCTGCGACTTAGCCCTGAGGCGTCAGATTGACTAATCACAAGTAGGGTGGCATATACCCAGCAGGACCAATGCGTGATCAGGAAAAGCCCAGATTAGTCCCACAGATAGGCAGCGACATCACAATAGTCGGGGAAGATTGGCCCAAATAAAACGCACATGGCCAGAGAGACGTGCATTCCCAAAACACCATAAAGTTAGATGCCACATAAAGTTAGGAACACTCAGCCAATTAGAACACAGCGGTGATCACGCGCTCCCCATGCTGGACATCTGGGCATGTTACCAACTGGGCCACATTGTGTCCACGCAAGGTCGAGACCCATCTGCCTTTGTCATCAGGTGGGAACAATTTATGGCTCCAAGGCTAGGCCTATATTCCTCTCTTGAAACAGGATCCATAAATTGTCTTATGAGGCTTCAGGAAATGTATATAAAATGTTCAAAACTACTCTACTTTGAGAAAGTCCTCAGACCACGACTCTATAACTGTGCTCCCAGCCATAGTGTTTGATTAAACCAACAGTTCCTGTTTTGCCACAGCCTCTTGTTTTTGTTTTGTAAAGGTAACATTCATATTCAAGCAACACATTCCCTACTAATCATGATCATCAGCCGAGACAGAGCATGCTAACTAACAACAGGTATGCATCCCTGTCTGCCTTCAATGAAATTGTATGAATGTGTGTGCCCAAGTACCAAGCAAGGATTTGTCTTTTAGCTTAACAGGTGGCTGAAGCAGCCTTATCTAATTCAAATAGGGAGATTGCTGACACACCCTCCCTGATAACTACCTATAGGCACACATGGATGAAAACAAGCTTTTAAGTCATCTCTATAAAAGACCCTTCTTTGAGAATAATGAGTTTGAACATTGCTAGCATTCACACCAAAATAAATCTCCCGACCAAGCAATCATTTGAGAAAAACATTGATATTCTTTTATTTCAGGAAACATGGGAGCTCCAAACTATTGCTTTTGATGGGTACCTATGTTTGAGTGCACCTGCTTCCCCATCTCGTTCTGGTCGCCTGTCTGGTAAGTTGAGTGTGTGGACCAAGTTGTCATTGGGTGGCCATGCAGAGGTTGTAGACACCTCTAGCTTTGATTTCCAAACGGCTGTTTTTAAGGGGGCTGTGACCTTACAATTTATACGATTTTATAATAATGATTTTGTAAGTACCCCAACCCAAGCATCCTGTTCTTTTCGTGTTTATTAACTCCATGGTGGAGACTGCTTCAAGTAAGGGACGCCAACTGGATTTGTGTCTGGCAAGAGATTTGAATGCAAAAGTGCTAAACCTCAGCCAAGAGGAGGGGTCACATGTAGGTGGAGGACAAGATTAGAGAAGAAAGGAGCTGGGGCTTTCCCATCAGCAGCTGATCTTTATAATGTTCTGGATGTGACTGGCATAGGTGATTTGAGGCACCCAGATTGCGGGTGGGTCTAGAGCATCCGTCATTGATTATATCTTTATATCCCATAATTTAATCGATTTATTGGTTTATGGTACGGCCATCAATTCCAAATTCAGTGATTATAATCCCCTAGATGCTGCTTTGACCCTGTCAATTAGTGAGACACTTCGAGTAGATACTAGGATTTGCAATGTGAAGGCATCTACTGATGGCCTCAGGTTACTCTGGACACTCGCAGACCCACTCTTAGCACTTGGAGCAGATGTGGCTAGAAACATGGAGCATGTCTTGAATTGTTTGGCCGATAATGTAGAGAGTGGGGGGATTGTTGTCTCTTTTGATACCTTTTGCCATGGGATTGAGCAGTTCCTTCTTAAGCCATGTAAAGCAGCGTGTGCTGAGATGCGTTGGTTTGATCAAGAGTGTTCAGCAGCGAATCAAGCATTATACAAAGCCCTTAATACAACCCTGAGGGACTCTGTAGCAGTAGCAACCCTCTGGAAGCACTATAAATCAGCGACTGCCATGCATTGGAGGAAAGTAATTACCAAGCAATGAGATATATTAGCTGACACAGCTAGTACTAATAATAGTAGATTTTTCTGAGCCAAATTGGAATAGTTGAGGTCTATTATCTCACATGTGTCCCAAACCAGCAGTCACATTGATGGTGCGACCTGGGTAGCACACTTTTCTGAGATTTATGCTGGCACACGTTCTGATCTATCAACCTCAGATGTCCCCAGCTTGGCTTTGCAGGTAACTTTGCAGGAATTGCTATACAGCAGATCACTAGTGGCAAGTCCTCCTGTCCAGATGGGGTCCTGATTGATTTGATTAAATGCAAATCTGATATTTGGGCCCCCTTAGTGACAAATGTTTTAAATATTGTGACCCTCTGCATCATACCAATCTCATGAGCTTTTTCAACTATTGTCCCAATATTCAAGGGGGATTGGTCTTTGCCAGGACGTTACCGGCCAGTATCGCTAATCGATATTTCTGTGAAGATCTTGGCAGGGTTATTTCTAAAATGGTGCTGAAATAGGCAGAAGATGATAAAATCCTAAACCTTTGTCAATATGGCTTGAGGAGATGGGTGGGAACCATTGAACAGTACTTAAATTTAAATCTAATCCTGGGAGAATACACTGTGATGAAACAAACAACACCTTACCTTGTCTTTATTATCTTGTCCCTGGCTTTTTGGTCAAAGCTCTGGCAACTCCTATCGGGTATGCAGCTGGACAAATCATTGGTTCATTTACTAGCTACTTTGCATTTTAACATGAAACCAAGGTCAGGTTTGGTCATAATGGGGAACTATAACACTACAAAGAACCTTTGGGTCTAAAATGATGACAAAAAGAAGAGAGTCAACATCTAAGATAAACCCCTGGGGATATCCCTTTGTTAGGATGAAAACCCTCACCCACCAAAGGTGGCATGCTTCATCATTGGGATTCTCCTCGAGACGGGAAAGTCCTAGCCCCGCCATGGGCAACAACCCCCTCCCTGAGAGGGAGGAGATCAGGGAGGTTTTGGTCCTAGTCTTGGATGTACTAAATACAACAATGAGAAACTTGGTGGGGTGAAGTATACAGCACAAGAGAAACTAAAGTAGTGAGGAAGTGAGATTAAACTAACTACCAGGTACGTAATACAAAATTATTAGCTCGTCCTGGTGCTTGGATTAAAACAAAAGGCAGTAGCAGGGGTAATGTATACCTGCAGGTTGGTGACGAGAAGAAAAAGGTCTATATGTTTCAGCATATTCACCTCTAAAGGTGTCGCTGTTTTCTTCAGGACCAGGGTGTGCTGCTGCTTTATATATTGGTTTTTTCTCACACTAATATAAATCTTGAAGAAAAGTGTTGGAAAAGTGTACAAATAATGAGGAAACATTTTCCCAAAAACTCTAAGCATTGTACGATAAGGAATACAAAACCAGTGATCTTTTTCTTCTGTGATGATCCACTGGTGGTGTCCGTACACTACGGGGAATGGCCTCACCTTAACCTGGCTGCAGTAGTTCCTTGACCAGAAGGTTCTTTGTAGTGTTCTGGTTAAAGATCGGGGAGCTAAACCTCGCAGGTCTTAAAATATTTTTCCCGTGGACCCTCTCCCCCCCTTCTTGTGTCTACATAATGGGGAACTGTCAAACTGAGGGTTCATCAGGGGTTCAAGATGCACCACTTATATGTATTCTCTATATAAATAATCTTACACCTAAATTTGCTGCTTACACCCAAGATGTGCTTATGATAAAACAAATTCCCTTGCCAGTATTGATGTACACAGATGATGCAGTGCTACTTGCTTGCATGGGAAATGCCCTACATCTTCTAGCTTATGCTCCTTATGGGTAGCCTTTATCAAATTTTACTAAATTGTTTATAATGGTGTGAGGTACATAGGGCTCATGCGTCACTAGCATTTCAGTGGGTTGGAATCACATTTCAATCACTCTGACTTTTTCATACTTAGGGGTTACTTTTAGTGCAGTAGGTTCTTTGGCCCCAAATATAGTACAGCATGGGGAGAAGTGATCATGGGTGGGTGGATCACTACTCAGTCTCCCATTGCCACCTTGAGGCAGGCATTTGGGTCCATTGATCAAGATATGTACCTCCCAGTGTGTCCCAATTGCTTCCTATGTGCGGTGATCTGGGCCATAGGTGAGTGTGGGGCTATCCTTATAGAGAAAACTGCTTTTGTAGGAAGATATTGTGTGCTCCCCCTCCTACTCTGCACTTAATTTGCCATAACAAACTGGGCCTTGGATATGTGATTGATAGACTTCATACCCGTCCGCCCTTGCTTTGGTTGCCTGTGTGGAAAACAGCGGAAACTGCCCTCACAGGGGATATCATTAGTGTCTGCCTATCATGTGATATAAGGCTTGTCTATACCCTGGCTGGCTCATAGTAAAGAACGCGTTTGAGGAAATTGGTTGAACCAATGCTTTTTTTAATACCACACTCCACACCTTGACTGGGAAAAAGCAAGTTCAAGCCCTCCGATTAGCACAGGCACAAGGCTATAGGGTGGAAGTAGAATCCCATAAGCCTACGGTTGCAAGTGATTTGCGGTTACCCCCAGAATAGACCCTTACTAGTTATCTGTGGGATGTTGAAGGAAGATAGGATTGAGCACTATTATTTCGGTTTAGGGTTGACACTGTGAAATACATGCTGTCTTTCCCTTTAGGTTATCAGCACAAACTCGATTTTCAACCGTGCCCTTGTAATGATCGCTTTGGTCAATCTATACTGCCCTTTTTTTCTTTTGTGTTTATTGCATAAGATTTACCTCGCAATACCTGGTCCCCTTGTTGAAGGTCTTAAATCACAGACATTGTAGGCTAGAGTATCACTACTCAAGGGAGTTACCCAATTTTGAACTGTGCTGCTGTGTCAGCTCATTTCTGCGTGCTGTGGTTCACTCGACGGGCACTATATTCTGACTAACCATGTTCTTTCCACTAATGTTTTTTGTATTTTAGTTATCTTGACTGGACATGTGTTTTTCGCTTCAATGTTGTTATTTGCAATTAGATTTTATGATGAATTGGTATGTATTGACTGTCTGGTTTTTAATGAGTTATTTTATCATGTGCTTGGATTTGTATGGCTATGTGGTGGCAGACTACATTTTTTATGAAGTGAAATGACCAATCAAAACCTTTAAATAAATGCTTGCTTGTTTATTTAACATCATTGTATTGTTATTGCTGGGCAGAGTAAGCAGCATCCCAGTACTGCTGCTGACCAGGGGCTGCACGCAAAAGTCAGGAGGGCTAAATGTGGCCCCCGGGCCGTATTTTGAGTATCAATGATCTATAGGATACAACCCAAAGACCCATTTTTCCCTATGCAAAATGCCTACCGATCAACAGAACTATTTTAGAACACACTGATTTTAATCTATACAATCCACATAGAGGAGCTAAGGCTGATATACATAGGCTATGTTGCATGCATAGTTTGGCATAATTTAGGCTTCAATACAGGCATATCATGTCTTTTTTCGGGTCCTGGGTCAACATATTCACATGGGCCCCACATAGTGGGAAACATCCATTACAATGCAGTCATTACATCGCACTTCTTTTACAACGCAAATGTTACAACGCAACTGCCTTTACAATGCATGTCACTACATAGCATGCAATTACCACACATACCATTACAACGCATGCCATTACAACACATTATAAGGTAAGTAATGGAGATTTTTTTATTTTAGGGTGGGTATGGGTTTTGGGGTGGATGGAAATAGTAATTTCTACCCCTACACTATCCAACACTTCCCCTACTGTTGCACTCACTGGAGTGGGAATAGTACATTTTACCCCCACAGTATCCAACACTTACCCTACTGTTGCACTCACTGGAGTGGGAATAGTAATTTTTATCCCTACACTATTCAACACTTACCCTACTGTTACTCTAAAGTATTATGCATTGTAATGGTATGTGTTGTAATGGAATTCATTTTAATGGTAGTTTTTTTAATGCGTTGTAATGGTATGCAATGTAAAATCATGCAATGTAATGGTAGTTGCGATGTAAAAACGGCGTTGTAAAAGCATGCGTTGCACTCACTGGAGTGAGAATAGTAATTTTTATCCCTACACTATTTAACACTTACCCTGCTGTTACCCTAAAGTATTACGCGTTGTAAAAGCATGCGTTGTCATTGTTTGCATTGTAATGCCATATATTCCCACATAGCACGAGCACTAGTTCTAAGTTACAAAAACTCCACTGGTAAAAAGAAAACACTGTAGCTGCAGCATCTGGCACCATATGGTGGTATATCTGCTCCATCATTAAAAAACAGGGCAGGACTAAATGTTGCGGCGCAAGCACAGGACACTGAAAAATCATGGGGCCTCTGGAACAAAGACCACCTCTTACTTGTCTGGTGTAGCTGCTATAGCTTAAAAGCCTGACCTTACTGGTTTCACATATATTGGGTGGCCTGCTCATGTTTGGACTAAGCTATCCTCCTCAAATGAGCTTTAATGTGGCATATCTCGTATTCTTTCTAATAGATGAACACTTATCCAGTGTCAACCATTCCTCTTGCTACAGGTAGCGTTAGCATCCATCTTTGCTCCTGGCTCGCGCACTTGCATCTTAGGCTTTGTGGGGTGTCCTCTTTGCTCTCTTCATGTTAGAAACAGACATGAGTGCCTTTAGCTCCCCATCCATTACCAGCCTCTATACTTTCTCTCATACAGAAATACTAAAACCCCATTGATAGTCTTAATAAGCAAACCATCCACAATGTTATCATGCCTTATTTCATGCTACAAGCAGCTGCACCTCTCCATTTACCTATATAATATTTAATGCACATGTGAGAGTCGCTCTGTTTATTTTTGATATACAGTATTTTAAATCAATGTAATAACCCTTAAATATTTTATACCTATTGCACACGTGCCACATGAATTCTGAGGG
This sequence comes from Lissotriton helveticus, assembly GCF_964261635.1. Classification (NCBI taxonomy): domain Eukaryota; kingdom Metazoa; phylum Chordata; class Amphibia; order Caudata; family Salamandridae; genus Lissotriton; species Lissotriton helveticus. The sequence continues at coordinate 1,886,000,878 of NC_136067.1, forward strand.
AGGCATGGCTGCTTACGCCAAACGACCAGTGGCCAGATTGGCTTGGTTTAGTCACAGTTCACATCAAAGCTGTGGCCTCATATCCAATAGCTTAACAAGCTGATTTCCTACATGACTCATGTAAAATTACACATATAGGGACATATTTACAAGCCACTTTTTTTGACGCACTGCAGTGCTGTGAGCTGGCCCATATTTACAAGACCACACAAAGCCACCCTGCGTGGCTTTTTATGACCTTGTAAATACGGCCCCCTTTCACACATCACTTTGCATGAAAGGGGCGTTCCATTCGTGTTGCTGTGAGTGTTCCCAAGTAACACCCATGGATTTTGTCCCTTCCTACACAAAAACAATTATCCCCGCAACGCAGATGCCCTTGCACCATACAAGGGGGCCTCCTTGGCGAATGGCAGCCAAGTGTGCGCCAGTGCAGGGGGAAGCATAGGCATGCGTCATATTGTTGTATATATGAAGCATCCCTGTGCTTTTAAAATGACACAGTTTGGCGCAGCAAAATGGCTTGCGGCGTCACGCTGCGTCATTTTGTTGTAAATGAGGCCCATAGTTCTTAAGAAAGAGAGGTCGAAGATGAACACAGGGAAATGATCTAATGAAACATCCATGCAGTTTTTACCTAATGTCCTACTACTAAACACAAAGTTTAAGGTGCATAATAGTCCTAAACTAAGCAGATGGAATCTATTAATTATGGGACATATCCATATGCCAAGGCGTGCCTCAAGCAAGGATTTCAAGAAAAGTCAGGGATAAAGTAAGAGCGATCATTGGCAAATCTCTTAAATGTCCTTGAGCGCCCTTGAAGGCTCTTGATTCTGCTATTGACCCGTGCAGTGACGTTGGCTAATTCACATCAGTGAGCGGAAGCAGCCAGCATCTCACATCGCCCATTAATTTGCATAACTCAGAGTTGCACTCCAGTGGTCAATGAAGCACAAATATGCTGAGCCGGCTCCCTGGATCTCACCTCAAGGGCCATGTGGTTTGTCTTCATTACATTGTTTACACTTGGGCCGACATTTTGGTTTCTCTGCGAACTTGTGGGTAAACTTGAGGATCGTTGGTATTCATTGGAGATAAAAAAAAAATTAAAAAAGCACAAGCCGTGTCTCCTTGTCATACTATTAGGTTTTAGAATCACTTTAGAATGCTTCTTACTAGATGAATTACCTGCATTGGACGTGAATACTTGGAATGTGTAAAAACCATTTGAAGGATTAGTCCTTAAATAATAAGGCAGGCGCTATTAGTTCAGGAAAACTTGCAAGCACGTGTATGGAGATAACAGTGTAATGTGGGCAGAAATAATGTGCAGTGCACACAAAGGATCTTATTTATGAAAAGTGACGCATCGCTGCGTGAAAACAGCGATGCGTCACTTTTCATTGCGCCCTCCCTGCGACACCAATGATGCATCATATTTACAGTATGACGCATCATTGCGAAAGGAGTTACAGATACGTCAGTATTTCTGACGTATCTGTATAGCGCAAAAGTGACTCACCTGCCTCCGAACCTGCCCCGCACCCGCCAAGACAAACACCAGCAGCAACCACCTCAAGTGCATCCTGATCAACACCCGCTCCGTCCACAGACACGCCGTGGAACTCTGGAACCTCCTCGATGCTACATCACCGGACGTCGCCTTCCTCACGGAAACCTGGATGAACGCCTCCTCTGCACCCGACATCGCCATCGCCATCCCGGACGGGTACAAGATCATCAGGAGGGACTGCATCAACTAGACCGGAGGTGGCATCGCCATCGTCCACAGGAACACCATCCGCATCACGACCGACGCCGACTCCTTCGCCGCAGCCGAACATCTCCACTTCCAGATTCACACCAACCCTAAGACGACCCTCAGAGGCACCCTCGTCTACAGACCCCCGGGACCACGCACACAATTCAGCAAAGACATCACAGACTTCATCAGCCCGCACGCCCTCCCCTCCACTGACTACATCCTCCTCGGGGACCTCAACTTCCACCTGGAGAACAACAAGGACCGCTACACCACCGCCCTGCTGGAAAACCTCGCCAACCTCGGACTCAAGCAACTGGTCAACACCCCCACCCACTACGCCAGACACACGCTTGATCCCGTCTTCTCTTCCAGCAAGTACATCACCTTCAGCCACACCACCGGACTCCACTGGACCGACCACAGCTGCGTCCACTTCAGCTTCACACAGTGGCTGACCACCTGCACCGACGACCTCGCGCCACTAAAGAACCCTCCCAGCAGACCCAAAAGCAAGAAGGCATCCTGGTTCACCAACGACCTCAAGGACTCCAAGAAGACCTGCCGCACCCTCGAGAAAGCCTGGCTCCTCGACCGGACCACTGACAACATGACCGCCCTCAAACACACTACCCGCAATCACCACCAGCTCATCCGCACCACCAAGAAGAAATCCCTGAAGGAACGACTGGACAACAACGCCCACGACAGCAAAGAGCTCTTCACTATCGTCAAGGAGTTCTCCAACCCCAGCCCCGGCACCAACGACATCACTCCGTCACAAGACCTCTGTGACTCCCTCGCCTCGTTCTTCCACCGCAAGATCGCCGACATCCACAACAGCTTCGGCGCCCCACCCACGCACCCAACCGTCAAACCAATGCCCCCCACCGCCACCCTTCGCACCTGGACCACGGTGACCACCGAAGACACAGCCCGCACGATGAACACCATCCACTCCGGATCACCGACCGACCCCTGCCCACACCACGTCTTCAACAAGGCCGACTCCACCATCGCACCCCAACTCCGGAACATCATCAACCCCTCCTTCAACACCGCCACCTTCCCGGAGAGCTGGAAGCACGCCGAGATCAGTGCCCTCCTGAAGAAACCTACAGCGGACCCCACCGATCTCAAAAACTTCCGCCCCATCTCGCTCCTCCCTTTTCCTGCTAAAGTCATCGAGAAGATCGTCAACAGACAGCTGACCGCCTTCCTCGAGACGAACGGATCCCTCGACCCCTCGCAGTCCGGCTTCAGAGCCAACCACAGCACCGAGACCGCCCTCATCGCAGCCACCGACGACATCCGGACCCTGCTCGACAAGGGGTAAACAGTGGCCCTCATCCTCCTGGACCTCTCCGCTGCGTTCGACACGGTCTGCCACCGCACCCTAGTCCAGTGCCTCAGCAACATCGGTATCCAAGAGAAGGCACTGGAGTGGATCATCTCGTTCCTCGCCGGAAGAACACAAAGAGTCCACCTCCCCCCGTTTCGCTCCGAGGCCACCGAAGTCATCTGCGGCGTCCCGCAAGGATCTTCACTCAGCCCCACCCTCTTCAACATCTACATGAAACCTCTCGCAGTCATCGCACGCCAGCACAACCTCAACATCATCTCTTACGCCGACGACACCCAGCTGATCCTCTCCCTCACCAGAGACCCGACCCGCCAGAACCTGCCTACACGAAGGGATGAAAGACGTCGCCGAGTGGATGAAGGACAGCCGCCTGAAACTGAACTCGGACAAGATGGAAGTCCTCATTCTGGGATCTTCGCCCTCCGCCTGGGACGACTCCTGGTGGCCCCCAGCCCTGGGCACCGCACCCAAGCCAACCGACCACGCACGCAACCTGGGCTTCATCCTGGACCCCTCCCTCTCGATGACCAGACAAGTCAACGCCGTCTCCTCATCGTGCTTCAACACCCTGCGTATGCTTCGCAAGATCTTCCGCTGGATCCCGACTGAGACCAGGAAGACTGTCACCCAGGCACTCGTCACCAGCCGACTGGACTACGGAAACGCCCTCTATGCCGGAACCACAGCCAAGCTACAGAAAAGACTCCAGCGCATCCAGAACGCCTCCGCCCGACTCATCCTGGATGTCCCCCGACGCAGCCACATCTCCAGCCACCTGAGGAACCTGCACTGGCTTCCCGTCGACAAGAGGATCCCTTTCCGGCTCTTCACCCACGCACACAAGTCTCTCCACGACCTGGGCCCCAAGTACCTCAACGACCGCCTGACCTTCTACACGCCCACCCGCCAGCTACGGTCCACCAGCCTCGCCCTCGCAGCCGTACCACGCATCCGAAGAGCCACCGCAGGAGGAAGATCCTTCTCTTACCTGGCTGCCAAGACTTGGAACTCCCTCCCCATCCACCTTCGGCTGACCCAGGACCATCTCGCCTTCAGGAAACAACTCAAGACCTGGCTGTTCGAGCAGTAGCATACCCCTCCCCCCAAGCGCCTTGAGACCCTCCCGGGTGAGTAGTGCGCTATACAAATGGCATGATTGATTGATTGATTGAGTGTTTCACAAAAGTGACGCTACTCCAGCAATGTGACTTTTCACATGGGGCAAGCCCATGTGAAAGGGCCTGCATCAGTCTTACGCCTGCTGTGAGGCAGGCGTAAGAAATTGATGCATTTGCGCCCTAGAAGTGGCGCAGTGAAATCTTATAGATTTCACTATGTCACTTATATGATCCTTTCTTGTGTCAGAACGCCCCCCTGCATACATTATACCTGATGCAGGTTCAGATGCTCCATCCATCACCACCCCTTTTTATACCGCTTTGGCCGCCATAAGTGTGGCAGGGTATGCTCAGACGTGAGTCCCTTGCTCACTTTGCCACTGGATTCAAGCAAGCCGGGCTGAAGACGGCTGTAATGCCAGATACCGGTCCTCGAAAGCTTGTTTCCGGTCCAGGGAAGGCATGGCTTGGCAGTTCGGGCTGGACTGTTCCCATGAGGCACAGGGTCAGACTGATTTGCATATAGCCATATCTGAACTGGGGTGGCAGAGTGGGCTAATGAACAGTGATGGATCAAACCCAGATCTTTTGACTGGGTGTGAGTGTTTGATTGGTTCAGATGCTCTGTCCATCACCACCCCCTTTTGTACCGCTTTGGCCGCCATAAGTGTGGCAGGGTATGCTCAGACGTGAGTCCCTTGCTCACTTTGCCACTGGATTCAAGCAAGCTGGGCTGAAGACGGCTGTAATGCCAGAAACCGGTCCTTGGAAGCTTTTTTCCGGTTCAGGGAAGGCATGGCTTGGCTGTTCAGGCAGGACTGTTCCCATGAGGCACAGGGTCAGACTGATTTGCATATAGCCATGTCTGAACTGGGGTGGCAGAGTGGGCTAAAGAACGGTGATGGATCAAACCTAGATCTTATGACTGCGTGTGAGAGTTTGATTGGTTCCGATTCTCCATATATCACCACCCCCTTTTATACCGCTTTGGCCGCCATAAGTGTGGCAGGGTATGCTCAGATGTGAGTCCCTTGCTCACTTTGCCACTGGATTCAAGCAAGCCGGGCTGAAGACGGCTGTAATGCCAGAAACCGGTCCTCGGAAGCTTGTTTCAAGTACAGGGAAGGCATGGCTTGGCAGTTCGGGCTGGGCTGTTCCCATGAGGCACAGGGTCAGACTGATTTGCATATAGCCATGTCTGAACTGGGGTGGCAGAGTGGGCTAAAGAACGGTGATGGATCAAACCCAGATCTTTTGACTGGGTGTGAGTGTTTGATTGGTTGAGATGCTCCGTCCATCACCACCCCCTTTTGTACCGCTTTGGCCGCCATAAGTGTGGCAGGGTATGCTCAGACGTGAGTCCCTTGCTCACTTTGCCACTGGATTCAAGCAAGCCGGGCTGAAGATGGCTGTAATGCCAGAAACCGGTCCCCGGAAGCTTGTTTCCGGTCCAGGGAAGGCATGGCTTGGCAGTTCGGGCTGGACTGTTCCCATGAGGCACAGGGCCAGACTGAATTGCATATAGCCATGTCTGAACTGGGGTGGCAGAGTGGGCTAAAGAACGGTGATGGATCAAACCCAGATCTTTTGACTGGGTGTGAGTGTTTGATTGGTTCAGATGCTCCGTCCATCACCACCCCCTTTTGTACCGCAATGCCTGACTGGCACCCACTGAGGGCTTTTTGCTGCAGATCTTTTTAAAGCTGTGTGATGGAAAAGGGGCATGTCAGATTGAGTAGGGGGTATCGGAAAAGTGGATTAAAATAGGTATAGTGTTGCACCGTGTCAAAAAACCTTTATTGATTTGACTCACTACCCTAGTTAAACATTTTAATGGTTTAACTTTTTAAATATACAGCACCCTGCCCTATGGGCTGGTTAGGGCCCATTAGTGGCATTTAATTTACAGGCCCTGGGTACATGTTGTTTCACTTTAGTAGAGACTTACAGTAAATTAAATGTGCCAATCAGGTGTTAGCAGTGGTAAAGTGCACAGAGTCATAAAGCCAACAAAATAAAATGTCAGCATCAGGAGTTTATAAGGCAAAAGGTTTATGGGAAGACCTTACCAAAGGCTGTCAGATTTACACCATGCAATCATGAGGCTTTCGGTCCTACCTTAGGGGTACTAATGGCTGTTTAAAACTGCACTACAGGCTGCTTTGGGAGCCCTGAGACATGTTTTACAGTGCTACTTTAGTGGCTGACATAATGAGTGATGCAGCCCACTTGTAGCATTTAATTTACAGGCCCGGGTACATGTAGTATCACATACCAGAAACTTAAAAGTAAAGTAAAGGTACCAATTAAGTGTATACCACTGTTGCCATGTTTGGAAGGGGGAGCACAAGCATTTTACCACTAGTTAGCAGGAATAATGTGCACAGAGTCCTAATGCCAACAAAACGGGTTCTTTGAAAAAATATGGTAGTGATGGCAAAGAAATCTGAGGGAATACCAACAGTTAGTAAACGAGGAAAAGGAGAGGACAGAGAAAAAGCATAAGTATTTGAAGACGAAGGTGTTGTTACTGCATGCTTTTAGAGGGAATGCAGAGGTCTTGGTGGTCCTGCCTGACAGCTTCCAAGTACTAGTAGGCAGCTCAATATGGCGCCTTTGGGCCCAAATCAGTGCTCGTACTATAAAGAGGAGGGACATTGGCGTAGCAAGTGTCCCGTGCTTTTGCAGAAGGTGGCGGTCCCTACAGGTCGAGGTTCTCGTGGACGGGGTCATAGAGCCGGTGTGGCTGATAGAGTTCAGAATGCTGTAGCCTCACGGGGTTGTTCTGATTAAAATTATTTTGATGACCCTCATGAAGAACAGTATTATCGTGATGATTATGATATGGAGGAAGTGACAGGAATGTCTTAAAGCTAGGACAATTAAACAACAAAAGAGAGAGGGAAATGCAACTGGAGCCACTCTTGGTCCCCCTGAACAATGTAAATCCAACAACAAAAGAGGTCATCCGATAAAAGAAGAGCTAGCAAGATGAATCACTCTAATTAAAAGAACCCTCACTCACCAACCTATCGGATGCATTCTTTTGTTGTTGGATTTTTATAGCTAGGACAGCTAGGGACAGGGTGGGAGACCAGTTCCAATACCTGTAGATCAGCGTGGTCCTTATGTAACAGCGGAACTGCAAGGTTCGACTACGGAATGTTTGGTGGACACAGATGCGACAAAAAGTTCTGTTTCTCGAAATATGGTCCCTGGGGCAGCTCTGTCTGGCCATAATAATGTTTAAATATGGTTTTCTGGTGTACTAGTTGTAAGCCCCATTTCCAGACCTCTTGCATTATCTATTGGTCCTTTTACTGTGCATTTGCCATTTTTGCTGACATCTAATTGTGAAAATTTGATGGGTTTGGATTTGTTGAAGAAACTGCATGCTACGTTTTATTGTTCTCCGGTAGGTGTCGATATGACAATGCGTCCTGACATGGTACGCACTATGCTGTGTTTGTCCAAAGATTAGCCTATTCCTCTTGCATTTGCTGATGTGCCACAGATATGGTACTGTTGCAGATACCACCAGTTTCAATAAAAGTTAAGGATGGTGTTATTTTACCACGTATCCCACAGTATATAATACCACAGGGAGGAGAGCGAGCCTTATTGCAAATTATTCAGGATGTGATTAAGAAGGGAGTGGTTGAGGAGATGAATGCTAATATTTGGAATTGCCCTATTCTTCCTATTCTTAAATGGACACCTTCAGGTTCCTCTGATGATCATGAAGATGTTTATTGTTTTGTGATTGATTTGCACAAAGTTAGTAAAATAGTGGTTCCCCAGTTTCCAGTGGTCCCTGATACTACTCTTTTGACGATGAGTCATTCCACTGCTAAATTCTTCTCTGTCATCAATTTGAAAAATTCATTATTCAGTGTTGCTATTCATCCAGAAAGCAGGTACTTGTTTGGGTTTACGCTAGCGGGCAGAACCTTCAGGTTCAGTCAAGCTCCTTAGGCTATACTGAGAGTCCCAGTATTTACACTTAGGCTTTAAAGTCTAAATTGGATTCCTGTATGCTTCCCACAGGTAATGAATTGGTGCAGTATGTTGATGACTTCCTTATCGCTTCTGATACTGAGCAGGGTTGTAGAGGCAGTACCATTAAATTGTTGTTGCATTTCGCCCAACATGGACATAAAGTTTCTGTTCTAAATTTCAGAGTTGTCGACATGAGGCCACCTATTTAGGTCACCTACTGTCAAAGAAGGGTAGGATATTGACCCCTGAGCGCATCAGTACCATTGTTAAAATACCGATCCCACAGACTCAGAAAGATGTGTGCGCTTTCATAGGTATCACTTCCTACTGCAGGCAGTGGATACCTAACCACTCCTTATCGATCAAGCCCTTGCTTGCACTAACCACTAAAGATGTGCATTAGCCCTTGCCTTGGACGCCTGAATGTCAGCAGTCTTTTGAGCAATTGAAAACTGCACTTTGTCCAGCCCCAGTACTTGGCACCCCTGACTGTAACAAATCGTTCATGTTGTTCGTCTATGAGATGGCTGGCTGCGCGCTTTCTGTTTTTACACAAAAATTTGTAAATACGCAAAGGCTGTGGATACACTCTTGAATATGACTAAGACACAGCACCTCACCAGTGCACGTCTGACTGGCTATGAACTAACATTGTTTGCAAAACACATTACGATTAAAAGATGTGCCACTCTGAATCCAGCCACATTACTGCCCCTCCCTTCTAAGAGCGATGAGATTGATCAACAAGATTGTATCTTCCGAACGGTAGAAGAGACGAAAGGATGGGTATACTTGACTGATCATCCCTTATCTGACCCACAAGGGGAACTATATGTTGATGGCTCTTGTTTCAAATTACCAGATGGTACTCGTCTGCTGCTTATGCTATTAACACGCTGCGCACAGTAGTTGAGACATCACAAGTCCCTTACCAGTTGGCCCAAGCTGCAGAGCTTGTTGCCTTGATACAAGCTTGCGAATTAAGTGAGGGACTGGTTGTCAATATTTATACCGACAGCCAGTATGCCTTTGGAGTCACGCACAACTTTGGGCGACTCTGGGTTGAGAGAGGGTTTCTTACTTTGCTTTGCACTAAGATTCAGCATGGGCACCTTATATTGAGGTTTTTGTCTGCTTTGACAATCCCAAAGAAATTGGCCATAGTAAAGTGTAGTGCCCATCACAAAGTTACTGATGATGTGGGTAGAGGAAATGCGTTTGCAGATCAGACAGCTAAGGAAACAGCCCGGACTAAAATGAAAAGAATGTTTGTAGGAGGTCCTGCAAGGTGGGTGCCTGAAGTTACCATGTTTGAGGATACACTTGAGAATGTGAAAGAGATACAAAGTAAGGCCACAACAGAGGAATTAGCAGTGAGGCACGGAAGTACAGCACACTTGAACGATGAGGGATGTTGGATTGACAAGTCAGGGAAGCAGAGATGGATGTTGCCAGATGCATATGTTCTTCCTGTAGTCACAATGGCCCATGGCCCAGCCATATTAGTGCTAAAGGCATTTGCAAGTTGTTAGACCCCGCATGGCAGAATGATAATATACCAAAAACTGCTGCATATCTAGTGAAGTATTGCATGATGCGCAATCCTGGAAAAGGTACCCCTATACCACCCGGTAATTTTGCACCACCCACTATTCCTTTTGAGGTCCGTCCAAATGGATTACATAGAACCTGAAGGATGCAATAATTTGAGGTATGATTTGGTGGTTGTTTGTGCATTCAGTAAATGGTTTGAGGCTTATCCTACCAAAGACAATACAGCCGTTACGACAAGAAAGGTATTCCTGAAGGAGTTTTCTACTCTTTTAGGCTTGCCTCATTTTATCTACAGTGATAACTGAAGTAATTTCAACGCCAAAGTGATTCAATTGCTTTGTGATGGTTTGAGTATCAAGCAGAAGTTCCATGCTGCTAATCATCCACAGTCAGCAGGTTTGTTTGAGAAGTACAATGGTACTCTCAAAGTTAAATTGGCAAAGATTCAGGCGACAACAGGGTTACAGTGGCCAGATTAGCTCTTTTGTCGTCAAGAACAACCGCACATTCTAGGACAGGATTATCACCGTACAAGGTCGTGTTTGGACGCCCAGCAAATGTATGGGGTGTCCCACGCCCATGACGTTTTTCTGATATTGAGTATCCATTGTTGATTGACTATATCTGCCAGTTAACTGGAAGTTTACGTTCTAATTATCAACAGGTCTGGGAAGCCCAGCCAGCTACACCAGAGGATCCCTTACATGATATTCAGCCTAGTGATTTCGTATTGGTGAGGAATTTCTAGTGGAAGAAGAGTTTGGAGTCGCGGTGAAAGGGACCAGAACAAGTCCTCCTATCTACAAGCACAGCTGTTAAACTCGCCGGCTGAAAGAACTGGGTGCATGTTACTCATTGTCGCAGGGTAACTCTACCTGTGCCGTATGATGAATGGGTCAAGAATGGCATAGGGGACCCCGGGTGTGAGACAGTGCCCCGATTCATCCCCTTCTGTGATGCCAGACAAACTTGGACAAAAACGTGTGAGGAAAATGATGAAGTGCTAAATGCAGCAGTTCCTCTGGAAATACAAGCTATTCAGAAGCGCCTTCTCATTGATCCTTCTGTTCATGGAGTCACTAGGTACAATCTGCGCCCTCAGCTGAGGAACGGTGCACTTAAGGAGAAGTCAAATTAGTTAGGGATGGACTGTGTAAGTCAGGGAGTACTTTGCTATAGTACCAACAAAGTTAGTCTAGGGTGATCTGAGATTTGTGCACTGTTCAAACATTGGACTGGATAGCTCAAACCTATCCCCTTGGGGGTACATTACCGTGGTCAATGAGGGAACCCAAGCATGGGACAGAGAAAGCTTCACTGCCGGTGCTCAAGATCACCAAAGTTTTTGATGGACAATAGGAGCCTGTACCAGTGAGGCTCTGACGGACTCTGGGAACTTGTATTATCCTCTTGCTGGCATTCTGCCCCCTTGTTTCATCATTTGCTATGCATCACTTTGGCAGAATGGTTGCTGACAAAGAGCAGCCAGTGGTTTGCCCTGTTTACACACGTACATTTTGGTCTACAAAGAAAAAGTTAATATGTGTTATTCTTGTGATTTTGCTGATATTGATTCTGGTTGGGGTCTTTTGGGTTTTGGAACGTGATCAATATGCACCATTGTGTATTAATAAAAAGGTTGTTTCTCAAATCTGTGATAAAATGACAGCCCGAGTAATGTGTTTGTAGATACTCACAAAAGGTTCTTTGGCAAAGGTACTGCTTGCTAGCCTACTGAGTCTGTTACTAGTTTATGGACTGCATATCCATTGTCAATTGTTAATTACACTTTTACTGTACCCCCTAATTTCGTAGAAGTGGAAGGAATGTTTGGGTTTGGTTATTCTGGTCCTTGCTTATACCACAGAAAGCCAAGAGGCATAGGTTATCCAGGATGTAAAAACAATACTTATTGTGACAATTTCTATATGGAAAAACAGAATATTACTTTGGTAGGTTACCATTATAAACAATTGACAGTTCCTCGAGAAGCTGGTTATTACCCTGCATTTTGTCCAATTGTTAATTTTACTGACCTCATTTTGTATGTTAACTGCTCAGGAATAATTCTGCCTAAAGACACGTACTCTATGGCAAATCTAAGGGACCCTAGCACTGTTTGTTGGAATTCCAGGTATTCTGTTGTAGATTATGATAGGCCTATTTATACACACCCCGGTATTTTTTTTCTTTCCAATGGAACATATTCAAATGTCAATAATGGTAAACATGACGTAGCCCTTGGGATGGTGTAGCCTTTAGGTGTGCCTTGTAAACATGCGAAGCCTAAGGTAAGATGGGTTAAAAGAACGCTGACAAAGGAATTCTGCGAAGGAGTGACAGACCTTGAAGTCAATAATTATAGTATGGTCTCACTTTTGGGTAAATTCTCTCCTCTATTATTAACTTTGGTGGTACCACTATGGCCAACAGGTGAAAGAGCTAGAGAATATTTTGGATGTAGGCTGCAGATACTGTCTAACTCTACAGTAGCAGCTTGCGTGGCGTGACCACTCAACTTGAAAGTATGCAAATATATTCTGAGCAGACTAGGAATGCAGGCAATTTTATCTTGGCTGAGAGTGGTGGTGTGTGCGCAGTAGTAGGAGACCAGCGTGTAGCCGGGATCATGAATATGGAAAAGAATATTACCCAACACATTTTAGACATCCTAGAAAACGTTAAGGGAATGGAGAGTGGAAATTGGAGTTGGTAACTTTTTGGTAGTTGGGGTCAGATCCTTGAAAAGGTCATTTATTTCATTGTGATTTTGATCTCTTGGTGTGTCTTGGTCCAGAGTCTCCCTTGTATTGCTCTTATTGCACCACCCTTTTCACTCCTAAAAAAGTGTGAATTCATGATACTACTGCAACAATCATGATGCAGAAGGAAGTAGACGACATCATTCAAATAGATGAGGGTATTTTTAAGACTTCCTCCCTCCTTACTCTTTCCCTTCCTGATGCTGAAGTCATGGAATGCTCCTAAGGCAGTTCACTTATGATTTATTGAATTATATGTATTTTTGCTATTATACAAAATGTTTAGCTCATGCTAAAAGGAGAGTCTGTTAGAATATAAAAAATATGCTTTCGTATTTTCCTATGTAAGTTAGCATTCGCGGCGCCATTTAGGGGATGGATGTCATTTTGAATCATGATCAAAACTAATTCTTCTCCATTCCCGAGAAATAGCTTCTTCTAAGTTATGTTTCTCCAAAGCTGAGTTCAACTACACTAACAAATACACTGTTCTTTTTAGCGCAGACCTTTCCCTTTAGATAGAGGCCTTCTCCCACTTGTCTAGTGGAGGGCATAGGCAGAATGGCCTTGACTATTAGTTAATGTCAAACTTACTCGTTTGTAATTTACTGTTCAGCTGCACCTGCTTGGAAAATTCTATGGTGGGCGTGCTTTCATTGGTTTAGAAGTGTACATAATGTCTCGTTATAGTTGCTGGTGCAGTCCTTCTGCAGCACTCCTAAGAGACTGGGCAGACTAGGCTCCACTCCGAGTGTATCTGAATAAACAAGTATTGGTTTGCATTCTCTACTGTCTGACCGACTCTTCATTTGGTATGGAAGGCTGAGAGATGGTCATACGATTGCCTGGCGAAGCAGACAGGAACTGTAAAATGGTGGCAGTGCCTAGCAGGCACCGTCCGCCAAATTAAAATGCTGGCTTCAGCCAGCCTTTCCATGGTGGTGAAACCGCCATGAAAGGCTGGCGGAGATTGGATTCGGGGGCCTGTTGTGGGGCCCCTCTGTGTTGGGGGATTTCCCTGCACTAAGTGGCAGGCACCGCGTGGTGCCTGCCATGCAGTGCAGGGAAATGCACTTCTTGTCATTTTAACATTGCAAATGGTGCGGCAGCCAGCAGCACCGTCCGCAATTTAAAGTCCTCAGAATACGGCTGGCATCATAATGTGATTGGCAGGACCGCCGCATGACTGGCAGGCTGTCCCAACCACCACAACGATGGCGGGCGGACTGAAGTCCGCCCGCCCTCGTAATGACCCCCTAAGTTCCATGTTTAAATTGCCTTAATTTATTTGCATTAGGAACCCCCTATTATTGAAACATGATGCTGCAGAAGCCATTCACAAGAAGATGTGGGCTGGAAGACTTGGAGCAAATGTGCTTGTCTTTCTGACCCAACGATGTAGGCTGCACAATCTTCTGGCCTCCAATGACTGATATAGATTAGGTCAGAAAAGGGGAAATTATGTGTGAACAATAGTTGTTCAGGCATGCAAGTGCTATGGCATGTCACAGTTGCTCGCTAGCGGTGTCTGAAATGTGCATAATTTGCTTTTATGCAATTAAAAAAATATGCAAGATTAGGCGTACCAGGCTTAATTTTAACCATGAGTGGTGCATTCGTTTAATGGTAATTTTTTACCATGAATGGTGCATAATTACGAAAAGTAGCATAGGGAAATTTGCATAATAAGAGTACTACAAACTTATGGAAATTACGCTAATTATGCTGGCGTAACAAAAATTGTGCCTAGTGCTTGCCCCCACTTCTATCCACCTCTGGTCCTGGCATTATTAGCCACCCCATTCACCCCTTTCTCAGGGAATTGTTGCTCATGAATTTATCTGTGCTGTGTGATAGGAGCCATGCTACCTAGATTTGTGCTTGTCACGTGTGCTGCCCACCTGTTAGCCCCTATCACAAGCACTGTCAGTCCTGTCTCCATGCAGACACCCCAAAAGCCATGATAGTATATCGCATCTAGGAAGCAGGCTACAGCGTGATTTGAGAATCAACTGCAGGATTTGAGGATCCCAGGATTCGAGCATCTACTGCAGGATTCAATACTCCCACCGTCTGTAAAAGCCACACCGTGGGTACGCAAGAAGCTTAGCTTTCTTCTGTGTTGATGAGAGTGAACCTATGCTCTGCTCTGCACCTGTGTGGTGCCGCTTGGGCTCAGCTGTTAACCTGTGTTCCTGATTATCCAGTTGAGAATAAATTCAAGAGACATGTTGGGAGCCTCTTTCCAGACATTTTCTGTTTGCAGTGTTTTCCACAACTCCTTCAGCATCACCTCAAAGACTTTTCATGTATTCTAGGATTTAATCAACCCCTTCCAGCACTGTCTTTAGAGGCCCTACATTAATAATAGTAAGGGGGAGTTGGCTATTACTCATTCAGGTTGTAAGAATCCTGTTTGGCCCCTGTACTTTCCCTGAACCTCCTTAATGTCTCTTGGGCCTCTGCAGTGTTTTATGCAGATCAAGAGTGAAACTTTGTTTCTGATCATTGCCTCAAGTTGTGGAGCAATACCAACTGCTATCAGACATGGGAGCACGGCTAGTCTTATGACAATTCTTTTGACTTTTACGTGATAAATGTTACAGCAAGCAAATGATGGACGGAATGCTGACAATGCAAACATTCTCCCCCAGTCAAAAGATCTGGGTTAAATCCATCGTTCTTTTGCCCACTACGCCACCCCAGTTTGGATCCAGCCATATGCAAATCAGTCTTGACTCTGTGCCCCATGGGAACAGTCCAGACCAAACTGCCAGGAGAATGTTTGCATTGTCAGCATTCCCTCCATCATTTGTTTGCTGTTACGCTTTTCACCCTAAGGGGGATGGATATGCTCAGATGTGGGTCCCTTGCTCATTGTGCCACTGGATTCCATCTATCCTGGCTGAAGAAGAGTGACATACCCTGAAACCGGTCCCCGGATGCTTGTTTCCGGTCCAGGGAGGACCTGGCCTGGCAGTTTGGTCTGGACTGTTCCGATGGGGCACAGGGTCAAGACTGATTTGCATATGGCTGGGTCTAAACTGGGGTGGCGTAGTGGGCAAAAGAACAATGGATTTAACCCAGATCTTTTGACTGGGGGAGAATGTTTGCATTGTCAGCATTCTGTCCATCATTTGTTTGCTGTAAAATTTTACATGATAAAGGCACAGATATGTTGAATATTTACCATTGTGCATCAATTCCTAGAGCAAATCTTCAAAACTTTTATATGTGCTGTTGGAATTGATCATCTTTTGTCTGGTATTCCCAAAGACTTTTTTCTTCACCACCCTGTTTCTTTGCTGAGCCAGTTCTATAGGCTTGTAGAACTCTGCAAACCTTACTCCTGCTAACCAGTGGTAAACTGCTTATGTTCTCCCTTCTAAGCATGGTAAATGTTACTTAAGTTAACTAAGCCTCAATTTAGGCCCAGCTGCCATCTTTGTCAAAATGGATGTCTTCCTCCTGCACATTTCACTGTTCTTGATTCTTCAACACACAGTCAAGCAGACTCATGTTTGATTATTTCCATTGACGTTGCTCATACAGTTCTCAATGAAATCTTTCTATCAGGATCCTAATACTGCATCTTTTTCCAAGGATATTCTGTTGGCTCACTGTGCGCTATTCATTCATAATTATTTGCTGCTGTTCATTGTTGGACTTGGCCCTTTTTGTGTAGTGTAGCTCCTATTTTCCCAATAGGCTCTGCGCATTGGAATAGTACCTACAGCAGTAAAGGCCTAGGCCAGACGTTAACTAGGTCTACTACTGTCGATACTAGACTTAATTTTTGGGTTTGCCAGCTAAGCTCAGAGTTCGCTAGAAACTTTCTCGAATGTTCAAGGAAGGAATTAACTCCCCTGATTAGACAAGAAGGGATTTAGTTTCTGACAACCATAGAACATGACAACTTTGCTCTCCCCTAATCAAGAGTCAATCTCGAGAGTCGTGTGAGCACAAGGCAATTATTTTACTCAGTCAGTACGTGCATTCTTAGTCTCATCAGAATGTAGAGAAAAGGAAGAGACGGGCGTGTTCAATAAAAAGGTGTATTTATTGATCAGTCTCTTTTCTCATACATGAGAAATGGATCGATATTATTGCAATACTTATAGTTAAGTAAAGTGCATACATTAAAAGCAATAGTATAAAATAATACTGTAAAAACATTGATATGGTTTCTGAGCCATATGATGTTTAAAATGATTAAAATATATTTACATACACATATACATTTGACTAAACGTGCTCAACTGGTGTTTCTAAATACGCCTACCCCGTGTACCTGACCTAAATCTAATGCGTGGGTGGGAATAGAAAGTTACAGTTTAAGTTAAGTTTGTTTTTGCCAAGTGAATAACTAAAGAATTCTCTGTGAGGGGTTATTCAGTTCTGTACCTGGAATTTAGGATGAATGAGGAATGGTATCTCTTTCTCTGCTCTCGATATTCCAGCCTGCGAGGGCTGCCCGAAAGCGCCGGTGCTGGGTCTCTCGGCTTGAGATAGCAGCGCGTCTCTCAGCGCGTCAGGAAGGCGGGGCTGCTGCCAGCGGGGTCTGCTTCTGCTCTCGGCTTCGGCAAGTATGGCTGCTCCGTCTTGTCACCACGCGTGTGTTTGCATAGGGCAAGGTCGGCAATATTTATACCTTAAAGGTGCCGAGATTGACGTAAGGATGGACATAGATACGTCAATAAAGATGTCATACGACTTGCTCGTTAGCACATTCTTTACTAAAGTTCTCTGTGAAATCAAAACAATGGCCGCACGGATTATCCAGGTTGTCATAGGTTTGATTTGTTATGAGAACGTCGTATGCCTTATCAGGGGCTGGAGGAATGTCGCTTGTCTAATTAGATCTAAAGCGTTATGACCTAATCAGATAACACGTTCCTGTGCCGTAGTGTGACTGCGTCAGATAACGGTATCTGCATCATGGGGGTTTTCTTGCCTCATGGGCTGACTGTTAGTTAACTTGATAGTTAGTTTAACCGGAATAGGGTCAGGAATAGGGGGACTGATTCAGAACCTATAGAAATACACGACATTTGCAGGGTCAACCCTGAACTTTTTGCCTTCCTCCTGTATTTTGTCTGACCTGTTTTTGTTGGTTTTATGACTAGGCACTTTACCACTGCTGATCAGTGCTAAAGTGCATATGCTCTCCCTATTGTAAATTGATGTATGGATTAGTGATTCCATAATTGGCTTGTTTGGTTTACTTGTCAGACCCTAGTACAGTGCACTGAGTGTGCCCAGGGCTTGTAAATCCAAATGCTGCTGGTGGGCTGGCAGCACTGGTTGTGCCACGCACAGAAGCAGCCTTGTAAAATGTGTCTAAGTTCTGCCATTGCAGAGCCTGTGTGCAGTCTGGTACTGGCATGCTGACTGGGCAAGTGTACCCACTTACCAGTCCCTAAACCTTCCCTTTTCTTCATATCAGACACCCCTATGGTAGGCCCAAGGGCAGGGTGCATTGTAAGTATAAGGTAGGACATGCCCTGGTGTGTGTGGCATGTCCTAATAGTGAATTACAGCCATTTTCATTTTTCACTATAGCAAGGCTACCTGTTCTCCATAGGCCAGAATGGGCAGTTAGATTATTACATCTGATAATCCTAACTGACTCAGGGAACATGGTAGAAATTTGAGTTCAGTATGCCTGAACTCAGAATGATAAAATACATCTTTTAGTGAAGTTGGTTTTAACATTCTGTGTTGGAAAATACCACTTTTAGAAAGTAGGTATTTTCTTGCCTAACTATCCAAGCCTGCCTCTGCTAGGTTGTGTATTCCTTGTCTGGAGTTTGAGTGACAGGGCTGGGGGATTCCAAGAGACAGGATGAGTCCGCCCAGTGGTGAATAGAGAGATCTGCATCTAGATGGGAGGGAGGAGTTGCACCTGTGACCTGAATAGGACTGTGCCTGCCCCCCATAGTGCTGGCTCCACCCCCTGTGGTGCGTCTGATGTCTCTGCCCTCTACTGTGAAAGGAGAGAAGGAGTCACGTCAACAGAGTGCTCCAGGGCTGTGCCTTCCCTCCACAATGCTGGCTCCACCTCCTGTGGGGCGTCTGATGTTTCTGCCCTGCACTGTGAAAGGAAAGAAGGAATCATATCAGCAGAGTGCTCCAGGGCTGTGTCTTTTCTCCACAATGCTGGATCCACCTCCTGTGGGGCGTCTGATGTTTCTGCCCTGAACTGGGAAAGGAAAGAAGGAGCCATGTAAACAGAGTGCTCCAGAACTGGTTTGGACTAGGCAAAGGCCCCTCTGCCCTCAGAGGACAGAGGATTTTGGGGTATAAGTATTGGAACCCTGATCCCAACAATTTAGATCACTTTTGGACAACAAGAAGACACCTTTGCTGAGGAGAGGAACCTGAAGAAACTGAGGAGAGACTATCCCTAAGTTGACGTGATGCTTGTGGGATTGGCCTGCAGTGGTTGCCTGACTGCCAAAAAAAGGAGAAAGGACTTTGTGTGCACCTTATTCAACTTGTAAAGGATCTCCAAGGGCTTGAGAAAAGAGCTTGCCTCCTGCTGAAGTCTCAGGGACAACAGACTTCAACCCCCAGCTCCCCAGAGTTCTTTGGAAGTGCCTGCTGCTATTTTGGGCCTTCTGAGGGACACCGTTTTGCAAGGAGCTGGACGCGCGACTCAAGAGAAAGAAGCATGTCTCCGTCGCTGCTGCTGTCGTCGCATTGTGGATGTCGCCGCTGTAGCTGTCGTTTTGCGCCGCATCGAGAGAAGCATCTCCCAATGAAGAGGATGCGTGTCGCCGCCGCTGCTGCTGCCGTCGCATCATAGATGTCGCTGCTGTAGTTGTCGTATTGCACAGCATCAAGAGAAGCGTCTCGCAATGAAGAGGAAGCGTGTCGCCATCGCTGCTGCTGCCGTTGCATCGTGGATGTCGCCGCTGTAGCTGTCGTATTGCACCGCATCAAGAAAAGCATCTCGCATCCACGGAGAAGTGTGCCGCCGTCGGAGCTGCTGTTGTCACATCACGGAACAAGGGTGTTGCCGCTGCAGTTGTTGCATCGAGCGGAAGCGTCTCGAAACGTCGGAGAAGAGTGCCGCCGCCAAAGCCGCTGTCGTCGCATCACAGAACAACGGTGTCGCCGCTGCAGCTGACGCATCGAGTCGAGACTTCTTGCATCATCAGAGAAGCGTGTCGCATCAGGAAGAACTTGAACGTCTTTATATCTTTGCACCGGATTTTGCCACATTTCCATCTTTGCAACACTTTCGTTCCCCTACGTGTCGCATCTTAAGATACATTGACTCAAAGTGTCACATTTTAAGAACTAAAGAGAATTAAGTTAAAACTACCATTTTAAGTACAGTATTGTGGATTTTTGTCGTTTGTGGTCTTGTGATAAGTCTATATAAAGAATACTTATTTTTTATATAAAACCTGTGTGGTGTCCATCTGTAGTGTTGTCACTTGAATACTGTATGTATTCAAAAATGCTTTACACACTGCCTCCGAGGTAAGCCTGTCTGCTCGTGCCAAGCTACCAAGGGGGTGAGCAGGGGTTATTTTAGGAGTGTACCCCCTTACCCTAACTAGAGGCAAGGGTCCCTATTTGTCACAAGTACCTACCTGTGCCAACTAGAAACCCCCAAATCTAACATTCATGTATCTTCCTTGTTCTACCATCTCCAGATGACATTAGCATAGAGTGGGCAGAATCAATATTCATGCACTGGAATTGTGCTTCGGTGCTACGGCAATATGATGTTAAATAAAACTTTGTTCTGATTTGCTAATGTTATGATATTTTTGCCCAAACCATGATGAATCTGCACTTTCTACTGTGTTCTATGAGAATATTTCCTATAGAAAACTCTTATTTGGGGGGTGAGCCAGAGCTTCCCTGATTGCTACTAGGGATGCTCCCTATTTCTTTATTGATTTTGCTGCTCACTTGGGACTTAGAATATTCTTGTTTTTGCACTTCTCTGTAATACCCTATTTGCTGAGAGCTTTTTTGGCTTTGCATTTACTAATTCTGTAACGCATCTTTTACATTTTTTCTTTTAAATGTATACTGCGGATCTAAAACTCAATTATTGTTTGGGCCCTTAAATTACTGTATTTTTGATGGGTTGGGAATTGCCTTAACTGGCGGACACACTGCCACATGTAATTGAGGTTCAAGACCATCTCTGTTTCATCAGTCCATAGGCATATTGTTGAGGAATATTTTAGGGCATAAGAATTATGGAGAACCATGTGCCCACACTGCGTGAACACAACTAACTATGCTATCTAGACATTCTAATGTGAAGATGTTGTTTTTTTTCCCACACTCGAACTCCCAATATGTTTTGGACCCTGTATGTGGTTGCACTTTATGCATTCCATATGAAGTGTACCCCACCTGATGAAGGGCCCATTAGTCCGAAGTGCATTGGGGACGTAATGAGATGTTGTGATGAGAATCATGATTTATGCATGAACGTCTGATACTACAGAATTTGTTCAAGATCAAACTGATTACGTCAACAAACTTAGAGAGAGATGTAGAGTTGATATCACTCTGTAATCAGTCATAATAATAAAGAATATTTAAAAGCATTAAGACCATTATGGATTCATTTAAGCATTATTTTGTTACAATTAAACGGTGTACCTAGGGACTACACCGCTAACACGAGATAGCATGGTTTATGAAGGATAAATATACTCGTGGACAGCGGATACTCCTTGACAGCACCCCAAAACATTGATTGAAGTTCTAACTGATTAATTGAAATTTAGAAAAATAAGAGTGTGATATAAGGAAACCCTTTATTGTATTTGGTAACACAACATACATGCACAGACAATCGTTTGACACATTACCACCGCCAGAAACCTGCTTTCATAATAAAGAGGCAAAAGGTACTTGCTTCAGGTACTGGCTTTACTTACCACCAAGGGCATGAAATAGTGCTTCTTTTTATGTTGCTATGAAATAGTGGCAGCCAAAAATAATTTGTGATCTGGTCGTGCACTGCAGTGGCCCCAAGCCTTTATCCAAGTTTCACTGGCTACGCCTCTAAAGCAGTGGTAAACGGTTGTTTACAAGTCAGCCTCGTATTTCTTTCTATTTGCCATCACTAAATATAGCTTTATTGCTTTATTGTCCTCTCAAGAGCAATTTTGCATTGTTGTTATTTATTGGCACACCTGTCACACTATTTTAGTCTTTATTGCGGGTGGCCACGCATGACTCAGTTTAATTTCCAAATTGAGCTCAAATAACATGCTTGTCATCTGGCCGCTGCTCACCAGAAAATGAAATTGAAATTGCAGCACTGATGTGCTCTGTCCTGTGGAAAAGCTAAAAATATCAAACTTATGAGGATAATATAGAGGAATGCATCACTACTAGAAATATATAGTGAAGAATATGGTCGTAAACACAGCAATGAGGATCAGTCAATGGGGTTCAAAGATCATTCGTAGGTGTGAAGGGTTTGTGTGTACAAATTCACACACAGAGAGCACTTCAAATCAAAAAGTTACAACTTTGCCTAAAAGGAGATGCTGGCCATGACACCACAGTCACGTGGTCCTCCCTCCTGATTGAAGAGGAACAACCATGATCCTTCAAAAAACCCTCTCTAGAATATTAATTCAGATGTATACCTATCCAGATGTTGGCCCCTTTGCTTTGACTGCAAAAAGAATGTAGGCAACCAAAACGTCTTTGGGTCTGAAATGACCAACCCACGCACTACACTCTGGGAAGGGGACTTCAGTGCTGCTGTAAATCTCCGGCTGGAGAGATCCACCACTGTGGCATTTTTTGGTCACGCGTCCAACGTCACCAGTGTCATGCAGCAATGCAACCTTTTGGACAAATGGCAATAGAGACACCCTGCTGGGAAGGCATATACATACTATTCTACAGTCCATGACGCATCATCCCATATTGACTAGTGATTATTAACAGACCATGCACTATATAACCATGCTCCAGTAACTATACTGATGGCTCTCCCTGTGAGTAGGGCTCATGTTGGACATTGCTTTGCGCCTGAGTCACTACTACATAGTGTTTTGAAATCTGAAGTGTGACGTATTATTCACAAATATTTTCCATTTTATGTTGGATCTGTATGCAGCCTAAGTAAGCTCAGGGAAGCCTCAGTGGTCTATGGTAGGGGAATATGTATTTCCAAACACATAGAGATGCTCCGATCAATTCACAACTGCCTGGGTAGGTTAGAGGATGAAATCAGACAATTAGAGGAAACTAACATGACTTTGAGGAATGGAGTAGAGGACAAGTGCTAGAATACCGAGCTGAATTAATGAAGGAAATTGTATTGCTTGATTAATTAAAATCAATGCAAATACCTAAATCGATTGATCTAAAAAAAGAGCAGGTAAAAGGCATTCTTAAAAAAAAAAAAAAAACATTTGTCAAGTTTACTTTTCCTCTTGTGGCTACAATTCTTGAGCAGTGTCTTTTCAAACAATAAACGTGGGGTCCTGCAAGGCCAAATGTTTACAAAGAGCAGTTCTAATCATTCTTGGATTCCCAACAATGTGCAAACCCCTTTAACTTACGGCTGGGGAGCAATGGATTCGTCGGCCATCTTGTCCAGATTCACAGACTTAATAGATTGAGAGGTAATCTGGCCAGAGGTGCCCTTTAAGCACGCGTCTACTGCTAAATTGCACGATTGGATGTTTAAGTCTTTGAATATCGGTTTTAGCCAATATTTTCTGAAGTTCAGCCATATTAGGGCATATTAACATGGCATGATTAATTCTTCTTCTACAATCTCGCATATGTGTCAGGGGCGTACTGTTTCATCCTTATTCCTTCCGTAGAAGGGACCTCTTAGAGGTATGAGGCCAAATCGATACCTCATTGTCTTTTCCGGACCAATGGCCATGGTTGCTTCAAATACAATGGTTCCTCTGCTGAGTCATAAAGTGCTGATTTGATTTTGTGAAAATGTTTGTGGTCCAGATCATCCCGACCCTGCAAGTGTGCATGGTAGAGACTTTTTGCAGAGTTCTTCTGCTTCCAACTCCCTATTGATGTTTTAAAATAAGTTGTCCATGCTTTGATTCCTCTCCCTATTGATGCCCGTATTGCATGTTTCTAAGTATTTAGCTCGAAGGATTGAATCTTATTGCAATGTGATGAAAATTTAAATTGAAGCTTTCGACTACAACATACCAGGTTGACCTCCCTCCTCCATTGGTATTGGCAAGCAGCATCCAGCAAGCAGAATACGGTGCAGAAAATACAGCACAGTAATTTACTCAACCAATCAGTGGCATAAGGTTCAATTCTATTATAAAGCAGAATTTGGTAGTATCTGGGCACACTATTTCTTTCAGAATCCGCAAGAACAATTTGCAAAATGAGATGGTGGTGTTCTCTATAAATAACTTCTATTGTATCCTTATTGATATATCCAATGACCCTTTTATTTAGCCATTCCCCAAAGATGCTGATCTTGGTTTTGGAAGTATTAATCAAGATGCTGTTACTGCTGCATTACGGGGATAGCTCATCAAGTTGTTCTATAAGCCTATTGCAATCTGATCCAGAAGGATTATGTCTTCTGCATACTGTAGGATTTGGAGTTTTGGATATCTCAGTTTCGTTGGATATCTGTAGATAAAAATGTGGCTGAGGTGACTTGGACCACAAAGTAAAATCTTAAAAAATATAGACTTCAACCAGGCGAAACAATGAAGAACGCCTTGGTAGGATGGTCATGCAAGTGCTTCGCCTACAGAAGGTGAGGAGACTGGCTGTTAAGATTGAGAATGATTAGTATATCTCTGTCAGGAATCACCCCAGGCATTCTGGATACTTTGACATATTATTATGCCCAACTTTATTCATCTAAGACAGCAATCCCAAATGCCTACATTTCTGTCTATTTTGATAAAATTACTATGTCTTGGTTGGAAGATGATAAACAGTGACCCACTGTGACAGCCCATCACAAAAGAGGTGATACTGAACACCTTCAATTCTATAACCAATGGTAAAGCCCCAGCTACTGAATTTCATAAGCAGCACAGGTAATTGTTGGCTCCGCAACTCTTAACTATGAATAAAGAGCCAAAGTAACTTGGGACTTTTTTCACCATCGATGCATGAGGTAGTTGCGATCAAGTAGGGAAAGACACTTCTGTATGTGCATCCTACATATCACTTACATTAATCAACATGGATACTAAGTGCCTGATTATTATCTTGGTGGTAAGCATACTGTGTTGCAATGGTAAGAAAGAATGATTACCGCCAATGTAACTGGTCTGTCCATCCGATTTAGATGCAGGAGAACCATAGGTTTGGCTGCGCCTAACATAATGGTCTGCCTGCCTGATCTAAGGTGGGGACGGACCCTAGGTTTGGCTAAGACGGTGACTACTTTGTCACCACAATAGCTAAACCTCTCCCATGACCCGATGGAGTGAGGGCCGTCGTAAAAATGGCTATAAGTTTGCACAGCAAATTAAAGTGGGCGGACATTTAGCCATTTTTTTACTGTATGTCACCACCATTCAAACCGTGGTGGTAAGGGACAGTAAAAAAAGAATAATGCCCTCCGCGCCATGGGAGATATCTCCCATTGTGAGGGGGGACATTTTATTTTTTATTTTCAAAATGGGATTTTGTTTTTAAAAAGAAAAAAGAAAACCTCTTGCTTCAAGGCTCAGTCATGTAACCAGAGCCCTGCATTAAACAACGAAGAGCATCTACAGTACCTGCGGTGATGGTTGTTCCTGCCAATGCTTTATAAATGACCACCAGCTTCGCAGTCATTTATAAATTTGGCAGGCAATCCCTCCACCAGGGGGCTGAAGTAACCTACTCCATCCCCTGGTGGAACAACGGGCTGTCTGCTGAAATATAATTCGGGCCCTAAGATACCAATGAATATGTTCACAATAAGATTGCTTCGAAATATGTTTGGGCTATTCCTCCTGATCAGGTGGGGTTAATTCCTGAATTCAAGCTCCTGGTAACCAGGTCTTGAATGGGCGCACTACCATCAGTAAGGGTAAAGTAATAATGAATACAAGTGTATATATATATATATATATATATATATATATAGTGCATCCAAAGGGTAGGAAGAGAGGTCGGCTACCAGACAACCCCACAATCACGCAGTGAGTACCTAAACAAATGAATTGCAATCCTCCCTGAGCACTCTAACAGTACGTGTCAATGTAGACCCTGAACCATTTCTCACTTTCAGATTATCCTAATAGATACAACTAAATAATTCTTGCAGTTTATCCAACACAAAGCTCAATTCTAAAAAAAAAAACATGTAATAAGTATCAATAGTCAATATCATATAAGGTCCATGACATGATCATCCACTTCTTTCTTCAAGTAATGGTCCGACTCAAAAGTCTTGAAATATTTTTATTCCAGTTCTATTGTCTCTATTTTCATTTCAGTTCAATTGTCTCCAAAAGCATGTTGTTCATCACAATTTTTTATCAGATGAGCCGCAATTGGGTACCTTGTGTCTCGGAGATCCAACGGAGCTAATTGAGATTCTATAATAAATTACTTTATCTATTGGGTTCCAAAATGAATTGGAACTGTTATTAGGTGTAGCAGGCCTAGAAATATATTTAATATATAAAATAAAACCATTTGCCAATATATATGAAAGTGAGAAATGGTTCAGGGTCTACATTGACACGTACTGTTAGAGTGCTCAGGGAGGATTGCAATTCAGGGGTTCATTCCTGGACTCTTGATGTAGCATAATCCTTACACACTTTTTGCTGGGTTGTGTCAAATATGTCTCAACTTTAAGCTGTACCAGTCTTTTGATGCTGAGAAAGCCTTGGATTGACAGGAATTGAGCTTTATGTTTGTGGAATTAAGATGTGTCGCCATGGAGAGGGAATACTTTGTAAGATGGATAGTACTTCTATACTGTGCATCTAGGTCTAATGTCATGGTTAGCAATAGTATATCACACTTTTTCCTGGTCTCCAGGGGCACCGTGAAGGTTGTCACCTCTCTATACATTTGTTTATCATCACATATTATTCATGAACCGAGATGCTACTTGGTAGATGATAATCTGCTATCACTCTATGAAGAAGTCACAGCATTGAAAACCCAAAACAGAACCTTGCCCTGATTATCAGTAAGGATACCAAATGTTTTGGCATATCTGGGCTCCAAATTACTTGAGTTAAATCAGCTCTTTTTTTGGGCTGACGTTAATGTTTCAGTTTTGAAGTGGAATTCTCCTTGAATTGATGTGAAATGATTATGAAATATACAGAATTGCAGATTAGCTGGATGACCAATACAGTTATTAGAGATGATTATGAGATATTGGCAAACATGGTTCAAGAAATGATACACAGGTCAACAGCTGCGGTCTGTGCAGGTAACAGCAGTGGGGCGGTGGTGCCGGGTATGGGGATTTTTCGAGGTACGATGCAGAGGAAAAATTAATTATTTATTTACGTTTCCCTCTGCATCATTCTTCGAAATCCCCCCTTACCTGGCCCCACCGCTCCACCACTGTTACCTGCACGGACCGCGGTTGTAGGTCGATGACTATCTCTTTGGCGTTGGTGGGACATGTGGCACCTAAAAAAATAGCATATGCCCAAATATATTAACCTCCTTCCTTAAGTACCAATGAATCTTTAAATGCCATGAAAGTGGTGCTGACTAGATTAAATAGGATGGAAAATACCATAAGATTGGGTGACAGGTTCTGACTTTGACTTACTGATAAGGAAGCTTTTCCATATCAGATTTGCACCTTTACTTCTATGTGGCTCGACCTAGTGGTGTGTATGAATGGGGCCTGGCACTGCCATGCAAAGCTCTGTAGTATCAGAATCTTATACACACTTATATTCACATGACCTTAGACTGGCAGATAACTGGTATATCCTGTCTCATTAGAACATAAGGTCAATAGCTAGGGTTAGGTAGACTGACACTGCTGTATATGAGGTATTTCTCCCCTGAAGTCAATACATTGACAACTAGGTGAAGCTAGGATGCTGATTTAGAAATGGATGTCATGCTTGCAGAATAGAGATATGTCATTAAATAGTGAGCAAAGACGAGCAGAATATTTTTTTACATGTGGCATGTTATAAGCCAACGAGGCTCCAGTTGTTCAATCTCATTCTGGATGTTTGCTGTGCCACCAATCTGAAGCTGATTCCACTTTGTTTGGACTTGTCTCATGTTTCAGGCCTATGCTATTCGGTATGATTGAAATGACGGACCACCTAGCACCTCAGTGGCTATTCTAGGATATGCTAATGATCATGCTGCATCAATTAGGAGCTAGTTTCCTGGAATTACGCTGTTACTGGTGAAGGGAAGAAATATGCTTTCGCCAAGGCTCACTCCAAATCGTAAAAGATTGGACTAGTAGATTGCAACAACTCTGCAGGCAAATAGGTCCCTCTGAGGCCCCCCAATTACCATCCTAAAGATATATGGAGCATATTGCATGCTTACATAGCGAGGACAGAGGGATAACAGTAGAATAAGAGTGAAGACTTTGGAGAGCTTTGAAGCAGTGTACAACACTGCAGGTATGTTGTGGTTATGGTATAAGGAATAGAGGGAACGACCAGATGGTCAAACGTCCGCCTGGTGACACACCATAGGACATGAATGGCACTAGCACCCGACCAGGCTGCTCTGGAAGGTCTTATGATGGCTCATTTTATATTTTTGCCCAGTCATGATTGCAAGAGGTCTGATACGTTCATTTAAACAACTTCTGTCACCCAGGATACATTGGTTTCAAGACAGCCTATTTAACTTCCCTTTGCTTCTCAGGAACAGAGTGCTTGAAACCCTTTGCCAAATTATTGTTCTCTCTCGACAGTGCAAGGACCCTCACTGTCCCATCTTCGGTTCCCATGGGCACAGGTCTTGGTCCAGCATGCAGAGCTCTCTGTGGAATGGCTGATTGCCATTCCACACGTTTGTCTTCCCAGGAAGCAGGCAGGGACTAATAGTAGATATCCCAGGCAGGGTGGTCTACTCAGGGATGGTCTATCTATTTTTGTGGTCTGTTTTCTTGGTCAGTAGTTTTGCATGGCCTGCTTGGCCAACCTCAGCAAACAAAGAGCCTCCATCCTGCCAGAGACTGTCTGACTTGAGGGAGTGCCTTCTGGTGCCATACCACCTAACATAGCTAATGCCAATCAGGCAAACAGCTCCCATTGCTCTGAGAAAAGATGATAGAGTTGAGTAGTGCTGACACAGCAGTCCAGGCCCTGTGTGCCATGCCATTCATCTTCTTTCCACTGAATGTAATGAGCCTGAAATGAAGCCATGAATGATATGTTTCGCTGTGACTCCACATCAGCCTATTGATCCCTTGAATCATCGCAGAGCAGGCTGTGCCGCCTGTGTCCATAAGATTGCCCTGTCCACCCATGCCCTGCCCCCTGCAGGGATCATAGGCTCTTGGGGTGGGACGGTCAGCCCATGACAGGCATGTGGCTTGCTTCATCTTCTGAGGGTGCAGTTAGCGTTGAACTTGGTCTGGATATAGAAAGACTCTCATCAAAAATGGTGTTGCTAATGCCCTTTTTGGTTTCAAGACGGATGCATTCAAGAAGCTTTCACTGACACGATGCCATAGCCAAGTGGAAGCTAGCATCATTTTCAGAGGACACCATAATGTCATCTCCACATGAATTATGCAGCGTTGTTCACACCAACTAGATGACCTGTTTATGATATCCCAGATGCTGCAGATGCTTAGTATGTATAACAGAGCGGTATACACATACAAGAATTGGCACTGGACCCATAGAGAAACACACACTTGTTGTTGCAAAAGACAACTGCTCCTTTCATAAAATAGGAATTTCAAAGTGGAAAGACAAAATCGTAGGCAAGGATGCAGCTAGCTGTTCTGTCACTCAAGGAGAAAGTCAAAAAGATGAAGGCTGTATTCACTTTTTTCTTGTTAAGAGAATGATTATGGGCTGTGACAGGATAGGAAGGTGGACCTGACAAGCCGCAGGGCATAGTGACACCAATCTTAGAAATTATGGTGGTAGTGCATGGCAGTAGAGTTTTCCATTTATGGATTTTTGGTTGTAATATCAGGGATTAGTGTGAAAGGCTTTAGTGAAGTGCATAATTTGAGCAGGTGGTTGCAAGTAGGGGCCCATCTGCATCCATTTGTGGGGACCAACACTTCTTTTTCTTCATCAAACTTTGACTCAGAGCAAGAGAGAGAAAAGCACACACTGATGGAGGATGGAGGAGGAGATAGAAAAATTGTGACGAAGGGAGGCAGCCGGGATGACAAATAACACGGTAGAGGGACATGAAGGAGCAGGGAGTGTCTGGTGGTGGATGAAATAGACATGAGATGGAATCAAGACAATGCAGCCTTGGTATTCATCACACCCACATTGATTCATCCTGGCTGCAGGCTCTGGGCCCAGGCACTCTTAGGTTAAATTAAAAGCACTGCTTTGGTGATGAAGGCTAACACTGTGAATCCCTGGTGCACTGTGGGTAATCGCAAGATAATTTGTAGTTATCATTAAAGGAAAAGCTGGATCTTTCATTCAAAAGATCATTTACAAGTTTAGCAGGTTCATGATGGTTTATGTGATAAAGTATGAATAGAAAACAGGCATTCTTTGAAGGCTGCAGCAGAATAAAATGTGTTTTGTGCATAACGTTCAGAAATGATTTGGAAGTGATAGTTGCAGTGTTACCAATGTTGCGTCAGGGCTCTCACATCAGAGGTCGAGATGATGCCAAGGGCAGAGATTCAAAAGTGAGGCACATTTAGTTTGAGATCAATGAGGTGGGGATTAGGCCCAGAGAAAACAGTAGAAAGAACAGGCAAGTTAGGATCTCTTGTAGTTTTAGAAATATTGGAAAATAAATACCATTATTAAAAATATCACCTTCCAATACTTAACTGATAAAACCACAAATATTGAAAACACAAATATTGCTGTCAAAAATATCTTTTTTATATACATCCAAAACACAAATATCAGAAACAAAAATATCGTTGCTTATAACTAGACATATGCCATCTTAAAAATATTGCCTCACACAATGTCACCAATATAATTACATTATCATTAATAAACATATTTTACATTAAACAAATAATTATAATAAACATTAAACAATATATACACATTTTGATTTAAAAAAAATATATCACATCACCAAAATAATTATAATTAAATACATAATAATATAAGCAAAAAAGTGATTTTACATGAACTGCAAACATTTATACAACAATCTAAATAATAAATATATATATATGTATATATATATATATATATATATCCAACAAAACAGGTAGCCCAAGTAGAGAAGCCTCAGACATGTAGGAGTAGATTCACAGAATTTATTCGGCCGCTTGCAAACAGGCTCAGGACGGAGCTGGGAAACAGTAATTCAATCACTTTCGCCAGACGCGTTTCAGGACATAACTTCCTTTCATCAGTGGCAGTGCTGCAATGGTTCACAAGGCGGTGGTTGTTTCCGTCCTTTATTTTCAAAATGTACCTGCCCCAGTGGGCGTGGCCAACATGGCCTTCTGGTACACGTAGTTCGACGTTTTTTACCCTGGTGGGTTCACTTTGTGAAGTCATAAATCATGCAAAATAAAAACCTCAGTGGGTCGTTTCAACAGTTCCGTGCTGAGGTCTGTCCCGCTTTGTAGCTGCAGAATCGGAATACATGACAGCTTTCCACCTGTGTTGGCGCTGTCATCCTGTCTCCTTGGTGCCAATTCCGGAGCAGGTATTGGCAGGACCTGCACTCAAGCAGTGGGTTTCTCCTCGACAGGCAATGCCGCAAAATATCCAACAAAACAGGTAGCCCAAGTAGAGAAGCCTCAGACAGGTAGGAGTAGATTCACAGAATTTATTCGGCCGCTTGCAAACAGGCTCAGGACGGAGCTGGGAAACAGTAATTCAATCACTTTCGCCAGACGCGTTTCAGGACATAACTTCCTTTCATCAGTGGCAGTGCTGCAATGGTTCACAAGGCGGTGGTTGTTTCCGTCCTTTATTTTCAAAATGTACCTGCCCCAGTGGGCGTGGCCAACATGGCCTTCTGGTACACGTAGTTCGACTTTTTTTACCCTGGTGGGTTCACTTTGTGAAGTCATAAATCATGCAAAATAAAAACCTCAGTGGGTCGTTTCAACAGTTCCGTGCTGAGGTCTGTCCCGCTTTGTAGCTGCAGAATCGGAATACATGACAGCTTTCCACCTGTGTTGGCGCTGTCATCCTGTCTCCTTGGTGCCAATTCCGGAGCAGGTATTGGCAGGACCTGCACTCAAGCAGTGGGTTTCTCCTCGACAGGCAATGCCGCAAAATATCCAACAAAACAGGTAGTCCAAGTAGAGAAGCCTCAGACAGGCAGGAGTAGATTCACAGAATTTATTCGGCCGCTTGCAAACAGGCTCAGGACGGAGCTGGGAAACAGTAATTCAATCACTTTCGCCAGACGCGTTTCAGGACATAACTTCCTTTCATCAGTGGCAGTGCTGCAATGGTTCACAAGGCGGTGGTTGTTTCCGTCCTTTATTTTCAAAATGTACCTGCCCCAGTGGGCGTGGCCAACATGGCCTTCTGGTACACGTAGTTCGACGTTTTTTACCCTGGTGGGTTCACTTTGTGAAGTCATAAATCATGCAAAATAACGTCGAACTACGTGTACCAGAAGGCCATGTTGGCCACGCCCACTGGGGCAGGTACATTTTGAAAATAAAGGACGGAAACAACCACCGCCTTGTGAACCATTGCAGCACTGCCACTGATGAAAGGAAGTTATGTCCTGAAACGCGTCTGGCGAAAGTGATTGAATTACTGTTTCCCAGCTCCGTCCTGAGCCTGTTTGCAAGCGGCCGAATAAATTCTGTGAATCTACTCCTACCTGTCTGAGGCTTCTCTACTTGGGCTACCTGTTTTGTTGGATGTTTTGCGGCATTGCCTGTCGCGGAGAAACCCACTGCTTGAGTGCAGGTCCTGCCAATACCTGCTCCGGAATTGGCACCAAGGAGACAGGATGACAGCGCCAACACAGGTGGAAAGCTGTCATGTATTCCGATTCTGCAGCTACTAAGCGGGACAAACCTCAGCACGGAACTGTTGAAACGACCCACTGAGGTTTTTATTTTGCATGATTTATGACTTCACAAAGTGAACCCACCAGGGTAAAAAACGTCGAACTACGTGTACCAGAAGGCCATGTTGGCCACGCCCACTGGGGCAGGTACATTTTGAAAATAAAGGACGGAAACAACCACCGCCTTGTGAAGCATTGCAGCACTGCCACTGATGAAAGGAAGTTATGTCCTGAAACGCGTCTGGCGAAAGTGATTGAATTACTGTTTCCCAGCTCCGTCCTGAGCCTGTTTGCAAGCGGCCGAATAAATTCTGTGAATCTACTCCTACCTGTCTGAGGCTTCTCTACTTGGGCTACCTGTTTTGTTGGATATATATATATATATATATATATATCTATATATATATATATATATATATATATATATATATATATATATAGATATATATATATATATATATGTTTGAGCAAAAGCCTTTGAGCTTGAAGAGGGATACTCACACGCTGTCAGCCATCCAGCCTTACTGCCCTGCAGCACCCATTGCCAACCTTCGTAATTCTTAAAACCAAGTTTGACGCGTTTCAGGGCCAACGCCCCTTCCTCATGAACTTCGCATAAAGGGAATGACAAACTCACTGATCCTTTCTTTTCCGACTTTATTGAAGGAAAAGACGCCCTTCAGTGGGCGTGGCAGTAGTTGAAGTCCCCAGCGGCATGCTGGTTAATGCAGTCCTTGATTTAGTGAGTCCAGTGTTCAACCCTGAGTGGGCTCAGTCCCTTTATCGGTTGTTGCGTTATAATCCTTAAGTAGGAAGAAAGTTGGGTTTTTGCGTGCTGAAATTAAAAAACGACAACGTGTACTTCAAGTGAAAGGGAAAGGTTCCTTTTCAGAAGCGCCTTCTTGCTCCCGCTGATTTTGGTTGGAAGCAGAAGTGGTGCCCCTCTTCCACGGCCAAAGGTAGCCGTGTAAATAATGTTTGAGCAAAAGCCTTTGAGCTTGAAGAGGGCTACTCACACGCTGTCAGCCATCCAGCCTTACTGCCCTGCAGCACCCATTGCCAACCTTCGTAATTCTTAAAACCAAGTTCGACGCGTTTCAGGGCCAACGCCCTTCCTCATGAACTTCGTATAAAGGGAATGACAAACTCACTGATCCTTTCTTTTCCGACCTTTATTGAAGGAAAAGACGCCCTTCAGTGGGCGTGGCAGTAGTTGAAGTCCCCAGCGGCATGCTGGTTAATGCAGTCCTTGATTTAGTGAGTCCAGTGTTCAACCCTGAGTGGGCTCAGTCCCTTTATCGGTTGTTGCGTTATAATCCTTAAGTAGGAAGAAAGTTGGGTTTTTGCTTGCTGAAATAAAAAAACGACAACGTGTACTTCAAGGGAAAGTTTCCTTTTCAGAAGCGCCTTCTTGCTCCCGCTGATTTTGGTTGGAAGCAGAAGTGGTGCCCCTCTTCCACGGCCAAAGGTAGCCGTGTGAGTAATGTTTGAGCAAAAGCCTTTGAGCTTGAAGAGGGATACTCACACGCTGTCAGCCATCCAGCCTTACTGCCCTGCAGCACCCATTGCCAACCTTCGTAATTCTTAAAACCAAGTTTGATGCGTTTCAGGGCCAACGCCCCTTCCTCATGAACTTCGCATAAAGGGAATGACAAACTCACTGATCCTTTCTTTTCCGACCTTTATTGAAGGAAAAGACGCCCTTCAGTGGGCATGGCAGTAGTTGAAGTCCCCAGCGGCATGCTGGTTAATGCAGTCCTTGATTTAGTGAGTCCAGTGTTCAACCCTGAGTGGGCTCAGTCCCTTTATCGATTGTTGCGTTATAATCCTTAAGTAGGAAGAAAGTTGGGTTTTTGCGTGCTGAAATTAAAAAACGACAACGTGTACTTCAAGTGAAAGGGAAAAGTTCCTTTTCAGAAGCGCCTTCTTGCTCCCGCTGATTTTGGTTGGAAGCAGAAGTGGTGCCCCTCTTCCACGGCCAAATGTAGCCGTGTGAGTAATGTTTGAGCAAAAGCCTTTGAGCTTGAAGAGGGATACTCACACGCTGTCAGCCATCCAGCCTTACTGCCCTGCAGCACCCATTGCCAACCTTCGTAATTCTTAAAACCAAGTTTGATGCGTTTCAGGGCCAACGCCCCTTCCTCATGAACTTCGCAGAAAGGGAATGACAAACTCACTGATCCTTTCTTTTCCAACCTTTATTGAAGGAAAAGACGCCCTTCAGTGGGCATGGCAGTAGTTGAAGTCCCCAGCGGCATGCTGGTTAATGCAGTCCTTGATTTAGTGAGTCCAGTGTTCAACCCTGAGTGGGCTCAGTCCCTTTATCGGTTGTTGCGTTATAATCCTTAAGTAGGAAGAAAGTTGGGTTTTTGCGTGCTGAAATTAAAAAACGACAACGTGTACTTCAAGTGAAAGGGAAAAGTTCCTTTTCAGAAGCGCCTTCTTGCTCCCGCTGATTTTGGTTGGAAGCAGAAGTGGTGCCCCTCTTTCATGGCCAAAGGTAGCCGTGTGAGTAATGCACCACCGCAAGGAAAGCGGGCCGGGGGTTCTACACATTGGAGCCGTTCTGGTCATCGTGCTGGCATTCTGATGATGACAACGCTATCCACACTTTTCTGGCAAGCTCACTAATGGCGAAATTATAAAATAACATATTTAGAGTGACTTTATTGTTTGAATATGAACTACGAGGCTAATTTTGAACTGCTGCTCCCACAATGCAATGTTTTCATACTTACGAGCCTTCACCTGTGGGCAATAAAAGGGACTAGAAGTATTCAGCAGCAGTCTCTGCCTTTCATTTGGGGGTCGCTTTGCCCGAGAAGAAGGACGATTGATGTCTGAAACGCGTAGGCAAACTAATTTTCCCAGGAAGCTGTGATGGTGTTGTGCCTTTAGTTGATCGATGGGGAGTGCTTCCTAAAGCTTTGGCAAATGTGGAACCTAATATTATGCACGGCAGCCATGCCGTGAGGAATGCACCACCGCAAGGAAAGCGGGCCGGTGGTTCTACACATTGGAGCCGTTCTGGTCATCGTGCTGGCATTCTGATGATGACAACGCTATCCACACTTTTCTGGCAAGCTCACTAATGGCGAAATTATAAAATAACATATTTAGAGTGACTTTATTGTTTGAATATGAACTACGAGGCTAATTTTGAACTGCTGCTCCCACAATGCAATGTTTTCATACTTACGAGCCTTCACCTGTGGGCAATAAAAGGGACTGGAAGTATTCAGCAGCAGTCTCTGCCTTTCATTTGGGGGTCGCTCTGCCCGAGAAGAAGGACGATTGATGTCTGAAACGCGTAGGCAAACTAATTTTCCCAGGAAGCTGTGATGGTGTTGTGCCTTTAGTTGATCGATGGGGAGTGCTTCCTAAAGCTTAAGGCAAATGTGGAACCTAATATATATATATATATAGTAATATTCAAAACTATCAAACTACATATAAAGCATTATGAGTAAAACATAAATTAGTATTTACTGTAGAAGGATATAACTGATAAAAAATTCTAACTAATACTTATCTAACCATTACAATCAAACTATAAACACATGCAATCAATAAAATCACAGAAATAAATTACATCAACAATATAAAAGGCACACACATTTTATCAACTGAATACTTCAAAAACAATAAAAGCTGCAATATTAGAAACTCTGTCAGAGTCTTTGA
Source organism: Lissotriton helveticus (assembly GCF_964261635.1). Taxonomy (NCBI): domain Eukaryota; kingdom Metazoa; phylum Chordata; class Amphibia; order Caudata; family Salamandridae; genus Lissotriton; species Lissotriton helveticus. Next base: position 1,886,037,244 of record NC_136067.1, read on the forward strand.
GCAGACCCTTAAAAAACAAATATATACATCTCACCAACTACCTTGCAAAGTAAACTTATACTTATACTACAACCTACTTGAAATTCAAATTGTAAATGGTGGTCCTGAACTAATAATCGGGCCCTAAGTCACATGGGCTACACCTACACCCAAAAAAGTAAATCTATAGAAAATGAGAATTGGAAATTACCAAATATTATTTTAATGCATGTTATGGGAGAGCTATTACAAAAGATGGTGTTGTAATTAACGTAAGGGAACACAACCCCCCCCCACCCCAAATGATACAGAAATGGAAGAAAAGGAGGTATTGGAGGCTACAGTAAAAAGCAAGCACTAACTCCCAGAATCCCATAGCCAAAATCCTAAAAGATATACTTCCTAAAGTCCCTGAACACATCACAGGTCAACTATCATCTATACCCACTTTAAAACCTTTAATTGAACTGTAAACACCACGAGTGACACTCCACCTGCCCCTATAAGATACCAAGATATAGAAATAAATGAACACGTATAAATCACACATAATGATGAGCCCTTTCTCTTTTGTAGCAACCTAAACATTTATAGATGAATCCTAATATTTTCTACAACAGATAATTTACTAAAACTAGCCACTGTCAAAACTGGATGATGAATGGGACCCTCAAAATGTGTTCCAAACCATTCACTTAGATATATACCATACATGATGAATATCAAAACACAAATATCCTTTTTACATGTGCTCTACTATCAAATAAAAAAAGTAGCACTTGCTACAATCTCTTGAACACATTAAACATAAAACAAACAACTCCTACCCACAAAAAAGTATCATAGACTTTGAATAAGTCATGATTCAAACCCTTTTAAAACTTTACCAACACACAGCCATACAAGGGTGCTACTACAATTTCCAATCAATGCATATGGAGACACTTCCATCAATGTGCATTAAGTGTAGAATATGCTACAAACAGTCAGTTTGTCTTTAAAATACAAAAACTGATAGAACTAGGCTATGTCTCTGTCACTGATGTGGCCAACCACTACTCCTAATAGAAAGTCAATTCTACCAACAAAATGAAGATGAACTAAGCCCCCTACTGGATTATTACAAAGAAACCTGGGTTGGCAGGCTACATCACTCTCAAATCAAACGTAAACCCGAATTCCAAATACCATGGTGGAATGTCTATGACAGCACCTTCGTACAGGAAGCCTAAGCAAACATCGCAGTGGAAGGATAGCACAATGTGTTCCGATTCACACTACACAGAATACAGCCTACACTCTATAAATGCATAGCAGCCCTACTAAAATAGCAAAGCATCCAACAACTTCAAATGGAGCAGTCTGAGCCCAAATTGCACCTAATTTACCAAGCGAACCAAAAGAATGAACAACATGCTACAAGTTAAAGTCAAACTATTCATAAACAACAAAGGAATAGATTACTTAAAAATAAGCTATACAGAATAAATATTGACCTACAGAACACCCAAAAACAATAACATAGTTTCAACAAACATGAAAAATAATGTTTTATGTTGGTAATAAAACATAATATTTGAATACATCAGTCAAAACATTAAATACAACTCTAATCTTAAATAAGCGTGATATAATAAAATAATATCCATACATGTATATTATTTATATTATTTTATAATAAAATAATATAAAACCGATTTATATAAAAAAATCTAAACCTCACCAACCAAAAAGCTCAAAGAACAAACTCAATCTGCTATGTAAAATAATTACAACACATAAAATACCTATTTCCAAATAACAATCACATAATAATTACACAAATAATGAAATATAACATTTCTCACACAAAACAAAGAAATTAAAAATGACTTTCTGTTCTGTAACTGCAGATAATTCTCTATATCCATGTAGTCAAAAAGTATATGAGCCTTAGAACTGCAGGGCCGAGGGTGCGCCAAAGCCCGTACCTGCAAGGCATCGACTGTGCAGTCCATACTGTGTAGGAACAGGGGTGCATGCACACAGGGGTCATAACATGTGCCCCCCTGAGTGCACCCACATGAACAGGGGCACCAGGGGGCCCTGTAAGGCCCATTACTTTCCTGACCACCACACATTTCATGGCGGGCTCACTATCATGAAAGTGTGGAGGTCTGGAAAATTGTAAAATGCTTGGTGGTGCTGCAGCGGCACCGCCATTATATTACTGTCCCAGACTGGCGCGTCACTACCAAGGGATCACGGATCCCTTGGAGTTGTGGGGGGCCCATGGCGGTGATACCGGCAAAGTTATAATACAGCAGTTGGATCACCGGCGTGGCAGTAGCCACACCGCCAACGCTGCGCCACTATGAGTTTGGCTGTCCACGGACTGCCAAACTCATAATTAGACCCTTAATCATCATGAACCAAGTAAGATGATACGATACAGCATAACATATCAATACATTACTAAAACAATGTGTAGTAATTCGGTCCACGCTTGAAGGTAGTTTTCATGTAGTTTTATTGAGCAGTTAAGTTAAATCAGGTACAAGCTCAATAGGAGACTTAAGAGGACCTAAGGGGAGACCCCACCAGGAGCATCTAACCAGGTGTTCAGCCCATCCAACTGTCACTATCTAGGCAGAGTACCAACATTCTGACTGCTGCACTTATGAACATTCTAAAGATGGTAGAAAGGCATCACATTGGGAATAACAGGATATTACATATCCCCTTTTCTTATACAAAAATTAAAAGTTAGAAACAGCATATAAGAAACAGAGAAATGAAAACAAGAAAAGTGAGCACAAGAAGGAAAGAACTAGCGAAAGAGGAACACCCGTCAGACGTAAAACATCAAGAAGAAAGCAACAAGAGAAATAAAGAAATACACAAGAAATAGGAATTAAATAAAGTAACTAAAGAGAAATTTAGAAATAGGAATAGAAGAATGGAACTAACCATACAAACCATCCTCTCCTCTTACACAGCAGAAAAGAAAAGAATAGAAGAAATATGAAAAATAACTCCAACGCACACCTACTGGCCAGAACAGGAATGAATGGAGAATGAAAAAATTGGAAATTATAGTATACAGAAAAGTAAAAAAGAAGAATAAAACAGAAAAGTAGATGAGGAATAAATAGGAGGAAACCTCATCAAAACACCATTGACCTTAAACAAAATACAAATCAGTAATGCAAAGGTAATAGTGCAAGAAAATTTTCAAAATACGATAAAACGGAACATATTTAGCAATAAGTGTATGAAAGCACTTAAATAGAATCAAACTCAAGCTAAATATGTTAATAACACTAAATCTCATTTGTACATTGCATGAGAATATGAATAGAACTTACAAGCGTTGCAAGTATCAAGACACAAAACTGTGAAAAGACACAGCAGAAATTAGTAGAACTTAAAACAAGAAAAGTAAGTAAAAAAAAACTTTAAACTTTTCAATAAATTCTATCAAAATAAGCACCAACAAAATTTATATGAGGTCCATGTGTGGACTAATGTTGTGCTGTTAGAAACTAAAGGATTATAATCCTTAGCAAAACACAGAGAAACAATAATTGGAGTAATCTGTGTATAGACACTAGATGTGCACAGTTATAAACTAAAGGGAGTATAACCCTATATAAACTACAGACAAACTAAAACCAGTGGAATCTGTGTATGGACTATTGATGTACACTACAGAAAAACTAAAGGGACTAAAACCCTACGCAACACAGAAAGAGTCTGTATATCGAAAACTGTCAAGCAGCTCTGAAAACTAAATGGGACTGAAACCCTAAGCAAATACAGCTAAAATTGTAAAGAAAACACACAGCTGTAATATATATATATATATGTTGGATACCAATTAAAGTGTAATGTAAATTTAAGTTACTGCTATAACAAAACAAATGCCTAGAAGAATATAAGCCACACTGTGAAAAGCATAGATAACAAAGATTAGGCATATAAAAAAAGGAATTAGTGAAAGAGTGTGCGCACCACCTAACACTGAAGATAAACTAGGATAAGGAGACTAGCTCCTACACACCTCTAAATGTGCCTAAATAATGCCTAAATATGACATCTCACTGAAATACCACAAACACAGGTAGGTAATGGCAGTGAATATTACAAAAGACATATCACCAACCAGAATGATAATAGATAAGAAATAAAATACTGTCAAAATGCACTTTACTTTTGATAGGTACTTACAATAAATGGCTAGAAATTTTAACTTTTCTCAAATAAAAGAGAACAGGAACTCAGAATATAATGAGTAACCTATATATTGTGCACAATAAAACTAATACATGCCTGTAACAAATTTTGCAACACAAATAAATAAATAAACAACATTAGCTCCGGTGAGCGATCTCTCACCCGGGTCTTTGTACTCAGCTGTGCGCGGTCATCACTGAATGTTTCCACAAGATGAGAGGATCGAAGTAGGAAAGATGTAGGATTCGTCGGTTTTCCACTAGCGATGGCAATACACACATAGTGTCCCATAATTTGATGAAAATTGAATCAAAAGTAGTTTGTGTGCTGAGGTATAAAGAAACGTTGCAGCCGAAAGATAAATGTCTCAAGAAATGTGGACGTAATAACAAAATGAAGAACTGTACAGCTGCCCTCGGACACGCCGAACAGTGACCAGGAAATGCACAGAGCAAGTTGTTGTCTTGGTAACCAAACAAACACAGAACGGCAGCTATGTCGGACGTAGCGACGTAAGAAGCATGACTCCAAAGACGTCACAGGCGTCACAAGAGAATCTCGCTTCACCAACTCCCCGAAGTATTTCACAGACGTCATCAAACGGGCTGCAGGTGGGAAGGAGTGAAGATCGCTTGTGACCAACCGTCGACTAACGGCCACTAGGACGGTGAGTAAACAAGTTTGGAGAGGAGTTTATCCAGAGTTTAAACCTAGTTACAACCAGTAGATGGCACCAAATAGTCAATTGTACCGCTAGATTTTCTCTTTTTGTCTCGACTCTCCGGTGCAAACATGACTCTTCGGTGCAAATATGTATGAAATCTTTGACGTTTTTCTGCAGATGGTGTCCTCGATGTCAAGTAGGGACAAGTATGAAGAAGCGCTATGCTGTAGGTTGCACTAAAGTTGAAAATTTGTAAGGACTGGCACTTTAATTTTGATTTTTAAATTTCAGTTACAAAAGCAGGAGCATTGTATAATCGGACAGTTAATAACCTTTGTATTTAGTCACTCGTTCCTTGCTTGTTTGCTCGAGAGTTGTTTTCTAAACTATAGACAGTTTTGTTTTCACTCAGCTGCTCATTATTTAGACACTCGCTGCGAGATATTATCAAGATTAAAGGCTTGTTGCTAGAAGGGCTTGTTGCTAGAAGGGCTTAATCTCACAGGGTACAGCTATAGTCAGAGAATAGACTCACCGGATGTTTGGATAACTGGCAGGCTGTTGTGGGCGACGGGTGGCAGGTCACTGGTGGGGTCCCGGTGCCAGTTGGGGTGTCTTGAATGAAATTCAGATTAACTTGTTCCAGTAACTTGCTTGTAGTATTTGTAGAGGTGAAAAAAGTAGGTTCTTTCAGGATCGTCGCCAAAATAATGTAGTAATTAGGTCCACGCTTGAAGGTAGTTTTCATGTAGTTTTATTGAGCAGTTAAGTTAAATCAGGTACAAGCTCAATAGGAGACTTAAGAGGACCTAAGGGGAGACCCCACCAGGAGCATCTAACCAGGTGCTCAGCCCATCCAACTGTCACTATCTAGGCAGAGTACCAACATTCTGACTGCTGCACTTATGAACATTCTAAAGATGGTAGAAAGGCATCACATTGGGAATAACAGGATATTACACAATGTAAAAAACACAAACCTACACAGTGAAAAACAGTACAAATAATACAACTAAATGTACAAAACACCCACAAACACCACTATACGTTATAGTGTCCTTTGTGGGTTTTTCTACATTTAGGAACCTCTAGACCTCCCCTCTACATCTCCCCTACCTTCAAATCCCTAAAAAAAACTTTCAAAAGGACTCCCCTGTTCCGACAAACAGCTGTATCATACTGCGACCTCTATCTCAGAAAACAGACTGAAAATAACACAAAAAGACTACAAAATAGAAAGTAGCGGTAAAAACATATGGCCGCTGAATTAAACTGAAAAAAAAGACTAGCTCCATAGAGAAATTAATGGAAAGAAAAGTTTAAAATGTTGAATATACAAAAAAAGTTTAAAACAATGAAAATTGCAAAGTATGAATTAAATATTAGTATAACAAATATACAATTATTTGATATATATTGGAAAAACTTATGTTAAGATGATGTAAACAATATTTATTTAAGCATGTATTAAAAATTGTTGTATTTCTCAAAATATAAACGTTTTATTGTAAATAGAAATGTGTATGTGTAAAATGTGAAAATATACATTAAATCACCTTTGACAAAATTTAAAAAAATAGAAAAATGTGTCACATCTTTATTATAGGAAAATATATAGATAAAATGTTATTTATTAAAAATGTACAACTAACTACATTTTTAATTATCTTTCTAAACACCAACAATATAATCAAATGACATAAACTACTCTTACTACTTACCTACTTCCTTACGCCTACTACCACTCTTGGGGTATAGGCCATCGACCAGGACTCTACAGCCATCTCTGTCCTAGACTCCTATTTCAGTCTGACTCCAGATATTACCCATCTCCTTGCAATCACCCTTGAGGCCTTGATGCCAGGTGCTTCTTGGCATTCCTCTTTTCCTTTCCTCTTGGGGATTCCAGGTGAGGGCTTGGAGGTGTTTGATGCAGGCTTGCGGAGGGTGTCCCATATCCAGTAGCAACGTCTTTTCATGATTTCTTCATGACCAGGGAGGTGGAAAGTCTGTCTCCATAGGTAGTTGTTGCTGGTGATGTTTGTCCAGCGAATTTGGAGGTTTTCCTCAGACAGGCGTTAATGAAGGTCTGGACTTTCTTGGTTGTGGTCACTGTTGTCCTCCAAGTTTCTGCTGCATACAGATGGACCAATTTAACGTTGGTGTTAAAAAGCCTGATCTTGTTTTTCAGATTTAGGTCATTGGGGCTCCTGATCTTCTTTAGCTAAATGAAGGCAGACTTGCTTTGCCGATTCTTGCCTGATTGGATATGACCAGGTAGGTAAAGTCCTCAATCTCTTCCAGTGCATCACCTGCAAGAGTGATTGCAGATGTGCTGGCCGCATTAGCCTTCAGGATCTTGAGGTTTCCCCTGTGGATATTGAGGCCAAGTTGTACTGATATGGCTGCCACATTGTCGGTATTTTCTTGCATCTGCAGATGGGTATGAGAGTGTAGGGCCAGGTTGTCTGCAAAGTTCAGGTCATCGAACTGCGTCCACGGAGTCCACTGGATTCCATTTCTTCTTGTTGCTGTGGATGTTTTCATGATCCAGTCTATGGCTGGTAGGAAGAGAAAAGACCTCATTTGGAAGGCTTCCTTGAGTTGTCCTCTGTGAACTTTCTTGCAGGCCATTCCCCTTTATGAGTTTCTGATGATTCATATAACTTTATCTGCTACACTGTCGTGGCAGTTGCGGCCGGTGCAGGTAAGAGCGATGAGTCGGCAAAGCGGCGAGCTCAAGGTAAGTGGTTTTCTTTTCTTTTTGTTTTATTTTACCTCGTAGTCGTCTGTCGACTTCCTGCACGCCTCAGCCCTGCCCCACTGCTCTTACCTACACCGGACTTGACTGTGTAGTGGTTTTGAAGTCTCTTTTGACAACGCTGTTGAATGCCTTCTCATAGTCAATGAAGTTGACATAGAGGGGTAAATTCCATTCCATCGACAGCTCACTGATGATGTGCAGTGTTGCAATCGGGCCTGTGCAGGATTGATCTTTGTGGAAGACAGATTTCTGGTCTCACAACTGAGCGATGAGGATGCATCTGTTGAACACATTGCCTGGGGCTGATATGAGAGTTACTCCTCGTTAGTTACTTAGGTCACCTTTATGGGGGATCTTGATGAGCTATCCCTCCTTTCAGTCTAATGGCACCTTTTCCTCTTCCCATATCCTTCCAAACATGGGCTAGAGCATATCTACTGATGCTTCAATATCTGCCTTCAGTGCCTCTGCAGGAATGATATAGGGTCCTGTTGCTTTTCATTTCTCAGATGTTTGACAGCTTACTGTATTTCTTCCTTGGTTGGTCTGCTGCAGTCGATTAGCAAGTCCTTGTCAGCTGGATGTTTGTCCGGTGGAGACTGCAGCACAATCTGTTTCAGTAGTTCTTCAAAGTGTTCCACTCATCTTCGTTGTTGGCTTTCGTTAACCCATGATTGCCTTGCCAGCTCTGTCTTCAACAGGTCTTTCTGGGTTGCTGTATCTGCCAGAGAGTTTCATTGTCATGTCATCGAGTTCTCTCAAATTTCCATGGCTTGCTGCTTCCTGGACTTCTATGCAAATCCATTGATGAATCTTTGCTCGTCTGCTCCTAAGCTTCTCTTTGCTTCCTTGTTAGTTTTGGTGTATTCACCTTGAGCTTTTGCTTTTTTCGCTCTTGTTTAGCTGGTGTTGACAGTAGCTTTCTTTTCCTTTCTCACTTGGATTTTGCAGAGAGTCTTGGTGGGGATCCATTTGTTATGCTGGTATTTATTGAGACCCAGTTCGTCCTGGTAGGTTGATGTCACGGTTTCTTTGATCTTCTCCCACTGACTTTCTACTGGGTCTCTGCCATCCTCTAGTTCTTGCAGGGCTTGACACTTGTTACTGAGTGTGACTGAGCATTCACTCCATTTCTGTGCATCTTTGGGGAGGCTGTTGGTATATCACTGGCGTTGGTTAGTTTGTTCCATCCATGTTTTCTTCAGCTGTAGTTTTAGCCTGGCACTGACACAGTGATGGTCTGATGCCACGTTCGCTCCTCTCATCACTCTCATATCCTGCAGGGACTTCCAGTACTTCTTAGCAATGCAGACATGATCAATCTGATTCTCTTTTGAATGACACCCAGGCTGCTTTGGGTATTCTTTGTGGTGGAATACACTACCACCTATCACCAGACTGTTCAAGGCAAAGAGATCTGTGAGCCTTTCACCATTCTCGTTCATGTCACCAAGGCCATGGTTACCCATAAGTTCTTCATACCCAGTGTTGTTGCTTCTAAACTGGCATGGAGGTCCCCCATCAGTATGGTGATGTCTCTCTCACACTTGATACTTAGCAATACATTTTTTTAAAGTATTTCATACTAAAATTGTTAAATTAAACAATACACTTCAACATAAACCATTTTGAAGGAAGTGTTGGACATTAAAGGTTTACATTTACAATTCTCACTCCAATATAAACCAATTTGAGGAAGGTGTTGGACACTAACAGGGTTACATTTACTATTCCCACTCAAATTTATACCAACTTGGGGTAGGTATTGGACACTAAAGTGGTATCATTTACTATTCTCACTCCAATCTAAATCAATTTGCGGAAGGTGTTGGACACTAAAGGGGTGACATTTACTATTCCCACACACATCTAAATCAATTTGAGGAAGGTGTTGGACACTAAAGGGGTGACATTTACTATTTCCACTCCAATCTAAACCAATTTGGGGAAGGTGTTTTCTAAATCGACATTTTTTATAGCGATATTAAAAAAACACTTGAAAGGATATTCTTACCTTTGAGATGCCTTTTGATGATAGTTTTGACATCCCAATATTCACGATATTTTTCTATCACAAAATTTTGTCCAAACACCATGTTTCCAAGCAAATGGATGCACTTAAATTGAGCTTTCCCAGTTGCCATTATGAAAACTATGTCAAGCTTCTATTTTTCCGCTTTTCATTCACAAGAGCCTGTGGAGTGGTCAGCTGTGTTGATTACTAGTGGATTCTGAATCTGGTTATTCACTGCTATAACATAGCAACAGTGCACAAATAAATTCTTTTCACACTGACGCAATGGCTCAAATGGATGAGTCCACTTCCACTGTGTTCTCCCACCTCACGTAGTGATTGGTAGCCTCATCCACCTCTCTTGGGTCTCCATATGCCCGAGATGAGCATTAGAACCTATTTGCCCAATGTGGGAAATGATTAGCGCTGACAGCGGAGGGGATAAGCTGCACAACACCTGGTACATTTTAATGTAATATTTGGTGAAGGTAAGGTGATGCTGAGGGTGGTGTGGGAAGTGTCAGGATGCATGTATGATTTGTTTAAATTGAAGGCAGAATGAGAGGCACTCAAGAGGGTGGGCAGCTGAATATCAGGTTTAAGATGGGGTAAGAGGTCTGAATCAGATTAGGCCACGTCTTACATGGCTCCCCATGACTCTTCTGCCACTGCTCTGCTGAAGGGTGCAGGAGAAGATGAAAAGGCAGGGGCATACAAAACTAAAGTTGTAGATGGATAACTGTATAGGGTTATTTTTCACCCTTGGCCTCCGAGTGACATCACAGGCATTATAGCTTAGGGATGATCACTTGGAGCCCCTCTGTGAAAAACACCCCATCTATAATTCTATTTGTTATTAATAGTGTTGATATGGGACTGACATTTTCTTCTCCAAGGCCTCCTTCCATCTTTGAAGGGAGCCCTCAAGTTTCGGTGCAACAGACTCACACAGTAACGAGACAGCTGGATCATCATCCTCACTGTGATTGTATTATATAATTACAGTGCTTGGAAGCCTGAAATCCTTGAATAAAAGCCTGTTTCTAATTTCCTTTTTGTATGCAACTTTTGGCGCACCTGGGGGCATATTATCAAGAACGGCGATAAAATTATCAGGAAACTGCCGCTAAAACAGCAATAATGGGCTTGATAATATGTGAATTCACATAGCAGCCCATGTTAACACCAGAACCTGGGCTGCTATGAGAATTCACAAGGACATATTATCAAGCCCATTATCGCCGTTTTAGCAGCAGGTCCTGCCAATAAAACGGCGATCATTTTAACGCAGTTCTTGACAACATGCCTCCTAGTCTTCTGTAATAAAAAAAAATATGTAGCCTATCAACTTATTAGAGTTGAAATCCAACGTCAGAATTAAAGGTATACCTACAAAAACGAAACGTGGCTTTTCCTTCCTCTGCCTTGTTTTTCTGGATGAACAGGAATAAGATGAAAGGAGATATGCATAGCCACATATTTATTTTACAATGCTTCAGATAATTCTAGAAAAGAAAAAATTCTTCATTGCATCTTTCTACATACATTGTGCTGCAGAGTTTTATTGTAAAAAAAAAAATCGGACTTGTATTAAACAGATTTTAATTTAAAAAAAAAAAATCGGACAGCTTTTTGGTATGTTTCATTTTGCACTAGAGATCCTAATTTATTCCTCATGTTTACAAACTTCCTAGCTGTTTCACATGAAGAGCAATACACCAAGGACTGAAGCATTTTGTGGGAAACGTGATGGCTTGGCCATGTATTATAAAGAATAAAGAACCCCTCTGCTGTAGAGTATAAGGACATTGCAAGTCACTTCTGAGTTCCATGACCTTACAGAGGAGCTTGGCCTTTGACCTAATTCCTCCATGGAAGCATGGAACTCCTAGGTGAATTGCAATATTCTTATAATGTACAGCAGGGGGTGTTTTTATCATATATAGATATATATATATATATGTGTGTGTGTGTGTGTGTATATGTGTGTGTATATATATATATATATATATATATATGTATATATATATATATTTATATATATATATATTTATATATATATATATATATATAGAGCAAAACTCTCCAACTTCCATGCAGGCAATGAAGAGACACGAACCTCTACAGGTTTTGGCTTGATTTTGGTTTATTTTCTCAAAGATATGACGTGTTTCGGACTGCACTAGTCCTTGCTCACATACATTTGAATGCAGCTCGCCATGCTTTTTAAATGCATTTCATTTAACACCACGTGGTAAACAGACATAAAGAAAACACTCAAAGCTCATTTCGTAGTTCACATACTGTAATCTGTTTTCTGGATCGGTCATTGCAAATATATACTTTTGGCATAACATTACTGATAAAATATTTAACTTGTAATGTAGAAATGCATAAAAATAAATAGTTGCTTTTAAAATGAATGAATATATAAATATTGTTCAACACATGAAAAATGCCATTCTAAAGTAAAAGAAAGACCACAATTCTTGGGGCAACTCCTAAATTCTGTAAAGACATTTTACCACTAGGTGCTTAATGTCAGATATATTAATGTTCATGTGCAAATCTTGCAATATTTTATGTAAACCATTGTAATGTGCAAAACCATATTCAGAAACTAAGACCTAGGATAAAATATCCTTCTACCTGTATTTCTTGATGGCTATGATTATAACTGCATCATATGTACAATTAAACATTTAGAATAATTTGAAAAGATCATATAGCTGCATAAATGCAGGATTATTCCCGTAAAGTTAGAAATGTGCAAATACTGCAAGCCATAAAAGTGTATGTGCTTCAAAGTGGAAAAGTTTATAAAAAGAAATCCTAAACTTAACAAAGTGCCAGTGCTATTTTTTCCCCTCCTCTTTTCATATATTGATATTGTTTCTCCGTGGTGATAGAATTCATAATACCCCAATAAAAACCTGGTTGGGGAAGCGTGTAATTACTGCAATTCTATGCATAATGCATCTAATCGCCTATGTACAAAAAATTAGAGATATACAAAGGTAGGACATAATGATACAGAACATTGAAATAAAATTGACATCATTCTTAACATGAGAAAGAAATGTGTGCGATCAATTAATTCTTTGGTAACCAGCAGTATTCTGCCTTGGATTGCTCTATAAACAGTAATGCAAATCCTCAGTGTTATTCATAGCGTTGGGAGCCTTACTATCCAATTCTACAATTGTTCTAGATTCCATTTGCCGTAGCTTCCTTTCCCTGTCGCCCCCTCTTTTCTGTTTAGGTACTGCTTTTATGACTTAGTACTGTAAACACTTGAGATCATTATTGTGTTCACTTTTAAAATGTCATGCAACAGGGTACATTGGGTTGTTGACGATTGCACGCAGGTGCTGCAGAATTCTGATATATATATATATATCCATCCCCCCACACGCCCCGGGGACCGCCACCTCCCGAGGATCTAAATATTTAAATTGGAGGGGTCCGTGACGTACCCCCCAGCTCCGAGGAACACCCCCGGGGCTTTGTCAAATGTGGGAGGGGAGCCTTGTCATGGCCCTGGGGACCGCCACCCCCCAGGGCCGGCTCCTGCAGTGTTCCAGAGTGCCCACCCCTGGGACACTGTAGTTTTCTATGGCAGGGCGGGAGCCTCACAGCTCCTGTCCTGCCATAGCAAACTTGGTTTGCATTTTAAAAGAGATAGCAGGGAAACCTGCGCTCTCTTTCAAAATTCAAACCAAATGTTATGTTATGTTATGTTAATTTATTTCTTCTATAGCGCTCGGCTACTCCAAAGGATCATCCCGGCGCTTTGGCGAAGAATATCCGCAGGCAAGACAACAACATGACAACTAAAAAGCAAACAGAAGAGAAGCAACAAGTTTATTTAGTAAAAAAGCCACGTTTTAAGCTCCTTTCTAAAAGCAAGGAGACTGGGAGCCTGTCTGACAGAAAGTGGTAGTTCATTCCACTCCTTCGGGGCTAAGTAGCGGAAAGATCGACCTCCCATCCTTGCACGCCTGATAGCCGGGACTGTCATTATGAATAAACAGGATGATCTCAGAGACCTGCTGGGTACATATCGGGAGAGGCGTTTCCTTATGTACTTGGGGCCAGAACCATGTAAACCTTTGAAGGCAAAAGTCAAGCACTTGAAAAGAATTCTTTTTGCGATCGGTAGCCAGTGTAAGGTATTCAGTAGGACCGTGGCACCTGCTCGTCTCGGGAGTCCGTAAATAGCACGGGCTGCCGAGTTCTGGACTACTTGCAAACGGGTCAAAAGATATTTTGGTAGACCCAGAAAAAGAGCGTTTGCATAGTCCAGTCGAGATCCGATCAAGGCCTGAACAATAGTCTTCCTATGCTGGAAAGACACTAGAGGAAGAAATTTCCTCAGCATCCGTAAAATGCCAAAGCATTTACCTGAAAGGCATGAAATGTGTGGCCCAAAGGACAGTTCACTGTCTACAATCACTCCCAAGTTTTTAGCCTTGAGAGACACATTGTCAGGAGGAAACAAGTCTTGTGGCCACCATGCTTTCCAGTCTGGTTCACAGGTGCAACCAAAAAAGAGCAGCTCCGACTTATCGGAATTTCACTTTAATCCATTACACCTGAACCACTCAAAAACCGCACCAAGGCAATCCCTGATCTGTACGCCGTCGAATGACCCGCCTCTATCACAAGTGAATAGAAGCTGGGTGTCATCGGCGTAAGATACGATCTGGGCGCCAAAAGACTCCGCGACTACCGCCATTGCTTTTCCACACGGGGAGCTGCATGTTAGCAGCTCTCCACGTGGAAAAGCAATGCTGGCTCCAGAGGGACGCGGGTAGCCGGCGGGACTGTGAAGGGATTGGGGACCCCCCACGGTCCCCAACGGAGAGGGTCTGCCCAGGGGGATGGGGTCCCTGGGGCTACAAGTGGCCTGGGAGGAGGGCCACGCAGCCCCCCTCCCCAAAAATTAAATAAATAAATAAATAAAAAGGTTGGCCCCGGTGTTGTGTGACGTTTTAAGCTTCAAGTGAATTTTCCCGATTCATGCCCTTATATAGGTACAATTCACATTGCCCTTATATAGGCATAGAAATCAAGCCCATATTTAGGCATAGCCCATGCTACCCAAATACAGGCATGGCTACCTACACTCATACCAAACGTCACAACGACTTCTTGGAAAACCAGCTTAAGCAGTCAGGGACTTCCCCTTGCTTGAATATTGATTTCTCCAAGAACTCAGTTACTTTACAATGAACAACTATTCCCCAGGGGTTCATTCATGATGTTCATATGCCTGACTTTACATCAAACTATGGTACAAAAGGGGGTGGTAATGGACGGAGCATCTGAACCAATCAAACACTCACACCCAGTCAAAAGATCTGGGTTTGATCCATCACCGTTCTTTAGCCCACTCTGCCACCCCAGTTCAGACATGGCTATATGCAAATCAGTCTGACCCTGTGCCTCATGGGAACAGTCCAGCCCGAACTGCCAAGCCATGCCTTCCCTGGACCAGAAACAAGCTTCCGAGGACCGTTTTCTGGCATTCCAGCCGTCTTCTGCCCGGCTTGCTTGAATCCAGTGGCAAAGTGAGCAAGGGACTCACGGCTGAGCATACCCTGCCACACTTATGGCGGCCAAAGCGGTACAAAAGGGGGTGGTAATGGACTGAGCATCTGAACCAATCAAACACTCACACCCAGTCAAAAGATCTGGGTTTGATCCATCACCGTTCTTTAGCCCACTCTGTCACCCCAGTTCAGACATGGCTATATGCAAATCAGTCTGACCCTGTGCCTCATGGGAACAGTCCAGCCCGAACTGCCAAGCCATGCCTTCCCTGGACCGGAAACAAGCTTCCGAGGACCGGTTTCTGGCATTCCAGCCGTCTTCAACCCGGCTTGCTTGAATCCAGTGACAAAGTGAGCAAGGGACTCACGTCTGAGCATACCCTGCCACACTTATGGCGGCCAAAGCGGTACAAAAGGGGGTGGTAATGGACGGAGCATCTGAACCAATCAAACACTCACACCCAGTCAAAAGATCTGGGTTTGATCCATCACCGTTCTTTAGCCCACTCTGCCACCCCAGTTCAGACATGGCTATATGCAAATCAGTCTGACCCTGTGCCTGATGGGAACAGTACAGCCCGAACTGCCAAGCCATGCCTTCCCTGGAGCGGAAACAAGCTTCCGAGGACCGGTTTCTGGCATTCCAGCCGTCTTCAGCCCGGCTTGCTTGAATCCAGTGGCAAAGTGAGCAAGGGACTCATGTCTGAGCATACCCTGCCACACTTATGGCGGCCAAGCGGTACAAAAGGGGGTGGTAATGGACGGAGCATCTGAACCAATCAAACACTCACACCCAGTCAAAACATCTGGGTTTGATCCATCACCGTTCTTTAGCCCACTCTGCCACCCCAGTTCAGACATGCTATATGCAAATCAGTCTGACCCTGTGCCTCATGGGAACAGTCCAGCCCGAACTGTCAAGCTATGCCTTCCCTGGACCGGAAACAAGCTTCCGAGGACCGGTTTCTGGCATTCCAGCCGTCTTCAGCCCGGCTTGCTTGAATCCAGTGGCAAAGTGAGCAAGGGACTCACGTCTGAGCATACCCTGCCACACTTATGGCGGCCAAAGCGGTACAAAAGGGGGTGGTAATGGACGGAGCATCTGAACCAATCAAACACTCACACCCAGTCAAAAGATAGGGGTTTGATCCATCACTGTTTTTTAGCCCACTCTGCCACCCCAGTTCAGACATGGCAATATGCAAATCAGTCTGACCCTGTGCCTCATGGGAACAGTCCAGCCCGAACTGCCAAGCCATGCAGTTTGAAGACAACACTTGCCCAACGCAGCTCGCTACAGCAAGTACAGAAGGAAGCCGACTCTCCAGTTGACACACTGATCAGGAAGCTGCCTTTTTCCTGCCGAGAATCCAGCTCAAGTGTTTCCGGCTCCCCCTGCGGGGTGTTGGGAAATCGAGTCCAGAGACAGAGATACCAGACCTCCTTCATTCTAAACCAAGGTATGGAGCTGATTAGAACAAAGAGAAACCTTTGGTAGATTCTTGGCAAAGAACTAAAACCTATGCTACACGATACTTACTTCTTCCCTCGCACTAGACTTAGGTTAGGTACATTGGGGTAGGCGTATTTTTAAAGCACCAGTTGAGTATTTTAGTCTATGTTATTTATGTATGTATTTTTATATGGCTTAGAAACCATACAATGCTCTTACAGTATTATTTTATAATACTATTCTCACTGTACGCATTATACTCTACAGTCTGCCTAACGATTGTAGCAGTTCACTTGTCTTGCATGAGAAAGAAGACTGTTCAATAAACCCTTTTTATTGAAAACACCTGTCTGTCTATTTCTTTGCAACCCTGTTGAAATGAAGCATGCACGATTCACTGAGTGAAATACTTATCTATTGTTTCCGCGACTCTGAGAGATATATTCTTATTCTTAGGAAACAAAGTTGTCATGTTTATGCGGTTGTCAGAAACTAATCCCTTCTTGTGTATTCGAGGAAGTTTCTAGTGACATCTGAGCTAGCTGGCACTCACGATTAAGTTTAGTATATTCAATTGACTTAAGACCTACGTCAAATCCATAGGACATATTATTCCAATGCGCAGAGCCTATTGGGATTATAGGAACTACACTACACCGGGGGATGGGGTCCCCGGGGCCATGAGTGGCAAGAGGAGGAGGCAACGCAGCCCCCCTCCAAAACTACTTAAATAAATTTAAAAAGGCCATGCCCCGGGGTATGGGGTCCCCAGGGCCAATTAAAGTCTCAGGAGGGGGCCACACGGCCCCCTTCTGAAATTTTTAAAACATTTAAAAAAAATTAGAGGGCAGGCCCTGGGGGATGGGGTCCCCAGGGCCAACAAATTAGCCTTCCTTCCTAAAAAAAAAGAATGGGGAACAAATTCCCCTTGAATACTGGGGGTGCCTGGGGGCCAACTAGCCCACCAGGAACCTCCAGTATGCGCAGGGGGCTGCGTTGCAGAGAGGTGTTCTGAGGCCACCCCCCTTTTTACACCTCTCTGCAATGCAGCTCTGTGGCGCTTAGTGGAGGTAGCTGGTGGGCTAGTTGCACCCCAGGGACCCTCAGGATTCAAGGGGAGTTAATCCCCCAACTTAAAACGGCCATGGGGTGCGTTTGCACAGTGGTGAAGGGAGGGGGGCCTGAGTAGACATGTGTGCAAACACACCCTGTGGCGTGGTTTAAGTATTGGGAATTAATTCCTCTTCAATCCTGAGGGTCCCTGGGGCCCAACTAGCCCACCAGGTACTTCCAGTAAGTGCCTCGGAGCTGCGTTGCAGAGTATTGTAAAAAGGGGCGTGGCCTCTGAACACCTCTCTGCAACACAGCTCTCTGGCACTTAGTGGAGGTAGCTGGTGGGCTAGTTGCCCCCCAGGGACTCTCAGGATTGAGGAGGAATTAATTCTCCAACTTAAAACGCGCCACAGGGCGTGTTTGCAGACATGTGACCTCAGGACACGCCCCCCTCCATCAACATTGTGGAAACTCGCCCGTCATGAGTTGTAAGTTGGGGAATTAATTCTCTTTCAATACTGAGGGTCCCCGAGGGCCAACTAGCCCAAGAGGTATCTTCAGCATGCGCCAGGGAGCTGCATTGCAGACAGGTGTACAGAGGCCACGACCCTTTTTACACCTCTCTGCAACACAGTTCTGGGGCTCTTACTGGAGGTACCTAGTGGGCTAGTTTGACCCTAGGGACCTTTAGGACTCAAGGGGACTTAATCTCTCAACTTATAATCACAACAGGGCACGTTTACACAGTGGTGAAAGGAGGGGACGGGGCCTGAGGTGACATGTGCAAACACACTCTGTGGTGAGTTTTAAGTTGGGGAAATAATCCCCCTTCAATCCTGAGGGACCCTGGGGGCCAACTAGTCCACCAGGTGCTTCCAGTAAGCGCCACTGCACTGCTTGGCAGAGAGGTGGTCTGGGGCCGTGCCCCTTTTTACACCTCTCTGCAATGGCGCTTACTGGACGTACCTAGTGAGCTATTTTGCCCTTAGGGACCCTCAGGATTCAAGGGGACTTAATCTCCCAACTTAAAATGGCCACAGGGTGTGTTTACACAATGGCAAAAGGAGGGGACAATGCCTGAGGTGACGTGTGCAAACATGCCCTATGGTGCATTTTAAGTTGGGGAAATAATTCCCCTTCAATCCTGAGGGACCCTGGGGGCTAACTAGACCACCAGGTGCTTCCAGTAAGTGCCACTGCGCTGCGTTGCAGAGAGGTGGTCTAGGCCGTGCCCCTTTTTACACCTCTCTGCAACGCAGCTATGTGGTGCTTACTGGAGGTACCTAGTGGGCTAGTTAGTCCCTAGGGACCCTCCGGATTCAAAGGGGACTAAATCTTCCAACTTAAAACAGCAACAGGGCATGTTTACACAGTGGGAAGGGAGGGGACGGGGCCTAAGGTGACGTGTGCTAACACGCCCTGATGCACGTTTTTAGTTGGGGAAATAATTCCCCTTCAATCCAGAGGGACCCTGGGGGCCAACTAGTCCACCAGGTGCTTCCAGTAAGCGCCACTGCGCTGCGTTGCAGAGAGTTGGACTAGGCATGCCCCTTTTTACATCTCTCTGCAATGCAGCTCTGTAGCACTTACTGGAGGTACCTAGAGGGCTAGTTGGACCCTAGGGACCCTCCGGATTCAAGGGGACTTAATCTTCCAACTTAAAACGGCCACAGGGTGTGTTTACACAGTGGGAAAGAGAGGGGACTGGGCCTGAGGTGATGTGTGCAAACACGTCCTGTGGCTCGTTTTAAGAGGTAGTTTATATTATATACTAGGGGCTTACAGAGGAGGCCATGCTAATTCCAGGGAGACCCCAACGCATAGTGTTCCCTAGTAGATGATTTTGCAACAAGGCTTCTTTCTGCTCTTCTGTTTGTTCTTTCTGCATGTTTTCTTTCTTCCTGCACTTTTCTTCCTCTTTGTTGACTTCTGTTGCTTCTTTCTGCATTTCTTTTTTTTCTTTCTGTGTGTTTTTTCTTCTTTCTTCACATGTCCTATCTCTGTAGGCATAGTTAGAAATTAGCATTTAAAAAACCTTTGAAATTCACTGAAAAAACCATAGGTTTCAGGCACGCTATAGTTAGGTTTTAGCATTTAAAAAAACTTCGAAATTCACTGAAAAAAACATAGGTTTCAGGGGCGTTATAGTTAGCTGGACACTTCACTCATACAAAACCATGGAATTTCCCCTGTTAAAGTTAGTTCTGCTAACTATAACTTGGGCGCCCGCAATGCACAGCTGATAACGCCACATATTACATCACTCATGACATGGTCAGTGACATCACTCATTACATCACTGATGACATCTCAAATGACATCACTCATGACATCACTCATGACATCATCCTTGTGATAGAGTAGCAGACCTCCTCCCACCCTAATATAACCTTTGATACACACACTCAAACATAGAAACTAACATTTTCAAAACAATGGACATACCAATACGACTTACAACACACCTATTCAGTAATTCCAAGATCTACACACACATTCACTCACTTGCCAACAGTCCTATACAGTCACTCATACATGTACTCACTCATCATATGTACTCATACACCTATACATTCTGTTACACAGCGACACTCATCCATAGAGTTACTCACACACATAGTCACACATGCAAACAAAGTATCAAACATCCATTAAATTGCATATACAGTTATACACACACCACCACACTAAATGCTACAGTACCTTACACATACTTACTCTCTTAAGCAATCACTTATAGAAACACATACTAATTTATACAGGAACTCTTCCAATCTCTCACTCTCACATATACTCACTTATATACACCAATACTATGCTAGTTTAAAACATATGTAGTTACTCATAAAGACACTATTGAGACCATCATTCACTCACTAACACACCCACACACACACTAATCCACTCATACAGTCCTGCACACATGATGTCTTCAACACATACAAATAGTGAGTCACTCATTCCTGCATCTATGCACTACGTAATACCCCCACCGAACCATACAGACACTCATACAGATACTCAAAAAACAACTATTAACCTATATAGACACTCATGTAGCTACTCACCAACCCATGCTGCCACTTATTCACAAAGTGAGAGACTGATACAGATATTTACATATTTAAACAATACTCACTAACCCATGTATTCACTAAAATACATTTAATTATTCAGTTATACAATCAATTTTTCAAAACAAAATCATTTATTTAGACACTTATATACCCATTTATTCTTCCATCGACCTTGAGATATACATATATAAAACATGTTTAATTTTCAGAACAACACACATTCACTGGTTGATGTCATCAGTGATGTCATGAGTGATGTCACTGACCATGTCATGAGTGATGTAATACGTGGCGTCATCCGCAGTGCATTGCGGGCGCGCAAGTTATAGTTAGCAGAACTAACTATAACGTGGGAATTTCTATGGTTTTGTACGAGTGAAATGTCCAGCTAACTATAACGCCCCTGAAACCTATGGTTTTTTCAGTGAATTTCTAAGGTTTTTTAAATGCTAAATCCTAACTATAACGTGCCTTAAACCTATGTTTTTTTCAGTGAATATATATACATATATGTGTGTGTGTGTGTATATATATGTCTCTTAAGTATGGTCCATGGTAGGCAGATTACTGTATCCAAATAACCCTATGCACAATAGGAACACAAGTAATTCGTTTTTTCCAGGAGTACCACTTGAAGTAATGGGGCACTGTGCAGTAATAGTCCGGCCTTCTGTGTCATGATAATCATTTTTGGAAGAGATAGATATCTTTTTGTATGAAATGTTCTTAAATGAAGATTTAATGTAGTGTTAGAACATGTAGATCATCATTATAATGATTTTGAACATGTTTTCTACCTTTGTTTCCATTTGATCTATTGGCATATTTTTAACTTGGAAATGCGATATGGTGATTTTATATCTTTTTATCCAAGTTTAACTGCAATTTTGCACTATGCACTGATTTGCACTGGTAGATATTTTTGCACTAGCACTTTTAGTCCTTCTTTTGGGGCTGTCTGAATTTTAGCACTGTTCTATAAAACATTTTTTGAGAGTTAATAACTTCATATTATGCTGTACAGTCATTAGCATTACGTTGTGGTTATGAATTTTAGTATTTTTAATCCTTTAAGATGTGGTCTAGATTCCGGTATACAATATCCCACAACAAAGGACTACTGCTGAAATTGTTTATTTATGAATTAGCTATTTAATAGATTATTAGCTTTTGTATATATTTCTATATGATTTCCACATCGTTTATAACTGCACTTTACAATTTAAAATATGTTTTCTATGTCTATGCGCTGTAATGACTAGCCTCTGATTGCACACACTATTTAAATACTGTTATTGGTTCCTAATGTCATGTGAACAAGGCAACAGTGACGTAGCCGAAACGCGTCATGCTGGAGACGATGGGACAATAAAACCACCTTTGCATATTATTTAAGCGTTTACTTGTGGTCTGTACCTGTGTCGACGTTGGCATCCAGGGCCAACAAGCAGGAGTTGGAATCGATATATATACATATATATATATATATATATATATATATATATATATATATATATATATAGCAGCTCCAGAACACCAACCAACCGCACTCTCGAGCGGGTGCACACAAAGCGGGGGTGTGCCCGCGGACGTATTACAGCTCCAGATTCACAGGATATTTAAATCCAAAAGAATGCAGCACACGCAGGGGTGGTTCCAGACAAGAATCTTTAATGTCGGAACGCTCACAGCAACAAGACGCGTTTCGCCATCGGGCTTTGTCAGATTGTGCAGAGAGCCGAGGCGCCGGTCAGCTTAAAAAGACGTCATTCTTAAAATCATAAGCAAAGAAGGACTAACTCGTAACACACTACAGTGGCCGCCATATTTGAACGGTCACAATGTGTTTTAAAGTGAAGAAACGACCATATAATACATATTTGTACAAATGTAAATACATGCGCCCAACATTACGATATGATATAAACATCGCATTTAGGCAGCTATTGGTCCTGAATTGAGCCCTGGATGGGCTTGTACATGTAGGCATTCCGCAAACATAAAGTACCACCAGTATCCAACTACAATAGTAAGAAAGGTGAAAAGGCATAGTCATAAATATAACTATATAAGTGTTACAATTTTTACATGTTTGTGCAAATCTTGTTGGACGACCATGATGGGAGTCAATACATGAAAATGCACACTGCAAACAATAAAGCCTTATATAGGCAGGACCAGAGGCTTCACTTTAAATACAAGAAATGTCCTGTTTAGAAGAATGACAATTGTAAATATAAATTTTGAATTTCATATTGTAAAAAGAATGGTTATTAAAAATAATTGAGAAATTATTTTTAAAAAAAGGTTCAAAGTTTCAGAAATATGGATGATTCAAACAGTCTGTATACCAATACCATGCAACACAATTACATCATAGGTCATCCCAAGTGTACTGATAACTCCTCGTGCATATTCAATCCATGTGGGATTTTACATTGCAAGTCAATTATGTACCTGGATTCCAGGCGACGTAATTTAAGAAGGCGATCCCCCCCTCTGATATTTGCAGGTACACTATCAAGACATATGTAGACCAACAGATCCCTGTTGCTATTGTGCTTTTTCTCGAAGTGCCTGGCTACAGGGTAAGAGGCATCCTTATTAGCAATCGCACGCATGTGCTCTAGAATTCTAAGTTTCACAGCATTGGTCGTGCTGCCTATATATTTTAGGCCGCAAGGACATACAAGGCAATATATGGCATAAGGTGTTGAACAAGTGAGAAACTTAGTGATGCGTTTCGGGATTGCCAGGCCAGGTATTTTATATGTAAGCGTCCGCTTACTATATTTACATGCCTTGCACTTACCACAAGGATAAAAACCGTTAAGAACCGGCATCTTAGGAGTTGAAACTTGGGGCTGGAAATGACTGGAGACTAGATGGTCTCTAAGAGATCTGGCCTTTCTATAGGTAACTAAGGGATTAGGGGGCAAATCTGCCTTGATGATGTTATCTGTCAATAAGATATTCCAATTTTTTCTAAATATCTTCTTGATTTTTTAAAAATAATTTCTCAATTATTTTTAATAACCATTCTTTTTACAATATGAAATTCAAAATTTATATTTACAATTGTCATTCTTCTAAGCAGGACATTTCTTGTATTTAAAGTGAAGCCTCTGGTCCTGCCTATATAAGGCTTTATTGTTTGCAGTGTGCATTTTCATGTATTGACTCCCATCATGGTCGTCCAACAAGATTTGCACAAACATGTAAAAATTGTAACACTTATATAGTTATATTTATGACTATGCCTTTTCACCTTTCTTACTATTGTAGTTGGATACTGGTGGTACTTTATGTTTGCGGAATGCCTACATGTACAAGCCCATCCAGGGCTCAATTCAGGACCAATAGCTGCCTAAATGCGATGATTATATCATATCGTAATGTTGGGCGCATGTATTTACATTTGTACAAATATGTATTATATGGTCGTTTCTTCACTTTAAAACACATTGTGACCGTTCAAATATGGCGGCCACTGTAGTGTGTTACGAGTTAGTCCTTCTTTGCTTATGATTTTAAGAATGACGTCTTTTTAAGCTGACCGGCGCCTCGGCTCTCTGCACAATCTGACAAAGCCCGATGGCGAAACGCGTCTTGTTGCTGTGAGCGTTCCGACATTAAAGATTCTTGTCTGGAACCACCCCTGCGTGTGCTGCATTCTTTTGGATTTAAATATCCTGTGAATCTGGAGCTGTAATATATATATATATATATATATATATATATATATATATATATATATATATATATATATATATATATATATATATCATACCACCAGGCAACTTTTTGCAAAGAAATCGTAGAGGACACAGCGGGGATTGCAGAGAGGTCGTTTATTTGCTGGTAAGTACGGCATAATGCATTTCGACGACTGTCTTCATCAGATGCCTTGAGTGAAAGGGAAGTCTTACAACAGTCTGATTTTAAACCTTCTTGGCTCCTCCCATATGTTCCGAGTGCAGCTGGCTCCCATTCACAGTCAGTAAAGTCTGTAACGTAGTTCGTTGTTTAGAACTACCTATCCCAGAAGACACCAGAATACCATTCATCTTCAGTGGGGCTCTAACTCCTGTTCACGCTGCCTGTGCCATTTTCGAGGTTTGATGTTTGTTCCCATAAAATTGTTCAGTTGTTGTAAAACGATCTCCCTCGGGTCCCCTACGCTCTGCCTCACTTGATTCCCCCAGCACGGTCACGGAGCAACAGGTCAGTGTCCGTGTGCTCCCCCGTCAGATCCGGGCTGCCGTCAGGCAATAACGAGTTGCTGGGATGGTTTTGTGAGGCGGTCCGAAGTGACAACCAAGTTAATTGGAAACGCAACAAAGCGCCAGACTTTCTTCTGGCTACTTGCAAGCGGGTCCTCCACACGCGGCTGGCTTCCGCGGCAATATCATACCACCAGGCAACGTTTTGCAAAGAAACCGTAGAGGACACAGCGGGGATTGCAGAGAGGTCGTTTATTTGCTGGTAAGTACGGCATAATGCATTTCGACGACTGTCTTCATCAGATGCCTTGAGTGAAAGGGAAGTCTTACAACAGTCTGATTTTAAACCTTCTTGGCTCCTCCCATATGTTCCGAGTGCAGCTGGCTCCCATTCACAGTCAGTAAAGTCTGTAACGTAGTTCGTTGTTTAGAACTACCTATCCCAGAAGACACCAGAATACCATTCATCTTCAGTGGGGCTCTAACTCCTGTTCACGCTGCCTGTGCCATTTTCGAGGTTTGATGTTTGTTCCCATAAAATTGTTCAGTTGTTGTAAAACGATCTCCCTCGGGTCCCCTACGCTCTGCCTCACTTGATTCCCCCAGCACGGTCACGGAGCAACAGGTCAGTGTCCGTGTGCTCCCCCCTCAGATCCGGGCTGCAGTCAGGCAATAACGAGTTGCTGGGATGGTTTTGTGAGGCGGTCCGAAGTGACAACCAAGTTCATTGGAAACGCAACAAAGCGCCAGACTTTCTTCGGGCTACTTGCAAGCGGGTCCTCCACACGCGGCTGGCTTCCGCGGCAATATCATACCACCAGGCAACTTTTTGCAAAGAAACCGTAGAGGACACAGCGGGGATTGCAGAGAGGTCGTTTATTTGCTGGTAAGTACGGCATAATGCATTTCGACGACTGTCTTCATCAGATGCCTTGAGTGAAAGGGAAGTCTTACAACAGTCTGATTTTAAACCTTCTTGGCTCCTCCCATATGTTCCAAGTGCAGCTGGCTCCCATTCACAGTCAGTAAAGTCTGTAACGTAGTTCGTTGTTTAGAACTACCTATCCCAGAAGACACCAGAATACCATTCATCTTCAGTGGGGCTCTAACTCCTGTTCACGCTGCCTGTGCCATTTTCGAGGTTTGATGTTTGTTCCCATAAAATTGTTCAGTTGTTGTAAAACGATCTCCCTCGGGTCCCCTACGCTCTTCCTCACTTGATTCCCCCAGCACGGTCACGGAGCAACAGGTCAGTGTCCGTGTGCTCCCCCGTCAGATCCGGGCTGCCGTCAGGCAATAACGAGTTGCTGGGATGGTTTTGTGAGGCGGTCCGAAGTGACAACCAAGTTCATTGGAAACGCAACAGGGCGCCAGACTTTCTTCGGGCTACTTGCAAGCGGGTCCTCCACACGCGGCTGGCTTCCGCGGCAATATCATACCACCAGGCAACTTTTTGCAAAGAAACCGTAGAGGACACAGCGAGGATTGCAGAGAGGTCGTTTATTTGCTGGTAAGTACGGCATACTGCATTTCGACGACTGTCTTCATCAGATGCCTTGAGTGAAAGGGAAGTCTTACAACAGTCTGATTTTAAACCTTCTTGGCTCCTCCCATATGTTCCGAGTGCAGCTGGCTCCCATTCACAGTCAGTAAAGTCTGTAACGTAGTTCGTTGTTTAGAACTACCTATCCCAGAAGACACCAGAATACCATTCATCTTCAGTGGGGCTCTAACTCCTGTTCACGCTGCCTGTGCCATTTTCGAGGTTTGATGTTTGTTCCCATAAAATTGTTCAGTTGTTGTAAAACGATCTCCCTCGGGTCCCCTACGCTCTGCCTCACTTGATTCCCCCAGCACGGTCACGGAGCAACAGGTCAGTGTCCGTGTGCTCCCCCGTCAGATCCGGGCTGCCGTCAGGCAATAACGAGTTGCTGGGATGGTTTTGTGAGGCGGTCCGAAGTGACAACCAAGTTCATTGGAAACGCAACAAAGCGCCAGACTTTCTTCGGGCTACTTGCAAGCAGGTCCTCCACACGCGGCTGGCTTCCGCGGCAATATTATACCACCAGGCAACTTTTTGCAAAGAAACCGTAGAGGACACAGCGGGGATTGCAGAGAGGTCGTTTATTTGCTGGTAAGTACGGCATAATGCATTTCGACGACTGTCTTCATCAGATGCCTTGAGTGAAAGGGAAGTCTTACAACAGTCTGATTTTAAACCTTCCTGGCTCCTCCCATATGTTCCGAGTGCAGCTGGCTCCCATTCACAGTCAGTAAAGTCTGTAACGTAGTTCGTTGTTTAGAACTACCTATCCTAGAAGACACCAGAATACCATTCATCTTCAGTGGGGCTCTAACTCCTGTTCACGCTGCATGTGCCATTTTCGAGGTTTGATGTTTGTTCCCATAAAATTGTTCAGTTGTTGTAAAACGATCTCCCTCGGGTCCCCTACGCTCTGCCTCACTTGATTCCCCCAGCACGGTCACGGAGCAACAGGTCAGTGTCCGTGTGCTCCCCCGTCAGATCCGGGCTGCCTTCAGGCAATAACGAGTTGCTGGGATGGTTTTGTGAGGCGGTCCGAAGTGACAACCAAGTTCATTGGAAACGCAACAAAGCGCCAGACTTTCTTCGGGCTACTTGCAAGCGGGTCCTCCACACGCGGCTGGCTTCCACGGCAATATCATACCACCAGGCAACTTTTTGCAAAGAAACCGTAGAGGACACAGCGGGGATTGCAGAGAGGTCGTTTATTTGCTGGTAAGTACGGCATAATGCATTTCGACGACTGTCTTCATCAGATGCCTTGAGTGAAAGGGAAGTCTTACAACAGTCTGATTTTAAACCTTCTTGGCTCCTCCCATATGTTCCGAGTGCAGCTGGCTCCCATTCACAGTCAGTAAAGTCTGTAACGTAGTTCGTTGTATATATAGATATATTACCTACTGGCGATAGCCAGTAGGTATATATAGATAGGATTGTTTTCCATAGGGAAATCGCAACATTCTATTGGGAATAACTTTGGCGACGGTTGAGGAATCTTCCTGAAATTTTCCTTAACTTTGCCTCGCGGCGCTCCGCTCCTTCCCTTAAAGTTTGGGGGGGATTCTTCAAGCTGGGCCGAGTTAAAAGGGGGGTCCCAAAACGTGTTTTCCCCATGTTAATTTCCATAGGGCGGTTGGACTCACTTTTAGCCCGAACGGCTGAATGGTTTTCCACCAAACTTGGCAAAATTGTAGGGACTGGTAGCCCGATGTGCCTTTGCTATGTCTCAAGATATGTGCTCTAGTGGTTTTTACGAAAATTAACTTTGAAAAAATATATATTCGGCTACATTGGGCTATATATATGTTAGAGCCCAAATGTAGCCCAATGTAGCCCAATGTAGCCCAATGTAGCCCAAAGATGGCCACCAGAGACAAAAAAAAACAAATGTAGCCCAAATATCAGCCAGATGTAGCCCAACTATAGCCCAATGACAGAATGTCCCAGAGTGTTCTAAAGAACAACTAGAGCGCTAATAGTCTTACTTATGACAAAAGTATGGCACACCTGAAGTCATCTTGATTGGAATAAAGTGTTAACACTTAAAACATTTAATTTGCAAAGGAACAAAATGAGGGGGTTCATTTTGCCATAGAAATTATGATTAGTGCTGAAGAAAGAAAAATTAGGGCACATTTTGAGTGACTTCTCAAATCCTCTTATATTTCATTAAAAAAATTCTGATATGCAGTCTCCCAAGATGGCCACCAGAGACAAAAGAGCCCACATGTAGCCCAAATATCAGCCAGATGTAGCCCAACTATAGCCCAATGACAGAATGTCCCAGAGTGGTCTAAAGAACAACTAGAACGCTAACAGTCTTACTTATGACAAAAGTATGGCACACCTGAAGTCATCTTGATTGGAATAAAGTGGTAACACTTAATACATTTAATTTGAAAAGGAACAAAATGAGGGGTTTCATTTTGCCATGGAAATTTTATTACCTACTGGCGATAGCCAGTAGTTATATATAGTTAGGATTGTTTTCCATAGGGAAATTGCAACATTCTATTGGGATTAACTTTGGCGCCGGTTAAGGAATCTTCCTGAAAATTTCCTTACCTTTGCCTCGCGGCGCTCTGCTCCTTCCCTGAAAGTTTGGGGGGGATTCGTCAAGCGGGGGCCGAGATAAAAGGGGGGTCCCAAAACGTGTTTTCCCTATGTTAATTTCCATAGGGCGGTTGGACTCACTTTTAGCCCGAACGGCTGAATGGTTTTCCACCAAACTTGGCAAAATTGTAGGGACTGGTAGCCCGATGTGCCTTTGCTATGTCTCAAGATATGTGCTCCAGTGGTTTTTACGAAAATTAACTTTGAAAAAATATATATTGGGCTACATTGGGCTATATATATGTTAGAGCCCAAATGTAGCCCAATGTAGCCCAATGTAGCCCAATGTAGCCCAAAGATGGCCACCAGAGACAAAAAAAAACAAATGTAGCTCAAATATCAGCCAGATGTAGCCCAACTATAGCCCAATGACAGAATGTCCCAGAGTATTCTAAAGAACAACTAGAGCGCTAACAGTCTTACTTATGACAAAAGTATGGCACACCTGAAGTCATCTTGATTGGAATAAAGTGTTAACACTTTAAACATTTAATTTGCAAAGGAACAAAATGAGGGGGTTCATTTTGCCATAGAAATGTTATATATATATATATATATATATATATTCACTGAAAAAACCATAGGTTACACACCAGTTATAGTTAGGAATTAGCATTTAAAAAACCTTTGAAATTCACTGAAAAACCATAGGTTTCAGGCCTTTTATAGTTAGGAATCAGCATTTAAAAAACCTTTTAAATTCACTGAGAAAACCATAGGTTTCAGGCCTTATATAGTTAGGAATTAGCATTTAAAAAAACCTTTGAAATTCACTGAAAAAACCATAGGTTTCAGAAGTTATATAGTTAGGAATTCGTTTTTAAAAAACCTTTGAAATTCACTCAAAAAACTATAAGTTTTAGTGGTGTTATAGTTAGCTGGACATTTTACTCATACAAAACCAATGAAATTGCTCCTATATAGTTAGTTGTACTAACTATATTTCGCGCACCCGCAATCCACTGCTGATGATGTCACATAATAGATCATTCATGACATGGTCAGTGACATCACTGATGACATCTCAAATGACATCACTGATGACATCACTGATGACATCATCCATGTGACAATCACATACACCTTTTCATACACTATTACAATTTTTCATCACTGTTTGTAAAATACAGAGTATCATATTTAAATCCATTGTCACAGCAATACAAGTATCTAAAAATCCACTCAGTGATTCATAGATGTATACACACATCTAATCACTTACCTATGGATTCACTCATACATGCTGTCAATGAACAATAGAACACTATCAAAAATACTTATACATCTATATCGACATTAAACAACAGCACGCATCCTATTCACATATGAAGTCATCCTACTCACTTATGCAAACAATGGATCATACTTACATATTTACTTAGCAAAACACTTATACAAACACCACTTCTTCTATTCATTTAGATAGTAAGTCATACTTAGTGAATTATAAAATCATTATTACAAGTATACAGTTATCCATGCAGTCACTCACACAATCATTGTGTCTTATGTATACTTATTTATATACAACAACTGACACATACACTGCCTTTTATTTTTCTAGTTTGTTGGACCTGTACCTTTGAGAAATATATTTGCTCATCACCACACCCATAAAGAGATTCCCTCACCCAAACTGTTAGAACATGTAGTTTTAACTTCATATATCTACTGAATCAACTATTCACACATCTTTGGACAGTCACACACCCCCCACCGAACCACACACACTTTCACACTCCAATACAAATACTCAGTTAACTAATCAATAACTAATATAGACTTTCACATAGCTAGTAACCAACCGTAGAATCAGTTTACATAACAACTGACAAAGTGATACAGATATTCACACAGTTTAGTCACTATCCACTATATTTAGTGAGACATTATAAATTGGTCAAGTAAACAGTCAATTACACTGCTACTAAATCCTCCATCCAAATATTTATTTATATATATCCACTCATTCTTCAATGTAAATTGCTATATATATAATGCATATTTAAATAACGAAGCAAACCACATTCACTGGATGATGTCATCAGTGATGTA
This sequence comes from Lissotriton helveticus, assembly GCF_964261635.1. Taxonomy (NCBI): domain Eukaryota; kingdom Metazoa; phylum Chordata; class Amphibia; order Caudata; family Salamandridae; genus Lissotriton; species Lissotriton helveticus. The sequence continues at coordinate 1,886,068,452 of NC_136067.1, forward strand.
ATTTGAGATGTCATCAGTGATGTCACTGACCATGTCATGAATGATCTAATATGTGACATCATCAGCAGTGGATTGGGGGTGCGCGAAATATAGTTAGTACAACTAACTATATAGGAGCAATTTCATTGGTTTTGTATGAGTAAAATGTCCAGCTAACTATAACACCACTAAAACTTATAGTTTTTTGAGTGAATTTCAAAGGTTTTTTAAAAACTAATTCCTAACTATATAACTTCTGAAACCTATGGTTTTTTCAGTGAATATATATATATATATATATATATATATCTATATATATATATATATATATATATATATATATATATGTAGATATATATATATATATATATATATCTATATATATATATAGATATATATATATATATATATACATATATATATATATATATATATATATATATATTTATATATATATAGAGAGAGATATATATAGTGGTCCCCTGTGTGCAGACCCTCACCTATGTGTGGGAACACAATATTTTTGGTAATGGAATACACACAGTTTTTAATTCTAATGCATTAATATGCATCTTCGAATTAGTTATTGGTGTTAAATAAGTGTGGATTAGTGGATCTATTTAGTACTTTTATTTAAACAAATAGACTAAATCTTTGATTTTCCACACGGAATACATTGTAAAATGCAAGTATCTTTGCAAATGGATCCAGTAGGTACCAGTTGTAACTGGTCAACTGGAATTTCAGTCAGACAAGTTGCTCAGTGGTCATATTCCTACAAAATGTCTTCAGAATCAGATTGCAGAGTGAATTGTGGCCATTTGATTTCCTCATATTGGTCGATGGAAGCGAGCTGCTCTTTTTTTCAGCGTGTGAGAATTACTTTTAATGCCGATTTGATTCCTGAGCTGCATCCTCCTGCAGGAAATGTGATGTGAAATTGCTTTTCTTAAACATTTTTTCATTACCAAAGTCATCATGAGGGTAGGCCTTGTGCTGCAGTGTGTCAGGCAGCCTGCCTCCCTTCACGTTGAAACATCCCATTGTTCCTTTCTCCCTTTGAATAAAACATGCGCCCATCAAGATCAAATGTGCATGACTGCCTTTTTCCTAATCTGTTTATTTCTTATTCTGATATAATTTGGCGTTTTAGCATCCTGCACTTTTCGACACATTCGCTTTCATAGCCGTGTGAATCACATCCATATTTTAGAGAGGCAATGCATTATGCCTTGTACTGTATGGTGTTGTTGGTGTGCTTTCATGCTCAGCCTCTCCGATATGGGGTACCGCTCACAGTTTTACTCCCTCCCAGTTTCTGAATGCCTGGAGGTCCTCGGGGCACTTTCACACGGACAGTTTACGTCATTAAAGCATATGGATTCTTTCCAGGTCAGTGACCAGCAAAAGTTACATAATGCAAATGTACAGAAATGCGACTTTGACCTGCAAAAAACTTCCAACAGTGGGCTACGTTTGCAAATAGGATTTTACGAAAATGTGGATGTGAGAAGGTGATTATAATAAGCAAATGCATGAATGAGCTACTGCATAAAACTTCAAGCTAAATATGTTCTGCCTTGCCTTGTACAGCTGACGATAAATATTATTAATGATATTGGCTTAGCTACAATAACATTTCAATCAGAAACATTTTAGCTATATTGATCAATGACTATGGGATGGTTAAAATAGTTTTAAAAAATAAAGGTTGAACTATGGATACGTTGTGCTGGTTGTGTGGATGTGATTGTCAAAGAAAAACACATATGGAAAATTATTAAACTGCTATAGCTAATAGACCATAGTCCACAGTGCATAGTAGCAGTCGCCACTGGGTAGTTATAGTTAGGTCAGAGTTTTATAGGAAGAGCATTTTTTGTTTCTATAATAACTTTGGCACCGTTTGATGAATATTCACGAAAACATTCCAAAACAAAAGTTCATTCTCCTCAGCTCCTTTATTGAAAGTTTCAGGGTTTTCTATCAAGCAGGGGAGGAGAAATAGGGGGGCCCTAAACCTTGTTTCCCAATTTTAATTCCTATGGGACATTTCGGGAAGGCATACAGAAAAAAAAATAGCTGAACAGAATTACACCAAATTTGGCAGGAAGTTAGAACTTTATTCAGAAAGCATGCTTTTCATAATTTGATGTAAATCTATTCTGCAGTTTCGAGAATTTTTCATTTAAAGAGGCGCTCATGGGGGTCATTAAATGGTTAAAAAATAGGTGTATCTGTATTGTTGGTCACATGGGAGCCTCACCGTAGTCATGCAGTACTGTATATTTAATAAATAAGGGTTTCTTATTGGTCAAAAGAGATTTTTCTCCCGCCGGTCTTTTACTTCCTTGGGTACCGAAAGATCTCATTCACTGTCCACAACTGGAAGAACAATATTGCGGCCACCTTTACAGGACACAGGGACTCAGTCCCCAGTTCCTGGGCCAGTTAGAAAAAAGATATAAGGTGGCAGGATAGGTACACCCTGAACCCTTGGCACACCTGGGGGCAAAACAGAGGCGTCCCCTTACAGGACAAAAAGTGGGAAACATCATTTACCACGAAGGCATTACCACTACTAACATTTACCACGTGACACTTACCACGCAGGGTGCCTTCCACGCAGGGTGCCTTCCACGACGTCTTTACCACGGGCTGGGGGGGAGACGTGGTATTCCTTCGAGTCGTTCTGCGTGGGCTTGGGGGGCAGAGGGGGGCTGGGGGGGGTCTCCCCCCCCAAAAATAACAAGCGGGGGCAGAGGGGGGCTGGGGGGGGTCTCCCCCCCAAAAAATAACAAGCAGTTTACTTTAAAAAAAAAAACGAACATAATTTTAAAAGAAAAAGGAAAGAGCCTCCCCCAAAGACGTGCCGTGTACGTCAAAAAAACAGTCCTTTTTTTATTTTGGTATACGTGTTTTGACGCTTGTTTCAATGGAGGATGGAAGTAAGGGCTCGTAGAGAAAGACGTGCAGGTAAGACGTTTCTAGGCGTAGTAAAATCCTACGTTGTAAATACCAGCGTGGTAAAGCCACTTGCGATGTAAAATTCGCGTGGTAAAGCCATGCGTGGTAATTGAAATCGTGGTATAATCATATATTCACAAAAAGTAAATACGAAAATCTCCTGCTGTGGGTGCCTTGGTTCTCCCGTGGGACCATAGCAGCCCTTCTGTGAAGTACCACAGTACACCCACGGGAGTCATACGGTGGGACCGTGCAAGCACTACATGTGTACCACGGAGATAATACTTGATCGCTATACTGTGGTTGACTGTCTGCGGGTGGCATGGATAGATAGATAGATAGATAGATAGATAGATAGATAGATAGATAGATAGATAGATAGATAGATAGATAGATAGGTAGGTAGGTAGGTAGGTAGGTAAGTAGGTAGGTAGGTAGATAGGTAGGTAGGTAGGTAGGTAGATAGGTAGGTAGATAGGTAGACAGACAGACAGACAGACAGACAGACAGACAGACAGACAGACAGACAGGCAGGCAGGCAGGAAGGCAGACAGACAGACAGAGCAGTCACCACATTCAGGTCTTTCAAGTTGAAATAGATGTCCTTAAGAGACAGTTTTGAAGTCTTGAAGAGAAGGTGTAAGATACATATCTTACATATGGAGTTCAGAACAGGAGGCCCAGAAGGTTGAACCACCTAAGTTTAGAGCAGGAGCAATAAGGCCTGGGAATAACTAGAAGGTTATGGTTGGTCAATATCAGGTGCCAAGTATGTGTGTCTCAAGATAGAATTTCAGGGAAGTATATAAGGGACAGATAGTTTACTGATTTGAATGCAATCTTAAGTTAGTTTGTATACTGAAAAACTGTAATAACCCCAGAAAGGCAATGGATGGATCGTAAACTGCCAGGCCAGGTCCTTTTAGGTTTAAATCTGTTTATTATTTGAAAGACAGTGCAAGGCAGTACAATTAGCAGTGCGATCACGCCAGATACAGAAGGTAAGTGCAGCAGAGACACAGCGTTCAAGGCAATACTGGCAAGAACAGCAACGTCCAACTTGCCGGAGTTGAGAAAAGCACTGCACTAAAAGAACAATAGAACTAGGAGAAGCAAGAACAAATTCCTCCCCCTCAACCCCCCCCAACTCGCATTCGTCCCCCTTCCCCCCACCCAGTCCAGAGCTCCCAGCAGTCCCCCTACAATTCATGCCTTCAACTTCTAAGTGTCTCATGCCTCGAGAGTCTTAGGATCTGTAGTTATGGGTGCCGTCAGGCGCAACAGCCTGAGATATTTAGGACAAGTTATCTCCGTGAACTCAGTCAGGAGTAGGGCTCTGAAAGGCTGCAAGAGTTCCTCATATTGGTCTCCCTTCCCTGCTGTGGTGAGTGACAGCTTTTCCATACCCAACACATGCCACATCCGATGAAGTCAGCCTGTAGTGGTAGGGACAGTGGTGGCACGCCAGTGTGTCAGAATGTTCTGCAGAGCCGACCAAGGGCTATGGACATTTGAGGGCCCCTGCGGGAGCGCAGTGGGTAAGTGAGCGCATTGGGGAGGCCTAGCAGTATGTAAGCGGGGAGGCGGGGTATTTCTGTCTGGAAGTGTGTATCAACTTCATCTAAAATATGTGCCCAGTATGAACGGAGGAGTGGGCAGTCCCATAAGATGTGTACCAGAGTTCTGGTGTGCCCGCAGCCCCTCCAGCAGAGCTTATCTTTGGAAGGGTCCATTTCGGACAGCCGTTCAGGGGTGTAGTACCAGTATAGAGATATTTTGGTGAGTGTCTCGGTGAGCCCCATGTGGTACGCTGAGTGCCTAGCCCTATATGCAATGTTCCCCCATTCCTTATGACTCAGGGATCTACCCAGCTCTCTCTCCCATCGCACCCTGCTCGGATTGTAGATGTGTGTGGTTGGGGTCTGGATCAATTTATAAAGGTCTGAGATGAGCTTGGTGTTGGAGGTGCATGAGAAAAGCCATTTCTCGTATGGAGTGAATTTCCTATCAGCCGATTCTTTTATCTGCGGCTGCAAAGCCCAGTGACCCACCTGTAGATGTCTCAAATGTTCCATTTCGGAGAGGTTGTATTCTTGCTTAAAGAGCTGGAAAGCAATCAACCCCTCTGAGCTGTACATATGGTACAGGAAGCGGCAACCCGCAGGCCTCCAATGTGTGAAGACCCCCTTAGCCATTCCAGGGGTAAAGTCAGGGTTATCCACCAGAGGCGTGAGTGGAGAGAGGAATGTTGTAAAACCGTGGAGCGTATTAGTCGCGTCCCAGACTTCCAGGGGGGCCCGAGTTATAGAGGACGCGTAGAGGTTGGCAGGTCTATAAGCTCTGGGCAAAACCGGTATCTCCTGTAACGGGCGCCCCGCCACCGCCTGGTCCTGAAAGAGCCAATGCTTGTCGGACTCCCATTTACTCCATTCCACCAGATAGCGCAATTGCACCGCTTGGTAGTATTTATTCAGGTCAGGAATGCTCAAGCCTCCTTCCTCGGGGGCTAAAGTGGCGAGTGTCCTCTTTAATCGGGGCTTCCGACCGTGCCAGATGAAATTGGCTAAATCCGATTGGGTTTGTCTTATCCAGCCTACTGGAGGCCGGAGGGGTAAGGCACGGAAAAGATATAAGACTTGCGGCAGGATAGTCATCTTAACTGCCGCAATACGACCTAGCCAGGATAGGGGAAGGTGTCTCCACCGGTCTAACTCTCCATGGATGCGAGTACGCAGAGTAGCGTAGTTAACCGTGACCATCTTGTCCAGGGTCGGGGCGAGCTGAATTCCCAGGTAAGGAACAGTATCCGTGGCCCATCTAACAGGCACGAGGGACTGCAGATAAACTCGCATTGAAGCTGTAAGAGACAGATCTAATGCTATAGATTTGTCCGTATTCATCTTGAAGCCGGATACCATAACAAATGCTTCAAGCTCATCAACACACGCCGGTAGCGCCGTCCGCGGATGGTCCAAGGTGAGTAGAACATCATCCGCGTAAAGGCTAATGGTATGGAGATCACCGCCGAATTTGATGCCAAGAGTATCCTGATGCTGCCGAATTCGATAAGCGAGGGGTTTCATGTAGAGAGCGTGGAGAAGTGGCGACAACGGACACCCCTGTCTCGTCCCTCTCTCGATGGGGAACGCAGTCGATGTGTAACCATTGACTCTCGCTACTGCAGAGGGCGCACTGTAACAATTGAAGATGAGGGTTCGAAATTTCTCCCCCATCCTGAACTTGGCTAGCACCATTTCCAGGTAGGGCCAGTGAACACTGTCGAACGCCTTCTCGGCGTCAACCGCCAATATCATGTATTCCCCAGGTATTCGGGAAGCCTTCTCAATCAGGTGGGTTACCCTTTTAGTATTGTCAACCGTCTGGCGGTCAGGGATAAAGCCCGCCTGATCGGGGTCCACCAAGCCCGGCAGATGTGCAGCTAGACGCGTGGCGAGGATGCTGGTGTATAGTTTGAGGTCTACATTGAGGAGGGAAATTGGTCGATATGCCCCGCATTTAGTGCCATTCTTCCCTGGTTTTGGAATAACCAAGAAAGAGGCGCGCAGGAGATCCGATGGGATGGCCCCTGGGTCCGCAAACAAATTAAATAGGCGAGTGAGCAACGGCGCCAGGGCGGTGCAGAAAGTCTTGTAAAAGGAAGGGGAGTAGCCGTCCGGCCCAGGCGCTTTCCCCACCTTAAGTGAAGCGATTGCAGCGACCACTTCTTCAATGCGGATGTCTCTCTCTAGCCATTCCGACTGTTCCGGTGCCAAAGATGGGAGTACGACCGAGTCCAGATATTTGGACGTGGCAGCGACATTCGGATGCGGGACCCTATAGAGATCAGCGTAAAAGTCTCGGAACGTCTCCGCTATTTGCGCATCGTCTGTTACAATGGTTCCGTCAGTACGGGTGATTTCTTTCACCTTCTGACGCTGTTGGGCTACACTAAGCCGGTTGGCCAGTAACCGCCCACACCTATCCCCACCCGTGTAATAGGCGTGTTTCAGCCTAAGTGCCGCATATTCCGCCCGGTCATTATCTAGAGCAGCGAGGTGTCCTCGCGCCACTTTGAGCTGCTTTCAGCCTCTCGGGGCCCCTGTCCGTTGGTGCATGCGTTCGAGTTCCTGCACTCTCTGAGTGAGTTCCTCTCTTTTCTCTGCTCGTAAGCGGTTGTCAGCTGAGGAGATTGCTATAAATACTCCTCTAAGGACAGCTTTTAACGCTGCCCATTGGGTTGCAAGCGTAGTATCTGAGTTTGCGTTATGTTGCAGGAAGTCCTGTATGGATTCCTGTACCTGCTTCACTACAGCCTGCCTATGCAAGAGTGTGTCGCGAAGGCGCCACACTCTAGGAGGTGGTAAAGACGGCAGGGTGGTAACAGTCATGGAGATCGGGGCATGATCTGACAGGGATATGACTCCCATATCAACCGATGATATAAAAGAACATACCGGGCTCGTTACTAGAAAGTGATCTATGCGGCCGTACGACTTGTGTGCCGCCGAATAGTGAGAATATTCTCTCTTCCCGGGGTGCCGTAGGCACCATAGGTCGTGTAGATCAAGGTCCCGTAGTCTGTCAGTGCAAGCGGCCTAAAGGCTTCGGGCATGAAAAGTGCGTGGGGAAGATCGGTCTAAGGTCGCGTCAAAGACGACATTCATGTCTCCGCCGATTATAATGTGCCTATCCGCAGTAACTGCTATTTCTGTGAGGGCGGTGTGTAGGAATTTCTCCTGGCCCTCATTGGGACTGTACAAAGAGCCTATTGTGAAAGTCATCCCCCCTAAGGCCACGCGGTACACCAGGAGCCTGCCCCTTATCTCTGCTATTTTGTGGAGGACTTCCCCCTTAAAATGTCGTGCTACAAGAAGTGCTACCCCTGCTGTCTTAGTGGCCCCACAGGAGAAGTACTGGCCCGGGAACGCCCGCGCGCGAAGCCTGTGACAATCCCGGGCCAGCAGGTGTGTCTCCTGGAGGAGGCAGATGTCTGCACGTGTACTTTCCAGAAAAGAGAGGATCGCTCGTCTCTTAACCGGATTGTTGAGCCCTCGTACATTGAGTGTCAATACTGTAAAGGCGCTAGGCATCGTGGCGTGGGAGGTTGTGAACCGAAGCTATGGCACCTCGTAAGCGGCCCTCAGCAGGGAGGGAAGAGGATTCCCCCAAAATGGAAAGAACCAGGCATTGCTGAAGCGCAACCAATGTGTGTGTACAAGACTTGAGCTCTGGACTACCCCCCAACCCCCCCCAACTCCCCTTTGACTCCCTCCCTAACCCCAACTGGCAAACCCCAAAGAACAAAAGAGTCCTGGACCAGTCACAAGTTCGTGGAGGCCCATAGGTCAAGTCAGTATTGAGAAACATGGCGTTGGCAGACCTACAGCTCCGGATCACAGGTTAGCCAACTCGTAGTCCAGATCTGTGGTAGGTCAATGTAGAGGAATGTGGCAATAGCAGCCCCATTGGCTCCCCGGCCCCTTCCCCCCCTCTACATGAGTATATTGCGTCAATTCTACCCCAAACCTCAATGTGTCAATCAGGGCTCGCTGTGTCTTTCACCACTTCCTGGATAGCTGCAGCTTGTTCATGGGCCACTATCTCTGGGTCAGGTTTGAGGCCCTTCTTGGGATGGCGGCGTCTTCGCACTTGCTGCCACCCGTCAGCTTGTGAGGATGAGGGTGTCACGACGTCAATGGAAATACCACTAACCTCTGAAAGATGTCAGCAGGAACGATGGATGGATGTCTAGTCCCCCTCCTCTCCGGAACGCACAATACACAGTGTAGGGGTAACACAACTATGTATGAATGCCTCCCAGGGAAAAAGGGGAAGGGGATAAAACAATAAAGGTTGTTCCGAAGGGCTTCTGGGAATTGTATGGATGCCGTCCACCCACTCTCTCGCCAGTTTCTATGAACCCCCGGTGTTTGCTGCAGGTAAGGAAAGAACAAGAACCAACATTAGAACCCCAGTACTGCACAGGAAGCACGTTTAACAGATGTTCACAAACTGATAGGTACTAACTGTAAGGGTGGACTGTAGCGCTTGTAATGCCCTCAGGATAATAACATAGGGACCAGTACTTCGTTGAGTGGAACCCAGCCTTCTCAGGAGCAGCCTGAACAACTGGTGGTAAAGGTTTCAAATGTCGACAAAAAATCAGCAAGGAAGATGTAAACAAACAAACAAAATCAGCAAGGGTTTTCTATATATAGCGCGCACCGGTACCGGCACGTCTGGATGCACCAAAGGAATCCCCCAGGAAGTGTGCAGTGGCGGAGACGACAACGCGCTCCTGCGCGGGTCTCACAAACGCCACTATCTAAGGCATGAAAGGAATGTCCCGGGAAAAGTACAGTGACGGAGACGGCAACGCGCTCCTGCGCGGGTCTCGCAAACGCCACTATCTGAAACGAGGCCGCCCGTCTTATAGATGCGGGGACTCGCTGAATGGACCTAGCACCAAACAAGTATCGAGGAATGCGGGGAAGCAGAATCCGTTCTGCTCGAAATGCAAAAGTACCTGAATAATCGCTCCGGCTACACCGGCAAGGCTCCGTCCTGAACACACGCAAGGACTTGATTGACAAGCCCCGAGCCGTTACCTCGGAAGGCTTTTGTCAATCCTGCGCTTCCGTTTCCGTGTCTGCTGGGTCTCTGGGGAATGTAGTCCCGCAATCGCCTGGCTCCCTCCAGTGGCGATATGCGGGAACCACATCTTCTGACCACCGCTCTCCGTCCCATCCTGGCCCTAACACCCCAGGTAGGCGCTACAGAGCCCCCTCCCAAGGACCGACGTCCCGGCGGTCTACCAGGCTTGCCAGGGTGAGCTGCGTGAAACCGGTCCACCAACAGAGGGCAATGCAGATTGGCTACAGGTTCCCATGTCCTGTCCTCAACTCCATACCCCTTCCATGACACCAGGTACTGCAACATCCCACGGGACAAACGGGAATCCAGAATATCCTCCATCTCGTACTCCTCCTCCCCATCAAGATCAACGGGGCCAGGGCGAGAGGGAAGACGCATACCCACCCGACAGGGACGAAGCAGGGACACATGGAACACGGGGTGGAGCCGCCATGAAGGGGGGAGGGACAAACGGACAGCCACAGGGTTAACGATCCCCTCAATCCCATAGGGCCCTATGTACTTGGGAGCCAGCTTACCCCTCCCTTTCAGACGCAGGTTCTTGGTGGACAACCAGACCTTATCCCCCACCTTGTACTCGGGTTCAGGGACCCGCTTCCGATCCGCACATCGTTTTTGGGCGGCCTGGGACAGAGCCAACTGGTTCCTAGCGTCTATCAATACAGCCCTGAGGTGAGCATGATGCTCCTGAATGGAAGGGTGCGTGGAGGTGACTGGCCACTCGAAGGGGAGCATATCAGGATGGAACCCATAGGAACAAAAGAAGGGCGAGCACCCTAATGTGGAGTGTTCAGCGTTATTGTAGGCGAATTCCGCCATCCATACCAGAGGAAACCAGTCACCCGCGTTCTGCAGTGTAAAGCACCGTAGGTATTGTTCCAGGGACTGGTTAAGCCGCTCGGTTTTGCCATCTGTCTGGGGATGGAAACTGGTCGATAACCGAGATTCCATATGTAATGCTTGACAGAGAGCTTTCCAAAAACGAGAGGTAAACTGAGATCCCTTGTCGGTGATTAGGACTCTAGGTATACCATGAGCTCTCACAACATGCTGGAGAAACACCAAGGCCAACTCAGAAGAGGTAGGCAGTTTTTTCAGGGGAATGAAATGACCCATTTTCGTCAAATGATCTATCAAGACTAAAATCGTGGTATAGGTCTCACAAGGGGGCAGTTCAACTATAAAATCCATTGATACTGTATGCCAAGGTGAAGGAGGAATTGGAATGGGGCGTAGTAATCCCACAGGCCTGGAATGACTGGATTTACTCTGAGCGCAAACAGCACATTTCTGTACGTAGTCTTTGGAATCTTTTCGCAGTGAGGGCCACCAAAAGGAACGTTCGATATTAGCGATGGTCTTATATTCACCCAGATGACCTCCCAACGTAGAATCATGACACCAAAGCATAATCTGCTCCTGGAGTGTGCTCAAGGGTACGTATAAAGCATGATAATGGTACAGCAGATCGTCCTTGGAGCTTCTGTGTTCCGGTTCTTCCTGTATCCATGCAGCGCCATCAATTCCTGACACAGCTACTTTGACATCTTCCAAGAAATCCTGTGATATCACAAAGGCCAGCGTTGATTCCGGAAAGGAAGAGGGAGAAAGGATGGTAGGTGGCTCTGTATCGTCCTTCTGAAGGGGTCCTGTGAGGTCCACCCTACGGGATAGAGCGTCGGCCTTGCCGTTTTGGGGTCCAGGTCTATACTTTATGATGAAATCATAGTCCGAGAAAAAGAGTGACCACCGTAACTGCCTGGGAGTTAGTGCTCTTGCCGTTTTCAGAAATAGCAGATTCCTGTGATCCGTATACATTTCGACTGTATGAAGAGCCCCTAACAGATAATGCCTCCATTCTTCACAGGCCCGTTTGATGGCCAGCAGTTCCTTGTCTGTGATAGAATAATTCACCTCACAGGGTGTGAGTTTGCTGGAATAAAAGGCCACTGGATGTAATTGACCCGTATCAGGATGTCGCTGGGACAACACCCCACCCAATGCATACTGTGAGGCGTCCGTCTCAACCACAAACGGCAGAAGGGGATCCGGATGCCGCAGAATAGGAGCTTGAGTGAATCGCCTTTTCAATGTTTCAAAGGCTTGATTCGCTTCTGGAGTCCACTCAAAGGGTACGTTCTTTCTCAGTAGTCTGGATATGGGAGTGATAATGCGAGAGAAATCCTTGATAAACCGTCTGTAGTAGTTCGCAAACCCAAGGAAACTCTGTACAGCCTTAACATGTGAAGGGGCTGTCCACTGGGTGATCGCTTCTACTTTGCTCATATCCATTTGGAACCCCTTGGCGTTGATGACATACCCCAAAAAGGCCACCTCACCAACATGAAAGAGGCATTTGTCCAGCTTGGCGAACAGGGAATGGACACGAAGGCGATCAAGTACTGTTTTCACGTGGCAGATGTGTTCTGTGATGTTACGAGAATAGACCAGTATATCATCGATATACACAATGCAGATGGTTTCCAACAGCCCTCTTAACACCTCATCCATGAAGTACTGAAAGGCGGCAGGGGCGTTGCATAGTCCAAAAGGCATCACTTGATATTCGAATAAACCGAACTTCGTACGGAAGGCGGTTTTCCATTCATCTCCGGGCTTCACACGTACCAGGTGATAGGCACCACGTAGATCCAGTTTGGTGAACACCTGGGCCCCTCGAAGCTGGTCCAAAAGGACGGGTATGAGGGGCAACGGGTATCTGTTTTTTATGGTCACTTTGTTGATAGCCCTGTAGTCTATGCACGTTCGAAGTTCATCGCAGTCTTTTTTCGATATAAAAAAGAGAGGAGAGGAAGCAGGGGAGGTTGAATGGCGAATAAACCCCGAAGCAAGGTGTTCCTCCAAGTATGTCTTCAAATAACGTGTCTCAGGCTCGGTGAGGGCATAGACTCGACTGCAGGGAATATCCGCTCCAGGAACGAGGTCGATACGACAATCGTAAGGTCTGTGTGGTGGTAGCCTTGTTGCTCTCCTTTTGTCGAAGACGTCCAGGTACGACGAGTATTCGCTGGGAAGCAGGGTAGCACAGCAGTACTTTCCGTCCACGCATCCCTGGGCAAGAAGAGTAGCCTGTGTTTCTTCAGATGCCTCTGGAGGGCAACAATGTTCACTACAGTACTGGGATGTCAGAGACACCGAACGTGCAGCCCATTTCACAACTGGATCATGTAGGGTCAACCATGGCATTCCGAGGATGAGGCGGAACTGGGGAGCGTCTATGATGTCGAAATGAATGATCTCCTGGTGGTTCTCACCTACGTACATTTTAAGGGGTGCTGTGTGATAACGAACAGGGCCAGAGGTCAGGGCCTTTCCGTCCACGGCTTTTACCATTTCAGGGATCTTTTTCTTCTCATAGGGAATGCCCATTTTCCGGGCATACTGTTGATCGATAAAATTCCCTGTGGCCCCCGAATCCAGGAGGGCAGACACTGTAAGCGAAATGTCCTCGGCAATTCGCAAAGAAACTGTAATATTCATATGAGCCACGGAAGGCTGCATGGTATTTGCAAGGTATAACGGGATCCTTTCTTCTTCTTCCAAACCCAAGATGGAGACCCCGTCCGTACTTGGGCTCTTTAGTTTTCCGACTCCTGTGTTACTGCTACTTGTTTCCGGGGACCCGGACTAGGATTGGACGTCTTTCCTCTCGCTCGGCATTCTCTGATGAAATGGCCACTTTTCCCACAATAGTGACACAGCTTTTGCAGGCGTCTTTTCTCTCTTTCCTCAGGAGTCAAAGGACCCCTCACCCCTCCGATTTGCATGGGCTCTACTCCCGTCCCGGGTTTGCTGTAATCCTCTGGAGGAGGGTGAGATTTCGGAAAATACGAACGTACTTCTCCTCTGTTCTTGTCCCCTTTTCGATCTTGCACTCTGTGATCAAGCTGAACCGCAAGTTCGATCATTTCTTCACATGTCTTGGGTAGTTGTACAACTTGGGAGAGCACGTCTTTCAACTCCCCCCGTAATCCTTGGTAGAACAAAGAGGTGCGTTTCTCAGGGGGCCATTCTGTTTCCACAATTAGCCGATTAAAGGTGGTGATGTAGGTCAACAGATCTTGCGATCCTTGACGGAGGATCATCAGTTCGCGATCTAGAGACAGCATGTGTGTTTTCCGATCGAACAGCTTTCTCATTTCGCTACAAAAATCCTGGAAGTTGTGTAGCACTGGGTCATTTCTTTCCATCAGTGGAATGGTCCAGCTGGCGGCATTTCCCCCCATGTAGGACATCATGAATGACGTTTTTGATGCATCATCCACAAAAATAGTTGGCTTGCAGAGGAAATGGAGCCTACACTGATTTAGAAATGTCTCAAACTTCTTGGTGTCCCCATAGAATCGTTCTGGAGGCGCTAATGGTATACCTGGGTTTTGAATGACATGAACTGTGGGTCCGGGACCTAAAGGAGAGGGAGTAGAGGGTTGAGAAGCAAAGAACCCACCTCCCATAGACGCCCCATCCGGATTTTGATTTGGGGGGGAGTGTTCCCTCTCTGATATAACTCCTTCCCTTTCGTGATATGCCTGCCACCTCCCGTCTTAACGAACTCACTTCTGTTCGGAGGTCCACATTCTCCTGTCTTGTGGCATGTACCTCCTGCTGGAGAGTAGTTATACTGTCCAACAAGGAAGTCAACACTGTATTCGTATCCATCGCTCGGGCTGACGAATTTCGTGGGCTTGTCAATCTGTCACGACATCAATGGAAATACCACTAACCTCTGAAAGATGTCAGCAGGAACGATGGATGGATGTCTAGTCCCCCTCCTCTCCGGAACGCACAATACACAGTGTAGGGGTAACCCAACTATGTATGAATGCCTCCCAGGGAAAAAGGGGAAGGGGATAAAACAATAAAGGTTGTTCCGAAGGGCTTCTGGGAATTGTATGGATGCCGTCCACCCACTCTCTCGCCAGTTTCTATGAACCCCCGGTGTTTGCTGCAGGTAAGGAAAGAACAAGAACCAACATTAGAACCCCAGTACTGCACAGGAAGCACGTTTAACAGATGTTCACAAACTGATAGGTACTAACTGTAAGGGTGGACTGTAGCGCTTGTAATGCCCTCAGGATAATAACATAGGGACCAGTACTTCGTTGAGTGGAACCCAGCCTTCTCAGGAGCAGCCTGAACAACTGGTGGCAAAGGTTTCAAATGTCGACAAAAAATCAGCAAGGAAGATGTAAACAAACAAACAAAATCAGCAAGGGTTTTCTTCATATAGCGCGCACCGGTACCGGCACGTCTGGATGCACCAAAGGAATCCCCCAGGAAGTGTGCAGTGGCGGAGACGACAACGCGCTCCTGCGCGGGTCTCACAAACGCCACTATCTAAGGCATGAAAGGAATGTCCCGGGAAAAGTACAGTGACGGAGACGGCAACGCGCTCCTGCGCGGGTCTCGCAAACGCCACTATCTGAAATGAGGCCGCCCGTCTTATAGATGCGGGGACTCGCGGAATGGACCTAGCACCAAACAAGTATCGAGGAATGCGGGGAAGCAGAATCCGTTCTGCTCGAAATGCAAAAGTACCTGAATAATCGCTCCGGCTACACCGGCAAGGCTCCGTCCTGAACACACGCAAGGACTTGATTGACAAGCCCCGAGCCGTTACCTCGGAAGGCTTTTGTCAATCCTGCGCTTCCGTTTCCGTGTCTGCTGGGTCTCTGGGGAATGTAGTCCCGCAATCGCCTGGCTCCCTCCAGTGGCGATATGCGGGAACCACATCTTCTGACCACCGCTCTCCGTCCCATCCTGGCCCTAACACCCCAGGTAGGCGCTACAGAGGGTCCCTCGTGTAGCTTCCGAGGCGATCTTCCTCCAGGCGAGCCCTCCTCCACTAAGTCGATGCCCAGCAAGGTGCAGGTGTCACGGAGGGAGCGCATCTGATGTAGGGTTCCCTGCCATTTGAAGATAAGCCGAAACGGTTGACCCCAGGAGTATGGTGTCCCTTTATCTTGGAGAAAGGATGTAACTGCACGGAAGGATTTCCGTTTCTGGAGCGTGATGGCCGAAAGGTCCTGAAATATTGCCACTGAGTGACCCTGGAAGCAAAGAGGCTGTTTCTGGCGTGCCTCTCGCAAGATGAGTTCATTCAAAGGGAAATCTGGAAGAAACGCCAGAATGTCCGGCGCGGGGGCAGAGGCCCGTCTTGGCAGTCCCACCCTGTGTGCATGGTCGATACGGATCTCGAAGTCAGCTGACTCTCCGAGAATCTCCCTGAAGAGTTCTTGTAAGCAGCGGGTCACGCTGTTCCCCTCGGCTTTTAAAGGAACACCCCGCACACGGATGTTGTTTCTCCGGGAACGGTTTTCAAGGTCCTCCGCGTGTGCTTGAAGGTCCACCTGCTGCTCCCGGAGCTGGAGTACCCCTTGCCACAAAAAATCAACCTCCTCGCTGCGTGCCTGATCCGCGGACTCCATTGATGCCACTCTCTCACCCAGGCCATCCACATCCCTGCGCAGTTCAAGTTGCTCTCCAGCCAGTTCTTGCTTCAAAGCCGTGAAGTCCTCGCGTAGAGTATTGAATAAAGATTCCAGGAATGCCTTGGTGATAGGGGCACTCCCATCATCCTGTGCCATCGTGTCGGCCGGAGCAGTGGATGAGGGAGGCATGCGGGTCTTGTCCCCCTTCACAACGCTCTTAGCTAGCATATCTGGTATTGTGCGACCAGTTCTGCGGTTGGTGTTAGCCATAGTCCCCAGTCTCCGAGGGGTGCAAGGCGGGGTGGGGATCCCGTCTTCAGGCACCTAAGAAAAGTGGACAACTTCCACGGGCCCAAGCGGCAGGGAGCGGATGGATGCAGGGGGCTCCCCCCAGACGCAGCACCCACGAGGCTTGTCTTGATAAGTACCGGATGGAGTCTGGTGACGGGATAGAAAGATAGGGTGTTTCACTCACCGCACGCCTCGGTATCCTGTAAAGAGGGGACGCAGTCCGTGGGCAGCAAGAGTTGCCAGGTCACCTGTGGTAGGCACTGTCGGGGGGCTCGTCACTCCCAGCGTCAGGCACACCCCGCCGTCTCCTCCTCAGGTCGCAAGATGGGTAGGGAGAGCCACGTAGGTGGCCGGGCTCGCCAACTGCGACGTCACTATGCAGGTCTCCACGGGCGTGGGGCCAGGTAGCCGTCGCCGATAAGGTGAAGCCCAGCCAGGTAGGAGTCAGCTCTCTGGTGCTGGGATATGTGCACCTGTCCAAAAGTGTAGGACAGCGCCAGGGGGGATGCGGTACTCCCGAGCGCCGAAAACGCCCGCCTCTCCAGCCGTTATCCAGCAGGCCTACAGCCGGGGACTCGATTTCCAGGCATTCGCCCCACGGGCTCTCAGTCTGGTCACAGCCAGTCACCGGCACCAGCAAGGCTGTCCACAGTGCGCTCTGTCGCCATCAGCGTCCTCCGCCAGCCGTGGATGGCGAGCAGGGATCTTCCAGGCCCCAGCAAGGGGCGCCCACGCAGCAGGCGGGCTGTGGTGGCTGAATCGGTTGCCCGGGCCTGCTAAAGGGCAGCCACACCCGGCGCTGTCTGTGGGGTCCTCTCCTGCCCTTTACAGGCACTCAGCAGCAGGTCGGATGCGGGAAGCTGTAGGGCACGCCCAAGCCCCCAGGCTAACCGACGGTTCCGCAGCGCTCCAGCCAAGTGCCGCTCACCATAGGCCGCAAAGCAGGGGCCTTGAGTTTCGCGATGGGTCCGTCGCCACTGCGGGCCTGTACTGCGCGGTCCGCACACCTGAGCGAGCTCCCAATGGTAGCGCCAGTGCCGCTGGCATGGGTCGTGTCTCCGGACTCCCTAAACCGGGTCCTCCGTTCCCCCTCAGCCACAATGGAGTCGCCCGCTCTGCTCCGCCCAGGCCCGAGACCGGGGCCGCGATTTCCGCCGCTAGCCGCGCAGCAGGAGCCGTCCCCCGCCGCCGCTCCCGTGGGCTGTCGTCGTCGGCTCGAGGGTTTCGGCGCAGGTCAGCACCCAGCCGCCGTCGTCCACCAGCGTTCTTTTCGGTCGGGGTCCCCCCCGGGGCTCCGGTGCTGGATCACCTCTCACAGCTCGGGCGGGAAGGTGGTGCGGCCTCAGGCGGGACTCGGCTCTCCGGCAAGGCGGCTACTTGGGCAGTGCCGGCGTCTGGAGCCCGCCAAAGCTGGGACCGCCAATTCCTCCGATGGAAACGGGAGGATGCTGGTTCGAAGGGAGAGACAAAGCGGTGATTAGGGGCTAAACTGGGGTTCAGGGCCGGGGACCCTCATGATCCAGCGTCTTGCTAGGTCGCCATCTTGGCCACGCCCCCCGTCAGGTCCTTTTAAATGGGAACATAGGACCACATACTGGCCTGTAAGTGCTAGCTGAACTGTTGCTGTTGGAGCAGGACTAAGTCCAAAGTCTGATTTGCTTAATTCTGGCCTCTGTCTTGTGTGCAATATTAAGAAAAAAAGAAAGGACTGGAAGCAAGCCTGAATCAGTGGCTCAGAATAATTCAAGCATCCCACCCATCACATTTTTCTTCTGTATTTCTGAATTGTATATATAGCCATGTCAGTGAGCCAGTTGGCTTAGTGGTGATGGAATGCTGAGGTGGGGATATGCATGTAAACATTGGCCTAAATTGTTTAGGACCTTGATTTGTGATGCCAAGGAATCCTGGGGGATGACTGCTCGCAAAGCAGCACAGGGGAATCCTACTAGGAGAGGAGCATACTCAATAATGTAAAAGTGAAACGATGAGTTGATTATGATGAGCAGTGGGTGTTACATTTGGATATATGTATTCTTTCTGTGCAGTGGAGGGAATGACAATCTGTTTCAGGGTTAGTATGGTTGGGAAAAAGCAGGAGTATGAGGCTATTGCGACCAATTATTCTAGAATCTTGGGGAAAAAAGGGAGTTTGAAAAAAATGCCTATAATTTGCATTTTTTAGCCACACAACTTAAATGGCTTTACCTCTTAATTTGGATAACCATGCCACATAATCCTAATAGCCCTGAAAATGGCAAATCTCTGTATAAAGTGTGAAATCCATACTTCATAGGGAACCATGAAATCTTTCATGGTTCCCTGGGAAATGTAGAATTTGTTATTGATATTGAGTTGGAAGTTGGAATTGAATTGAATTGGAAGTAAAATTTTGGGGACCTTAGACAAGTACAATTTAGTAGAGATGTGACCTGAGATATGGTAAGGCTGGATAGCATACATCAGGACGTGTAGTTACTGAGATCACATTGAACAGTGTAGGGATGTAAATGAGGTGTGTAGGCAGGCGAATGAGAACTAACTGGCTCATTATGATGTCCGCCCGCCATCGCTGCGGAGCTGGGACCGCCTGTCGGTAAGGCAGTGGTCCGGCTGATCGTTGCGGACAGTGCTGCTGGCTGCAACACCGTTTGCAATGCACAAATGCCACTTAGTGCATTTCCACGCACAACGTGGCAGGCACCACTCGGTGCCTGCCACCTTGTGCATGGAAATGTAGGGGACACCACGGGTACTCCCCAGTGCATATTTACCCTCCACCCACACAGAGGGGGCCCACAACGGGCCCCAGAACCCAGCCTCTGCCAGCCTTTCCATGGCGGTGGAGCATTGTAATCTGGCAGGCAGTGCCTCCTGGACACTGCCGCCATTTCACACATGCTGACCGCTCCGCCAGGCAATCGTGACGATTGCTGTGGCGGAAGCGTGGAGGGCGGTCTTTGTGACTGCTGCACAGTCACTTAGCAATTCCCCCCACCATCCTAATGTGGCGGGGGTAATGGGAGCCAGATAGTGGAGGGACCACCACCGCCGGCATGGTGATGGCGGTTCATCCGTCATCGTAATGAACACCATAGATATGTTTTTAAAACATACTTGGTCACCTATAACACCCAATCCTAGTAAAGTAAGTTGCGTGGCTGCAACAGGCACCTGCCGAGGTTAGAGCCATTAAACCTAGATATGATAAATGTTTGTAATGGGAGGATGCTTTAGCCACACCCAAATTAAAAGAAATAAGATAGTGCTCTCAGTTTTGATGCAAGGAAGATGGGTAATATAAACTTGATTTGAATCATCCATGCTGAGTAATTAAAAGTAATATCCAGACTTGAATATCCTTCTTTGACCAGAATAAATGGGTGGTTCCTAGCAAAGTATAGTCTGTTAGGAATTATGATCTGTAGAGACATATATAGAAAAATGTAAAATGGTGGCCACGTTGAGACATATGGCGTCCTTCAGTATGTAAGATATTAAGATGAGATTGTTGTTTTTCTAGATAGAGAAATATAAACCTTGTGAGATTAGTGGTTGCAAACGCATCAGAGAACTGTATTGTACAGAGGTATAGGATTTCACATACAAGGATTCTTTCTATAAGGTGAATATGACAGGGCAGACAAAATGGAAATTGTAAAATGGCATTCATATTTAAACTGTGGAGTATGTGGCTCATGTGACATGATATGAATGTGAGGATGGGGTATATATGAGACACTCATTATGTTATGTTATGTTATGTTATAAGTAGTTTTATAGCGCGCTCAAATACTCAACAGTGTCCTGGCGCGTGGACATGCAGAAGGGCAGTAAGCAGAAAAATGTAAAAGTTACCCAGCCATTTTAAAAAGGTGTTTTTGAGTAGTTTTTTAAAAAGATTGAAGTCGGGGAGGGCATTCCATGCAGCGGCAGCTTTCACGGAGATAGATTGGCCGCCTAGATGCGCCCATCGATATTCGTGGAATAACCAGCCGGCATTGAGTGGCCAACTGGAGAGGGCGGTTAGGTGCATACAAAGTGAAGCGTCTCCTCAAGTACAGAGGCCCTCGAGCGTGGATGGCTCTGTAAGTGAAGATGAGGGTCATAAACAGTACCCGTTGAGCCACTGGAAGCCAATGCAGACTACACAGATGCTGCCAAATACTAGACCTCTTCGAGATGTTAAAGAGAAGTCTAGCCACAGCATTTTGTATAATCTGAAGGCGATTGGTCGAGTAGGCGGCAATACCAATAAACGGCATTAGCGTAATCGAGGCTAGAGAGAATGAGACACGTGCCACTGTTTCTTTGGCCTTCCTCGGGAGCAGGGGGGAAATCTTCAGAGGGCTTTGAGGGTACCAAAGCATACACTGGTTAATTTCTTAATGTGTTCGTCATATTTTAGGTTTTCCCCGAACCACACCCCCAGATTTTTTACCGGATTTCCCACAGAATTAGGGCGAGGTACATCAGAGGGCCACATTGATTCCCTGAAGTTGGCAGGGAACTGTCCATAGAGGAGAATTTCCGATTTTTCCTCATTGCACTTCAATTGCAAGTGCAAGCCAGCGGAAGACCGATGAAAGGCAGGTCTGGACAGATGAAGTATACAGATCCGAGCCCGGCCAAGTAAAAAGTAGCGGGGTGTCATCCGCGTAAGCTATAATGTTTGCACCCAGTTCTTCAGCCAAAAAGATCAGGGGGTCAGCTAAATGTTAAACAACAGGGGACTTAAAGTAGACCCCAGTGGCACCCCAGTGGAGAGTAGCTTGGCTGAGGACGAATAGGGAGGCATCCACACCTGCTGAGTCCGATTGCCCAGGAACGATGTCAACCACTCCAAAGCAGGACCGGTGATGGCAATGGAAGACAACCGGGTGAGAAGGTGCTGATGGGGTACCGTGTCGAAGGCGGCAGAGAGGTCTAACAATATCAGAGCCACTCTGCCGCCTCCGTCCAGGCACTCCCTGATGGCCTCTGACATTTCAACCAGAGCTGCTTCGGTGCTGTAAGCAGCACGAAACCCAGATTGAGCATGGTGCAAAGCAAAAGAAGCTTCCACAAAGGCATCCAACTGGCGAAATGCCACCTTCTCAAAGACTCTGGCCAATGCTGGCAACAGGGAAATGGGTCGGTAGTTAGATGGAACCAAGGGATCCAATCCCGATTTTTTAAGAAGCGGCAGAAGTTTGGCCTGCTTCCAGCAGGTAGGAACTGTAGCTGTCAGGAAGGAGAGATTCATAATCTCAGTAACCTCAGTGCAGACCACCTCCGCCATCCCTCCTAGTACACATGGCGCCCTCGTTACATGATCTATACACGCAGCTACCATTAAATAACAGTCCTCCATAATCAGAACAGGAGATATAATTAAGATGTATGGATAGGCAATGTGTGTTTCTAATTATTCTTTGTAGGACCTGGGGAGTTTGGGTATTTATATTTTGATCATACTTTACAGGGGTTTTGTGGGGGTGCTGGGTTACTGCCCACTCCCTATCCTTAGGTACTTGACAGTACGAACTGTGAACTTGGTAAGCATATCCTTGATAGGTATCACAATTGGGAGCATGGTGATATGGCTCAAAGGTGATTTGGAAACACTATTGGTGCTATGTATTGTTGTTTTTCTAGAAATTTGAATGTAACAGAATGCCCTTTCTTTGGACTATAATATACAGTCAGATAATTTGGTGTTTTACTTTGGAACTGGAGAAGTGAGGACTTCATGTACTAGATTTTTTGATGGTACTTGTTTTTGCTCAGGGAGCTTGTTGGGGTGATATATCGTGGAATCATTTACATTTGGTGCAGATGTGGTCATGGGTGTTACGTTGCACTAAGGAGTTTAATCACTATATGGTATGAACACTACTCTTCTATTAGGGGCACATGGGTGGTTATTGGGGATACAATTAGTTTTGCCACTGTGCAGTATTATTTAAAGATAAAAACTCACATTTTATGTAATGCTATAATATGAAATTCATCTTTGTAACCTACATACAAATCACTAGGTAACCTATATACAAATCACGAGGTAACCTATATACAAATCATGAAGTAACCTATATACAATTCACGAGGTAACCTATATACAAATCACGAGGTGAAGGGTTTTGGTTCTGCTGAGGTTAGAGAGTAATTCTGTTGTATTGTTATATATGTCATCTTTAGGGTAGTCTTTCCTCAAAATGTTTGCCTTCTTCCCGTATTTTTGCTGATCTAATTTTTGCTTAGGGCTCTGTGCACTTTACCACTGCAAACCAGTGTCATCCTCGTAAGCTATAATTTTTGCACCCAGTTCTTCAGCCAAAAAGATCAGGGGGTCAGCTAAATGTTAAACAACAGGGGACTTAAAGTGGACCCCAGTGGCACCCCAGTGGAGAGTAGCTTGGCTGAGGACGAATAGGGAGGCATCCACACCAGCTGAGTCCAATTGCCCAGGAACGATGTCAACCACTCCAAAGCAGGACCGGTGATGCCAATGGAAGACAACCGGGTGAGAAGGTGCTGATGGGGTACCGTGTCGAAGGCGGCAGAGAGGTCTAACAATATCAGAGCCACTCTGCCGCCTCCGTCCAGGCACTCCTTGATGGCCTCTGACATTTCAACCAGAGCTGCTTCGGTGCTGTAAGCAGCACGAAACCCAGATTGAGCAGGGTGCAAAGCAAAAGAAGCTTCCACAAAGGCATCCAACTGGCGAAATGCCACCTTCTCAAAGACTTTGGCCAATGCTGGCAACAGGGAAATGGGTCGGTAGTTAGATGGAACGAAGGGATCCAATCCCGATTTTTTAAGAAGCGGCAGAAGTTTGGCCTGCTTCCAGCAGGTAGGAACTGTAGCTGTCAGGAAGGAGAGATTCATAATCTCAGTAACCTCAGTGCAGATCACCTCCGCCACCCCTCCTAGTACACATGGCGCCCTCGTTACATGATTACATTTGAATGTGACAGAATGCCCTTCCTTTGGACTATAATATACAGTCAGATAATTTGGTGTTTTACTTTGGAACTGGAGAAGTGAGGACTTCATGTACTAGATTTTTTGATGGTACTTGTTTTTGCTCAGGGAGGTTGTTGGGGTGATATTTCTTGGAATCATTCACATTTGGTGCAGATGTGGTCATGGGTGTTACGTTGCACTAAGGAGTTTAAACACTGGTTTGCAGGTTTTGGTTCTGCTGAGGTTAGAGAGTAATTCTGTTGTATTGTTATACATGTCATCTTTAGGGTGGTCTTCCCTCAAAATGTTTGCCTTCTGCCCGCATTTTTGCTGATCTAATTTTTGCTTAGGACTCTGTGCACTTTACCACTGCAAACCAGTGCTGAATTGTATGTGCTCACTGCTAGCGAGCGTGCAGCACTGATTGTGCCATCCATTTAAGTAGTCCATTTAAATTGTTTCAGGCCTGCCATTGCAGACTATTTCTGCAATGAGTATGCTGCCAATTGGACCTAGCAAAATAATACATGTAAGATACCCCTAGGGTAGGTCCTGGACAGCGCAGAGGGCACAATGCAGTGTTATTAATATATAGGGTATATATTTAAATTTTCATAGATCCGGGTAGTGAAAAACATTTGTTGTTTAACTACTGCAAGGCCTACATCTCCCATAGGACAACATTGGGTTACCTTATTACATTGAATAAGCTGTAATTTCCAAATGAGAGCAGGTAAGCAGTTCATGTTTGATGGCTTTGGAATTATAATGAAAAATGCTAACTTATGGTAAAGTCGGATTTTAAATTACAATTTTGAAAATGACACTTTTAAAAAGCTGTAATTTTCCTGCCTTGGCCATTTGGTGGACGTAGCCTGTCTCTGGGTCACACGATTGGGTGTAGTTGACAGTAGGGCTTTTTGTATTCCTCCTAGGCAGCAACACACAATAGGGAGCGTAGGTGTGCCTGAATGGGTCATAACTTGCAGCACGGGAGGTTTGAGCTGGGCACAGCCCCACCTACACTTGAATAGTCTGTGTCCTGCCTCCACACAACGGACTGCATCCCCCCTGTAGTTGTTCTGGAGTCTAGAGCCAGGGCAGGGAGGACAAAGCACCTGTGCACTTCAAAGACATGCCTCTAGAAGCCTCTCACCAGTGAAAATGCACAACTGGGTCTAAATACGGGACCTCGGAAACCACCTCCTCAGTACACTTCTGCACCTGTGAATATTCTGCCATGAGGGAGAACTGCTGTGCTCCTGAAAGGACTGTCACTCTGCTGGACTGCTGCTCTGAAGGACTGCTTCTGTGCTGTGTTGACCTGCTGCCATCTTGTCTGTGTGAGAAGGACTGACCCTGCATCTGGACTCCCATTACTAGGGGCATCCATGAAACCCAGGACCCCAGAGTGACTCCAAGGGATAGTTGGCTGGCTTCCGCTTAGAGCTTCAAAGACAGATGGCTCCAACAACCCTGAACCATCACCTGGGCTCTGCCATCTGTGAGTCCACCCTGTCAAGTGGTGTCACCCCAGTCCTGGGCCCTCGGAAGTGGCCTAAGGTACTCCGCAGCCTCCGTGGATCTAGTAAAACCAATACATCTCATCTGCTGTGTGACGCAACCCCGACTAGAACCTGCGCATCACCTCTACTACGTGGATCTGAACCACCACAATGACCTGCAAAACAACTCGTCACCTCACCCGAACTTCTGCTATGTGACACATCCTCGGTGCAAGCCTCTGAATTCCTCATTGACGGTAGCCTCGCCGAAGACACTAGACTTTGCTTCCCAGCATTGTAGCTCCTCAGAACCGATGCATTACCCTGACTGTGCGAAGCATCCTTGACTTCTTACTTCGCATTGCATGCCCTCATCAAAAAGATCCTTGATAATGATAGAGGACTTTACATCGCAGCCTCATTGCATCTCGGAGGCGATGTATTGCTTCAGCTGCGTGACACATCTTCAAAAAGTATTCTCCCAACACTCCACAAACCAGTATTTAAGGTACTCTGTTCAGCAGGCCTAACTGGGTCCTTGCAGCTGGCCTGCGATCCATCGCAGTCGGCCTGAACT
Source organism: Lissotriton helveticus (assembly GCF_964261635.1). Lineage (NCBI taxonomy): Eukaryota > Metazoa > Chordata > Amphibia > Caudata > Salamandridae > Lissotriton > Lissotriton helveticus. Next base: position 1,886,093,825 of record NC_136067.1, read on the forward strand.
TGTGACTTTGTCCTGGTCCAGTGCAACCAGATAGCCACAGTTGGGGTTTTGTGCTTCTAGGTGATGATTTTATTGAAATCTTTAAATCTGCATATCTTTGGTTCTATCAATTGTATTTTGTCATTTTGGTCTTGTTTTATTTATTAAAAAATACTCTATTTTTCTATACTGGTCATTTTGAGGTGTGTTTTTACTGTGTTACTGTTTGAAGTGTTGCACAAATACGTTACATATTGCATTTGAGTTAAGCCTGACTGCTCTGTGCCAAGGTACCTGAGGGTTGAACACAGATTAATTTAGGGTTGCTTGTGACTTTACCCTGAGAAGAATTGTGGTTCCTGCATGACAAGCGTTTCACCCCTCTCAACCAGTAACCCAATATCTTACATGTACTAAATAATTTCCAGCCCTGATGGGGTCTGTTGGCTAAATTGGAGCAACTGAATGGCTAGAGTGAATCAACTGGAACAAAGAAGAATCAGATTACTAACAGTGTTTGGACTGTCTATTCATGGACTAAACTGTGGGCTGGGATTCTTTTATGGTTCCTATAAACTTTGGATTGCTTTGAGTGATCTCTATTGGATTTGTTTTATTTTTGCAATTAAATATTAAAAACAACACTTAAAATTATATTTTTACCTTTGATGTTCCTGTTGACAATATTTTTAACATCCCAATATTCTTGACACAATATTTTATATCACAATATTTTTAGTCAACATTTTGTTATGGAGCTATGTGTTATCAAACCCCGTTTATAATATACTGTTTCTTTAGATTCTAGTTGAATAATGTGTACAAAAACTACAATGGGCTGTCACTGGGTTAAAATGTATCTTACTGTCACTGTACTTAATTTCAAGGTGTTTAGCATTATAAATTAATAGAACAAGATGTTTACAACCTTCCCATTATCTCTGTAATGTGGAGAACATGAATGTCTCATCCTCCATACTCGGGGTTAATATTACTTGAAGATTCCTGTAAAAGCTATCCTTGTGTCTTGAACTTATTTTTTTTTGTTTTCTGAGACAATTAAAACACACAGTGTGCTGATGTCAGTGTGAAAATGAAAGCAGTCCATTAGGGACCGACTGATTCATTTTGATCAGTGCTCGGGTCATATCATAACCCCATGTACATAAATCAATGAATGAGAGGTACAGCTGCATAGGGGACAATGTCCCCTTTCCAGTAGTACTTCTCTCTACTGGATCACTCCTTGAGAATCACCGGAGAGGTTTAGCCCCAAGAAGGAATCTAACTGCTATGTACTATAGATTTTGTTAGGGGGAGCGAGCCCATGTGCATGCATGTGCGCCCCCTAAGCACCTTGGTGGCAATTGAGGCGTTTACCCCAATCTGCCACTCTCACGGGGTAGGAAGCCAACTAGTACCAGGGAGATGTTTTTCTTAGAAAAAAGCAGAGGTGTGGTGGTTCACTCAGGCCTTTTGCCTGCTCCCATCAGTAAAGAGCCACAACAGCCATTCTGTATCCCCAGGAGCATATTGGGGGGAGGGGTTATCCAAAAACTGCATCCATGGGGTATAAAGCCCACGCAGACACTAGGGGCTAAATTTAAAAATAAGACGTGGGCATGGCCCACCCCTATAGAGCCACAGAAGTCTTTCTTCCACTAGGTAAAGGCCCATTAGACACCAGGAATCTTTTTTACAGTACAAAAATGGGGTGGTAGCAACTGGCATTGCGACATCCTCATGGCAATCAATAGTAACTTAGTATTCTTTGGGCATAGTTTTGACATGAGCCAGGAAAGGGGTATTGAAACCCAATTTCCTTCCACTTGCCATTTGGCATGACTGCACTGTTTAGACTGGCAACATGGGCATTTCTGAACCCTTCAGACTCAGGGGATTCCAGGTTGTATTGCTTCGGTCAATCTCAGCACATTTTTTTTACCCAGAATATCCTACGAACATCAAAGTATGGGTCAACAAAAGCTACTTCCCTATATTTGTGTGGCAGAAAACATTGACACTTCCAGCCAATGGCCACAATCTTATCTCCTTTTGTTTCCACACTTCTCCATATGAACCATCCTCTCCCATCTGTATGTGGACCTAAAGTATGTCTTTGGAAAGAGTCCAAACCATACACAGGTAAAGACATCAGTGACATTACATTTTTTTGACTGGTTGCTGCCATGGGCGCTAGGCCCAGCACCACAAATGAGGGACCGTTTTATCAGGAGGAGTCCAGGAACACTGGCTTGCATAAGTTAGTTGCTGTTGTTATCGGTAGAAACGTGGGACTCTAAAAGAGTAGAACATTTGCTATTAGCAATTGAATCTCTCTCCATTGTTGGCTTACAAATATGAAAAGAAAGTATTCATTTTCAAGATACCCTCTTAATCATATTGTAGTATGAGTAACCCCACATTCGGAGTTGAAAAAATAACCACTATATATAAACTCCGTTTTTTAGCACATTTCGAAAAAGCATACGTTTTTTCATCCCCATTTTCCATTCATTAGATTTCATCATATAAAATGATGTATGGTTGCTAGACAATGAAAAATCATTACAAGCAGCATCTCAGTTGTTGGATATATCAATCATATGCTTTTGGACAAACAACTCAGGGGCACATTTATTAATGAGTTATGTCGACCTTCCACCACGCAACAGGGCGCAAGAGTGACACAACTCTTTTTCTTTTTTTGATAATCAAATTTATTGGCATTTGAAAAACAAACAAACAAAATGACAGAACACAGTTTGCATTGTAAATCGAAATCCATCTCCAACAGGCAGTAAGAGCCAAAGCCATGATAGGGGTATTCAAGCAAGCAACCCCGACTGTAACGCAATACATTGGTGCATAAGAAAATCAGAGCAAATAATTTAAAACAGTAAGTTCAGCTGCTTGCCCTATACCTTGTGGAACTTCCCAGGACATCCCGGGGCCTCAAAGACAGTCAGACAGTCAGTCAGTCAATACAAAGTTTATTGTGTAGATTACTTAAAACCATGACAATAGAAAACATTTAAAAGAAAAGAAACATACTTATACAAAAACAAAAAAGAATGCTGGTTTCTGACAAGAACATATAGTGTAAATGGCTTGTTATGCCCGAAGAAAGGAAACTCTTGGTGTACAGGCTTTCTCTCTACTTTCTTCCGTTTCCCATGTCTATTATGAAAATGATGAATAAAAGTAAGTTATAAAACCTTCCATAAAATGAATAAAAAGTTTCAACTAAGAGAGAACTCAATTACAGCATAGTCTAACTCTACTGTGCATCAATGTCCGTGATCCAAGGACTAAGAGTTAACATTTAATAATCATCTCAGTGCTTTGTTTAGAGTTTTTAAGGAAGCCCTGCACTACTTTAAAAAATGTACCTATTCTTGCCAGTTCGAGGGGGACCATTGTGATAAAAATCCAGTTTATTGCTTAGTTGCATGTTCTTATACCATGGATTAAGAAGAGTGGCTTTAGTAGGGTTCGGCGGCAGTCAAGCAACGTCGGACAGCTACACAGTAAATGTAAAAAAGTTTCTGATTTGTAGCCGCAGAGTCTACACTTGACTACTTTAGAGAGCAGGGGCCAGTTAGGATTAACATCTTTGATTTGTAATGCCAGCATCCTTACTGCCAAGATTTTAGTCAGGCAAGCTTTCTCTATAGTGCAGTTGAGGTAAGGTTGGGCCATAAGTCCGACTTGACTTTCATTGTTATATGACGCTGCCAGGGCCCTTAGTGGCGATGTAGTATTAATTTTTTGCAGGTCCGTGGTCTTGGAAAGTAATTTAGTCTGTTTTTTTATTATACTTTTTATTGCAATGGACGTAAATGAAGAAGTATTTAGAGTAGTCAAATCAATTTGTAGAGTTTCTGCTGCTATCCTTGAGTAAGTAGACCATGGATTGATTTTATGTTTGAAAATATCTTGCAAAATAAATTTCAGGGTACCCGGCGTTGCATCTGTGGTAGTACTTTATAAAAGACCCCATACTTGACCATATTGTGCCCTCCAGGTCAAATTCAAGTCTGGGTACATACTGGGGTGAATGTATGACATTGTTCTGCATTCTGTCCATGAATTGTTGTTTTTGCATTTGTCACCCCGAGTGGGACGGTTATGCTCAGACGTGAGTCCTGTGCTCTCCTCACCACTGGAGTCAAGCTATCCTGGCTGAAGACGGCTGATAGCCAGAAACCGGTCCTAGGATGCTTGATTCCAGTCCAGGGAAGACATGGCTTGGAAGTTCGGGCTGGACTGTTCGCATGAGGCACAGGGTCAAGGCTGATTTGCAAATGGCCATGTCTGAACTGGGGTGGTGTGGAGTGCAAAAAAACAAAATGGATTTAGGCCCAGATCTCTGTACTGGGGTGAATGTATGACATTGTTCTGCATTTTGTCCATGAATTGTTGTTTTTGCATTTGTCACCCCGAGTGGGACGGGTATGTTCAGACGTGAGTCCCGTGCTCTCCACACCACTGGAGTCAAGCTATCCTGGCTGAAGACGGCTGATAGCCAGAAACCGGTCCTAGGATGCTTGATTCCGGTCCAGGGAAGATATGGCTTGGCAGTTCGGGCTGGACTGTTCCCATGAGACACAGGGTCAAGGCTGATTTTCATATGGCGATGTCTGAACTGGGGTGGTGTGGAGTGCAAAAAAATAATGGATTTAGGCCCAGATCTCTGTACTGGGGTGAATGTATGACATTGTTCTGCATTCTGTCCATGAATTGTTGTTTTTGCATTTGTCACCCCGAGTGGGACGGGTATGCTCAGACGTGAGTCCCGTGCTCTCCACACCACTGGAGTCAAGATATCCTGGCTGAAGACGGCTGATAGACACAAACCGGTCCTAGGATGCTTGATTCCAGTCCAGGGAAGACATGGCTTGGCAGTTCGGGCTGGACTGTTCCCATGAGGCACAGGGTCAAGGCTGATTTGCATATGGCCATGTCTGAACTGGGGTGGTGTGGAGTGCAAAAAAAGAATGGATTTAGGCCCAGATCTCTGTACTGGGGTGAATGTATGACATTGTTCTGCATTCTGTCCATGAATTGTTGTTTTTGCATTTGTCACCCCGAGTGGGACGGGTATGCTCAGACGTGAGTCCCGTGCTCTCCACACCACTGGAGTCAAGCTATCCTGGCTGAAGACGGCTGATAGCCAGAAACCGGTCCTAGGATGCTTGATTCCGGTCCAGGGAAGACATGGCTTGGCAGTTCGGGCTGGACTGTTCCCATGAGGCACAGGGTCAAGGCTGATTTGCATATGGCCATGTCTGAACTGGGGTGGTGTGGAGTGCAAAAAAATTATGGATTTAGGCCCAGATCTCTGTACTGGGGTGAATGTATGACATTGTTCTGCATTCTGTCCATGAATTGTTTTTTTTGCATTTGTCACCCCGAGTGGGACGGGTATGCTCAGACATGAGTCCCGTGCTCTCCACACCACTGGAGTCAAGCTATTTTGTCTGAAGACGGCTGATAGCCAGAAACCGGTCCTAGGATGCTTGATTCCGGTCCAGGGAAGACAATGTTTTGGCAGTTCGTGCTTGACTGTTCCCATGAGGCACAGGGTCAAGGCTGATTTGCATATGGCCATGTCTGAACTGGGGTGGTGTGGAGTGCAAAAAAATAATGGATTTAGGCCCAGATCTCTGTACTGGGGTGAATGTATGACATTGTTCTGCATTCTGTCCATGAATTGTTTTTGCATTTGTCACGCCGAGTGGGACGGGTATGCTCAGACGTGAGTCCTGTGCTCTCTACACCACTGGAGTCAAGCTATCCTGGCTGAAGACAGCTGATAGCCAGAAACCGGTCCTAGGATGCTTGATTCCAGTCCAGGGAAGACATGGCTTGGCAGTTCGGGCTGGACTGTTCCCATGAGGCACAGGGTCAAGGCTGATTTGCATGGCCATGTTCCTCCTGGGCAGCACACCAGCCCACCCCTCTGTGCCACTTTCGCAGGGTAGGGGGTTTGGCCTGAGCCCATGCTGCCGCAATATCTCGCTTGGCCACAGCAACCGCCGTGCCCAGAAAGAGCTTGTCAGCTCTAGAGCCATCCAATCCATCAAACACCCCAAGAAGAAGGCGCAGGGGATCATGGGGAACCTGCCAACCCAGAGTCCACTCCTGAACAGAACGGGGCAAGGCTGGGACATAACCAGACCATGTGGTAAAAATCAGCTGGAGCTTAGCCACATTGTGTGCTGTTCGGGGAGGGGCGCAGTTGCACCTTATGTAGGCACAGAGGAGTGAGGTAGGCCATGTGGAGATAGTAAAGTTGAATGAGATGGAGTTTAGAAGAGGTCGTAAGGGTTTTGGGAGCCATGAGGGAGTCGCGCCTGTCAGCTTCCTCCAGGGGGCCCATTTATCCCCCCCAGCGGGTCCGGAGCGAGTCCAGGGTAGTTGAGCCATTGTTCACTAGGGAGCGGTATATCCGCAACACCCCTCCTCTTCCCAGGTTTCCCATCATAACCTGTGCCTCCAACGGGCTAAACGGTTTGCCTGGTGGGATATGTACGGTGAGAGTGTGACAGAGTTGTAAATACTTATAAAATTGGGTGGTGTGAAGGGAATGGCGCTGCTGTAGAGCGGGGAGGGCCCTGACGTGACCCCCCACCCAGACATCCCCAAGGAGCGAGATCCCAACGTGATCCCACTGCCGAAAGCACACAGGGGTCGATGCTTCTCACAGCCATGTGCCATGTGAAAGAGGTGTATGTTGAGTGAGACGGTTCTCCCAGTGCCTGTGTCGCAGGGCGGAGTGCCAGGCCACGATGACCGCTCTGGTGATTGGTGGGATCGCCTGTGGAATGGGAGCCCTGTGTAGGTAAGCTTGGATTTGCGGGAAGTCCATGGTTCTAAGTTCAGTCCGATAGGCCTGGTCAGACCACCTCCCAGTGAACCAATCGTGGATGACGAGGAGTCTGATAGCCAAGTAGCCCAGAAGATATGTGGCCTCCCACCCCCTACCGAAACCTTGTAATCACTGCATCAAAGTTTCAGGATCAACTACCCGGGAAATGAAAGGTGGTATTCTGAAAATGTAGAGGAACCGGGGAGGATAATCATTTTAAAAAGTGCCCCTCTTCCAAGGGGGTTAAGTCATAGGGATTGCCAGCCCTTGAGGTCATTTTTGGCTTTCCTGACCGGGGGGGGGTAATATTAAGCGCCCAGTCCAGCTCCGGGAGCAGTCACCAAGATCCCAAGGTATTGGAACGATTGTCTCCTGATAGGGATATTAGACTGCCAATCAAAGCAAGCCCTTGAAAGATTGAGGGGGATCAGAGTGGACTTAGCCGGGTTGAGTTGGATGCCTGAGACATTCGCAAAGGCCCGGGAGAACCTTCAGGGAGCGGATACCAGGACATCGTCCGCGTATAGAGCGATTTTGGCCACTTGGTGCGGGTCCCAGGACCAGTCCCGGATTTGGGAGCCATTACATATGAGGCAGGCCAGAGGTTCTATCGCTAGTGCGAATAAAAGGGGTTAGAGGGGGCACCCCTGAAGTGTGCCCCTCCGGATTTGAAATGCCTCTGAGAAGGCACCGTTGCTAAGGACCTTGGCTTGGGGTTGGAATACAGGATATGGAGGAGGTGTCGGAAATGAGGGCCGAATCCCATTGTCACAAGGACGTCTTCTAGGTATTTCCAGTCAACATATCAAAGGCCTTCTCAAAATCTATAAGTAGCAGTGCCAGGTATGGTGTTAGCTATAGCGGTGAGCCAGGGCGAGATGGAGGCGCCGTATACAGTGCTGAGTGCCGTGTGCCGGCATGAAGCCACATTGGTCAGGGTGGACAAGTTTATGCAAAAAGGGGCCGGAGACGTTGGGCCTGGGCTGTGGCAAAAAATCTTAATTTCAGTCTTGATTAAAGAGATTGGACGGTAGCCTGCACATGAGGAACAGGGTGGCTGGGTCTTCGGGATGACCACAATAGTAGCCACAACGGTCTCAGGGGCAAAGGAGCCCTACCCTGCCATGTACTGGAAGAGGTCTACCAAATGGGACACCAACAAGATTCTATAAGCTGTGTAGTACTCCTGCAGGAAGCCATCCGGCCCTGGTGACCTCCCAGGATTCAACAAGGAAATGGCCCCTAGTATCTCCTCTGGGGTAAAGGGGAGGTCGAGGTCCATTGATTCTGCCTGGGTAAGGCAGGGGAACAGGACAGCTGCCCGCCCCAGCAAGTCGATCAGATAGGCCCCCCCAGGGAGGTGAGTTGAATACAGCTGGGTATAGTAGCCAGTAAAAGCCTGGGCAATAGCCCATGAGGAAATCCGTTTTTCCTCTTAAAATTCTTTATATATATATTTTATGTTAGGCGATCCAGAACGGCTTCCTAAACAACATCTACACATCGAAAAACACTAACGAACTCTAACGGCTTGAAAGGAAGGATTTCCTCTTTCACTGTTTCCTGTTTTGTTAAAAAAGGTATTTCTAACGCTGTGTGTTTTCGATAATTTGTAATATCGATATTAGCAGAGATGTTTGCTAATAATAGCCGTCTGTATGTATCTAATTTATTAGGCTAAAAGAAAAGGACCGTGCCTGCTTTATCTCCTTTATTTGGGACCTGTAGCCGATTTTTTACTGCTCGCTGCGACTTCAATGTATGCACACATGAGCGCAGGTAACTCTTTGGTAAATCCGGGCATAACATATACGCCTGACTGATCGTGTCTGAGTAAAGACATACTTCTGTAGAGGTGGTCCTAACGAGACCTACTTTTGTCTTTTCAGCTTTTACCGAACAAGATTCAATTTTAGAAAATAATAACTAAGAATCAAACAGATTTCACAGATTTAAGGAACCTTGAAGTACCTTCAAAACATCGCAACTGATAGGTATTCGCTTAATATCTAATATTTTTTCTCTGTGGACTAACATGATAGTTTAGGCAATATTCCACTCTTAAACTTTATTTAATCACAGTTTATTCTATGTTACTCATTTTTTTCTCAGCACTTAAAACAAATTCTACAACTTCGTGAGCTTCATGACCTTTCGATTTATGGCTTGTTGTTTTAAGGCAGTTGCATTTCTACCTAAGGTAAGAAGTGCAGGTTGTTTAAATAATATAGTGGTTTGTTCCTCAGATTTTAAAAAATGACTTCACTGAAAAGTTAGGAATGAGTTAGGGATCAGTAAGCAGTTTTAGAGGTCAGTTCGTAATGACAGGCCTCCCTGACATCGCTTTAATGAAACAATAATAATTTTTTGCTGTCTATAAAAAGTATTCTCACACCGCTAGGAAAGGTCGGACTATGATACTTATCTTTTCCCTTCTTTTTGATCATTCTTTCTTTACTCTTTTTCTAGCCATCTAGCCGTGCAGATAGTGAAAATATGATATCTACTTATGCATATGGATGTCCTAGTTACAATCCTTTGTAAATATATGTATATATGTATATAGGAAAATATATGTTTAGATTATTCCATGAGCGATGTATCATGTTGTGTATATATGTGTGTATATATATCCTTTTTTATGTCTGACGACAGATGGTTACACCACTGCATTGATCAATGAGGTATCTATTGTGACACACTAAAGGAGATGTAGTGACTCTTTTTTGTTTAAACCTTAGAATTTTTGCTGATATTGTCCTGAGGAAGACACGAAAGGGTGTGTCGAAACGCGTCGAAAGAAATCAGCATCCTCCACAATTTCTGGGCATTATCATTTGTTGACAATAATCCTGTGATCTATGTATATTGTTTATAGTAACAGTGTATGATTTTAAAAATTATATAACAAAGGAAATGTTTCTTTAACTAATTTATTTTAATCATGTGTTTTGAATGAACATGTTTATATCAAAAGTTTTTATCAATATAATAAAAAATTTCAATTTATCATATAAATTTTTCCTGAGTCCTTATCTCCAGATGGTGTGTATTTTTACCTGTTTTTGTCAGACTGTGTAATTTCTTTGCCTGGGCTTTTACCCTTATTTATGTTTACAATAGCCTATGAGGTGCAGTGTTGGGTTGCAGCGGTGTCCCGGATTTCGGGGATGATTCTGTTGGCCCTGGGGTAGGAAACCAAGTTATGAAGCAGCTTTCTGTTCCTGTCACCCCATCCGTAGACATGGGCCACAGAGGAGCGCCACAGTATCTTTGTCAGAATCAAGGGAATTCTGAGGGATTTAATCCCGGATTGCTGCTAGCTGTCTAGCAGGTTGGGCTTTGGCCGTATCTGTGGGGGTCAATTCCACTCGCATGGCCTGTGCCTCAAGTTGGGTCAGGCGAACAGTCTGTGCCGCATGCTTCATGTGTACTTGGGCCCCTGGCTACACCACGTATGGTGGCCTTACCGGCCTCCCAGAGTTTGCCCGGGGAGGGGATCAAACCTTGGCTAGCAGAAAAATAATGTTGCAACTCCACCGCAGGTGCATCCTTAATCTCTTTGTCTTGTAAGAAGCACGCGTTCAGTTGCCAGACCGTCCGCGTCCCATTAGCAGCACCTCTTAAGCGTAATGAAATGGCTGAATGGTCTGAAATTCTGCGGGGGAGAATAGAGATATTGGAGACATGTTGGCAGTCGGTGGCAGGCAGGAGGAGCAAATCGATGCAAGAATGGGTGTGGTGGGCCGCAGAGGAGTGGGTATTTTGTTTCCCCCGGGGATTTCAAATCCTTCAGGTGTCACACAGACCAAGAGCAGCCGACCAATTCCACAGCTTCTTAGCGTGGGATAGGCGCAACAGGGATGGTTCTCCAGTCGTGTCAAGTGACGGTTGCAGAACTGCATTAAAGTCGCCCCCAATTAATGTCTGACCCAGGGGCAGGGCGGACATTATAGCTGTAAGGTGATGGAGAGTAGAGGGGAATGTGGAGAGTGGGATGTATATTGAGACTAGGTTCAGGATGTGGCCTTCGAGCCTACCAGATATGGTCGCATAGCGATCCTGTGTGTCAGCTGTCACATGTGAAGGAGTAAAGGAAAGACCCTCCGGATTAGTATGGCCACTCCCCGGGAGCCCAGTGGAAAACCAGAGTGCCACACCCTGTAAAACCCGTACCTTGCTAGAAATGGGCAGTGGGTTCCCAGGAGGTGGGTCTCCTGAAATAGGAGAACGTCGGGTGCGTGGCGCTGGGTGTATTTGAGGACCGCTGCACTTTTGATGCGGTCTAGCAAGCCATTCACGTTCCAAGACAGAACATGGAGGGACCTACTGCTGGTGGGCATCTGGGTCGTGTGTGAGGTGCAGGCGGGGCAGACTGAAGGGGCCTGGGTCCTAGGGGGAGCAGTGTACCGCAGTGATGGCAGAAAGGTGTGGCATGCGCAAGGTGATATGCTGTCTGTCAATGGAGATGCTGTGTGCAAATGTCAGGCTGTCAGTAAAAAAAAGCAGAACAATGGCTCAAACAGAGCCAGGAAAAAAACAATTTGGAGGACAACGGCCCTCCCCCCATTCCTCCCTAATGCCCCCCACCCTATACTTCCGGAACTGAAGCATCTGTCGCCCTGAAAAGAAAAAAAAGTTAACAATAACAAATAGCTAAGCTAAAACGTGTAGCAGGGCAGTTTGTGGTAATGATGGACCCCTCCATAGTGTCAGATGTCATGATGTCATCAGCTTCTTATAAATGTAAAGTATCGCAATAGTTTTTCCTCAATACTAACCTGGTGGGCCTCCAAAAATCAGATTCTCGCATTTTCACCGGATCTCTGGAGCACTGGGCTTCTAGAAAGGTCAGAGTCCGACAAGGCGGGGCGCAATGTCCCAGGTGGGTCTGGACCACAGCTTAGGTCATCCAGTGAGCTGATTGTCGGGAGTCTGGGGAGCCCCAAAGGAATTTAACAACCGGGGCCTAAGGCCCGGTGACCACGACACCTCTCCCAGCAGATCCCCCCCCTGCAAGACTGGGTGTGTCTCCGTTGTGGCTTGGGAGGAGATGAACATGTTTGTTGAGGCTCAGACGGGGTGGGAGGGGAAGCAGGCCGGATCCGCAGAGGTCGCTCCTCAGTGAGCCAAGTCCAGGCAGTCTGCGTGGTGTCACAAAAGTTTGTCTTGTCCTGAAAGGCGACTCAGAGACAGACTGGGAAGAGGAGACCATATCGCAGTCCCAGATTGCAGAGTTTTTGTTTGACATCTGCATACGTGCAACGAGGGCCTCCACCTCCCTCGTATAGTCTGGGAAGAGCATAATGGTGTTATTTTGGTATTTTAGGGGACCCTGGGCCTGGGCCTCTCTAAGCAACTCTGTCCCGGAAGTTAAGGATCTTGATGAGGATGGGACGGGATGGGGCCCTAGGAGGAGGTTTAGGCGCCAGGGAGCGGTGGGCGCGCTCTATTGCAAACCATACAGAGAGAGCATCTTTGGGTATCCAGGACTTCACCCATTTCTCCACGAAGGCATCTGCCCGGCCCTGCTCAACCCCCTCGGGGAAGCCTATTAGGCGTAAATTGTTTTTCCGCAAGCAGTTTTCGGCATCCTCTGCTTGACGGTGCAGTTCCGAGGTGTGGTTCTGCAGGATGACCACCCGGGTCTTCAGCTGTCCCAGCTTGTCTTCAACCGTGGAGAGGCGCGGCTCCGCCTCTGAGATCCTTGCCTTGGCTTTACAAAGGTCCTGGCTGATAAGGGCCATGTCCACCCGGGCCGGTCTTGCTCTCCACCGAGGCCTGGGAGGTGCCGATAGCCTACAGGATGGTCAAGAGGTCTCCCCCGGAGAGGGAGGAGCCTCCAGACGCCCCCTCTGCTGGGTTCCGCTCAGCGGTGGTATACTAATCGATTAAAGTTTGAGTCTGTAGAGCGGGTGTCTTCAGGGCACAGTCCCTACCCATCTCGGTGGTGGGCGCAGGAGCCGAGACGTCCAGTCGGCAGGCAGGATACAGGCTCATGGGGCAGACGGCCCCCCGCGGGAGAAGCCCAAGCCGTCGATACCCAGGCCCTGGCACCGAATCCACCCCAGGGCAAACCTACCAGTACCGGGGTACAGTTTAGAGTCCGGACACCCTGCCCCCGCTGCCCGAAATGGCAGCCGATCCAAGAAGAATGATGCCACACCCAGCCCAGGAAGGGTGCCACCAGGTCAAAGGAAGGAGGGGAGGACCACGAGGGGGCCCAGGCCTCAGGCCCCTCGCCGCTCGATAGATGCAGCCAGTTCCGCCTCCCCGCGAGTCCCTTGCAGAAATGGGAGCGTCACCCAGGTCAGGGCTCCGGGTCAAAAGCACAAGTTCAGGTGACCGGGGCTCGCAGGGCCCGATCAGGGCCCTTCAGGAGGAACGTCAAGATGAGGAAAAGGTGGGGGGGGGCGGTGTTGAGGACCCCACGCCGCTCGATGGGTGCGGCCGGTTCCACTTCTTCCGTCAAGGGTGGTGGGAGCGCTGCAGGAGTCAGAGTCACAAGACAGGCCGCATGGGCCCTAATGTCAGAGGCCCACAGTGATTTGTAGGGAGCTGCAGGGCCGGAGCTGAGATGAGGGAGAAGTGGAGGGGGCCACACCCAGGACCCCACGTCGGTGACACAACTCCTAAGTTCGATTTATCGAGCCACGCAAGGCCACCTCCCATGACCCTGCATGGCCTGATAAATCTGGATTAACACAAGGCAGCACAAATCGCTGTGTTGCAACAACTCTGCCCAGGGAGGTGCTCCATGGATGGGGCATGGGTGTTCCCATGCATCCACCGATAGATTGTGGCGCACTCCCAGATTTACCATTTCTGGTAGACCTGGGAATGCGTAGAAATGCTATGCCTCCCCAGGAGAGGTAAAAAAAGGAGAAATATCTCTATTTTGCCTCGTTACTTCCTCTTTCCTCTTTCTATGTGTGCTTCATTCTGCAGCACACCTAGAAAGAGGAAAATGCCTCAGAGGATTGCTTTTATGCAGGAAGGTTGCCCTTCTTGCACAAAACCAATCCTGCTTACAATGCAGGGACCCTTGAAACATGGTGCAAGGGTGCCTGAGTTCGCGCTAGGCAGCACATTGTGTGCCAGTGCATGGAAAAGACAGGAATGCACTGTATTATGTTAAATACTGCACATTCCTGTCCTTTCTATGTCACGCAGCGCAACTTGGTGACTTGCTGTGCTGAATGATTTTTTCATGAATGTGACCCTAATACTATATATCCCTCAGGGGCGTAACACAGGCCCCTGCAGCTCACCCTCCAGGGGGACCCATCAGCACCGCACTTCTGCTGGGGAGCTCTAGATTGAGTCCGGAGGGGGCCCCTTCACGTACCCTGCAGGGGGGGCCCGTCACCGTTCGTTACACCACTGATATCCCTGCTACCAGAAGTGTCTGACAGACATATATTACTTTTGTCAATCATCTATCTGGGCAAAAAAATTACAGACTAAAATATTGTCACCTATTTGATTTGTTCCTGCTATTTTTTATTATTGCTTTATTTCAATGATTAGTTTATTTCAGAAAACCAAGAGCGATTTATCCAACTGAAGTCTTGCTGAATTCTATCTACTTTTCAGAAATGTGTAGGATGCTGTGTTCTCCCATTGGCTTTACACTTGCTTCCACTATAAACTACAACCACTTAGAAACATGCAACAACTGTGGTAAAAAAGTATTTTTCTTTTGTTTTGTGTTTTTTACAAGTCTGCCTGTTCCTGAAAGTTGGGAGGACGGTGATCTTAGCCCAGCAAACGTGTTCATGGCAAACATATTGTTGATGGCATTTTTAGAATAAAAAATCTACACTTCCTTGCACAGAACTTTTATCACTTTTTCTAATAAATCGCAAAAGTTTGATATCACTTGGCTGTTTTCTTGGTTCCCTCCAGGGGGATACCAGATCATGGGAATCCGCATCCTGTGGAAAATAGGACGATTAGGGTGGATACCTTTTTGTAAAAAAACAGAGCACTTGAGTGGTGGGGGAGGGGTAGTCTCAGCAGTTAAGGGGTTAAGTGTGAGGTCACTGCAAATAGCCCTGTGATTTTGGTGAAATCCCTATGTTGATTACAATGATTCAGTCATGCATAGCCATTTCACCAACTTTTAAAGTGTGTTACCCCCTGGAAAGATTGTCTCCTTCTTTACATGTCAAAAATGCTTCCTATAGATTTTAGTGGCGGTAAAATGATAGACAACCCCGCCCAAAATGTTCACCTGCATTGACGACAATGGGGTCCACCTGCTTCCTCCCTCTTGAACATGGCATTCCTCTGACCAAGAACAAAGTTTAATGTGAAACAAATTTACTTTTAAATTGAATCTTCTTTTCTGACATACAATAACATAACATGACAATTCAAAGGGAATGAGGGGCACATCTAACTTTAAAATGCAGAGCTCTGCTGAACAATATTCTCCTCAGAGATGGCGCTCATGGAAGTTGGCTTTCCAGTTCAGGCCTCAGGGCCTTCCTGTCACCATCTGGTATAGGAACATTGTTCACAACCTTATAAGGAAGTTAACAGAGCGTTAAATGTGCATTTACATCCCTGTCAGAGTGCTCTGAAGCCTTCGGTAATTTTAGTGTTTTCTTGAATTCCGTGCAGTGACAGCTCTGCAGGGCTGCTTACGAGGAAAAGGCCTTAATATGCTTTGCAGACAACAGCAATCCCCTGAGGGAAAAGTTAATGGGAGAGAACGTCATGGGGGTTTTGCGAAGTAAGATACTGGACATATTTTATCCTATTAGTCCTTTGCGAAGCCCCACGGGCTTTTGGGAGGGTCATCTGATTTTTTTGTTCGAAAGCAGATTTGATTTCCCATCTGTTTACGTGAGGAAAACCCCAAGCTGTATTGTCCTTATGGTGGTGATTTTTTATTATTCTTTAAAATATTCAATGCAGATCTTTAAAGCAGTAAAGCAGTAGAATAAAAATATATTACCCTTTTTTATCGTTAAATATGCGTTCTCAGTACCAAGGACGTGTGCGAAACCAAAACCCACCTGGAAAGCCCGAGTTCTAACTTCAGGAGTCAAACAGTGTCCCTCCTCAGTTTCTACACCTGAATTTGGTGGGACAGTGGGAGAAGGAAGGCAGAAGGTTTCCTAATGGCTTTGTACAAAGATGTATGTTGTTGCTTATGCAGTGGAAAAATATACTTGACTTTTGTGGTAGACCTTAAAGTAAAATTAATTTTTAGCCCCGCTTCTACGTCTGGAGAAACACAACTTTATCTGCCTCGGAAGCTGTGGTGAGGATCCACGCAGAGACAGGCGCTGTTGCAGTAGCTTTATTTTGGTAATCCAATGCCAGGAACGTCTGGCGGCTCCAAGCTTTAACCGTCAACTGAGTAGCATTGCCGGTGAGTCTCGCAGGGCGGCTGGCATTAAGGGGTGCAGTGGGCGTTGCCCCAGTGACAGTCAACAGAAAGTAAAATCCACCAAGCTGCTTTGACAAAATGCTTGGTGGCTCTCAGCCTCAGGCAGTAATGATCTAAACCTCGAGAGGATGCAGCTGCGCATTTGCCGACCAGGAGAGGGTTTACTCGCCCTGAAGGTGCATGGCAGCCATATCCATGAGACCTTTTCCAACAGACTATCTCCAAAACACAGACAAGCGGCTATTGGTCCTCCACATGATAGTGATCCTGCATAAGGCAATCTAATTTGATTAAGCTCTGTCCTCACGTGGCAACGAAATCCTCAGGTTTGCATGGGACAACACCTGGTGGCCCCCTGCCCTCGGAACCCCTCCCACCCCCACAGGCCGCGCCCGCAACCTCATCATCATACTCAACTCCTCGCTCACCCTGAACTGACAGATCAATGCTGTGTCCTCCACATGCTTCAACACCCTCCACATACTCAGCAAGACATTCAAATGGATCCCCCCCCGAATCCAGGAAGACAGTCACCCATGCACTCATCACCAGCAGACTGGACTACTAAAACACTCTCTATGCCGGAATCAACAAATCTTTCCTTCACAAACTCCAGACCGTTCAGAACGCAGCAGCCAGACTCGTCCTCAGCATCCCACGACACAACCACATCACCCAGAACCTCCGAGACCTCCACTGTCTCGCAGTTGAAAAGAGAGTGACCTTCAAGCTGCTCACACACGCCTTCAAAGCCCTCCAAAACACCGGACCCTAATACCTCAACAAGAGAAACATCTGCTCCGTCGACCCAGATCTTGCCGAAACCCATCGCACCCACAGAGCCAGAACAGGAGGCATATCCTTCTCCTACATCACCAAGACCTCAAACAAAGTCCCTCTCAGCATCAGACGAAGCCCTACACTGTAAGCCTTCAAAAATACCTCAAGACCTGGCTCTTCAGATGACCTCAGAGCTGTCTGAACCACCCCCCCCCGCGCCTTGAGACCCTTACAGGTGAGTAGTGCGCTCTATTGATTGATTTTAGATTTAGCTTGTGTAGGAGAGTGGGGTCTGCAATCCTATGGTCACTCCAGATTTTTGCTTTTTGCTTCACTGGTTTACGACTTTCCCTGGCTGTGGGTCTGCTAATCAGACCCACAGCCTAGCTGTTCTCTCTCTAAATTGACAACCATGTACTTTAGGTGCATTTACCAATTGGTACTGGGCCACCTTATCAGTCCCTGTACAGTGTACCTTAGGTATCCAGGGCATAGGTGTACCCAGGGCCTACCAGGGGCTGAAGCATGTATTATGCCACCCCTGGCTGGCCACCTAAAACTGACACAACTGGCTGCAAGACAGCTGGGGCAAGGTGGTGTAATCACCCTTTGCTGTAGATATAGTATACCTATATCTAACCCTAAAATGGACACATATATTCCTATCAGTCACTCCTATGGCAGGCCTTATCAATCCTGAAGGCAGAGTGCTTGGAATTATGTGAGATGGTGCTCTGGCATGAGCTGAGCCCGTCTGCAGCTTGCGGAACCAAGTCCTAATAGCTGTTCCATGATAACGCTATACCATATACTCTTAAGTGCATTATCAACCTCGCGGTTAAATGCTAACTCTGGTATAACATTATCAAAACATGTCGAGTAAGGTGTCATACGAATTGGAATACTACCCCCTCGCCAATTCTGGCGACGGGGGTAGCATTCCACCCTTCTAGAGGGACACGACATGTATGTAACTGTGAACCCGGTTAAAGTTAACTCGAGCCTCAGCATCACAAAATGGATGCTGCCACCACAGACACAAGTCTGACCTCCTGCTGCTGGGAGTCCTTCCAGCGAGGGAGGCTTGGACAAAGGGTTTCCTGCCTTGGGAGGTGCTAGCACCACCCCAGACAGGATTTTGTGTATTGGGTAGGACCGGCCTGAAAGGAATGAGACATGCCTGGGGCACACAAGGTGCCCTGTGCATACACCGGTTCAAACCAGTTGCTGGGGCATCCCTGCCCCAGTTCTGGCGCGAAGCCAGACAAAGGATAGGGGGTGTAACCACCCCCCTTCCTGGTCCCACCCAGGGGAGGGACCTAGTCAGTAGTGCAGCACCCTTTAGCAGGATAAAGGTAGGAGCTGGTCCCATTCCAAGTTAGATTATCCTGAACAACTTTCACAAGAAGAAACTCTGGACTTCGACGTTCTGCTCCACAGAAGACTGAAGAATCTCCCTTGTGGGCAAGGAGTGTCCACCCTGCAACTGCAGGCACCATCAAGCGTCCAGCGGCTTCCCTTTGTCGTCTTCCTTCCAGGATCCAGACTTCAGAGCCCGACGAGACCCGGACTCCCAGACCTCTCCGACCTCAACTCACATCTGCAGCACAGCTGAGACCCGTGGGTGCGACGAGACACGTGGGACCGGCCATCTTGGAAGAAACTGCACTTCGCTTCCAGCACGACTCCCGAGGTAAACTCGACCAAGTGCTTTGGGGATTGAGAAGCCCCAGCCCCGAGCAGCCCCTGCACCAAATATCAGCCCTCCAGCATCCACGAGATCTGCGTGGGGCCCTTCTGCTTTTTTGCTGCTCGACGCGTTGTCTGGTCACTTGCCGGCTGGCTACTGGCCTCCTAGATGACGAACCTTGAAATCTTTGCTGCTGGTCTGGTTGCTCCAGACTGGCCCTTGCTCCCTTCCGAAAGAGGGGCACCCCGGACTCTCCTATTCCGCACCAGACGCCTTTTCCACTCACCGCGTGGGTTGCCTTTGCCAAGGCCTTTTGATGCCGAATCCGGAACCAACACCGCCGACAGCGAGAACCTGCGTGGGACAGCTCGTGCCTCCATCCTGGTTGTCCAAGACACCTCCTGGTCCACGTGGCTGCAGAGTCAAGCGTCCACTCTTCACTTGATCGCGACGACGACATCTGGTTCCTTCCTGGTTCCACTCCAGTCACTGGCTAGTGACTGTGAACATTGTCCCCTCTGCCTTCAGGTCTTCAGCCTCCCTGACCCATCCCTGGATCACACCGGACATCTTCCTCCTGGTCGCCAGCAGCATCTTCTCTTTCAGGCTCCATTGACTTCAACGCAGAAACCCGACACGACTTCGCACCTATGCACCCGCAGCCCGTGGGTGAGGTAACGAGAGCATTTCGGTGCTCAAGGGTAGCTTGACTCTCCTAGTGTCCAGATTCACAGTCGTTTTAGTCCTACCTAGTCAGGATTGTCCGTACCTACCTTTTCTTTGAACTGTACTGTCCATAGACGTTGTTACGCATCTCGCGTGTGAGTTCACACTCTGCACACGTGTCCCGTGGGCCTCCTATTACTTACCTAAGGTGAAGATAGCGTAGTCCTAGCGAACCTCCAGCCTCTGGACAACTCCATTCTTATTATCGACTTTCACATTCCACTTATTTAGTATATGGTTTGCCGTGCCCCTAGGGCACCATTGTAATTTTGTGCAACTTATCGTATTTTTCCTAAGAGATTGTCATATGCTTAGCCCTATGACCTCATAAAGAGTTCAGAGGTGTTTGTTATTAATAAATATACTGTTTATTTTCATAACAACCTGTGTGGTGTCCTTTCATCTGGTATTCAAGGGGTTATATTGTGGTAAAACAGCTGGCTTCACATGCCAAAAGAGTTTAGCCTAAGACTGCCTTGTCCATGCTACCATTAGGATAGCTGGTCTATAAGGTTGACTTACAACCAATCACCATAAGGGTTGTTTGGACTGATACAAGGTGATCACTAGAACTAGTGAGCATCATATATCAGGCCAACTTCTCACAGCTTGCATCAAAATACCACAGACCAGACTTGCCTCACATGTCTCACAATACTCCCACGTGAAGGCCATGCACAGCATAGGCAACCATCAAGCAGCATAGGACAAGCAGATCTCTCCTGACGTCAATGATGATGTAAGCATGTTGATGGCCAAGCTTTGGTAAGGAAGGCAAACATTGCTGAACTTGGCTGGCGATCATGCTGTGTGGTAAGTGACTGATTTATATTTTGAGGCTTGACGTTGGTGTTGCTAGGTAAGTGCGTTGTAAAGAATAATGGTGAGCACAAGTGTCATCATTAAAGTGCTCCATGGCTTCTCCCTTCAGCGACTGAAATTGAGAGTGCTTAGAAATAGGTTATGTTTAATTAAAAGGTTATTTATTAGGTGTACAGTAAGTGATGGATTAATGGCGCTGGTGTGAAGCACTGCATGACAAGATTTAAAAAATGTATCCTGTTGTCTGCTATTTCAACATGCAGGAAAATATTGGTTTCATAAGCTCATCATTAGAATGACATAATGCATGCTAATTACTTATAAACATTGAAAAGTCTCGAGTTCAAATCTGAGCTTCCCCATTTGGAACTCTTTTTCTTGGTAGAGGAATGTCCCCTGCATGGTGAACAGTATTTCTTTTTGCACTAGTGTCAAAGTAATCTAGTATGAACACAGAGGTCTAGACTTGCCCCTGACAATGTGAGGTTCAGTGAGCAAGGGACCAAGGATATCATCACATGGAGGAATACAAAAAGTGATGGGCAGAAGGCTTGAATACATCTCAGCCACTGGTAATTGATCAGGCCAGTCTGAGGTGGAATGGTGGGCAACAAAATGATGATCTGATACTTAGCTAGAGAACTTTCCAGTGGGTGATATTAATTCAAGTACTCCACCCAACAGTTTTTAGATTTGCCAGTGTAAAGATAAGGATTTTTCCTGTGACCTGGAGGGGCACACAAAGCATATCTTCATAGAAGACAGCCAGCAGACTAATGCTCATCTTGGATCCCTCACGTAAAGCAGTTGTGATAGCGTGTCATGTTTTATGATTATAGTGTGGCCAGATTGTGTATCAGTGAAAGCGTGGTATACTGAACCCCCACGTGGAAAGTTAAGGTTTCACGTGAAGACCCAGAAATTGTAATGAAATCCTATGTACATGTTAAGTGCATGTATGTGTGTAGTAAGCAGCTAACACTTGCATTGTATCAGGATTTCTTGTGGGTATTAGTTTTGATACTGAAGCCTGTGGGATCTATTTTCAATGCCTCAGGCTTAGAATGGTGCAAGAGGATGAGGACAGTTTCCCAGGACAGTAAAAGTACATTGCCTCAATTCCCTGTGGCTGGAGGGTGGAGTTGCAGACAATGAAGAGAGGAGGATTGACATGAACACTTAGTTAGCAAGGAGCTACTGATTTTTTCTTCTGGGTGGATGGTACGAATATAAGCTGAGACTCCAGTTTCTGTTGTTTAAGGTGAGGGTGTTTCTAGGCCAGACCTGCCGTTTTTCTTTTCCTGATTACTGCTTCAGGAAGTTGATGACAGCCAGATGTAGAGATCTCATCCTTCGCTGTGCTCATGTTTTCAGTACTCCTGTTTGGAGCCAGCTGAGTGCTGCGTATTGTGAGAAGCACCACTTTTTCCAAAGCCTGTGTCTAGAGACCAGCCAAAGAAACACATTTGAAAGAACACCACCCAAAACCAATTCTGATCTTAGAGATAGTGGATCCACACCTCCTGCCTGGAAAATGTATATAAAAGTGAAATCCAAACCACCCCGCTTAGTTACAGTCCCGGGTTTTCTTGAGCAAGGGACAGAGTGCTCAGCAGTGCCTTCCAAGATCTTCAGTGTGACCACAACGGTTGTCTGCCTAGCAATCAGTCTTCCAGAGGTGAGGATATATCACCTGAACCCCACACTTTGTGTGCTGGAGGAGCTAAGGGTCTGCTAGTGCCTAGAAACCTCCTTGTTTATTGAGAGAAGGAGGGAGTGGACCTGGCCCTGTAGGAAGAGAGACTGTACAGAAGGGGAAGCCCAGCATGTCCTCGGTATTAGAAGGTGAAGCCATAAATGATGTCTCAGTAGGTCTCCTGGTCTCTCTGTGCAGTTCCTGGTTAAAACTGCTCCAAAGACTCCACCAAATTGAGCGTGGCCATTTCATCTGTCAACCTCTGCCGGCCGCAGGTTGGTGCTGCTGACATCAGATGAAAAGAAAATATGCTGCTGCTAAGGGGAGCTTGGCCAGCGGGGGAAGCCACAACTACACATCACTGCTAAGTGGACCACGGTAAGTCAAGGAGGCCGCAACTGCCGAAGTCATGTCATAAAGTTTGGACTTGGCATACTGTAATCATCCATTGATGTTGCTGTCAAGGAGAAGCAGCAGCATGGACTCAAGATACAGGCTGCATCCATCGCTTCACCGGTCGGGGAGCAGATTGTGCTAGTACAGCGAGGCATAACCTGCAACTGGATCAATGAACTGAGATTCACTCCAAGGACAAAGGACTGAGATTCACTCCAAGGACAAAGGACTGAGATTCACTCCAAGGACAAAGGACTGAGATTCACTCCAAGGACAAAGGACTGAGATTCACTCCAAGGACAAAAGACTGAGATTCACTCCAAGGACAAAGGACTGAGATTCACTCCAAGGACAAAGGACTGAGATTCACTCCAAGGACAAAAGACTGAGATTCACTCCAAGGACAAAGGACTGAGATTCACTCCAAGGACAAAGGACAAAGGACTGAGATTCCCTCCAAGGAAATCAAGCACAAGGACCTAAGAATTTCTTCACATACTAAACCTGAGGTAAGTGTTACACATCTTAACCTGTGGGGGTACCCAGTGAGGTACTCTGCACCTGTGCCTAATGAATTATTCTGTAACAGAACACAGGGGACTGTAGCTGTTGCTTCTAGGGTCACCCTGGTGGGGAGAGAATATTGCAATGGCAGGTGAAGGGTTTACTGAGATCACAACCAGAGATACAGCCCTGTATTTTATTTATTTATTTATTTCATTTATTTATTTATTGGGCTTTTAAAGCGCGACAGCTACCCAAAAAGGGTTTCCCGGCGCTGAAGAGAGTCAAATGCAGAAAGGATTATATTGAACACATTCTGCAGAGCGGCAGTGGGACAGCCCCCACGATTCCAGTGGCAAACAACCTCCACGTCTATTGTAACCCTGCTGTGTGCTGTGGCCACTCCACCCTCTCCCCCCCCCCCTCCGCCCTCCAAATGAAGTTTGACCCTTTCTGACTCTGGGCAATTATTTGTATCTCTCTGTACTGGAAATCCATACAGGGCAGAACCCAATATAACGTTTTTTTGTTGTTGTTTTTTAAAGCCCACCAGGTGTGGTACCCTAGATTGTGAACGGTCTGCCATTCTGTAAGTATGACTTTAACTGCAATGCTTAAGAGCAAGGCTAACAAGACCATATCTGTAGAGTCTAAGGCCAGAGCAGTAGGGGAAGCCCAAGGGCCTAGTGTTACCATAGTGAAGGTCAGAGACATGGGAGTGTTGAGAATTGCTGATCCCTGCATGTGTATTGCTGTCCAGTATGAGCTTAATGGGTGGCAGCCAAAAAAACATGTGTTGATGAGTGCCAGCCTCAAGTTTGCAGTTCCAGCACTTGTCATTATCCCTTAGTTTTAGTTTGTATAACCGATCGGGAGACCAGTGTAAAAGATAAATTGTGAACATTTTTGACTGAATAAGAGATGGAGCAATTTTGTTATGCAGGGCAAGTTTACCAATAGTGTGCCATGAGTCAGTTGTGATATGATCAACAACTCCTTTATCAAAATGTTTGGCCCACTTTGTGCAAATAATTGACTCTTCTGGTGAAGGAGGATCAGACAGAAATGTGTAAAGTTTAGAAGCAATATTTTCCTAGCTTTGCCAGAAGTTAAGTATCATAACCAGGGCCGACTTATTGGACACCTCAAGTTTGGATAATTTGACCTTAATTCGAAGGAAACTGTAAAGGTCAAGGCCTGTGAGATTGTGTTTTGTGGCTAATGTTGAACCCAATATGATGTTTTACTTTAAAATAATGGAAACTTCGGTGTAAAAAATTCTTCCACTGTATCAACTCATGTGAGTCTCTGTGAATGTTGGAATTCATTGCTGTTATTTGCCATAAAGAACATGTTCTTCTCACGTCCTCTCTATTGATGCCTCCTTCAGTCTGTTGAACATCAAGAGAGATGCAGAGAGATGGTGGCAGAGGAGACAGCGAGCAAGAACATTAGAAGCATGGGCAGGCTGGGCGGTGGCAAGAGAGGGGTGGATGGGCGAGAGAGAGATTGAGATGTACGGAGTGATATAGATGGAAATGTGGTAGAGAATTCAACAGAGTGATAGAGGGAGAGATCCGGGGAGATGTACACAGACATATAGCGAGAGATACAGAATGATAAAAAGACAGATGAAAAGGGACCAATGGAGAAATAAACTCAAGGAGAAACAGACAAAGGCAATAGACAGAGATAAGACGGATAGTCATAGAGAAATAGAGCATTGCGATGATAGAAAGAGACAAAAGATGGTGAAATAGCCTGCATTTCTGCCTGAGTGATGGAGCTCACACGTACAGATTAGCAGAGAGGGTGGTTAATTATTACAGAATTCCATGACATTGGAACCAGACTACAGTGTAGGCACGAGTGTAGGGTACCAATGTAGGTGCTTCCTGTAGTGATGTCCTGTCCAAAGGCAGTCATGTGTATTATCGTGTGCAAGCATAGAAATTGTCACTATTATAATTAAAAAGTGTACAGCAGCAGTTGTAATGAAATCTGCAGTCAGTAGCACGGCAATCCTTGGGAATTCTGCACAACCAGGAGGTGGTAAACCGAGTGCAAGTGTTTGCCACATCCTCCTGTCTGGTGGTATTCTAATGGTATATTTAGGTGATTTTGAAAGATTTTAAATCCGGTGGGTATTTCATATGAGTTATTACTGAATGTCGGGTATTACCGTGTGTGAAGGAGAACAATCACATGTAAAATGATGCATTATTGTCCCTTACTGCCATAAGCTCTGCTTACTATGTGCACGCAGTAGTTTCCAAAGGGATCGGAATTCCGAGTCATGTGCAACGTTACCATGGCAAACTTTGGCAGGTGACGTCTGTCCTCCCCCTTTTACACCCGGTCCTACCCACCACGCCCCTAAACGCTTTCCAGATGAAACGTATGCTCTCAGCCTCCACCTTCACGTGGGCCTGTATCAGCAACACAGGGGCCTGCATTGCCTGAAGAAAAGCACTGGGTACAAACATAGATCAAGTGTGGTTTGACCCGAAAAAAGCCTAGTAATATTGTAAATGCATCAGTGATGTCGTGTTATTGAAGGAGAGCTAGGCCCCGCCCCTTTGCATGCAGTGTTTAGTATCATTGAATGATGGGTCTGGCTGGCTTGCAGGGTTTGCAGTTGAATGGATCAGAATGATGTGTAGCAGCGGGAGACCAGACCCTTTGTAGTTTAATATACATTTCGCTGAAGGAAAAAGGATTTCCTAGAACGTTGTGCTCTTATAGAGCCTCTTTCCTTCAAAGATGAGCACTGGTGTGGGATTAGCTGCTTCTGACTCTGCAGGGGTGTTTGAGATCTGTGCTACAGAACATTCCTATGGGATGTGAACATTAGAGAAGGCATGTGACCCTGTGGAGAATTGAGTTGATTTTGAGATGTATTCAGGTGACTTCCTCTGTTTCTTGACCAGTGGCTTAACGCAAAATGATGGGGTCCCCCTGTAGAATGTGATATGGGCGGGGACCCCTGAGTCTCCAATATCTCACAGATATTCATTGACCTTGGCCTCATAGGGTCCCCTTAAGAGTTGGGCCTTCCTGAAGGGGTGGGGTTTGTGTTAGGCACTTGTTCTTCACCAATCCTGACATATAACTACCAGCTCTACTGCTGGTGTAAGAGGATTTCTCCAAAGTGTTCGGATTTAAGATTAATTATACAAAATCCACTGGGATTGGACTCATTGTTAACGAGTGGTCCCGCTTTGTACTGTTTCAATCATCAGACACGCTTTGGGTGGAAGGTCAAATAACATATTTAGCCATTAAATGACCCAGAGAACTAAGGGGCATATCAGCAAGGGCACTATCGCAGCTTTAGCTGGACTTTTTCCCGTAAAGCGGTGATAATTTCATCGCCCTATTAGCAAGCTGTCACTAACAGCAGTTAGCGACAGCTTTTAGGCGATAGCTACCGGTTTGGGGCCCACTTTGCATGTCAGCGATATTTATCGCTAATGACAAGCAAAGTGGGAGTACCCAACCTGTTAGCGACTGAAAGCAGTCGCTAACACAGCTATCGCCTATTAGCAAGGCAGGCTCTGTGATTAAAAAAAGGTCACGCTAAGAGCGATTATCGCCCGAACCTAACGCCTGCTCAGACCATGACTTAACCTGTTTATCCAATGGGAGGTGGATATTCAGGTTAAGTCCCCATTAGCGTTAATGCCTGAATATCACTGCATTTCCAGCGATATTCACGCATTGAGCCGCTATCGCCAGATATTTTATCGCGTTAGAGATAAACGTTGCTAATAGCATGTTATCTCTACGATAATATCCGGCGATAGGCAGCGATAAAAAAAAAAGCGATAAGCGCATTTAGCGATAAATATTGCTATTTGTTGCTAATATGCCCCTAAATATCTTCACAATTCCACTTTCCAGTTGTGATAGACACATTATTCAAAGACCTTTATGTTGTGGTTGCCTGGATATCCCTGATTTTGAATCATTCCTTGCCTAAAAAAGAATTTCACTTTAACACAAAGTGGCACAAAAGTGTCCAAAGTGCTATTTGTGGAAGAGGTGTGGCGCAGCGGTCAGGGTACCTGACCCTGCATTACGTGGTTCGCGGTTCGTTCCCTGGTGCAGGTGGCAGGTTAGCCCAGCACCATGTGACTCTCGGCAATAACTTGCTTAATCTTCCCTATGGCTCCCAGCGCCGGAACACCACTTCAGAGGTGGTTGTGCCCTCTACAAATACTGGTATTTCATTTGTCCTGAGAAAAGGGTGCCTTTCCAGCACTAAATACCTTGGAGCTGGAAAGTAAATAACCTTTCAATAGTTTGCGCTGTTTAGCAGGACATTGCCCTGGCGTAAACCCTCAGTAAATCTGGTCTGGAGTGTTTTATAGGTAAAAGCGCGAGGTTTTAACTTTTTAGGCAGAACTATAAATGGTTCACAATTACCCTTGTAGAGGAATCAAGGAGGTCTTTACGTTGCTGCATGAAAGTAGAAAGCTCGAGGTCCTTTCCTATAACTGCAACCACATGGAACCACAAGTAGCTCTTGGAAAGCTACCTATGGCCATGTGTGGATGAGTCATGAAGAAACCGGACAATCAAGAAAGGTGGTGCAGAGAATAAATTGAGTTCTGAACAACTGGCTTGAAAAGCACATGTTTTGCTGTTGGCATCCTGAGGAAGGCCTGCTGACTGTGTAACATGTGGCTAGCAGCATTCAAACACCGTCTGTTCTATTGACAAGCAAAGGTGGGAATCCGTAGTCAAACAACAAGGAAGGAAGGGGCATGACCGTTTGGAACTAAGTAGGAAGACCTAGAATGGATTTATTTTATTTTAAACTGCTTACCCCTTTTGCACATTGCTTCTGAGTGATGGCTACTGCAGTCTTAAGAAGCCAATAAAACCTGGCAAAACTACGACTGGCTTGCCTCCCCCATTTATTGCATGGCTTTTGGGATGCGCACAATTTGTGGGGGTGTCCTGCATCTGACAAACTCTAAAACCCCGATATTTGAGAAACGAAAGACTCCTGAGTCCTGACATAGGATAACCACTGGGTTTAGGACAAGAATGGGAACTGAACAACAGCTTGATCTCCGTTTCTGTGCTCTCAGTTACTTGTTTAACACAACCAGTGTTTAGGTCATGCATACAGGAAACTAGATAACCAATGTAACGGGAGTGGACAGCACTGCGAGCTAGTTACTAACCAGGGGCAGAGTTGGCGATCTAAAGTTAAACCAAACAAACTCCCCTGTTAAGAGCCACCATAAGTGCCTACTGTAAGAAGAAATAGGTTCCAGACACCAGCGTCTATCTTAGAAAGCAGATAGCGAATTACACCCCCTGCAATACCCACTTCACCATTAGTGCTGCCCAGTTTCACCACTAACATCACCCACATTTTCCCTTTAGTTCACTCACTCTTTTCTCTCGCTGTCTCCAACTCTCTGACTCAGCCTTTTGCAGCCACTGTTAAACCTGTCTATACTTTACCAACAATCATATCATTTTGCACACTGGAACTTGTAAGTTAATGCCTAATAATTAGAAATCTGAAAGGAATAGTTATAAAATGTGGTTGGCATGACAAACGACACATATATCATCAAGGAGCAAATACACTTAACAGTTTTGTGCCTGATACCTGCCCACACTGCTCCTGATTGTCAAGTTTGTCATTAGATGCATCAAA
The DNA here is from genome assembly GCF_964261635.1 of Lissotriton helveticus. NCBI lineage: Eukaryota > Metazoa > Chordata > Amphibia > Caudata > Salamandridae > Lissotriton > Lissotriton helveticus. The sequence goes on from NC_136067.1 coordinate 1,886,122,375, forward strand.
AAGGATGCAAGAAGAAGGAATATTCATTGAATCATTCATAACTCAACCACAGTGGCAATGAGTTAGGCTACAAGAGAGAAAGCCACTGCATCATTGTGGCAACAACTATCAGGTGATCATCAACTTTGGCTGAGTCTCTACATTCTCTCTCATTTTAATGCCGAACTCCAGCTGAAGATAGCCTGTATGACACACAAAGCTCTTCACCATGTACCACTCTTGTACCAAGCACAGAATCTCAGGTGGCAGCCGTTCCCTTGGGAGTGAGAGCTCTCGGCTACTAGAACCTCCTAGATTCAGAAAGAATAAAGACCTACACTCGCACCTTCTCTGGGTCAGGCCCAAGAACTTGGACCGATCTCCTGCCAAAGAATTGAGCAAACCCTTCAAACTTAGCCTTCAAGAAAGAAGTTTAACAGATCTTGCTGAACAGATTATTAACCAAGATTGCTAAACAGGGTCTTGCTTGGAGTGCAGGACACTGGAAGATCAAGAATTGCCGTGACACTGCTGACACTAACGTCTGCCGTCAATACCCCATAGTGAATGAGCAGGGACAGCGTCCCTATACGTATCTCTTTGGAACTCTGTCATCTGTCCTCAACATGATGATTGGGAGCCCATGCTCACCACCAAACGGCCATAATTAACAATACTCATTGATTGATCATTTATGGTGTTCATTGACAGCGTACCCATATTTTTTGCTCATATATTCTTTAGGTTTTGCTGATATATGTTATGTAGCGGGTTGTGTGCTCTCTGCTCTCCGATACACTTGGATCATGATTGCTCCTTAGAAAACTCTCTAAATAAATAAACTCATCTTTAAAAGTTAGATATAAATATGAAACTTAATGGAAGATAATAAAGATGAGGCCGCAATAGAGATTTATCAGCATCACGGGGAGGTTAATAAACATAGCAATTTAAATGTCTAGTCTCTGCAAGCATTATACACACTGATGCTTTTAGATCAAGGTCCAAAGTTAATGTTATGGTTTTGTTTCCTTTGCACTGGCAGATTCAGTCTTGTCTGAAGTCCACTTTTTACTGCACCCTTGGAAGGCACCAGAACCAGTAGCTAACAACAGGCCGCACATCTTGCCCATGTGCTTACCAGCACAGATCATCTGTCCTGCTCCGTAGTTGCATTGAGCTCACCTCTTCGGGCTAGCCCTAGTTTACTGCTTGCCCGCAGGGTCTGCTGAGGGTCAAGCATAGCCATCCTCCTGTCATGGAAGGGTCAGACATCAGTCCCACTGCTACCACTTCATAGGTGGAGGCTGGTTCAAGTGGCTCCTTGGTGAATAGGAGGACAGGTCACTGATCACTCACTGCTGGTAATCAAGAAGAACAGATTCTCCTGTGGTGCCCATTCCAACATCAGTGAAAGATAGGCACCAAGACTGGCAGCTAAGAAGTGCATGCCAGGTTGTGCAAGGCTCAAATTAACATTAGGAGGCATGCCAGCGCAGAGGCTATGAGACTACTATGAGACTACTGCTTGGCTTGGAATCACATAAAGGCGTGGGCTAGCTGGCAGGGCTGGAAGAGCTATTTGTTGAGCCTAACACACATGCCCTGCCTAGGCATCTCCATTACCAAAAGGGTTTTAATGTACCTGGTCTTTATGGAATTGTCACCCAAAATGAAAGTATTCACACTTTATGCGGCCGCTCATGACCAGTAAGACAAAAGACAGTGGGGCATATTTACAAGCCACTATCGCCATGGAAAAGTCACTTTTTACGACGTTCTTGTGGCAATAGGGGCTTTGCCTTATATACAAGCCAGCGTTAAGCCACTTAACGTGGCTTAACGCTGTGTTGTAAATAAGGCACCCGTTCATGCTATGCTTAGCATGAAAGGGGAGGGCAATGGGTGTTGCAGTGGGTGTTCCACCGCAACACCCATTGATTCAGACGCTGCATGCTGCGTTGTGCAGCACACATGAAAACAGCAAAAGGCCAATGGTTGTTTATGTATAGGAAGGACCCCCTTCCTGCACATAAACAATAATTTTAAAAAAATGCTGTTTTGCAACTTCTATGTATGCTGCATTAAACAGCACACATAGAAGTTACAAAACGACATTTCAAGATTGTTTATGTGCAGGAAGGGGGACCTTCCTGTCCCCCTTCCTAGACATAAACAATCTTCCCCTGCACACAGACACCCTTGCACTATGGTGCCAAGGTGCCTACGCTGGCGCTAGGCTGTTAAGTGTACCACCAGCGCAGGGGGAAACGCAGGGCTGCACCATATTCTTGTAAATATGGTGCAGCCCTGCGTTTCTTAAGTGGCGGAGTGAGGCGTTGAACCAGGAAGACTAACGCCTCACTCAGCCACTTCCCTTGTGAATATGCCCCTGTGTGTAAAAGACAATAAACATACTTACGTGACTTAACTGCCAACTGCAAGCACTCGGAATACAGGCCCTCTAAAATAAGTCCTGATGCTGAGCGCCAACAAGCACCTGCCTCCTGCCACTGTAACTATAATTTTCACCAGATCAGTGATTCCTCAATGGCCTTCTGGCCCATCACATTACTCTCACTTGTACCTTCAGCACATTCTAGTACTGTGCCATGAGTTTGGTAATTCTGAAATGTTACAATGTTTGTAATCTGCCAGAGTTGGACTAGGACAGGAAATAGGCCTGGACATCAAAATAAAAGTGTCTCTTATTGGTTATCTAGACTGATAAGCATGCAGCCTATGTTTCAAAGAGGGGCAGTTTTGAACTGGTAACGACAAAACACTGTACAAGTATTTTTCAAGTTATGGATTAGTGCTTGCTGCAGGCAATGTTTATTTTAACGTCTGAGAAAAAAACAATACAAATCGGCTGGCAGACCATAAAATAGGCCCACAAACATCCAAAAGCCAGCCCACACACTGACCGTTCAGACCCGCCCATCAGGCACTGCCTGATTGCCCTATCAGACAGTTGAAGGCCAGTCCGCAGATGTGCCTAATGTGAGCCTGTGGTTTCCGGTGCTCGGCACCACCACTTAATTGTCAACACCGACGCTTGTGACAGTCTGTCACAAGGTGGCACTGTCTGGCTAATTTAGAGATGACCACAACAGCAGTTAATTATGAATTCAATATGCGTTTAAAATGACTATCACCAGCTGCCCAAGCCATTCTTGTATCTTTGGGGGCCTGAAATAGTCCGAATTGTCAGACTGGTAGGAGTGTGATGATTAGCAGTTGTGTTGTTACTGTCATTGGGAGCGCTGGCAGGGTGGTGCAAGCTGCAGTGGTCTCCTGACAAGAGCCCAGGAACTTATTATGTTACAAATTAAGCACTGCAATCCAACTCTGTACTCTGGCATAAACCCATATAGGATTATCCACCTGTTTTATCGCATTTTCATGATTTTCTGCCATATGACACACATATTTTCAGTTCCAGAATTGCTTTGATTGGATGACAAAGTAAAATAAATAATTGACACAATTGTCGGAATGGATAGTTTAAGAACAGCATCCAAATATATTTAAGGTTACAAGACGGATGAAAGCCATGTCTGTGAATCCCCGCTGTACTAGTACACGGCAAACTCCACTTTTTTGTCCCTTTCTTCACTGACTGAATTAGTATGTGATCAGAAGTAGAATACAACTTTTTCCACTACAGCATTCCGTACAGACCAGGGCCTATTTTTGTAGATTTAACATATAACCTACATGTAGATAACTGTAATTGACCGACACGATAAATAATAAAATCAGGCAAAATATTTTAAACAAATTAAGTTCAGTTTAATGTTTAGAAACCTCTATTAGATTTTTGATCCCACGTTTGATGCATTGACTTTTCATGACATGCTGTACAGTTTTATGCTAGATGGTCTATGACGTTGCAATAAAACCTAAATATGCAACATAAAATGAGAAGTTAGATGCTTGGGGTTAATTATGTCAGGTGCACCTGGAAGTAATAGCTTTATAGTTCATGGAAGCCTGCAACCCCTGTAGAAAAGCCTGTCTCTAATTTCCTTCTTACAGGCTACCTGACACAGCTAGTCGTCTGTAAGAAAGAAATGATGTCGCTGATCAACTGTAATAACTTATTACAGTTGATTTCTGGCATTAAAATGCCTGCTGACAGATCCAGAAGGCAAGGGGAAATGCAGGACACAGAGAATAATTAAAGCTACCGTAATAACAGCAAAAACAAAACCTTGCTTCTTTTGCTCATGCTCTCTTTTCCAAGATAAACAATCATCACAAGAAAGAAGGTATTTATGGCAACATATTTATTGTGTGCAGGCTTTAGAATCTCTAAGCGTGCTTCTACACATTCTGAACTACAGCCTTCTTTTAAATTCTGAATTCAACTGATTCTAATATATTTTACAACAAATATCTATCAGCTTTTTTGGTGTGTTTAATTTTGAACGACAGATTCTATTTTTATTCTTCATGCCATCATTTATCCTATCTCTTTCATATGATTGAGCAACACACTAAACGATGTTGGCAGTTCGCAGGAAGGGTGATTGTATGAGCATGTATAATATATAATAAGGAATAAAGTACAACCTGCTATACTTATAAGTGTATTGTAAATCATTAGTTATCTAATGCTAAAACAGCTAACCTTAAACAGCAAAGTTAGATATGAGAAGCCACATGGGCCAATTTCAGTACGAAGCGTTGCTGATGCAAATATGTATTTGTTAGTTGAGGAATGTGCTGGGCTACATATCTACAGTGTTTTTCAGGCACTGACAAATTCCCAGCATAAGATAAGGAAGAGTATGTATATTTTTCATAAAACGTGTAGTAAAACCATAAGTTTACTTCTTTGCCAACATAGTAGATACTTGAATTAGTTGACCAAAATGCATTCCAGGCTGCATAAATCTAATTTGACTCAATTTACAAAAAATAATTCGATTTACCTGCTATCAGCTTTTGGACAGTAGTGCAGGGTACACAATATGCACTTGGATGAAAAGCTCATCGACAATTCATGCATGGACAACTATCACTTAACTTTGAATGCCGTTTTGGGTGCAAATGTGAGTCTGCATCAGAAACCAAATGAGCCTCTTAGCTGTAATCATATCCTATATGTGACAATTGACAGCTCTGGTGCTTTTTATGGTATATTATTCATGTTTCTGGTACATGGAATTGAGATTCTAAGACTATTTAGCAAAATGCTGCTAAGATGACTGGCTTGTTATATCTCTAATAGTGCTGTGAACAATAAGTTAATTTAATTTTTTTTAATAAGAAATAGAAGTATTGAAACCTAAAATGTATTGGAAAAATAATTGTATTCAATTCATATATGAATGTGTATTTCATATTGAAGTATTTATAAAGCACACTATACACCCTAATTAGGATATCTCTGTTCTAAGAATCCAGAATTCAATACATAGTACAAAGACATCCAAACGTAAAAAAATGACAAATGCAGATTAACAGCTTGGAAATAACCAGTTCTTTAATTCCCTCCTAGACCGCATTAGATCATATTCAAAACATGGTATAATAACAGTGAGTTCCACCTAGACCAGCTGCTAAAGATCTTACACCCAAGGGGCGTCATTTATGAAAAGTGACGCATCGCTGTATGAAAACAGCGATGCGTCACTTTTCATCGCGCCCTCCTTGCGACACCAATGATGCGTCATATTTACAGTATGACGCATCATGTCGCAAGGAGTTACCGATACGTCAGTATTTCTGATGTATCTGTAGGCGCAAAAGTGACGCATTGCTGGAGTGTGTCACAAAAGTGACGCAACTCCAGCAATGTGTCCTTTCATATGGGGCAAGCCCCATGTGAAAGGGCCTGCGTCAGTCTTACGCCTGCTCTGAGGCAGGCGTAAGATTTTGACGCAACAGCGTCCTATAAGTGACGCAGTGAAATCTCATAGATTTCACTGCGTCACTTCCATGAACCTTTTTGCGTCAATACGCCCCCCTTGCATACATTATACCTGGTGCAGGGGTTTACAAAGTGACACATCTACCTAGATGCGTCACTTTGTAAATATGGCACAACAAGGTGCATTTTTTACGCCACTGGTGCGTCACAAAAAGTGATGCACCGGCGGGGTAAAAGTGACACACAGCCTCATAAATGAGGCCCAAAGTTTTTAACTGAAAGTTGGGAATCTCTAGGCGAGAAAGAATCGCGTATCACAGCGCGTGAACTAGCAAGTACCATCTACACCGTACTACACATAAGGATTTAAAATGAATCCCCTCTTTTACTGAAAACCACAAAGAGGGGCCAAAATAGGTGTAATAAGTTTCCTCCAATGTAAACCACATGCTAGTCTGACAACATAATTCTGAATGAGTTGTAGCTTTAGAATCAAGAAAGCTAGTAAGTCCAGATATATTGCATTGCAATAATCCAGACATGAAGCCACAAAAGTGTTCAAAATTTGCTATTTCTGAGATGGAGCACTTATTTCAGTTTACAGTTGGAAAAGAAAAGATTTTACCGCACTAGTGACTTAAACGACTAAAGTTAGTGATGTGTCAATTTTAACACTGAGATTTTTCCGCACTCTCACTGGAGTAGGCAGAGAGCCCTCAGCCAGAACGGATGCTTAAAAATTCAGAGGTCTTGATGGAACAAAGAATTTCAGTCTTGCTACTGTTAAGTTTTAAATGATCACCACTCATCCTGAGATGGGTATTGGAAAGTCAGTCATGCAGTTGTAGTGCTACAGTCTGCATATCTCTCTCAAGTGTTACAATTATTTGGCATCATCTGCATAAGTGAACCAAAATGATTTAATAAGATAAGATCATGTATAGATTGATCAGCAACTGTGAAAAAACATTTCTCTGAGGGACAAAATAAATGAAGCAGTTGTAATATTTGCTTCAGTAGAACTTCTCAGATCATCAAGGACTGATACAGTTGTAAACTCAGTACTATGTCCTAAATAAAATATTCTCAAGGCCAGGTGTAAAAGACCGTTAAGTTCCACAAAATTGGATATTTACTGAAAGATTATTTTCCGGTACCTTGCTGGAAAAGGTAATTGTGAAATAATGTCGATAGTTCTATATAAGCTGGATTGGGGGTGGAGGGTTTTTGGATTGCAGTCACCCAAGCTGTTTTTAAATTTTCTGGGACTGCTGGACCTTCCAAAATGAAGCATTGTTGACCAGCTAGGATGCACCATCATATATTCTTTAGTTAATTGAGCAGAAACAGGATCCCAAAGAGAACAACATGGTTTACTTGAGGCCGGCAGAGAAGCACAATTATTTTCATCTAGAGGCGTAAAACTAACCAAATGTGTTGACATGTCAGAGAGAGAAGTAGAGAACCTAGCTGGAAGTTGGCTGATGAGTTGATCAAAGGATATGTGCATAGCAGCAATTTTCTTTATAATGAAATCAGCTATATGATTACATTTATCAGTAGAGTTTATTCAATCAGTCCGTCTGTGGCATCTTTCAACTTTTACTTACAGCAAATATTATTCGTAAGGGGCCAGGGGAGTTCACAATCTGCTTGCTTAAAAAAATAATTTTTGACCTCCGAAGATGAGGGTTTGCACAAAGAGTTAATTTTTATCCATTTATCCACAGTGAGAATTCAAGAGATTTTAATTCTTATGTACAACAACTATTGGAAGCCCAAGACTTTTTCATATGGATTGTTTTTAAAGATACTGTTGGACCTGCTCCTCCCTGCAGGGTCACTTTTGCCTTCACCCCTCCTGTTTTCTGAATCTGTTTTTGTTGTTGGCTTGTAGGACTCTTTGCACTATAGCACAATAACCAGTGATAAAGTGCTTGTGCCCTCTCCTTTAGACATGGTGAAATTGGCTTCCACCCAATTGGCACATTTAATTTACTTGTAAGTCCCTACTGAAGTGGTACTACATGTGCACAGTGCCTGTAAATTAAATGCTGCTAGTTAGTATGCAGTATTTATTGTGCTACCCACTTCAGGGAAGTATTAACTTTTTCAACATGTCACAGACCTGCCATTTCAACCTGTGTGTGCAGTTGTTAAACTGCCCTTTTCACCTGGCATAAAAACCTTTCACCAGGCCTAAACCTTTCTTTTTAGTATATTTAAGTCACCCCTAGAGTGGGCCCTAAGAAAGGGGGCCTTATATTTAAAAAGTTGGACATGTACTTTTAAGTTTTACATGTCATTGTAATGAAAAACTCTTAAATTTGTTTTTCACTACTGTGAGGTCCAACTCTCCCGCATGATAATATTGGGTTACCTTATTACAGTTAATAAATGATAACTTTTGATTGGGAGCATGTATGAAAGTCATGTTTGATGTCTGAGGAATTGCAATTTTGAAGTCGGATTTTAGGTTGCAATTCTGAAAATGCCATAGTTAGATGGTTGCATTTTCTTGTCTTATCTATTTGGTGCCTGCAGCCTATATCCTGCATCACATGATATGACCAGATGTAGTTGGCCTTTGTGTATTTCTCCCAGACAGTATCACAATAGATGGTCTGGATGTTGTCATGAATGGCCATCTCTGACTTGATAGGAGGACTGAGATGTCACCTGTCACACTTTCACTTCAATGCTACTGTCTCAGCTCAAACACAAACTACTTCACAATAGCCTATTGTGACCCCAGACAGATTAGGACCAAGGGGAGAGGCCGGAAATCCTAGACAACTCTGGAGTGGAAAAATGTCAGAAGTTCTCAGGCTTCAAATTGGGTACCAGGTATTAAAATGGGACCCTCTGACCCACTTTTCAGTACACTCCTGGACCTGTGCATACTACAGAAGAAGAACGTCCTACTGCTTGAGGTTTGCCCTGCTTGCTAAGAAGGAAGACAATAACCTTGACATGCCTCCAAGGGTCAGCTGATTGACCTCCTGTTCTGAGCTACAGGGACACAACAAGCTCCAGAGACCCATCTGCAACAGTCCAGATGACCTGGACCTGCAAGTGGACCTGCCTGAGACCTGCTGGCACTTGTTGGAAGGAGTTCCTGATCCTCAAGAGGTCCCTCCCCAGGCCTTGACCTTTGGTGTGGCATCAGTTAAGCTCCTTCTTGAAGAAAAGGAGAAATACTGAAGTTTTGGGCTCTTTGTCGTCGTGAATTGGACAGTTCATGTCAAGATTTTGCCACCCACACCAACCATCAACTCGACGCTCCATGGGACCCGACTCTTCATGCTACAGAGACCAGCCATAACTACTGGCAACGTGATATCTGCACTTCACGCTACTGCATCAACAGCACGCGATGCCGGCCAACGCGAATCTCCGAAAAGAGTGTGCATGAACCCCGGCAAGATCCTCACACTACAGCGACGACAATCCATGACACCCAGTGGATCTACGCGCCATAGCGACAACCATGCATGACGCCCTTTCTGCACCTCGAGGCCTCATATATCATGATCAGAATTCTTCCCACTGGATCATAGAAGGTACATTTTTCAGTTGGACTAGACTGGTCCCTGTATCCGGCCCACGCTCCATCACTGTTGGCCAGAGTTTGTGAACTTTCCCCTGGTGTCACACAAACCCCATCACCACATTATAGTGCTTTTAGGTGCTATACATACCTTAAATCTTTGAAATTGCACATATTCGATGCTACTGAATGGATTCATTTTTGTGTCACTGAATTTATGAAATTGTATTTTATTTTTTTAAATTGGTGTATGATTTTTGTTCTGTTGTGTTTTAACTTTTTTACTGTCTGCATTCTGCATCAATACTTTACACATTGCCTTTCAGTTAAGTCTGACTGATTTTGTTCCAAGCTACCGGAGGGTTAAATACAGTTTAATTTAGTGACTTTTTGTGGTTCAGCCTGACAAGGACTGTGGCTGTTGCTTGAGAAGAGTTTCACTCTTTCTCAACCAACAACCCAATGTCTCACAGACACCAAACAATCATTTGAAGAATGTAAATGATAATAATAGTGTTCTGGAAACAAATTGAAAGAAGCTAAGCTCCCCTAGTCAAATCAAAGGAGGGAATGGCAATAGAAAGGGCTTCATCAGAAACCGTTTTCAAGCTTTTGCATTTAATTGACCACAAAGGTGTTGTTTTGTTCTCTAAAGTTTGGGAAAATAGCAGGTGAAAGGCACCCTAAAATGGTCAGCCCAAAGACAATTATAGTGATAATATGACTGGAAATGTAACTAATTTGAGCAAAACAATGTCTTTAGAGTAGTCCCAAACATCGGTAGAAAGATCATATGATTCTGCTAACACATATGGGAGATAACAAACTAAAACACTAGACCAGAAACAGCCTATATGGTCTTCAAATTGTACGATTAATAATTCAAGTGTAGAACTTCAACTGTAAGAGACTTTTATGCACTTCCATGAGTTTTTCACTTTAAAGGCAAAACCACCACTTTTGTGTAAGGGAAGTATACTTCAAAAAGTGAATAACAACCAGGGGCCATCTTACACATAGTGCCCTGAGGGTGCAAAGGGCGTGTGCGCCCACTTTGTGTGCTCCCAGAGCACTTTGGCATTGCAAAAGGGGTGACAGACACTTGGACGGCCACTTCTGTAATACTGACAGCACATGCACATATGTGCACCAGCGCCATCTTTAGAGGGTGTTCCTTCATTGGCATGGGGGCGTGGCCACTTGCAAATGAGGGAATCTCTTTGCATCTTTACCCCGCGCATTGTTATGGACGCAGGTACAAAGACAAAGAAGAAGTCTAGAAGAGCACTGACAGTGTGGTACAAATAGGTGGCACACTATTGGTGTGCCACAAAAGGTGAGCCCTCGTAAGGGGGAAAAGGGGTCACATGGACCCCTCGGATACCACCATGCAGGCAGGTGCAATCACTCACTGCACCCACCTGCAAGGGGATCTTTCTCTCCTCTTGAAAGTACAGGTAGGTTGCTGCCAGCACAGTGGTATGGAGAGCGACTTGTAAACAGCCTCTCCACATTTCACTGCCCCCTAGAGCAGCTTGAGTTTGAGGCTGTCCTGGGGGCATTGAATTCTTCTTAATAATGTGCACCTTCCCTGTTTGCTCTCTGCTGACCTTTATAAAGGTGTGCTGTGGAACAAAGAGGGACATGAAATCAGTAATTGCCAGCATGTCCAGGTTTTAATAATGTGCCTACTCTTTTAGGGCTACCGGATCACTGAAATAATTTGAGAAACCAAAATATCCTGTGGACAGAATATCGGATCAAAAATATCCAGGACCAAAAAATCGAGAAGGTAAGTTTGAATAGAAGTATAGATTTATTATTCTAACTTCACATCTACGTACCTTGAATATACGTGCATCATCAAGATGTATATATATATTCACTGAAAAAACCATAGGTTTCACACCAGTTATAGTTAGGTGGAAATTTTACTCGCATAAAACCATTGAAATTCCCACGTTGTAGTTAGTTGGACTCACTATAACTTGCGCGTGCAATGCACTGCTGATGACGTCACATATTACATCATTCATGACATGGTCAGTGACATCACTCATGACATCACTGATGACATCTCAAATGACATCACTGATGACAACATCCTTGTGACACAGTGGCAGACCTCCTATCAGCATAAAATAACCTTTGACACACACATTCAAAAATAGAAACTAACATTTTCTTAAAAAAGGAGAAACCAATACCAATTACAACAACTTATTAGGTAATTCCAACATCTACATTCACATCCACTCATTCACCAACAGTTCTATATAGTCACTCATGCATGTACTTACTCATCATAGGTACTCATACACCTATACATCCTGTTACACACTAATACTCATCCATATAGTTATTCACACACAAATTCACACATGCAAATAAACTATCAAAAAACCATTTACTTGATTATACTGCTATATACACACCACTACACATACTTCTACAGAAACGGAAACATATTTACTCTCTTAAACAATCAATTATAAAAACACATACTCACTAACCTACCCATACACACAATCATCCACCCATACAGTCTTGCACACATGCTGTCTTCAAAATACATACAAATAGTGAGTCACTCATTCATGCATCTGTGCTCTAAGTAATATCCCCCACCGAACCATACAGACACTGATACTGATACTCAAAAAAACAACTAATAACCCATATACACACTCATGTAGCTACTCACCAACCCATGCAGCCACTTATACACAAAGTGAGACACAGATACAGATATTTAAATATTTAAACATTACTCTCTAATATATGTATTCACTAAGATACATTTAATAAGTCAGTTAACCAATCAATTTTACACAAAAAAACATCCATTTAGACATTTATTTACCCATTTATTCTTCCATCAACCTTTAGATATACATATATAAAAATATTTATTTTTCAGAAAGATACACATTCACTGGATGATGTCATCAGTGATGTCATTTGAGATGTCATCAGTGATGTCATGAGTGATGTCACTGACCATGTCATGAGTGATGTAATATGTGACGTCATCAGCAGTGCATTGCACGCGCAAGTTATAGTGAGTCCAACTAACTATAACGTGGGAATTTCAATGGTTTTATGCGAGTAAAATTTCCACCTAACTATAACTGGTGTGAAACCTATGTTTTTTTCAGTGAATTTAATAGGTTTTTTAAATGCTAACTCCTAACTTTAACTGGTGTGAAACCTATGGTTTTTTCAGTGAATATATATATATATATATGTATATATATATATATATATATATATATATACATATATATATATATATATATATATATATATATATATATATATATATAAAATTTCTATAGCAAAATGAAACCCCTCATTTTGTTCCTTTTCAAATTAAATGTATTAAGTGTTACCACTTTATTCCAATCAAGATGACTTCAGGTGTGCCATACTTTTGTCATAAGTAAGACTGTTAGCGTTCTAGTTGTTCTTTAGAACACTCTGGGACATTCTGTCATTGGGCTATAGTTGGGCTACATCTGGCTGATATTTGGGCTACATTTGGGCTCTTTTGTCTCTGGTGGCCATCTTGGGAGACTGCATATCAGAATTTGTTTAATGAAATATAAGAGGATTTGAGAAGTCACTCAAAATGTGCCCTAATTTTTCTTTCTTCAGCACTAATCACAATTTCTATGGCAAAATGAACCCCCTCATTTTGTTCCTTTGCAAATTAAATGTTTTAAGTGTTAACACTTTATTCCAATCAAGATGACTTCAGGTGTGCCATACTTTTGTCATAAGTAAGACTGTTAGCGCTCTAGTTGTTCTTTAGAACACACTGGGACATTCTGTCATTGGGCTATAGTTGGGCTACATCTGGCTGATATTTGGGCTACATTTGTTTTTTTTGTCTCTGGTGGCCATCTTTGGGCTACATTGGGCTACATTGGGCTACATTTGGGCTCTAACATATATATAGCCCAATGTAGCCCAATATATATTTTTTCAAAGTTAATTTTCGTAAAAAACACTGGAGCATATATCTTGAGACATAGCAAAGGCACATCGGGGTACCAGTCCCTACAATTTTGCCAAGTTTGGTGGAAATCCATTCAGCCGTTCGGGCTAAAAGTGAGTCCAACCGCCCTATGGAAATTAACATGGGGAAAACACGTTTTGGGACCCCCCTTTTATCTCGGCCCCCGCATGACGGATCCCCCCGAAACTTTCAGGGAAGGAGCGGAGCGCAGCGAGGCAAAGTTAAGGAAAATTACAGACAGATCCCTCATTCGGCGCCAAAGTTATTCCCAATAGAATGTTGCGGATTTCCTATGGAAAACGATCCTAACTATAACTACCTACTGGCGACCGCCAGTAGGTAATATATATATATGGAGTTATATATAGTAAAATGTTCCTTACCTATTGAAACTTACCTTCACAATATTTTTGTCCTCAATATTCTTGACACAAAAATGTGTCCACACAATATTTTTTCTCCAATATTTTGTCTAAACACCGAGCAATGGAGGTCTTAACCACAGAACATTAATTTATCAACAGGCCATAGAGCATAGAATTTAGTCTAACCAAAGGAGGGGGAACAGGTAAGGTGTGGCAGGGTTCTCTACATAAATCTCAAGAACCATAAACTCAGTCATGGCACATTTGTCAAGTTTAAACAGTGGTGAGTAAACATTAAGCAAAGTGCTTTCATTATTATTAAATAAAGATAAAATATAGAGAGTTGGACCAGAGTTTGACCATTTAAATCTTCAACATTTTTGGCATATTCTGCTTCTACATCATTCTTTTTAAAATTATGTTTTCGCAAAATAAATTATGTTTTGTATTTGTTGTATTATGATTATTGTAAAGTTTTGGTGATTTGAATTGATGTTTTATGAAAGTTATCTAAGTGCAAAAGGTAAGGCAGTACTGCAATCCTGACATATAAGCTTGTCACCCACAAGAAAGGAGTTTGGCATTGTAAGAAATTTGATTGTTCATTAAGAGAGATGGAAGCCCCACTCAAGCAACAACCACAATCCTTTTCAAGGTGAACCATAAAAGTGACTAAATTAACCTGTGCTTAACCCTCTGGTAGATTGGCACAAAGCAGTCAGGTTAAACTTAGAGGTGATGTGTTAAGTATTTATGCAGCACTTAACCAGTAAGAACTTGAAAACACCACACAAGAAAAATCCCTCATAGATTAAGACTAGTCTGGTAATTGCTAATAAAAAGAATTACATAAAAATGATCACAATTATAGAACTGGAGATATGAGTTTTTCAGGTTTCAGGTAAAAATAGCACCAACAGGCGTAAAAGGCCAACTGCGGTTATCTGTATCAAAAGAGGGGTAGTCAGTGTGACCCTAACAGAACCCGGGTATATACTATAGTGCAACTCAAGGTGTTCTCCGTGGAAATACAGTATCATTATATAATTTTTGGTTAACAATACTATTATTGTATTGGACAGGTCATAATATTTGACTGGAATCATTATTTCACAAGAATACTACACACAATTCTCCACCAACAACTTTAATTCCATTGATAAAAACAAAGCCCATAGTATATATTACATTTCATTAAAAGTATTTTGATTATCATTTATTATCCCACAATAATATTGCACTTTTCCAAAATATTATAGCACTTTTCCATAAGTCCTAGGAACACTACACTCCTTGTTGTTTAATTTACTTGCAAGGTGTCCACTTTTTTCCTTCTGATATGTGGTCGAACCTGAAGGTAGCAAGGCCACCAGACTTGGTTGTGTATATATAGACTCAAAAATAATTGTCCTCTATTCTCCAGTATTATGTCTTCTGTGATTTTATCTGTAGGTGGTCGTGCTCCTACGCTTGAGAGTCTATGTGTTTGGCCCGTAAGGGGTGACTTCATCAGGACTACGCTTTACATATTATGTGATTACATTTACAAGAGGTAAATGAAGAGAGTCATATGAGTCAAAGTTAAAGAAACAATACAGCATTAAGTGGTTATAAAGTCCCAAAAGTATATCGCAAAGGCGCATTGAGGAATGGCATCTGAGACAGAATAGGAGGCTGAAAGAGTCATGTGACTGTCTTGAACAAACCCGTCAATGAGGGAAACATAGAACTGCTTGTGCATGGGTAGAAGTACTTGTTGAGCAGTAGGTAAAGTACACATCCAACAAATATATACAAAAAATACACAGCTCATGTTGTTTAACACAATTTGTGTCATATAAGTCAGAACTACCAGTGCGTGGGAACTGCCTCCTCCACCAAAAGCATACTACCAACACACCAGCTGATGGCTGTATTCAAAATCCTCATGCTAAGAGGATGCAATGTATTACTGGGGGGCAACCTCCTAGGTTCCTTAGTGTGATAAACAGGTAGTGAACACTCACTAAAAGCATACCAAGAATGTGACCACTAAAAACTTACATGCAAAAAAACACACTCCCTTGTGTGTCCAAATCATGCTTACAAATTTGTATAGTTTTACTTACTATAATGCAAAACCCTGGGCAATAAATTCTCTATCTTCAAAGAGGATCACTAATGGTGGGCAAATCCTGCCAGGTACTACAAATAGCTGTTTACTGACATGCCTCCTGGGGACAGGTCTAGAGGAGAGCATAGGTACTGGGTACAATTTACTTACTACGTTCACAGAATTCCCAACCATCGAAGTACCTGCAGGTAGGCTTAATTGCGGGCAAAGCTCCAGTCGATTATAGCATAGAGTGCAAAGGCAAACTGCATCTCTGAGGTGTTCCAATCTAGGTAAACACTACTGTCTACCAAGCCACAAGACATTTCTTGAATGTGATGCGTCTGCTGGGCTCTAAAGGAAGTGTGATAGTAAATAGCAAACATGCAGGGTGCCACTTGACCCGTGGTAATGTGATCTTGTGACACGGTGCCTGATAATATCATTGCGTGCCACTGCCACGTTAGAGTGGAGATTTTGTATTTATTTATGTTATTATTAATCTGAACTTGCGCCCACCTAATGCATCCTAATGTATAAGGGACAGGCACATCCTAATTTGAATTGTGGAAGATGTCACCACTGAATCGTGTATTGAAATCATGCATGCCTGGATAGGAAAAGTCACCCATTCGGGCCACCTGTTGGAAAAATTGCATAAGGGAGAGGCAGTGCCAACCAAAAACAAACAGTACAGATCAGCAATTCACCACCTAATTGAAAAACATTACTTACTATAAAGGCAAGGCAGTATCCACAAGAGACAATTCAGAGCAGTAAAACATTAATTCCTCATCTCCCGAATACTGATTATTTTGTTCCTACAGGTAAGGTTCTAACATATGTATAGGGACATAAATAATCATGATAGCAATCATATATATTTGTAGGATGCATCTCTGCATCAAATATTTTGTGACAAACAATACAATGTAAAAGCTGTATCAGTACTCTGTACTCAGTAGCGTCCCATGGTGGGAGTGCTGCTGGGCGATGAATCGGGGCGGGGGAGGGGCAGGGTGGGGGGTAATAAACTACAGATTACGGCCTTTGGCGATGCAGCACGCACAACGAAATTCGTTTTATTTGTTTATATGTTTACTTACCTCTAATCGGCCATAATCCATAGCTTACTACCCCCTCACTGTTCCCCTCCCCCACCCCACGTCAGCGCCCAGCAGCACTCCCACCACAGGCCGCTACTGCCTGTACTGATCAATGGCACAGGCTGATATTGCTAACAATTTTCAACATTTTTGGCAAGAATCAGCTCAAATAAGTACATTTCAAATGGTTGTACCAGTGAAGTCACTTGCAGACCATGCCTCGAATGTTTATAGTGATCTCCAACCCACAAGATATCATGATACTATCATCATACAGAGTAAGGATCACATTAAATTGTTCTAATTTAGTCCATTAGTAAAGGATTTACTTATCTTGATGAATTTAGCTTCTATTTAAGAAGGTTGTGTTCCATTGAACCACCCTTATATTGGTCCCCGCCATCCAAATGAACAACCATTTGATGTCATTTTCATTATGTTGGTGGGTCTCAAAGTGCTATACCAATGGATTTTTAGTGTTTTGCATTGCACTGTAGACCAATGTTGCAATATCCTACTTTTTACTGCTTGGCTGGTCTGCTCAATGTTGAGTTTATCGCATGAGATGCAATATGCAGAATTTTTAGTATAATTTGAGCATTGTTTTAGTACAATACTAACCAAGTTGATGTTTAGTTCTTTACAATTTGTAGTGAACTGACGTGGTGCATCCACCAAAGCTGTAGTGACCTTGTAGGGGTGGAAGGCCCAATTGACTCTGTAGGCCCCTCCGTGGGGCCTACAAAGTCAATTGCTGCACGTACTAGATGCATCAAGATGCACTACTAGATGTTGTCTAATATTCTTTCCTATTTTAAAAGAAAATAAAGGTTCAGGGAGATCTAAGCCTGAGAGCAAATTCCAATTGGATCTAACGATCTTTTTTATTTTGTTAGCATTGGGGTCGTATGTCAGTATATGTCATGGGTGAAGTTGTCTCTTTATTCCGAGGGGTCGGTGGGGTCTCTCTGGAAGTGAACAATGGTTTTTCATTGAACTCCAAATTGGTTTCTTAGGATACCCTCTGGAGATTATTTTCCCACAGAGAATCTCACTATTTTTAAAGTATTCCTACTGATTGGTTCAATTTCTACTGCCCCTCAAAAATTGTCCACTTGGCAAATTCTCTTTGAGTGACTTCGGATGATTACTAGTAAAATGCAGAAGAGCATTCATATCTGTGGTGTACAAACTCATAATCAATCTATCATCTTCAACTAACATGTACAAATTAAGGAAATTGATTTTATACTGGTCTTTGGTCATAGTAAAATGCAAACTAGGTGACCGATTACTCAACCGCTGTTGGAACCTATTTAGTTCATCTTCAGAACCCCGCCAAAAGGCAAAAATGGCAAAAATGCCATCAATGTAACCATACCATTTGACTATGTTTAGGCAAAAGGGATTTGTACTCCGCCCAAAATAAAATTACATAAACAGGTTTGCTATGTCAAGAGCAAATGTAAATCTCATCGCTACGCACTTTGTTTGCAAAAATAAATCCTTTTTGAAAATGAAGTGTTGCCAATTCAACAAAAAATTCAGTGGGCTCTGTGTTTGGCACCATGCATTCACCCAGGACTTCCCTCATAACTGCAATCGCTTCATCTTGTGGAATGTCAGTGTCAGGATTCTGCCATCCTTCCATTAGATGTCACTCATGAGGTCCCTTTGCGAACCTGCGTTTATATCACTATGGGTCAAGAGACTCATCAACACTCATACTTAATTTTGCATCACCTTTTAATCCAGGTTTCTGTTCCATGTCCCTGACGCATTATAGTCCTTGTAGTTCCTGCTGTCCTCAGACCCTGCTTGGCTCACACCCTGGTGGAGGTTTCCAGTTCGCTAGCTTAATTCTTGGATGCTTTTGTTATTCTGGCCCCTTTATATTTGCTTTCTGGACACTGCTCTATATTTGTTCCAGTTCATACTAAGCTCCAGTCTTATTACATATTACATCACTTGTGACAAGATCAGTGAATATAACTCGCGCCCCCGCCATGCACAGTTTTCTCTACAGCAATATTATTGCAAATGTTGCAGTGATAATATGAATAAGGTCATAGAAGATGTCATGTGTGATGTAATATGTTGGAAAATTAGCAGCGCAAGGCAAGGGCGCAAGGTATAGTTTCCTAAGGGCCTGATTTAGTTCTTGGTGGACGAGTTACTCCGTCACAACGGAGATGGATATCCCATCCGTTGAAATATAAATACCATAGGATATAATGAGGTTTATTTTTCTGCAGATGCGTTATCCGTCACCTTCGTGACAGAGTAACCTGTCCAGCAAGATCTAAATCAGGCCCATTGTTTCTTGAGATAAGTATATTTTTTTGTGTGATATTCTAAGGTTTTTTTTAATTCTGTTTCCTAACTATAACATCCCGCTAACCTTTGTTTTTCAGTGAATTGTGATGTTTTTTAAATAGTATTTCCTAACTATAATGCCCCTTTAACCTTTAGTTTTTTCAGTGAATTTCTAGGGTTCTTTTAACGTAAAGTAAGATTTAATTACCATACGTTATTTCAACTGCCGGCGACCTGGCTCTGCGGCCAATCCACGCATGCAGCCAACGCAACGTCACACATGGCCGAAGAGGGGTTGACAGCAGGGCCTGCCCTGTGGGCTGGCCATGCAGCCAACCTCCCACATGCAGCCAACACCACATGGCTGTGTGCGGCAGGAGGTGACCGTAGGGCCTGGCAGTGGCTAACCCCCCAAAGGCATCCAACCCAGGAGACGGGCACACAGCCCCCCTGCCCGGGCCAATTTCAACCCTAGGAAACCCAACCTCGGGGTATGGCTACATTTTATATGGGCAAGGGGGTATATTGCAATGCAGGTGTGTGAGCTGACAGTTTCAAGGAAATTACAGGGGTTGTTAGGTCTCGCCTCTCAATGCGCATGCGCATTGAGCAGAGCGAGACTATAGGGGCTTAAATAAGCTTTACCTAGACTGGCGATTGACTGGTGATTTGATGCTGTGCCCGTGCGCTTTTAGGTCAATGCGCAAGCGCATTGACCTAAAATGCGCGTGCACAGCATCAAATCGCCATCTGTTCCCCAGCAGCACTCCTCCCACACCTTTGAAGTGAAGCTTAGCTTCACTTCAAAGGCCCCTGCTGCTTCACACCCTCATCGCCGCTCTCCCCGCTCGGCCCCCTCCCCTGCCCGGCGTGTCGCATTTCTCCCCCCCACTCCCCTTCTCTGCCTTCCCTCCATCTTGTTTCATGTGGATTTGCCTCTACGTCTGGACGTTATTTGTTTGAGATGTGTAGGTAGTAACACCCTCTGTTATTACAATAGGTGCAGAGCTCAGACACGGCTGGCCCTGCCTCGTAACGTGCTGCGTTTGTCCAGTGTGATTGTTTCTTCTTGACACCGTCTGTGTTGCCAGGCATTGCTAGAGGCGCTCTGTGAAGACGGAGGTTTCTTAGGAGACGAGTCCCCATCAGGGCAGGCAGGAGCCTGGATGTTATATTCAGTGCTTGCTTTTGAATCCAGAGGGGGCGAGAATGGGCGCGCGAGAGAGCAAATACTCAGTGCATTTATAGCAAAGACTTAGAATAATTCATATTTCTGCTCTTTTCTAAAAAACATTAAAAAATTCACGGCTTAACTAACGTGCTTACTTTATCTCGGGCTGAAACACTTAAAGTTTGTCTCAGCCTTGCTAATGAGCTCCCTGCCAGAAACCTGGCCGGCAGCCAAGCTTTAACTTCTCGTCGATGGTTTCTGTACCCGTTTCACTTTCACGAACTGTACATGCCTTTGTGCACGTTGCTTGTCTCTTATACATGTTATAGTATATTCCCTTACAGATCGGGTATTATTATTTTTTTTTTTTAATTGAACATTGTTTTCAGAAATGGAAAGATGCGCCCAGTATTCCTTCGCATACAAAGTTGTTATCTTGAGCAGTGATACAAACAGGATTGCTGTCATTTAAGTACTGCGCATTTCTCCCATTACCGGGCGCTGGCACTCTGAAGTAACAATTTAATAAAACTATCAAATAACATTCTTCACAAAAACTGCCACATTTACAAGCATTGTCAAAGCCATTAGTTCTGGCGATAATGTGCTAGAACACCTGCATAAATGCTCTTTATCACAACAGAGCCTGCCCTATTGGCTTTGCCAGTGCGGAGGAAGAACATAGCTAAAGGGGTGTTTTTGTATAGAATGACTGGATGAGAGAGAGAAATTAAGGTGGAAAACAGCTTAATAATTGAGTGTACTTTTCAGATGTAAAGTGGCGCCTTTGGCATGCCAACAAGAGCACTTCTTTGAAGGTGGAATAATACACCATATAGCCAAAAGCACGAGGTCAGAGTAATGCTTCTCTGGGTGGAGCCAAAACACATTCTCTGTCTACCTCTCTCCCTTTCCCTAACTTTCCTCTCTCCTCTCTCACCCTCTCCTTCTCACTCTCTCCTTCTCACTCTCCTCTCTCCCCCTCTCTCTCCTCTCTCCCTCTCTTTACCTTCCCCCTGCTCTCCTTTTTCTCCCCATCCCCATCTCCCCCTCTGCTTGCTCTCCTCTCTCTCCCTCCCTCCCCTCTCTCTCTCCCCTCCGTCCTTCGCTCTCGTCCTCCCCCTCTCTTCTTACTCTCCCTTTCTCCCTCTACCCTCTCTCCCTTTCCCTCACTCCCTTTCCCTCACTTCCCTCTCCCTCTCTCCCTTTCCCTCTCTTCCCTCTCCTCTCTCCCCGTCTCCGCCTCTCTCCCCGTCTCCGTCTCTCTCTCCTCTCTCCCCCTCTCTCTCTCCTCTCTCCCCCTCTCTCTCCTCTCTCTCTCCTCTCTCCCTCTCTTTACCCTCTCCCTCTCCCTGCTCTCCTTTTACTCCCTCTCCCCATCTCCCACTCAGCACCACCACAGCATAACTCTGCACCACCACAGCATCACTCAGCGCAACCACAGCATCACTCAGCACCACCACAGCATCACTGGTTCAAATATGTTCTTTCAATGTTTCAAGCTGTTTTCAAGCTTTCAAGCTTTATTACGATGTTAATATTTCACTTCTGTTCTTGGATTTTCGTCACAATAAAAAAACACTGAACATAATCTTCACAAAAGTTATTTAGAAAAGTTTAAGCTATTGACATTACTAATTAAAAAAATTATTTAAGTATTAATTATTTAAAAAAATTAAAAGCCATTGTTATTTGTAATATCAATACATCTAAGTCACGTAAATACAAAACATGTTGCATTACAAATGCTATAGGTGTCACATTTGCGAAAGTTATAACTATTGGCATTGTAAATGACAAAACTATTAACTTAGCTATTTTAAAAAACAACACATAAATAAAAAAATAGTCATTTATAAGACCAATCGCTCAAACTTTCCTAATGCGAGACCTATTGCATTTCCAATGCTTGTTCTTTCTTATTTTGTGACCATACCATAACTTCATATAAACTTGTTTTATTTTAGGTGAATAGGTAAAAGTGGCTTTTTGGTGGTTGTGTGGATATATGTATTAGGTGTAGATGTGAAGATAATGCATTTGCATCATGTTTCAGCCTACACAGCATTCTGCTTGGCCTTCAGTACTGTTTACTGGATGTTGACTGCAAAGAAGGTCCATCGGCCATGCCCTTTGCAATCCCATCTTGCAACTAACCAGTGCTGCACAAAACCATCATTTGTGTGCATCAGAGGTGTGCTCTAGGCTAACAATCCTCCCAAGCAGCCATCAGTCAACTGCATGTTATACCTAATTCTGGGATCACCACTTTTCTGCAAATCTATCAAGTGGTGCCAACGCTTTTTGGACACTCCTTTAAACTTTACACTCTGTGAGATCTCCTTAAAACCTGTGTTCCTTGACCTGGGCCTAATGTGTCATACCAACAGAAAGCTAAATATATAAATTCCTGAAGAATGTTGTCTGGAATTGTTAAAATGTGCAACAGTTATTAGCATATGCTGCATTATTGTTATGTTTGGGGCTTAACTTTTAAAAAGAATCTTGCACTTTGATTTTTTGTACACTTCCGCGCTCTCGGAGACACCAGCCGTGTCCTATTGACCACTAATTCTTGGGGGCAACCAATTGTTTTTGAGGCGGAGGAGATTGTTGGAGCTTGTGGTCCTTTAAATGCCAGCAGCAGCTTGGACGCACCAGGTATAGAAATTCTGCTCTTACTTTTAAACTGTTGCATTGTTTTTATGTTTGATCGCTTAACTTTTAAAAAGAAACTTGCACTTTGATATTTTGCACACTACCACGCTCTTGAAGATGGCAGCTGCATCCTCTGGCGTTTCTGAAAACATTGGTTCCTTCGTAAAGGTAAACCATTAAGACATAGAATTACAATGAGATCTATGCTGCTTTTCTCTAAATAAAGAAGCTGTTCATTTATTTCAACATTAAAGCAAAATGGAATTTTATTCTGTAGATTGCCTTGCTCTTTCTCCCTGCCTCAAATATTTTGCTATGTTCCTTCTTTACTACACACCTCCACCTCACCCGCTTCTACCCGCTCTCCGATTTTACCTGGTGACACAGCACGCCAGCGGTAGGCCCTAGATCCGTTTTGACTTACAGGGTTCACTTTTCTCTTTAAAATCAGCTACATCCTATGGGTCACAAATTGTTGGGGGAAACAATTGTTTTTGAGGGGCAGAGCCTGTTAGCGCTTGTGACCCTTTAAATCCTTGCAGTGGGGTGTATGTGCACAGAGGTCGCACTGCCGGCTTGCCAAAGGCAAGCCCATCTGCAACTGTCTGCGGCCGGCCTTGGCTGGCCTGGCTTAAGGGTAGTCACTATGCTCAAAATCTGACTTACCCTTCCTACGAACTCAGACAACTATATTCAGCAGGCTATCAATTGTAGCCTGAAACTATGTCTGACCAGCTAACTTATGGTTATTAAATAACAACAGCTCCATCATCTGAATTAAGTAGGCCAAATAACCCCCCATACAGTAACCCTATGAGAACTGATAGCTTTCTCAATCATCTCAGAGTTATCCATTCCAATACTCGGTCAATAATTAAACACCAATTGGAAATATTCCATTTGCTAGACTCTAAAAATCCAGACATATTACTGCTAACTGACACCTGGCTATCATCTAAATCATCCCAGACAGATAATATACTGGTAAAAAAGGCAGAGGCGCAGAAGCTATAATCCGTAATGACTGGAAGTTTACTAGTCTGGCAGCTTTCGATACATTACAGCAGTCTACAGTCTTTTGATCAAGCTTAATTTGTAGTGTAGTTCCTATATTCCCAATAGGCTCTGCGCATTGGAATAATATAAACAGCAGTGTAGACGTAGGACTGAGGTCGACTAGGTCTCTACTGACTATATTAGACTTAATTAGTTTTGCCAGCTAGCTCAGAGGTCACTAGAAACTTTCTCGTATGTTCAGGAAAGAGTTAACTCTCCTTATTTAGACAAGAAAGGATTCGCTTCTGACAACCGCATAAACATGACAACTTTGCTCCCTCAGAATAAAGAGTGTATCTCTAGAGTCGTGTGAAAACAATAGACGGTTATTTCACTCAGTCAATCGTGCATACTTAGTTTCAGCAGAGTGCAGAGAAATAGAGAGACGGGCGTTTTCAATAAAAGGTGTTATTTATTGAGCAGTCTCCTTCCTCATACAAGAGAAATGAATTGCCACAATTGCAATACTTATCGTGAAGTAAAGTGCGTACAGTAAAAGGAGTATTATGAAATAATACTGTTAAAGCATTGATATGGTTTCTTAGCCATATGATACTTTAAAATGGATAAAATATATACATACATAAAACATTAACTAACGTACTCAACTGGTGCTTCTAAACTACGCCTACCTGACGCGTACCTGACCTAAGCCTAATACGTGGGAAGGAGTAAGTAAGTAGCAGTTTTAAGTTAAGTTGTTTTTTGCTAAGGAATCTGAATCAAGAATTCTCTTAAGGATTTAGTCAGCTCCGTACCTTGGTAATAGAATGTAGGAGGGCTTGTATCTCTCTCTCAGGACTCGATCTCGCAGCAACCCGCAAGGGTGACTGGAAACACCGGTGCTGGATTTTCTCTGCGGGAGAAAAAGACAGCGTCTTTCTCAGTGCGTCAAAAGGGAGGGGCGGCGTCCTTCGGCTCCTCGCATCAGCTGGGCTTCCGGGCAAGTAGATAGCCGCTCTGCTCCAAATCACCGTGTGTTTGCTTAAGGCAACGTTGGTATATTTATACCTGGAAGGTGCCGGGTTTGACGTAAGGTTGGACATAAGACGTCACTAAGAACTAACAGTTCTTGCTGAACTCTAGAAGTTCTTGTGCAAATCAAAACAAGAGCAGGGGGATTTCCCGGGCTGCTGGAGGCTTGGTTTGTTTGAAGAACGCATTGTACTTTCTAGGAGTCTAGGGGAGTAGCCTTGCCGTATTTGGACTGCATGGGCTATTACTAAATATGGATATGATTCTTATGCCTTTATAAGGATATTATTTATTATAACCACATAAGGGCATAAATCAGGAATATCGAATTAGGGTCCTAGATAGAAACACAACAAATTCTATTTCTGCCTCCTTAGTCTGTGTGCTGGTAAACAGACCACCGTGCCACATGCCTCTTTGACATGAACACATGTCTCCCCTAGTAATTGTTCATGCAAACTTCTTGCGAATTGGGGATTCCAATTACTGGGCCAATGAGGTTTCAGGGGGGCAAGTTCCTCCGGAGTTTACCAGCCTGGTAAGTAGCCTTAACTTGGAACAGCACATAACTTCTCCTACCCATACAAAGGCCATATGATAGACCTGGTATGGGCTACCAATCTTTCAGTGGCCAATCTTATGGTCATGCCCTGGATAATTTTTTATTCAATTTTACGCTCACTGAATTGGCTCTTCCCAATCCTCTGGTTAGCTCGGGGACATTAGCTAGGAACTTGCTCCACGTCAATATTGACTCCTTCTGTAATTCATTGGCTATGACACTACCCAATAAACACGTCGCCATCAATCAACAAGAGGAAAATATTACAGCCTGGTTAACAGAAGCCAGCAATATACATGTCCCTCTTTGGGAAGTCAGATTGGCTAGGCGCCATGATACCCCAAATGGTTTTCTGAAAATTTAAAACTTGCTAAACTGGCACTTTGCAGGACAGAACACAGTAGGCGGAGGAATTATTCACCTGAAGTAAAGGAAGCCTACCGAGCTCAGCTCAAACAATACAAAAACTTATTGTACAAGCTAAATCTGCTTTGTTCTCCATAAAAATTATAAACTCAATCAAATGATATTTTTTGAATTGTCTATGAACTATCTAACCTTGATGGTAACAATTTCTCCTACCAAATCCTTCTTGGATGCACTTAACTCATTCTTCGTCAAAAAGATCAAAGCAATTAAAGACAGCATACCTCTAAAACCCTCTACTGGAAAAAACCTCTTTATTGATAGGAACCATCATACACTGTCTGTGCTACATGAGATTAGCAGTGTACACCTCATGGATTTATTGACAAAAGTTAAATCAGGGGCCCCTTCTGACACTTGTCCTCCGAAAATGCTAAAAGAGGTTTTCTCTCTCCTCCCCGATTGCGCCTTATCCTTACTTAATGACTTAAAGCCAAGGCCTGGTTCCTAGATCTTTTAAGGAAGCAACAGTGGTTCCACTATTAAAAAAAGTTGTTGATGATCCATATATCCTAAAGAACTATTGCACTATTTCATTGATTCCCTTCTTAGCAGAAAAAGTTTCAGAAGCACGTGTTGCTAACTGGATTTGCTCTTTCCTTGAGGAAAACCTCTTTCTTGGCCCTCATCAAGCGGGTTTTCAGCCAGCCTATTCAGCTTAAGCTGTGTTCCTCTCCATGATGGACGATATGAGGGAAGAAACTGACAGGGGCATCACAAGCCCTTGTGCTCCTTGATCTCTCTGCGGCATTTGACACGGTCAATCATGAGCTTCTGGTGGATCGTGTAGGAGCCACACGCTTATGGGGCACAGCCATTGACTGGTTTGTCTCCTTTCTAAAGGACCTCTCTCAGTCAGTCCCTCCGTTTATCTTCCTACAGCTCTCTCAAGGTTCAATTTACCTGTGGCGTACGCCAGGGGTCTTCTTTGTCCCCCAACCTTTGTATTTTGTATATACCCCCCGTGTCTTCTATGATAAAAACGAAAGTGAGAATCTTCAATTATGTAGATAACATGCAATTACTTTCTGCTATCAAAAACTCACAAGACTTCAAATTGTTATTTCAAAATACGATCCTATTCATTCATGATTGAATGCCTAATAATCAACTCAAACTCCGATAAGATGGAGATCGTCTTAACTAGTAGCACGCATGACCTATGGAACTCTACATTCTGGCCAACGGCTATGAGAACTCCCACCCCAACCCAAGAACTCAGTTAAGAGTCTTGGAGTTCTGGGTGACCAAAATATGTCCATGAAGGCTCAAGTATGGGCAGTTTTAATCCTGCTTCTTGCAGCTTCAGAAAATCAGAAAAATTGGCAATGAAGCTCTCCTCTAGGTCATCCTTGCATTAGGCATCTCGTGGATAGACTATGCAAATTCATTGTACTTAGGTCTCCCTGAAAGCCTCACTTGGAGGCTACAATTGTTACAAAACCAGGCAGCCAGACTATCCTACTATCAACCCAGGAAGTGCTACATTACCCCCCGGTGAGGAAACTGCACTGCCTGCCAGTAAAACACTGAACAGCTTTTAAAACTAGATGCATTATGTTTAAATCGCTTTATAGTAGTAGTCCAGAGTTCATCTCTTCCTGTATCCAAAAATACATACCCACTCGTAACCTGAGGTTTACTCATCTGAATCTTCTCACTGTTCCCTCCTTCAGGAAGAAGAGGCATGGTGGTTCCAGATTTTCTGTATTAGCCCTCCATTTCTAGATCTTCCTTCCATTCAACATCGAATGACTTCTTGTTACTCCAGGTTCCATCAACTCCTGAAGACATGGCTCTTCATACAGGCATATGAATGAAATAGTGAGCAGTAGGTTATGTTTCTGTACTTAGCGCTAATAAACCGACTGGTGTATGCAACACTTTATAAATACTTTTAACGGTGCACAGACATAATATCGACTCCAAAATATCGTTTGGACAGAATATCGAGTCAAAAATATCGTTTGGACAAAATATCGACAGGACAGAATTTAGACAGCCAAAATATCGTTTTTAAGGTAAGTGAAGTAATATCGACTGTAAATAATATAGAAAGTGAAAATATGTAAGTATATAATATAGATAGTAAAAAAAATCGTTTTTATTTTTAGGGTTCAGGGTCAGTTTTGGGTTTTTGGGTAAAGGGGTATTTTTAGGGTTCAGGGTCAGTTTTGGGTTTTTGGGTAAAGGGGTATTTTTAGGGTTCAGGGTCAGTTTTCAGTTTTTGGGTAAAGGGGTATTTTTAGGGTTCAGGGTCAGTTTTCAGTTTTTGGGTAAAGGGGTATTTTTAGAGTTTAGGGTCAGTTTTCAGTTACAACTATATTTTTGTAAACAATATTTTTAACTCGATATTTTTGTACTTACCTGTTTGTAGATAGAAACTCAATATTTTGACTGTCGATATTTTGTCAACGATATTTTTGATGGTCGATATTCTGTCCCTCGATATTATTTCAGTGATCCACTTTTAACATAACATATGCAAGATTTTGCCCCTTCTTTAACTTTGCACTCCTGATAGACCTGCATGAGACGCAACTTATTAGAAGTAAGTTAAGCAAAGTCTGTGCTTGCCAAATGTAATCAAATGGCATCAAAGTAATTAGTTAATCAAAGTTATTTTTAACATTAATATTCTCCCAACCTTTATCAAATATGAAGTTGAAGTTGAAGTTAAGAGATTTGTAAAGCGCACGATAACTGTGCGGTTTCTTAGCGCTGAGGACAGATGGACCCAGATGGAACGGAAGAGGCCGCCTAGGGCGAATATCCTTGTAAACAGAACTCTGTCCTCTCTACATACTTTCTTGACAGCCTGCAAAATATCATAGCTATTCCTAGAAGCAACAAGAAGATGATGGATAGATTGCTTGAATTAATCTTACCCACTGGCAAAGCTTGGGTTGCATTACAGTCCATCATTTTTTGCCCATCATACAACTCAAAACAAAGGCACAACTTATGTAAATTAGTACCGGCATTGCTCCTCATGGGAGCAGTCCTCTCCAAAATCTTCCTATTTTATCTAATAATGTCTTCCATCTATAGTTCCTAAGAGTCAGAGTATCTTAGAAAGATGATGTCTTTAGGTAGATTTATGTGTCATCTACCTACTGCTGGATGGACACCAGATCCTGCAATCAGTGAGCTGTTCAAGGTATGATTTATTACTGGCTTTCAAATGGCCATTCTTTGTTTGAGTATGGTGAGAAGCATGTATTGCTCAACAGTGCAGAACAATACTGAAATGTCAATAGGTCAATGAGTAGTAGTAACCACCAAGGTGTAGTATCAAGTATACATCATCGGAGGAGGAGCTTAGCGCGCATCCAAGATGGTCGCGTGAGCACAGGGCTCCCGAGACCCTCGCCGCCTCCCGCATATATCCTGTCACTAATCCTGTTACAGAAGATGGGTTATTAAGGACGCGAACCTGCTGACATAAAAGCCCTTTTCGGAATTTGATTTGGATGCCGGGAACCGGACTCACTCCGCTCTGAAAGTTGACGGCCTACACCGAGGAACAACCTGGGACTCAAGTCCCCGAGGTGCCCGGGTGGTAATCGAACAACAACGGCCAGTGGGGGTTGTCCTGTGCCCTTGAGGTACTTTCGGTTTCGTTTTTGGACCTTCTCTACTGAAACCAGTCTCCATCTGACTTCGGTGGCCCATGGTCTGCTCCTGGCTCATACGCTTTTTCAGTGTGCCCTATGTTTAGGCTCTCTTGAGATTGTCTTGTGGGACGCCATTCATACCAGATCTCAGAGGGCCCTCAGGGGCGCGTCGCTCAGTATGGCGGGCAAGCCTGAAAGTGAGAAACGGACGACCAAAGTCACGCACCGTGGGGGTGCCATTCAATCAAATAGTATGGACCGTTACACTCGCCCTAATGTTTCCCCTGGTGGCGCTGGCAAAACACCGGACGAGGCCGGCGATGGCTCCGCGACGACGGAAGAATTGACCTTACGAGACGTCATGAGCGCCATTGCGGAGGTGAAGACTTCCATGGGCCAGCAATATGAGACATTGGCTTTGAAGCTGGGCATGGTGGCTATCGATGTTAATTTGATCAGGACCGACCTGGCGAAGACCAATGAACGGGTCAAGTCTTTGGACATCAAAACCGCCAGTCTTACAACTGATATGTCCGATCTCCAAACCGAGGTTCGTAATCTACGCTCCTCTACCGACTTGTTCGCCCGCTGGCTGGAAGACTTCGAGGGTCGGGCAAGGCGCAACAACGTCTGGATCATCGGGGTTTCGGAGAAGTCCTCCGAGATGACCACAGATCTCCTTGTGGAGGACCTGAAATTGAATCATCTGGCCCCCAAGGGCCTCAGTAACTTTTTTGTGGTCGAACGCACCCACAGAGTTTCGGGTGGGGACCATAAGCCTGGCGCTCCACCACGACCCATAATAGCCAGAATTTTCAATTTTAGGGACAGGAACGCTATCCTGCAGGCTTCGCGGACTACTGGCCCCATGAAATTTGAGAACGCTACGTTTGGCTTTCATCCAGACTTTACTCAAGCCGTGCAGAAGCAGAGGATGGGATTTATGGGGGTCAAGTGGAGAATGCGCGACATCGGAATGAAATATTCTATGCTTTTTCCTGCCCGACTTCGCATCGAATACAACGATCGGACGCTTTTCTTTGACCGACCTGAGGTCGTCAGTGACTGGCTTGATACTTTGCCGACACAGCGAGATCACACGGAGCACTCGAGGGGCGCAGAAGGTGGCCTGCTGGAACAGGAGTGAGGAGTGACGACCGGCACAGGCAGTATATGGACTTCGCAGCAGTGGTTTGATGACTTTCTTATGTTTATGCATCTATTTGTCATACCCAGAGGCGGCAGAGGAGACGGGACTCTCCCTCCTTCAGGGGTTTTCTTTCTTTTTGTAGACTAGTTTCATGATGGGGCGACAGGCACACTGCAAGTTGGGGTGGCTTTTTGGTCTAACGCAGGGGTGCAGGGTGGGGGAATGTGTTCGAAGGGCTTTCCTTGGGGTAGGGGGGGGACTTTGTTTGCTCTTGTTTGGTTCAGAGGCAATGTTTTACGAAATATTCTGATCTTGGTGTCCGGTTCGCTGGGGGAGGGAGACCGCCTTCAACCTTGGGATGGGGGGTAGGGGGTTGAGGGTATTAAGTTGGAATGTCAATGGTCTGGGGGACAGGATAAAACGGGGTATAGTATTGCAGTTTTTGAAACGTCTCTCCCCTGATGTAGTGCAGTTGCAGGAAACTCATCTAATAGGGAACACATTCCACGCAATGAATCGACGAGGGTATCGTCTGGTTGCGCACTCTGGATTCACTACTGGGTCGAGGGGGGCGGGGATTCTGATTAGGAACTCCCTCCCGTTGGAAAAAGATGGAACGACTCTAGACGACAGGGGGCGATATGCAGCTATCACGGGCAGATGGGAGGGGAGGTCGATTTCCATACTTTCTGTGTATGTCCCGCCCGGCTTGCAAACTGCAACATTTGCTGACCTGGGGGAAGTAGTGTTGGGTCTCCCCGAGGGTATTTTAGTTCTGGGTGGAGACTTCAACTCGGTGGTTTGTGGTAGAGAGGACCGTAACCCCCCCAGGGACATTTTAAGGTCGCAGTCTTGGCTGAGCACCTTCCTGGAGACACTGGGTCTTGTGGATTGTTGGAGGATGATGCACCCTGGACAGGCACAATACACCTTTCGCTCGGGGCGCATGGGAGCCTCGCCAGACTTGACTATGTTCTTATGCCGGCGGCACAGGCCGTCTCGGTGAGGGAGGTTAAACACCTAGCCAGGGGTATTTCGGATCACTCCCCACTGTGGCTCTCCATTCATATTCAGCTGGGGGCAGGGGGTCGAGAGGCCCCGATTAATCCCTGGCACCTTCGTAATCCTAAAACCCGGGCATGTGTGGTTAAGTCTATTGATCATTATTTCACGGAGAATGTGGGGTCGGTCTCCTCCTCCATCTCGTTGTGGGAGGCCTTCAAGACTGTGGTCCGTGGTCAAGCCTTGTCGTTGATCGCTGAAGCAAAGAAGCGGAAGAATGAGGAGGTAGTACGACTGGAGGCTGAAATGATTGAATTGGAGAGAGAGTTGGAGTCTGGCGCCTCACAGGATAGACTACATGCACTGAACCTCAAACAGTCGGATTACCGAGCTTTGGTGACTGGCGCTGCCAAGGCTATGAGTCGTGAGCAGCAGGGGGCGACTGTATGATGTGGGAGATAAAGCGGGGAAGCTGATTGCTTGGTTAGATAAGAAGGAAAGATTGAATCGTGTTGTGCCTGTGATAGAAAATGCTGATGGGGTGCGAGTAGTGGACCCGGTGGAGATAGTGGAGGGTTTTGCGTGTCATTTCCAAAAAGTTTATGCGCCAGTCTCAGACAGACCAGAGGAGGACTCGCATCTGTTGCTTAGAGATATCGCTCTGCCTTGTTTGTCGGACTCGGACAGGGAGCTTATGGAGTCGGAATTTTTCGACGACGAAGTAGCGCTCGCTATCCGCTCCATCCGCTCGGGAAAGGCCGGGGGCCCAAATGGTATCCCCATTGAGCTGTATAAGTTACGCCCGTACAAAATGGCGCCATATCTCCGTGAGATGTTCCTGGAAGCGCGTGACGTCGGATCACTTCCCCAAGACCAGCGACTTGCGTCCATTGTTGTGATCCATAAGGAGGGGAAACCCCGGGATCTATGTACATCTTACAGACCAATATCACTTTTGAACGCCGAGCCCAAAATCTTGGCAAAATTGTTTGCGAACCGACTGATAAAGGTGATCGGCGACCTGATACACCCGGATCAGTCTGGGTTTATTCCTCACCGCATCACCACGCTCAACCTGCGTCGTCTTCATGGCGTCTTGGCGAGGGCGGAGTCCTTACGTGAACCGGCCATCTTGGTGTCCTTGGATGCCACGATGGCTTTCAATATGGTGGAATGGCCATATTTGTGGGCTGCCCTCGCGAAGTTTGGCTTTGGCCCTAAATTCATTGGGTGGGTTAAACTCCTTTATGAGGCACCCCTGGCCCAGGTGGTGGTCAATGCCAGGGTCTCGAAGTCCTTTGTTCTCGGGAGGGGTACGCGACAGGGATGCCCGTTGTCTCCTATGCTTTTCGCGCTTGCTTTAGAACCCCTGGCGGCTTGGCTGCGATGGGAACCATCGCTTAAGGGTATCAGGTGGACCCCCGACTTTGAGGACCGTATAGCGTTATATGCAGATGATATCCTGCTGTACCTCACTTCCCCACGGAAGTCGTTGGGAGTGCTATTTGATGTCCTTGGCTCGTTTGGGAAAAACTCCAGTCTAGTGATTAATTGGGCTAAATCCAGTGTCTATGCTCTTACTGGTGACGTACCCCCCTTACCGCGCATATGCCCGATACAAATATCGCAGATCGGATTGAAATATCTGGGGATTTTTGTATCATTAGACCCCACGGTACGATATGAACGCAACCTGCTCCCTCCGCTTCTTCGGCTTAAATCTGACGTAGCGGCCTGGGGTAGCCTGCCGTTGTCCCCGATCGGGAGGGCGGCTCTGTTCAAGATGATGTCCCTACCCCGATTTCTGTACGCCCTTCAGAATACGCTTGATCTCGTACCAGCCCGATACTTTCGTGAGATAGAGAGCCTTCAGAGACAGCTTATATGGGGCGGGCGTCCTCGCATTGCCTTAGCGAAACTGACTCTGCCCTGGTACGACGGGGGCATCGCACTGCCGGACATCAGGCGCTAATATTGGGCATCCCAATTGAGTGCAATTAATCATGCAATGTATGGCCCAACGCCAAATCCCGCATTTGAAATGGACAAATGGCTGTTGCCGGGAGGGAACTATAACAGGGCGTTGTATTCCAGATCGGCTAGCAGGGGTCTACCGGGACCCACCGGAGTGGCAGTGCGGGTATGGGGTAGTGCGAACGCCGCCATGGGGTGGTCAGACAGATTGACCAGGGCGACCCCGCTCTACGCAGCCGAGAGATTGGGAAGGCTATGGACAACGAAAGGTTTCGAGAAGTGGGATCTCATTGGCATCGGTAGGGTAGGGGACCTTTGGGTTAAAGATAGGATAAATTCCTTTGCTGAGCTGCAGTTGGAGTATGCACTCAGTGATAGGGAACACTTCCGCTATATGCAGATCCGTCACGCACTTCTCTCGGTCGTCCCGGCCGGAACCGTTATCCCGGAATCCTCTCCCCTTGAAGATAGGGTGCTTGATGTCCATGTACCGGATAGCACTATATCTCTAATATATAAAAAGCTGATTAACGATCGAACGGATTTACTATTACAGCTCCGGGAGGCTTGGACCGGGGATGGACTGGAGTTAGATGATGAAGACTGGCAGGCTGTGATATCCTCTCCCAAAGAGGTCGCGATTCCGGCCCGTCTCCGGCTGATGCAACTAAAGATTTTACATCATATCTATATAACGGGTCCCCATCTGATGCGTATGGGTTTTTCTGTAGACGGTATGTGTAAGCGTGGCTGTGGTTCACTCGGTACCTTCCTTCATATTATATGGGAGTGCCCTGCGGTGGCTGTGTTCTGGAACCGTGTGCATGTGGTCATGGAAGAGGTCACGGGAGTCTTGTTGCTGCCTGAAGCTCGACGCTGTTTATTGAATGTGTGGGAGCCGAATGACTACTCAGTGGCACAAACGCAATGGGTTACCCTTGGGAACATGGTGGCTAAAAGGGACATAGCACAATTGTGGGGGTCCCACAGAGCACCTACGATTTCTGCTTGGGAAGAAAAGATGGACTGGTGCATGTTCAGGGAAAAAACTGTATATGTTGCACGTGGCAAGCCTAAGAAGTGGGGCAGAATTTGGAACCAATGGAATTCATACCGTGGGGAGATTTGTACCCCTCCGTTTGTAGATGATCCGGAGATGCCGCAGTCCCCATAGCCTGACGTTCCTTATACGGTACAGATTTTTGAAGAAACATGATCATTTTTCCTGGTCCCCCCCCCATCCCACCTCTCCTTCCATTATTGTCAAAACACACGGTGGCTGATACTGCTCTCCACATGGAACGGACACATATTGTATTGCCTCTTTGTTCAGTTAGTTTGGGTTGTTTTATTGTTTGTTTGTATGTTTTTAAACAGTAAAACCTTGGCCTTATCCTGCAATAAAACATATGAACCGTAAGAACAATATGCTGAATCGCTGCCGGGCCTCCGGGCTGTCGGCTAAATAGCTGTGTATATGTGGAGTATTAAGTTTCTGTTTCGTTTTGGCGACGGCCGGCCCCCGTGGTTGTAGGCCCGCAAATGTAATACTGCGGTTGAGAATAAAGGTTTTAAAAAAAAAAAGTATACATCATCAACTACATTTGAAGTGGCTGTCTCTGTCCTAAAACCAACCCTAATGTCTAAATGAAAGTTAGCGAATATGCTTTTTACTGATATATTTAGTTAGTTGCTTGGAGACACAGTGTTTAATAGTATTATCTGGGCAAAAACGTTAGCGATGGATCAGACAAGGGCTAAACTGCTACAATCCAGGTATATATAAAGACTGGGAAGATCTGGTCCATTTAAGTGAGCAGGGAAAAAAGCCTGATGGAGCAATACACTGTATCATTTGACACCAGGCTTTTTGAAGAGAAGAAAATAGGAGTTTTTCTATAGGGCCTGATTTAGAGTTTGGTGGATGGAACACTCTGTCATAAATGTAAGGGATATCCTGTGTATCATATTACAAGTACATTATAGCCTATGGTATTTGTAATAAGGTATACATGTTATCTGTCATGTTTGTGTCACAGTATGTAATCTGCCAAACACTAAATTGTGTCCAGAGTCTTGATAACATATAGAGGATTCGAGTTTCATTATTATGGAACGGTCTTCTGGGCAAGAGGAGAGGTCCCAGAGCCAATCACGTCTCCTTAAACGTTATAGCTAAGATATAATATCTACCTTTGATTCTTTTTACAAATACAAGTCCTTTAAAATGTGCCATTTAC
The DNA here is from genome assembly GCF_964261635.1 of Lissotriton helveticus. Classification (NCBI taxonomy): domain Eukaryota; kingdom Metazoa; phylum Chordata; class Amphibia; order Caudata; family Salamandridae; genus Lissotriton; species Lissotriton helveticus. The sequence continues at coordinate 1,886,158,516 of NC_136067.1, forward strand.
AACACATCATAGAAACATTAGGTGCAGATTGGGTGTTGGACTTGGCCTTTTTTGAAGGTTTATCCCCTGACCTTTTGTCTTTTGCCTCCTCTTTTTCTGACCCTCTTTTTGTTGGCTTTACGACTCTGGGTACTTTACCACTGCTGATCAGTGCTAAGGTGCATAAACTCTCTGTTTAAATTGTGATTCTGTTTGGTTATCCATGATTGGAATATTGGATTTACTACTAAGTCCCTAGTAAAGTACACTGCATGTGCTGAGGGCCTGTAAATCAAATGCTACTAGGTGGCCTGCAGCACTGGTTGTGCCACCCACATGAGTAACCCTGTACACTTGTCTCAGGCCTGCCATTGCAGTGTCTATGATTGCAGTTTTAAACTGCCATGTCGACCTGGCAACCACTTGCCAGGCTCTAACCTTCCTTTTTACTACATGTAAGGCATCCCTAAGGTAGGCCCATGGTACCCCTATGGGCAGGATGCAATGTATGGGAAAGGTAGGACATGTACTGGTGTGTTTTATATGTCCTCATAGCAAATACTGCCAATTTTGTTTTTCACTATTGCAAGGACTGTTTGATGTGTTGCACAAATACTTTACACATTGCCTCAAAAGTTAGGCCTTTTTGATCTGTGCCAAGCTACCAGATGCTCGGCACAGGTTAATTTGTGTTTGTGGCCTACCCGGACTAGGAATGTGGTTCCTGCTTGGACAGGGCGCATACCTCTGCTAACCACAAACCCAATTTCAAACACAAATAAACTCTGTTTCTGACAGATTTAGGCAGAGAAAATTGTTAGAAAATTGTACTAAGACTTTGACTCTTAGAATGCACTGATTTGTTGAATGAGGGTGTAAGACTTTACATTTAGCATTCCAGTGCTACGGAGTATTCTGGAAATTCTAAATATAGTATGATGATTGACCTAGTAGGATATTATACACTACAGATGTACTTTATTTAGTCTACAGCAGTAACGGAGGATATTGGATAGATTCTTGCTTTTGTGTTAGTGCTGCAGTGCTGTGCACTTTTAAGATCTCGTGACTTGGAGGACATACAATAAATCCTGATTTCATGTTTTGCTGAAAAAGTAGACAACCTACTAAGAATCAGTCTTTCTTCATTCTTCATTTTAAGACACCATCATAAATATTTTGCATTGTTAATGTTGGTTTGGGAATGCCTTGTACTAGAAAATAAATCCCCCCATTTTGAAAAAAATTTGAAAATGAGGCCTTGTGTATAGGGGGACACAGTGAAATGAGTTTCCTATTGGTTTTCTTATAACACGTTACATATTCTCATTTTACTTTGAATAAATTGCAAATAATGTTGGCTGCTGATCATGGTCTCCCCTATGGGTGAACTCTATAGTGCTAAGGCCTGAGGTGTATTGTTAGATCTGAGGGTCTCTAGTTGGCAGAGGTAGTACCAATGTCCAAATAGGGACCCTTGCTTCTAGTCAGGGTAAGTGGGATACACTCTTTTGATAACCCCTGCTCACCCCCTTGGCAGTTTGGCACGAGCAGACAGGCTTATCAAAGCAATGTTTAAGTATTTGTACCAATACTCACAGTAACACAGTGAAAACACCACAAATGGACTCCACACGAGTTTAGAAAAAGAAAGTATTTTTATCTAGACTACACAAGACAAAAATGACATAAATGCAACATCCACTGTTCCAAAATAAGTCTTTAAAAAGAGTTCAAGGGTTTGCACCAAAATAATTCACATTTGCGTCACTTTTAGCCCAAATTACCAGTAGATGTGACAAAAGTTCCGAGTGGCAGCTGCAGCGTCAGATAAAAAGCGTTGCGTCACTCCTGAGACCTTGGGTAGGTGAGGCGACAACCCCGCTGCACGCAGCGGGTGGGTTGCATTGAATCCGATCAGTGTGGGGAGCGATGCGATACCTTGTATGGATTACGGTTTGCAGATTCTCCGGTAGGAGGCGTCTCGCACAGGCACAATGCGACGATCTTTGGGGCGGCGATGAACTTCGGTGCAGCGGCAATGCGCGGCGCAGCGTTGATCCTCTTCTGTTGCCGCCCCTCGATGCGTTGGTGCTGGACTCTGCGACGATGTTTGCAGCGATGAGATGCTGTCCGCAGGGAAGGGGTGCGGCAGGTCTCACAGCGACGACAGGCTCTGCGACGATATTCGCAGCGACACGAATCTTCCCGCACCGGGCTGATGCTCTTGGCAAGCGAGAGACGCGTCGGGTCTTGCAACAGCACTCGGAGCTGCGACAGTCTTTGCGGCGACAGGAATCTTCACGCACTGTCAGCGATGCGCTCTGCAAGCGAGCGATGCATGCAAAATTGTACATCTTCTTCTTTTCTTCTTTTCCAGCTCCCCAAACAGCAGGAAACAACCTCCAGAGGCCCCACAACTGGATCAAGCACTGTAGGCAGGTCAGAACTCACACAGCAGAATTCTGGGGCAAAGCTCGTGGTGAAGTCCTTTTGTTCCTGGGAATTCTTAACAAGAGTCAAACACAATGTAGCCCTACCTCAATCTACACAACCTCAACTATTAGACCATAAATTGGGTAAGTGACCATAGTGTCTGTATCTATACCCTGGGTGTGTGCATTCACACTATCCCTTAGGCCAGGATGTCTCAGTAAATCAACTAGAACCAATTAAAACCACAGGTCAAAGTATACTAGAAAAAGTGTGAAGAGTAGAGAGAGTACCTCACGGTCGTAACACCCGAGGGGGTTGCCGGTTTAGCAATATCCGGTATACCCACTTCTCATCATAAATTACATGAGGCGTATTGCAGTTGCTGAACCGGTTTAAAAACCAGGTTCGACCATCGCGTAATGTGACACTTTTTGTGGCTGATGTGAGGCCACATACTGAGCAACTGCCACATGGATAATGTCCCGTGGGGATGCTATTGGACTGAGGAGCACTTAGCGCTCGCGTGTTTACCAATTTGTCACACAAGTTAGATGCTCTCTTAATTACCCCCAATATTATTATATACGGCAGCACCACTCATGTTTGATAAGGATTGAGTATTAAAAATTGCCGTCTACCCTTATAAAGGCTCTAACATCGCCCTGATGAAGTTGCTGAATTCATAGCAACGAAACATGGTGGCTTGAAAAGGAACGAATATGGTATATATTTAACCATTTTTAATGAGGGGTCTTGCAGCACCAGAATAAAGAAAGGAAACTGCCAGCAAGACTTTTTCAGTTTTTACTTATTTGTTGGTTGTTTTGGGGTTTGAGTCTGTATATATGTTGTCACAGTATTGGCTAAATTCACTCACTGTGGTGTGTGTGTTATTCCGTTACTATTCCCACTGAATGTACTAGTCTATTTGTGTGTACATCATTTCTTTTATGTAGAGAGAGTAACCAATGCTGAGAAGTGGGTATACCGGATATTGCTAAACCGGCAACCCCCTCGGGTGTTACGACCGTGAGGTACTCTCTCTACTCTTCACACTTTTTCTAGTATACTTTGACCTGTGGTTTTAATTGGTTCTTGTTGATTTACTGAGACATCCTGGCCTAAGGGATAGTGTGAATGCACACACCCAGGGTATAGATACAGACACTACGGTCACTTACCCAATTTATGGTCTAATAGTTGAGGTTGTGTTGATTGAGGTAGGGCTACATTGTGTTTGACTGTGATTGAGTGGGGGGCAGCCTTACCTCTTATCCCCCTATACCCCTTGTGATTAGAGACTTCTTAACAAGAGGCCAGCGCTCCTCAGGCCCTTGGAGATCTCTTCAAGCAGGGGACACAGCAACAGCAGAGTCCTTTCCCTGTCCTTGGCAGAATAGCGACTGCAGGTCAGCCTACAAAAACACAGCAGGGCAGTCCTTCCTCTACAGTCTCCCAGCTTTCCTCCTTGGCAGAGGTTCCTTCTTGATTCCAGGATGATCTCATGTTGAGGGGTTTGGGGTCCTGTAGTTATACCCCAAAAAGCCATTGATCCCTTTGTGCAGGAGGGCTGTGAGCCCGGTCCAAACCAGTTCTGGGTGATTCCTGTCAGTGGACACCTTCTTCCTTAGAGAGGCAGGGTAGTCAGCCGCCCAGCAGGAGATGAAGCCAGCATTGTGTAAGGCAGGCACAGCCCTATTCAGGCCCAAGTGCTATCCCCTCCCACCACTCAAGATGCAGATGGAGCTTTTCAGCCTAGTGCTGACTCACCCAGTCTCCTGGAGCCACCCCAGCCCCTGTCTCTCAAAAACCAGACAGTCAATTCACAAACAGGCAGAGGCACACAGAAAGGTCAGACAAGAAAACAGCCACTTTCTAAAAGTGCTGTTTCCAAACACAGGATTTAAAAAACATCCTTCCTAAAAAATGGGTTATAAAATTCTGAGTTCAGGGATACCAGACTTCAATTTTCCATCTTGCTCCTATGGGAAGATATGCAGCTAAGCATTATACACAGCATTCCCCATTCTAGCCTATGGGCAAGATAGCCTTTCAATAGTAAAAAACAAAATTGGCAGTATTTTACTATATGAGCATGTAACCCACACTAGTACATGCTCTACCTTTCACATACACTGCACCCTGGCCAGGGGGGTACCTTGGGCCTTCCAGAGGGGTGTCCAATGTGCACAGAAAGGTAAGGGTTAGACACTGGCCAGGGGAGACACTGGCCAGGTCAGTATGGCAGTTAGCCACTGCACACAGGCACTGCGGTGGCAGGCCTGAGACACCATTTTAGGGCTACTCATGTGGGTGGCATAATCAGTGCTACAGGCCTACTAGTAGCATTTGAATCACCAGCCCTGGCACACTCAGTGCACTTTACTAGGGACCTACTGATGAGACAAATCTGCCAATCATGGATAACCAATCATAATAACAATTTATACAGAGAGCATATGCACTTTAGCACTGATCAACAGTGGTAAAGTGCTCAGAGTCCTATAGCCAACGACCACAGGTCAGAAACAATAAAGGAGAAAGAAGCAAAAAGTTTGGGGATAACCCTACAAAAAGGGCTGCTTCCAACATGTATTACATTCATTCTTGTCATCTTTATCATCACTAATTTCTTAGCATGTCATACTGACTTATATCACATCTTGTGGGTATGTGCAAGTATTGATAAAGCTAATGAACATCAATAACCCAAGAACTACATGCTACATGATGCATCAAAGGTTCTTATGCTGTTATGAGCATCAATGGCCAGAGACACTAAGGGCCGGATTACGAGTCTGGCGGTCCACGGACAGTGATGTAGCAAGGTCAGGTGGTACCCGGTGCGGAAATTTTCTTGTCACCCACGGCTTTTCAAAATGGCAAAAATAAGTGTTTAAAACACATATATTTGCCATTTTGTCACCCACCGCACCCCCTTCACACACCCCTGTCTATGGACTGCCAGACTTGTGGTGCCACAGCCCCGCCTCTGCTGCCAGGGAACCGCTGTTCCCTGGCAGTGTTGCAGCAATCATGGGGCCACAGTATGCTTTGCGGGACCTCTGCAGTTCCACCAAGCACATTACGAGTTTCCTCTCTGCCGGCGATGTCATGGAGGTTCCTCCTCCATGAATACCATGGCGGAGAGAAAACAAAGGGGGCCTTGCAGGGCCCCCTTTGCCTCCTCTGCATGAGGATGCACACAGGGGGGCACAACATATGCCCCCCTGTGTGCATGCACCCCAGTTCCTGCACAGCATGGACTTTTCAGTTTGTGCCGTGCAGGAACTGTTTTTGGCATTCCCATTGCGGTGCTCATTTTCAATGCACTGCCTTGGGAACGTAAACAAAAAGCCTGTCGGACAGGAGGAAACTCCTAATCTGGGGGGCCGTCTGACCACGTCTTTGGTGGTGCGGTGGTGAGGTGGATCCGGCACCCCAGGGACAAAGTCATATTCAGGGCCTAATTCAGATCAATGGCTCCAGACAGTAATGAACCGAACTTTGCACACACAATAAGGATCCTCGATTTCTCCTGGCGGTAATGAGCAGCAATGCCTCCAGCCACTAATGAACCTCAGTAACTCCAGATAATAATGTGCATCAGTGGCTCAAACAGTAACTCTCTAGGTAATAATGGACATCGACGGCCCAAAGCAGCACTGAGTATCAATGTCTCCATGCAGTGATGAAAATACCAATGTCGCTAATTAGTAATGAGCTGTACAGAAGTAGCACAAGCCCTACTTTTACCACTCACTGGCCATTGGCGAGTAACCCACTGCGGAGTCACACTCCATACTTCTTGGCCTCTCAGCAGTAATGGAAGGCAGCTCCACCAGACAAACCTAATAAAAAGTACTATTTTTAAGCAGCCACGGCCGGTGGTAGGTGTAACTGCAGGGCGGTGACGTAGGAGGGAGAGGAGCAGGGTGGGGGGTTGTAATGTATGGATTACGGACTTGAACAGGTAAGTAAACATATAAATAAATAAAACAAAGTTCGTTGCGCGCACTGCATCGCATTTGGTGATGCAGTGCACGCAACAAAATTCATTTTATTAATTTATATGTTTACTTACCTGTTAAAATCCGTAATCCATACATTACAACCCCCCACCCTGCCCCTCCCCCTCCCTACGTCACCGCCCTGCAGTTACACCTACCACCGGCCGTGGCTGTTTTAAGTGAACACACATTATAACACTGTGCCTCTCATAACTGATGACTCACCAAGAACCAATCAAAAAGCCCACAGCAATGCATAACCCCACTTCAATAACCAAATGTATTTTTTGCACTCCTGATGTGCATTTGCTCTGCTCTAAAAGCGTTAAGGAATTCTTCAACAGACCTAGCACTGCCTACAGACAGATTAGTTCACTGGATGCACATTATAAGATGCATAGGAAAGTTTTAAACTGAAGAAAAATTAAAGAAAAGTTTTAAGATCAATAAAAGTAGTAAAGAAAATAAATGTACAACAACGCAAGCAACACAACAAAGCACAAAGCAGCAGGAAGTTACCGTCTGATCCTGGCACATCAGTACTCCCAAAGGCTGGGATGCTTCAGCGGAATGCCAAAAGCTGAACTTTTATGTTGCTTCAGAGCACTAGTTTCTTTGCTGTTCAGACAATGTAAGAAGCGCATACAGACACTAATGAATTCTCAGATGCCCTTAAAAGCAGTGCATAATGATACCCAGAGGATCCCCGTGTGTTGTGATCTCTTAAGAGAAGATGTGTTTTGCCTTCGCCCACTTCCAGACATGGTTTTTGATTTATTGTATCATGGGTTGGAGTGATCAATATGTAGGTCTGGATACTGCCTAGTTTTTATTACCATTCTCCTGAGCAGTACCTTCGGATTCACACTGGGTGATTTATAGGGTGTCCTCTGCAGGGCCAGCCTGCTCCCTTTTGTACCAGATGACCAGCGTCATATGACTCACAAGGCCCTCTCTCATCACTGAGAAGAATCCTGAAAATATAAATCCGACAAATAAAAGATAGCACTTGCCTGGTGCAAAAGCAATATTTATTTTCTGCTCCGCAGCAGTGGTATGGACTGTGGCAAGGATATTTCATTTTATGTCATGTTCTCAACCTAGTTTCATCTACACAACATTTAAAATACACCAGTTTTATTTACATTTAAGATTGTGCATTTGTAGCAAGGATTTCCTGGAGTTTCCTTAGGAGACTTTATTGACAGTGTGGTGCCCATATGGAACTCTCAGCTAGATTCATGAACGAAAAATCGGCTCGCAAAGGGCCAGATTCTGAGAATCTGGCCCTTTGCGAGCGCAATTTTTGCATTTGGGATTCATCATCCCAAATGCAAAAATCGCTATTTGCGAAATCGCATATTTGCGAGGAATTGCATTTAAGGAATCTCTATTTGAGATTCCTTAAATGCAATTCATTAACTAATTTTAAATTGTGAATTCGCAATATTTGGCCGCTATTTACCACGAAGTCTGACTTCGTGGTAAATAGCGAAAAAATAGAAAAAAGCACTTAAGTGCATTTTTCTCAGTTGCATGTTACACACACACATGTCCTTTGGACATGTGTGTGCGCAACACCTGTGTAAATTTGCATTTCAGGGGTGCTACAGGGTGTCCTTTGGACACCCCTGGCACCCTTGAAATCGTATCCTTATTTGCAATTAGCAAATTGCTAATCGCAAATAAGGAAGCTGTAGGAATCGCAATAAATATTGCGATTCCTACATGAATCCCGTTTTGCGAGTCTGTAATAGCGATTCCTTATTATTCGCTATTACAGACTCGCAAAACGTGCCGATGATGAATCTGGCTGTATGTGCTTGAAACTGCCCTCCAGCCAGTCCCACACAACCTCGCTCGCCACTGTGCTTGGCTATGAAACTGGGTGGAAGTCAGATTTTATGTGAAGAACACTCTCCTGGGCTTAGTTGACTCAATTGTATTAAATGGTGCAGTGTAATTTAGTTTTAACTTTTGTGATCACTTGACATTCAATTAACAAAACAGCCTTATTAGTAGGATATGCCGGTCGCTCTGAATAACGCTAGTTCATTTTAAAACCTGCACATGTAAGAGTCAAAATGGCAAGCCTATCCACAACAAATCCCTTTAATGACCCCGTGATACCCTTCTTCCTTGCACTTCCAAGAGTTATACTGTTAAACATGCATGCACAATTCCTTTACCCATAAAAAGCCCACTATAATTACATTAATATTTAAGCCTACTTCACTTAGGAACCAGAACTGTAGAGATATTTGGAAAGTTACTTAAACATGTTTGTTAATACCAATACAGAACAGAGGTGCACCACAATCAATATTATCATACGAACAAAAGTCCCTTTCAAATTCCAGAATGCATTCAATACTTCACTTTTCTTTTCTTAAAAATGTCACACACAGCGAAGACAGCCAACACATTTCGTCCATGCAAATGGACTTTTTCAGGGCACATTTAGTTGCATTATCCAATCCTCCAATCAGAATACGTTAAAAAGCCTCCACTCACAGTCTTGAAGAATTCACTACATGGGTGGCCGTTGCCAATCCGACCCTTTCTTTGCACCAAATACCATTATATTTTCCAATCCTCCAATAGGATCTATCAATCAGTATCCGCTAACATTCATGCAAAATTTGCTACATTGAAGGTTTGGGACAATCTGCTCCATATTGGCACTTCAATTGGCGCCAAAGCGAAGTGATTTCACTTTTCTAAAGTGTTCAATATTTGTGAAAATAAAAGTTTATGAAGTTCTTTTTTTAAAATAAACTAGCCTTAACTCTGAGTCCTCCTTCCTGTACCTCTTACCTGAGGTGGTGGCTGTCCAGCCTCCACTGTCAAAAATGTTTCCTGAACGATGTCCAACCTAGGATATTCTGCACCAGGACATCATCACATCTGGTAGGCCTGAAGGGATAAACCTTACCTCAGGTAAAGTTCGGAAACTTGATCTGATTCAATAAGTGTGGCATTTCCTAACTCTGCCTAACTTCATAAATTGAGTTTTCATTTAACCCCACAGTAATTTAAAATTCCTTTACAGAGAGCTTGAAGCATATCTATCATGGGCATTTTAGGAAAACAGTGGTAAATAGTGTGTTTTAAACATTCTGGGGCTCCAAAAATGGTAAAAAGCAATAGAATGTAAATATCAGTTGTGAAGCTCCCAAAATTAATTCACTATAAGTTTATGACAAAAGATCAATTAGTTTGATCAAAACACTTGTCAAAAGTGCATTGACTTGTATTGTGTTGTATTGTTACTTGTATAGACAAATGTCAAGCAAGGAGTCCCCTTTGGGTAAAATTACACACCACGCATTCTCACATTAACAGCACTAAATTCACAAACAAAAAAGATGAACAAAAAAGAAATATAAAAATAAATTCATAAAAAAGAATACAATTTATTCAAATAAGTATTAAAAACATAGTCCAACCCTATCATCAGTACAGTATTAATCAATTAGGAGATATACATACATTGGGCATACACAATTAAAACACAAGAATGGGAAACACAATAAGGAAAACTAATTCCTATCAGCACGAGGGAAATACAATAGTCAACCAGTAATCAGCTCTGATTCATGTTCCAATTGCAGTCAGAGTTGTTGCTTCCCTAGACTTAGCGTTATTTCCACTCATATATACATCGACGCGTTTCGGTGGGCAAATTAATAAATAGCCAACACCTTCTTCAGGAGAAATTATTTTGTTCCCACATAAACATATTATATCTGGGGGAAAACATGGCGGCCGCTGGTTAAGCGGCCGTAGTGCTCCGTAACGAGCTCCCGGTGGAGACCCTCGGTTAAACAACAAAGAAATGCAGAATAACGTCTGCACACTTTCCGATAGCTGAGACCTGGCATAAACGGCCGTTTCTTTTTCCTTTCCCTCACCGAATCGAACCGGAGGCTTTTTGTCACGGGGGATGTTCTCCCGGTTCATCGAGTCTGAGGCTGTTTCCAAGTCGCCGTCAGTCCGCTCTCTGTTTGAGTGCAGAGCTGAAGCTGAGGGCGGGGTGAGCGCGGGCTGCCGTCGGCTGTTTGGCAGCGTTGAACTCTGTCCTGAAAGCAGTATTGCTTTGGAAACACCAGCAATTTTACAGCGGCAGGAGCAAGAGCTTTGGAAGCATTTACAGCGTGAGATAAGTAATCTGGGTATTAATCTCAAGGAAGTCTCTAAAGCGGTAAGCCTTTTTTTTTGGGAACAGTGGCCCCTCATACAGTACTGGGATCTTTCTGGGAGGTTTCTGCAGCCACAGTTATTTGAATTAACTGGTGTATTTAAACATCCTGAGCTATTACAACTTCCACTACTCCGTATACAGTTAGCAGCGCTGGAGCTGAGGAGAGGGAGGTTGCTTAGAAGTCTGGGGCAGCCACACCACGCAGTGACTTCGGATAAAATTCTGCATAAACCCCCAGAACTTGCATCTAAACAGCTGCAAGTACAGCCATTTCATATTCCTGTACCTGCAGTATCTCCGGACCTGGAAGCTGTAGAGGGGGCAGACAAGGGGAGTTTAATTTCTTCTGACCCCTATATTACAACTTTGGCAGGACAAGGGGTGCCAATAAAAGTATCAGTCACTTCCGATACTATCCCAAAAATACAGGCCCCTCTCAGTAAGACTAAAGTTACCAACAAAAGAGGGCGGAAGAAGAAAATTGCTTTGTTAGATGATAAGGTTGAGATATCAGCTGTATCTAGTGGGTTGGGTGACTATACCCCCGCAGTTGAAAATAAAAAGTCCTCCTCTTACCTAAACACAGAGGTCAAAGGAAGAGGCACCAAATATGGTTTGAAGCCCAAAAATAAGACAAAATCTAAGACGCAGGAAAACAACAGAGCTGAGAAAAAAGCTAAGATTACCCCTTCCCTACGATCCTACTTCAAAGTCATTCCCCAAATACTGCAGCTACCAGGGGATCACGCTATGTCAGCTGGCTCTGAAGTGGTAACTTCTCCCCAAATGGATAAGATGTCTCTGGCACAGGATTCTGACCTTATAGACGCAATAAAGGCTATGGATCAAAGAACAGAAGAAGCGGGTATAGAACATGAAGCTAGAGGTCTATGCCTACAAGATGGAGTAAGAGACGGAGATAACGAAGGAGGATCAGGCTCACAATCTTCGTCAGCCCGGGTGGAGGTGATATCAGGCCCCATATTACAAGACTCAGAAGTTTTGTCTGATATTGAGGTACCTCTCAGCAGCTTTAATGAAGCCGGAGCCGGAGCAATCGGGGGAGATCTTCCCAATCAAATGAACTATTCTCTAGACTCCCTCACTGATCAAACCAAGTTTGCAGACAATGGCGACATAACGCCAGCTGCTATACTAGGTATGTTTTCAGCCCTCACGTTAGAAATAAGGAAGGGCTTTGCAGAGTCTTCAGCAAACTTGGCTGCGCATCAAGCAGAAATAAGAAGCTACTGCGAATCCCTAGAAAATAAAATTGAGGGACTTACTATAAGAACGGGAGTACTGGAGGAGACTACAGGAACACTCTCAATGTACTTGGACCAGGCTAAAGTAGACATCCAGAAGCTCTCCAGAGAGGAGCAAGCGCTCAGTGATAGGATGGAGACCTTGGAAAACAACGCGAGGAGGGGGAACCTACGAATCTTGAATGTGCCTGAAGGTTCAGAGGGCTCAGACTTAAAACAATATATAACAGGCTTGTTAAAAGAGTCCCTAAATTTAGACCTCTCTATGGAAGAAATAGCACTGGACATTCAAAGAATCCACAGGGATCCCTTTAGACAAAATCCCCAGAGATCCAAACCCCGTAAAATTCTTGTAAATTTTCACACATATGTTCTGAAAGAACGAATTCTTAATCTTGCTCTAAAGCAAAAATCGCTGGTTGCAAAGGGGGTTACTTTCCTAATAAGGTCTGATCTCTCAAGAATTACCCTGGAGAAGCAATGGGAGTTTGGGAGGCGCCTGGAAGCGTTCAGAGCAGCGGGTGCCTCAGCTCAATTAACATTCCCTGCTGGTATGAAAATAATGTATAATAATAAAATGACTAACATTAGAACAGTACAGGCAGCGGATGAATTACTAATGCAGATGGGAAGCAGTAAGAAATCTTAGGACTCAGTCAATGTGTTAATGACTCACGGCCATCTCTCGATTTCTCTGAGTTCTTTGCATAAATGTTATTTTTAAAAAAAAAAGGGGGAAAAGGGAGAAAAAAGAAAAAAAAATATGTATATATATATATGTATGTATATGTGTATATATATATATATATAAATAAATAAATAGGGGAAAAAAGTGAAGAAGCAGAAGGGGAAAAAAAAAAAAATAAAAAAAAAAAAAACACTTTCTCCCCTCGAGTTATCAATCAATATAATTATTTCAGAGTCACTATTAGTTAGGTCTAATTAACTTATATGTTTTGCAATTAAATGGGTGGGGTCTCTATCCGGGAGTTCATGGAGGGGCGCTATCAACCGGACATTGCACCGGTTAGATATCGCAAGGGTTTTCCAGGGAAAGGGAGGGGGGAGGGTGGATGGCACATAGTTAGGGTAGGTGGTGGGGGGTGGAAAAAAAGTAAAAATGTCCTCAAAAAGCCAAGGTATAATAGTCTTGATAGTAAAAATCCGAAATTACCACTTTATGTAACAAGCTTTAGACAAGTATGGGTTGGTCTAGCCTTATCTTTTTATCTCTCTCTTTTGTCCTTTTTGTTAAATATTTATGTTGAAGATGATTAACATAAAATATTTCTCATGGAACGTTAATGGCCTGCGCACCAAACCAAGGGCAAACAAAATTATGCAATATATACGAGATCTGGATGCGCAGGTCATTGTTCTGCAAGAGACTCATTTAACAAACTCTGAGTCGATTGATTTATTTAAAAGAAATAAGTGGATAGAATTTGTGGTTTCCACTACTCAGACAAGTAATATTAGAGGGGTATCTATAATCTTTAAAAAAGTAGCTAAAGCTAGGCTTATATCCCAGCAGGTCGACACAGGAGGAAGATGGGCCATAGCCTCCGTAGCAATAGCGGGATCTCAAACCACAATTCTAGGATACTACGGGCCGAATCAGGATGATCCTACGGTAATGGAGACTATGTTTTCACATTTACTCTCCTTTCCTGAGCCAACTATTATAGCAGGTGATTTTAATATCGTCCTAAATCCAGCTTTGGACAAATCCCCTAATAGTCGATCCTTACCTTTGTCCAAGTCCAGGTCAGTGCTGCAATCTGCAATGAGAACCTACGGTTATGTAGACATATGGAGGGAAAGGTCTGGGGATCCGCAAGGAGTGTCTTTCCGAAACTATAAATATAAACACCAATCAAGGATCGACTTTATCTTGATTAGCCAACGGCTGGTTGAACAGGTGAAATCCATTGAATATTTACCTCTTCATCTTTCAGACCATTCTGCTGTACTAATGGACCTAACCTATGTAATGGAGAGATTGCCCTCCAGATGGTCCTTTGATCGTTCTCTTCTTTCTTCATCTGAGGACATATTATATCTGAAAAGAGAAGCACACTTTTTCTTTTCAATCAATAATGATTCAGCAGCAACAAGAATTGTCTGGGACTCGTTCAAAGCATTTCTAAGGGGTCTTATTACAACGAAAGTATCTCACAAAAGGAAGCAATATAAAGAACAAATCCTGTCTATAGAGGTAAGGATAATAAATCTCCAAGGTGTAATTGATAGTAATTCCGGGCTAGATGAATCCGTTATAAACAATTATAGGAAAGAAATGGCGACTTTGAAGGCCAATCTGGGATCAGTACTGAATCTTAGACTACAGCAGAGATGGGAAGCAAGTAAATTAGCCCATTTCGAGTATAGTGAAGGCGCTGGAAAAATGCTTGCATGGAAGTCTAAATCCGATCGGGTCAGGAACAATATTTCAAAAATCAAGGTAGACAATGATTCCTTAACATCAGATACTGAAATTAGAAGGGCCTTTAAGGCTTTTTTTGAGTCTATCTATAAAGAGGATATTGTAACTCGATCTGAGGAGGTCGATGATTGGCTAAGCCATATTAACCTACCTAGACTTACACAGGCTCAGTCTCAAGCATTGGATGACTCTATCACGGAGGGTGAAGTTAGGGCCGCTATAAAAAAAAGCAAGAAGGGGAAGGCAGCGGGGCCTGACGGCTTACCAGCAGAGATCTACAGATTGTTAGAAGATGAGATTGCCCCGTTCCTTACTGAGATGTTTAATAAGATCCTTCTTGAAGGCCAGACTCCCCCTTCATCATGGGACAAAGCATCCATCACACTTATATTAAAACCTGGGAAGCCTAGAGACGCCTGCGAATCTTATAGGCCCATATCAATCCTGAATGTGGATTATAAAATTTTTACCACTATATTAGCCTCTAGATTAGCCTTGGTAGCCCCTGCAGTTCTACATGCAGATCAAAAAGGATTTGTCAAAGGCCGACAGCTCTATGAATTGACATACGAACTTATAGGGGCTATGGATATAGCAGTGACACATAGTTTACCCTTGACCGCCCTCACTCTGGATGCGACCAAGGCCTTCGACAGGGTTAATTGGGTGTACCTGTCGAGGGCCCTGGCTAAATTTGGAGTGGGGAGGAGATTTCGTCATACTGTAAGTCTATTGTATACCAATCCATCGGCTAGCCTATTGATTAATGGTGAATTGTCAGACCCCTTTAATATAACACGAGGGACGCGGCAGGGATGTCCGCTTTCCCCGCTTCTGTTCGACTTTTACATTGAACCTCTCGCACAGCAACTGAGAAGAGAGAATGCGATTGTCCCTTTTCATCTTAGTGGCTGGGAAAAGAAGGTAGCATTATATGCTGATGACCTACTTGTTCTCACATCAGACGTGACAACTGCACTCCCGGTTATATTTGAAATTGCCAAGGGGTTCGGGAAATTATCAGGCTACCAGATCAACACATCAAAAACAGAGATGTTGGTCTGGAATGACAACCCTAGCTCCTTGGAAATACAGGAGAGCGAGTCGCTTCGATATTTAGGCGTGAATATCACAAAAGATATCAATACCCTCGCCACAGTAAATATGACAGCAATCATTAAACAATGTAGAAAATTATTGCAAGCATGGTCGCACCTGCAATTATCCTTGATAGGGAGGGCTAATCTTGTGAAAATGGTCATTTTGCCTAAAATTTCTTTTCTTTTTAATACTATTCCCCTTTACTTTAACCAAACTCAAATAATCAAAATACAATCAGAAATCACCTCTTTCATTTGGAATAAAAAACTACCTAGAATAGCTTGGAAAAAGCTTAGACGGCGTTGGAAGAAGGGAGGAATAGCCGCACCAGATTTAAAATTATACTTGTGGGCTTTTCAGCTATCTCACATACGAATGCTTCTAAATAAACCTGCTGATTATGGGATAGGATTAATGTTTTCGGCAATGCTAAATGGGGAAGGCCTCAGTCAGACGGGATTTTTATTTAAATTCGGCAACCAGAAGTTCTTCAAGAAGATCAAGTTGAAGGTCCTGTATGGCTTGGCTAAAACCTGGTCTGAGCTAATTAAACCTATTAAACAGGGATACTACTGCGATAAAACACCACTTTGGGGGCTGCCGGATAGTCCAGCCTGGTTGGAAGATTCCTTAGCTAATCCCTTGAGAGAAGCAGGCCTCAAAGAATGGGGGGATCTCTTTTATGAGGGGGATCTGCTTTCGTGGGAGTATTTACAGAACAAAATAGGTCCAACCTTTTCAAGGTTTAAATACATACAAATCAGAAGTTGGACACAGACATATAACGATCCACAATCCAAACGCAACAAGTTTCCACTTGGAGGGCACAGCCAACTAATAACTAACCTGGTTGGTACCCCCCCAGCAAAACATGAGATTTCACAATGGTATAGACTCCTTCTAGATGAATCTGATGGGGAATTTGAGTTACCAACTCAACTTTGGGCCGATGTAATTTTGACTCAAGACGTACAAGAACTCTGGTCTACCTCATTTGAACTTTTAATAAATTTGGTGAAACCCTCATGGTTACGTAGAAACCATCTCTTTACCCTTCACAGGGCGTATTATTCCCCCCAAAGATTATCTAAATTTACCTCAGGAACCTCAGCGGCATGTGCAAGATGTGGTTTGATGGCAGCCTCAGATATCCATATGTTTTTTGAGTGTCCCCGTATAACACCTTATTGGGAGGCCATAGGTAAGACTCTCACGGCATCATTAGGTACCCCAATTAGTATAGATTTACCCGTAGCGATCTTTGGAGTTCTGAGGACAACTAAAAACATAGCTAGAAACCTGGTCTTCTACACGATCCTTTTAGCAAGAAGAGAGATCTGCAGGAGATGGAAGGATTCCATCCCCCCTTCCCACGGGGACTGGCTGACATCAACGCTACAGACTGCACGCATAGATCTAGCCAGATCAGGAAACCAATGCAAAAGGACCTTTTGGCATTCGATTGTATGGTCTCAATAAAGACCGGGGGTTTTTTTTTTTTTTTCCCCCGGGTCCAATGATTATACTACTATGGTGCCAACTCAATCGTATCCGGTCATATCCCGGCCCTGGCCCAGCAGTAGGCCTCCCCACTGGTAGCCTAAAAGAATTTCAAGCTGAGACAGTTGCGGGATCTGTGGCTCTCCTCTCGAATGAAATGATTCCTTCCAGTTACTATACTGTGTAAACTTGTCTGATGCTTATTCTAAATGGCTTTCAAAAACCATGGTGGATATGAGGACTAATAAAAAAAAAAAAATAAAAAAAAAAAATAAACATATTATATCTGTAATATAAGAACAATAAAAATATATATGTATTACATAACTTCAACAATGTTAAAAAACAAACAAAATATACTTTTACATATCCTCAATGCTCCAACTTTTGTTCATTAATAATAACCAACCGTAAACATAACACACATACTCGCATTTCATCTATTTAATAGTTAATGCAGATGGATAAGGTATGGTTGAGAAACCTACAATTGCTGTCATAGAGTGCCGATTATTTTTTTTTTGGGGTGTACATTAAAGAGATGAGGTTATAAAGCCTTCATTTCTTTCCAGGAATATATTAAAATAGAAATATACTCAGCATCGGGTTAAAAACTTCCATATATTGACATAACATGAGGACCGCTAGGCTACGTAAAAAGACCAATATCCTAAACATAATGCCATAGCTAAATCCCAGCACTAGGGCGGTCATTGCTGAATCATAGCGTCAGGGCGGTATTAACCAAAATCTCTCACGCTTCTTATTGTAACTCAATAGGGACACACCTCTAATTACCTTCAAGTATTGTTACTTGTATAGCGCATGGCTACCCGGAGACATCCCAGCGCTGCGCGGGGGGCTGAAGGGGAGAAACTAGATTTCTTATATGAACAGCCAGGTCTTCAGCTGTTGACGGAATTTCAGATGATTGGGTTTGCTCTGTAGATGCAGTGGGAGGGCATTCCATAGTCCGGAGGCATTGAGTGAGAAGAGCCTACCACCACTTCTGGTGTTCTTGATCCTGGGAATCGCCGCAAGATGGAGTTCATTTGAGCACAGTGCCCTACTTGCCCTGCATGGACGAATAATGGCCTTGGTGATCAATCAATCAATCAATCAGGATATTTGTAAAGCGCACTACATACCCGTGAGGGTCTCAAGGGGCTGGGGGGGATGAAGGGTGGGGGGGCTGCTACTGATCGAAGAGCCAGGTCTTGAGGAGTCTTCGTAAGGCCAGTATGTCTTGGGTCTGCCCTAGGTTGGTGGGAAGGGTGTTCCAGGTCTTGGCAGGGAGGTGGGAGAAGGATCTGTCGCCGGTGGTTGTTCTTTGGATGCGGGGGACTGTGGCGAGGGCGAGGCCGGCGGAGCGGATCTGGCGGGTGGGGGTGTAGAAGCTGAGTCGCCTATTGAGGTATGTTGGGCCGGTGTTGTGGAGAGCTTTGTGTGCGTGGGTGAGGAGCTTGAAGGTTATCCTCTTGTTGATGGGGAGCCAGTGCAGGTCTCTCAGGTGGGGTGTGATGTGGCTGCGGCGGGGGATGTCAAGGATTAGACGTGCCGAGGCGTTCTGGATGCGTTGCAGCCGTCTCAGGATCTTGGCCGACGTTCCTGCGTAGAGGGCGTTTCCGTAGTCCAGCCTGCTGCTGATGAGGGCCTGGGTGACTGTTCGTCTATTTTCGGTGGGGATCCACTTGAAGATCCTGCGTAGCATTCAGAGGGTGTTGAAGCAGGATGCGTAGACGGCGTTATGTTATGTTATGTTAATAACTTTTATTCGGCGCACAGCTGCCCCAGCGAAGGGGCGTCCTGGCGCCTGATCAAGTACCACAACACAACAGGTCAAGAATGCAAGGAAAGAAGATCAATTAGCAGAGGCAAACAGGTGGGTTTTAATAGCACGTCTAAAAAGAGTCAGGCTATTAAGGGCGCGAATATGGACAGGAAGAGAATTCCATAGTCCTGCCGCCAAAACACGAAAGGAGCGTCCTCCCATCCTACTCAGTCTGAACCTAGGCTTAATCGCCAGATGGTGGGATTCAGACCTGAGAGACCGTGTAGGGGCATAGGGAGAGATCAGGCCCGTAAGGGCAGGAGGAGAAGAGGACTTCAAGATCTTGAATGTCAAGCAAAGGGCCTTAAATTTAATCCTCTGTCTGACCGGAAGCCAATGAAGGGAGGTCAGAACAGAAGAAACAGAACACCATCTCGGAAGGCCAACAATGGCCCGTGCAGCCGCATTCTGCACCCTCTGCAGCCTAGTAGCCTCAGCTTGATTAACTCCAAGCAGCAGAGCACTCCCGTAATCCAGCCGGGAAAGGATAGAGGCCTGAACCACCAGTTGCCGAGTAGGAGGATTGAAGAATTTGAGGACAGGTCTCAGTCCTCGCAGAATACCAAAACAGGTAGCTGCAGTCTTCTTTGTATGGCTGGTAAAAGAAAGGTTGGAGTCCAGCCAAACCCCCAAGTTCTTAACTTCGGCAGCTGGAATGGGGGACACCCCCAATTCGGGAGGCCACCACTGATCTCCCCAAAGTTCCGCCTGCTTCCCTAAAACCAGGACCTCGGTTTTCTTAGCATTTAGCTGTAAGCAATTGCTGCGCATCCAATTTGCCACAGCTATAAGTCCTGCACGGAATCTGGGCGCAGTCACCTCAGGGTCCCCACTAAGTGTCACCGCCAGCTGCGTATCGTCGGCATACGATGTCATAGTAAGGCCACATTGCCTGACGACAGCAGCCAGCGGTTTCACATAAAGGTTGAACAATGTGGGGCTCAAAGCAGAGCCATGAGGGACTCCCAGTTCCAGGGAGTGGAAAGAGGACTGGCCAGGTGGAATAGCCACTTTAAAAAACCGGTCCGAGAGGAAAGAGCGGAACCATTGAAGAGCCTTCCCCTCAATACCCCCTTCCTCCAGACGCCTCATCAAAATGTCATGAGACACCGTGTCAAACGCGGCGCTCAGGTCTAACAATAAGAGCGCCGCTGTCTGCCCCGCATCCAGCACTGAGCGCAAATGCTCGATCATAAAGAGCAAAGCGGTTTCAGTGCTGTGCTGTGCGCGAAAACCATTTTGACTCTCGTCAAGAATATGATTGCGAGAGAGGTGAGCAGACAAGATGGAATTCACGTGTGCCTCAGTGACCTTGGCAGTCCAAGGCAGGAGGGAGATGGGCCGGTAATTCTCCGGAAGCAAGGGGTCCAGGTTGGACTTCTTCAAAATGGGGCTGACCACTGCCTGCTTCCAGGAGGAGGGAACCACACCCTCACTGAGGGAGAGATTGATCAGGTCCAGTATAGGCTCACGGCAAAAAGGCGGGAGAAGTGTAATAAACTCCGGCTGGGTCTAGGGGAGAGCCAGATTTAATTTTGCGGCTCAGAGTATCAAATACCTCAGCAGACATGGCAGGCAGAGAGGACAGAGTTTCGAGAACCGAAACCTTCACATCACTAGGAGCAACCCCGGGCACAGATGGTATAAATCCTCGATAGATTGCCTGCACCTTCTCCACGAAAAAGGATGCCAAGCTTTCACAGTGAGAGTCTGTGCAGATTTCTAGCGAGGTGGCCCGTTTCCCCATCAGGTCTTTAAGTACCTTGAAAATTAATTTGGACGGGTTAGGGCTGTTGGAGAACTCAGATGCATAATAAGCAGCCCGGGTTTGACAGATAGCTCTGTGGTAGATCTTGAGCTGGGCAAAGTACAGCGATTTTAACGTGGAATCAAAGGATTTCCTCCAGGCCCTCTCAGCTTGCCGGCAAGTTCTCTTAAGCTCGGCAAGGGTCTCATTATACCAGGGGCTGCGGGTCTTAGTGTGACATTTAGACCAACGCAGAGGTACAAGAGAATCGAGGGCAGTAAGGACCCAGTTACAAAACTGTTCATAACCCTGTTCCACATTCTGCAGTTTGCCAAGGGGCTGTACCTCCAGAATCTTGACAAACTCCTCCAGCTTGAGTTTACGCCAGTTTCTTTTAAGGATCTGTTTATCTGCAGGTTTAAGTAGTGGGTTATCTAAGGGACACGACACTTTAACCAGCAGATGGTCAGTCCATCCTACCACCATCGGGTCAGATGTACTAGCTCGAACTAAGGTGGTAAAGAAAGGGTCGAGTATATGACCACCTATATGGGTGGGGGAGGTAACAAGTTGGTTAAGTTGCATCGCTTCAAGGTCCGCTAGCAAAGAGCTGATGGGTAGAGATGATATCTGATCAAAATGTATATTAAGATCACCTACTATATTGAAGTTAGCACATCTAGGAGCCAACGAACTGACCACATCAGCAAGGGCGGCCTTGAAGGTAGTGTCGTTCCCAGGTGGACGATAGATAAGCAGGCCACTAAGAGTAAATTGATGACTAACAGTCACCTTAAAAGAGGCGCTCTCACTCATTGGAAGGTCAAGAGCTTTCCACTCAGACGGAAAGCAAGATTTAATCGCCATGGCTATACCACCTCCCCTGGACGAGCGATTCAAAGTGAACACCGTATAGGTAGAAGGGAAAGCCAAATTTATGATGGCAGTATTGGCGTCCTGCAGCCAAGTTTCGGTAAGAAATATGATATCAGGGGAGTCTGTGTCTATCATGTCCCGGAGGGACTGATGGTGCTTGACCAAGGATCTAACATTCAAGCTCCATATACTGAGTACTCGCTCGGTGCAGTCCGTACGAGTACCTCGAGCAGTCTTTTCAACTGGGCGAACCCCAATGGGGGGGGCCAAGGAGAAACAGCCACACGCACAGTCATAAGGTCCCGAAAGAGGATGCAATGGGACATAGTTGCATGCTAAAAGACTGTCTCTTATAGATAAGAGAGCGGCGCGATTGTACCTGAGGGGCGCTGTATTACACATGATGGCATGTAAGCTGGAAGCCAGAGTCCGTAGCCCGCACCCGCTACCTCGACGCGGACGAGCGCAGACGGGCAGGACTCTGGCACGACTCCGGCTAAGCGACGGCGTCCCCCTGCGCGTTCCCGCTGCGCGGAAGAGGACGACTTTAACTAGGCGTCTCCCTGAGCAACTCGAGCGTTGGGACGCTCCAAGATGGCGCCCACGCAAGATTACACTTACCCCAAACTAAGATGGCGCCCACGGTAGCCAAATGGCGGTGCGTATTCCTGAATTAAATGTGAGTAAGGGGACAGAAGCCCAGCCCAAGCGGTAGGTAAAATCAGGGGATAAAGAAAGTAACAAAACCAAATTACGATAAAGGCAGGTTAAAATAGCACACTCCGCTGGCAGCGCGACCTGCGCTGGTGCAGCATTGATCAGAACGCGAGAAACAGCGAGTCCGCCTTAAATAGGCGTCTCCCTGAGCAACTCGAGCGTCGGGACGCCCCAAGATGGCGCCCACGCAAGATTACACTTACCCCAAACTAAGATGGCGCCCACGGTATCCAGCCCCGGGACCCGGACCCGCCAAATGGCGGTGCGTATTCGTTGATCTGCTTAGTCATGGAGAGGGTGGAGTCAAAGATGATCCCTAGGTTGCGTGTGTGGTCGGTGGGTGTCGGGGTCGTTCCTAGTGTTCTTGGCCACCAGGAGTCGTCCTAAGCTGAAGGGGTAGAGCCTAGGATGAGGACCTCCGTCTTGTCTGTGTTCAGTTTCAGTCGGCTGATCTTCATCCAATCGGCGACGGCCTTCATTCCTTCGTGGAGGTTGGTTTTGGCAGTGGGAGAGGATAAGCTGGGTGTCGTCGGCGTAGGAGATGATGTTGAGGTTGTGCTGTCGGGCAACGTGGGCGAGGGGTGCCATGTAGATGTTAAACAGCGTTGGGATGAGGGATGAGCACTGGGGTACGACGTAGATGACCTCGGTGGCATCGGAGCAGAAGGGGGGGAGGCAGACGCTCTGGGTTCTGCCGAAGAGGAAGGAGGTGGTCCAGTTCAGGGCCTTCTCTTGTATCCCGGCGTCGTGTAGACTGGTTCGTAGGGTGCGGTGGCAGACCGCGTCGAAGGCAGCTGATAGGTTCAGGAAGATGAGGGACGCTGTTTCTCCGTTGTCTAGCAGGGTCCTGATGTCATCGGTGGCAGCGATGAGGGCGGTTTCGGTGCTATGGTTGCTGTGTAACCCGGACTGGGACGGGTCTAGGATGCTGTTCTCGTCGAGGTAGCGGGTCAGTTGCTTGTTGAGTTTTTTCGATGACCTTCGCCGGGAACGGGAGCAGGGAGATGGGCCGGAAGTTCTTGAGGTCCTTGGGGTCCGCCTTGGGCTTCTTGAGTAAGGCGTTGATCTCAGCGTGTTTCCAGCTTTCCGGGAAGGTTGCTGTCTTGAAGGAGATATTGATTACTTTCCGGAGATGGGGTGCGATGGATGTGCTGGCTTTGTTGAAGATGTGGTGTCGGCATGGGTCTAACGGTGATCTGAAGTGGATGGTGTTCATGAACTTGCTGGTGTCCTCGTCGTTGATGCAGGTCCAGGAGAGCAGGCGGTTGGTGCGGGTGGTGGTCGTGGTGGCGGATGTCTCAGTGGTAGTTGGGGCGATCGTAAAGTTGAAGCTGTAGTGGATGTCTGCTATCTTGCGGTGGAAGAAGGTGGCCAGTGAGTCGCACAGGTCCTGCGAAGGTGGGATGTCGTTGGTGTTGGAACTGGGGTTGGAGAGTTCCTTCACAATGTTGAAGAGCTCTTTGCTGTTGTGTGCGTTGTTGTCTAGGCGGACTTTGAAGAAGGCCCTCTTGGCGGCTCTGAGGAGGTGATGGTGTCTGCGGGTGGCGTTCATGTGGGCGACGTAGCTGTCCGGTGTTCGTTCGCGGAGCCAGTACTTCTCCAGTTTTCGGCATGTTCGTTTGGAGGCCTGGAGGTCTTCGGTGAACCAGGTGGCTTTCTTGCTGGTGTGGCTGTTAGAGGGTGTCTTGAGCGGGGCGAGGGTGTTGGCGCAGTCGTCAATCCACTGTCTTAGGTTGTGGGCGGCGATGTCGGATCGGTGGGGTCGGCGGGTGGTTTCTGGGCAAGGGTGGTGGTTTGCTGGTCTTCGGTGACTTTGCCCCAGTTGCGGCGAGGCATCTGTTGGGTAAGCATGGGCGGAAAATCCGTTACGCTCGCGGATTTTTCGGATTTTCGGTAAATCCGCAATCCGCGAACTCTCGCGGATGTGGCGAAAATACGCAAATCCGCGCGAAGCAGATTTTTTGCTTGTGTTCGCACTGCTCGCGGTCCGCGGCGCGGGCAGCAACAATCTCGCACGACGCCGTGCCTCGCGAATAGGGCGAAATTACCGAAAAACGAGTTTTGCAAAAGCAAAACCAACGAGCAGGTGCAAAAGTTCGAGCTCATCATTTGTAACCATTTACCTGTAGTGCTTCCTGAAGGGGCCCTCCAGAATCCGGTTGCCTACTTGCAACTATTGTGTGACCCTGCTCTGACAGTCACAGAATAGTTACAAGTATGCCATTGCATCCTGTTATTGCAACAAAAAGGAAAGGGA
Organism: Lissotriton helveticus; assembly: GCF_964261635.1. NCBI lineage: Eukaryota > Metazoa > Chordata > Amphibia > Caudata > Salamandridae > Lissotriton > Lissotriton helveticus. The sequence goes on from NC_136067.1 coordinate 1,886,182,885, forward strand.
GCAGACAAGCAGGTGCCAGCCTTCATTAATGTCAGTTGGGGCAGGGCAGGTGTTGTTGTTTGCAAAACTTAAAGCACTTAGCAGGTGTGCTTGGCTTTGCCACAATAATGTACACTCACTGGTCAATCAGAGGGTGCTGTGATGACACCGAGGGTGGCATGGGTGTGCCAGCCAGAGGGTGGCATGGGTGAACCAGAGTGCCAGTGTTGACAGAGGATGGCAGTGCTTTGCTTTGCCCCAATAATGTACACTGGTCAATCAGAGGGTGCTGTGATGACACCGAGGATGGCATGGGTGTGCCAGCCAGAGGGTGGCATGGGTGAACCAGAGTGCCAGTGTTGACAGAGGATGGCAGTGCTTTGCTTTGCCCCAATAATGTACACTGGTGAACCAGAGGGTGCTGTGATGACACAGAGGGTGACATGGGTGAGCCAGAGGATGGCATGGGTGACCAAAGAGAGTGCCAGTGGTGACAGAGGGTGGCAGTGATGAAGAAAGCCTTGCAAACAGGCTGGGCACGTAGAAACAACAAGTTCGCAAAACTGGCGACCCGACAAGTAAGTTAGCAATTTGCGAAATTGCACAAAACCCTCGCGAACTAGCAGAAACCCGTGCGAACACACACCCCCCAAAAAAATACGCAAATCCGCGAGGATTCGCGGATTTTGCAGATTTTCGCAATCCGCAAATCCGCAAATTCGCGGATTGCGAATCCGCAAAATCCGCCCATGCTTACTGTTGGGTGCGGTGGTGCGTGGTGGGCTTCCTGAAGGTGAAATGGATGCAGTGATGTTCGGTCCAGTGGGGTTCGGTGGTATGGTTGAAGGAGATGTGAGTGCTTGCGGACAAGATGGGGTCAAGCGTGTGGCCGGCGGCGTGGGTGGGTGTTGTCACAAGCTGTCTGAGTCCGAGGTTGGCAAGGTTGTCGATCAGGGTGGTGCAGTTGGTGTCGTCGTTGTTCTTGAGATGGAAGTTCAGGTCCCCGAGGAGGATGTAGTCCATGGAGGCGAGAGGGTGTGTGCTGATGAAGTCAGCGATAGAGTCGCTGAACTGTGGTCAGGGTCCGGGGGGTCTGTAGATGAGGGTTCATCTGAGGGTGGTGTTGGGGTCGGTGTGCATTTGGAAGTGCAGGTGTTCGGCGGTGCTGAGGGAGTCGACGGTGTTGGTCGAGAATCTGAGAGTGTTCCTGTGGACAATAGTGATTCCTCCTCCTACTCCGTTGGTGCGGTCCCTGCGGGTGATCTTGTAGCCTTCTGGGATGGCTACGGCGATGTCGGGTGTTGAGGAGGGGTTCAGCCAGGTCTCCGTCCGGAAGGCGATGTCTGGGGTTATTGAGTCGAGGAGGTCCCAGAGTTCAACGGCGTGTTTGCGAGCGGAAAGGGTGTTGAGGAGGATGCAACTGAGGTAGTTGCGCTCTTCCCTGGGTGGAGGTTTGGCTGGGCGGATGCTGGTGAAGCTGCAGTTTCAGCGGGTGAAGTGTCTTTGGGTGCGCTTTGGGAAGGCCTGGTAGCAGGCGTGTTCTCCTCCGGAGTTGAGTGCGTGGAGAGTGCTGGCATCGTAGCGGAGTCGGACGTCGTGGCGTATGCGGGGGCCAGGGGGTCTGGCACTGGGCGCTGTCCAGGTGTGGACGGGCGCAGACGGGCTTGCGGTGCATGATCGTTCAGGGACTTGTGTGCTATGCAGAGAGCCTTGAAGTTTATTCTCTGCTGTACTGGGAGCCAGTGAAGAGAACGGAGGGCTGATCTTGCTGAGCAACGGTTTGGGGTGTCGGTGAGCAACCTTGCTGCACAATTCTGTATGACCTGTAGCTTTGAAATAGCCTCCTTAGGGGCACCTAGATAGAGGGCATTGCCATAATCCAATCTGGACAGAATCAAGGCTGGGTAACTAGTCTTTTTGCAAGTGGGGGTGGGAGAGGGAGGAGTTTGCGAATAATTCTTAGAAGGCCATAGCATGAGGCGGCCGTCTTTCTCGCCTGGGTTTTGAAGGTGAGGTTCTGGTCCAACCTAATTCCCAGGCTTTTTATCTCTGTTTTGGGTGTCAGCAATGATCCCATGGAAGATGGCCATAACGTTTTTGGAAAGGGGTTCAATGCGTCGCCCAGTATCAACAGTTCTGTCTTCTTCCCATTGAGTTTCAGGTGGGAGAGGCTCATCCACTTTACTACTTCCTCCAGGCAAGGGAGGAGACCCTTAGCTTGTTGGCTAGGGTGGCTCAGTGATACGACCAGTTGAGTGTCGTCAGCGTAGGTCACCATGTGGATCCCAAATGGTGACACTATTTCTTCCAGTGGGGCCATATAGGCATTAAAAAGTGTGGGGCTCAGTGAAGAGCACTGTGGGACGCCGCACCCTAGTGGCATGGGTCGTGAGATGTAATTGTCCTCGAAGACCTGGAAAGATCTCCCTTCTAGGAAGGACTGCAGCCATGCTAGAGCTTTTCCAGTCACTCCTGCCCTCCTGAGGCGGTGAATCAGGACATGGTGGTTAACCGTGTCAAATGCCGCACTCAGGTCGAGGAGGATAATTGCGGCTGTTCCTCCTACGTCCAGAATTTTTCTTGTTTCCTCCACCACTGATAGTGGGGCGGAAGCCTGTTTGAGAGGGGTGGAGGGCACAATTAGTTTCAAGAAAGGCAGATAGAGCGCGGTTAGCGTGTTTCTCCGCTATCTTACTAATACCCGGCAGGAGTGAAATGGGTCGGTAGTTGCCTAGATCAGTAGGATCCAGGTTAGTTTTTTGTGAAACTTGAAACAGGCTTCGATATTGGCATACGTCCTTCACAGTTACAGGCAGTTTGTGTGAAAGGAGCTGCACCAAATGAGACCTTTGTCAGATGTTGACCAACAAGACAGGTAGACATTGTAAAGGATAGGTAATTGTATGACCCTAGGTAATTGTATGAGGCTTGTGCCTGGCTGAGGACACTAGTCGCATCTCCAGATAGAGGAGTAGTTGAGGGGCAGGCTGCAGATCTGTCTCTAAGGGTTTTGGGTGGTGATTTCACAAATTACATTTAGAATCCTGCTCTGTAATAACCTTTCTTTGTGCTGCTTGCATCATACTTTCCATTTGGAGGCTACAAAGCCCTCCACTTCTGGAATTATGGGCATGCTTCTCTCTTTCATATGCAATAGATTGCCTGGAAGCCTACCATTTTGGGGAACCTCTGGAACTGGAGAAGTTCCCTAAAACCATGGAACATAGAATCCTGCAGCTTGGTGTCCGTTTTTGTGGGGCATGACAGGCTGCATGGATTGGTGGGGTTTTACTGATTTATGGCAGAGGGCAACCTGTTGACATCTACTGCACTACCTTCACAGAGCAGTAGACTTCAGCGGGTCATCCACAGTACTGGAAAAGAAAATGTTTCTGGTAAAAACACCAGAAACATTTTCTTGTCCAAAATCAAAGGCACTGAGGGAAATCCTTCCTTCGAGTGCCAAGATTGTTTTGCTGTATTGTCTTTTTTTTATTTTTAGTCCTCATTTTCCACTATGATTTCAAGAGTTAACGCCAATGGAGAGCGACACGCTGCCTCAGGAAACCTGGTAGGGACCGCTAGATGACCTACGTGACTCCCAACAGCAAAGTCAATTTCTCCAAGCCCAAAACTCAGAAAAAACCATAACAGTGCAAAAATGACTGCCATCGTAGCCCGGCCTCAAGAAATCGGACCCGAATACTCTTGGTACACCAGACGGGGCAGGGAAGTTAAAAACCATAGCAGTATATTTCCTTGTTGGTCCCATTTTAACAAGTTCCAAAAAGCTCTTTTCTCCCAGTTTCCAGACCTAACCAAGTCCAATTTTGAGACCTGCAACAGAGAGGCACGCCAGTCCAAGAGTGAAAGTGGTATAGGATCCTTCCATTTTTTACAAATCTCTCTTCTAGCGAGTAAAATGGAATAAAAGAGAAGATTTTTAGCTGGGCTTCGGGTCTGGCCCGTGACCCCCAAAATAACAAGAGGGAGGGTGATTGAAACTTTAAAACCCAGAGGCTGTAAGCAGGGCCCCAATATCGTCCCAAAATGAGGACAAAAGAGGACACTCATAAAACATATGGACATCAGAGGCAGCTGTCAAACCACATCTGGCGCATGCAACTGGGGAGTCTTTTGAAAATTTAGATAGTCTTAGAGGAGAATAGTAGGCTCTGTGAAGGGTGAAAATGTGGTTCCTCCGGAGCCAAGCGGGCTTAACAATATCCCACAGCACCTTACATGAAGCAACCCACAGATTTTCTGGGTTATGGCCCACCAAGGATGAACCCCATATCTTCTCTGGCAGGAGGAAATCACCATCCCCTTCATTGAGCATTAAATTATACCATAAAGAAATCTCCTTTCTAACCGGTGGTTTATCAAGAAGTAAGGATTCAAGCTGACTACCCCCTCCTAGAGGGAGGCTGCTCCTAAGTGAGGTGTGTGAATGAGCCCAACTAACAATCTGGAGATATTTAAACATAGAAAGATTTGACCCAGCTTTATCCTTTAGAGATTCCCATGGTAACAAAATGCCTTCCATAAACAAGTCCCCCCAAACTTCCAATCCTGCAACTCTCAAGGGTGCAGCCAGACCATCCGCCAGCTACGCCGGGGCTCCAGGGGAATCCCATAATGGTGACCTGCTGGAAAAAGACCCCAATTTTAAGAAGCCCCTGAGTATAGCCCATGTTTTCGCCAGCCCCTGAAATACCTTCAGCTTTACTTTCTTAAAAAATTTGGGGTCACCAAATTTAAACAGGAAACCTGTCTGTGCTAAATTCGCCCCCCTCAGCGATGCTGAAACCATACAACCGATACACTGTTCTGTAGGCATCTTTAATAACATTCGGGCATGAGATAGTTGAAATGCCCATGCATATAGTTGTAGGTCTGGAGCTGCTAGGCCGCCCTTTTCCCTGCGCCGCCTAAGTTTTTTCCAGGCAATTCTTGGCATATGTTTATCCCAAATAAAAAAACTAATATCACTTTGTAATTTTGATAAAAGTGATGGTTCAAAATAAAGAGGGATGGAATTAAACAAGAAAGAAACCTTAGGTAGAATAGTCATTTTAATCAGATTTATTCTTCCCAAAATAGACAAAGGAAGCTGTGCCCATGAACTCATTAGTCTACGACAATCCTTTGCTACATTAGAAAAGTTAGTGGAAGCAATTTTATTTATATCTTTAACAATATTAAGTCAGAGATACCGAAGATTTAGGCTAGGCTGGACCCCTGTCCCAAGATCGTTATCATTCCAAACCATCATCTCCGTTTTAGAGGCATTAACCTCATACCCAGATACCTTCCCGAAGTCCAAAGCTGACTTAATGACAGCAGGGAGGGCTGTACATAATTCTGAGGAGTAAATTAAGATATCGTCAGCGTACAGGGCCACCCTCTTCGCCCAACCCCTATATGTGAAAGACTTGATGTTGCTATCTTCCCTCAATCGTTGGGCGAAAGGTTCAATATATAAGTCGAATAGGAGAAGGGATAGAGGGCAGCCCTGATGAGTTCCCATAGTGATGGTAAATGGATCTGACAGTTCTCCATTCACCAGCAGGCAAGCCGTAGGATTATGGTATAATAAGCTAACTGCTCGACGGAAACCATCCTCGATATTAAACTCAGCCAAGACCCTCGACAGGTATGACCAATTCACCCTGTCGAAGGCCTTGGTAGCGTCGAGCGTCAAAACTGCCAATGGGAGAACGTCTGTTGTTGCCATATTAATAGCCCCTATCAGATCATAAGACAGTTCATACAGCTGCCGACCCTTGATAAACCCTTTTTGATCTTGATGTATGATGTCAGTTGCTACTCCCCCTAGTCTTTTTGCCAAGATAGTCGCAAAGATTTTATAATCAACATTTAAGATCGATATTAGTCTATATGACCCACAGCACGAGGCTGGTTTCCCTGGCTTTAATAACAAAATTATAGATGCACTATCCCAAGAAGTAGGGGGTAGTAAGCCTTCCTGAAAGATCTGATTGAATAATGTGGTGAGAAAGGGGACAATTGCCGGTTCCAAGGCTCTGTAGATTTCGGCTGGGAGACAGTCAGGTCCAGCTGCCTTCCCCTTCTTGCTACTTAAGATAGCCGCTCTGACCTCCTCTTCCGAGATGATATTATCAAGAGAAGTATGTTGTTCGAGGTCAATGAGGGGAGGGTAATCGCACTCAGCCAATCCTCAATACTTTTGCTGTATTGTCAATCATAGTGTGTGAGCTGATGTCACAGCAAAACAAAACTTAAAGCAGACTTCGCTAATGGAATCTGAGGGATCCATACCTTTGCTACCTCACAGCGGAGCTACTCTTTTTTTTTTAAAACAATGTGTGGCTGGGCTATTAGCCACGAAAAGAAAGGCCCCTAACACTACAAGGAAACATTAAGAGTTTGTAAATTGTCCCATTTTTATGATGTGGGTAGCTGTAGTATTTAGGCTAGGTCTCAGTCAGCACCAAGGAAAACCTGCCAGGACCAGACATTTCTGAAAACAAGGCACCTACAGTAGTCTGGAGTAGAGTGGCTCACAAGGATCCCGAAAGCTTTTCTTACCTAGAAGGCCCTACAGACACCAAACTTTGGCTAAATCACTGAATATTCCCATATTTCTTTGCCGAAAAATTCCAAAATCTCATAAGATCCATAACTTTCCTATCACTCATTGTTCCCAAACTTCTTCCGATAAAAACAGTACCACAAATGTTTGAAATGTATTATGCAATTTGTATATTAATTCCATAGGACCCCATAGCAGTAATTTATTTGCTGTAAGCACAAGTTAGATAAAGATAAAGCAGAATTTCAAAGGAGTCAATACATGTCAAAAAGCAGATTTATACTACATAGATCTGGGATTACAATATATGTAAAACACTTAACATTTTAGTCGATGTCGTGCAGGAGAATGATAATACAAATGCTTTCGTATTTCTCTACACCAGGCACATTAACGTACCAACTATCTGACTCCTGCAAACAAAAAATGATCTCTAGGGTGGATATATTATCTCACCATGCTATCTTTCACGACAGGTCAGTTCCCCTTAGAGAGGCAGTACCCTGGAGCAATGTCAGTCAAATGTAAGTTGTACCTGACTTGTAATGACTCTGCTCCAACCCAATAGGCTAAGGAAAGCACTATGCCATATTGAAATCTAGAGATTTCCTGATTGGACAATGCTTCTGAATGGCTGGAAGGACCAAACTGGCCGTAGCGGGCACCGGGTATTTCCAGGGGGGCCGGAAGGGTGGGGGACAGTTTTTGACCTGTGGGGGCCGGTTTTGTTACTAGAGGCCGGTTTTGCAATATCGGCCTGCTCTAACAAAAGTGGCAGCGGTGCTTGACACTAGCACCCGCATCCCTCCCTCCACTCCCCAGTTTTCAGTAGCACAAACATGTCCGTCCGGTCCGTCCCCACAGGACGGTCGGAGCAGATTTTGCTTGGCTGGTTTGTGTAGGCAGTGACAACCACTTATGTATCTGGAATTGGAAAGCTAATGAAAGTTGTTGTCTTAAGAACAACATGACTCAATGTCCTGCACAGTAGTGCAATCTTTTGATACATCAAATTTGATTGATTTTCTTACCTAGATAAACAACCCCAGACACAATTAGATGTTACATAAGACTGCTCAGCAGACTCTGCCATGACAAGCAAAAAATTCAACCCACAGAAACCCCACCATTTGCCCCACATCTTGTGTTTGTGAGAGCATCCCCTTTTCGCATGTATGGGGTCCTCCATCATAGCACATTGTGGCACAGGACACTAGGTCCTTACTTGGGGTGGTCAAAAGTCCCACGAATACATGCACTACAGTCCGTCTCCCAGAGCCATAAAAGGCCCAGTGGAGCCCACCCCATGACTGAAATTTAACAAAACAGAAAGGGGGGCCATACGCTCCCACTCCCTGAGCCATTAATGGCCCCGGGGGCCCTATCTTCCAAAGCAAATTCACCTGTTATGTCCCAGGGAGCCCACCTCCAGGACATAGCAGTGTCCCTACACCGGTGCGGGCAGGAAAACCTGTATTTCCTCTTGCTTGGTGGGAGCATTTTTTTATTTTCTGCCAAGCGGGAGAAAACACCAAGTTTACTCCCAGCAGGAGGGAGCTTTGAAAATGCTCCTGCCCACTGTTAGTAGACTTTTGATCAGTTTCCCTCCCCACACTGACCGCACACGGAAACAAAGCAAAATATTACTCCAGCCTGGAGGGAGCAGCATTAGGAGCGGGAGCAATGCCGGTTCCCAGTGCATACGGGTAGCTGATGAAGCCACGGGGGCCTTGGGGCTCCTCACACAGCCCCTATCAACTATATGTAGGGTGCCCTGGTTCGGTACCAGAGCACCCACCTTTAACAGTGCAGGGCCCTGGGGTTCCCAGGACCGATAACAGCTGAGGGAGGGGAGCAGTGTGGCCCCCTCCCCTTTAGTTTAAGAAATGGCCCAGGGGAATCGGGTCCCCAGGGCTTAAAAAGGCTTGGGGAGGGGGCTGCGTGGGCCCCCTCCCCTTTAATAAAAAAACAAATGACCCTGGGGGATGGGCTCCCCAGGGCCTAACAACTGCTTGGGGAGGGGTGCCCCTGAATGAATCAATGAACGGATTCGATATTGCCCACAGTTCTTCAGACTAGAGTGTCCTGGCGCTGAGGGTGGATAAGTGGCAGATCACTGAAGCATAAACTAATTCTTGAAAAGCCAGGTTTTGAGATGTTGCCTGAAAGTTGGCAGGTCTGCGGTGGCTTTCAGCGTTGCAGGTCAACTGTTCCATGCTTGTGCACTCTGGAACCCAAAGGATCTGCCCCCCATATGAGCTAAGTATATTTTGGGGTTGCGGGCAAGATCAGCAGTAAAGAATCTTAAGGTCATTGTTGGAATGTAGCGGTTAACATGCTTCTTGAGGTAGTTAGCGCCTATGCTGTGGAGTGCTTTAAAAAATATCACCATGGCTTTGAACTTGATCCTTTCCTTTATTCGCAGCCAGTGCAAGGACTTAAGAATGGGAGTCATATGAGATCTGAGCTTCGGTCTAAGGAACGCCCTAGCCGCTGCGTTTTGCACCACTTGCAGGCGCTGAATAAGGTAGTCAGGCCTAGGTGCAAGCTGTTAGCGTAGTCCAATTTTGACGTCACCAAGGCTTGACCCACAATCTTCCTACTGTCCAGTGACAGCAATAGAAGGAATTTGTTTAGCATTCGAAGTATGCCAAAACAGCAGCCAATCAGTGTTTGAACCTGTGGACCCATGGAGAGGGCGTTGTCAATGACAATGCCCATGTACTCCAGTTACATACTGCCGGGTTGGCCAGAAAAGACAATCTCTGATTTATCCGGAGTGCATTTCAACTGATTTATTTTGAGCCAGTTGAACACCTTTGTGGAACAAGATCTAATGCTATCTTCATTAAAATTGACTCTTTTTTCACACGTTAAAATCAGTTGTGTCATCAGTGTAGGAGATAATCTCAACGCCATCTTCCTCTACCAAAGGTGCTAGAGGTGACATATTTATATTAAAGAGGGAGGGGCTAAGAATAGAAGCCTGTGGTACTCCTACATTCGTATTTGGCATGGGAGATGTAAAAAGGGGTATCCAAACGTCTCCAGCACATTGGTCCAAAGACGCCGTCAGTGGTAGGCAGCTGTACCAGCATTAGGTATTGATTCACGTACAAAAAGGTTAAAATTTGTGAAATTTATTTATTTTAAAAAACCCTTTACTGACTACGAACAAGAGGAACTTTTACCTCGAGCTACAGTCTAAACCCACAAGAACTTTCTTAATTATCCCTATATAGAAGAAGAAAATAGATGTGCCTGATACTTTGGAGATACAGGCACTTATCACATGGAAGTAAATACTGCAATTTTGAGTATATGAGATAAAAATATGTATCTAGCTTGGACACCTAAATAACAGGTGACATAAATCTTTTCAACTTTTACAGTACCCTGTCACATTAGAATTTCCTCGGGACAAATAGACTGAAGACACCCCTACCTCAAGAACAATGTATTTTTATTGGCCCTGATGAAGGTGGCATATATGTTTATGTCTGCACCGAAACGTACGTTGGCCACTTACAGATAACGGAAAATTCAGCTGAGAAAGATTCCTATAAAGAAGGACCACAAATGTTTTAAAAGAAATTCTGGTTCTGACATCTGTGCATAACATCTAAATAATATCCACTGTTTTGGGGCTCCAGTTGATTTTCAGATCTTTTTATGATATTTTGTGTATGGTATGCAAGAAATAGCATGTATGAAGAGTATGATTGGTGAGATTGATTTGGATGAATGTATATAGCAGGTCTTTTTTAGCTTTACTTTCGCATATTAGAATGTTTAGGTGGGGTCATTAGTTAGTATGTTGTATTGTGTTTTGACTGTAAAACTATTCTTTTTTTTCTCTAAAAATATTGAATGATCATATTTATGTATTTCTATATGTGTAAAAAATTTCTTAGAAAAATACTTCCAAAAAATGGCTTTTTGAAATGAAATATAAACTAAAAGAAATAAATGATAAACAAAGCCTATATTTTGTCTGTTGCATATACTCATATAGCTTTGCTGTGTCCTTGCAAGAAAATGTTTTGAGTTATGCCTACCTGTTGAAATTAGATAGGTCAGTCCAGAGGTTTCTATTTGACATGTTTTCCAGGTTTCTCCCCCTCCTCTAGACCTAAAAGAAATATTTATATTGGGGGTACCCTTAGCTACTATAAAGGTATCCAAATGTCCTGCAATCTACCTTTCAAAAAAGAAGTCATCCAGGCCAAAGGGGTCCTACCCATACCCACGTTCCGCATTCTGTCAAGAAGTCTCTCATGTAGGATCGTATTGAATGCCACCGACAGGTCGAGTAGTATGAGAACTGCCCTACCTCCTCTCCCCCTTTAACATATATTTAAGGCCATGGGGAATGGGGGATGGGGTCCACACGACCTAAAGATGATTGAGGAGGAGGGCAGTGTTGCCCCCTCCCCTTTAATTAAATGAGTGGCCCGATGGATGGGGTCCCCTGGGCTTCACAAGGCTCAGGAAGTGGGCCATGCAGCTCCCTCCCTTTTGAAAATACCCTGGAGGTTGGGGTCCCCAGAGACCAATGGGGTTCTGGGAGGGGGCCAGGTGCTCCCACTCCACTTTAAAATATACATGGCCCTGGAGGCGGGATCCCCAGGGCCATGATAGGTTCAGGGAGGGGGCCACACAGCCCTCCTTCCCTTTAAAAATAAAAGGTCTGGGGGCAGCTGGGCCAGGCCTGTGTGGCCATATCCCAGTGCATGGCCAAAGGTTGTGTTCAATGTGGAGTTGGCTGCCTTTTGGGGGGAGAGGATTGGCTTCAAGCCCTGTGGCCAATCCCCCACCATGCACGACTGAAGGCCCCACACAATTGTGAATTTGGCTGTGTTTACGGGGGCTGGCCATAGGCCAGGCCTTGTGGCCATTCTCCTACTGCGCATGGCCTAAAACAATGTGCAACATGGGTTTGGCTGCATGTGGGAGGTTAGCCACAGGGTCTGGGCACAGGCAAGACCTTGCAGCCAACCCCCTGCCATGCACAGCCAAAGGCCGTTCATGCGGGGGTCAATTCAAGTATGGTAATTAAATATTACTTTACAATAACAAAACCTAGAAATTCATTGAAAAAAACAACAGTTAAACTTACGTTATAGTTAGGTGTGATAAAAAGATCTATTTTTGTTTAAAGAAAAAAACTTTACAAACTCTCTCAAAAAAACTAAAGTTAAAGTAGCATAGTTAGATGCATTTGTCAGTGACAACATTAACGTTTTGAACAAAAAAACACTGAAATTCACTCGTTATAGTTAGTTTAGCTATTACTTGTACCCCCGCAATGCACTGCTTATGACCTCACATATGACATCATTCATGACATGTTCTATGACTTCATTTATAACATGACTTCAACTCGTCCTTATCCCTGAGGATGGAAACTTTTTCAGTGGATTCTATCGGCTTCACCCTGCAACTCACCTATTTTAAACTTTTTTTATTTTCTGCAAAATGTTTCTGCACAGCACATCTAGGTTTACACTGTAGTCTTCTGTGGCTATACCACATTTCTCAAGTGAAGACAGCCTTAGCTGAATGTCAGATATTTTACACTGAATGAAAATATATTACAATAAACATATAGAGGGGCTGTGTAGTGGCCAACTGCTTAATTTGTAAAAATATAAGTTCCAGGGCTCCTGTCAGGAGGCCACTGTAGCTTGCACCACCCATTGCCCCTTCCAGCACTGTCAATGACAGTACCAATACAACTATTATCCTCACACTCTTACATGTGACAATTCAGACTATTCCTAGCCATCAAAAGCTACATGAATGGCTTGAGTAGCAAGTAATAGTCATTTCTTTATCCATTAATCAATGCCGCCAATCATTCACATATTCATCGATCCATGCACTCACTTATCTATTCATTTATCCACAATGTCACTCACTTTTTTTACATTTACTCACTCAACAATACTCACAACTAAACAATAAATAAGCAGAATCAATTTAATAAGTAATGCCAAACATATTCTCTTTGCCACTTCTTGTCCTATATGGATTTTGAGAATTCTGATGCATGTGAAAAGTAAAAATTCAATTCGTAATAATTAAGTCAGTGCCGTTATGGTTTTGTACCATATCTCTCATCACAAAAGTAATGAAAGGTTTCTGCCCTGTCTCATAAAAACTGTACTCAGTCCGGGCACATGTTAATTTGTATTTACAGAGCCACAAATTCAATATTATTTCAAAGCAATGCCGCGAGTAGAAGCCATTTCACTTACTTTACTACTCGATAATGCATTGCTTCAAATCACTGTACAAATGTCCTACAGTTTGGGAAATTGCTTTACTCGCTTCTGTTTTAAATGAACTACAGTGCAAATCGATAATATTAATGGTATTTGTGTATTTGATGTGTATCTGACATGATTTCAAGCCTTCGCGCCTCCTTTATTCTTTTAGCTGCCTCGCCAGGATCTCTTTGTGTTAGGAATGTGTAGGTAACGTGAAACTTTAGTCTTAAGTGTTTGATTATTTTGCCCTACAATGAATACTTGGCTTTTTTTATATATAGCTTTTGGAGATTTTATTGTTTCAAGTCTTTTTTAGTTTTACAGAAATCTGATACATTTTGACCGTCACCCAAGGATATGTTTGTGGTCAGTCTAGACCTTGGCGTTTTGGTTCTGAAATTCTCATCTAACACTCCCAGACAATGTGTACTTGCTGTTGTATTGCTTATACCTTCTTGCGGCACCTGAATTATGTCCCTACTGTAATGTTGTGGGAGGGTCAACCCACGCAGCTAGGTCAGGGGCATCTACCTCCGACCATGCGGCCAGATGGTTTGGCCCAGTACAAAGAGTGGAAATAATAGAAGAAGGCAGGCACAAAACAAGTCGCTGGTGTCAGACTGGTTATTGTGTCCAGCACCTCTTGCAGAAGTGCCAGTGACATCAAACCTGCTAGATGACAGACTTCTCTTCATTTTGCTTGTGGCATCACCTTTGATTCCAAAAACAGGGGGGCGGGAGTTAGTGGGGTGCAGCAGGCATTTGTGACTGGTGTTTGCACCCCTGTAGCCTTTCTCTAGTAAAGGAGGGGCTGCAGAAAGTGTTGTAGGGCTGTCTATAGTACCCATTACACCAGCGCACATTTCATATCTTTCCCTATCAAGGTGACCTTCTCATATTCATGAGAGTGAGGTTCCATGAAATGAGAGAACACCTTTGCTTTATACCCAATATTATGGATGTCGGCACACTGAGTCATCTTTCACTGCTACTTTCTCTCTAGCACAGAGCACAGGGCTTTTTTCACAATGGACCTGGAAAAACCTTTGGCTATCCTTCTTTCCCAATACCCTCTCTTTCCACCCACCATTCACCCACTTTTCCAAGTTCTGTTATTTCCATCCTTAACATCCCACAATTGTCCCATTATAGTCCCTCCTTACCTGCTTTTCTCCCACGTCCTGGTATGGTGAGGTCCTACTTTTGCACTAGCTGAAAACAAAGGCTGTGGGATACCAATATATGCACTATAGCACATGCCTCTGGCGTTCACCTCATCCCAAGGAGTGTATGCTTTGGTCTGCTTCAATCTTCTGGTAAATAATAGCCCTTCATATTTCATGAACAACAAAATATTTGGTTTGCAACTTTTCTGGGGTGATTCTCTGACTTTGAGTGTAATCTGGGTAAAGAGTGGTTGGCATAAAGAACTATTAGTCAAAACGCGTATGAACAGGGCAAAACTTTGCGAGAGAGGACATGGACACGCGACACGGAAAAAAACACTAGGGAAAATGTGTGGTGGCACTAGATATTGAAACAAGCATTTGCAATGCAATAGGTCTCGCATTTTACGCGAGTTTAAGCTACTGGCATTGTAAATAACAATACATGTTATTTATATTTCAAAAACCAAAACATAAATAAAAGGCATTGTCATTTACAATGCCAATAGCTCAAACTCGCATAAATGCGAGACCTGTTGCATTGCAAATGCTTGTTTAAAACTGCCGGTGGTCGGCAACAGCAAGACCCGGCCCACTGATAGCCATGGGTACCCAGATTATCCAATCACCAAGTGAAACGTGCATTTAACCACCAGCTTGTGAAGCGTACTACGTGTCACTGAAGAGGGCTCCATTGATAACACACATTCAAGTTCCAAGCATGAAATAAACCGAAGCATACCAAGCATTCAAAATGCAATAGGTCCCGCATAAGGAAAGTTTGAGCTACTGGTATAGTAAATAACAATTTTTTTATTTGTGTTGGTTTTGAAAATAGCGAAATTAATAGCTTTGTCATTTACAATGCCAATAGTTATAACTTTCGCAAATGTGACACCTATAGCATTTGTAATGCAATATGTGTTGTATTTACGTGACTTACATATATTGCTATTACAAATAACAATGGCTTTTAATTTTTTTAAATAATTAATACTTAAATAAAAGTTATTGTAATTTATAATGGCAATAGCTTAAACTTTTGTAAATAACTTTTGTGAAGATTATGTTCAGTGTATTTTATTGTGACGAAAATCCAAGAACAGAAGTGAAATATTAACATCTTTTTGTGACATTTGTAATAAAGCTTGAAACATTGAGAGAAAATATTTGAACCAGTGATGTTGTGGTGCTGGTGAGTGATGCTGTGGTTGAGCTGAGTGATGCTGTGGTTGTGCTGAGTGATGCTGTGGTTGCGTTGAGTGATGCTGTGGTTTCGCTGAGTGATGCTGTGGTTGCGCTGAGTGATCCTCGCTGGGTGACGCTGTGGTGGCGCTGAGTGATGCTGTGGTAGTGCTGAGGGATGCATTCTTGGCCCTGAATGATGCTGGGGTGCTGCTGAGTGATGCTGTGGTGGTGCTGAGTGATGCTGTGGTGGTGCTGAGTGATGCATTCTTGGCCCTAAGTGATGATGTGGCGTTGCTGAGTGATACTGTGGGGGTTCTAAGTGATACTGTGGTGGTGCTGAGTGATGCTGTGGTAGTGGTGAGTGTTGCGGTGGTGGTGCTGAGTGATGCTGTGGTGTGCTGAGTGATGCTGTGGTGGTGCTGAGTGATGCTGTGGTGGCCCTGAGTGATGCTGTGGTGGCCCTGAGCGATATTGTTGTGTGCTTAGTAATGCTGTGGTGGTGCTGAGTGATGCTGTGGTGGTGCTGAGTGGTGCTGTGGTGGTGCTGAGTGATGCTATGGTGGCGCTGAGTGATGCTGCGATGGCGCTGAGTGATGCTGTGGTGGCGCTGAGTGATGCTGTGGTGGTGCTGAGTGATGCTGTGGTGGTGCTGTGGTGGTTCTGAATGATGCTGTGGTGGTGCTGAGTCATGCTGTGGTGGTGCTGTGTTATCCTGTGGTGGTGTTGAGTGATGCATTCTTGGTCCTGAGTGATGATGTGGTGGTGCTGAGTGATACTGTGGTGGTGCTGAGTGATGCTGTGGTGCTGCTGAGTGATGCTATGGTAGTGCTGAGTGATGCTGTAGTAGTGCTGAGTGATCCTGTGGTGGTGCTGAGTGATGCTGTGGTGGCGCTGAGTGATGCATTATTGGCCCTGAGTGATGATGTGGTGTTGCTGAGTGATGCTGTGGTGGTGCTGAGTGATGCATTCTTGGTCCTGAGTGATGATGTGGTGGTGCTGAGTGATACTGTGGTGGTGCTGAGTGATGCTGTGGTTGCGTTGAGTGATGCTGTGGTTTCGCTGAGTGATGCTGTGGTTGCGCTGAGTGATCCTCGCTGGGTGACGCTGTGGTGGCGCTGAGTGATGCTGTGGTAGTGCTGAGGGATGCATTCTTGGCCCTGAATGATGCTGGGGTGCTGCTGAGTGATGCTGTGGTGGTGCTGAGTGATGCTGTGGTGGTGCAGAGTGATGCATTCTTGGCCCTAAGTGATGATGTGGCGTTGCTGAGTGATACTGTGGGGGTTCTAAGTGATACTGTGGTGGTGCTGAGTGATGCTGTGGTAGTGGTGAGTGTTGCGGTGGTGGTGCTGAGTGATGCTGTGGTGTGCTGAGTGATGCTGTGGTGGTGCTGAGTGATGCTGTGGTGGCCCTGAGTGATGCTGTGGTGGCCCTGAGCGATATTGTTGTGTGCTTAGTAATGCTGTGGTGGTGCTGAGTGATGCTGTGGTGGTGCTGAGTGGTGCTGTGGTGGTGCTGAGTGATGCTATGGTGGCGCTGAGTGATGCTGTGATGGCGCTGAGTGATGCTGTGGTGGCGCTGAGTGATGCTGTGGTGGTGCTGAGTGATGCTGTGGTGGTGCTGTGGTGGTTCTGAATGATGCTGTGGTGGTGCTGAGTCATGCTGTGGTGGTGCTGTGTTATCCTGTGGTGGTGTTGAGTGATGCATTCTTGGTCCTGAGTGATGATGTGGTGGTGCTGAGTGATACTGTGGTGGTGCTGAGTGATGCTGTGGTGCTGCTGAGTGATGCTATGGTAGTGCTGAGTGATGCAGTAGTAGTGCTGAGTGATCCTGTGGTGGTGCTGAGTGATGCTGTGGTGGCGCTGAGTGATGCATTATTGGCCCTGAGTGATGATGTGGTGTTGTTGAGTGATGCTGTGGTGGTGCTGAGTGATGCATTCTTGGTCCTGAGTGATGATGTGGTGGTGCTGAGTGATACTGTGGTGGTGCTGAGTGATGCTGTGGTGCTGCTGAGTGATGCTATGGTAGTGCTGAGTGATGCTGTAGTAGTGCTGAGTGATCCTGTGGTCGTGCTGAGCGATGCTGTGGTAGCGCTGAATGATGCATTATTGGCCCTGAGTGATGATGTGGTGTTGCTGAGTGATGCTGTGGTGGTGCTGAGCGATGCATTCTTGGCCCTGAGTGATGATGTGGTGTTGCTGAGTGATGTTGTGGTGTTGCTGAGTGATGCTGTGGTGGTGCAGAGTGATACTGTGGTGGTGCTGAGTGATGCTGTGGTGGTGCAGAGTGATGCTATGGTAGTGCTGAGTGATGCTGTGGTAGTGCTGAGTGATCCTGTGGTGGTGTAGAGTGATGCTGTGGTGGCGCTGAGTGATGCATTATTGACACTGAGTGATGATGTGGTGTTGCTGAGTGATGCTGTGGTAGTGCTGAGTGATGCATTATTGGCCCTGAGTCATGATGTGGTGTTGCTGAGTGATGCTGTGGTGTTGCTGAGTGATGCTGTGGTGGTGCACAGTGATACTGTGGTGGTGCAGAGTGATGCTTTGGTGGTGCAGAGTGATGCTGTGGTGGTGCAGAGTGATGCTGTGGTGATGCTGAGTGATGCTGTGGTGGTGCTGAGTGATCCTATGGTGGTGCTGAGTTATCTTGTGTTGAGTGATGCATTCTTGGCCCTGAGTGATGATGTTGTTTTGCTGAGTGATACTGTGTTGGTGCTGAGTGATGCTGTGGTGGTGCTGAGTGATGCTGTGGTGGTGCTGAGTGATGCTATGGTGGTGCTGAGTGATGCTGTGGTGGTTCTGAGTGATGCTGTGGTGGTGCTGAGTGATGCTGTGGTAGTGCTGAGTGATGCTGTGGTGGTGCAGAGTGATGCTGTGGTGGTGCAGAGTGATGCTGAGTGATCCTGTGGTGGAGCTGAGTTATCCTGTGGTGGCATTGAGTGATGCATTCTTGGCCCTGAGTGATGATGGGGTGTTGCTGAGTGATGCTGTGGTGGTGCTGAGTGATGCATTCTTGGCCTTGAGTGATGCTGCGGTGTTGCTGAGTGATGCTGTGATGTTGCTGAGTGATGCTGAGGTGGTGCTGTGGTGGTTCTGAGTAATGCTGTGGTGGTGCTGTGGTGGTGCTGAGTGATGCTCTGGTCGTGCTGTGTAATCCTGTGGTGGTGCTGAGGTATCCTGTGGTGGTGCTGAGTGATGATGTGGTCTTGCTGAGTGATACTGTGGTAGTGCTGAATGATGCTGTGGTGGTGCTGAGTGATGCTGTGGTGGTGCTGAGTGATGCTATGGTAGTGCTGAGTGATGCTGTGGTAGTGCTGAGTGATCCTGTGGTGGTGCTGAGTGATGCTGTGGTAGCGCTGAGTGATGCATTATTGGCCCTGAGTGATGATGTGGTGTTGCTGAGTGATGCTGTGCTGGTGCTGAGTGATGCATTCTTGGCCCTGAGTGATGATGTGGTGTTGCTGAGTGATGCTGTGATGCTGCTGAGTAATCCGGTGTTGTGCAGAGTGATACTGTGGTGGTGCAGAGTGATGCTGTGGTGGTGCAGAGTGATGCTGTGGTGGTGCAGAGTGATGTTGTGGTGGTGAAGAGGCATGCTGTGGTGGTGCAGAGTGATGCTGTGGTGGTGCAGAGTGATGCTGTGGTGGTGCTGAGTGATGCTGTGGTGGTGCTGAGTGATGCTATGGTAGTGCTGAGTGATGCAGTGGTAGTGCTGAGGGATCCTGTGGTGGTGCTGTGTGATGCTGAGGTGGCGCTGAGTGATGCAATATTGGCCCTGAGTGATGATGTGGTGTTGCTGAGTGATGCTGTGGTGGTGCTGAGTGATGCATTCTTGGCCCTGAGTGATGATGTGGTGTTACTGAGTGATGCTGTGGTGTTGCTGAGTGATGCTGTGGTGGTGCAGAGTGATACTGTGGTGGTGCAGAGTGATGCTGTGATGGTGCATAGTGATGCTATGGTAGTGCTGAGTGATGCTGTGGTAGTGCTGAGTGATCCTATGGTGGCGCTGAGTGATGCTGTTGTGGCGCTGAGTGATGCATTATTGGCCCTGAGTGATGATGTGGTGTTGCTGAGTGATGCTGTGGTGGTGCTGAGTGATGCATTCTTGGCCCTGAGTGATGATGTGGTGGTGCTGAGTGATGCTGTGGTGTTGCTGAGTGATGCTGTGGTGGTGCAGAGTGATACTGTGGTGGTGCAGAGTGATGCTGTGGTGGTGCAGAGTGATTCTGTGGCGGTGCAGAGTGATGCTGTGGAGATGCTGAGTGATGCTGTGGTGGTGCTGAGTGATCCTATGGTGGTGCTGAGTTATCTTGTGTTGAGTGATGCATCCTTCGCCCTGAGTGATGATGTGGTGTTGCTGAGTGATACTGTGTTGGTGCTGAGTGATGCTGTGGGGGTGCTGAGTGATGCTGTGGTGGTGCTGAGTGATGCTGTGGTGGTTCTGAGTGATGCTGTGGCGGTGCTGAGTGATGCTGTGGTAGTGCTGAGTGATGCTGTGGTAGTGCTGAGTGATGCTGTGGTGGTGCAGAGTGATGCTGTGGTGGTGCAGAGTGATGTTGTGGTGACGCAGAGTGATGCTGTGGTGGTGCAGAGTGATGCTGTGGTGGTGCAGGGTGATGCTGTGGTGATGCTGAGTGATCCTGTGGTGGTGCTGAGTTATCCTGTGGTGGCGTTGAGTGATGCATTCTTGGCCCTCAGTGATGATGTGGTGTTGCTGAGTGATGCTGTGGTGGTGCTGACTGATGCTGTGGTGGTGCTGATTGATGCTGTGGCGGAGCTGAGTGATGCTGTGGTAGTGCCGAGTGATCCTATGGTGGTGCTGAGTTATCTTGTGTTGAGTGATGCATTCTTGGCCCTGAGTGATGATGTGGTGTTGTTGAGTGATACTGTGTTGGTACTGAGTGATGCTGTGGTGGTGCTGATTGATGCTGTGGCGGAGCTGAGTGATGCTGTGGTAGTGCTGAATTATGCTGGGGTAGTGCTGAGTGATGCTGTGGTGGTGCAGAGTGATGCTGTGGTGGTGCAGAGTGATGTTGTGGTGACGCAGAGTGATGCTGTGGTGGTGCAGAGTGATGCTGTGGTGGTTCTGAGTGATGCTGTGGTGGTGCTGAGTGATGCTGTGGTAGTGCTGAGTGATGCTGTGGTGGTGCAGAGTGATGCTGTGGTGGTGCAGAGTGATGCTGAGTGATCCTGTGGTGGAGCTGAGTTATCCTGTGGTGGCATTGAGTGATGCATTCTTGGCCCTGAGTGATGATGGGGTGTTGCTGAGTGATGCTGTGGTGGTGCTGAGTGATGCATTCTTGGCCTTGAGTGATGCTGCGGTGTTGCTGAGTGATGCTGTGATGTTGCTGAGTGATGCTGAGGTGGTGCTGTGGTGGTTCTGAGTAATGCTGTGGTGGTGCTGTGGTGGTGCTGAGTGATGCTCTGGTCGTGCTGTGTAATCCTGTGGTGGTGCTGAGGTATCCTGTGGTGGTGTTGAGTGATGCATTCTTGGTCCTGAGTGATGATGTGGTCTTGCTGAGTGATACTGTGGTAGTGCTGAATGATGCTGTGGTGGTGCTGAGTGATGCTGTGGTGGTGCTGAGTGATGCTATGGTAGTGCTGAGTGATGCTGTGGTAGTGCTGAGTGATCCTGTGGTGGTGCTGAGTGATGCTGTGGTAGCGCTGAATGATGCATTATTGGCCCTGAGTGATGATGTGGTGTTGCTGAGTGATGCTGTGGTGGTGCTGAGTGATGCATTCTTGGCCCTGAGTGATGATGTGGTGTTGCTGAGTGATGCTGTGATGCTGCTGAGTAATCCGGTGTTGTGCAGAGTGATACTGTGGTGGTGCAGAGTGATGCTGTGGTGGTGCAGAGTGATGCTGTGGTGGTGCAGAGTGATGTTGTAGTGGTGAAGAGGCATGCTGTGGTGGTGCAGAGTGATGCTATGGTAGTGCTGAGTGATGCTGTGGTAGTGCTGAGGGATCCTGTGGTGGTGCTGTGTGATGCTGAGGTGGCGCTGAGTGATGCAATGTTGGCCCTGAGTGATGATGTGGTGTTGCTGAGTGATGCTGTGGTGGTGCTGAGTGATGCATTCTTGGCCCTGAGTGATGATGTGGTGTTACTGAGTGATGCTGTGGTGTTGCTGAGTGATGCTGTGGTGGTGCAGAGTGATACTGTGGTGGTGCAGAGTGATGCTGTGATGGTGCATAGTGATGCTATGGTAGTGCTGAGTGATGCTGTGGTAGTGCTGAGTGATCCTATGGTGGCGCTGAGTGATGCTGTTGTGGCGCTGAGTGATGCATTATTGGCCCTGAGTGATGATGTGGTGTTGCTGAGTGATGCTGTGGTGGTGCTGAGTGATGCATTCTTGGCCCTGAGTGATGATGTGGTGGTGCTGAGTGATGCTGTGGTGTTGCTGAGTGATGCTGTGGTGGTGCAGAGTGATACTGTGGTGGTGCAGAGTGATGCTGTGGTGGTGCTGAGTGATGCTGTGGTAGTGCTGAGTGATCCTGTGGTGGTGTAGAGTGATGCTGTGGTGGCGCTGAGTGATGCATTATTGACACTGAGTGATGATGTGGTGTTGCTGAGTGATGCTGTGGTAGTGCTGAGTGATGCATTATTGGCCCTGAGTCATGATGTGGTGTTGCTGAGTGATGCTGTGGTGTTGCTGAGTGATGCTGTGGTGGTGCACAGTGATACTGTGGTGGTGCAGAGTGATGCTTTGGTGGTGCAGAGTGATGCTGTGGTGGTGCAGAGTGATGCTGTGGTGATGCTGAGTGATGCTGTGGTGGTGCTGAGTGATCCTATGGTGGTGCTGAGTTATCTTGTGTTGAGTGATGCATTCTTGGCCCTGAGTGATGATGTTGTTTTGCTGAGTGATACTGTGTTGGTGCTGAGTGATGCTGTGGTGGTGCTGAGTGATGCTGTGGTGGTGCTGAGTGATGCTATGGTGGTGCTGAGTGATGCTGTGGTGGTTCTGAGTGATGCTGTGGTGGTGCTGAGTGATGCTGTGGTAGTGCTGAGTGATGCTGTGGTGGTGCAGAGTGATGCTGTGGTGGTGCAGAGTGATGCTGAGTGATCCTGTGGTGGAGCTGAGTTATCCTGTGGTGGCATTGAGTGATGCATTCTTGGCCCTGAGTGATGATGGGGTGTTGCTGAGTGATGCTGTGGTGGTGCTGAGTGATGCATTCTTGGCCTTGAGTGATGCTGCGGTGTTGCTGAGTGATGCTGTGATGTTGCTGAGTGATGCTGAGGTGGTGCTGTGGTGGTTCTGAGTAATGCTGTGGTGGTGCTGTGGTGGTGCTGAGTGATGCTCTGGTCGTGCTGTGTAATCCTGTGGTGGTGCTGAGGTATCCTGTGGTGGTGTTGAGTGATGCATTCTTGGTCCTGAGTGATGATGTGGTCTTGCTGAGTGATACTGTGGTAGTGCTGAATGATGCTGTGGTGGTGCTGAGTGATGCTGTGGTGGTGCTGAGTGATGCTATGGTAGTGCTGAGTGATGCTGTGGTAGTGCTGAGTGATCCTGTGGTGGTGCTGAGTGATGCTGTGGTAGCGCTGAGTGATGCATTATTGGCCCTGAGTGATGATGTGGTGTTGCTGAGTGATGCTGTGGTGGTGCTGAGTGATGCATTCTTGGCCCTGAGTGATGATGTGGTGTTGCTGAGTGATGCTGTGATGCTGCTGAGTAATCCGGTGTTGTGCAGAGTGATACTGTGGTGGTGCAGAGTGATGCTGTGGTGGTGCAGAGTGATGCTGTGGTGGTGCAGAGTGATGTTGTGGTGGTGAAGAGGCATGCTGTGGTGGTGCAGAGTGATGCTGTGGTGGTGCAGAGTGATGCTGTGGTGGTGCTGAGTGATGCTGTGGTGGTGCTGAGTGATGCTATGGTAGTGCTGAGTGATGCAGTGGTAGTGCTGAGGGATCCTGTGGTGGTGCTGTGTGATGCTGAGGTGGCGCTGAGTGATGCAATATTGGCCCTGAGTGATGATGTGGTGTTGCTGAGTGATGCTGTGGTGGTGCTGAGTGATGCATTCTTGGCCCTGAGTGATGATGTGGTGTTACTGAGTGATGCTGTGGTGTTGCTGAGTGATGCTGTGGTGGTGCAGAGTGATACTGTGGTGGTGCAGAGTGATGCTGTGATGGTGCATAGTGATGCTATGGTAGTGCTGAGTGATGCTGTGGTGGTGCTGAGTGATGCATTCTTGGCCTTGAGTGATGCTGCGGTGTTGCTGAGTGATGCTGTGATGTTGCTGAGTGATGCTGAGGTGGTGCTGTGGTGGTTCTGAGTAATGCTGTGGTGGTGCTGTGGTGGTGCTGAGTGATGCTCTGGTCGTGCTGTGTAATCCTGTGGTGGTGCTGAGGTATCCTGTGGTGGTGTTGAGTGATGCATTCTTGGTCCTGAGTGATGATGTGGTCTTGCTGAGTGATACTGTGGTAGTGCTGAATGATGCTGTGGTGGTGCTGAGTGATGCTGTGGTGGTGCTGAGTGATGCTATGGTAGTGCTGAGTGATGCTGTGGTAGTGCTGAGTGATCCTGTGGTGGTGCTGAGTGATGCTGTGGTAGCGCTGAATGATGCATTATTGGCCCTGAGTGATGATGTGGTGTTGCTGAGTGATGCTGTGGTGGTGCTGAGTGATGCATTCTTGGCCCTGAGTGATGATGTGGTGTTGCTGAGTGATGCTGTGATGCTGCTGAGTAATCCGGTGTTGTGCAGAGTGATACTGTGGTGGTGCAGAGTGATGCTGTGGTGGTGCAGAGTGATGCTGTGGTGGTGCAGAGTGATGTTGTGGTGGTGAAGAGGCATGCTGGGTGGTGCAGAGTGATGCTATGGTAGTGCTGAGTGATGCTGTGGTAGTGCTGAGGGATCCTGTGGTGGTGCTGTGTGATGCTGAGGTGGCGCTGAGTGATGCAATATTGGCCCTGAGTGATGATGTGGTGTTGCTGAGTGATGCTGTGGTGGTGCTGAGTGATGCATTCTTGGCCCTGAG
Source organism: Lissotriton helveticus (assembly GCF_964261635.1). Classification (NCBI taxonomy): domain Eukaryota; kingdom Metazoa; phylum Chordata; class Amphibia; order Caudata; family Salamandridae; genus Lissotriton; species Lissotriton helveticus. The sequence continues at coordinate 1,886,207,034 of NC_136067.1, forward strand.
TGATGATGTGGTGTTACTGAGTGATGCTGTGGTGTTGCTGAGTGATGCTGTGGTGGTGCAGAGTGATACTGTGGTGGTGCAGAGTGATGCTGTGATGGTGCATAGTGATGCTATGGTAGTGCTGAGTGATGCTGTGGTAGTGCTGAGTGATCCTATGGTGGCGCTGAGTGATGCTGTTGTGGCGCTGAGTGATGCATTATTGGCCCTGAGTGATGATGTGGTGTTGCTGAGTGATGCTGTGGTGGTGCTGAGTGATGCATTCTTGGCCCTGAGTGATGATGTGGTGGTGCTGAGTGATGCTGTGGTGTTGCTGAGTGATGCTGTGGTGGTGCAGAGTGATACTGTGGTGGTGCAGAGTGATGCTGTGGTGGTGCTGAGTGATGCTGTGGTAGTGCTGAGTGATCCTGTGGTGGTGTAGAGTGATGCTGTGGTGGCGCTGAGTGATGCATTATTGACACTGAGTGATGATGTGGTGTTGCTGAGTGATGCTGTGGTAGTGCTGAGTGATGCATTATTGGCCCTGAGTCATGATGTGGTGTTGCTGAGTGATGCTGTGGTGTTGCTGAGTGATGCTGTGGTGGTGCACAGTGATACTGTGGTGGTGCAGAGTGATGCTTTGGTGGTGCAGAGTGATGCTGTGGTGGTGCAGAGTGATGCTGTGGTGATGCTGAGTGATGCTGTGGTGGTGCTGAGTGATCCTATGGTGGTGCTGAGTTATCTTGTGTTGAGTGATGCATTCTTGGCCCTGAGTGATGATGTTGTTTTGCTGAGTGATACTGTGTTGGTGCTGAGTGATGCTGTGGTGGTGCTGAGTGATGCTGTGGTGGTGCTGAGTGATGCTATGGTGGTGCTGAGTGATGCTGTGGTGGTTCTGAGTGATGCTGTGGTGGTGCTGAGTGATGCTGTGGTAGTGCTGAGTGATGCTGTGGTGGTGCAGAGTGATGCTGTGGTGGTGCAGAGTGATGCTGAGTGATCCTGTGGTGGAGCTGAGTTATCCTGTGGTGGCATTGAGTGATGCATTCTTGGCCCTGAGTGATGATGGGGTGTTGCTGAGTGATGCTGTGGTGGTGCTGAGTGATGCATTCTTGGCCTTGAGTGATGCTGCGGTGTTGCTGAGTGATGCTGTGATGTTGCTGAGTGATGCTGAGGTGGTGCTGTGGTGGTTCTGAGTAATGCTGTGGTGGTGCTGTGGTGGTGCTGAGTGATGCTCTGGTCATGCTGTGTAATCCTGTGGTGGTGCTGAGGTATCCTGTGGTGGTGTTGAGTGATGCATTCTTGGTCCTGAGTGATGATGTGGTCTTGCTGAGTGATACTGTGGTAGTGCTGAATGATGCTGTGGTGGTGCTGAGTGATGCTGTGGTGGTGCTGAGTGATGCTATGGTAGTGCTGAGTGATGCTGTGGTAGTGCTGAGTGATCCTGTGGTGGTGCTGAGTGATGCTGTGGTAGCGCTGAGTGATGCATTATTGGCCCTGAGTGATGATGTGGTGTTGCTGAGTGATGCTGTGGTGGTGCTGAGTGATGCATTCTTGGCCCTGAGTGATGATGTGGTGTTGCTGAGTGATGCTGTGATGCTGCTGAGTAATCCGGTGTTGTGCAGAGTGATACTGTGGTGGTGCAGAGTGATGCTGTGGTGGTGCAGAGTGATGCTGTGGTGGTGCAGAGTGATGTTGTGGTGGTGAAGAGGCATGCTGTGGTGGTGCAGAGTGATGCTGTGGTGGTGCAGAGTGATGCTGTGGTGGTGCTGAGTGATGCTGTGGTGGTGCTGAGTGATGCTATGGTAGTGCTGAGTGATGCAGTGGTAGTGCTGAGGGATCCTGTGGTGGTGCTGTGTGATGATGAGGTGGCGCTGAGTGATGCAATATTGGCCCTGAGTGATGATGTGGTGTTGCTGAGTGATGCTGTGGTGGTGCTGAGTGATGCATTCTTGGCCCTGAGTGATGATGTGGTGTTACTGAGTGATGCTGTGGTGTTGCTGAGTGATGCTGTGGTGGTGCAGAGTGATACTGTGGTGGTGCAGAGTGATGCTGTGATGGTGCATAGTGATGCTATGGTAGTGCTGAGTGATGCTGTGGTAGTGCTGAGTGATCCTATGGTGGCGCTGAGTGATGCTGTTGTGGCGCTGAGTGATGCATTATTGGCCCTGAGTGATGATGTGGTGTTGCTGAGTGATGCTGTGGTGGTGCTGAGTGATGCATTCTTGGCCCTGAGTGATGATGTGGTGGTGCTGAGTGATGCTGTGGTGTTGCTGAGTGATGCTGTGGTGGTGCAGAGTGATACTGTGGTGGTGCAGAGTGATGCTGTGGTGGTGCAGAGTGATTCTGTGGCGGTGCAGAGTGATGCTGTGGAGATGCTGAGTGATGCTGTGGTGGTGCTGAGTGATCCTATGGTGGTGCTGAGTTATCTTGTGTTGAGTGATGCATCCTTCGCCCTGAGTGATGATGTGGTGTTGCTGAGTGATACTGTGTTGGTGCTGAGTGATGCTGTGGGGGTGCTGAGTGATGCTGTGGTGGTGCTGAGTGATGCTGTGGTGGTTCTGAGTGATGCTGTGGCGGTGCTGAGTGATGCTGTGGTAGTGCTGAGTGATGCTGTGGTAGTGCTGAGTGATGCTGTGGTGGTGCAGAGTGATGCTGTGGTGGTGCAGAGTGATGTTGTGGTGACGCAGAGTGATGCTGTGGTGGTGCAGAGTGATGCTGTGGTGGTGCAGGGTGATGCTGTGGTGATGCTGAGTGATCCTGTGGTGGTGCTGAGTTATCCTGTAGTGGCGTTGAGTGATGCATTCTTGGCCCTCAGTGATGATGTGGTGTTGCTGAGTGATGCTGTGGTGGTGCTGACTGATGCTGTGGTGGTGCTGATTGATGCTGTGGCGGAGCTGAGTGATGCTGTGGTAGTGCCGAGTGATCCTATGGTGGTGCTGAGTTATCTTGTGTTGAGTGATGCATTCTTGGCCCTGAGTGATGATGTGGTGTTGTTGAGTGATACTGTGTTGGTACTGAGTGATGCTGTGGTGGTGCTGATTGATGCTGTGGCGGAGCTGAGTGATGCTGTGGTAGTGCTGAATTATGCTGGGGTAGTGCTGAGTGATGCTGTGGTGGTTCTGAGTGATGCTGTGGTGGTGCTGAGTGATGCTGTGGTAGTGCTGAGTGATGCTGTGGTGGTGCAGAGTGATGCTGTGGTGGTGCAGAGTGATGCTGAGTGATCCTGTGGTGGAGCTGAGTTATCCTGTGGTGGCATTGAGTGATGCATTCTTGGCCCTGAGTGATGATGGGGTGTTGCTGAGTGATGCTGTGGTGGTGCTGAGTGATGCATTCTTGGCCTTGAGTGATGCTGCGGTGTTGCTGAGTGATGCTGTGATGTTGCTGAGTGATGCTGAGGTGGTGCTGTGGTGGTTCTGAGTAATGCTGTGGTGGTGCTGTGGTGGTGCTGAGTGATGCTCTGGTCGTGCTGTGTAATCCTGTGGTGGTGCTGAGGTATCCTGTGGTGGTGTTGAGTGATGCATTCTTGGTCCTGAGTGATGATGTGGTCTTGCTGAGTGATACTGTGGTAGTGCTGAATGATGCTGTGGTGGTGCTGAGTGATGCTGTGGTGGTGCTGAGTGATGCTATGGTAGTGCTGAGTGATGCTGTGGTAGTGCTGAGTGATCCTGTGGTGGTGCTGAGTGATGCTGTGGTAGCGCTGAATGATGCATTATTGGCCCTGAGTGATGATGTGGTGTTGCTGAGTGATGCTGTGGTGGTGCTGAGTGATGCATTCTTGGCCCTGAGTGATGATGTGGTGTTGCTGAGTGATGCTGTGATGCTGCTGAGTAATCCGGTGTTGTGCAGAGTGATACTGTGGTGGTGCAGAGTGATGCTGTGGTGGTGCAGAGTGATGCTGTGGTGGTGCAGAGTGATGTTGTGGTGGTGAAGAGGCATGCTGTGGTGGTGCAGAGTGATGCTATGGTAGTGCTGAGTGATGCTGTGGTAGTGCTGAGGGATCCTGTGGTGGTGCTGTGTGATGCTGAGGTGGCGCTGAGTGATGCAATATTGGCCCTGAGTGATGATGTGGTGTTGCTGAGTGATGCTGTGGTGGTGCTGAGTGATGCATTCTTGGCCCTGAGTGATGATGTGGTGTTACTGAGTGATGCTGTGGTGTTGCTGAGTGATGCTGTGGTGGTGCAGAGTGATACTGTGGTGGTGCAGAGTGATGCTGTGATGGTGCATAGTGATGCTATGGTAGTGCTGAGTGATGCTGTGGTAGTGCTGAGTGATCCTATGGTGGCGCTGAGTGATGCTGTTGTGGCGCTGAGTGATGCATTATTGGCCCTGAGTGATGATGTGGTGTTGCTGAGTGATGCTGTGGTGGTGCTGAGTGATGCATTCTTGGCCCTGAGTGATGATGTGGTGGTGCTGAGTGATGCTGTGGTGTTGCTGAGTGATGCTGTGGTGGTGCAGAGTGATACTGTGGTGGTGCAGAGTGATGCTGTGGTGGTGCAGAGTGATTCTGTGGCGGTGCAGAGTGATGCTGTGGAGATGCTGAGTGATGCTGTGGTGGTGCTGAGTGATCCTATGGTGGTGCTGAGTTATCTTGTGTTGAGTGATGCATCCTTCGCCCTGAGTGATGATGTGGTGTTGCTGAGTGATACTGTGTTGGTGCTGAGTGATGCTGTGGGGGTGCTGAGTGATGCTGTGGTGGTGATGAGTGATGCTGTGGTGGTTCTGAGTGATGCTGTGGTGGTGCTGAGTGATGCTGTGGTAGTGCTGAGTGATGCTGTGGTAGTGCTGAGTGATGCTGTGGTGGTGCAGAGTGATGCTGTGGTGGTGCAGAGTGATGTTGTGGTGACGCAGAGTGATGCTGTGGTGGTGCAGAGTGATGCTGTGGTGGTGCAGGGTGATGCTGTGGTGATGCTGAGTGATCCTGTGGTGGTGCTGAGTTATCCTGTGGTGGCGTTGAGTGATGCATTCTTGGCCCTCAGTGATGATGTGGTGTTGCTGAGTGATGCTGTGGTGGTGCTGAGTGATGCTGTGGTGGTGCTGATTGATGCTGTGGCGGAGCTGAGTGATGCTGTGGTAGTGCCGAGTGATCCTATGGTGGTGCTGAGTTATCTTGTGTTGAGTGATGCATTCTTGGCCCTGAGTGATGATGTGGTGTTGCTGAGTGATACTGTGTTGGTACTGAGTGATGCTGTGGTGGTGCTGATTGATGCTGTGGCGGAGCTGAGTGATGCTGTGGTAGTGCTGAATGATGCTGGGGTAGTGCTGAGTGATGCTGTGGTGGTGCAGAGTGATGCTGTGGTGGTGCAGAGTGATGCTGTGGTGATGCAGAGTGATGCTGTGGTGGTGCAGAGTGATGCTGTGGTGGTGAAGAGTGATGCTGTGGTCGTGCTGAGTGATGCTGTGGTGGTGCTGAGTGATTCTAGGGTAGTGCTGAGTGATGCTGTGGTAGTGCTGAGTGATCCTGTGGTCGTACTGAGCGATGCTGTGGTAGCGCTGAGTGATGCATTATTGGCCCTGAGTGATGATGTGGTGTTGCTGAGTGATGCTGTGGTGGTGCTGAGCGATGCATTCTTGGCCCTGAGTGATGATGTGGTGTTGCTGAGTGATGTTGTGGTGTTGCTGAGTGATGCTGTGGTGGTGCAGAGTGATACTGTGGTGGTGCAGAGTGATGCTGTGGTGGTGCAGAGTGATGCTATGGTAGTGCTGAGTGATGCTGTGGTAGTGCTGAGTGATCCTGTGGTGGTGCTGAGTGATGCTGTGGTGGCGCTGAGTGATGCATTATTGACCCTGAGTGATGATGTGGTGTTGCTGAGTGATGCTGTGGTGTTGCTGAGTGATACTGTGGTGGTGCAGAGTGATACTGTGGTGGTGCAGAGTGATGCTGTGGTGGTGCATAGTGATGCTATGGTAGTGCTGAGTGATGCTGTGGTAGTGCTGAGTGATCCTATGGTGGCGCTGAGTGATGCTGTTGTGGCGCTGAGTGATGCATTATTGGCCCTGAGTGATGATGTGGTGTTGCTGAGTGATGCTGTGGTGGTGCTGAGTGATGCATTCTTGGCCCTGAGTGATGATGTGGTGGTGCTGAGTGATGCTGTGGTCTTGCTGAGTGATGCTGTGGTGGTGCAGAGTGATACGGTGGTGGTGCAGAGTGATGCTGTGGTGGTGCTGAGTGATCCTATGGTGGTGCTGAGTTATCTTGTGTTGAGTGATGCATCCTTCGCCCTGAGTGATGATGTGGTGTTGCTGAGTGATACTGTGTTGGTGCTGAGTGATGCTGTGGGGGTGCTGAGTGATGCTGTGGTGGTGCTGTGTGATGCTGTGGTGGTTCTGAGTGATGCTGTGGTGGTGCTGAGTGATGCTGTGGTAGTGCTGAGTGATGCTGTGGTAGTGCTGAGTGATGCTGTGGTGGTGCAGAGTGATGCTGTGGTGGTGCAGAGTGATGTTGTGGTGACGCAGAGTGATGCTGTGGTGGTGCAGAGTGATGCTGTGGTGATGCTGAGTGATCCTGTGGTGGTGCTGAGTTATCCTGTGGTGGCGTTGAGTGATGCATTCTTGGCCCTCAGTGATGATGTGGTGTTGCTGAGTGATGCTGTGGTGTTGCTGAGTGATGCATTCTTGGCCTTGAGTGATGATGTGGTGTTGCTGAGTGATGCTCTGGTGTTGCTGAGTGATGCTGTGGTAATGCTGAGTGATGCTGTGGTGGTGCAGAATGATCCTATGGTGGTGCTGAGTTATCTTGTGTTGAGTGATGCATTCTTGGCCCTGAGTGATGATGTGGTGTTGCTGAGTGATACTGTGTTGGTACTGAGTGATGCTGTGGGGGTGTTGAGTGATGCTGTGGTGGTGCTGAGTGATCCTGTGGTAGTGCTGAGTGATGCTGTGGTGGTGCAGAGTGATGCTGTGGTGGTGCGGAGGGATGTTGTGGTGGCGCAGAGTGATGCTGTGGTGGTGCGGAGTGATGATGTGGTGGTGCAGAGTGATGCTGTGGTGGTGAAGAGTGATGCTGTGGTCGTGCTGAGTGATGCTGTGGTGCTGCTGAGTGATTCTAGGGTAGTGCTGAGTGATGCTGTGGTAGTGCTGAGTGATCCTGTGGTCGTACTGAGCGATGCTGTGGTAGCGCTGAGTGATGCATTATTGGCCCTGAGTGATGATGTGGTGTTGCTGAGTGATGCTGGCCCTGAGTGATGATGTGGTGTTGCTGAGTGATGTTGTGGTGTTGCTGAGTGATGCTGTGGTGGTGCAGAGTGATGTTGTGGTGACGCAGAGTGATGCTGTGGTGGTGCAGAGTGATGCTGTGGTGGTGCAGGGTGATGCTGTGGTGATGCTGAGTGATCCTGTGGTGGTGCTGAGTTATCCTGTGGTGGCGTTGAGTGATGCATTCTTGGCCCTCAGTGATGATGTGGTGTTGCTGAGTGATGCTGTGGTGGTGCTGACTGATGCTGTGGTGGTGCTGATTGATGCTGTGGCGGAGCTGAGTGATGCTGTGGTAGTGCCGAGTGATCCTATGGTGGTGCTGAGTTATCTTGTGTTGAGTGATGCATTCTTGGCCCTGAGTGATGATGTGGTGTTGTTGAGTGATACTGTGTTGGTACTGAGTGATGCTGTGGTGGTGCTGATTGATGCTGTGGCGGAGCTGAGTGATGCTGTGGTAGTGCTGAATTATGCTGGGGTAGTGCTGAGTGATGCTGTGGTGGTTCTGAGTGATGCTGTGGTGGTGCTGAGTGATGCTGTGGTAGTGCTGAGTGATGCTGTGGTGGTGCAGAGTGATGCTGTGGTGGTGCAGAGTGATGCTGAGTGATCCTGTGGTGGAGCTGAGTTATCCTGTGGTGGCATTGAGTGATGCATTCTTGGCCCTGAGTGATGATGGGGTGTTGCTGAGTGATGCTGTGGTGGTGCTGAGTGATGCATTCTTGGCCTTGAGTGATGCTGCGGTGTTGCTGAGTGATGCTGTGATGTTGCTGAGTGATGCTGAGGTGGTGCTGTGGTGGTTCTGAGTAATGCTGTGGTGGTGCTGTGGTGGTGCTGAGTGATGCTCTGGTCGTGCTGTGTAATCCTGTGGTGGTGCTGAGGTATCCTGTGGTGGTGTTGAGTGATGCATTCTTGGTCCTGAGTGATGATGTGGTCTTGCTGAGTGATACTGTGGTAGTGCTGAATGATGCTGTGGTGGTGCTGAGTGATGCTGTGGTGGTGCTGAGTGATGCTATGGTAGTGCTGAGTGATGCTGTGGTAGTGCTGAGTGATCCTGTGGTGGTGCTGAGTGATGCTGTGGTAGCGCTGAATGATGCATTATTGGCCCTGAGTGATGATGTGGTGTTGCTGAGTGATGCTGTGGTGGTGCTGAGTGATGCATTCTTGGCCCTGAGTGATGATGTGGTGTTGCTGAGTGATGCTGTGATGCTGCTGAGTAATCCGGTGTTGTGCAGAGTGATACTGTGGTGGTGCAGAGTGATGCTGTGGTGGTGCAGAGTGATGCTGTGGTGGTGCAGAGTGATGTTGTGGTGGTGAAGAGGCATGCTGTGGTGGTGCAGAGTGATGCTATGGTAGTGCTGAGTGATGCTGTGGTAGTGCTGAGGGATCCTGTGGTGGTGCTGTGTGATGCTGAGGTGGCGCTGAGTGATGCAATATTGGCCCTGAGTGATGATGTGGTGTTGCTGAGTGATGCTGTGGTGGTGCTGAGTGATGCATTCTTGGCCCTGAGTGATGATGTGGTGTTACTGAGTGATGCTGTGGTGTTGCTGAGTGATGCTGTGGTGGTGCAGAGTGATACTGTGGTGGTGCAGAGTGATGCTGTGATGGTGCATAGTGATGCTATGGTAGTGCTGAGTGATGCTGTGGTAGTGCTGAGTGATCCTATGGTGGCGCTGAGTGATGCTGTTGTGGCGCTGAGTGATGCATTATTGGCCCTGAGTGATGATGTGGTGTTGCTGAGTGATGCTGTGGTGGTGCTGAGTGATGCATTCTTGGCCCTGAGTGATGATGTGGTGGTGCTGAGTGATGCTGTGGTGTTGCTGAGTGATGCTGTGGTGGTGCAGAGTGATACTGTGGTGGTGCAGAGTGATGCTGTGGTGGTGCAGAGTGATTCTGTGGCGGTGCAGAGTGATGCTGTGGAGATGCTGAGTGATGCTGTGGTGGTGCTGAGTGATCCTATGGTGGTGCTGAGTTATCTTGTGTTGAGTGATGCATCCTTCGCCCTGAGTGATGATGTGGTGTTGCTGAGTGATACTGTGTTGGTGCTGAGTGATGCTGTGGGGGTGCTGAGTGATGCTGTGGTGGTGCTGAGTGATGCTGTGGTAGTGCTGAGTGATGCTGTGGTAGTGCTGAGTGATGCTGTGGTGGTGCAGAGTGATGCTGTGGTGGTGCAGAGTGATGTTGTGGTGACGCAGAGTGATGCTGTGGTGGTGCAGAGTGATGCTGTGGTGGTGCAGGGTGATGCTGTGGTGATGCTGAGTGATCCTGTGGTGGTGCTGAGTTATCCTGTGGTGGCGTTGAGTGATGCATTCTTGGCCCTCAGTGATGATGTGGTGTTGCTGAGTGATGCTGTGGTGGTGCTGAGTGATGCTGTGGTGGTGCTGATTGATGCTGTGGCGGAGCTGAGTGATGCTGTGGTAGTGCCGAGTGATCCTATGGTGGTGCTGAGTTATCTTGTGTTGAGTGATGCATTCTTGGCCCTGAGTGATGATGTGGTGTTGCTGAGTGATACTGTGTTGGTACTGAGTGATGCTGTGGTGGTGCTGATTGATGCTGTGGCGGAGCTGAGTGATGCTGTGGTAGTGCTGAATGATGCTGGGGTAGTGCTGAGTGATGCTGTGGTGGTGCAGAGTGATGCTGTGGTGGTGCAGAGTGATGCTGTGGTGGTGCAGAGTGATGCTGTGGTGGTGCAGAGTGATGCTGTGGTGGTGAAGAGTGATGCTGTGGTCGTGCTGAGTGATGCTGTGGTGGTGCTGAGTGATTCTAGGGTAGTGCTGAGTGATGCTGTGGTAGTGCTGAGTGATCCTGTGGTCGTACTGAGCGATGCTGTGGTAGCACTGAGTGATGCATTATTGGCCCTGAGTGATGATGTGGTGTTGCTGAGTGATGCTGTGGTGGTGCTGAGCGATGCATTCTTGGCCCTGAGTGATGATGTGGTGTTGCTGAGTGATGTTGTGGTGTTGCTGAGTGATGCTGTGGTGGTGCAGAGTGATACTGTGGTGGTGCAGAGTGATGCTGTGGTGGTGCAGAGTGATGCTATGGTAGTGCTGAGTGATGCTGTGGTAGTGCTGAGTGATCCTGTGGTGGTGCTGAGTGATGCTGTGGTGGCGCTGAGTGATGCATTATTGACCCTGAGTGATGATGTGGTGTTGCTGAGTGATGCTGTGGTGTTGCTGAGTGATGCTGTGGTGGTGCAGAGTGATACTGTGGTGGTGCACAGTGATGCTGTGGTGGTGCATAGTGATGCTATGGTAGTGCTGAGTGATGCTGTGGTAGTGCTGAGTGATCCTATGGTGGCGCTGAGTGATGCTGTTGTGGCGCTGAGTGATGCATTATTGGCCCTGAGTGATGATGTGGTGTTGCTGAGTGATGCTGTGGTGGTGCTGAGTGATGCATTCTTGGCCCTGAGTGATGATGTGGTGGTGCTGAGTGATGCTGTGGTCTTGCTGAGTGATGCTGTGGTGGTGCAGAGTGATACTGTGGTGGTGCAGAGTGATGCTGTGGTGGTGCTGAGTGATCCTATGGTGGTGCTGAGTTATCTTGTGTTGAATGATGCATCCTTCGCCCTGAGTGATGATGTGGTGTTGCTGAGTGATACTGTGTTGGTGCTGAGTGATGCTGTGGGGGTGCTGAGTGATGCTGTGGTGGTGCTGTGTGATGCTGTGGTGGTTCTGAGTGATGCTGTGGTGGTGCTGAGTGATGCTGTGGTAGTGCTGAGTGATGCTGTGGTAGTGCTGAGTGATGCTGTGGTGGTGCAGAGTGATGCTGTGGTGGTGCAGAGTGATGTTGTGGTGACGCAGAGTGATGCTGTGGTGGTGCAGAGTGATGCTGTGGTGGTGCAGAGTGATGCTGTGGTGATGCTGAGTGATCCTGTGGTGGTGCTGAGTTATCCTGTGGTGGCGTTGAGTGATGCATTCTTGGCCCTCAGTGATGATGTGGTGTTGCTGAGTGATGCTGTGGTGTTGCTGAGTGATGCATTCTTGGCCTTGAGTGATGATGTGGTGTTGCTGAGTGATGCTCTGGTGTTGCTGAGTGATGCTGTGGTAATGCTGAGTGATGCTGTGGTGGTGCAGAATGATCCTATGGTGGTGCTGAGTTATCTTGTGTTGAGTGATGCATTCTTGGCCCTGAGTGATGATGTGGTGTTGCTGAGTGATACTGTGTTGGTACTGAGTGATGCTGTGGGGGTGTTGAGTGATGCTGTGGTGGTGCTGAGTGATCCTGTGGTAGTGCTGAGTGATGCTGTGGTGGTGCAGAGTGATGCTGTGGTGGTGCGGAGGGATGTTGTGGTGGCGCAGAGTGATGCTGTGGTGGTGCAGAGTGATGATGTGGTGGTGCAGAGTGATGCTGTGGTGATGCTGAGTGATCCTGTGGTGGTGCTGAGTTATCCTGTGGTGGCATTGAGTGATGCATTCTTGGCCCTGAGTGATGATGTGGTGTTGCTGAGTGATGCTGTGGTGGTGCTGAGTGATGCATTCTTGGCCTTGAGTGATGATGTGGTGTTGCTGAGTGATGCTGTGGTGTTGCAGAGTGATGCTGTGGTGGTGCAGAGTGATGCTGTGGTGGTGCAGAGTAATGCTGTGGTGGTGCTGAGTGATGCTGTGGTGGTGCAGAGTGATGCTGTGGTGATGCGGAGTGATCCTGTGGTGGTGCTGAGTTATCCTGTGGTGGCTTTGAGTGATGCATTCTTGGCCCTGAGTGATGATGTGCTGTTGCTGAGTGATGCTGTGGTGGTGCTGAGTGATGCATTCTTGGCCTTGAATGATGATGTGGTGTTGCTGAGTGATGCTGTGGTGTTGCAGAGTGATGCTGTGGTGGTGCAGAGTGATGCTGTGGTGGTGCAGAGTGATGCTGTGGTGGTGCAGAGTAATGATGTGGTGGTGCTGAGTGATGCTGTGGTGGTGCTAAGTGATCCTGTGGTTGTGCTGAGTTATCCTGTGGTGGTGTTGAGTGTTGCATTATTGGCCCTGAGTGATGATGTGGTGTTGCTGAGTGATGCTGTGGTGGCCCTGAGCGATATTGTTGTGTGCTGAGTGATGCTGTGGTGCTGCTGAGTGACGCTGTGGTGGCGCTGAGTGGCGCTGTGGTGGTGCAGAGTAATGCTGTGGTGGTGCTGAGTGATGCTGTGGTGATGCAGAGTGATGCTGTGGTGATGCTGAGTGATCCTGTGGTGGTGCTGAGTTATCCTGTGGTGGCGTTGAGTGATGCATTCTTGGCCCTGAGTGATGATGTGGTGTTGCAGAGTAATGCTGTGGTGGTGCAGAGTGATGCTGTGGTGGTGCAGAGTGATGCTGTGGTGGTGCAGAGTAATGCTGTGGTGGTGCTGAGTGATGCTGTGGTGGTGCAGAGTGATGCTGTGGTGATGCTGAGTGATCCTGTGGTGGTGCTGAGTTATCCTGTGGTGGCGTTGAGTGATGCATTCTTGGCCCTGAGTGATGATGTGCTGTTGCTGAGTGATGCTGTGGTGGTGCTGAGTGATGCATTCTTGGCCTTGAGTGATGATGTGGTGTTGCTGAGTGATGCTGTGGTGGTGCAGAGTGATGCTGTGGTGGTGCAGAGTGATGCTGTGGTGGTGCAGAGTAATGCTGTGGTGGTGCTGAGTGATGCTGTGGTGGTGCTGAGTGATGCTCTGGTCGTGCGGTGACCTGAAGAGCGCATGAAAAACAATCACTTCAGAAACAGATGTCAACAGCTAACTCTATTTCTGCGAGTAGTTTGGCAAAGTTGGGCATAGTTGGGCATTTTGTACTGGAACGGACATTCACAAAGCAATACTGTTCCTCAGCACATAATGAAACAACTGCTGTTCCCAAATACCATACTGCTCTCTTATTCTCACAAAAGAATTCACTTGCTGAATGTATCATTTACCTTTTATTGCTCTGAAAATATCACAATCACTTGGACTTCAATTGCTCGTCCACTACAACAGCTGTGGTGCGTGTCCTCATTACATCGAAAAAAACCAAAGTATCTGATATAACAATGTTAGATCCACAAAGCTTGGTGGTTTCAAATGCCTCATTTACAATGCTGGTCAATAAACATTAATGACGTTATTACCTGTTTAGTAAGTTGTTTTAATGTCATGCCTCTTGAAGTACAAGCTCTGGCATTGCGCAGAGGGGGGCGGGGGAGAGCATTCCTTTGAAGTCTCAAGCTCTCGGCATTGCTGTGGCGGGTCTGATGCGAGGAAGCGAGGCACAGACAAATGGTGGTTTGTGACGTGGCTGGTGTGGCGGGGGCGGGGGAGCAGGAGGCATTCCTTTGAAGTCTGATGCTGAGGCTCGGGGAGTAAATGGCAAGTGTGTGCATGGAGCACATGCACTGTGCGTAAATCGCCTGCCAAAGCCCTCTTGGTAAGCTTTCCTGCTGCACTTCTATATCTCTCGCCATAGCGATTGCTTAACAGCAATAGCTATGCTAGACCTAAAAACAACAGTTGATGGATAGAAGGCAGAACAATGTCATACATTCACCCCAGTACAGAGATCTGGGCCTAAATCCATCGTTTTTTTGCTCACCACACCAACCCAGTTCAGACATGGCCATATGCAAATCAGCCTTGACCCTGTGCCTCATGGGAACAGTCCAGCCTGAACTGCCAAGCCATGTCTTCCCTGGACCGGAATCAAGCATCCTAGGACCGGTTCTGGCTATCAGCCGTCATCAGCCAGGATCACTTGACTCCAGTGGTGTGGAGAGCACGGGACTCACGTCTGAGCATACCCGTCCCACTCAGGGTGACTAATGCCAAAACAATAGTTGGTGGATAGAATGCAGAACAATGTCATACATTCCCCCTAGTACAGAGATCTGGGCCTAGATCAATCGTTTTTTTGCTCACCACACCAACCCAGTTCAGACATGGCCATATGCAAATCAGCCTTGACCCTGTGCCTCATGGAAACAGTCCAGCCCGAACTGCCAAGCCATGTCTTCCCTGGACCGGAATCAAGCATCCTATGAGCGGTTTCTGGCTATCAGCCATCATCAGCCAGGATAGCTTGACTCCAGTGGTGTGGAGAGCACGGGACTCACGTCTGAGCACACCCGTCCCACTCAGGGTGACAAATGCAAAAACAACAGTTGATGGATAGAATGCAGAACAATGTCATACATTCACCCCAGTACAGAGATATGGGCCTAAATCCATCGTTTTTTTGCTCACCACACCAACCCAGTTCAGACATGGACATTGTTCTGCATTCTATCCATCAACTGTGGTTTTTGCATTTGCACTTGCATCGCTTGGCCTATGATAGAGCTTGTCAAGACAGCTGTTTTGGGCTTTTTTTTAATTTATTTTTTATTTTTATTGAAAGAAACAGACATACAAATAAACAATCAAACTTCACAAGGCAGGGACATAATATTACATTGTCATGGGTCCGTGTGGGCGGGCTCAAAGGTTAGACAAATAAAGTACAGTCGAATAAAACGGGGGTAGGGGCGGACAAGGAAACAAGCAACCTCAATACAGTAGATGACGAGTGAATGCCAATTAGGGGGACAAAGACACGTCAATGGTCACATCATGTGGGGGAGTACATATATTACCACGGTATGCATTCCACTGGGACCCCATTTCTTGGGCCGTCCCCGGGAAAGGTACACAGTCCTCTCCCGGAACATGCACCAGTCCATGTTGTCTTTCCACGTAGACAGGGTAGGTGGTCTACGCGAACCCCAGAGCTGGGCAATGTCCCTCTTCGCGACCATATTTCCAAGGGTCGCCCATGTAATCTGAGCTGAGCTGTAGTCATTAGGCTCCCAGACATTCAACAAACAATGCCTGGCCTCGGGCAGCAGGGACACGCCCGTGACACTTTTCATGACATCGTGCACTCGAGACCAGAACCTGACCACCTCCGGGCATTCCCACAATATGTGGAGAAAAGAACCAGGCATCCCACAGCCACGCTTACATAACCCATCCAAAGAAAAACCCATTCGAACCAGGCAAGGCCCAGTGACATACACTTGGTGAAATATCTTTAGTTGGACGAACCTCAATCGAGCAAGAATGGCGACCTCCTTGGGAGAGGACAATGCAGATTGCCAGTCCTCATCGCCCAATTCAAGTCCGTCTGCGCTCCACGCAGCCCGGAGGCGGATCAGCAAGTCAGCTCTGTTATTAATGAGTTTCTTGTAAATGAGGGAGATCGTGCTGTCGGGCACGTGACCATCCAAAATGCGGTCCTACAGAGGGGAAGACTCAGGAAGATCGGCACCAGCTGCAAACACAGACAACAGAGCATGGCGGATCTGGGCATACCTAAAGAATTCAGTATCACCAAGCTCATACTCCACTCGCAGCACATCAAAGGACTTAACAGTACCCTTCGGCCACAAGTCGCCCACTCTGCTAATACCAATCATATCCCATTTATCAAAGCCTTTCGTTCTCCACAGATGGCCCAAGCATTCCAAATCATACAAAGGGGTGGCCTGAGTAAACCTGCCCCGCCAGCCCAAAGCCGCATTTGCATCACGCCACACTCTCACAGCAATCTTGGTGGGACCGGTCAGTGCTCCGCGGAGACTACCAGAGTACAACACTCTGCTAAAGGTCCCCGTTGGCAAAATGAATCTATCCATGGAGAATGCCGGGGCAGGGCCCGGTGCGTAGGTCGCATGATTAATTGCACTCAACTGAGATGCCCAATAGTAACGCCTGATGTCCGGGAGGGCTATACCGCCATCGTACCATGGAAGAGTGAGTTTAGAAAGGGCGATACGGGCACGCCCATCCCAGACCAGTTGTCTCTGTAGGCTCTCCACTTCACGAAAATAGCCCGAAGCAATCGGGTCAAAAGAATTCTGAAGTGCATACAAAAATCAGGGCAGAGACATCATTTTGAAAAAGCGCTGCTCTACCGAAGGGCGACAGCGGCAACCTACGCCAGTGAGCCACATCAAGCTTGAGCCGCTGAAGGGGGGGCAATAAATTAAGCTCATAACGCCTGGAGGGGTCCAAGGAAACATAAATCCCCAAGTACTTGAAACCAGTCTCCGTCACTTGAATCGGAAATCTACGCGGCAGTGGAGGGAGATCTCCAGCCAAAATGTAGACGCAGGATTTAGCCCAATTAATAACAGGACCGGAGTTCTTACCGAAGGAAGTAAGAACAACAAAAAGCACATTAAGGGACTTTTTAGGGGAGGTGAGATATAGGAGGATGTCGTCCGCAGATAGCGAGACTCGATCCTCAAAATCAGGGGACCATTGGATGCCCCGCATAGAAGGTTCCCAGCGGAGCCATTCGCCAACGGTTCAAGAGCGAGAGCAAAAAGCAAAGGGGACAGCGGACACCCCTGTCGGGTGCCCCGTCCAAGCGCAAAAACGCAAGACACTCGTCCGTTAACAACTACCTGGGCCAGGGGACTCTCATAAAGAAGTTGCTCCCAGGCAATGAATCCCGGCCCAAACCCGAATTTCGAGAGGGCCGCCCAAAGGTAGGGCCACTCGATAGTATCGAAGGCCATGGTAGCGTCAAGAGAAGCCAAGATGGCAGGTTCAGTAAGCGTCTCAGCTCTCGCGAGAACCCCGTGGAGTCTACGCAGATTCAAAGCTGTGTTGCGGTGCGGGATAAAACCGGATTGATCTGGATGGATCAGGTCCCCGATCACAGCTACTAAGCGATTAGCTAGTACTTTAGCCAAAATTTTGGGCTTGGCGTTGAGCAAAGAGATTGGTCTATACGAAGTACAACGATCCCGAGGCTTACCCTCCTTGGGAATGACAACAATGGTAGCGAGTCGTTGGTCAAGGGGGAGGAAGCCAGATTCCAGGGCCTCGAGAAACATGTCTCGTAAATAGGGCGCCATTTTGTCGGGTCGCAGCTTGTACAATTCAATGGGCAAACCATTGGGGCCCAGCGCCTTGCCCGAATGGAGGGAACGGATAGCCACCGCAATTTCATCGACTGTAAGCGGAGCATCCATGAGGTCCCTGTCAGAGTCAGAGAGGGAAGGCAAAGCAATATCCCGCAACAGTAAACGGGAGTCTTCCTCATCCCTGTCACAAACAGAGGTGTACACTGTCTCGAAGTGGTCCGCAAAACACTGAACGATCCCAACAGGGTCAGTGACACACTCACCATCAAGCTTCTCAATCACGGGGACCACACGATTCACTCTCTCCTTCTTATCCAACCACGCTAGAAATTTACCCGTCTTATCACCCACATCATACAGTCGTTTCTGCTGCTCCCTGTACATCACTTTCGCAGCATCCGTAACAAGAGCCTTGTAGTCAGCTTGTTTCAAAGCAAGGGAGTGCAACTTAGTACTGGACACGCCCAGCCGGAGATCGTCCTCCAGAACGGATATCTCAGATTCCAAGCGCGCAACCTCCACATTTGCAGCCTTTTTAGAAGTGACAATCAGGGATAAGGACTGACCACATACAACAGTTTTAAATGCTTCCCACAACAAGACAGCAGAAGAAACAGACCCCACATTGTCATCAAAATAATGCTCGATGGCTTTAACAAGGACAGAGCGGGTCCTAGGGTTCTGAAAGTACCACGGGTTAATAGGAGCTACTCTACCCTCATTGCCCGCCCCTACCACATACCGGAGCCACAGGGGCGAGCGATCGGAAATACCCCTAGGGAGCTGACGAATTTCTCTGATGGAGGAGGACTGGACCGCCGGCATTAAGAAATAGTCCAATCTAGCAAGACTACCGTGTGCCCCAGAGTGAAAGGTGTACTGCAACTGTGAAGGGTGTAGTAGCCTCCAGGCATCGACAAGCCCGAAGGTCTCTAACAAATCGCTCAACCACCTTTGCGCCCTGGGTAGATCTCTGGGAGGATGACGATCCGAGGTGCCGGAGACATCCAAATTCACATCTCCACCCAAGATCAGAAGCCCCTCAGGAAGATCCAATAGGATTCTACACAGATCAGCATAGGTTGAAGCCTGCAGACCCGGGGGGACATAGACCGAAAGTATGGACACGGTCTTCCCCTCCCACCTACCAGTGAGCACCGCATAGCGCCCCCTGTCGTCAAGGCGCACCTCGTCAACTGCGAAAGGGAGAGAGGACCGAATAAGAATACCAGCCCCCCTAGACCCAGAAGTAAACCCCGCGTGGGCCACCAACCGGTAACCGCGCCTATTCATTGCCTGACAAGCGTTGCCTATTAAATGCGTCTCCTGTAGGAGGACAATATCGGGGGAATGACGCCTAAGGAACCGCAAAACAATACTACGCTTAATCCTGTCCCCTAATCCATTGACATTCCAGGATAACAGTCTCAACTTGCCGCCCCCCATCCCCGAAAGGTAGAAAGAGCAGGACCCACATAGAACACCACGACCAGTACAAAAAAGAAAAACAATATGATGCCTCGTGAATCAACAAAAACACCCCCCCACCCCCCAACTTGACCATGTAACTCCCCCCACCCTGCACCCCTGCGGAAGACTAATAAGCCACCCCAACTTGCAGTGTGCCTGTCGCCCCATTACTAAACTAGCTACGCAAGGAACCCAGGAGGAGGAAGAGTCCCCATTCACCCCCGCCACCCCCAGGCTGATCTAGGCCTAACAAAGACCCAAGTCCAGACTCAGCTGATACAGCAAGAAAGTGCAGACGCCGGGATCCACAGGTGAAGTCCTCATTCAGCCACACCTCCGTCGGCTCCTCCAGGGTGCCCAGTATGTTCATTTCTCATAGGCAGGGAGTCGAGCCAGTCACTGACATTGTCAGGGCGATCAAAAAAGAAAACACGTTCCCGATATTCAATCCGAAGCCTGGTTGGGAACAACAAGGAGTACTTAAGACCCAAGTCTCGCAATCGCTTCTTAACTCCCTGAAATCCAAGTCTTTGCTTCTGGACAAAGGACGAAAAGTCAGGATAAAAGGAAACGGAGGCATTTTCAAAGTTAACTGGGCCCTTGTCCCGTGAGGCCTGTAGAACAGCGTCCCGGTCTCTAAAATGAAACAACCTGGCAATAATGGGCCTCGGCCTAGCCTTCCCGCCCGTAACACGATGAGCGCGCTCAACCGCGAAGAACTTACTGAGTCCAGCGGGAGACAGATGGTTAGCAATCAAATCCTCAACCAAGAGGTCGACCCCCATAGCCTCGGAATTCTCCGGGACACCAATAAGGCGCACGTTGTTGCGACGGGCCCTATTTTCGTAGTCCTCGAGACGACGAGCCAGTAGGTCATACGAGGAACGCAGATTGACGATCTCAGTCTGGGCCTCTGTGACATCCGCAGTAAGACTAGAAGTCTTCAAGCCCAAGGACTCAACCCTTTCATTAGTCTTCGACAGATCCGCTCTAATCAGCGTAATGTCGACGGCCACAGTGTCAATCTTAGAGGCCAAGGCCTCGTACTGCTGTCCCATAGAGGCCTGCATGTTGGCTATGGCTCCCATTACGTCCTGCAAGGATGGGTCCGAGGACGCCGGAAAGAGGGTCTTAGAGGTATCCGAGGCATGGCCAGCAGCGCCGAGCGACCCCTTGACCTGCGAGTAGTGGTCCATGATATTAGTCTGGTTTTGGCCACCACGGAGAGGTGCCTTAGTCTTGCGTTTCTCAAGAGGCTGCCCGGTGGCCATTTTGGAAAAGGGACCCCGAAGGGGCCCTCGCGACCTGGTGAAAATGGCCGGGCGCAAAGTGTCCAGACAGTCAACAAGACCAAATCCGGGTGTCGTAAGCACGAAAGGGCCGAGTCGTGGGCAAGTGATACTGTGGTAGTGCTGAATGATGCTGTGGTGGTGCTGAGTGATGCTGTGGTGGTGCTGAGTGATGCTATGGTAGTGCTGAGTGATGCTTTGGTAGTGCTGAGTGATCCTGTGGTGGTGCTGAGTGATGCTGTGGTGGCGCTGAGTGATGCATTATTGGCCCTGAGTGATGATGTGGTGTTGCTGAGTGATGCTGTGGTGGTGCTGAGTGATGCATTCTTGGCCCTGAGTGATGATGCGGTGTTGCTGAGTGATGTTGTGATGCTGCTGAGTAATCCGGTGTTGTGCAGAGTGATACTGTGGTGGAGCAGAGTGATGCTGTGGTGGTGCAGAGTGATGTTGTGGTGGCGAAGAGGCATGCTGTGGTGGTGCAGAGTGATGCTGTGGTGGTGCAGAGTGATGCTGTGGTGGTGCTGAGTGATGCTGTGGTGGTGCTGAGTGATGCTATGGTAGTGCTGAGTGATGCTGAGGTGGCGCTGAGTGATGCATTATTGGCCCTGAGTGATGATGTGGTGTTGCTGAGTGATGCTGTGGTGGTGCTGAGTGATGCATTCTTGGCCCTGAGTGATGATGTGGTGTTACTGAGTGATGCTGTGGTGTTGCTGAGTGATGCTGTGGTGGTGCAGAGTGATACTGTGGTGGTGCAGAGTGATGCTGTGGTGGTGCATAGTGATGCTATGGTAGTGCTGAGTGATGCTGTGGTAGTGCTGAGTGATCCTATGGTGGCGCTGAGTGATGCTGTTGTGGCGCTGAGTGATGCATTATTGGCCCTGAGTGATGATGTGGTGTTGCTGAGTGATGCTGTGGCGGTGCTGAGTGATGCATTCTTGGCCCTGAGTGATGATGTGGTGGTGCTGAGTGATGCTGTGGTGTTGCTGAGTGATGCTGTGGTGGTGCAGGGTGATACTGTGGTGGTGCAGAGTGATGCTGTGGTGGTGCAGAGTGATTCTGTGGCGGTGCAGAGTGATGCTGTGGAGATGCTGAGTGATGCTGTGGTGGTGCTGAGTGATCCTATGGTGGTGCTGAGTTATCTTGTGTTGAGTGATGCATCCTTCACCCTGAGTGATGATGTGGTGTTGCTGAGTGATACTGTGTTGGTGCTGAGTGATGCTGTGGGGGTGCTGAGTGATGCTGTGGTGGTGCTGAGTGATGCTGTGGTGGCGCTGAGTGATGCTGTGGTGGTTCTGAGTGATGCTGTGGTGGTGCTGAGTGATGCTGTGGTAGTGCTGAGTGATGCTGTGGTAGTGCTGAGTGATGCTGTGGTGGTGAAGAGTGATGCTGTGGTGGTGCAGAGTGATGTTGTGGTGACGCAGAGTGATGCTGTGGTGGTGCAGAGTGATGCTGTGGTGGTGCAGAGTGATGCTGTGGTGATGCTGAGTGATCCTGTGGTGGTGCTGAGTTATCCTGTGGTGGCGTTGAGTGATGCATTCTTGGCCCTCAGTGATGATGTGGTGTTGCTGAGTGATGCTGTGGTGTTGCTGAGTGATGCATTCTTGGCCTTGAGTGATGATGTGGTGTTGCTGAGTGATGCTCTGGTGTTGCTGAGTGATGCTGTGGTAATGCTGAGTGATGCTGTGGTGGTGCAGAATGATCCTATGGTGGTGCTGAGTTATCTTGTGTTGAGTGATGCATTCTTGGCCCTGAGTGATGATGTGGTGTTGCTGAGTGATACTGTGTTGGTACTGAGTGATGCTGTGGTGGTGTTGAGTGATGCTGTGGTGGTGCTGAGTGATGCTGTGATCGTGCTGAGTGATCCTGTGGTAGTGCTGAGTGATGCTGTGGTGGTGCAGAGTGATGCTGTGGTGGTGCGGAGGGATGTTGTGGTGGCGCAGAGTGATGCTGTGGTGGTGCAGAC
Organism: Lissotriton helveticus; assembly: GCF_964261635.1. NCBI lineage: Eukaryota > Metazoa > Chordata > Amphibia > Caudata > Salamandridae > Lissotriton > Lissotriton helveticus. Next base: position 1,886,228,757 of record NC_136067.1, read on the forward strand.
TGATGATGTGGTGGTGCAGAGTGATGCTGTGGTGATGCTGAGTGATCCTGTGGTGGTGCTGAGTTATCCTGTGGTGGCGTTGAGTGATGCATTCTTGGCCCTGAGTGATGATGTGGTGTTGCTGAATGATGCTGTGGTGGTGCTGAGTGATGCATTCTTGGCCTTGAGTGATGATGTGGTGTTGCTGAGTGATGCTGTGGTGTTGCAGAGTGATGCTGTGGTGGTGCAGAGTGATGCTGTGGTGGTGCAGAGTGATGCTGTGGTGGTGCAGAGTAATGCTGTGGTGGTGCTGAGTGATGCTGTGGTGGTGCAGAGTGATGCTGTGGTGCTGCTGAGTGATCCTGTGGTGGTGCTGAGTTATCCTGTGGTGGCGTTGAGTGATGCATTCTTGGCCCTGAGTGATGATGTGCTGTTGCTGAGTGATGCTGTGGTGGTGCTGAGTGATGCATTCTTGGCCTTGAATGATGATGTGGTGTTGCTGAGTGATGCTGTGGTGTTGCAGAGTGATGCTGTGGTGGTGCAGAGTGATGCTGTGGTGGTGCAGAGTGATGCTGTGGTGGTGCAGAGTAATGCTGTGGTGGTGCTGAGTGATGCTGTGGTGGTGCTAAGTGATCCTGTGGTTGTGCTGAGTTATCCTGTGGTGGTGTTGAGTGTTGCATTATTGGCCCTGAGTGATGATGTGGTGTTGCTGAGTGATGCTGTGGTGGCCCTGAGCGATATTGTTGTGTGCTGAGTGATGCTGTGGTGGTGCTGAGTGACGCTGTGGTGGCGCTGAGTGGCGCTGTGGTGGTGCAGAGTAATGCTGTGGTGGTGCTGAGTGATGCTGTGGTGATGCAGAGTGATGCTGTGGTGATGCTGAGTGATCCTGTGGTGGTGCTGAGTTATCCTGTGGTGGCGTTGAGTGATGCATTCTTGGCCCTGAGTGATGATGTGGTGTTGCAGAGTGATGCTGTGGTGGTGCAGAGTGATGCTGTGGTGGTGCAGAGTGATGCTGTGGTGGTGCAGAGTAATGCTGTGGTGGTGCTGAGTGATGCTGTGATGGTGCAGAGTGATGCTGTGGTGATGCTGAGTGATCCTGTGGTGGTGCTGAGTTATCCTGTGGTGGCGTTGAGTGATGCATTCTTGGCCCTGAGTGATGATGTGCTGTTGCTGAGTGATGCTGTGGTGGTGCTGAGTGGTGCATTCTTGGCCTTGAGTGATGATGTGGTGTTGCTGAGTGATGCTGTGGTGTTGCAGAGTGATAGCTGTGGTGGTGCAGAGTGATGCTGTGGTGGTGCAGAGTGATGCTGTGGTGGTGCAGAGTAATGCTGTGGTGGTGCTGAGTGATGCTGTGGTGGTGCTAAGTGATCCTGTGGTTGTGCTGAGTTATCCTGTGGTGGTGTTGAGTGATGCATTATTGGCCCTGAGTGATGATGTGGTGTTGCTGAGTGATGCTGTGGTGGCCCTGAGCGATATTGTTGTGTGCTGAGTGATGCTGTGGTGGTGCTGAGTGACGCTGTGGTGGCGCTGAGTGACGCTGTGGTGGTGCTGAGTGATGCATTCTTGGCCTGAGTGATGATGTGGTGTTGCTGAGTGATGCTGTGGTGGTGCTGAGTGATGCATTCTTGGCCCTGAGTGATGCTGTGCATATATGTATGTGTGCATTTAAGCTCATGTAACTCTGTGTGTGTGTGCCTCTCCATGTAAGACAACGTGTGTTAATGCGGCATGCCAAAAAGAAAGACTACTAACGAAGTATTAAAGGCCTGCACATAACTTGTAGTGCAACCTTAGCAGTTATGTTCGAGCAACTCTCTTTGTGTGTGCCTGTTTATTTAATAGAACAAATGTTAATGCGGCAGACTAGAAAGAATGAAACGAGACCTAAAACAAGTCTTCGTGGCTCGATGCTGTTTGGGAGGTGGGAGGGGAAGTAGGAGAGGGGGGGAGTGATAGGGATGAAAGCACTAGCGGCTGCATGCTGGCACATGGTGACCTGAAGAGCGCATGAAAAAAAATCACTTCAGAAACAGATGTCAACAGCTAACTCTATTTCTGCGAGTAGTTTGGCAAAGTTGGGCATAGTTGGGCATTTTGTACTGGAACGGACATTCACAGAGCAATACTGTTCCTCAGCACATAATGAAACAACTGCTGTTCCCAAATACCATACTGCTCTCTTATTCTCACAAAAGAATTCCCTTGCTGAATGTATCATTTACCTTTTATTGCTCTGAAAATATCACAATCACTTGGACTTCAATTGCTCGACCACTACAACAGCTGTGGTGCGTGTCCTCATTACATCAAAGAAAAACAAAGTATCTGATATAACAATGTTAGATCCACAAAGCTTGGTGGTTTCAAATGCCTCATTTACAATGCTGGTCAATAAACATTAATGACGTTATTACCTGTTTAGTAAGTTGTTTTAATGTCATGCCTCTTGAAGTACAAGCTCTGGCATTGCGCAGAGGGGGGCGGGGGAGAGCATTCCTTTGAAGTCTCAAGCTCTCGGCATTGCTGTGGCGGGTCTGATGCGAGGAAGCGAGGCACAGACAAATGGTGGTTTGTGACGTGGCTGGTGTGGCGGGGCGGGGGAGCAGGAGGCATTCCTTTGAAGTCTGATGCTGAGGCTCGGGGAGTAAATGGCAAGTGCGTGCATGGAGCACATGCACTGTGCGTAAATCGCCTGCCAAAGCCCTCTTGGTAAGCTTTCCTAGTGCACCTCTATATCTCTCGCCATAGCGATTGCTTAACAGCAATAGCTAGGCGAGACCTAAAAACAACAGTTGATGGATAGAAGGCAGAACAATGTCATACATTCACCCCAGTACAGAGATCTGGGCCTAAATCCATCGTTTTTTTGCTCACCACACCAACCCAGTTCAGACATGGCCATATGCAAATCAGCCTTGACCCTGTGCCTCATGGGAACAGTCCAGCCTGAACTGCCAAGCCATGTCTTCCCTGGACCGGAATCAAGCATCCTAGGACCGGTTTCTGGCTATCAGCCGTCATCAGCCAGGATAGCTTGACTCCAGTGGTGTGGAGAGCACGGGACTCACATCTGAGCATACCCGTCCCACTCAGGGTGACAAAAGCAAAAACAACAGTTGATGGATTGAATGCAGAAGAATGTCATACATTCACCCCAGTACAGAGATCTGGGCCTAAATCCATCGCTTTTTGCTCACCACACCAACCCAGTTCAGACATGGCCATATGCAAATCAGCCTTGACCCTGTGCCTCATGGGAACAGTCCAGCCCGAACTGCCAAGCCATGTCTTCCCTGGACTGGAATCAAGCATCCTAGGACCGGTTTCTGGCTATCAGCCGTCATCAGCCAGGATCACTTGACTCCAGTGGTGTGGAGAGCACGGGACTCACGTCAGAGCATACCCGTCCCACTCAGGGTGACTAATGCCAAAACAATAGTTGGTGGATAGAATGCAGAACAATGTCATACATTCCCCCTAGTACAGAGATCTGGGCCTAGATCAATCGTTTTTTTGCTCACCACACCAACCCAGTTCAGACATGGCCATATGCAAATCAGCCTTGACCCTGTGCCTCATGGGAATAGTCCAGCCCGAACTGCCAAGCCATGTCTTCCCTGGACCGGAATCAAGCATCCTAGGAGCGGTTTCTGGCTATCAGCCATCATCAGCCAGGATAGCTTGACTCCAGTGGTGTGGAGAGCACGGGACTCACGTCTGAGCACACCCGTCCCACTCAGGGTGACAAATGCAAAAACAACAGTTGATGGATAGAATGCAGAACAATGTAATACATTCACCCCAGTACAGAGATATGGGCCTAAATCCATCGTTTTTTTGCTCACCACACCAACCCAGTTCAGACATGGACATTGTTCTGCATTCTATCCATCAACTGTGGTTTTTGCATTTGCACTTGCATCGCTTGGCCTATGATAGAGCTTGTCAAGACAGCTGTTTTGGGGCTTTTTTTAAATTTATTTTTTATTTTTATTGAAAGAAACAGACATACAAATAAACAATCAAACTTCACAAGGCAGGGACATAATATTACATTGTCATGGGTCCGTGTGGGCGGAGCTCAAAGGTTAGACAAATAAAGTACAGTCGAATAAAACGGGGGTAGGGGCGGACAAGGAAACAAGCAACCTCAATACAGTAGATGACGAGTGAATGCCAATTAGGGGGACAAAGACACGTCAATGGTCACATCATGTGGGGGAGTACATATATTACCACGGTAAGCATTCCACTGGGACCAAATTCTACCCCATTTCTTGGGCCGTCCCCGGGAAAGGTACACAGTCCTCTCCCGGAACATGCACCAGTCCATGTTGTCTTTCCACGTGGACAGGGTAGGTGGTCTACGCGAACCCCAGAGCTGGGCAATGTCCCTCTTCGCGACCATATTTCCAAGGGTCGCCCATGTAATCTGAGCTGAGCTGTAGTCATTAGGCTCCCAGACATTCAACAAACAATGCCTGGCCTCGGGCAGCAGGGACACGCCCGTGACACTTTTCATGACATCGTGCACTCGAGACCAGAACCTGACCACCTCCGGGCATTCCCACAATATGTGGAGAAAAGAACCAGGCATCCCACAGCCACGCTTACATAACCCATCCAAAGAAAAACCCATTAGAACCAGGCAAGGCCCAGTGACATACACTCGGTGAAATATCTTTAGTTGGACGAACCTCAATCGAGCAGGAATGGCGACCTCCTTGGGAGAGGACAATGCAGATTGCCAGTCCTCATCGTCCAATTCAAGTCCGTCTGCGCTCCACGCAGCCCGGAGGCGGATCAGCAAGTCAGCTCTGCTATTAATGAGTTTCTTGTAAATGAGGGAGATCGTGCTGTCGGGCACATGACCATCCAAAATGCGGTCCTACAGAGGGTAAGACTCAGGAATATCGGCACCCGCTGCAAACACAGACAACAGAGCATTGCGGATCTGGGCATACCTAAAGAATTCAGTATCACCAAGCTCATACTCCACTCGCAGCACATCAAAGGACTTAACAGTACCCTTCGACCACAAGTCGCCCACTCTGCTAATACCAATCATATCCCATTTATCAAAGCCTTTCGTTCTCCACAGATGGCCCAAGCATTCCAAATCATACAAAGGGGTGGCCTGAGTAAACCTGCCCCGCCAGCCCAAAGCCGCATTTGCATCACGCCACACTCTCACAGCAATCTTGGTGTGACCGGTCAGTGCTCCGCGGAGACCACCAGAGTGCAACGCTCTGCTAAAGGTCCCCGCTGGCAAAATGAATCTATCCATGGAGAATGCCGGGGCAGGGCCCGGTGCGTAGGTCGCATGATTAATTGCACTCAACTGAGATGCCCAATAGTAACGCCTGATGTCCGGGAGGGCTATACCGCCATCGTACCATGGAAGAGTGAGTTTAGAAAGGGCGATACGGGCACGCCCATCCCAGACCAGTTGTCTCTGTAGGCTCTCCACTTCACGAAAATAGCCCGAAGCAATCGGGTCAAAAGAATTCTGAAGTGCATACAAAAATCAGGGCAGAGACATCATTTTGAAAAGCGCTGCTCTACCGAAGGGCGACAGCGGCAACCTACGCCAGTGAGCCACATCAAGCTTGAGCCGCTGAAGGGGGGGCAATAAATTAAGCTCATAACGCCTGGAGGGGTCCAAGGAAACATAAATCCCCAAGTACTTGAAACCAGTCTCCGTCACTTGAATCGGAAATCTACGCGGCAGTGGAGGGAGATCTCCAGCCAAAATGTAGACGCAGGATTTAGCCCAATTAATAACAGGACCGGAGTTCTTACCGAAGGAAGTAAGAACATCAAAAAGCACATTAAGGGACTTTTTAGGGGAGGTGAGATATAGGAGGATGTCGTCCGCAGATAGCGAGACTCGATCCTCAAAATCAGGGGACCATTGGATGCCCGGCGTAGAAGGTTCCCAGCTGAGCCATTCGCCAATGGTTCAAGAGCGAGAGCAAAAAGCAAAGGGTACAGCGGACACCCCTGTCGGGTGCCCCGTCCAAGCGCAAAAACGCAAGACACTCGTCCGTTAACAACTACCTGGGCCAGGGGACTCTCATAAAGAAGTTGCACCCAGGCTATGAAGCCCGGCCCAAACCCGAATTTCGAGAGGGCCGCCCAAAGGTAGGGCCACTCGATAGTATCGAAGGCCATGGTAGCGTCAAGAGAAGCCAAGATGGCAGGTTCAGTAAGCGTCTCAGCTCTCGCGAGAACCCCGTGGAGTCTACGCAGATTCAAAGCTGTGTTGCGGTGCGGGATAAAACCGGATTGATCTGGATGGATCAGGTCCCCGATCACAGCTACTAAGCGATTAGCTAGTACTTTAGCCAAAATTTTGGGCTTGGCGTTGAGCAAAGAGATTGGTCTATACGAAGTACAACGATCCCGAGGCTTACCCTCCTTGGGAATGAGAACAATGGTAGCGAGTCGTTGGTCAAGGGGGAGGAAGCCAGATTCCAGGGCCTCGAGAAACATGTCTCGTAAATAGGGCGCCATTTTGTCGGGTCGCAGCTTGTACAATTCAATGGGCAAACCATTGGGGCCCAGCGCCTTGCCTGAACGGAGGGAACGGATAGCCACCGCAATTTCATCGACTGTAAGCGGAGCATCCATGAGGTCCCTGTCAGAGTCAGAGAGGGAAGGCAAAGCAATATCCCGCAACAGTAAACGGGAGTCTTCCTCATCCCTGTCACAAACAGAGGTGTACACTGTCTCGAAGTGGTATCCAAAACACTGAACGATCCCAACAGGGTCAGTGACACACTCACCATCAAGCTTCTCAATCACGGGGACCACACGATTCACTCTCTCCTTCTTATCCAACCACGCTAGAAATTTACCCGCCTTATCACCCACATCATACAGTCGTTTCTGCTGCTCCCTGTACATCACTTTCGCAGCATCAGTAACAAGAGCCTTGTAGTCAGCTTCTTTCAAAGCAAGGGAGTGCAACTTAGTACTGGACACGCCCAGCCGGAGATCGTCCTCCAGAACAGATATCTCAGATTCCAAGCGCGCAACCTCCACATTTGCAGCCTTTTTAGAAGCGACAATCAGGGATAAGGACTGACCACATACAACAGTTTTAAATGCTTCCCACAACAAGACAGCAGAAGAAACAGACCCCACATTGTCATCAAAATAATGCTCGATGGCTTTAACAAGGACAGAGCGGGTCCTAGGGTTCTGAAAGTACCACGGGTTAATAGGAGCTACTCTACCCTCATTGCCCGCCCCTACCACATACCGGAGCCACAGGGGCGAGTGATCGGAAATACCCCTAGGGAGCTGACGAATTTCTCTGATGGAGGAGGACTGGACCGCCGGCATTAAGAAATAGTCCAATCTAGCAAGACTACCGTGTGCCCCAGAGTGAAAGGTGTACTGCAACTGTGTTGGCTGTAGTAGCCTCCAGGCGTCGACAAGCCCGAAGGTCTCTAACAAATCGCTCAACCACCTTTGCGCCCTGGGTAGATCTCTGGGAGGATGACGATCCGAGGTGCCGGAGACATCCGAATTCAGATCTCCACCCAAGATCAGAAGCCCCTCAGGAAGATCCAATAGCATTCTACACAGATCAGCATAGGTTGAAGCCTGCAGACCCGGGGGGACATAGACCGAAAGTATGGACACGGTCTTCCCCTCCCACCTACCAGTGAGCACCGCATAGCGCCCCCTGTCGTCAAGGCGCACCTCGTCAACTGCGAAAGGGAGAGAGGACCGAATAAGAATACCAGCCCCCCTAGACCCAGAAGTAAACCCCGCATGGGCCACCAACCAGTAACCGCGCCTATTCATTGCCTGACAAGCGTTGCCTATTAAATGCGTCTCCTGTAGGAGGACAATATCGGGGGAATGACGCCTAAGGAACCGCAAAACAATACTACGCTTAATCCTGTCCCCTAATCCATTGACATTCCAGGATAACAGTCTCAACTTGCCGCCCCCATCCCCGAAAGGTAGAAAGAGCAGGACCCACATAGAACACCACGACCAGTACAAAAAAGAAAAACAATATGATGCCTCGTGAATCAACAAAAACACCCCCCCACCCCCCAACTTGACCATGTAACTCCCCCCACCCTGCACCCCTGCGGAAGACTAATAAGCCACCCCAACTTGCAGTGTGCCTGTCGCCCCATTACTAAACTAGCTACGCAAGGAACCCAGGAGGAGGAAGAGTCCCCATTCACCTCCGCCACCCCCAGGCTGATCTAGGCCTAACAAAGACCCAAGTCCAGACTCAGCTGATACAGCAAGAAAGTGCAGACGCCGGGATCCACAGGTGAAGTTGTGGAAAAGTAAATTTTGCCATGTTCTGTGTCCCTACGTGTCCCCCATCTTATGTTGTATGTGCATGATTAATATGCATATGTATTCCCCATGATCGATTAAAGACGCAATTACAGTTGTGTCCATCTCCAGTATGCCAGTTCCCAGTTCTCGTGAAAGCTACGAGTATTAGACCTATGTAAAGCTACGTTGCCACGTTTCACAGTGTGCACGTTATTTCATTGTAAAATCCCCTTTTCTAGGCCTCAAAAGGGCCCGGTCTCAGATTCAGCTCCTGTCTCCTGAACCCTCGCTGAAGAGCGATACAGCCCCCACCTGTATCCCTGACCCTTCACTTACTTCCTGCCTCACAATGCCCGGCTCGGCCTGGCTCTGTCTGCCAGTCTGCCAAGAGTATGTTATGATTCCAGTTATCAGTCCAGCCCTCCTTCTCTGCATTCCTAAGCTACTGAATCGCATCAATAGTTTCCGTCACAGTCTAGCTTTTATGTCTCCATGTAAGAGAAATACTGTATTAATGGTCATTTAATATTCCTCAACACGCACTACATGTAGAATAATGCATGCACCAGTCTTAGAGTCTGTTAGCCTTTACCCTGATAACTTTTGGATTCTATCAACATGTTCTCTAAACATCAGATACTAGATAGTGTTTAGGTACATGTCGCTCTGACTCTCCAGACTTCAGTCTCTGCTTCTAGCGCAGAAGTCACAGCCCCCAGCTTCTCCCTAGTAACACGTCATTGTCAGTTTGCGCGCACCACTAGGTTAGAGGTCCCGGCTCCTTAGGTAGCCCCCTCCATGTTTCCGCCCCATTTATGACATATTCTGTTACGTTTACATCACATGTCTATGTATACGCCCTGTTCACGCCTCTTGTTACACCTACTTTCTTCCTTATCTTTCGCGACTGCTACAGGCCCTGCCCACTGCTACGCCTATTGTATTGAACATCATGTATTTTGTTTAAGTATATATATGCTTGTGCACTGTTATTAAGGCGAGCTAGCTGCCATCCTTTTCCTGTGCAGGTTGTCCTGTTCCTGTCCTTTATGCTGTATTAAACCTGCAGACTCCGACTACCTCGAATCTTGACTCTTATTTATTGAGCTATCTGTTATTGTATATCTAGTCAAAAATAGAGGTACTATTTATTTATTTACCACATAATGGCGCCCGAATAGGGACTTGCCCTTTACCCACGCGCCGGTGAAGCCACGCAAGCCCCCTGACCCTCTGCAGCCGTGACGGAACCATACCGTGCACGTGCAGATATTTCTGCTTCAAGTATCCCTCAGGCCCACGGAGGAGACGGAGGTTGCGGTCCAGCATCCAGACGAGGCGGTGGAGGAACGCGGCGAGTCCCGACCAGAGCCCAAGCCGAGAGTCCAAGGTTCGAGGTATCCGGAGGCCCACCCGTAACAGAAGTCCGAAGTTCGTCCGTCCGGCGTCGTAGCAGTCCAGTCCAGTCCGAGGCCTTCCGTTCTTGCTGCCCGGTGAGTACCGTTGCTGGGGTAGTATCTAGACAGGGTCAATTGCATTGTCTCTGGTCCGTGGGTTTGGGTACACAGATCCAACACGAAGTGTCCACTTAGGTGGATGCGGGTCCTGACGTGTCTCTTTATGAGACCGGTAAGTACTGTTTTAGCAGTGCATCTAGTTTCTGTTCTAGTCTGTTCTGTTCTCGAGAAATTCATGTATTCTGTTCTCAGTATTCCAGGTAGTATTTTGTCAGAACTGTTATTTTAAATGTCATTCATGTATTTCAATGTCGTGGTATGAAAGTGGTGTATCTTCAGTAATTATCGTGTTCATTGTGTATTGTATTGTGTCTAGACTACAGTTCAGTCATGCCGCTGTTTTCCAAATTACGTCAGGTAAAAACTAGAAAAGGTCTGTTAGAAGAAGCAGTTCCTGTCCCGCCTAGGGACAGTCCAGGTCATTTTATGTATCAAAAGCATGGCATAAGTGCCATATTATATCTAGATTTATGGGTGGAGTACACCAAACAGTTAGAAGAAAAGTACAGATGGCCCGTATCGGGTACATGGGATGCCGAGTGCATCATGCGAGTAGAAGAAGTATTATGGAAAAAGAAAGCCATACAGTCACAGAAAGATGCCATCGAGTTATGGCGCAAAGAATCTCATAAAAGAACCGAAAAAGAAATCAGTCAGAATTAAGTAGAGAATCCTTAGAAAGAGCCCAAGAAAGGGAACTATTCGAAATAGGTGAACGAGTTAAAACCGAACAGTCAGACAGACAGAGGAATGCCCTCATTAAGGGTATGTATCCTCTTCTTGCCGAGGGTTTGCCAAAAGCAACCCCGGAGGCATCCAGTAATTTTCCGCCACCCTTAGTTCCGACCAAGCTACGTCACAAACCGACCGCAGCTGATATTTTTCTCTCGTCCTATTTGGACGACACAGTCCCAGAATATGCAAATCCTGTTACACCAGCTCCTGTGAATAATGTAATTCATGGTCTTCCAGCCACCGGGGCACCTGTTGCAGTACCTGTTACGGTACCCCCGGTCCAGCCCGTAGTACAAATTCCCGCCACATCAGTCACTCTGCCAGCACGAAGAGTATCAGTCGATGATTCCAGTATAGGGGCCGCGGGAGGAGGTCCTCCTGGTACCCCGCCGCCAAGTAGACGTCTAGGAGCAGTCGAGTTACATGAACGTGCGTTACAGCGTACGCCCAAATATCAGTCCATTGCAGATATCAGGCGAGTTCTTACTGAATGCTGTTATGATCCAGTCCCAGGCGAGGATAGTATGGTTCTATATTCCGTACGTATAAGACAGGTGTCCGAGTATTTGGTCACCCTACCGAATATGAAAGAAGATCTAGACAGAATGTATCGTTTCATTCGTACAGGACAAGATCCAGAAAGCATTGCTGAAGTCATGTCTCTCAGGAAATCCGAGATCCAGTTTATGCTATTAAAGTTTCTGATCAATTGTTTAATACGGGAACAAGATTCCCCGACTAAAGATCCGGTCGAAATGAAAGTTCTGACAAGGTGGAGTGACAATATAGCCGAGGGTAAGCACAAGACACTCAATAGTATAGAGAGTATGTACAAGAAAATTCGTAAAGAAATAATAAGGTTACACGAACAACGCAAAGAAGCTCTAGGAAGCGAGAAAGAAAATGACTCTTCTACTGAAGAGGTAGAGGACGAGAATACCGCCAGAATAGCGTATGTAGGTAAATCTAGATTTCCAGACCGACATTTACGCCTAGAACACAAGAAAGTCTTTCATCTTCCAGCACCGGAACAAGGTTCTCTAGAACAAGTATTTCAAGCTACCGATCAAATTCTGAAATCACAAATCGGTTATAGTGAATTAAGTACTATGCATGAACAAGAACTAGCCCGATCAGCAGTCCGATGGATTACTGATTCTACCACTTTTCCAGACGAAATAGTGGCACAAATGTTTCTGAAATTGCCCCCAGCCGAGCAGCGACTGGTGGGTATGTATATGATCCAACACCTCATTACACTGTATGAGGGTCAACATTCTGATCCAGGTCCGTTACATGATATCCTGAACGAGTTACTCCAGTATAGATGGAAAGGTTTAGGTACCGATTTAATTAGTGTCATTCTAGAACAGCGCCACAAATATAGGACGTTTCTGAACCCGCATTTTGTTCATGTCTCACCTCCAGAAAGTAAACCGTTTTACATAGACAGACAGCATCCGTTACGAGAAGTACACCCAGTTAGGACACCAGATGGTGAAATGCAACGAGTATTTGTTTACACCCCAGTTACCAAGATGGAACTCTTAGAGATGAAGAAATTAATTCCCTGTCACGACAAAGATCCAGCAGGGTTCCACCGAGAATTAAAAGACATGCTCCGTATGGGAGAATACACGTATCCAGATATTATTAAAATGTTAAAAGTCCTGTTGCCCGCAGGGGTATATGAAAAACTCAAGGAAAAAGATTGGGAGGTGGCAAAGAAAAAGATCGATTGGACAGCTCTAGAAGCTGAAGATAAGATACGAGTACCAGGTACCGGTCTTGGAGACAAATGCAAAGAATTACCAGAAATATTGATACAAGTTTTGCCTAGATTATTAGCCACTAAAAAGGAAGACTGGGATGCAATCTCAGCCTGTAAACAGAAACAAGACGAAGACACTAGTGATTTTTATTCCAGATTTGAGAAATGTTTTATAATAAACAGTGGTTTGAAGACGAGTAGCGAGTCATACCCTCATCTTTTTGTTACTAAATTAGTCGAGAATTCAAGTCCACAAGTTAAGAATAGAGTTTTGAAAGTCGAAAGTACATGGCAAGCTAGTACCCCGTCCCAGATGTTACAGATGCTCCAGTATCACCAGAATAGAATCAGGGAAGAGCAAGAACACGAGAGAAGACGTATGAAAGACACGAAAATGAAAGTACTAGTTGCACAATCTGCTCCTCAAGACAGTCAGAAGAGGGGACCGAATCAAGCCAGTCATCCTGCAGCTCCCGTTAAAGGGACATGCAATTATTGTAAACAGCCAGGTCATTTTATAAACGAGTGTGCAGTTCTGAAACACAATATAGCCACTGGTAAAACTAAAGAAAGACCACGTCCGCCTAGACAAGAACAAGTTTCACAGACTTCTCAGCCACAGAATGCACAACAGACAGTTCCAGCACCACAGCCTATTGCTGCAACACAGCATGTTACACAGCAGATGTTCCAGTATGCACAGACAGAGTATCCAGAGTATCAAGCGTATTCATGAAACAGCCTAGAGAGGGAGGTAGGCTTGCCTCTCATCGAGATTCCTGTAGATCAAGAAGGTCCCTATGTTCATAGTCAAGTATTAGGGAAAGACAGAAAGTTTCTGATTGATACAGGGGCAAGTAGGACTACTATTAGTCACGACGAGGTTCCAGGGGCTCCGCTCTCAGGCTCTAGAAATGTTTCCCTTGGATTTTCAGGAAAGCCTATTGTAAACGAGATATCAAAGCCAGTTACTCTAGAAGTAGGTCCATTGTCCCGAACTACTGATCTATTGCTTACGAAGTCATGTCCAGAAAATTTGTTAGGCATTAAGACACTGAAAGAATTAGGTGCAGTTATTTGCTGTTCCCCAGAGGGAATACGTTTGTTTTTACGTGACTTCAAGGGTCACTATGTATTACGAGATTTTGATCCGAGATTGTCTAATGTTCCGCAGCATCTATGGGCGCAAGGTCCAACTGATGTTGGTTTCATGCAAATCACACCCCATCGTGTGACTCTCAAGCAAGGTGTAGTGTTACCACGAATCAGACAGTACAGATTGCCACCTGAGGCTGTAGCAGCCTTATCCAAAATTATTGACGAGCTCATGGCTCAAGGAGTAGTTGTAGAAACTGACTCTAATGTATGTAATTCTCCTATCATTCCAGTCATGAAACGTACTGATCCAAATGCACCCCCAGTATATCGATTAGTGATTGATCTTCGAGAACTCAATAAATGTATTATCCCCCAGTATCCAGTTGTTCCAGATATCTCATCCCTATTGACAGCTATTGATTCTGAGGCAATATTTTTTACAGTAATCGACCTCAAGAATGCATTTTTCAGTGTCCCCATTCATCCAGACAGCCAGTACCTTTTCGGTTTCTGTTTAAATGGAAGGAGCTATAAATTTACACGAGCTCCTCAAGGTTTCACAGAAAGTCCTAGCATTTACAGTCAAGCACTCAAGAGACAACTGGACAATATTCACATGCCAGCTGACACTGCCCTGCTCCAGTATGTCGATGATCTACTGATCACAGCCCGTTCTGAACGTGCTTGCGAGCGAGCATCACTCACAGTTCTGTATTTCCTAGCCGAGATGGGGCACAAGGTGTCCCCTTCAAAGCTTCAATTCTGTGTCCAGCAAGTGATCTACTTAGGCCACTTACTGTCCAAGAGGGGTAGGCAGTTGACACCCGATCGCATCCAGTTAATAGCGAGTCTTCCTCAGCCCAAGACACAGAAGGAGGTACGTGCTTTTATCGGCCTTACTTCTTATTGCAGACAATGGATTCCTCAGTATGCATTTCTAGCCAAGCCACTGATACAGTTAACGACACAGGAGGCAGCCGTATCGACTGTCCTCCCTTGGACATCTGAACATACACTTAGTTTCAATGAGTTAAAGAAAGCTTTATGCCAAGCTCCTGTTCTAGCTACACCGAACTACAGTAAGCCTTTTACACTTTTTGTCACAGAACGTGATGGTACAGCATTATCTGTTCTCACACAAGATCAAGCCGGACAGTACAAGCCCTGTGCTTATTTTTCGAGCACATTAGATCCAGTAGCCCAGGCTCTGCCTGCGTGCCTCAAGTCAGTTGCAGCCACAGCTCTAGCTATCAGACAAAGTGATTCCATAGTATTAGGACACTCCTTGACAGTACAAGTTCCACACTCCGTGGAAGTTCTTCTAAACCGAACACAGACTCAGCACTTGACAATTGCACGTTTAACAGGTTATGAACTGACACTGTTCCAGCCACACATAGAAATCAGACGCTGCAACGTTCTAAATCCTGCTACACTGTTACCGTCAGTTACTTCAAATCCTGCCACACATGACTGTGTGGAAGTTGTTAACACTATGACAAAGCCAAGACAAGACCTGACAGATATTCCATTACCAGATCCCGACCTGACACTTTATGTGGATGGTTCATGTATGAGAACGAGTACAGGAGAACTAGTAGCCGCGTATGCAGTGACTACTGACACTGAAGTTATTGAAACACACCGTATTGACACCCTGTCTGCTCAAGCAGCAGAGCTAGTCGCTCTGACTCAAGCCTGCATACACGCCAAGAACCTGAAAGTTAATATTTACACAGATTCACGCTACGCATTTGGAGTTGTACACGACTTCGGAGTGCTCTGGCAGGAGAGAGGTTTCATGACTTCTCATGGAACCAAGATTCAGCATGGTCTCCTCATTCAAGCTCTGTTAGATGCAATACATTTACCGACATCTATCGCTATCATGAAATGCAAGGCACATACGAAAGTTACAGACATTATTTCTCAAGGTAATGATCTAGCAGATCGAACAGCCAAGCTTACAGCACAGACTCCAGACATACCAGTTAACAAGACACCGACATCCACTCTAGAACAGACTACTTGTATGACAGTTAAGGACCCTACTCAAGATGTCATAGATATCCAGTTACATGCTACTCCCGAAGAAATTAAGAAATGGTCCGAACAAGGAGGGGTCCAGACAGATCAGGGATGGTTGACGAAGGGAAAAGCCACATGGTTTCTCCCCGACTCAATGGTTCAAGTCATTATCAATACCGCACATAGTCCAGCACACTTAGGAGAAAAAGCCATGTTAGACAGTATCCAGAACATTTGGTTTAACAAGCATTTACGAGCTGCAGCCAAGCAGAAAGTCCGCACTTGTATGATATGTTGCCAGTTCAATCCAGGTAAAAGTGTCCCGGTGGAACAAGGTGGATTTCAGCCTCCTGACCACCCTTTTGAAGTCCTCCAGATGGATTATATTCAGATGGAGCGATGTCGAGGTTTCAAGTATGTCCTTGTAGTTGTATGCGCTTTGTCCAGGTGGACAGAAGCATATCCAGTCCCAGATTACACAGCCGCGACCACTGCCAAGCAGTTGGTTCGTGAATATTTCCCCCGTTATGGACTCCCTAGGGTCGTGTATTCTGATAACGGCCAGCCATTCTCATCCGAACTGATGAAGCACGTTTCCCTTTTGTTAGGGTACCAGCGGAAGTTCCATTGTGTGCGCCATCCAGAAGCAGCCGGTCTCGTAGAGAGACATAATCAAACCTTGAAAATCCGCATTGCCAAAATCTGTCAAGAAAAAGGTGTAGACTGGTTAGTTGCCTTGCCAGTCGCTCTATTCTATATGCGCATGGTCGCACATTCCAGATCAGGTCTGTCCCCTTATGAGGTCGTATTCGGCCGCCCCCCGAACGTGTGGGGTACACCCAGACCCCGAAGTATTACAGATGTTTCCAGTAATATGCTGACAGATTACCTAGCTTCCTTGATGTCTGCCCTACACTCTTGTCGTTCACAGGTTGCCGCTGCATTTCCCGACAATACTGAAGTCAAGCCACACGAGATCCTTCCCGGCACCTTGGTCCTCGTCCGCAATTTTGATCGTTCAAGTCCGCTGGAGCCTCGCTGGAAGGAGCCGAAGTTAGTCCTTCTAACCACCCGCACAGCCGTGAAGTTGGAAGGCAGGAAAGGCTGGGTGCATCTGTCGCATGTTAAGAGATTTCACGGACTAAGACCTAAACAGCTCAAAGACACTTCTATAGACACTTTCAAGTCTGAACATTTGCCTATTATCAAGGACTGTCCCGCATTTGACTTTGCCTCAAATCCTCCCCTGTTAGAGAAAACTCCGCAACAGGAGTATAAAGAGAAGCTCCGGTCTAGTAAAATAAGTCAGCCAGTTTAATTGTCTAAGTCCTCCCCTAGGTGAAACGGTTAGACAGGTATCTGACATGTATGAAATAGACCCCCATAGTGAGAGAGTTAGTCAAAAATCGTTTTTCTAAGTTTTGTATTGTTTTTAAGCTTAATGGTTACCTGCACGAGTTATGCATTTCATTTATGTTTTCCAATTTCTCATGTAAATAAGTTTTCTAATGCTACAGTAGAGCACACGTTTAGTGATCTGCCTCCTCACGAACTATCCTATCGTCTTGCTATGCGCAACAATACATTTATCCGTATGTTACATTATTCACACCAGACCAGCAATGCCACTAATTGTTGGGTGTGTGGTCGACTCCCCCCTTTCCAGACACCGAAGGGAGTTCTGCCACTGTTTCCTTATCCGTTCTCACATAATGGCTCATGTGGAGCCTGGTCCATGTTAACGTTATCCTCAAATGATATGTCCCTTTTGAATAGTACATGTTTTCCAGACGAGCAAGGTCTTCCCCACAGAACAGGGTTAGATCTAGAAAATTAAGTTTATAATTTGGGTAATTATTCTTCGAATTTTATGGTCCTGAATGTTCAGTCTGATCCTACTCCAGACTTACCTGCTATTTCAGTACTACCAGTCAGAGGCGAATTATGTGTCAGAAATAATGGTTCCGTACATGTAGGACACAGTGATTGTACTACTATTGTCAAGTATAGTGACAGTGGGAAATCTATTTTCAAAGCTTCACGTCATTCTTATTTTGTTTGTGGTCAGACCGCATATGTTCGTCTGCCCCTCGATTGGGAGGGAACCTGTTACATTGCCTTCCTACTGCCACCAGTTTTCCTAGCCCCATCTGATTATCATAGAAACACACATCTAGTACATATTAGACATAGAAGGGAGATCGAGTCCCCGATTGTCGATCAAACTGAAACTGCTCTAGAACAGTATACAGATTTCAATAGAGGTTTCTTTTTCTTTATAGGACCTGTCCAGAATAGTAAGTTAATACGTAGGTTAACAAGAACCCTTGAAGCAGTAGTGAATGAGACTGCCTCTGCTCTAGGTAACTTAACCGAAGAGCAATCTGCTATGAGATTTGTCGTGCTCCAAAATCGTCTCGTTCTTGACGTCATACTGGCCGATAGAGGAGGAGCATGTAGAGTCATCGGATCTAGTTGCTGCATTTTCATTCCTAATAACGCGCCGTCTGTTTATTCAGCTATAACCAGACTTCATAAAATTGCCCATCAGTTACACCAGAATCCAGGCACCTGGACATGGTCCGGTTGGTTTTGGAGTATAATTTCTGCCTGGGGATGGAAAATATTGTCATTTCTAGGTATTGCAGTAGCGATCATATTCAGTTGCTGCCTCTGTATACAATGTGGCCCTGCGATTTGCGGCATTTGTGCTACCTCTTGTATTCTAGTCCCAAGTCCCGTCCTAAATCCCGTTCCAAGAAAATTCGAGACGAGCAAATGATACTGTATGAAATGATAGATGGTATCATGAATATTGATGTTTCCTGATGGAAACGTAGTGACAAGGAGGGAATGTGGAAAAGTAAATTTTGCCATGTTCTGTGTCCCTACGTGTCCCCCATCTTATGTTGTATGTGCATGATTAATATGCATATGTATTCCCCATGATCGATTAAAGACGCAATTACAGTTGTGTCCATCTCCAGTATGCCAGTTCCCAGTTCTCGTGAAAGCTACGAGTATTAGACCTATGTAAAGCTACGTTGCCACGTTTCACAGTGTGCACGTTATTTCATTGTAAAATCCCCGTTTCTAGGCCTCAAAAGGGCCCGGTCTCAGATTCAGCTCCTGTCTCCTGAACCCTCGCTGAAGAGCGATACAGCCCCCACCTGTATCCCTGACCCTTCACTTACTTCCTGCCTCACAATGCCCGGCTCGGCCTGGCTCTGTCTGCCAGTCTGCCAAGAGTATGTTATGATTCCAGTTATCAGTCCAGCCCTCCTTCTCTGCATTCCTAAGCTACTGAATCGCATCAATAGTTTCCGTCACAGTCTAGCTTTTATGTCTCCATGTAAGAGAAATACTGTATTAATGGTCATTTAATATTCCTCAACACGCACTACATGTAGAATAATGCATGCACCAGTCTTAGAGTCTGTTAGCCTTTACCCTGATAACTTTAGGATTCTATCAACATGTTCTCTAAACATCAGATACTAGATAGTGTTTAGGTACATGTCGCTCTGACTCTCCAGACTTCAGTCTCTGCTTCTAGCGCAGAAGTCATAGCCCCCAGCTTCTCCCTAGTAACACGTCATTGTCAGTTTGCGCGCACCACTAGGTTAGAGGTCCCGGCTCCTTAGGTAGCCCCCTCCATGTTTCCGCCCCATTTATGACATATTCTGTTACGTTTACATCACATGTCTATGTATACGCCCTGTTCACGCCTCTTGTTACACCTACTTTCTTCCTTATCTTTCGCGACTGCTACAGGCCCTGCCCACTGCTACGCCTATTGTATTGAACATCATGTATTTTGTTTAAGTATATATATGCTTGTGCACTGTTATTAAGGCGAGCTAGCTGCCATCCTTTTCCTGTGCAGGTTGTCCTGTTCCTGTCCTTTATGCTGTATTAAACCTGCAGACTCCGACTACCTCGAATCTTGACTCTTATTTATTGAGCTATCTGTTATTGTATATCTAGTCAAAAATAGAGGTATTATTTATTTATTTACCACAAAGTCCTCATTCAGCCACACCTCCGTCGGCTCCTCCAGGGTGCCCAGTATGTTCATTTCTCATAGGCAGGGAGTCGAGCCAGTCACTGACATTGTCAGGGCGATCAAAAAAGAAAACACGTTCCCGATATTCAATCCGAAGCCTGGTTGGGAACAACAAGGAGTACTTAAGACCCAAGTCTCGCAATCGCTTCTTAACTCCCTGAAATCCAAGTCTTTGCTTCTGGACAAGGGGCGAAAAGTCAGGATAAAAGGAAACGGAGGCATTTTCAAAGTTAACTGGGCCCTTGTCCCGTGAGGCCTGTAGAACAGCGTCCCGGTCTCTAAAATGAAACAACCTGGCAATAATGGGCCTCGGCCTAGCCTTCCCGCCGGGAATACGATGAGCGCGCTCAACCGCGAAGAACTTACTGAGTCCAGCGGGAGACAGATGGTTAGCAATCAAATCCTCAACCAAGAGGTCGACCCCCATAGCCTCGGAATTCTCCGGGACACCAATAAGGCGCACGTTGTTGCGACGGGCCCTATTTTCGTAGTCCTCGAGACGACGAGCCAGTAGGTCATACGAGGAACGCAGATTGCCGATCTCAGTCTGGGCCTCTATGACATCCGCAGTAAGACTAGAAGTCTTCAAGCCCAAGGACTCAACCCTTTCATTAGTCTTCGACAGATCCGCTCTAATCAGCGTAATGTCGACGGCCACAGTGTCAATCTTAGAGGCCAAGGCCTCGTACTGCTGTCCCATAGAGGCCTGCATGTTGGCTATGGCTCCCATTACGTCCTGCAAGGATGGGTCCGAGGACGCCGGAAAGAGGGTCTTAGAGGTATCCGAGGCATGGCCAGCAGCGCCGAGCGACCCCTTGACCTGCGAGTAGTGGTCCATGATATTAGTCTGGTTTTGGCCACCACGGAGAGGTGCCTTAGTCTTGCGTTTCTCAAGAGGCTGCCCGGTGGCCATTTTGGAAAAGGGACCCCGAAGGGGCCCTCGCGACCTGGTGAAAATGGCCGGGCGCAAAGTGTCCAGACAGTCAACAAGACCAAATCCGGGTGTCGTAAGCACGAAAGGGCCGAGTCGTGGGCAAGTAGTCGGGCCAGCACCAGACGAAGAGGAGACAGCAGGTCCGCCGAAGGTGGCGAGAAGCTGCACCCCTGCCAATCAGATCCGGGAGCAGAAATCGAAACCGAAAGTCAAGAGGGGTCGACCAGAAGGGGACCCTAGCAGCCGTTGTTGATCAACTACTCCACGGCCTGTGCAGCAACCGAGCCCCCGGTCCGCCTCGGGGTGGGTCTCAAAAAGTGAAGACGATGCAAAAGTGGACCCCAGTGGCCAAATTCGATTTTTCAAAGTGTTCGAAGATCAGCGAGGATATGCGAACAAAAGCCCGTCCTCAAAATCAGGATGTTGCCAGGATAATCGTGAGGGGCGGCGTGGGTCCGGGGAGCTCTGTGCTCACGCGACCATCTTGGATGCCCGCGAAGCTCCTCCTCCTGTTTTGGGGCTTTTGTTTTGTTTTTTGTCTTTCACCTGTGGAGCAACTATAATTTTGCTAAGAGTAGAACTCATTTTGCTCACATGCGAATGCAAAAAAGGAAGAAAATGTAATTAATTCTCTTTCCAAGTGAATTTTTCATGGTGATGAGACTTTTAAAAGTGATTATTGTTGTCGTTTCATCCCTGTTGGACTTGGCCCTCCTGGCAGGTTCACCCCTAAACTTTTTGCTTTCATATTTGACTTGGCGTTAGTTATTTTTGGCTTCTGCACACTTTCACTGTGTCCCAGTGTAAAGTGCGTGCGCACTCTGTGTGCGTGTAGTGAGGTTGGCCTGCCCTCCCAGAGGAATGCATGGGGAATGTATGTGTCCCTGTAGTTCCTGATGCGTGGGGAGTGCAGGGTCGAGTTTGGTATGTGCGGACTCGTGTGATTAAATGCTGCGCGATGATGTGTGGCATAAATGTGTCTAGTGTGGAAGTGCCACTTCTAGAAGTTGGCATGTCTGTGTGATTTAGGTGAAATGACTGTCTGGCTTGTGATTGGCTGGAGCTGGCTGGTGAGCCTGTCTCCAGGAGTCAGGATGGGTCTGCCCCGGTGGTGAAAAGGGAGATTGACAGCCAGATGGGTGGAAGGAGTGCACCTGGGACCTGAATAGGGCTGGGCTTTCCCCACAACATGCTGGCTCCTCCCCCTGTGGTGCGACTGATGACCCTAGCCTGGCCAGTGAATGGTGAAAGGGGCTGAGCTTAACAGAGTGCTCCAAAACCAGCTGCGACTGGTTTTCCCCCCACCCTGCAGACACAGACAAAGGATTTGTGGGTATAAAAAGGATCTTCCTGATCCTACCTTGGGGGGGGCTGCTGCTGCTGCTGGGTGCCAGGAGGACCGCCACTGGGGACTGCCTCCCTGCCTGGAGGGCCCTGTGAGCTGGCCCCTGGGCCTAGCCTTCACCCCCCACCTGTCTTCCTAAGGACCTTGGACTTGTGAATTTGTTTCCTAGAGCCCTGGGAGCGCTTTATCCTCCCTACAGCAAAGCGCCTTACTTTTCAGGAGGAGCACTTTTGTAAACCCTGCAGCGCTGGGCTGCGGCCTGTCTAGGGATTCCCCCCCTCGTTGTGCTTGTTAGCGGCGCGGGTGCCTACCCCGCATTTCCTGCCGCATTTGGGGGAAATTCGATTGTTGCCCCGCTTTTTATTTCAATTTAAGAGGGTGCTTACCCCTCGATTGCCCCTAAACCGTCACCGCCGCTCGCCCGGGGACTCCCGGGCAGAGTACTGTGTCCGCCTCCTTCCCGTGCTGGGATTGGTCCCCGGCACACCCAGGAAGCAGGACGAGCCCCGGAAAAGAAGCAGGAAGCGGGGGGAGCCTACCCCGCGCTCCTGCGTACAGCCAAGAAGTCAAGGGTGGTGGCGGCTTCCTGAGCAGGGCTCCCGTGTGAGGAGAGAGCCCTGCAGGTGGAGAAGATCACCGCAAGCAGCCCAGGACACCTGGAGACAGGAGCCCGATAAGGTGGGGGTTTGGGGTTGTCCTTGTTAGTTTTCCAAGGCGGCCCCACGTTGCAGCGGGCCGCTCCTGCATTACTGGCCATTCCGAGCCCCATGGCTCCTACATTGCAGGCAATCTTTTTATTTAGAGCTCGAGAGGCTCCTACATCCCGGGGACATTTGTTGCGGGCCCACGAAGGTCCAGGGGGCATTTTTGTGTACAGACCCCGTGGCTCCAACGTCAGTGGCGGCATTGTAATTTCGAGTCCCCCGAGCGGGACTCCAACGAAGGGGGCAGTTGTTGAGAGCCCACGAGAGCCTCTCTGGAGCATTTTTGGTGGCAGAGCGGCCCGGCTGGCAGCGGTCCGCTCCCCCCAGCGAGGCTACCTTGTGCATTGTGCCCACGAGGCTCCTGAGGCCCCAGTTGTTTGTTCAGAGCCCACGAGGCTCGTGA
The DNA here is from genome assembly GCF_964261635.1 of Lissotriton helveticus. Taxonomy (NCBI): domain Eukaryota; kingdom Metazoa; phylum Chordata; class Amphibia; order Caudata; family Salamandridae; genus Lissotriton; species Lissotriton helveticus. Next base: position 1,886,251,653 of record NC_136067.1, read on the forward strand.
AGGCCCAGTCGCTTATTCCTCGAGCCCCAGAGGCTCCCAAGTTGCCTCGCAGTCATTTGTTTGTATTTAGAGCCTGAGAGGCTCCAGGGGACACAGTTGTTCATTTCTTTCGAGCCCCCGAGGCTCCAACGCTGAAGGGGGAATTTTTAGAAGCCCAGAAGAGATTCCCAGCTGCCCAGCACTTCGTGGGCAGCTGCTACGTTTAGGCCTCTTGCGCATCTCCTTTGGCTGCCTGCGCAGCCTGCCCTAACATTTTGGACACAGGGCGTTTTGGCCCCTGAGAGGCCAGTTGGCCTGGGGACAGTTCCATGTGTTGTGCCCTTGCGTGGGGTACGTGTTTATGCCCTATGTGATCTTTTGCGCAAATGTGATAACCTGCCTAATGTGATTTCTGCATCATGTATAATGCTTTATGCCTATACCTCTGAATGTATGTTTATGCTTAGAAGGTTGTTTTTCCTAGTATAGGTGATGCTAGTGAGTTCATGGTTGCCTGCGTGATATTTGCCTAAGGTGTTTAGGATTGCGTAGGTGGTACTTACCTTGTACCAGTGGTTACTGGTTGTGTGCTACATTTGTTATTTGGTGCTACAGTTATTATATGTTCTATGTGCTAAGCGTTATTCCTACAAAGTGCTAATTCTACCAAGTGCTAGTTCTAAAAGTGCTTATTCCTGACAGTGGCCGACGTGGCCCTGTCCCATGTACATAATCCCCTGTAAATTCTGCCGGTGCCTATGGCACATTGTAAAGTGTGTGTTTCTTATCTAATGTGTTTGGTATAATACAAGGGCTATTTTTATATATACCTTGTGTGGAGTTCCTTTTGTGGGGGGCCTGGGATGTTGTTGCTGGTGGGTCCGTGCACAAATACTTATCCTACATTGCCTCCGGGATAAGCCTTACTGCTTGTGTCACGTTACCTAGAGGGTGAGCAGGGGTTATCTTTGGCGTGTAACTCCCTTGCCCTGACTAGAGTGGTGGTTTCTGCCTGTCTTTGGCGCAAGCCTTAGCCAACCAGAAATCCCCATTTCTAACAACCCCCCTGCAATGCTTCCTTACTTGAGCAGTCTGACCAAGAAGAGAGGCCACACCATAAGCCAAATTCACAAATGCTTGTGAACTTCAACACTTGTGAGCTTTGAAATTCTATTACCTGGTTTATGGATTGGCAACCTGTTGAATTTTAACGCCATAAACTGGACTTACATGTGGGGAAGCCCCAATATCAATTCACATTGGATACTATACCCACAAACATTCAAGATTGTGAGCATTCACAACTATCATCACTTGCCATGCTCATTGCAAAGCTGCTTCTAAAAAATTCTGTATTCCCAGAGTGGCTGCTACAAATGTGCTATATTGATCTAAGTAGCCCAGTAGTAGAAGTAATCATGGGGTTCTTTGCAGGAGCCGGCATAGTATTGCCTTAATGTAGTGCTTGCCCTGAAAATGAGTCGAGGTGTGGAAAAAGTGTGATAGAGAAACCCACAGTGTACTAATGATCACACAACTTTCAATCCAGATTCAACCACTAAGGGCCCGATTTAGATCTTGAAAATCAAGTTACTCTATCAGAACGCTGACGGATATTATGAATGTCGAAATATAACTCCTACTGGATATAATGGGATTTACATTTCAGCGGGTGGGAAAACGTTCACCGCTGTGATGGAGTAACCCGTCCGCCAAGATTTTAATCAGTTCCTAAGTCTGGCTTGCATCCAGATAGCAGGTTGCAGCTCAAATGGAGTAAGAGCCATGTGTTATGATATGTCATCCCTTGATTGATGTGTGTCCCCAAATTAAAAGATGTCCTTAATTGCACTCCAAATTAAATACTCCTAAAGGAGGTCCAAAGTAAGATTAAAAGAGAGTACTCTGCTGTTAAAAGCACTTATTGCTGTGCTGCAATGGTGTGCTCTCTGCGGCAGGTCACTACTAGAAGAATCTAGGTCCCCTGCTGTATGCCGACTAGTATAGTATATATGGACACGGTTATGAGTGGGGAAAAATGAAAGGATGACTCTAATAGAAAAAACATAAATCAATCTCTATTACTGGATGTCAAACCAATATTACTATATAGTTGTTAAGTCACAAGGAAACACCAGTTCCAAGCATCAGGTTTAATTTATCGGGCAAACAAACAGTTAATACATTCACAAAACACAACACCACATATTATTACAAATACTTGTAGGAAAGCATATCAATCTACTTTTTTTTCCATACAATATTTTTGTCATACATACATGGCTACAATACTCAGTAGTCCATAGCAGTCCATAAAGGGAGTAGTCCACACAAATACACAGAGGAGGGAACAACAGAACCCTCAAATGTCAGTAGTGTGTATCCCAATTACGTGTGCACTGTTATGATTATTCGGACTCCTTCAATCCAAAAAGGCGACGCGTTTCGGCCTACTTATTCGGGCCTCTTCAGGACAGGGGAAGAAGAATAAACCTAAGGAATAATACAATATATGTTTTAAACATCCTCACTGTGTGCCAAAATATCATAAGAGCACCATGCACCCAGCGTAATGTTTGCACACTCAACTCTAAGTGAGTAAATCTCACACCATAGACAGAACCCAATATTAAAAACTTCACTCTCTATTCTATTAAAATCAGCCAGGCCACCCAAATGTGAAGGAAAACAGACGACTGGTAGTGCAGTGTATTACTAAACCAAAGATGAAAAATGCTCCATAGATTGTGATTTGAATACTTACATGTAGCGTCATGCTGGAGCTCCCCCCGTTTGTGGGACTGATGGCGGTTACCAAGTCAGCGTAACACAAAGCACCCGTGTTAGTCGGTGTGCAATAGTTCTCTCAAGCCGGTCTGCTGAGCATTAATCAGCCTGCCCTCAAACGCGAAACTTTGTGGAGGGGAAAAGGAAAAATTCAAATATAGTGTCCCACGGCTTGAAAGCCCATCCGGTGTCTATCACAGGAGATGGGAGTTGTACGCACAAAGTAAACACAGCTAGCTCCTTAAGGCGGTCTTACCAAAGAAACAAGTCTTGTTGCAATCCTACCCGTCCATCCGATCGGGTATCAATGAGCCTGGAGGGGAAGCCGACTTGAAGGCAGACCCACTGCACACAAATGCAGAAAGAAACTCACGGGGCTTCAATTTCTTGCTCAAGCTGTTGTTTTGCAAGACATCAAATCTTTCTGGTTAGTACTTCAAAAATAATGTATTTCTTGTTTAAAAGTGCATGCAGTGAGTCTGTATACTAGTTGTGATACTGTAGATTTCCTAGGCCACTTGTAATGTAATGAACTGAACTTTTCTTTGAAATTATTGTCCTTTCAGGTCACCTCTCATCTCTCTCAGCACTTGATGCTTGTCAAGAGTCAAAGGGGCAGATTTTCTAAAATACAGTGCAACACGGCAATGCAGCTAAAGATACCATGCCGCATTATGGGACAAAGCCTCCCTTGCGATGATGCACAAACTGGTTGCCTAGCGCCACCACCATGGTACAAAGGTGTGTGCATGGTGTCTAGTATAGGTTTTGTACTGTAAGTAAACACATCCAGTACAGAATCCCTGGGATTGACACATTTTAAAACAATGCACAAATTGATGAGTGCTGTACAGTGCAGCAGACATGCAATGTGTGAACTGTTTGGAGAAATATGCACATTTCTCCAACTTTGGTCCTGCAATGCCCGAGTATCACCCATGGAGTGCCTCCTTGATGCAAATTAGTGCAAAGCAGCACAACAATCAATCAATCAATGAATCATTTGTAAAGCGCACTACATACCCACAAGGGTCTCAAGGCGCTAGGAGGGGGGGACCGCTACTGATCGAACAGCCAGGTCTTGAATATACTCCTGAAGGTCAGCAGGTCTTGGGTCTGTCGTAGGCTCAGTGGGAGGGTGTTCCATGTCTTGGCTGCGAAGTGGGAGAAGGATCTCCCACCGATGGTTGTTCTTCGGATGTGCGGGATGGTGGCGAGTGAGTGGCCGGCTAGGCGGAGCTGGAGGTTGGGAATGTAGAAGGAGAGTCGTCTGTTGAGGTAGGCTGGGACAGTCTTGTGGAGTGCCTTGTGTGCGTGGGTGAGGAGCTTGAAGGATATCCTCTTGTTGACGGGGAGCCAGTGCAGGTTTCTCAGGTGGGGGGTGATGTGGCTGTGGCGTGGTACGTCGAGGATCAGTCGTGCCGAGGCGTTTTGGTTGCGTTGTAGTCGTTTGATGAGCTTGGTCGGGGCTCCCGCGTAAAGGGCCTTTCCGTAGTCGAGTCTGCTGCTGACGAGGGCCTGGGTGACTTTCTTTCTTGTATCTGTCAGGAACCATCTGTAGATCTTGCGGAGCATGCGGAGGGTGTTGAAGCAGGAGGAGGAGACCCTATTTTCTATTTGCTTTGAAAAAAGGTCACTTCCTGGTGCAGAAAAAAGTTTTGTTCTGGAAAGTAAACATCCTTTCAAGACTTTGTGTCATTTTGCACCATTTGGTGTGACTTTGCGCAAAGTCTTGATAACTATATGCAGGGCTATTTATAAACTTCACTGCTCCTAAGAAAGTGTCCTGGCACTGAGGGAGTGTAAACAGACTATGCAGTTTAGCTGAGCAAGTGTGCTAAAAGGAAAACAGCCACGTTGTTAAAGCTTTCCAAGACTGCTTTCTCATAACCTCCTTTGAAATGTCTTGGATTAGAAATTACTGTCAGGAACCACGCTCCTCTGTGTATTAAGATATATTATCCCTTGCCAATTGTAATAACTCAAACCTGGTACTTACTGGCTTCGCCCCATTCACAATTCTGCAGTTACAAAGAACAGCGATTCATTACAGAACCTTCTTGGGTGCGCTACTTGTATTTAAACTGCGAGGACTGCTGTATCACACTGCGGGTTGATTTTTAAATGTATGGTCACTATTGCTGCAGATGTGTGTGTCTGTACGTGGAAACAACTATGCCAATGAAAACAGAGCTGCCGGAAGCAAGCCCTGTGCCTCCCGACTAGATACACCGGTACAAAAGGGGGTGGTGATGGACGGAGCATCTGAACCAATCAAACACTCACACCCAGTCAAAAGATCTGGGTTTGACCCATCACCGTTCTTTAGCCCACTCTGCCACCCCAGTTCAGACATGGCTATATGCAAATCAGTCTGAACCTGTGCCTCATGGGAACAGTCCAGCCCGAACTGCCCAGCCATGTCTTCCCTGGACCGGAAACAAGCTTCCCGACTAGATACAGGCACAGAACCTGTAATTACACATGCCTGTCCCGCCCCCTCCTTGCAGTGCAAACTGGGAATTGTATTCACGGCTCTAAAATAAGCAAAATAAATACAACCCATTGATCACAACTTGATGAATTTAGTTTCATACAATCTATCTGCACGGATTATGTATTACATGTAAAGGCTTCTCCTATTATCTTTGCCATGGCACAAAGATTGGACCCTAAAAAGTGTGACTTCATTTTGGAATCCCAAAATATATTTTTGCTTTCGGATTTATTTAGAAACGCAAAGCCATCAAGAAGATGCATCACCTGTGCCTGCTGTTGTTTCCCATCCGGACAGGACTACAAGACATGGGCGTCCATCACCCACATGGGATTGAGGGGCATATTATCAAGGGGGTTTATCTCCGCTTTTTTGGCTTTAAAAGCCAAGAAAGCGGAGATAAAATTATCTCCCTATTACCAAGCTGTCGCTAACACCAGTTAGTGACAGCTAATAGGAGATAGCGACCATCTTGGGCCCCGCTTTGCATGTCAGTGATATTTATCACTAATGACATGCAAAGTGGGCGTGCCAAGATGTTAGCGACTGGAAACAGTCGCTAACATCGCTATCTCCTATTACCAACTTTTGGAGATATTCGCGGTAAGCGCGAATATCTCCAAAAGCTAACACCTGCCCTGAGCAGTTCTTCACCATGTTATCCAATGGGAGGTGGATAACATGGCTAAGAGCATTTGCTCGATAATGCATGAATATCGCTGACTTTTCAGCGATATTCATGCATTGCGGCCGTTTTTTATCGCATTTGCGATAAACCTTGCTAATAGCAAGGTTTATCTGCGATAAAAATCGCCGATGTGCGGCGATAATTTTTGTCTCTAAACAAGTTAGAGACAATAATTATCGCTAGTTGTTGGTAATATGCCCCCTAGATGCCTTGCAATAAACCGAAAGCAGAAAGTGCAGAATGCCGCCAAGCCATGCAGCGCCTGCATCCGAGGCCTGACACCGCAAATCACCATGCCTTTTCGTTAGATCTTGTATGTAGAGGCAGATCCGCCTCTGGACAATATTTCATGGAGCGTGTTTTACTGCGTTTAATGAATTCGATCTGGCACTATGCTTGAAATCATATAAAATGTGCTGCTGTCAGCACCATAGGGCAGGCCAAGGTCAATCAAGCAAATCAAGCGCGGGCCTTCCACTGCGCATGCGGAAGGCTGTTTTGACTGAACATGGCATATAAAGCATTCTCTCTGCTCAGGTATGTCAAGCTGTAATATTCTGGGCGGATGTATTTGTAAAGAGGGGGTGCTGCATTCAATGTTCCATCACGGAAGTCGTAGGGGTTGTGAAAAGTTCAAGCCTTTCATAAAGAACAACAAATGAGCCCCGTCCATTCAGCAGGAGAGTGATAAGGCTGTAGTACGTAGATGGTGGTGCGTTTTGGAGAAAACTCATATTACTGAAGCATGGTGTGTTAGGGCAATGTCATTTACAGACAGCACATTTTCCATTGAAATGGCCGCTAAATGTACATAGACATAGAGTTTCACTGACGAAACAGAATAGGGAACAAACGATGGTGTGAAAAAAGAGTTTCAGCGAATATTTATCCTTTATGCATCCCGAAATGTCTTTATATGATCCTATTCAAATCTTTGTTTCCACTACCCTTCACAATTCAACATTTCGTTATTGCTTTCGTAGCAGCTGATATATTTTGGAAAATTAATACAGTTCATTTGCAGGTATGTACATTTTGTTGTGTTAGAAAACAATGGCACTATACACCTTTTTCTTCCACAATCCCTGAACCCCAGCAAGATTGTTACCTACTTCACTTTACAAAATCCACTCACTTTGCAGCTAGAGTAAGAATATAAGAACATTGGAATGTTGGGAACTTTATTGAAAACAATGGAGTGCTCAGTAGAAGCCTGGAGCTCCAACATTCCAATGTTGTCCTTCACAGCTGTTGCTGTGAACAAAGGCCACACGGAGCCCGAGGGCATTCAAATTAACTCCGGGCGGAGCTTGCATATAGTACTTTGCGGAATTTCACAAAGTTACTGGAAAACTCTGTGAAGTTCTGCGGAGTTCCGTGCCCTGGCCGAGTCACTCTTTGACCCCCTTTGCCCCCCCACAGCCTCCGTGCTAAACCTCAATGCCCCCCACACCCTCCCTGCTAAACCCCGGCCTACCGCGCCCCCCTCACTAAACCCCCAGCCACCCCTCTAGCTAAACCCTCGGCCCGCTCCCCCGTGTAAAAAGACCTGCTGGCTAGCAGACTTACCTTCCTCCCAAATCGATGTCCTGCTCTTGCTGCTGGCTGTACTCGGCTTCCGCTGCTCGGGTTCAATTAACAGGAAGAACTGCGTGAAGGCATGCCTGACCCTACAAAATCCCTTGATAGGGTCAGGAATGCCGTCACACAATGCGCCATGTGCACTGTAGTTCTTCCTGTTAATTAAACTGGAGCAGCGGAAGCAGAGTGTAGCCAGCAGCAGGAGCAGGACACCACTTTTGGGGGAAGGTAAGTCTCCCAAAAGCACCAGTAAACTCTGTTCCGCTACGATTGCAGAGTTTTGGAAAACTTCGCACCCCAAACGGATTGCGGAGTTCTAAAACAATGTAAACTTCGCTGGCGGAGCGGAATTAACCGCCCAGCCTTAATTCAAATCACCTCAGCTCTGTGAGGCCTTTGCTGACCGTCCTGAATGCTTCAGAAGCGGTCGCTCCCCACGCAGCTGCCAGCACTGTAGCGGTATCGTAGAGCTTTGCACCGCCAGACTGCCTTAGACCTGCTTGCCATTAATCATTGCAGCGTAGCGCTTTATTTGTCAAACGCGCATTTGTGCCTGCCTGCTGCTCTCTGTCTAAATATTGTTCGTAGCGCTATATTTCAAAAGCGCGCTTCCATCATCATTGTTTTGTGACTGTCTGCCTTAAGCTGAATAATTTCCTTTGAGCATAGCGTTTACAGTAGGTTGAATTGTGAATTGTGCATTGCGTCTATTTTAGCTGCTGCCCCAATCCAGTTTCGCTTCTGGCCTGCAGCCATTTTGTTGTTGTTGTTGTTTTGACTCCCTGCCCGGACCTCCACCCCGCTACCGCCTCCCAGCTGCTCCTCCCTCCCACTGATACTATAGGCATTACTCGGCTGCATTGAGGCTGTGACCGTCCTGAAAGCTTCAGAAGCGGTCGCTTCCCACGCAGCTGCCAGCACTGTAGCGGTATCGTAGAGCTTTGCACCGCCAGACTGACTTAGACCTGCTTTCCATTAATCATTGCAGCGTAGCGCTTTATTTGTCAAACGCGCATTTGTGCCTGCCTGCTGCTATCTGTCTAAATATTGTCCGTAGCGCTATATTTCAAAAGCGCGCTTCCATCATCATTGTTTTGTGACTGTCTGCCTTAAGCTGAATAATTTCCTTTGAGCATAGCGTTTACAGTAGGTTGGATTGTGAATTGTGCATTGCGTCTATTTTAGCTGCTGCCCCAATCCAGTTTCGCTTCTGGCCTGCAGCCATTTTGTTGTTGTTGTTGTTTTGACTCCCTGCCCGGACCTCCACCCCGCAACCGCCTCCCAGCTGCTCCTCCCTCGCCCCTCCCCCTCCCACTATCCACATATGACAGATGCTTTTGCGCGCAGCGTTCATGCGCAGCGGTCGCGCCCCATGCGTGCCGAAGGTGCGCCAAAGGTAAGCCCGTCTACGCCCGTCCGTGCCTGGACCGCGCCCAGCGCCAGACCCCCTGTCCCCCGTAAAACCCACCCCGCCCGCATAACGTATGACGCCGCTACCCTCTTTGCCCTTAACCCCGGACGCACTCCACAATGTTGCGAAGCTGCCCCAGGACACACCCATGGACCCTTCACCTGCCACTCCTGCAAGTTCGCCTGCATCAAGACCCACACCAAATGCACAAACTCCAAACACAGCTCCGACTCTAACCATCTGAAGTGCATCCTGCTCAATACCCGCTCGATCCACAGACACGCCACTGAACTCTGGGACCTACTCGACACTGCATCGCCGGATGTCGCCTTCCTCACAGAAACCTGGATGAACGCCTCATCAGCGCCCGACATCGCCATAGCCATCCCGGACACTTACAAGATCATCCGTAAAGACCGCACCAACCAAACAGGAGGAGGCATGGCCATCGTCCATAAGAACAACATCCGCATCACGACCAGCTCCAACGACAACCTCACTACCGCCGAACACCTTCACTTCCAGATCCACACCGACCCCAGGACCACACTTAGAGGCACCCTCATCTACAGACCACCAGGAACCCGCAAACAATTCAATGAAGACATCATTGACTTCATCAGCCCACATGCTCTCACCTCCGAGAACTACATTCTACTGGGAGCCTTAAAGACAAGGCAAAGGGCCTTGAATGCCACTCGCTGCCTTAGAGGGAGCCAGTGTAGCTCGGCTAAGGCCGCTGTGGCAGAGGACCTCCTGGTCCAGCCAAGAGGTAGCTTGGCGGCGGCCGACTGAATTCTTTGGAGTCGATCAAGCAGCACAGCTGGAGACTCAAGTAACAATGCGTTACAGTAGTCAAGGCGGCTAAGGATGGTGCACCTGACTATCACCGCCCGAGCTTGTGCGGGGAGGAGTGGCATGATTTTGCGCAAAGATCGCAATAGGGCCGAGCAAGTCCCCACTGTTTTTGCAACCTGGGTTTCCGTACTCAGCTTGTTGTTAAGCATGGCCCCCAGGTTGTGGACCGAGGTGACTGGCTGTGGTTTTTCCGGTGTTTCCGGAGGCCAAAAATCGCTCGGGAACGGGCGTGGTATTCGGTTACCAGCACAAAACAGAACCTCAGTTTTGGAGGAGTTAAATTGCAGAGAGTTTTTGTGCAACCAACCAGCCGTCTCTCTTAGGCAGTCGTGAAATGATGTTAAGGGGATGGAGTCTTCTCCCTCCCAAGAGAGAATGAGCTGGGTGTCGTCCGCGTAATTGATAGTTTTTACCCTGTGGGTCTTTATTAACGTGATCAGGGGTTTGAGATACACGTTAAAAATAATGGGGCTGATGGAGGAGCCCTGGGGCACTCCCTGGGGCACAGATGCAAATGCGGATTGTAATGGGGGGAGGGACACCTCCTGTCTCCTGTCCCGCAGGTAAGAATGGAACCAAAGCAGAGCCGTGCCATCCACCCCAGCCTCACCGAGTCGCTCCAGCAAAATCCCATGGTTAACCGTATCGAATGCGGCAGACAGGTCCAGCAAGATCAAAGCTACTGCTTGGCCCCTGTCTGCACGCATACGAAGATCCTCTATGGCTGTCAGGACAGCTGTTTCGGTGCCATGGGCTGGACGAAAACCAAATTGGAAGTCGTCCAGGATGTGGTTCTGCTCCAAGTGAGTATTAATGACAGGAGCTAATCCATCGTTCTGCAACTTTTGCCGGAAAAGGCAGGAGGGAGATAGGCCGATAGTTCGACAAACAATCAGGATTTAAGGAAGGCTTTTTCAGCAGCGGGGTGACAAGCGCTTGCTTCCATGGAGTTGGAACAAATCCGCAATGCAAGGATTGGTTGCAGATTTTGCGCAGAGTGCCGAAGAGTTCGGTTCCAATACTTTTCCAAATTTTTGGAGGCAGAGGATCAAGAGGGGAGCCCGAGGTGATTCCGAGCGCCAATCTTTCAAACTCGGTTTCTGGAATGGGGGGGAATTCCCGCAACCTTACCGTGGGGAGGTGACCTGAATGCGTCGAATCAGAGCCGATGGTACTAGCCCCCGAGTTGTTGGGGCTGCCCAACGGAGGGGAGGTGTTCAGATTGTGGATAATGTTATCGATTTTATCTTTAAAGAATGATGCGAGATTATCGCAGAAGGCTTGTGAGGGTGGCATAGTCTTTGTAACACAGTCGGGGTGGGTGAGGTTTTTAAGAATTTGAAAGATACTTTTCGAGCTATTGGTGGCGTTGACAATGGTTGAGCAAAAGTGGTTGGCTTTACTTTGCACAATAGCAATTTTATATGCCCGGAGGTTGTCTTTCCAGAGAGACTTGTTGGTGTCGGAGTAGCCTTGCCTTCATTTCCTCTCCGATTGTCTACAGGCTAGTTTGAGGACTCTCAGAGAGTCGTCAAACCAGGGAGCTGGTGCTCTGCTCTTAGGTTTGCACTTTTTCTGGGGGGCGAATTGATCCGATCCGCCAAGAAATCAGCATTCAAGGATCGACTCGACAACAACGCCCACAACAGCAAGGAACTATTAAACATCGTCAAAGAATTTACCAACCCCACCGCCGGCACCAACGACATCACTCCCTCCCAAAACCTCTGCGACTCTTTATCCTCCTTCTTCCACAACAAAATTGCCGATATACATAACAGCTTTGAAAACCAGTCCGAAGTATAGTCCACTCCACCCACCTCCGAACCAAAACAGCACCTTCACAACCTTTGCGCCTGGAACCCAATCACCACTGAAGACACCATACGCCTGATGAACTCCATCCACTCAGGATCACCAACCGACCCATGTCCCCACCACATTTTCAACAAAACAGACTCCATCATCGCACCCCATCTCCTCGATGTCATCAACTGTTCCTTCAACACCGCTACCTTCCCAGATAGCTGGAAACATGCCGAACTCAGCGCCCTTCTGAAGAAACCCACAGCAGACCCCTCTGAACTTAAGAACTACTGCCCCATTTCACTCCTCCCATTCCCTGCCAAAGTCATTGAGAAAGCCGTCAATAATCAGCTCGCCGTCTTCCTTGAATCCAACAATTCCCTCGACCCCTCACAGTCTGGCTTCCGAGCCAAACACAGCACCGAAACTGCCCTCATCGCAGCTACAGACGACATCCGAACGCTACTGGACAACGGAGAAACAGTTGCCCTCATCCTACTTGACCTCTCCGCCGCCTTCGACACAGTTTGTCATAGCACCCTCATACAACGCCTCAGCAACATCGGAATACAAGGAAAAGCTCTGGACTAGATCATCTCGTTCCTCGCCGGGAGAACCCAGAGAGTCCGCCTCCCCCCATTCAAATCAAAGGCCACCGAAGTCATATGCGGCGTTCCACAAGGATCATCACTCAGTCCCACCCGCTTCAACGTTTACATGAGTCCCCTCGCATCCATCGCGCGACAACACAACCTCAACATCATCTCCTACGCAGACGACACCCAGCTGATCCTCTTCCTCACCAAAGACCCAAACACCGCCAAAACCAATCTACACGAAGGAATGAAAGAAGTAGCTGAATGGATGAAGAACAGCCGTTTAAAACTAAACTCGGACAAAACGGAAGTCCTCTTCTTAGGATCATCCCCCTCTGCCTGGGATGACTCATGGTGGCCACCGGCCCTGGGTACAGCACCCATATCTACAGATCACGCACGTAACCTGGGCTTTATCCTAGACTCCTCCCTCTCGATGACCAGACAAGTCAACGCCGTCTCATCTTCATGCTTCAACATCCTTCGCATGCTCAAAAAAATCTTCAGTTGGATCCCCACCGAAACAAGAAAGACAGTCACCCACGCACTGGTCACTAGCCGACTGGATTATGGAAATACCCTCTATGCCGGAACCACAGCCAAACTACAGAAAAAACTCCAACGCATCCAAAACGCCTCAGCCAGACTCATACTGGACATCCCCCGTCAAGCTCACATTACCAGTCACCTGAAAGACCTTCACTAGCTCCCCGTCAACAAGAGAATAACGTTCCGTCTCCTCACCCACGCACACAAGGCCCTCTACGACCTAGGTCCCGAATGCCTCAACACACGACTGTCCTTCTACATACCCACCCGCCAACTACGATCACCCAATCAAGCCCTCGCCGCAATTCCGCGCATCCATAGATCCACCATGGGAGGAAGATCGTTCTCCTACCTAGCGGCCAAAACCTGGAATTCTCTCCCCACTCACCTCCGCCTTACACAGAACCACCTCTCCTTCAGAAAGCAGCTAAAAACCTGGTTATTCGATAAGTAAAGCACACACCCTCCCCCAAGCGCCTTGAGACCCTCTGGGTGAGTAGTGCGCTATACAAATCCCTGAACTTGAACTTGCTTTATTTGTTAGAACATTCTGCTCTCTAGTGGCGGAATGTTCTAATAGCCTTATAGCCCTCCTTTAGCTGGGCTATGCTGGCATTAAAATCCCGCTACCTTGTTCAAGACCCTTGCCTTCGGCTCCAGCCTTTAACACTAAGAGGGCCTTTAATGGCAGTATAGCCCGCTACAGCGGGCTATAAGCTATAGTGAACAACAATCTTCATGATAAAAGAATGAAGAGGAATTTGTCAGAAGACATAGCCTGACATTTGCTAAAAAACAAAATGTAAAGGCGTATGTATTGCTCATTTACCTTCTGAACTCCAGCATGACTATTTTGGGGGTGCTGCATCACCCCTTGCATCTCTACTTCTAACACCTATGGGCAGATGGATTGTAATGATACCTCGGAGGTATCATGCTATTATGAGAAACTAATAGTTATTCATTATGGGCCAATATTTAATAGTGTTTTATTTACAGGGATACCATTTGTTCACTTCCTTTCCTCATAAGAAAATGAGTTTAAGAGTCATGTGGAGTGTGGTTGGGGGTGCGGGTACGGAGGCTTTAGGGGGTGGTGGCAGGGCCAGCTTTAGGGAGGTGTAATCGGTGCAGCCGCACCTGGCTCTGACCTCTGAGGATGTCATGTTTAGAAATAACACAGGTATAAATAGCACCTGCTGTAGAGTTGCTTGAGGTCAGCAGTTTTGAAGTGACAATAAAATTGTCAAGATATTTCTGATGATTAATTTTCATGCTGGAGAGAAATTGTAATCTGGTCTAATGGCAGTTTCCACTCATGATAAAATAGGCCAGAAGGAAACATCAATGAACTGTATTTTATGTAGATAGTTCAGTAGTTTACTGCTTTTCTAACAGAGATCCTTTTGTTTGTTGCAGTTCATAAGTTACAACCCCAATGTAGCAAAAGTGAGCTATAAACTGTCATTAAAGAGCTGCATGCAAACCGCATTGTATAAGTTAGAAGTTATGTTTTTCCTCAGTCTTTCATTTTCCTAATGTTGCTAAAAAGGGCTCACTTGAATAGAAATGCATTGATTTTCCTGAGTTTGTGCTTCTCCAGACCAAACTCTTGTCAAATAAATTGCCTACTAGTATTCATGACATGTGACTCCTACACCTTGTAATCCTCATTGTTTTAAGGAACATTTCCCATAGAATGATGTACTCACAAATGATTCATTGGCTTTGCATAACGTGTGTGATGTAAAGTGCTCTGACGCCATACACAGGTATGAGTAGTGCTAAAAAACAAATGTAATGTTTTAGACTTGGCCCCCAAACGTTTTGCCTTTTGCCTCCTATTTTTCTGACCCTGTGTTTGTTGCCTATAGGATTCTGGGTTCATTTAACATTGTTGATCAGTGCTAAAGTGTATATGCTCTCCGTAGAAATTATGATATGATTGTTTATCCATGAGTGACATATTTGATTTACTGGTAAGTCCGTAGTAAAGTGCACGTTGTGTGCCAGGGCTGTAAATGAAATGCTATTAGTGGGCATGCAGCACTGGTTGTGCCACCCACATGATTAGCCCTGTAAATGTAACTCAGACCTGTCATCACAGAGTTTGCGTGCGCAGGTGTGAACTGCCATATTGTCCTGAAAAGTGCACCCATTTGCCAAGCCCAAAGCTTCCCTTTCCTTATATGTAGCACACCCCTAAGGTAAGCCCAAGGTACCCCCGTGAGCAGGGTGCAGTGCATGTGAAAGGTAGGACATGCACTGGTGTGTGTGTGACATGTCCTGATAGTGGAATACTGTTTATTTTGTTTTTCACTATCGAAAGGCTGTCTGTCCCATTGGGGCTGTGCTGAAACATTTTACATGTGTACCTTTCAATAGGGACAAGATAGAAAAATTGAGCTTATGCTCTCTGAACTCAGAATTTATTAACGCACCTTTTGGCGAAGATGGTTTTAAAATTCTATTTTTGTAAAATGCCACTGTAAGAAAGTGGGCATTTTCTTACTTTACCATTCTTTGCGCCTCTGGCTGTATGTGTATTCAACGTCTGGTGTTTGACAAGAGCTGGGATGTACATTTACTCTACACAGTCACTAGGTGGTTGAGGGGTGCCCTGCCTTGCCTTGCCTGGGTGACTGATCGCTGGGCTGAATACACCTGGTCTGCATTTAGAGGGGTGGGAGGAGTTTGCTTGCACCTGCATAGGCTGTTTCTCCTTTTTCACGATGCTGTCTACGCCCCCTGTGGTCATGCTGCACCAGGGGTGACAGGACTGGTTTGGACAGGGTTCAAACACCCTTACAGCAAAGAGAACAATGACAATTTGCGGTATAAGTATTGCATCTAAAGCCCCAGAATTTTAGGTTACTTCAAGGTAAAAGGGGACCCTGCCAAGAAGAAGAGAGCAAAGACTGTGTGAGAAGTGCTTCCTTTTCTGTGCGAGGGGTGGGTTGGCCTTCAGTTTCTGCTTCTGTCTGTGGTGGAGGAAATTGACTGACTCTTTTTGCCCTTCTGTGGTTTCCTGCTTGTGAAGTATCTCCAAGGGATTGTGTGTGCTTGTCTCCTGTTGGAAGCCTTAGGGAAATGAAAAGTTTCAAACCAAGTAATCGGCCTGGAAGGAAAGCTGAAGAGCTGTGTAAGGTGTACTGCCCTTTCTGTTGTGTGAGGGGTGGGCTGGCCTGCATTAGCTAATCCTGGTTGAAGAAAGGACTGGACTGTTCTTTCACCCATCTTTCCAACCAGCGCATGGTGAGTGCTGTATTTTAAACCTTAAAAGAGAAAACGTGTGGGGAACACTTTTTGTTGCCATTCAGTGTGTGGAGCGCTATCTGCGGCCATTTTCCTGTGAGTCAAGAGTAACGTGTGGTGAGCGCTACTATAGCAAGGGGATCAGCTGGTGTCTGATCCCCTCTAGTATTGGTGGGAGATACTCCCAAGGGCTCAGGTCGGGAGCGTGTGGTGAGCGCTGACCGGAGGCCCCCAGAAGCAATGCCTAAAGCCCCGAGGGCCCAGCAGCAAAAAACGGAGCCTGGCACAAGTCCCAGACCAAGAGCAGAGAAGCTCTGTTGATGATGCGCTGGGGGCGGGGCCCAGCAAGGAAGTCCGTGCCCACCTATCACTCCAGAGGAGATGAGGAACAGCGGGGAGCAGACCCGATGGAGACTTTGCTCCGTGTTCCGCTTCTGGCCCTGCAGAGCTACTGATGGAGAGAGAGCCACGCTGAAGAGAGGGGACTCATGAGGCCTTGCTGGGTCGATCGACGATGAGGAAACCTAAGGGGGTGGCAAGAGAAGGGCTGAGGGACGTCCACTCATATCAGCGGTGGGCGGGGCACTGAGCTTGAAGGGAAACTGCATCTGAGTTGGCGGCGGCCTGATTTGCAGTGGAAGAGCTCCAACCAGCTGTGGGTGGTGCCGGAGGCCCATGGCAGTGTGGCAACATTGGAAGCCCATTGAGGTCTCCAGGCCAGTGAACACCCCGGCAGCAGAGAGCGGAGTGCGGGCGAGGTCTCTTCACCAGCAGAGGCAGTGTAGGATAAAGAGTCGCAGAGGTTTTGGGAGGGAGTGATTTCGTTGGTGCCGGCGGTGGGGTTGGTAAATTCTTTGACGATGTTGAATAGTTCCTTGCTGTTGTGGGCGTTGTTGTCGAGTCGATCCTTGAATGCTGATTTCTTGGTGGATCGGATCAATTGTTGGTGTTTGCGGGTGGCGTCCTTGAAGGTGGTCAGATTGTCAGTGGTTGGGTTTTTTCTCCAGGTTTTCTCGAGAGTACGACATAACTTCTTGGATTTCTTAAGGTCATCGTTGAACCAGGGGGCCTTTTTGCTCCTTTGTTTGATCTGGTGGTTTTTCAGGGGTGCTAATTCGTCAGTGCTGTGGGTGATCCAATGTGTGAGTTTGGTGGCAGCTTGGTTTGGGTCCGATGGTATGGCAGGAGGGTTTAGGTTAAGCGATGTGAAGAGTTGGTCGGTGGTGATTTTGTTCCAGTTTCTTCGAGGAATAGGTTGTGGGGGGTTGTGGGTCGAGGTCTTTTTGTAGCTGAAGTGAACGCAGCTGTGGTCCGTCCAATGTAGAGCTGTGGTGTGATCGAAGGTTATGTGTTTGCTGGAGGTGAAGATAGGGTCTAGTGTGTGTCCGGCAAGGTGGGTGGGGGTGTCAACCAGTTGTTTGAGTCTGAGATTGGCCAGGTTGTCCAGAAGGGTGGTGGTGTTGCTGTCATTTTTCTTTTCCAGGTGGAAGTTGAGGTCTCCCAGTAGACACTTAACAACTTCGTTACTCCCTTTTAACTGCGGTAACAAAACTCTCGCGCTATTCATTTGTTCATACATTGAATATATGAACCTTGCAAAATAAACACATTCACGTCATAATGTACCCGCTGTTGCAGATGCGCGCAGGACACGATGCGGGCAGCCTTTGAATTAGAAATGCACATGCCTGAAATTGTTCGCTTCCTATAGACTCTCTTCCCTCCCCAAAAACAGACTTGCAACCCTGCATGATCACCCGATCAGGTCCGTACCTGCCGAAATCAACATTGTGGGGATGCCGAGTGAACCGCGCACTCACACCGGCAACATTGGAGAGCTGGGCGAAATGTTCGCACCAAGGTGAGCAGACTCCACGTGCGGCGGCCTCGGCAAAACCGACCGTGCATGCGTGCGGTGACCATGGGGGGGTTTAGGGTTACTGTGTTCCGACCCCACCCGTGCTTGCGGACAACCCGGTCCGCTCCCTGACTACTTTGCCCTATTCATTATCAGACCAAATTAGATGCCGGCACACCGGAGGCCAAACCGGAGCATGGGGGCGCTCGACGCCTGGACCGCCCAAACTTGCACCGATCAGTGACTCGATGGGAAAGAGCCCCGCAGGCCCCTCCCCCCGATGCCTCTCGGCAACCTCCCCTGACCTGGAAAAAGGGGGGGGTGGGGGGTGGATGCCAGGCTGCCCTTCTTGTCTCTTCCTAAAGTCCGCAAATCTCCCAGGTCCGGGCAGCCAAAGCGACTCCACGACCCGGCAAATAACCCCCCCAACAGCGGCCCGCGCCTACTCAAGGCGCCCAGCTCAGCCCAGCTTCAAACCCTAAAGTGGGGGGGAGCGAGCGAAGAGGGAGGGGGCTGGATGGACCAGCACTCACCGTGAGGCCCAATCCATGGAGAAGAGGTGAGCAGGAATAGCGTGTCAACTCCCGATGCATCCACGCCGCCAACCCCTTAAAAAACGCCTCGCGCTTCCAACCCGCCCAGTTAACTCTTCCCACTGGCTCATTACCCTGTTCCTGCTAATCTACCCTACCCGCGAACCGCCACCACCAACCCCCCGTGGTCGACACCACTGGGCCCCATCCACCTGGTCATGCCCAGGGACGGGGCCGGGGGGAGGCCAAGTAGCTGCAACATACCTGGGAATCACCCGACGAGATAACACGACGATCCGATCAGCGCAGAGCCTAAGGGAATCCCAGCGCGGGAAAGAGAGGCCGAGCATAGCTGCTGTGCCGCTTTATACCCTAAGGAACGCCCCCATCTCCCAGGTGACCCTACCTATTGGCTGCAAGCGTAAGGGACGGCTAAGGAGGGGTGCTGCGTCAAGGGCTCTGCTCGCCCGTCGTATGGGACTAGGGCGCTGTCCCACCCATGCTCCCCTGCGTGTCGCGCGGTCAGCGGCAGTCTCTCTGCTCAGGTATGTCAAGCTGTAATATTCTGGGCGGATGTATTTGTAAAGAGGGGGTGCTGCATTCAATGTTCCATCACGGAAGTCGTGGGGGTTGTGAAAAATTCAAGCCTTTCATAAAGAACAAGTACAACAAATGAGCCCCGTCCATTCAGCAGGAGAGTGATAAGGCTGTAGTATGTAGATGGTGGTGCGTTTTGGAGAAAACTCATATTACTGAAGCATGGTGTGTTAGGGCACTTTCATTTACAGACAGCACATTTTCCATTGAAATGGCCGCTAAATGTACATAGACATAGAGTTTCACTGACGAAACAGAATAGGGAACAAACGATGGTGTGAAAAAAGAGTTTCAGCGAATATTTATCCTTTATGCATCCCGAAATGTCTTTATATGATCCTATTCAAATCTTTGTTTCCACTACCCTTCACAATTCAAAATTTCGTTATTGCTTTCGTAGCAGCTGATATATTTTGGAAAATTAATACAGTTCATTTGCAGGTATTTACATTTTGTTGTGTTAGAAAACAATGGCACTATACACCTTTTTCTTCCACAATCCCTGAACCCCAGCAAGATTGTTACCTACTTCACTTTACAAAATCCACTCACTTTGCAGCTAGAGTAAGAATATAAGAACATTGGAATGTTGGGAACTTTATTGAAAACAATGGAGTGCTCAGTAGAAGCCTGGAGCTCCAACATTCCAATGTTGTCCTTCACAGCTGTTGCTGTGAACAAAGGCCACACGGAGCCCGAGGGCATTCAAATTAACTCCGGGCGGAGCTTGCATATAGTACTTTGCGGAATTTCACAAAGTTACTGGAAAACTCTGTGAAGTTCTGCGGAGTTCCGTGCCCTGGCCGAGTCACTCTTTGACCCCCTTTGCCCCCCCCACAGCCTCCGTGCTAAACCTCAATGCCCCCCACACCCTCCCTGCTAAACCCCGGCCTACCGCGCCCCCCTCACTAAACCCCCCTAGCTAAACCCTCGGCCCGCTCCCCCGCGTAAAAAGACCTGCTGGCTAGCAGACTTACCTTCCTCCCAAATCGATGTCCTGCTCTTGCTGCTGGCTGTACTCGGCTTCCGCTGCTCGGGTTCAATTAACAGGAAGAACTGCGTGAAGGCATGCCTGACCCTACAAAATCCCTTGATAGGGTCAGGAATACCGTCACACAATGCGCCATGTGCACTGTAGTTCTTCCTGTTAATTAAACTGGAGCAGCGGAAGCCGAGTGTAGCCAGCAGCAGGAGCAGGACACTGCTTTGGGGGGAAGGTAAGTCTCCCAAAAGCACCAGTAAACTCCGTTCGGCTACGATTGCAGAGTTTTGGAAAACTTCGCACCCCAAACGGATTGCGGAGTTCTAAAACAATGTAAACTTCGCTGGCGGAGCGGAATTAACCGCCCAGCCTTAATTCAAATCACCTCAGCTCTGTGAGGCCTTTGCTGACCGTCCTGAATGCTTCAGAAGCGGTCGCTCCCCACGCAGCTGCCAGCACTGTAGCGGTATCGTAGAGCTTTGCACCGCCAGACTGCCTTAGACCTGCTTGCCATTAATCATTGCAGCGTAGCGCTTTATTTGTCAAACGCGCATTTGTGCCTGCCTGCTGCTCTCTGTCTAAATATTGTTCGTAGCGCTATATTTCAAAAGCGCGCTTCCCTCATCATGGTTTTGTGACTGTCTGCCTTAAGCTGAATAATTTCCTTTGAGCATAGCGTTTACAGTAGGTTGAATTGTGAATTGTGAATTGTGCATTGCGTCTATTTTAGCTGCTGCCCCAATCCAGTTTCGCTTCTGGCCTGCAGCCATTTTGTTGTTGTTGTTGTTTTGACTCCCTGCCCGGACCTCCACCCCGCTACCGCCTCCCAGCTGCTCCTCCCTCTCACTGATACTATAGGCATTACTCGGCTGCATTGACGCTGTGACCGTCCTGAAAGCTTCAGAAGCGGTCGCTCCCCACGCAGCTGCCAGCACTGTAGCGGTATCGTAGAGCTTTGCACCGCCAGACTGCCTTAGACCTGCTTGCCATTAATCATTGCAGTGTAGCGCTTTATTTGTCAAACGCGCATTTGTGCCTGCCTGCTGCTCTCTGTCTAAATATTGTTCGTAGCGCTATATTTCAAAAGCGCGCTTCCATCATCATTGTTTTGTGACTGTCTGCCTTAAGCTGAATAATTTCCTTTGAGCATAGCGTTTACAGTAGGTTGAATTGTGCATTGCGTCTATTTTAGCTGCTGCCCCAATCCAGTTTCGCTTCTGGCCTGCAGCCATTTTGTTGTTGTTGTTGTTTTGACTCCCTGCCCGTACCTCCACCCCGCTACCGCCTCCCAACTGCTCCACCCTCCCACTGATACTATAGGCATTACTCGGCTGCATTGACGCTGTGACCGTCCTGAAAGCTTCAGAAGCGGTCGCTCCCCACGCAGCTGCCAGCACTGTAGCGGTATCGTAGAGCTTTGCACCGCCAGACTGCCTTAGACCTGCTTGCCATTAATCATTGCAGCGTAGCGCTTTATTTGTCAAACGCGCATTTGTGCCTGCCTGCTGCTCTCTATCTAATTATATTGTTCGTAGCGCTATATTTCAAAAGCGCGCTTCCATCATCATTGTTTTGTGACTGTCTGCCTTAAGCTGAATAATTTCCTTTGAGCATAGCGTTTACAGTAGGTTGAATTGTGAATTGTGCATTACGTCTATTTTAGGTGCTGCCCCAATCCAGTTTCGCTTCTGGCCTGCAGCCATTTTGTTGTTGTTGTTGTTTTGACTCCCTGCCCGGACCTCCACCCCGCTACCGCCTCCCAGCTGCTCCTCCCTCGCCCCTCCCCCTCCCACTATCCACATATGACAGATGCTTTTACGCGCAGCGTTCACGCGCAGCGGTCGCGCCCCATGCGCGCCGAAGAGCGTCAAAGGTAAGCCCGTCTACGCCCGTCCGCGCCTGGACCGCGCCCAGCGCCAGACCCCCAGTCCCCCGTAAAACCCACCCCGCCCGCATAACGTATGACGCCGCTACCCTCTTTGCCCTTAACACCGGACGCACTCCACAATGTTGCGAAGCTGCCCCAGGACACACCCATGGACCCTTCGCCTGCCACTCCTGCAAGTTCGCCTGCATCAAGACCCACACCAAATGTACAAACTCCAAACACAGCTCCGACTCTAACCATCTGAAGTGCATCCTGCTCAATACCCGCTCGATCCACAGACACGCCACTGAACTCTGGGACCTACTCGACACTGCATCGCCGGATGTCGCCTTCCTCACAGAAACCTGGATGAACGCCTCATCAGTACCCGACATCGCCATAGCCATCCCGGACACTTACAAGATCATCCGTAAAGACCGCACCAACCAAACAGGAGGAGGCATCGCCATCGTCCATAAGAACAACATCCGCATCACGACCAGCTCCGACGACAACCTCAGTACCGCCAAACACCTTCACTTCCAGATCCACACCGACCCCAGGACCACACTTAGAGGCACCCTCATCTACAGACCACCAGGAACCCGCACACAATTCAACGAAGACATCATTGACTTCATCAGCCCACATGCTCTCACCTCCGAGAACTACATTCTACTGGGAGACCTCAACTTCCACCTGGAAAAGAAAAACGACAGCAACACCACCACCCTTCTGGACAACCTGGCCAATCTCAGACTCAAACAACTGGTTGATACCCCCACCCACCTTGCCGGACACACACTAGACCCTATCTTCACCTCCAGCAAACACATCTCCTTCGATCACACCACAGCTCTACATTGGACAGACCACAGCTGCGTTCACTTCAGCTACAAAAAGACCTCGACCCACAACCCCCCACAACCTATTCCTCGAAGAAACTGGAACAAAATCACCACCGACCAACTCTTCACATCACTTAACCTAAACCCTCCTGCCATACCATCGGACCCAAACCAAGCTGCCACCAAACTCACACATTGGATCACCCACAGCGCTGACGAATTAGCACCCCTGAAAAACCACCAGATCAAACAAAGGAGCAAAAAGGCCCCCTGGTTCAACGATGACCTTAAGAAATCCAAGAAGTTATGTCGTACTCTCGAGAAAACCTGGAGAAAAAACCCAACCACTGACAATCTGACCACCTTCAAGGACGCCACCCGCAAACACCACGAATTGATCTGATCCACCAAGAAATCAGCATTCAAGGATCGACTCGACAACAACGCCCACAACAGCAAGGAACTATTCAACATCGTCAAAGAATTTACCAACCCCACCGCCGGCACCAACGACATCACTCCCTCCCAAAACCTCTGCGACTCTTTATTCTCCTTCTTCCACAACAAAATTGCCGATATACATAACAGCTTTGAAAACCAGTCCGAAGTATAGTCCACTCCACCCACCTCCGAACCAAAACAGCACCTTCACAACCTTTGCGCCTGGAACTCAATCACCACTGAAGACACCATACGCCTGATGAACTCCATCCACTCAGGATCACCAACCGACCCATGTCCCCACCACATTTTCAACAAAGCAGACTCCATCATCGCACCCCATCTCCTCGATGTCATCAACTGTTCCTTCAACACCGCTACCTTCCCAGATAGCTGGAAACATGCCGAACTCAGCGCCCTTCTGAAGAAACCCACAGCAGACCCCTCTGAACTTAAGAACTACCGCCCCATCTCACTCCTCCCATTCCCTGCCAAAGTCATTGAGAAAGCCGTCAATAATCAGCTCGCCGTCTTCCTTGAATCCAACAATTCCCTCGTCCCCTCACAGTCTGGCTTCCGAGCCAAACACAGCACCGAAACCGCCCTCATCGCAGCTACAGACGACATCCGAACGCTACTGGACAACGGAGAAACAGTTGCCCTCATCCTACTTGACCTCTCCGCCGCCTTCGACACAGTTTGTCATAGCACCCTCATACAACGCCTCAGCAACATCGGAATACAAGGAAAAGCTCTGGACTGGATCATCTCGTTCCTCGCCGGGAGAACCCAGAGAGTCCGCCTCCCCCCATTCAAATCAAAGGCCACCGAAGTCATATGCGGCGTTCCACAAGGATCATCACTCAGTCCCACCCTCTTCAACGTTTACATGAGTCCCCTCGCATCCATCGCGCGACAACACAACCTCAACATCATCTCCTACGCAGACGACACCCAGCTGATCCTCTCCCTCACCAAAGACCCAAACACCGCCAAAACCAATCTACACGAAGGAATGAAAGAAGTAGCCGAATGGATGAAGAACAGCCGTTTAAAACTAAACTCGGACAAAACGGAAGTCCTCATCTTAGGATCATCCCCCTCTGCCTGGGATGACTCATGGTGGCCACCGGCCCTGGGTACAGCACCCATATCTACAGATCACGCACGTAACCTGGGCTTTATCCTAGACTCCTCCCTCTCGAAGACCAGACAAGTCAACGCCGTCTCATCTTCATGCTTCAACATCCTTCGCATGCTCAAAAAAATCTTCCGTTGGATCCCCACCGAAACAAGGAAGACAGTCACCCACGCACTGGTCACTAGCCGCCTGGATTATGGAAATACCCTCTATGCCGGAACCACAGCCAAACTACAGAAAAAACTCCAACGCATCCAAAACGCCTCAGCCAGACTCATACTGGACATCCCGTCAAGCTCACATTACCAGTCACCTGAAAGACCTTCACTAGCTCCCCGTCAACAAGAGAATAACGTTCCGTCTCCTCACCCACGCACACAAGGCCCTCTACGACCTAGGTCCCGAATGCCTCAACACACGACTGTCCTTCTACATACCCACCCGCCAACTACGATCACCCAATCAAGCCCTCGCCGCAATTCCGCGCATCCATAGATCCACCATGGGAGGAAGATCCTTCTCCTACCTAGCGGCCAAAACCTGGAATTCTCTCCCCACTCACCTCCGCCTTACACAGAACCACCTCTCCTTCAGAAAGCAGCTAAAAACCTGGCTATTCGATAAGTAAAGCACACACCCTCCCCCAAGCGCCTTGAGACCCTCTGGGTGAGTAGTGCGCTATACAAATCCCTGAACTTGAACTTGCTTTATTTGTTAGAACATTCTGCTCTCTAGTGGCGGAATGTTCTAATAGCCTTATAGCCCTCCTTTAGCTGGGCTATGCTGGCATTAAAATCCCGCTCCCTTGTTCAAGACCCTTGCCTTCGGCTCCAGCCTTTAACACTAAGAGGGCCTTTAATGGCAGTATAGCCCGCTACAGCGGGCTGCAAGCTATAGTGAACAACAATCTTCATGATAAAAGAATGAAGAGGAATTTGTCAGAAGACATAGCCTGACATTTGCTAAAAAAACAAAATGTAAAAGCGTATTTATTGCTCATTTACCTTCTGAACTCCAGCATGACTATTTTGGGGGCGCTGCATCACCCCTTGCATCTCTACTTCTAACACCTATGGGCAGAGGGATTGTAATGATACCTCGGAGGTATCATGCTATTATGAGAAACTAATAGTCATTCATTATGGGCCAATATTTAATAGTGTTTTATTTACAGGGATACCATTTGTTCACTTCCTTTCCTCATAAGAAAATGAGTTTAAGAGTCATGTGGAGTGTGGTTGGGGGTGCGGGTACGGAGGCTTAGGGGGTGGTGGCAGGGCCAGCTTTAGGGAGGTGTAATCGGTGCAGCCGCACCTGGCTCTGACCTCTGAGTATGTCATGTTTAGAAATAACACAGGTATAAATAGCACCTGCTGCAGAGTTGCTTGAGGTCTGCAGTTTTGAAGTGACAATAAAATTGTCAAGATATTTCTGATGATTAATTTTCATGCTGGAGAGAAATTGTAATCTGGTCTAATGGCAGTTTCCACTCATGATAAAATAGGCCAGAAGGAAACATCAATGAACTGTATTTTATGTAGATAGTTCAGTAGTTTACTGCTTTTCTAACAGAGATCCTTTTGTTTGTTGCAGTTCATAAGTTACAACCCCAATGTAGCACAGTGAGCTATAAACTGTCATCAAAGAGCTGCATGCAAACCGCATTGTATAAGTTAGAAGTTATGTTTTTCCTCAGTCTTTCATTTTCCTAATGTTGCTAAAAAGGGCTCATTTGAATAGAAATGCATTGATTTTCCTAAGTTTGTGCTTCTCCAGACCAAACTCTTGTCAAATAAATTGCCTACTAGTATTCATGACATGTGACTCCTACACCTTGTAATCCTCATTGTTTTAAGGAACATTTCCCATAGAATGATGTACTCACAAATGATTCATTGGCTTTGCATAACGTGTGTGATGTAAAGTGCTCTGACGCCATACACAGGTATGAGTAGTGCTAAAAAACAAATGTAATGTTTTAGACTTGGCCCCCAAACGTTTTGCCTTTTGCCTCCTATTTTTCTGACCCTGTGTTTGTTGCCTATAGGATTCTGGGTTCATTTAACATTGTTGATCAGTGCTAAAGTGTATATGCTCTCCGTAGAAATTATGATATGATTGTTTATCCATGAGTGACATATTTGATTTACTGGTAAGTCCGTAGTAAAGTGCACGTTGTGTGCCAGGGCTGTAAATGAAATGCTATTAGTGGGCATGCAGCACTGGTTGTGCCACCCACATGATTAGCCCTGTAAATGTAACTCAGACCTGTCATCACAGAGTTTGCGTGCGCAGGTGTGAACTGCCATATTGTCCTGACAAGTGCACCCATTTGCCAAGCCCAAAGCTTCCCTTTCCTTATATGTAGCACACCCCTAAGGTAAGCCCAAGGTACCCCCGTGAGCAGGGTGCAATGCATGTGAAAGGTAGGACATGCACTGGTGTGTGTGTGACATGTCCTGATAGTGGAATACTGTGTATTTTGTTTTTCACTATTGAAAGGCTGTCTGTCCCATTGGGGCTGTGCTGAAACATTTTACATGTGTAGCTTTCAATAGGGACAAGATAGAAAAATGGAGCTTAGGCTCTCTGAACTCAGAATTTATTAACGCACCTTTTGGCGAAGATGGTTTTAAAATTCTATTTTTGTAAAATGCCACTGTAAGAAAGTGGGCATTTTCTTACTTTACCATTCTTTGCGCCTCTGGCTGTATGTGTATTCAACGTCTGGTGTTTGACAGGAGCTGGGATGTACATTTACTCTAAACAGTCACTAGGTGGTTGAGGGGTGCCCTGCCTTGCATTGCCTGGGTGACTGATCGCTGGGCTGAATACACCTGGTCTGCATTTAGAGGGGTGGGAGGAGTTTGCTTGCACCTGCGTAGGCTGTTTCTCCTTTTTCACGATGCTGTCTACGCCCCCTGTGGTCATGCTGCACCAGGGGTGACAGGACTGGTTTGGACAGGGTTCAAACACCCTTGCAGCAAAGAGAACAATGACAATTTGCGGTATAAGTATTGCATCTAAAGCCCCAGAATTTTAGGTTACTTCAAGGTAAAAGGGGACCCTGCCAAGAAGAAGAGAGCAAAGACTGTGTGAGAAGTGCTTCCTTTTCTGTGCGAGGGGTGGGTTGTCCTGCAGTTTCTGCTTCTGTCTGTGGTGGAGGAAATTGACTGACTCTTTTTGCCCTTCTGTGGTTTCCTGCTTGTGAAGTATCTCCAAGGGATTGTGTGTGCTTGTCTCCTGTTGGAAGCCTTAGGGAAATGAAAGGTTTCAAACCAAGTAATCGGCCTGGAAGGAAAGCTGAAGAGCTGTGTAAGGTGTACTGCCCTTTCTGTTGTGTGAGGGGTGGGCTGGCCTGCATTAGCTAATCCTGGTTGAAGAAAAGACTGGACTGTTCTTTCACCCATCTTTCCAACCAGCGCATGGTGAGTGCTGTATTTTAAACCTTAAAAGAGAAAACGTGTGGGGAACACTTTTTGTTGCCATTCAGTGTGTGGAGCGCTATCTGCGGCCATTTTCCTGTGAGTCAAGAGTAACGTGTGGTGAGCGCTACTATAGCAAGGGGATCAGCTGGTGTCTGATCTCCTCTAGTATTGGTGGGAGATACTCCCAAGGGCTCAGGTCGGGAGCGTGTGGTGAGCGCTGACCGGAGGCCCCCAGAAGCAATGCCTAAAGCCCCGAGGGCCCAGCAGCAAAAAACGGAGCCTGGCACAAGTCCCAGACCAAGAGCAGGGAAGCTCTGTTGATGATGCGCTGGGGACGGGGCCCGGCAAGGAAGTCCGTGCCCACCTATCACTCCAGAGGAGATGAGGAACAGCGGGGAGCAGACCCGATAGAGACTTTGCTCCGTGTTCCGCTTCTGGCCCTGCAGAGCTACTGATGGAGAGAGAGCCACGCTGAAGAGAGGGGACTCATGAGGCCTTGCTGGGTCGATCGACGATGAGGAAACCTAAGGGGGTGGCAAGAGAAGGGCTGAGGGACGTCCACTCATATCAGCGGTGGGCGGGGCCCTGAGCTTGAAGGGAAAATGCATCTGAGTTGGCGGCGGCCTGATTTGCAGTGGAAGAGCTCCAACCAGCTGTGGGTGGTGCCGGAGGCCCATGGCAGTGTGGCAACATTGGAAGCCCATTGAGGTCTCCAGGCCAGTGAACGCCCCGGCAGCAGAGAGCGGAGTGCGGGCGAGATCTCTTCACCAGCAGAGGCAGTGTATAATAAATACACCTAAAACATTATTAATAACTATCAACATTTAAATACAAATAATGATATAGCATATTATATCAAAACAAACAAACTCATATTTAAATAAATACAATTATATATAATACAACAACAAAAATTACTGATTACCAAAAAAATTTAACTGATAAAAAATTTAAATTGTACTAAATCAACCAATACAATAACACTATAAACAACGTTACCAATCAAACAACTCAACCAATTAACCAAATAATATAAAAGGCACACTAAAAAAGCAAATAATTACTCCATAAGTTACAAACACTGCAAGAGGAGGACACTCTGCCACATTCTCTATACAAACAATAATAGAAGAAAATATACATCTCCATAACTACATAATGTACTAAGTAATACTTACGTGTAAACAAAAATTCAATGTTACTAAACTAAAAAAATCTTAATTAGCAAGAGAATAGTAACTTACACAGTCATTTTTATCATTTTACACAGACTACCTGAAAGAAAAGGAAACAACTTCCAAACCCACTAGCTGCTACAAAATCTAAACTTTATCAAGGCACCAATATTGTAAAATAAAGTATGTATACATAAATAATAAATAAGAAACTCATCCAAACTTCGCCCAAAAATAAGCCTAACTCCCTAAACCTCAACAAACTAGCAAAAAATACCAATTTAACCTAGTCTAAATAGTTTGCCTCTTTCAAACAGAAAACAAGCTTCTGCTCCATGCTTAAACAAACTGAAAGGAAAAGTTGCAAAACCATTAAAAACTTCTCAACAAAATATACAAATAAATAAAATAAAAGTAACTGTATTTTTAAATATATTAATAGCTAACTTGCTAAATTTTACTATAATATACATTTATAATAATAAACTACTTACAGATATAATGACACATAGCAGAAAGCAATTATTAGATCATATGGGCTACACCTACAACCAAGAAAGTGCAGTGACAGAAACTATAAATTGGAAATGTACTAAATATTATTCTAATGTATGCTATGGAAGGGCAACTGCAAAGAAAAATGTTGTAATTAATGTAGAAGAGCACAACCACCCTTCAAATGTTAAAAGCAATAGAAGTGAGAACATTTTAAAAGACATAAGAGAGGCAAGCACTAGTACTCAGGAACCTACAGCCCAAATCCTTAAAGACATACTACCCAAAGTCCCTCAACACATAACTCGCCGACTACCATCTATCCCCACTTTGAAACGTCTAATTACCAGTACTAAAAAGCCACCAGCAACACCCCACCTGCTCCTAGGAGACACCAGGACATAGACTTATCAGACCATTTAACCATTACCCATAAAGAGATACCCTTTATTTTGCATGACAATAACATTAAATAGAAATTAATGCTAATCTTCTCCGCAGCAAACAATGTAATTAAAATTACCTATGCCAAACCTGGATTATGGATGGGACCTTCAAAATGTGTCTAAACCATTCACTCAGATATGCACCAGACATGGTCAACATCAAAACATCAATATGCATTTCATATATGTTTTACTCTCTAATAAAGCAGAAGATACTATGAACACCTAAACTATATAAAACAACACCAAATAACTACTACCCCAGAAAAAAATAATAGACTTTGAACAAGCTACGTTTCAAGCAATACTAAAAATATACCCCCATACAAGGCTGTTACTTTCACTTTAATCAAAGTATATGGCGACACCTCCAAAAATCTTCACTAAGGGCCTGATTACGAGTACAACAGTTCAAAGAATGCCATACTCATGGTGACGGTCTGACTGCCACCTCCTCAGCGGTCCGAATGCCTGACTGCCTGATTATGACCATGGTGGTCGAACCCCGACAAGCCAGCCACCACCACCAGGATCCTGGATCTCGTGCCAGCAGCGGTGGGGAATACAGCAGGGATAGGAGGCGGTGCTGATGTGGGCAACCCCGGCCCACTTACAACCTACCTTTCCACCGACCTTTTCAGGGCCGAGACCCTGCCATGAAAAGGAGGGCAGAAAGGCAAGGAAGGGACCCAAAACAGAGCCCCATGGCAATTGTGCCCATTGGGCACAGTGCATTGGGCACATTGTGTGCCCTCCTGTGACTGTAATGTTGTGTGTGCACTTTGTGCCATGCATGAAATGGTGCATGGTATACAGTGCACATGAAATGCATGTGGTGCTCCTTTAGTGGCGGTGGATGCTTCAGGCTCTCTATGAGCTGAAGCATGCCGCCCCCATGGCACCGCCAACACAACACTGCCAGCTCAGCGGTAATATTGTAATGCGGCAGTCAGGATGCTGCCGACTGGGCGCCGTTCTCCTGACTGCTGAAATGGTGGTCCTTGGTCGAAATGGCAAACTCGTAATTGACTCCTAAGTGTAGAATATACAACTAACAGCCAATTCGTCTTCGAAGTACAAAAAATTATAGCACTAGCCTATGTCCCTGTCACAGAGGTAGTCAACCACTGTAACTAACTAATTAAGAGCCCTTTCTACTAACAAAATGAAGACAAATGTAGTCCCCTAATGGACTATTTCAAAGATACATGGGTTGGCAGGTTGCATCGGTCAGGACACACACGCAGAGCAAAATTACAGATACCATGTTGGAATGTCTATGATAGCATCCTGGCATAGGAATCCAAAACAAACAACAGAGTGGAAGGATGGCATAATGCCTTCCAATCCACACTAGGCAGAATTCAACATACCCCCTACTCTGAAAAGCCTTAAAAAAGCCCTTAAAAGGGACTTACCTTTTCCAATTAACAGCAGTACCTAACCGCGACTTGCCTCCTGTGCAAACGACCCAAAATAATGCCACTAAACTGAAAAATAGAAACTAGCAGTAAAAAACAATGGACATCAAATGAAACAAAAAAACCTGAAATTATTGGTAAATATAGTAAAAATATAGTCAAACAGTATTATAAAAAATATTACAAAAAGTGTGACGTATAATTAAATAATACTATAAAATATATACAATTGATATGTACATTTTTTGTAAAGTGTAAAAATTATATTAACTGTGAAATATATTATACAAATATGTATAAAACCGGATTTATTTCTGTTTTTTTTTTACAATTAAAGAACGTAATTATTGTATTTACTTCACTTTGAAATTGGTATTATTTTCGTTTTTAAAAACATATTTGACAAAATGTAAATGTTTACAATAAATCCAAATTGTCAAACCGTTTAAGAAAAAATATATTATACTAAATTTGAGAAAAATCTTTAACACTAATGGGGTGACATTTACTATTCCCACTCCAATTTGAACCAATTTAGGGAAGGTATTGCACACTAAAGTGATAATATATACTATTCCCACTCCAATATAAACCAATTTTGGAAAGGACTAAAGGAGTGACATTTAATATTCCAAATTAACACCATTTTGGGGAAGGTGTTGGACACTAAAGGGGTGGCATTTACTATTTCTACTCCAATCTAAATCAATTTGGGAAACGTGTAGAGCACTAAAGATGTGAAAATTACTATTCCCACACCAATCTAAACAAACTTATTGAGGTGTTGGACACTATAGGGGTGACATTTATTATTCTCATTCCAATAGAAACAAACTCAGAGAAACTGTTGGGCACTAAGGGAGTGACATTTACTATTCCCACTCCTATATAAATCAATGTGAGGCAGCCTCAGTAGGTAGTAAAGGGGTGATATTTACTATTCCCACTTCCATCTAAACCAACTTGGGGATGTTGCTGAACACTAAAGGGATGAAATTCACTATTCCCACTCAAATCTAAATAAATTTACGGCCTAATCACCAGCGTCAGTCTGAATGACTGACAGTGCTTCAGTCAGAACGCCGCATTTTGATGCTGTCTGTCAGACTAAACCCATTGAGGGGAAGACCGTCACTTCCGAAAGGATCATATGATCCGGATGGGACAGCGTTCAGAATCGCAATCCCGAATGGAGGCGGTGCAGAGGCAGGCACCCCTGTCGAGATTACAATGTCCCTTTTCAACAACCTTTTCATGCCGAGAAGACCGTCATGAAAAGGCTGTCGGAAACCAAATTTAGGGTCTCCACATGTAGTGCCCCCATGCACCTCCAATCACCTTGTGTACCATGTACTACAAGGTGCATGGCACATAGGGCATGGATGTGCACAAAGTGCTCCTTTACACTGTGGCCTGTGCTGCAGCCCATTTACAGGGCTGTAGCTCAAGCCACACTGTAAATTACAACTTTCCGACTCCCAGCCTGGCGGTCCATCAAAATGCAGTCTCCTTACTGCCGCAATAGTGGTCGGCAGCCCGACTGATTGCAATCAAACCAAGCACCTTAGTGAAGGTTTAAAAAGCTTGCGAGTCAATTAAATCCAATTCAAAATGAAACTTTTCTACCTACAAAATAATATGTTACAAATACAAAATACATAATTAATACTACACAGTATCACACATAAGGAAATTATATATTTTTCTAAAATGTTTTATTAAAACACATTAATTTAAACTACTATTATTTATAAAGGAAATAAAAAAAAAGATTTTGTAATTTAATAATAACATTTCGAAAAATGAATTAATATTTTCTATTATTAAAAATATTTTTGAAAGTACAACTACTTTTACTTCAAAAATCCAACATTTCGAAAAAAACTAAGATATTTGACATTATATCAATATGTTTGTGCTTTTCTAAATATTATTTTTACTTTTTGTACAACAATAAGAATTCCGTGCAAAACATGTAGAATTGTCATTTAAACATATAAATAAATCCAAATATTAAGGGCTAGATGTAGGTAAACTACATTTACCGATTCTAAAATACCAAATTTTACCGATTCGGTATTTTAGAATCGGTAAATGCGATGTAGGTAATTACTCGGTAAGTATTACCGAATTGGTGCGATTCGGTATTTACTGAATCGGTAAATACCGATTCAGTAATTCCCATTCATTCCTATGGGCCTACAGGCCCATAGGAATGAATGTGAATTACCGAATCAGTATTTACCGATTCGGTGAAAGGGGGGAAACATTCAAGGGTGGCAGGGTGTCACTTTGACACCCCGTTGCACCCCTGAATTGTGCATGGGTGCACATGTGGCACACATACATGCCCTAAGGGCATGTATGTCTGCCGGAAGGCACTGTTATTAAATGCAAAAAAATGCTTTTTTTAGGGTTTTTGTAATTTACCACCAACTTGTAGTTGGTGGTAAATAACGAATCCTTACAGGTGGAAAGCACTCACTTGAGTGCTTCCTACATTTCAGATTCTGTAATTTACCGAAGCGATATTTAAGAATTCGATAATTTACCGAATTCTTAAATACCGATTTGGTAAATTACCGAATCTGAAATGTAGCCACCTACATCCCAAATGCCTAATACCGGTCGGAAACGGCCGCAATTCGGTAATTTCGGCCGTTACCGACCGGTATTAGCGTTCCTACATCTGGCCCTTAATGATTTAACCAAATTCAAAAACATTTTACATATTTTTAAATATTTATTATTTTTTCAAATCAAATTATATTTAAAAATAAAATAAAGATATAACATAATAAAACACATTTTCAAATTCATAATTGTCTTGCATATCGACAACCCTTATAATTAAAAATTAAAAATTATATTATTTCGACATCACCCCACCCTTATTCCCTATTAACCCACAATCCTGCTTGTAAAAATTTCACTTTAAAAAAAAGCATTATAACAATTCAAATTTAGAAATGACAATTTATTAAATAAATGATATTCTAAAAATAAAGCATATTAAAAAATAGATCAATAATTAGAATAAAAAACAAAAGGTTACATAGTATTTTACTCTAAAAAACGATATTATATCTAGGCCTGGGTGGAGCTTGTGGAGTTGTGGGATGCAGAGCTCTGCGAAGTGCTGAACAAAACTCTGCTGCGCTATGCGCAGTTCCACTGGTAGCGGAATCTAGTGTGTCGCACTGTTTGCACTGATCATTACCACCAGGAGTTTCTTCCACGCTGAAAAATCTTCGCGAACGGCATCACGT
Organism: Lissotriton helveticus; assembly: GCF_964261635.1. NCBI lineage: Eukaryota > Metazoa > Chordata > Amphibia > Caudata > Salamandridae > Lissotriton > Lissotriton helveticus. Next base: position 1,886,286,161 of record NC_136067.1, read on the forward strand.
AGAGTGCCAGCGGGCACTGCCTCTTTCTGTCGCTCAAGTAGATTTTCTACTCAAGTGGCAGCTTCTTCAACACGAACGGCAGCCTTCTCATAGCTAGCGGTAGCGACCTGCCCCTGTTCAGAAATCTCACTAAGAGGTGGTCTAGCACACGATTTCTCTCTCGCACTCACCAACTTAACGTTGGCGAGCCGCATGAGAGAAAAAGAACTCTCCATCGGCAAAACTCCACCAGCTGAGCGGAATTCTTCGTCCACCCCTAATTATCTTCAATGATATTTACTACATCAATATTTTTTTATATCTATTTTAAAAACATCTCTAAAAACTATATTTTTACATTTGATATTCCTTTAGACGATATTTATGAGATCCCAACATTTTTTTTATCCAATATTTTGTCCAGATCTATCTTTCTGCAAATTTAAGTGTAATGCGGTTCAGCGGTTCGGGCTGTAGTGGTGTCTAAAAACTGCAAAAATAGACATTGCATAAAGGAAAAGCGTTTTGGGAGCCCCCTTTTTCTTGGCCCCCGCTGATGAATCATCTTGAAACTTTCCACACAGCAGCTAAAGTGAGTGTCAATCTAGTTTTGAAACTGTCATGAAGATTTGTCAAACGGAGCCAAAGTTATTATCAAAACCCAAAAAAACTCTTCATCTATGGAAAAAGTTGCCAATAGGTAGTTATAGTTAGGACCAACTTTTCACATAGACAAAGAGATCATATATCCACACACACACACACACACATATATATGTATAACCTACTGGCGGTCATCCCAGTCAGTAATAATAGCTAGGACCATGCTTCCATGGGAGATTCATGTTTTGACTTGGCTATATCTTTGGCACCATTTGACAAATGTTCATGAAAGTTTCCAAAGATAGTGTGCAGGTGATTCATGTTGCACACGGAAAGTTTCGAAAAAAGGGGGGTCAAGAAAGTGATTTTTCAATGTTAATTCTCATAGGAGATTTGAACATGACTACAGCCTGAAGCGCTTGACCGAATTACACAAAATTTGGCAGGAAGGTAGATTTTGGTTCACAGATTATGCTTTCAGATATCAGGTGTACATCTGTTCAGTAGTTGTTGAGAAATGTAAGGTAAAAATAAGGATATCTGTGATTATGGCTAATTTGCGAATAATAATGAGCTTGTGCAGGGAAATGCCGAGCTCTGATTGGCTGCCAACACTTCAACCAGGAAGTGTTGGCAGCCATCTTGGGACTCTGCTTAAGGTGAATCCCCCCAAAAAAACACAAAAGAAGAAAAGGGGGCAGGGTATAAATACTCTATCACTTAGCCTTGCTCCTGCGTTTCCAGAGGGAACCTGGCCGGGACAAAAAAAGCAATTTTTTTTAAAAATTTGGTGCGAATTCGCTGGGAAAAAAAGCATGCTCCCTGCGTGTTTTGTAAAGGGCCACTGGGTGGGCCAAGCCCCGGGGGCATTGTTTAAAAGAAGGAGGGAGGATGCATTGTGCCCCTCTGCATGGGCTCTATAAGCATTGATAGCGTGAACCCCCAAACCTCTGGGGCCACCACCTCCCCGGGTTTGAAAAACACCTAAAGGGGTGCCAAAGGACTCTCCCAAGCACCTGGGACCACCACCTCCCCAGGGGCCAAATACTGTTAAAACAATGTGGGAAAGGCTGTGCGGCCCCCCTCCCGAGCCTGTCTCGGCCCTGGTGACCACCATGCGCCACCCCCTTGGAGCCAGTTGTGGCCCTGGGGACCGATACCCCCCTGGGAGCCCACCGCGGACATACCTGTTTGTTTTAGTGAGCTCCCGCCAAGCTAAAGCAAACTCTCCACTTCCACTGGGCTGGAGCTGTCAAAGTGCTCCCACCTACTAGAAGTGATTTAATCTTTTTCCCTTCCTGCAGACGTGCGGGCATGGGGGCCTTGAGGCTCCCTTCATGGTCCCAGGAAAAAGAGCAGAAGGAGGCAAAATAAAGGACAGAAACGACCAGAGAGAGGCAGAATAAAGGTCAGAACGGAGCAGAAAGAGGCAAAATAAAGATAAGAAACAAACAAAAGGGGCAGAATAAAGGTAAAAAATGATAAGAAAGATGCAAAATAGGGGTCAGAAACGAGGACCATGAGGCAGAATAAAGGTCAGAAACAAGCAGAAAGTGGCAGAATAAAGGTCAGCAATGAGCAGAAAGAAGCAAAACACTGGTAAGAAACAAGCAGAAAGAGGCAAAATAAAGAGAAATGAGAGAAAGGCAAAATAAAGGTCAGCAATAAGCTGAAAGATAAAATAAAGGTGAGTATTGAGCAGAAAGAGGCAAAATGAAGGTCAGAAACAAGCAGAAAGAGTCAGAATAGAAGTCAGAAAGGAGCAGCAAGAGGAAGAATAAAAGTCAGAAACAATCAAAAAGAGGCAAAATAAAGGTGTGAAATCAGTAGAAAGACGCAAAATAAAGGTCGGAAACGAACAGAAAGAGACAAAATAAAGATCCCAAATGAGCAAGAAGAGGCAAGGTCAGAAACTAGCAGAAAGAGCAAAATAGAGATCAGAAACAAGCAGAAAGAGGCACAATCTATATCAGAAATGAGCAGAAAGAGGCCCCCAATGACCATCAGCAGACAAGGGGACTTCTCCCCCCAACCAGTAGTGGGCCAGGAGGCGCCTTTGCAGAGTGGTTGAGAATGGGGGCGGAGCCGTCAGCGAGGTCTCAGTAATTCCTCTGTGGGCGACTACTGGTGGCAACAAAAGGGGTTCTTGGCTCCCAAAGACCCTCAACAGCCTAGGGGACTTCATTCCCCATGACCCTCAACAGCCTAGGGGACTTCATTCCCCAACCAGTAGTGGGCCAGGAGGTGCGTCTGCAGAATGGTTATGAAACGGGGCGGGCCTCCGATGAAGTCTCAGCAATCCTGCTGTGAGGGACTACTCGTGGCAACAATAGGGTTTTTTTGTCCCCCATGGACCCCCAGCAGCCAAGGGGACTTCATCCCCCACCTAGCAGGGCACCAGGAGGCAAGTTTGCAGAGTGGTTGAGAAAGGGGTGGGGCCTCTGATGTGGTTTCAGCAATCCAGCTGTGGTGACTTACTGGTGGCAACAGTAGGAGTTCTTGGCCCCTAAGGAGCCTCAGCAGCCAAGGGGACCTCATCCTCCATCCAGTAGTTAGCCAGGAAGCGCATTTGCAGAGTGGTTGAGAAAGGGGATGGGCTCAGCAATCACGCTGTGGGGAACATACTGGTGGTAAAAGAAGGGATTCTTGGCCCATGACGACTCTCAGCATCCAAGAGGACTTAATTTGGGGTAGAGGAGCAATATTGCGCCAGCTTAAGAAACTCTGCAGAATTTGGTGGAGCTTTTTGGTAACGCTGCAGGATTCCGTGAAGTGGTACTCCTCAAACTCCGCCCAGGCCTTGCAGAAAGAGAAAAAATAAAGGTCAGCAACAAATTGAAAGAGGCAAAATAATGGTCATACGTGGGCAGAACAAAGACAGAAAATGAGCAGAGCTCACTGACGCACTCATTGACCCACACGAACTACAACTCAGACACTCACATACCCACTCAGACACCCCCTGAGACACTCACGCACCCACTCCTAGACCCACTCAGACACTCATGCACCCACTCACACACCCAGTGAGACACTTGCTCACTCACTCACACACCCACTAAGACACTCTTGCACTCACTCACACACTCATTTTCAAAGGTTACAGGTCACAATTAGGAAATAGAATTTAAAAAAGCTTAGAAATTCACTGAAAAAAACAAACGTTACATGGAGGTTGTATTTAGGACCTAGAATAAAAGAAACCTTAGAAGTTCAATGAAAAAATGTTACCGAAATGTGATAGTTAGGCTCACACAGTAAATTCAGCAGTTATAGTTGCCTAAGCTAACTATAGCTCATGACCGCACATATTCTATCACTAGTGACATCACCAATTACATCACTGATTACATCTCAACCTAAATATATCATTGCTTTCCCCTTTGCTTTTTACAGTGAATTTCTTTGTCTTTTTTTAATGTAAAGCCAACATCCATTGCAAAATGCCTTCAGCCTTGTGTTACGGGGGATGGTCACAGGGCCTAGCCCCATCCCCACAGACAGCTAACCAAATGCTGCACCCAGCCTTCAGGTGAACCTGGTGTGCAGTTGGCCCCAGGCAAATTAAATACAGAAAGGATCTCTTTTGTGTCACACACTTTCCACCATGGACACCATATGCTGATATTTGTGATGAATATTGTTTTTCTATTTTTTATTAAAAAAACTTTTTAAACTTGATATAAAGATATTTTTGCCATGATATTTGTACACAGTATTAATAATGTTTTTAAAACGTTAGAATAAACACAATATTGTGTTGTATTAGTGCAATATTGTATGTAGTATGTTTTAATGAAGACAGTATTTCTGGATATCTAAAGATGTGAGTTTATCGAATAAATGAGACATTTTTACATTAAACAGTGATAAGACAGCATTGTGTATAAATATGTGTGGTAGGTTTCTCTTAATCAATATACAGCATATGATATCCATTGTGAAAGTGTGTGACACAAAAGAGATCCTTTCTTGTTTTGATTTGTAATTGACTCTTTTCGTTAGAAGAGTATCTCTCCTATAGTTGTGGAGTTGGTCGCAGGCAGCCAACACCACGCTGCATATGCCCTTTATCCATGCAAAGTGGAGCATAGACCACAGGGCCTCTGGCCAGGTCCTGCACGCAACCCCTCTGCAGGCAGCCAAACCCACGCTGTGCATGGCCAGGCCCCGCAGCAAGGCCATGCGTCCAGACCCTCTACCCAACCCCCCTCCACAGGCAGCCGACCAACCCCCTCCAACACCCAACAGGCTGCCAACCAACCCGCAAACATCGCGGGGCCTTCGGCAGTGCGCAGGGCCAAGCGAGGTAGTTGGCTGCAGTGATATAGCCTTGTTAAAATACTTCTGTGACTTTTTTTACATTATTTTTATTATTTAATTTTGTGGGTGAAAAGTGTTAAAATAGAGAGTGAACGACATATTGCTTAATCAAACTTGTTTTTTAAAAGCATATGTCTCTGAGTCACTTTAAAAATAAAAATCAGTCCTAAAAATGCAACTATAAAAACAACCGTTATAAGGCATGGTATTGCTTTGTACATTTTCAGGTCACATATAACTGCAATCACAGTATCAGCCCCTAGAGAGTGCAGCACTCCCAGTTAGAGAGCAACATTTCCCAGAAGTGCTTTAAAGAATATGGGACGTTCGCTTGGATTCATGGTTTCAAATAACCCTGGGCGTAGTTCGCGGAGCCGCACTCCGCGGAGCTACGCGAAGATGCACTTGCACTCCGCAAACTACGCGTAGCTCCGCGGACATGCGTAGTTGCTTGCTAGACCCGTTCGCGCGCCGTTTTTCGTCTTCGGGAGCGCGGTGCGTGTGTTCGGGGCGCTGCCTGCATGCTCGGGATGGCTAGCGCGCTAAGTTAGCCAAGAGGTTTGTCCCGCCCGCTTGCGTTCCCTTATTTCCTGTTCCGGGTCACAAGTAACGTGTTCGGGTTGTGCAAGACATGTTCGGGAACTCATCTTCTCGTTCGCACTACAAAAGTGCGTGATCGCGCTAAATATCGCGCGAACCTACATGGTGGCATACGCGACCGGGAAAAAGCGAACGCAGAACCAAGGTAAGCCATTGCCGCGCACGCGATAATGTTATTCAGCGCGCGAGTACTATGCTACGCACCCGATCGCGGAGTAATCGACAGCTACGCGTTCTCCGCGGAACGCGGAGTTGCCGAAACTCCGCAAGCTCCGCGAACGGAGCGTAGTTCTTCGCCCAGGGTTAGTTTCAATGACTTTTTTTTTATGCTGCTGGGGGGGCTGAAGACATCCATGCAGCCCCCCCACCCCCCACCACCACCACAAAATTGATTTAAAATGTTGCTGGTGCACCTACCCCTTTTAGGGACTTCACCAAAAACAATAAATATGTAAATAGCCCTTGCAGGGCATTAAAGGGTGCTCCTTGAGGGAGCAGTGAATAATGAATGAGAGGCTGTAGGTGCTAATTTATTGTTCCCTTTTTGTTTGTTTTTTGCATTTTTCTGAGTGTCCCGGGATACCTATTACTTTTTTTTTTTTTTTTGGAGGGTTGGAGGAGACACAGGGCCCCCAAAACTTACCGGAGCCCTGCAAATGGGCCCACTTCATAGGGCCATGCAGGAGCAGGCACATTTTTCTTAAATTAGGCGCCATACACATTTATTTTTCTTTAGGGCTGCAGGGAAGCCCCACAGCCCCTGGCTTCCTGATGGAGCCAGCCACATCCTTCATTTCCTTATTTTTTTCTAATTAAGTCATGTGCCCAGTTCCCACCCGAGGAAAAGGAGCAAAAGTTCAAATACGGCTTACACAGCTCCAAATGATACATGTCACAACCTTCAACATCAATGACATGGCAGCGTCACATGTTTATCCATACATGATGTGGGTAGTGATGTGACATTAAAGACGGTGGTTACGAGCTTCACTATGGAATGCTGATGCTTTCCAACACTCTAGGCAGCTTCCTAACCATGGAACGCCACCTCAAAAAGATAGCCAATGAGATAAGTACTGAGCAATTAATTCCTTTGCTCAGTGACAGAAGCAGAGCCACCTGCTCCTCTCCCCACAGTATCAGGACAGTTAGCCCAGGGGGCTATATCAGAATCGATGCAAGATGGTTCTTCCTACTTATTACCTGTGCAAGCTGCCACTGGCTTTATGCATTAGCACAGGAGGCGCGCAGGCCAGGAATAACTAAGGCCAGGCTTCAATGGCAGAGAGACTTAAGAATAACCATAAGTGACAAGCAATGACAATATTGTTGCTCCATAGTCAAGACTATCTCACTGAATGGTAGACACAGGCTTCTGCTCTTCAAGTAGATAAAGAGGGTATACTATACGCTGGGCTGGCTTTATAGATATGGGGTCTGAAATCGCGGATTGTCAGCGATGTGGGGAGGGGGAGGCAGGATTCACACATCTTGCTTTGTACTGTTCTGGGGTAGGTGAATTCTGGCAAGTAGACTTCCGAGAACTGGAAGCCATCGCTGGCGAGACCCTGGAGTTTGCTCCATTGTTAGCGATGCTGGGTTATGACAAGGAAAGTCAGGGGGAGGTTAGGCAATTGGTGTCTATTAGTTTGCTACTTGCAAAGGTCAGGTTGCTGTGGGTTGGGCTCGCGGCCCTCTCCCGACCCTGAAGGATTAGCATACCGGTATGGCATACTACAACACACAATCTGACACATATGGTGAGCTCCTACTGCCCCAGAGCCGCCCTCTGAACAATTATCAGACTTATCTAGCTGGTGTATAGGCAAGGGGAAACAACCTTTACAACACAACTTTTACAACGCACTACCATTACAACGAAACTTTTACAACGCAACATCCATTACATCACATGCCATTACAACACAACCATTACAACGCATGACACTACAACGCATACCACTTCAACGCATGTCATTACAACGCATACCATTACGACGCATAACATTACAACGCAGAGTACCCTTATACTATCCAACACTTACCCTACTGTTGCACCCCCCTGGAGTTAGAATAGTAATTTTTACCTCTACACTATCCAACACTTACCCTACTGTTGCACCCCCCTGGAGTTAGAATAGTAATTTTTACCTCTACACTATCCAACACTTACCCTACTGTTGCACCCCCCTGGAGTTAGAATAGTAATTTTTACCCCTACACTATCCAATACTTACCATACATGCAATGTAATATTATGCGTTGTAATGGTATGCGTTGTAAAGTTAGTATGCGTTGTAGTGGAATGCGTTGTAAAGGTAGTTTTTAAAAATTCGTTGTAATGGCATGCGTTGTAATGGAATGCGTTGTAATGGATGTTGCGTTGTAAAAAATGCATTGTAAAGGTATGTGTTGTAAAAGTATGCGTTGTAACGTCATACATCCATAGGCAAGGGACTCTGGAGGGGAGGCTATTACCAATGCAGAGATGGGTAGTGGATATTGTGGACTTCTCCCCTGCACCATCCTGCCCAGCGTGAAATTGTGTGACATTGTATGAACAAAAAAAGCTATCCATTAATTAATTGTCCATTTGTATTGTATGCCTGAGTTTCTGAGGACACCTGTATTGCTTGACTATTTATGGCACTTTATTGCACTATACAACGTCAATTGTAGAAAGCCTAGCTACCCTGACTCTTCTACCACCTTGTCTCCACTAATCGTATGTAATTATGTTTACAGCCATGTATATGGTGCCATGCCAAGTTTGACTGTATGTTACTGAAAAACGTAAAATAAATAATCACCAAATAAATAGCCCCAGTAGCTGTCCACACACGCATCTAAGCTATGCCAAACCAACCTCAAACTTCTTACATTCAAATTCCACACTTTCCAAAGTCACAAATTCCAAAACACCTTCAACAGTTCACAAGCAACAGTCTCAAACATCCATGTCCTCAAGAAATGGCCAGCACCACAGACTCAATTCTAGAAACACCTAAAAAAAATTCTAAGAAATTAAAAAGCATAAAATGCGGATAATCCTGCACCAAATTTACAATTAAATTCTCATTTTTAGTTCTCGACTAAGGGCAGCTTTATTTGTCTTTTGTTGAAGAGCTGATGTCGCTAATCTATTGAAATATACATATAGTGGGTTTTAAGTCAGTCTCTTGCTCCTGATTGGATGATTTTCGTATCCATCTCGTGCCGCGGCTTCTTCAATGGCTTTCCTCCATTTTCTTTGTTTGTTCTACCTCTGGAGTCTACCTTCTTCTTATTGTGTTACTTGTATTCTTCCACTGCTTACTTTCAGGGACCTACAATCTTATTTTTGTTTTGGCGCTCCATCTTTGCTCCTTCCCTTTCACTCTCCGGTCTGCTGCTTACCCATTCCCAACCCTGCTCTTTCCTTGTTGAATTCCCACTCCCATCTCACCATTTTGTTCCCCCTGCACTGTCTGTCCCTTTATGCTCTGCTTTTGTTTTTTTATTAAATCTGTTTCTACCCTGCCCCTCCTTAATTGCTCCCCAATCATTCTTCTTCCTCAGTTACTCCCTGTCCCACCGTAAACACAGTGCTGGGGCTAGCATGGCATTATGATGGATGTGGCTATAAGTGTTGTAATGCATAGATGTGCATACACTATCCAGCTTGCTTTTTTTGCCGATACAGAACACTTCGGCAAAAAACAATGGCAAAGTAAAAAGGTCTGCATTGATAAAGCCAAAAGACGAGACCAATTGGCTTTGCCAACGTATGTTACTCTCTAAGGAGCTTCAACCCTAGCAGTTCAATTAGAAATATATAAAAGAACAGGGGACAGGCGCATACATTGTAAAATTCAAGCAGCTACGGATAACTCAACACAATTGTGGTTATTGACCTACCACTTGAAGACATGAAAAATACATTATATGATATAGTATAAGTAAATACCAGATAAATAAACTGTTGATGTGACTGGCTGAAAGAGTCAACATGAAACAGATATATAATTATAATGGTTATTGGCCCTTATGACAATGAGCCTTAAAACCCACGTTTGTGCCTGAGAGTGTTTTACTGTCAGATGCAGCTGTGATTATTTTCAGGGAAACCTGGCACGAACGGTCGATGCAAATTGTGAATGTGCCTTAGTAGTGGATGCAGTAATTTAGAATAAGCTGTGCTGTTTGCATGTTACTCTCCATCCAAGCTTAATTGGGTGCAAATGTATGAACCCTGCGTGCAGGTGCACCTAACATTTGCGACCTCATCGCGATTGGCATATTTGAGTTACACGCTGCAGTATTTTAAAATATTTTGTGTAGCTGAAAACCACGAACAGAGAAATAGCTTATCTTATTTTTCTGGGACACTTATAAAAATCATTCTGAAGTGTCGGAACAAATGTTACAGCGATCCTACAATCTCTTAATCCTGAAAGCCTCAGCTGGAATTAACATTGAATATGCATTAGTTAAAATATGGATTACTTGAGTTAGGAAATGTTGATGACTAATACATTGGCACGACCTCTCTTTTTCTGATGATTAATCCGTGAGATTTAATGCAGACAATAAAGGCCTACTTGAAAGCTCTCTGTTCAGTGACAGCTCCGTTTGATAAGTTAGAGGTGATGGAATCAGTGGTCTTAAAGTCACAGGTTCACCTACTTGAAAGTTCAGTTTCACTTTGTATTCTGCCCAGGCGTATAAAGTGAATACCGGTTGCAATGACATGACCTGGCATGCATGTAAAGTAATGCGTAGGCTCCTCAGGAATAAACAGTATTAGTTATATCATAATGTAAAATTAGCACATATTTAGTTATGAGAGACTAATACAACAGTTAAGGTAGAATATCCTAACTACAAGTAAACCGGATATTCACTGGTACCCTTTAACAGAGGGTCGTGGCCATAGACACTATATTTAGGAGGGTCAAAGTTCTGAAGAGTGAATTGCCCTCTGCTGACTATGTTAACTGTTAGGTGTACTTTATTCCTTATAATACATGTCATAATTAAGGCCAGGGTAACCCTATAAAGGACCTAATGAAGCATCGATGTAAACAGAATTGTGCAAATTCTGCAAAGTAGGGCTTGTGTTTGTGGAATGGAGGCAGCTCAAAGTAACAAAAATATGAACTTTTCTAGCATTGGCTAAGGATTACACAGATTGGCTGGGGAAAGGGTCAGGGCGGTTACTTTGACCCCTCTGGCTCAAACCATTTTTTCTGATGTCCCTGGGCCGATTTATGCACATTCCAATTGAAATGCAAGCAGTTCATTTGGACAGACTCACCAAATTGCGATATGTCACACCCTAGCTGAAATCACATTTGCAAATACATTGCATGCATTTAGCATGTGAAATGCTAGGGTTTAGGGTCATAAGCTCTACCCAGGCAGGTTCAGACAGCACGTGCTGCACACTCTGTGGGTCAGGAGCTGGCTGCACATCAATGACCACTGTTGTCAGTCTCTTCAGACAAACTTGATTTACCAAGAAAGTGGCCGAGCTGAGCAGTCAGTTCCCGTGTTCCCATCCCCTAGCAGCCTAGGCAGCCTGGGCCAGGTCTAATGCTGCTGAGGTTGGTCCAGCGTCCTCAGGGTGTCTGGCAGCTCATGGAGAGCAGGTAAAATGGTGAGGTGACGTATGTGTGCGTGCACACGCTTACTTGTACACAGGTATGGCTCATCAGAACTAAGACAACATATGGACCTGTTTATGGTGTCTTATGGTTTCTGTCAGCTATTGTAAACACTAAAAACAGTAAAACAGTGAAAACGCTACACAAAAAGATACCACACCTTGTTAGAGAAATAGAGCTTAATATACTGAACTAAACAAGACCAAAGCAAAAAAAAGACTCCATTAAGTATAAGTAGAGTTATGAATTTTTTTTAAAGATTATACTGAAATGTAGTGCTTAAAAACATAAAGTGCCAACCGAGGCTATCTGGTCACGCTAGACTGGGTCAAATCCAAAACTTCAGGCCAACAGCAGTGGAGCATAGGTCGTGTACAGGGTACAGCCTTGGTCCGCTGAAACAGTGCCTTGGTTCCCGGTTGCATTGACATCAAGGACAAGATGTGAGGAGCAAAGGAGGCGATGCGTCAGCGTCGATCCTTCGGAGGTAGGCGATGCGTCGGATCTCTAATTCTGAAGTGTGATGAAAACAAATATTTCAAAAGCATCAAAAGAAATCAGGATACTTTATTTGGTGATCTGCAAATGGCAAATATTTGCTGAAACCCAAATTACACATATTATTGTTTGTGCACTGTATTGGTCTGTTAGTAAAACGCCATGGTGGAAGGGGAAATGACCAGGTAGAAGCTGAAATGGGATCTTGAAAGATGACTGAATCTTTGTACCTCTCTACCAAAAGGATGGTCTCCTTCATTTTATAGCTGTGCAGTATGGCTAGAAGGTATCTACATCTTTTCATTCCTCTAGTTTGTTTAAGGCCCTCTCTATGTGGTCTATCAATGTGGATTTGAGGTCGACTCTCATCTAATCCTGAGTAAAAGAGGTCCACGAGAAATTACTCCAGGTCTTTCCTTCTGTGGTTTACTGTAGACTTATAATTCATATATTGTCACATCTGGCTGTATTCTTCAAAGATTCACATTTCTGCACCACTGATTCCATTTGGGTCTGTAGTATGGTCAGCTCAATTTTCATATCTGATGTGGCATTTTCCAATTTATCTACCTTGGATGCCACCTTTAGGACCCTGGTGCCCACCAAGTCTACATCTCCCCAAAGCATGGCAATCTTTACACCACTTTCAAAACCTTTAAACTAGCAATCATGTCAGATGTTATTTCCTCTCTGAGCTTGATCTTGAAAGAGTGCGGGTTGGATATCAGTTCATCCGTAGCAACTGCCATATTGCGAAGTTCTGGGTTCCAATGCCGAAGGTGTGAAGGTGTCTCAGTGTTGGACCAGACCCTCTCTCCTTTAAATATGGTAACATAGGCTTACACCTGATTGCCATATTTAATTTACTTATAAGTCCTTTGTAGAATAGTATACCTTACAACCATGGCCTGTAAATTAGATGCTAGTGGTGGGCCTGGAGCACTTATTGTGCCACCCACTTCAGAAGCCTCTTAAAACATGTTCCAGGTCTGCCGTTGCAGCCTGAATGTAGCTTCACTTTTAAACTGCAATATAACCTCTTTACCATGCCTTAAACTCACCTTTTATTGCATATAAGTCGCCTGTGAATGGCAGCTCAGTAATCTACAGCCAGCAGGCGTTTGTAGTTTAGGGAAAATAAGTTTATTCAGAACAAGCTGATGCAGATACCTCATCCATGAACAACCCAGAGGTAACTGCCAATACTAAGACTCTTTATTCCAACCCAGCAACCATTTACATTCATGTTCTTAACATCTTTATCATCATCATCATCACTTAGCAACTAATCAACATAGAAACAAAAGAAGTGTAAAAACCACATCACCTCCCCCTTTCACAAAACCTAAACATGAGGAAGTAAACACATTAGCCCTCAACGAACATAGTCACGTAACCAGCAAGGAATCTCCTCGCACGAGAAGGTCGCAAGGGATCGACTTGTACAGATTTCATTTCAGGTTGACCAACATTACTTGTCGGACACTTCGCCACCCTATTGAGGTTCCAAATGTTGCAGTAATGACTCAGTCTTAACAGCATTTTTAAACAATTTAATAATCTTAACAGGTTGCCCGAACTTGGACTTCTTATTGTCTTTCCGTGGAGACTTGATCCTTACCCAATCTCCTACACACACCACAGTTTTCTTGAACACCTCCCTCCCATCAAACCATATTTTCCTTTTCTCCAACTTCTCTTTTCCCTTTCTCTCCATCCTTCCATAAAGTCCACACCATGTCTCATCACAGATCTCCTGGCATTGACCCACAAGGGAGTGTGCTTCATGTTAGGGAATCTTCCTTTAAATAACTGAAAAGGAGCCAGTTGAGGAGTGAGGTGTAAACCTAAACTCAGGAACCTTAGACTTCATGGCACCAATCCCAGTCATTCCCAGACAACCGCCTGTTGCAGTGTTTCCTTCAGCACCTTCACAAACCTCTCAACAATGCCAGTGCTTTCAGGGTGATATAGAGCTGCCTTCTTATGCACAATTCCTCTTTCCTTTAAAAAAATCTACACCGCTCTGGAGGTGAACTATACTCAATTATCTGACAAAATGGAAGATGGAAACCCCTCTCTCTTACTAGACTCCACTGAGTTGACAAATTAGATTTTTGGCCACCTGGAGAACAATACCAGGCACACTAAGACATAACTTTCTTGGGACTTCAATTTAACAGCTCCTAAAATGTCGATTGCAATGTCAGACCAAGGAGCTGCAGCTTGCTCCCTTATAAATCCTGTCACTGCACGCACATTTTGCACAATCACAAACTGCCCTTTCAATCTGCAAATCCATACCAGGCCACCAATAGGGTTCTCTAACTCTCTCTTTAGTCTCAGCGATACCGATGTAATTAACATGAGCACTGTCTACTAGCTTACCTCTGAGAGCATCAGGAGGAACCAACTCACTGCCTCTCATTAGAAGACCATCAGCAACAGATAGCTCATCCCTTAATTTCTTCTTCGCAAATCCTCTTTTTAACCCACCTGCCGTGTATGTTCTTCATCACTAGTTGCAGCCACTGGTCATTGGTCGAACAGTTTCTCCATTCTTTTTCCAGAATCAAACCTTCACTGATGGTGCACTCATTGACTCCTTCCTTAAATTATTCTCCTCTGAAACAGCCCTTTCCTTCCAGGACCTCAGTATCCGTGCCACACAGTCTGAAAAGACAATCTGCCAAGATTCTGCTAGAGCCAGGTAAATATGAGATGTCAAATTCAAACTCTTGCACGTAACCACCCATTTTCGTATACGATTAGACACAAAATCAATGCCCTTTATAGTAAAGCCCTCCTTCAATGGTTTGTGATCAGTCAGGACTTCGAATTTCTTTCCCCACAAAATGTTTCTTAATTTACGCACTGCCCAGAACACCCTGAGGGCTTCTTTCTCCACAACGGAATAGTTGAACACCACCTCTCTCAACGGTCTTGAGATAAACAGAATTGTTAAATCAACACCATCAACTTTTTGTAACAGGACAGCTCCCAATCCTTTTGAGCTGGCATCAGTCATAACACCGGAAAACTTCAAATGATAAAAACTACACTGGCTAGAAGCCTCACCCAATAATTTATTGATGCACCGAAATTCTGTCTCACAACTTATGCACCATACAAACACACACCCTTTCCTGAGAAGTGCTCCCATGCAAGTAGCCTTTTCTGCAAAGTAAGGCACAAATCTTTTATAGAATTCAACCATCCCCTAGAACTTCATGAGCTAAATTACAGATGGAGCTAACCAAGGAAGGTTTAGGTTTAATAGCAGATGGAGAAACAAGATGTCCCAAATATTCTATTTTGCCGACGTCAAACTTACATTTATTCGACCTGAGTGTGAGACCAGCATCTAACAGTTTCTTCAAAACAGATCTTAAACTGCTATCATGCTCTGCAACATCCATCCCAACAATCAACACATCATCTTGATAGATTTTGAATCCATCAAAAACTCGCAAAATCCTTTCCATTGCTCTCTGAAAGACAGAGATGGCAGAGATGAGGCCAAAGGGAGTAATGAATATGGTAAGATCTTGGAACAAAGCATGGAGTATAACTTTCTGGTATGGCGAAGACAAGTCTAGTGAAGAAAAGTGTTTAGCGTCCCCAAGAGAGGACAACATTTCATTAATATTGGGAAGCGGGTAATGATCTACAACCACGGCTTTGTTAGGCTCCCTCAAGTCAATGCATAGTCTGGCCTCCCCTTTGGCCTTGCGTGCCATAACAACCAGACAGACCCATCCTTAGCTTCCACTTCTTCACATGATCTTGTTTTTTAGCAGTTTACTAAATTCTGTCCTCATGCTTTCCTTCACTAGTAAAGGATCACAGCGAACTTTGGCTACTTTGGGAATCGCATTTGGTTTCATTTTTATAGAATGCATATAATTAGTAAGACAACCGACCTCCTTCTTGAAAACATCAGGAAACTCTTTGATCCACTTCTCACTCTCTCCACCAACCAAGTGAACACATGATATTTCTTTCAAACAAACAGAGGGATTTTCATTTGGATCCAAAAACACATGGAGATCTTGCTGATGAAACCAGCTGATAAGGGAGTCTCTCTTCATTGAGATGTACATTTTTGCAAGAATTACCCTACATTTGAAATCAATCGTCCCCCAGAAGTACCCTAAAAGATCATTAGTTTCTCCTCAATACCCTTTAGTTTTAATGTCTGGTTTTAGTAATGTAACTTTTCCCAACAAGTGTTGTTCAACATTTTTGGGGGGAATCAACGCAATTTTAGCCCCGGAATCGAAGAGCATGCGTACTGAGGCATCATTGACAAGAACCTCTTCAAAAGGCCCCTTCTTTGATTTGGAGAATATCGACTTCCTCCGCCAAGTCTTCTTCATACACTTTTACTTCCCTGACTTTCTTGCTCCCTTTTTCAGACCTACAACACCTTGAAAAATGACCCTTTTTTTTACAGACACCAAAAGTGGCTTTCCTTTCTGGACACTCCTTGAAATTAGCCGTTCCCACATCTATAGCATTTGCCTTGAAAACTCTTACTACCATAAGTTTTACCTGATGAATTCAAGGTGTTTTTACTCTATATAACCCTTGCATCAACCGCTATTACCTCATCTTGATTATTTTTAATTATCCATGCATCTTTACATATGGTCTCAACAGAAGCCTTCCAGTGTTCATGCATCTTTACTAAAGTGCGAACCTCCTGTAACGACGGGTTATCTTTTTGCCACAAAGCATCACTGCTTTTGTCAAGTGAGCACCCCAACATCAATTGGTCTCTTAAACGCTCTTCCAATGACATCCCAAAGTTACATGTCAATGCCAATTTCCATAGCTCGGTAACGTATTGTTCTACAGATTCCTCTTGTTTTTGCGTTCTCCTCTCAAAATGATATTGTTCAAGAACCATACTAATTTTGGGAAGACAATGCAAATCCATCTTCTTAATACAGATTTCATATTCATTCAAATTGGTGTAATCACTGTCAGTGAGATCAGGAAGATGTTCAACAACTTCTTGCCCCTCCGACACCAAACAATGCATAAACAGGGAGATTTTCCTTTCTGCACTAAGTGAAATTGCACATACTCTTGCATAATGTGCAAACACCTTTTTCCATTGCTGCCAGGGTATAGGAGGATCTCCTGGAGCAGAAAGAAAAATCGGCGGTGTTGTAACGTTTTGCATGCCTGGAAAATGACAGAATATTGTTATGTAGAAAGGAGATCTAACCTCCTCCCAAATCTAGATTGTGTTCTTGAGAACCCCAGAACTTTCTCAAAAGATAGCAGTCTTCAATCTGTTTAGAGCTGTGTACATCAGGGTGACAGGACTGTGATACTCAATGTTGTGGCCCCAACATGGAACACATGAGGTAAGGTTTTAGCAAGATTCAATTTCTCAAAAATCAAGTATCAGTCAGTACACACACAATAAGATTACTATCCAGGTTGCAGATGTGCGCATTAGCGCACTGACCCGAGTATGTGCCTCGTCGCACTAAGAACATCGATTCTAGCTGTGCGCGACAGCGCATTGATCAGAGAGAAAGGATCCACACACACAAAATGTACCTTAATATTTTAATGTACTAACTGTGTGCATTTCAACGTCGAAGATTTCTGCTGTGCCCGAAGATTTCTGCTGTGCGTATCAGTGCACAGACTCGAGGGGTAAATCATACCGGATGCACAACGCGAGTCAGTGCCCCAAACCAAAATGGCGGCTGCACACTAGTGTAACATATTTAGTGTGCTGCGTGCATTGTACGTGGGTGCAGCGTCACTGACCGCTCGTCATCAGTTGCAGAGATGAAAGATTCTTCAATGCTCATGCCCTGAGCTCTTTAACTCTTGCACCCTCCTTTCCTCGAGCTTAGTCTTGTGCCGCCTGTTGAAGTCCCTCGCTGATGGAGGGTTCACGGTTTTGTGCTCCATTCCTGCCGAGCCACCGGCTTGACTTGCCTTTCGTGACTTGTATCACGAGACAAAAATTGCTGACCTTGTTTTCCTTAATGCACACAGTAGAGGATAACAATCTTCTTCCTTCTTTCTCTTCCGTGTTGAGGTCTCAGCTTTTCTTTTGGACAGGGTCCTCTCCTCTGTCACTCGTCGCCAAAATGTGAAGGGCAGCTCAATAAGTTACAGCCAGCAGACGTTTGCAGTTTAAGGAAAATACATGTTTTTTCAGAACAAGCTGATGCAGAGACCTCATCCACGAACAACCCAGAGGCAACTGCCAATACTAAATTATTTATTCCAACCCAGCAACCATTTACATTCTAACATCATCATAACTTACCAACTAATCAAGATAGAAACAAAAGAAGTGTAAACATCGCATCACCCATCGGATAACACCAAGGTAGCCCATAGGGCAGGGTGCATTGTAATGTAGAGGTTGGACATGTACTTTTAAAGTTTACATGTCCTGGTAGTGAAAAACTCCCAAATTCATTTTTCACTATTGTGAGGCCTAACTCTCCCCTAGGATAACACTGGGTTGCCTTACTACATTTAAGTGCTACATTATGATTGGGAACAGGTAAGATTTTCTTGTTTGGTGTATGAGAAATTGTAATACGAAATCTTCTTGAATGTTAAAGTCAAATTTTTTATTTCAATTTTGAAAATGACACTTTTAGAACATTTGTATTTTCCTGCCCTTTGCTCTTTAGTGCCTGCAGCCTGTTCTACGTCATGTGATAGTTGGCAGTTGGACTTTGTGAATTCCTCTCAAACAGTCACACAATAGAGGTATTAGGTGTGCCTGAATGGGCCATATGGTAGCAGGATGGGGGCAAAGCTGGGCACAGGCCCACTGGCAACTGAATAGGCTGCGCTCTGCCTTCACACAAAGGAATTGTCACCACTGCATTATCCCTACAGCCAGCTTGAAGCCAGGGCAGGGGAGTCAGAAAATTCCAAGCACTTCAAAGAGAAACCTCAAGAAACATTTCCTCCTTCAAAGAAGTCTCCAGGTATAAAAAGGGGACTTTCATACCCACTTTTCAGTTTACTTTCTGGACCCACAGAAAGACTCTCAGAAGACTGCATGCTACTGTGGCCTGCTGTATAATCCACAAGACTGCATTGGTGCTTGGAGCCTGCTTGGACCCTCAAGGTCTTAACCACTGCCTAAGCCCTGCTTCATCACCTGAACCCTGGATTACCAGAGTGATTGCAAGGGCTAGCTTTCTGCCCTCTTGTTCTGAGCATCAGGGACAGTAAAGGCTCCCATCATCTTAAATTCGCACTTGGACTCCGACCGAGTGAGTCCTTACCCCCCAGTCCTCAACTCTTAGTTGTGGTGCTCAAGGTGCCTAGATAGCCAAAATTCCAAACTTGGTTCTGCTCTGGGAACCGAGGGAAGACTGGAGACAACCTGCTTGTCTATCCACCCAAGGTGCATCCCTGGCCGGCGTGGCTTCTTGGTAGCTCCTGTTACGTTTCTTTTCGGCAGCAGCAAATCCTGTTCAGTGGTCCCTATTTGAAGGGGTATCTGGCCTCCTGAAACTCTTGTTGGCTGCAGCCTCGAACTTCGTCCCACTGAAGATTTTCCACTTTAAAAAAAAAGAGACTAAGTTAGAACGTAGAAAGCTTCACCACAACTTCATCCAGCATCTCCCCGACAACAACACTTCCTCCTCAGACACCGCCTGCAGCCTTGCCTTCTCATAACCTATTCTTTGAAAATTCTTCTAAGTCTAAAGGTAAGAACCAACCCGGCCCATTCCACTTCTTGTATTCAACCCATGCTCCATCGCGCTCAGACTTATATTTCGACTTTGACCCAATCTCGCATGACTAGATGTTTGTGGTTGGCACTTTGATCTTTTAGGTGTTAAATTTTACAAAAAACTTTAAACATTCATATCTCTGGTTGTATTGATAAGATATCTGTGGTTTTGGCGTCAAATAATTTATTAAAATTGATTCTATTTTTCTACAATCACGTGGGATTTTTCTCGTCTTTTGTTTTCACTTTATTACTGACTGTATAAAAACTTTACACATTGCCTCTAAGTTAAGCTTGACTGCTTTTGTGCCATGCTACCAGAGGTTTACTCACAGATTAATTTAGTGGATTTTGTGGTTCACACTAATGGGGATTGTGGCTGTTGCTTGAACAGGGGTCACCCCCTTTTCAACCAACAACCATATTTCTGACACTCAGCTTCCACACATGGAGGATGGGTGACAACGTAATGTGTTACTTTTTTGCACTTGTTTTTGGAGTGGCAATAGATTTTACTCCACATTTAAGCATCTCTCTGTAGTACAACATGCGCTCTCCTGCACAAGAGGTAGGCAGCCACGAGGGTTAGAAGTATGTTGTGCAGAATAAGTTGCTAGATGGCTCTAAAAGCATTCATGACATGCAGGCATGTCCACGGGCAGGACCCACATATTACAACTTTGTGATGAGAACAAATGCCAAATTAGTCAGAGAGAAGTATCTGCTTTCAGACATCAATCAACAGTTCTTGGAAGGGAGCAGTGCACGCTTGTGCAATGGAAGTATTCATTCTCACAAATTTCCTTGCCAGATCTGTTCACCATATGTGTTGGGGGGAGAGGAATACAGCATGTGCAGTGGAATACGGCGTGGAATATGGTGCCTGGGGCACAGTATAGGCATACACTTAGCAGTATCACTTGGGCTCCGCCATAAAGGTTTGGAGTGTGGTCAGTTTGGGACCTACTTTCATGGTTATATTTTCCATTAGCATCTGATAATTCATCTTCACATACACCCCGCACTACTTTCAAGGGGTTATTTCAAGGCAATCCCTTAGCGGTGCACCAATTATAGTTCCATCAGTTGCAGTGAAATTTTGGCAGCCTCATCAGAGCCAGGAGAACAGTGTAGGTGGCCATCTTGCTACTTAAAGCCTCAATTAATTCAGAGCTCTCTACTACTGTGGTGTAGCAGTGGCAAGTCTACCAGTGGCTATTCAGTGAGAATACTGGATTTTTTTAGTGGAATTAAAGTCATTGGAAAATATGAGGCAAAAGTCCTCGTAAGGCTGATGTCTGCCTCAAAATGTTTGACCACATGTGCAGCACTGGAAAGGTATGGTGAGTCAAGAGGTACAGTGCCAGTACACACTTCCGTCTCTAGGACATGCTTTCAGGGCTCCTGTTCATGGCAGTCCTTTCCATTATGGTTTATTTAACTTCCCTTTTCTCCGTGAAGATACCTCTGCTTTTTGGCAGTTACTGTGTTGCAATAGGCATACTTAGCACATCATAAGTTCACCTAAAGTGCACCATTGTAAATCAGTTATTTTTCTGCATGCGGTAGAATTATCGCATTTACCACATTCTGGGCCATGTCCCGCTATCACCTCCACTATGTCAGGCTAATAGGTGATTTTTGCAGACCAATGTCTTACTGCAGTAGACATGCAGAGTCACAGATGTGTCAGTCCTGAGATAGAACAGTAATAGAATGGGCTTCCCATGGAGTCTCAGGTTGTGACCTAATCTGCCTCTTGTGAGTATTTCCTCTTGGAGGCTAAAAACTGGAGCGCACAATAAGACTTTCTAAGGCCCTGCCTGATCTCTGCTCCAAAAGTATATTTATTCCTTGAGCATTTCAATAATATGGATGATTCTATTGCCTCTGAGCACCTCAGAGGGCTATGGTCTTTGCGCATAAGTCAAGTCCTAAGGATATTTCTTTTATGATACAATCGGAATATAAAAACCAGAGCTGTGACTTCCCTGTGAGAAAGGGAGACATTGTGTTAGATTTGCAATCCTGCCCCAAATAAGTGAATAGTTAGAGGCCGAGCACCACCTCCATAAAGAATCCTGTTGCGGAGAGCCTCCAACTTATGAAATGAAGGGCCAGCACTGACAAATCTCTTAGACAAAACAGCGAATGAGCACCCCACCGAGTATACACTCTGCCAGATCTCCCAGGACTGAATCCAAGTGGGAGATCAGTGTCACATTAAGGATTTTTGAGGGCCTTGGACAAGACTTATTTAGAGGGCCTGTGTAGGGAATACATTTGAATTTTATTACCTATTTCCTGCTAATTCATTCCTATATAATGTCAGACAAAACCAAATGATATATTAAACTTTAACAGGATCACAAAAACAGGTAAAATATATCTTGCCCTGGACCCTAAAAAATTTTAAGCTGACACTGGGTAAAGAGGCAGAGGTAGTTGTTGGCCGAGGGAAGAGAAATTGAATAGACAGGGGTTAAATATAGAGAAAGATCATTTTCCAAGGGGGCCCTTGTAAAGCAGGGGCTGCCGGACAATTGTCCACTTTGCCCATGCTTTGAAATGTCCCTGTGGCAGATGGGGAATCAGCATTGGTGGAAGAGGATAGGCCTCCTATCCACAACTGGCAAGCAGTGAACTAGTGTGCAGGTGAAGACTAACCGAGGGGAACAGACAACACTCAGTTGGACATAAGGGAGAGTGACCTGAAATCAACTCATTCAACACGCATAGCGCAGAACACAGGACAAAGTCAATAACAGGGCCAGGACCCTCTCTTGCAAAACCACAGAGTAAAAAAATGCCAGGATTATGAGGCAGTAAAAGGTGGAACTCCAGTGGTTAGGGCTTTGTTTATGTTCAGACATGAGGAAGCAAAGCCTAGAAATCCACCTGAGCTACCTGATATTAGCCTCCTGGCCTGTTAGTCCAAGGAGAGGCCCATCGGAGTAAACCCCTGAAGATCTTATCCACTGCACAAGGTAATGCAGAACTTTCTGTGGTATAACCAACTTTTTGCAAAGGCCAGCAGCAAGGGCCTAAAACAACAATCAGTTAAAATATGTGTTCTTGCTAAGGGAGCTTTACACCACAAAGGCAAGAAATCTAGTAACTCAAATAGATGTTTACCTGAAAGAAATATAGAGGGAGGCCACACACATTCCAATTACACAAGACGATATGCAACAGTTTGACAAGAAATTAAATCAGAGTTTGGCACCAGCAGAATGGATCTGATCATATCCCTTGTGGAACTCCAGAGAGGTGTGCGGGCATTGGACACCAGAGTGGATGATTTGAGGAAGAACAATATCAATTGGGAAATAGAATGTTCTAGCTGGACGAACCATTTGATGAACTGCTGATGAACAGGAAGTCATAGATAGCAGGTGCAACAAAATCCACACCATGCTCTCCCTAGTGGAGTATTTGACTCAGCTATCCAGTCTTCTATTCAGAAATTAATCAACTCTCTCAGAGGCAGACTGGAGTATTCTACAATCAGGCTATACTGCACACAGAGTTGTTGAAGGATAAACACAGAGGGAATGCTACTAAATGTGCTGGAAATACTACAATTCTTTGACAAACCAGAGAAGATAATGTCAATTGTTCGGTCCAAGTACTCTTTCAACTTTAATAGCCACAATATCCTACTGTACCATGATTTGACCATTGCACTGCTCAGGAGAAGGCTCTGGGACAATTTTCAAAGTGGGGGTGCTGCCTTCAATGTTACATCACTGACATCATAGGGATTGTGAAAAACCAAGCATTACGCAAAGAACAGTGTTGGAAATGAGCCACGCCCCTGCAGCAAGAGAGTAATATGTGCATGGTATGTAGCTGGTGATGCATTTTGGAGCACACTGTTCTAAATATATTACTGAAGCATGATGTTGTAGTGCACTGTTATTTACAAACAGTTCACATTCCTTTAAAAAGACCCCTAAATTTGCACAGACGTACAGTATTGGTAAAACTATATAGTGCAAAATGAATTATGTGTGTGAAATGGGTTGATTCAAATATTTATAATTTGTTTAGCACCAAGTAAAGTGTCTTGATTTGTTTTGATCCTTTTAAAATCTTTGTTGCCATTACATTTCCGAATAAAAATGTGCTTCATTTGGACTTGTCTAACTGCGGACCTATTTTGAAAGATGTGTACAATTCATTTACATTTTGTTGTGTATTAAAAAAAAAATAAGTCCAATAGCATTTCCTTTCACCTTACATTTTTTCCAGCAAGATTGTCAAGTAGCTGACTTAACAAAATCCTCTCACTTTGCAGTCAAAGAAAAGTAAAGATCAATATCCATGCTAAAAGAATAAGCAGCAATTCTTCATAAGACGTAACCCGAGCTTTGTCCAGTGTCTTTGAATGCACACCTAATATGACAAGAAAACAAAAAAATTTACAGGCTTCTTTATTGCTCATTCACCTTCTGATCTCCAGCTTGGTATTTTGGGGGTGCTGCAGAAACCCCACACCCCTAATTCTAGTACTTATTTTCAAAGGAAATACTTTACACCACTAATGGACTATTGTTCATGACCATAATGTTTGGTGGGATCCTCCCTTATGACTACTGTTTATGTGGAATAGAGGTATGAGGTCAATCGGCACACTGGAGGAATTGGGATTGCCCAAGAGTGGTTCTCCACTGGATGACAACTCAATAAGTGATCTGAGACTGACAGGACAAACAGCAAAAACGGGAGATAGCCCTCATCAAAAGATATTGACTAAGCTAAAGCTGATGCCCTCATCAAGCAAACATGAAATGTCCACCAATGGTTGAAGAAACCTCAGGTATCTTGACCCAGAAACAGAAAACTTAACTGCATTAGAGAAAACTCCAGAGACCTGCCCATATCCTTTTTTGTGCTGCAATGAGATCAGTTTAATGTATGAGAGAAATAGGAGAGGGAGAGACCAAATGTCCAGGAACAAAGTGGTCAAAACAGGTTCGAGAAAATGGTAAGCAATTTACCAGTGGATGCAATTGGCTGTAAGGTTAACTCAATGGGGCTGGTTGTAAATGGAGTGGGGTAGGTGGAAGGGGTTGATGCTTACTCAAGGGTTGTTAAGTGAGTTGAAGAATGAGACAGGAAGTGATGGCACAGGTATTAAACCTTGGACATAATGCAATATATGCTTCATTCAGCCTGCATTAGCATGGAACGGATGTATGACATTACAACGCATGCATTTACATCGCATGCCTTTACAACGTAAGTATTACAACGCAGTCCATTACAACGCATAGTGCTTTAGGGTGCTGGATAGTGAATAGTTTAATTTACTATTCCAACTCCAGTCCCCGTGGACACTAGGGAAGGCTATTGGATAGTAAATTAACCTATTCCCTATTTTAGAGCGCCCCCCAGAGCAATGCGTTGTAATAGTTTGCGTTGTAATGGTTGCGTTGTAAAGGCTCTGCGATGTAAAAGTTGCGTTGTAAGTGCTGTTCACCGCATGGAACCAATGTGATAATAATCATCATTCTTAATTCTAAAGGCCTAATCTATACTACTATTATAATGAGAGAACTCTCACCTTTGAGCCAGGTAAACTCGGGAACCACAGCGCCATTCTACACACCCGATACATCCTTGAAAATGTCAGGGTGTGTAGATGGACATAGGCTACATAAAATTTAAAAAAAAACGTCAATTTAAAAAATGTACTTTAAAAACAAAGTAGTCCCCTGAAAGAAGCGCCGGCCACGACGTAGCGCTGGCCGCGACGCGCTGCCCGCGACGTGCGTGATGACGGGACATGGAGCGGCGGTGATGTGAGGAGCAGCGGATCAGGTAAGGCATTTATAAACACGGAAAATGTCAGGGCGTGAGCGGGGGCAGGAGGTGGTCCGTGTCCCTGAACGTGTCCGTGTTCTGACGGCAAGAAGGAGAAGGAGGAGTCCCGCCAGCTGCAGCACTTCGAGCGTAGGGGAGCGGAGCAGAGCTGACTGGCTGAGGGCTGAGGGCGGTCGAGAATGGAGCGGAGCAGGGTGGAGGAGCAATCTGCCAGCGCAGAGGGTCGGGGCTGCGGGGGTCGTGAGGTACATCACACCTACCTCTGCTCACTCCACCACATGCTGCCCCCAGCTCCCTTCTGCCCCAGGCAATGCTGGGACGGGCTGCTATGCACCAATAAAGTGATTGTCAATCACTATTATGCTTAGTGAAATTAAGGGAGGCATTTGTAGGCTCCAAGAGACTCATTGATTAAAATGGAACTGGTCGAGGTTACATTCAAGATGGTTCCCAGTGCAGCATTTGGTGCCAGAACCACACAAAAAAGAGGGTCTGGCAATCCTGTGTTCCCAGATGTTTTCCGCTGAAGTAGAAAGATATAGGTAAGCTACCGTGTTTTAGGTTCAAACCCATAATAACTGATATAACCCCATTGAAAGGGAAACAGCCATTGTCAGTGTAAACATATAAACAGTGATAATATAAAATGCCATTCAAATAAAATAAAGTGAGAGAGAATGCATATTTCTTCCTGAAGAGGCCTACATAGTTTGATTTTGTTATACAAGTCACATTGTGTAGGCCCATTCAGGAAGTTTTTAACGATGCAGGGCTTATAATGAATCTGCTATAATTCAACATTTTATAAGTTCTGCAAGGTACAAAGCTGGTGGCAGAGATGTAACATTATTTAATAAGTGGTAGTTTAGTGCACCCTCAACAATGCCTAGGAATTTGAATACCAATTTGAATATGCCACATGTGACAAAATCCACTAAAAGTAACATAGCCCTTTGATATCATGCACCAATAGACACATATATGGGTTGTAGCAATACATATTGCTGCATCACCCACAAAGGTCTTCCCCTAAACTATTTTCCAGCTAGTTATAAATGATTTTGTATGGAAAAGCTAAAAAACTACAAGGATGGACAGTAAACTTTTACGTATGCCAGCTGCCTATAGGTGTGTCAGTGCTGCCGAATCTAGCTTGCTTTTTTACACTGCCTAGGTTGGAGTAAGGTAAACATGACACAATAATTGTGTTTTCCGATCCAAATTGTTTATTTGGTTTCAAAATAAAACCATAAAAGAACACATAAAATTCTGTAGGGTATAAGAATACCTCAGAAGTCTCAATACCAGAATTTCAGGGAAAGTTGTCTCAGAGATCACATTCACAGTAGGCAGCAAATATTATCTCCGCTGGTGTGGCTTGTTGGATAGTGTCATCATTGGGTCTGTCCCTTGAGTGTCCCGTTCTCCAACTGACATAACATCTTCCACCAGAAGGGAGACTGTCTGGATGTTGGCAGTGGTGTATAATTAACACTTATGAATGACAATTTATTGAGAAAAGAAAATCAGGGCAGGGAGAAGACTAAAAACAGGTCGGTAATCTGTGGATAAGTTGCTGGTCCACAGCACCTAGTAGTCGGGGCGACATGTTTCAGCTGGCAACTGTCCATACTGGTCTTTGGCCTTCGTCAGAACCAAGGGTATGAATGACCTAGAGTTTAGTGCACTTCACAGTGCAGGTAAGTATATTAACTCAGCAGTCTTCGTCAATGAGCACACTCTGCATCTTAGATTCAGGACAAGAGAGACATGCAGCAGCTCTGCACAGGACAGCTTTAAGTGAGTCTAAAGCATTCCGTTGGAGTCTCCTACATCCCTTGGGGTGATTTGAACTCCATCTTAAGTTATGAGCCTAGTACTGAGCCTATAACAACAATCCGTCCTGAGTAGTGTGCTCAGAATAGCGGATTCTGCAAAAAATACATCATATGCTGCTGTAAGAGGCTGCAGGGGCGCATTTGGATCTATAGATTGAGACTATCTCCAAAACTGGTTTACAAACCAACTTTGTGGGAAACATACAAATACCCTCACTATCATCATTAACCTGTTACTTTCAATGTGCTTAGTTTAGGAACTTCTAGAAGTAAAAAGAATACCCAAAAAGGAAAATGAAGAAACCAATTGATAGGTGTACTATTTTTTAATTGTAATTAACACATAATTTATACTCTCACTTTCCATAGATCATCATGTAGATTTTCTTTACATTTATTTGAGTTCCCTGTTCTCCATAAGTACCACAAAGCTACCCATTAGTCTTTGCATGCCATTTGCTGTGCATGACAATAGGACAACATCATCAGCATGGAACAAACTATCCACACCATTTAGAAATAAGAAAACAAAAAGTACGTCAACACAAACCACTGCCTAACTCCTCTCCGGATTTTGAAAGATGGAGAGCACTCCCCATTTGGCCCAAAGCACACCCTAGCTGATACATTTGTATATACCTGCAATAATAATGACACTATTTTTAGCGGTGTACCCAGAGGACAGTGTGTGCCAAAAGATTGAATGTTTTACAAGATCAAAAGCACTGGACAGGTCGAGGCGCTAGGGGGCGCACAGCGGAATGCCTGCCTGAAGTGACAGCTCCGCCAGGCAGACATCGGCCCAGCGTGATATTACCAGCAAAACAGACTGTAAACGGCGCTATTGGCACAGCGTGGCGAATGGGAAGGTGTCAGGCGTTGAGGGAAGTGTCTGACTAGGCTGCAGATGCGGGATTCCCGGAGATACGCTACGATTTGAACAATGACGGACGGGAGGTAAAACGGCAGCTATCAGTACAGGCAGTGTCTGAGAGGCGCTGGTCAAGCAGCAGATCGAACATCCTGCTGATACAGGCTACCTGACACTGCCGGAGGACAGATCTCAGGCTGAACCGGGGTCCTGGAATTGTCTTGCAAGTAGGTGGCATGATAATACGAGGGAGGCGAGACGCCAGCATTGAAAGGCTCCGGACTGCAAAATGGCGGCACCCATATCCCCGTTCGGCCAGTGAATTACCACCAGATTGGAGAGGAGGCATGGGCCCTTAACTGCGCAGAATGAACCCTTAGAACAGCGGAAAGATAGCGCGAGACTGGCAGGGGTCAAGGAAGTGGCATGAAATGACGGTGGTGGCGATACTCGTACCTACGATGCTTTTAAAACAACAGGTGCTGGGAGTTGGAGTAGCGTCTAATAAGGGCTCCATACGAGAACATCATGGGGAAGCTGTTAGGGTTTGTGCACAGCAAAGAGCATGTCCCCTCTCATTGCACTAGTGGTCTCTGTAATAGCTCTCTTAAACATACTATTGAAAGCCTTCTTGTTATCTCAGCCCCTCCCTAAGACTTCTGTGTATGTTGCTCAATGTATTCACAAGTTTGGACATTGCTATCTTGTTTGCACATTGGACCTTGCTTTTACCAAGGCTTATTTTGGACATTGCTGTCTTGTTTGCACATTGGACCTTGCTTTTACCAAGGCTTATTTAGAGCACTCCTCCCTAGGCCATGTGTTACTTCAACTCATTAGCATAATAACTGAAGCTCTGCACACCTGCTTGTGAGAACCACACCCAGTTCTTCAAACCACACACAGCTCTTTGAACCACACCCAGCCCTGTCTATAAAAGACAGCCCCTGAGCCTCACCCAGTGCTTGTGCTCGTCTACCTCCCACTTAGCTGAGAACAGATCCTTCGGCGCTGGCACTCCTGCTCTCTCCAGACCTTCATTGGCTTCAAAGGGCGCGGCTCTTCCTTTTTCCGGTTTCCGGCTCCTTCTTGCCTCAGCCCCTCTTCTGTCCACTGCAATCGACCTGCAAAAGAGAAAGAGGATTAGGTTAGACTGATCAGTATCCCTTTTCAGCAACAAGTAAGTGCAAAACTTTTTATTACCTGAAAGAACTTTGTCGGCGATTTCTGGATTCATGTAAAGACAATTTGGAACAAGATATCTCCCACGAACTTTGTGATTCAAACCCATTGTTACAAGAATACTTTGTGGAACTTTGTGAAATAAACATTGTTTTACCTGGAACTTTTTAAGAATCGAACAGAGAAAACCATTGACAGCAAGGCAAACAGTAAACCAAAGACTTGCACAAATTACCTGCTGTATTTTGATGAAAAAGTACAGTATTTGTTTTATAAAAAGTCTGGAAATGTGTGAAAAGTGAGTTTGCTATTACGAATGTAGGTTTTAGTTATATTAAGGTGAATGTTAGATGTTGGTAATTCTGATAATGATATTCGTTTGATTTTACAGAAGTTTTACAGTAATAAAAAGCACATCCCAGAACAGTAACACATTCCAAACCTGGAAGCTAGACACCAGGATCCAAGAGGTACTTTTAGAAGAGAATTTCTAATAGATTAAGGGTTAGTCAGGAACACATTTAGGGATAGGTTGCACTTATCTGTTCTTTGTTTATGTTTCATAGGGCACCAGTTTCTACAGAAGTCAGAGAGGGCCGCAAATTTTAGCAGCACTTCTACAGTGGAAACGCAAGAACGGTGTTGTCTCTCTTTTTGTATTTTATCCACTTCCCCCCTTCCCTTGAGCTTCTGGTTCTTAGTGCACTGTTTAAAACTAGTGTGCTAGAACAAGCAGTTTCAGGTTGGAGTCGGACTGTCTTCAACCTCCATCAGAACTGAACAGAAACTCAGGTGAGCTGGGCTTTGACAGAAGCTCAATAAGCAACAGCCGAAGCTCACTTTCGAGTCCCGCAGAACGACGAGAGGGCCCGCTGGGCAATCGGATGGTGGTCCTGATGTGGCTGTGACTGCAGAAAGCAATATGGAAGCTATCCTAAAAGCCATACAAACCAACTTACACAACATAAACGGGAAGCTTGATCATCTCACGTGTTGGATGGACAGCATCGCTGCAAAAATGAATAAACAGGGGGAACGTTTGGATGCAGCCGAAAATCGCATATCTGCGGTAGAAGACGAGGTGCATGAGACAGCTTGCAAATGCGGCGGCATGGAAAAGGTACTCGAGGTGATTAAAGCTAAAGCTGAGGAGTTGGAGATCCGTTCACACCGTAATAATGTTAGGATAGCGGGGATTTCAGAATCAACAAACACGGGCCGCATGGAAACGTATGTTGAGAACTTGTGCAGAGAAGTGTTTGGAGGGGAAGCATTATCATCGATCTTCATAATTGAGAGGGCACACAGGTCACTCGCGCCAAAGCCGCCATCGGGTGCTGCATCAAGACCTATTGTGGCTCATGTACTGAACTACCGGGATCGAGACAACATACTCAGGCTCGCACGAGAGAAAGGCCAGATCCACTACCAAGGGAACCAACTTGAATTTTATCCGGACTACACTATCGCAGTACAGCAGGCATGCCGGGAATTCGCCAATGCCAAAGCGAAATTGAGAACATTGCAGGTAAACTACGCCATGCTATATACTGCACGCCTAAAAGTGACATGGGAGGGGAAGCCAACGATTCTCTCCACTCCCAAAGCGGCACAGGAGTTTATCAAATAAAATCACGACCAAGCGCAAGGCAATGGAATGAGCGGATCAGCAGCAGGACTCCGACTAAGGTATCAGCGAGTGGGAACTATTTGATCGCTGCAGATGCGGAGATCTACAACTTTATTGTATGCAGAACAGTTGTGCATCTATTGGTTAAGACTGAATGGTTGCCAATTGCCCTAGGCTGGGAGGGTAAGTGACTACGTTTGTGCTATTTACTGTCAGACGTGAGGAGACATTTACGCGTGCACTGCAAAATCGACTTATGGTGATGGCGGTCACGTAGCTTACAATTGACCTATGTAGAACTGCCCACGCAGATCCTCTATGGAACTGATCTGTACCTCCCAGCCTGCAGAACGCTTTGTAAAGGTTCGCGGCAGCAATCATAGTGGCAGCCAGATTGGGAATCAGAGAGGTGACGCGCACACCATGAGATGCGGTCTGACCTCGTACTGCAAGCTGGGCCAGACGTTGCTAAGTGCCCTTGGAAATACATGCTGCGGACCTATTCCTGCTAACTTTTACGATCCCGTAGACACCAGTAGCAAACTGTTATGGGATTTATTTATTTATTTATTTATTTACTTATTTATTTTATACAATTTCTAAAGCGCACTACCACCTAACAGGCATCTTGGCGCTGGTAACTCCGAGACCAAATCAACACAGGAGGGGATCAATGCGCAGGCCTACTTCTTAGGGAGTAGCCAGGTTTTAAGGTTCTTTCTGAACGCAAGCAGCTCCTTGTTTTGCCGCAGTTCAAGAGGTAAAGTGTTCCACAGCCTGGCTGCGGCCACCCCAAATGTTCTGCCCCCTGCCCTGACTTTGTTGAAGCGTGGTACTTTTATTGACATTCCTTTCGAAGAGCGGAGCTCTCTGCCCGGAACGTACCACTCAAACATTTGCTGAAAGGAAGTTTGACCTTTTCCATGCAGGGCTTTAAATACTAGACACAGAGATTTAATTTGAATTCTCTGTGCCACGGGCAGCCAATGCACCTCCGTGAGTGCTCTAGAGGCAGAAGTCCGCCTTGACCAGCCTAGTACCAATTTAGCCGCGGCAGATTGTACCCGCTGAAGTCTGTCTAGCAGGAATTTAGGGGACCCAAGGAGTAGAGTGTTACAATAGTCTACCCGACTAAGCATGGTACTACGTGCAATTAGGGCACGGGCTTGATGTGGTAAGAGGGGAAAGATCTTCCTCAAAGAGCGCATAATCCCCAGGATGATTTATTGAATATGAACACGTAATGCAATGGGGAATCGGTTTACTGTTCTGATAATGTTGGCACTGCTGCCGGACCATTGGCCAGAATGTTTACTGCAGATTAAGTCTGTATAGCTAAATAAGGTCTGCCCCCATCCCTTAAGTTGGATGGTGTAGTGTACTCTCAAAGGACCTCCACATGGGTGTTCCCCATTAAGGTTATGATGTGTTTGGGTGTTACTTGTGGGATATGGCTTCGGCAGGATTGGGTTGCTGTAGTGGGTGGGGGAGGGTGGAGATGGGGATTTGTTCTAGTTCAAGGACCAAAGCATTTGAGATGCATTGCTGAGATTCATGTTATACATCAGATCTTCATTGTGGGTTCTGTACCAGAGATTTTTAAATTGGGCGACAGGGGAAGACACTATTGCGATGAGATTGATGTGAAATTAACCAGTCACATATGATGCCTCTTACTGACACGCCCTTAGGTAAACTGCGATTAAACCTCCTCACTTGGAATGTCCGGGGATTCACAAATCCAAAGAAAATAAGGCAGATATTCGCATGTTTAGATCGATGGGGTATAGACATTGCCTTACTGCAAGAGACCCACATTGCACCGTACACACATAAAAATATAGGCCACAGGAGGGCAGAAACAACGCACGCTTCCACATACTCCTCATATTCTAGAGGGGTCATGACATTGGTGAGGAAAGGCCCGAATTTTAATGTTGAACGCACGATAGTAGATCAGAACGGGAGGTATGTCATTATCACAGGGCTTCTGCAGGGACAACGGGTGACACTAGCTAATATATATGGTCCGAACGTGGATGCACCTGAGTTTTACCAGGAACTCTGGCAGCACATGCATGATTTACACGATACTACAATACTATGGCGTGGAGACCTTAATATTGCACTAAATGACAATGTTGACCGCTCAGGGGACACCACAGAATCGCACAGAAAGGCACATTCTAAAGTGCTTGATATAATGGCCGACCTACACATACGGGATCTCTGGAGGGAAAGGCACCCAGACACTACAGGCGCAACACACGTTAACGCAACACATGGGAGCTGGTCTCGCATTGATTACTGGTTGGGGTCGGATAACGCATTATTATGGACACGAGATGTGAGACACATGCCAAAAACACTCTCGTATCATAATCCAGTCCTCCTGTCCGCCCAGATTCCACATTATTCTCCTCCTCCG
Organism: Lissotriton helveticus; assembly: GCF_964261635.1. Taxonomy (NCBI): domain Eukaryota; kingdom Metazoa; phylum Chordata; class Amphibia; order Caudata; family Salamandridae; genus Lissotriton; species Lissotriton helveticus. The sequence goes on from NC_136067.1 coordinate 1,886,319,328, forward strand.
TTTAGCTGGCGCTTTAACGCCAAGGCACTTACTGATTCGATATATGCTGATACAATAGCCACTGCAAAAAGAGACTATTTCCACTTAAATGTATCAATTGTCGACGATCCGGGCATTCTATGTGAGGCTTTTAAAGCCACCCTGAGAGGAGTATGCATAAGCACGACGGTAGGAATATTGAGAGATATTAGGAACCAAATCGCCAGATGTGAAGTCCGGATGAAAGAGCTTGAGACCCAATATGAGCGCACGCAGGACCCAGCCTTACTGGGAGAGTTGAGACAGGTCCTCACAGAACATCAATCTTTCACTGGGGATGAGCTCAAATATATTTCCAAACGATCCACTGCTAGGAAATTTGGTGAGGGGGACAGACCTGGTAGAGTCCTGGCATTTAAGATCTGTGAAGGACGCGGCCCCCAGACGGTTTTGCAAATACGGGAGAGTGATGGCTTTTTAACCACAGACGCAGAGAGTATTTTACAAGGGTTTGTACGAACATATAGTGAGTTGTACGAGTCACAGTCCACCGCGCCACCTGCGGAAGTGTTGAGTTATTTAGAGGATGTGGCTATTGCATGGCTCTCGGACACCCAACGGGCGTACTTGTCACTACCGATAACGGTGGAGGAAGTCACGGAGGTCATACAATCATTACCCAATGGAAAAGCCCCCGGCCCGGACGGGTTTACATGTGAATTCTACAAAACATACGTCGATATATTAGCCCCACATTTAGTAGCTATGTATGGTAACACTTTCGATCAGAAAGTACTCCCTCCGACGCTACGGGAAGCGGTGATAATAGCCCCCCCCTGAAGCCTGCTAAAAACCCTGAGGTATGTGATTAATACAGACTGCTATCTTTGATAAATGTCGACTCTAAAATCCTGGCCAAGATCCTTGCAGTTAGGGTACAACCACTTATGACTAATCTGGTTCTCCCGGACCAAGCTGGTTTTATACCGTTCAGGGCCACCTCATATAACACCAGAATTCTCTTCGCACTGTCGCATTATTTAATACCCACCACTAAGGCAGTAGCGGTTATCTTAGATGCCGCTAACGCTTTTGATTCAAAAGAATGGTCCTACCTCCTAACGATACTAGATAGGATGGGTTTTCCCCCGATGTTCACGCAGTGGGTGAAGCTATTATACACGAAACCGGTAGCTAGAGTTAGGGTAAATGGATATATATCAGACCGGATCAATATTGCACGAGGGACAAGGCAAGGGTGCACATTATCACCTTTGTTATTCGCTTTAGCACTAAAACCCCTAGCTTGCTTAGGACAACAAAAGCATAACCATTCTGCTCTACAATTCCCTTCTAGGCCCTTACACATATCATTATATGCGGATGATATGCTATTATATGTCCGTGATCCTGAACAAAATTTAGCGCCACTGTTGAGGGAATACATCAAATTTGGAAGACACTCTGGCCTACATATAAACTGGACCAAATCATCTATCATTGCACTGACAAACACCACCCAGCCACATGCAACTGAATTTCACTTAGAATGGCAAGTTGATCCAATTAAAAACTTGGGGGTGTGGTACCATAGAAATCCGGAGTTGGTCATTCGTACTAACTATGGGAGGGTACTATCCTCCTTAGAGGATAAAGTTAGCAGATGGATACAATCACCGCTCTCCCTAGCGGATCGTATTGCGATTGTGAAAATGAATATCTTCCCCAATTTCCTCTATTTGTTTAACAACATTCCCATCTGCCCCCCTAGAGAAGTGTTTAAGCGTATTACATCGTTAGTGCTCAAATTGATCTGGGCTGGCAAACAGGCGCCTGTAGAGCTCCAAACTTTAACACTACCATACTCCAGGGGAGGCTTTTGCGTACCAGATTTCCTATTATACTACCTTTGTGCTCAAGCACAATATACCACTTATTGATACCATCCGACACCATACTTGACACACACAGCAGTAGAAGAGGGCGACGCAATGCCAATACCCTTAATGGCCATTGTCACGCACTGACGATCATCACTTCATGCTGAAGAGATTAAATACAATAGACGTAACTAATGATGCGTGGCGCCAACTGGGTAAGCTGGCTCACAAGGTACCGTTATATGCTCCAGCACTACCGCTACATTATCACCCAGAGCTCTCAGTTACCGGGGAAAAGGTAGGCATGGAATTACTACATCAGGTTGGGATAGAAACCTTTGGTGACCTCTATCATGAAGGAAGATTTCGCCCCTTACAAGACCTTACTTACATTAAAAATCAGACGTTGCTCTTCCGCTTCACTTATTATTGACTGCAGAGAGCTATAAAACAGTTGTATCCTAGCTACCCTAATGAACCATCCAGTTTGGATACCCTCCAACTTATGCTGACCTCATCAAATACTACACATCTAGTATCTCGCTTATACTCAGTAGCACAGAATGAAATTCCATATACTACTAATAAGGCTATGGCAAGATGGAATGAGGTGATTGATGACCCTCTCACTGAGGAGGAATGGCGAACCACGTGTGCCTTAGTTCAGATGCTTACGCCCAATGGTTATTTGCGGATTTTGCATTTCAAATATCTGCATCAAACGTATTACACTCCCGCGAGACTCTATCGTTATGGTCTAAGGTCGGAGGCAAGATGTTAAAGATGTGGTTATGACGAGGCTGACTTTATTCACCTCGCCTGGAACTGTTCGAAGATACGAGATTATTGGGAGAAGGTCACCTCATTACTTACAAAAATGGTGGGAACAGTATTTGTCTGCAACATACGAAACTGCCTATTGGAGCTTTTGACAACTGTGAGAGCTGTGAAACGTAAATTCTGTGTGATAGCACTGCTATTAGCTAAACATCAAATATCAAAGTGGTGGTGTGGGACGATTGTCCCAAGTGTTAAACAATGGATGTGCGACATGACCTATTGCAGAGATATGTTATTAACGTATGAAGAAGAATTACCGGCCAGATCTCGTCCAAAAGATTATTGGAGGATTTTTACAGATTATGTACGTGATACTGTGGTGGTTTAAAAATTGTAGAAAATGTAAATGATTATACTTCCTTCCCCTCCTCAGCGGCAAGCTGGAAAAGCAGAATATCTATTTTAATATGTATTACTTACACATGGATGATGAATGCAGAAATGAAACAGTCCGTATTCTTTGTTAATATGTAACCTTTGTTTATGATGAAAATTCAATAAACAGATTTAAAAAAAAAAAAGCACTGGATAGGTCAACAAAACATAAATGTATATGGCCGGTCTTAGCCCTCATATATTTATCTATTAGAAGATCGAAATTAACGCACTATTCTACAGTCTTTCCTAAAAGGGAGTTCATCATTTGCCAGACTCAAGTGATGCCAGAATAAAACACAATTATTTGTGGCTGCCGTTTTTTCTAGCTTAAGTCAGGGCTCCTCTTATAGCACTTTGTCCTGGCAGACAATGCCTCCTTGTACCATTACCTAAATATTTTTCCACTGTTCATTCTCTTGGGGATGCTTTTAGGGCTAGTCGAAGCTCCTTTGATGACAATGAGCAGGGATGGGCAAACAAGGCCACCTGGCCCGTCTTACTATGCCTGGCACTGTGTGAAAGTAGGGCATTGATGGAGTTTGTAATGTTCCCAAAATATTTTTGTCTGTCCCTGTACTCTGCTGTCTCAGATAAACAATACTCAAGGTCCTGCGTATTAGTATTTATTATTCCCTGCGTGAACTGACTGGATGAATAACAGAACCACGCATGCCAATACCGCACATGCCTTTACAACACGGTTTCTACAACAAACATACCAGTACAATGCTTGTCTTTACGATGCTTGTCACTACCACTAACATATGTAGAAGTAAATTAAAAGTACCTTTACCATGCCTACCATTACCACGTATCCCATTACCACACATACCATTATATTGCATGTTTAAATATATGTAAATATATAGTTTTACAGAAAAAATATTATAAAATATATTTTATTTCCAAAACGTATGTAAAGTACAGCAGCAGACTAATATTTCTCAAAACATATTTTACATTAAAGCATTATTTTTTTTAAATCACAAAACAGATACTATCTAAATAAAACATGTTTACATTCTTCACGTTTGTACAGTAGTCCTTCCTTTATTTTATCCCTATCTGTGCAGACTGTCCCTAATTGAGATGGCTGTCGCTATATGTGAGGAAGGTGATAAAAATTTATTTTTTCACTGAACAAAATAAATCTACACTTAAGCACATTTTAAACCACAAACCAAACACACATTCCAATACAAATTTTATTTTAAATGAAAGAATATCACAAAAAAGAATAAATCTAGCCATCCACCATTTTGTGCTCACTGGTAACTGACTTTGCTCATAACCACACTCTTGAGAGAAAGGAGGAGACCAAAGTCAGTTTGCTGTTCGCACACTGCAATCGATCACCACAAGTAAGTACAACGTTTACTATAAGCACCTTCAGTATTAAACGGCTCAATCTCATAAACACGTATTAAATGTTTTAATAAATTCACAGATTATTTCCCGAATAGCTGCAGACTTTATTTTGGATATATTTACTTTAGTCCTAATATTGTAAGTCAGTTTACAACACAATTTTACAGAAATTAAATTCAGAATTAACTGGACCATTTAAATAAAAGATTTTTTTAAAACAATGTACTTTGTTAGACTCAGATTGCATTATATTACTTAATTTAGGGCAGGTGCTAGACAATGACTGGGGTACAACATTTTTATTCTAACTTTGCTGGGTACTTACCTGAGTGCAGGTGCTGGACAGTGGCTGGGAGACAAATTTACAATTCTAACTCCACCGGATTCTTACCTCAGGGAAGGTGCTGGACAGTTACTGTGGGACAACATTGTTATTCTATCTCCACCAAGTACTTACCTCAGGGGAGGTGCTGAACATTTGTTAGGGGTAAAAATTACTATTCTAACTCTGCTAAGTGCTGACTTCAGGGCAGGTGCTGTACAGTGGTTGAGGGTAAAAATTACTAATCTAACTCTGCTAGGTACTTATCTCAGGGCAGGTGCTGTATAGTGATTGGGGGATAAAAATTACTTTTAGATCTCTGCCGGGTACTTACCTCAGGGCAGATGCTGGACAGTGACTGGGGATCAAAATTACTAGTCTAACTCGACCAAGTGCTCACCTCAGGGCAGATGCTGGACATTGGCTGGGGGTTAAAATTACAATTCTAACTCTGCCAAGTGCTTACCTCAGGGGGGAAGGTGTTGGATAGTGGTTGTGGGTAAAAATTATTATTCTAACTCGGCTGGATACTTACCTCAGGCCAGATGCTGGACAGTGGCTGGGGGTAAAAATTACTATTCAAACTTTGCCGGATACTTAGCTCAGCCAAGGTTCTAGGTAGTGGCTGGGGAGGAGAAATCAGTAAAGTTACAATACGAATAGCTTACATTTTTTATACAGACCTTTCAATTGCTTCAAAAAAAAAGAAAAAATTGTAGATTAAACAGAAAGTGAACTCTGAAACACACCCAGTGCTTGGAAAGATAACAGCCTTTTCAGGTAAAAAAAAATGTTTAAAAACAAAGGCTAACCAATTCTAACAATTTTCTTTGTACAGGCAACAAAGAATAAAAGTTAAATGTCTCTTGTGTTTTTCAATGGTAATAAAATGTTTTAAATAACCATGCAAAACCACTTTTCCCTAGCAGGTATTTTGCTCGTCATAAAAAAACTCCACAATTTGAAACATTTCTATTCACATAAATTATTTGCTTTTAAAATATTGTACAGATCAAAAGTACCTAAACAACAGGCCATCCACTGAACAAGCTAAAAAGGAATACATGTCACTGCCACAAACCAGATTTCAAAAGATAAAAAAAACATCTCACGTAAAAAAAAACTATTAAAAAATATATATCGAAATCTCTAAACATTCTTTTCACAGGCAGAATGTCTAATATGTAATTTTTTTCCACATATTTTAGCAGAAATTAAGACACATAATTTTCCCAAAACACCAGTGTATCAAGAGATCATGCAAAATGTACTCTAATTTGGAGGTGCATTTTAAACAAACAAAGTGAATTACATTTTGTCAATATAGCTTTTAAAAAAACCTTTTCTTTTGTTTTTCTACAGATAAAAAATGGCTTCAAACAACCAAGCAAACTATGTACAATCCTGGAGAGGAATTAGGCTGCTGAAGTATGGTGGCTACCTTTATTTTAAGGAGAGGTTAACTGAGCCAAGGAGTCATTGGAGGTGAGTGGAGTATTTTTACTAAATTGCAAAGGCAGAATGGTTACTCTGGGTGATTGTGGTGAAAGGACCACATAGCATAACCACTCTGCCTCTGCTATAGAGATTAAAGTGCGGGAGAATATCGACCAAATTAAACTGCTTTGCATTACTTTCATGTTACTTTAACGTTATTTCCGGCGCTAAACAAGTTTAGAGTTGGAAAGTAAATCGTGAAAAAAAGACTTGGCGCCGGTTTGCATCACTTCTGTGGCGCAACCACGGCGTAAAATCTCAGTAAATCTCCCCCTGAGTTTCTCCTACAACGACATGGTCTTTGGCCGGAAAAGTCACCAAAGTTTTTGAAAAACAAGACACTAAAAATGTTAAATGTTGCTTTTATTTCAAGTAGGTTTAAATATGTAATAGCCATTGTGTTTGCTTTGCAACTTTTTTAAAAGTACTTTGAAAAAAAACAACTGTCCTGACATAGGCTTACAAACGCAAACTGCATGGGAATGTTAAAGTGGTGAAAACAGCAAAAACACACATTTCTATACGGTCTGATATCTAACTACATCCTCCCTCTCTCTATTCAATAAACTTTGACACCTATATGTTTAAGCTCTTTCTTGCTGCTGATCTCCCCCACAATGCTTCACTGGCTGTATAAACAGATGTGCTACTGCATATGTTAAGCCTGAAAGTAAAAAGGAGAAAAATGACAATTTTATCAATTAGAACCAATCTAAAAGCATGGGAAAATACTTTCAAAATTATTTAAAAAAAAGACATTATGGTTTGTCAATAAAATATCAAATTTTTTAAATGAAGCAATATTTTTCAATGTTTGATAAAAAGGTTTTTCTATATATTAATAAATATTTTAAAAAACATTCATGGTGTGATTTATTGTCTTTTAGAGTATAAATTAGAAATGTTTTTAATGTTTGATTTATTTTTATTTGTTCAATATTCTAAAATATATTTTTGATTAATGTCACTATGGACCTGATTACAATGACCCCCTGGCCCTTACTTTTGGGTGTTGGGGACATGGTGCCTGCCACATGGTGCAGGGATATGTGTTATGTCTATTTTTTGAACTGCGTCATGTGCTGCAGCACGCAGCACCCGCCGCAATACAAACATAGACAATGCGGTAGCATTGTAATTGCACTGATGGGACCGCCAACTGCAAGTGGGGCAGTCCCGTTTTCTGATAGGGTAGCAGGCAGATGTAAGCCATCCTAATCAGGCCCTTTGTATTTAATTATCTTTCAACATTTTTGAATAATTTGTTTGTTTTTGAAAATTAATACTCAACTATTAAAATGAATGGGTTAGAATTAATACATGTCCCCACTCAAAACCCCTTTATCCCTTGCATCCATCACTAAAGGTTTGTCTTACATTCCTTAAAGTACATAAAAAAGTATACCATTAAATATTATCTATTAAAATGTATAAACATTAATACTCTTGTATTAAAATTATTATCTGCGTACTAATACATTTCACAACTCAGTACCTCCATATCCCCTGCATCCTGTCCCTAAAGGTTAATATTGCCGTACCTAAAGTATTTTAAATAACTAATATTAACATTAAATAGGTTGTTTTATATTGTACAACCATTCATACTAAGATATTAAAATTAATACCTAACTATTGATACACTTTCCCCACCCAATACCCATATGCCCCTTGCCTCCTGCCCCTATAGGTTTGTGTTACTGGCTTTAAAATGTTTTTTTTTAATTAAATTTTTTTATTTTTCAATACATCAATGAGGTATAGAACCCATATATATACTAGTACATTAATATTAGGTATTTAAGTACAGTCAAGCATGATCAACACCTTAATGTCATATCCCATTAGCATATAAACGTTATGAGCCAGGCCCCATACATAGTTCCTTCGTTCACGATTGCTACTCCGAATCAGTCTCCTCATCATCTTGCTCAGGTGGTGGTTCACATATATCCCCCCTGAATTTGTTCCAGGCCCGCCAGATTTTACTCCACTTTTGGGGACATCCCCGTGCAATAAACACCGTTCTTTCCGCCACCATGGCACCATCCATGTCCCTTCCCCATGCAGTGAGTGTTGGCGCTTCTATCGCCCCCCAATTCTGGGCTATATTCCAGCAATAGTGGACCCCTTCCCCCAAGCGTCTTGAGACCCTGCCGGGTGAGTAGTGCGCTATACAAATGTTATGATTGATTGATTGATTGATTGATTCCGCTTAGCAATCATAATTCCTAGCGTAGCCCAGCTCTGAGCCTGACGGGTTAAATCGTTAGGTTCATCAACACAAGAGAGGGGAGAAGGCCATTATAGTTTAAACTCCACTACCCCAGGCCCCCAAATGAAATCAAATATTCACACGTAAGGGGTGTGTAGAGTACACAAGAGACACAACCAAGGAAAATTTCACAGTTTGGAAAAACTGCCCTCACTCACATACCGAGGTATGTGACATGCTTCATCATAGGGCCTGCTACAAACGCCCTGGTGTAGCCACATCCAGGGGGGAGCAGTGGGGAGGGGGAAAAAAATAATACATTCCACACTACGAGACGTACAACCAAATATGTCAATACGTACAACGAGTAACACACATAAGATGCAAAACGTGCAGTGAACACCCTGTGGCTGAACCGATAGTGCGACAAAATAGTGCAGTATAGGGATGTGATTAAAACTGATTAAGGGTGCCAATAGAAAGAATTACTTTATTAAACACAGCTAGGTACCCCTACCAGGATTAAAAGTAAGAAAAGGATACGAAATGTCTTGTTGAGAAAATGTGGTTCCTCAAGACTTCCCTCCTACCACTGCTAGAGTCAACATGTTTCGACCGCTTGAATTGTGCCTGAGGAGGTCACCCTGGTCTTCGTCAGGACTGTCGCAATCAGTGCCACTGTCCGCCCTTCCGTAGTTCGGTCACAGGGCCTTAAGAGTGGGGTAGGCCATCAAGATCCATACTCTTCCAAATCTTCTAGTTAATCAATGGAGTCTAGGCCCCGAAATGCGGGAAAACATTCACTGAAAAGGAGCAAAGAGTATTGATAGAGACACACATTCTTTCTGCCCATCACTCACTCTGCAAGCCCCTATGCATTATAGCATCTCAGTAGATGTGCTTACTCTAGATGTATTAAAAGATGCTCATACCCTTGTAACAATGTATCTGTGCTGTTTACGCCTGGGTACTTCACTTCATCCCCTCAGGCAAATAGAGCATCAATCACCTCTTCATCACTGGTGATGGTGTTTGTAGTGCTTATAAAAAGGGGCAACACACTGCCCGCTACCAGAGCCGCACGATGCAACCACGTGACCCATCGCACACCAACCAGAAATTCCACCTTTCAGAGGCCTGTTTAGCAAGGTTATTCTACATTACACAGAGACAAGGCTCGAATTTAAAAGGTCACAATGTCAACATGACAAAGACAGAAGGCCTACTACATTTACTGTGAAGGGTTCACACATACCAGTTTTTAGAACAAATGCTTGGTACCGCTAAAGTTAGAACCTTCAACCCTGATATTAAACACAAACCTCTGCACCGGGCACATTGGCTCACTGAGCTATGAAAAACAACCTCAATAACAACCCACAAGTTTGTATTATGCACAAATGTATGCATTTACTGAAGCCAGAGACACTTTCAAGCTATGGTAAATGAAAAACCATTTAACTCAATTTCGACTTTTATCTTTGGGGCACTTAAAAATAAAAATCCTACAATTATATTACTTATTAATCATCCTCAGAATGTGCTTTACACATTGCAAAGATTGGACATTAAGCATATCCCATCTAATTCCTTTGAAAAATGAGTTTTTACGCCTGCGCTAAGTGAAAACCAACATGTAAATTACCTAATTACACAGTAACACATAACTTAAATCAAATTTTAATACTAGGAGGTCATAGTATGAGTATTAAGCTTTATAAATATCAAAAAACGATTTTAAAAGCACTTATTTTTTTCTCAAATAATTTTGTCCATAATTAATAATTTTTCGTTCAATGAAACCAATTATCTGTTTTTATGATAATTCCACATGTAAAGGTAAGCTGCATCCCTTGCCTATCATTTTTAGATGAATTCATTTATGCGCCTAAGCACAAAAGGCTAACTTAAAACATGACATTTTTCGCGCCATTTTTTAAAGGACAATCAGTATTTAGCAATCGAACCCAAAAAATATACTTTGAAAAGAAATGTTTTAAGAGAGGAAAACCGCATTTGGAATGTCTTCCAGTGGTACAAAGTGATGAACCTTATTTTTGTAACCCTCTAAAACACTATTCTGAAATTAAAAAGGCCAACTGTGATTAACTAACAGCTAAGTCCTGGGCTAAATAAACCATTCCAATGCTATTTATGGCCTTCGAAAAACAACATCTGCTGCCTTAAGGCAGGAAAGGCTGAAACCTGAAAGAGTGCTGGAACCTGAGCACGCTTTCAGTTTTACTGAAAACAGACATTTCAAGTTTTTGAAAATGCGCGTGCAATAAGATGCATTTAAATCTAGCAAAAATTCACTTTAGCTGAAGTGTTTGCCTTTTACATGTACTACAATGCATGTAAGTAAAAACGCTACAAATTCGTTTTGCTATAAAAGACACAATTATTTTTGAGGCCCTTCGTATTCCTAGTGAATGTGAATTTTAACTTATCTATTTTAAGCATTTAACAGTTTGCACATATGCGTTTTTGCTTAGTCTGTAAATTAAATAGCAACACATAGCGATTTTAGGATGTGACATAGTAAATTGCTGCAGTGTTATTTAATTTCTACTTAATATTAATTAATCTGACATTTTACTTAACAGACTGAAAACATCAAGAAACCCACAAACACACATTGAGAGCTCATTGCAGACATAAAGAAAAAGGATTCAAACACTCAGGACACACAATACAGTGCTGTAGCTATTGTTTTCAGAAATTGCCATCGCAATTCACATACTGAAGTTACACCAATGAAAAAAAAACACATAGACATTGAAACACACATTGAACCCACAAATCGACACTCAGGACGAAAACAAAGCCATTTGTAAATACTAGCTGTAAGTCATATTTACAAGAAACACGTCCCAATAGGGTTCCAAAAGACTGCAAAAACACAGCCCAACAGACTGCTGTATGTGCACGAAGCCACAATACACTTAATTCACTAGCTTTGGCTGGCAGAACACCAAAAATCGTTCTGCATATCTCCATTCATAAAACTGCGCAGAACAAAGGATCCTTGTTTTGTATTATGTCATATTTTAATTCCCTGGGGATACAAAATCACCAAGGAAGAAATATGTTTTTAAATCGAAACCTATTTAGATATCCCCTTTAGGGGAAGCCGGCTAATACAAATGTATACAAAGTTGGCCAACACAAATCTCCAAATTTGCTAAGATCAGGCATCTTATAGCTCACTAATCTAGCTTCAAACTTCAAGGGGCTATCTCTATCGATATACTCGTAAATATACAAGACCCTCGGTTTTCGAAAATTGCAATATTCAAATAAAAACTAAGGACAAATCAAACTAAGAACCAGACTAAGGAACCAAAGAACAAAGGACTGGGAGCGACCCACTTATACTTAACTCTTACTTTTACTAATCAAAATGTTATCCAGATTCTAACTGTCAAGTTCTACATGACCTAATGGTCTTTTTAAGAATACTCACGCAAAAAGGTTATCAGTCAGGAGTGACATCATGTGGAGGATCAAAAATCAGGAAGATCAGAAATATACTGGGCCGCAGAATCAAAGAATCTCCAGAATCCCCTTGCACAGAGTACCTTCTTAGTAGAATCCTGTTCTGTCCTCCTCAGTTTATTTCAGTCTCCTGGCACGATCACTCCCACAGAAAGTCACTTCTCTGATGAGCCCCACGTTGGGCGCCAACTGAAGAACTTGGTAATTTCGTTCTCAGGGAATACTTACTAATATAACAAAGAACTTGGCACAGAAGCTGTAATATGAAAAGACATCTTTATTAAATTTAACATAGTGAGGCCACGTCACCCAGAAGCCGTAGCAAGTGAATGAGGTAGTCTGAGGAACACAGAGGACAGAGGCCTTTTATATGTTTTTAGCGTTACATGACTCAGTACAAAAAGTAAGGGGCAGTTCTAGCTTTTGCAAACATGCAAAAACCCAACATTCCTTCTTACACAAGCTGCAGAAACCCATAATAAAAACCCGGCACATCCCCATCGTAAACAGGCCATAAAGAAGGGAGCAGAGACAGGTGTGAGTAAGATAAGACATAGTTGTGTGCAATAAAGGTTTACGATCTCCTGTGCCTTCATGCTTAATCTTGATCAGCTACTGGGAAAGGAACTGGTCGAACAGGTTTGGCTTCGGGCAGTGGAGTCAGCTTGCCCAGGTCACACAGAAGTCAAAGAAGGTGTACGTGTCCTTAAGAGTCGCTTGGCCTAGGTCATCTGCCTATGTGAGGGCAATCACAAAATGGCATGCCGTTCACAAAATGGAACCCGAGGGTTCAGGACGAAAACTCTGATTTCAGGGTGATTCTGTCATTTGAATATGACGAAAATGCTTGTGCATAGTGTACTAGTCATTCTCGGTCTGCTGATATCAGAATCGTCATGATACGACGATGTTTATGACACAGGTCCAAAATTTTCAGTACCACAAGGCAAAAACTGAGTCTCCATTAATGGAACCAGATGCTCCAGCCCAATTGTAGGTTTAGGTCTGAGACCCATGTTGAACTTGCCAGAAGGGATACTGCTCTGAACAGTGGTGGCGGAATTAGTTCTGCAGACCTCTTTATGAACCACCTTATTGCTGCCACTGATCAATGGATGGTTTCATGGATTAATAAAAAGAAAAGAAGCTGATTACAAGCACCAGGGCCTCCTTGAGCACATGGGAAAGTTAACAGCAATGGAAGGCTGCAACACAACATGAAAGAACCCAAGCTTCTCACCAGAGTTAGATAGGAAGGCTTTAAGGAGTAGAGGGAAAGTAAACACCACTTGGTGGGATCACTATATCACAGGGGACGGATAAGATCCTTTGAAGATGTTAAAAGACACTATGGTCTCCCTGGCGAAAAAAGTTCCACTTCCTGCCAAATCCGTTACTGGATTTTAAGTCTAACAACTAAGCAATGGTTATCCCAGAAACACATAGGTTGAGAAATGAATGGAAGGTGGAAACCATGATTCACACCAGATCTCCAGTCTACATGAATGGATTCTATTGGCTGCAACCCTGGAGGGAACATCATCAATTATTTTACTTAGATAATACATTTCTCACTTTGGTTCTGAACTTCAATAAAGAGTGTCTATGGTCGTCACTGTATAGGAGCTCAACTCATTTTAAAGAACCAGGTAGGACAGAAACATATGAAACCGCTTGCCCTGATCTAACCCCAGTCTCACAATTTTGATTGGGGTGGGGATCCTTACAGGGAGTTCCTGCCACCAAGTCTGAGCTTCCACTTTAACATCAAGGAGAATTGAGATCAATAAAGTTCAACATCATATAATAAAATAGGGGGAACATAGCCTCTAAGGCCCAAATGAGCAGACATAATGTAAGGTGACTATATATGAAAAAGCTCTCAGGGGTTGTGTTAGGCTGAACAGTCTGCCTTTGTAGTCAAACACAGACTCCTAGTCATCATCCAATGATAAAAGATATGAATCTGATACCAACAATATGCCATTACTTTCTAAATTTCTTAACGTTCTTAAATAATATTATTTGGGGGGTTTCCAAACAGGTGGGAAAGTTTAAAAATCTTGCACAAATATATATAGATATAGACAGGAAGTGTAACTAAACTGCATACAAAAGAAGTACTGGTGATACATCACAATTAATGTTACAGACTATAGATAGAGTCTCTAGTGCCTGCAAAATTTAATCTGGATTGGATTTTGATAAACATTATTGATCACAATGAAAAGAAAAATAAAGCCTACGGAATTGTTATATATCTAACTAATTATAAGAATACATACCATTAATTATCCTTCTTGGGTTAGTCATTTTCACCACAACTTAATTAGAAACAATTTTAAAGATAGAGTTTCTCCAACTGGGCAGCCAAAACAAATAAATCTCATGTATATGGTTTAACTATTTCTTTTAATTTAAACCATATTTCTCCATAAGTACTAGAATCTCACATTTAACACAAATATACACAATTTATACATATATACAAAACCCAACAAGATTTATACATTTACACATATATACAATTTTCTTAGAACCAAAATAAAGGTTCTTTTGCCCAACTTATTTTACAAAAGGATGTTTATCTACAGTTAATCAACAAAAACATTCCTTCTTTTCGGATCACCAAAACAATCACAAAAAGGAGTGTCCAAGGTTAACAGTTTTTAACCTCTATCCATCTAGCACTCCTTATAAAATCGTATTTCATCATCACAGTCGAAAAGATTTTTGTTTGTATTGGTGCCTTCAACAAACTGTGTCGATGCGTTTCAGCCTCTTGTCAATCCAGGCCTCATCAGGACTATGAGGGCAAAATATAATTCATACATTCCGTTTCCATGTATGAAAATCGAGAACACAATTCTCTACCGAACGGCTTCAGTCAATCAAACTTCTATCCCGGAGTGCCCCAATTACAGACTTAGGCAGCTGTATAAATTCATCTGGTCAATCCTGAATTAAGATCCTTTATATTAACAGGCAGAAATCACTTTTCTTCACCAAACTCCACAGAGGAAGTGTCTAGAGCTACGCCTCTGCAAAATTTAATCTGAATTGGATTCTGATAAACATTATTGATCAACATCATGAAGCTTAAGAAATTGATTGAAACTTGACTCTTCTTCCCTTCATTTTGTAAAGGCTGAATCCACCTAGCAGTCTGTCAGCTTTCCTCACCTTTGTTGCCAATCTAGAGCAGCAGGAATAATGTAATTGTTTGCAACATATAACCATGCAATATAAATACTGAAAATGTTAATGTTAACATGCCTTTGGGATCCTATTCTCTAACCCCAGCAAAGCTCCCTATGTTAATAAAGAATAAGAACTGTGAGTAATACAATGCACTTTATCAGAAACTTGAGATGAAAATCCTGCTATAGCAAGACACTGCAAATATATGGACATGATCTGCATTCTCTGTCACAAACCTAGAGCATCCACAGTCTCTGTGGCACCTCCAGCTAAATGATCTGAGCGGAACATGGTGTAACGCGAAAAGAGTTTTATAAAGCTGCAGTTTTAGATTAACACACATGCAATGTGCAGCAATGTAGGCTCCTCCCAAATGCAGCACAGGAACAAGATGGTCAGCAGTGCAAGCTAAGATATCCTCAAATACAAAACAGGCATCACACTGACAGGAGCATCTAAGCTTATTTCAGGCACAGAATACTCAGTAAAGTACAGAAGTGGGTGAGCCAGTGAAAGCTTGAGGAAGATGTTAGGCTTTGGTTTAGCTTGAGTTCGAACCCAAAATGCGCTGAGTTTTCTTGTGGTTTCTGCCTACTTGTCTTCTGCCTGCTACCCATGCTCTAACCTCATGCACCAAGAATGGAAGACAAAGCAATCTAGTGACTGAATACACAATGTAACTTGACCAAATTGCATGATCCTAGACACTTACTTTATAATTGTGTGCTGCATATTTGTTCATTATTGCATTTAAGAAAACCTTGAAATACATGGGTATGTGTGCTTTTCAAAAATCTCTCCACTGATCGACTTAATTGACGATAATGTTGTTGCATGTCAAATAAGAATATACCCCACACATCGGGCACACATTCAACTGACTGGCCTCCTTGTTCACTAATGAGATTGTCGTTAGAGTGTGGGTGTGTTTATATATGTTTCTAAATTCATGTTTAAAAAATCACTTTTGATAAACGCCTCTCAATGTAGTGATATAAGCTAATGTACTATGGTGAAACGTTTGTCAAAAAATACACTTTTAAAAATGTTGAAGACATTTTAGCATGATTTCACATAATGTTTGTTGCATGATCTCCATGCCAAATGTTACCATTGCTTAACTTAGACCCTTAGAGCCAAGAAAGGCAGTTAAAGCGAAGACAGTCCCTTAACGCAGCTCTCCCTGTTAATTTGTTGGCTCGTCCACCTCTAATACATTACTGTGTATAGCAGTTATTTGAGTTTCCCCCTCTCTTAGTAACTCGCTCTGAGGAGCAACATCTTGTTTTCTGAGGTTCTGTCTGTTTTCACAGTTCTCAGAAGTATAACTGTTCTTACTTCTGAATTTAATGAGGAAAAATTGTGCATTAGTGACACAAAAGTTGTTTAAATAGACCTGTGCATTTTCTTTATCATAAAATCGAACAAGAATCAAATCATTCATTTGTCCTATTCCAGCACTCTTCTCTATGTCTTTATACTAACCACCATCATCTGCCTTTCACATGTCAGGCTGAAAGCAGTGATTATTGTGACTGGCTTGTCTACAGAAGCCACCAGCAGCATGGGCATAACTTCTTTGACCTCTTCTGGTGTTAGGCAGCCAGGGCAGAATGGTGCACTCTGCATTTACAAAGGTGGCATGTCCATCTCTCAGCCATTCAGTGCATGCTCAATAAGGCCTTCACAGTGTCCCATTGGAGCTTCAGTAGATTCTGCTGACTCCTACAGCTGAGGGAATCAGGAAGAAATAACAGAAAGCTCCAAATGTTGTAAGAGCTCTTGCAGCCCTAGTAGACAGGTCTGCTGGGACAATTTTCAACATTGGTGGTGCTGCCATCAATGTTACATCATTGAACTCATCGGGATTCTGAAAGATCATAGCACCAAACAAAAAACAGGTGTTCCAAATGAGCCATGCCCATTCAGCAGGAGAGTGGTAAGGATGTAGCACGTAGATGGTGTTGCATTTAGGAGCACACTTTCACAAATATATTACTAAAGCATGATGTGTTATTCACTGTCACTTACAGAGAGTACTTTGTTCATTGAAATGATCCCTACATTTGCAGAGACACACAGTTTTACTGAAAGAACTACATAGCGCCCAAACAATGTGTGGAAATTGGGTTTCAGCGAATATTTGTCATTTGTGCATCACCGATTAAAGTGTCTTGTTTTTGTTTTACCCTATTAAATTGTTTGTTTCCGTCACACTTTCAATTTGGAAAAATGAGCTAAATTTGTGCTATTTATTTATTCTAATTTGTATTCCGAAATATTTAAACAATTTATTTCTAGTTATTTAAGTTTTGCTGTCTGTTAGAAGAAAACGATATGGGCAGTCTATCTTTTCTCACTAGCAAGAGTTTCACATAGTTCCCTTTTCAAAATCCTCGCACTTTGCAGTAAGTGGAAGAAACGTGAACACCAGTCTCCATGTAAAAAGAATAAGCGACAATTTGCCAATAGACTTGACAGACATTTGATCTTTGTCTTCGAACGCACAGCACATGTGAGAAGATGAAAACTTGTTGATGTGAAAATATTTGCTTCTGAGGGCCGTTGTACCTGAGAGGACTCTATCTACATTGAATATTTCACAGGTAGCATGCAGAATCACATATGCCTGCTGTAAGAACTGGGACCACCAGTTCTCCAGGGGGTAGCTTGGCTCGAGCAGGAAGGCAGCCAGGGGCTTACGGGTAAAGCAGCTACTCAACACACGCATCCACTGAGACCCGAAGTGGGCGCAATAATGGAGACCACACCAGTAGTTGTGTTTGAAAATCAAGATCTTTTATGTAGGCTTTAGATCAAGGCAAATAATGCATTAGCAAATCATTAGCATTTCATTAAAGTACCTCATTAAAACATTTCATGAACGCCTTTCAAAATGCATTTCCTGTAAAATGGTAAAACATTTCATTAAGTACTTTCAGTACAGCAGAAAACTCCAAATAACACAGCCTGTCGCGTTATACTATTCAGCAGGCTAGAAGGTAGTTTCATAAACCATGGATTAACCTGTAGGAAGCAATCATAAGCATTTCCTCTTGTAAATATCAACAGTCTTGCAACCAAAATCAGACCATCAAAATAATACTGGAATGAATCAATAAGTATCAGAGTTCGGCCCCATCAGGAACGGTAGAAGCCCGCCCCTGCAAGAAATTCAGTACAGGGAAAAGATAACCACTTTATCAGCAGGCTTGATCAATACAGGCCGCATAAACCGGCCACCAAACACCAACAGTCAATGGCCTGACCGATCTGGTTACCACGGGGCTGGAAACAGTTAATCCAATAAAGCCTGCTCTTCAGGCCGGTACAGTTACTTGGCCCCAGCACACTTCGTGCATGAATCAGGCCTCACGACTCTAGAGGCACATTAGGGGGCCAACGGGGCCCAGTCTCAGTTCTCCCCAGGGGAGGGGCGACCTCTGGGACTTACCCGGCCTTCCGCCTTCCTCCCCAGGGGTTACCTGCGTTCTTTGGTCCTCCGGGGCCCTTGCGGTGGTCTGGTGAGGGCGGGAGGAGCTCCCGCTGGTCGAGGAGCTTCCCGCTGCTCGGCGCGGTGCAAGGCGCTATCTCGGAGCACCGCCGCCGGGGACAAGGAAACGCACTGCGGGGCAAAGCGGAGGGGCGGCTTGGGCGGGGCGCGGCCGATGACGCTGCGGCGCTCCCGCTCACATGACAGGGGCCCAGGCAGGCCTCAGGCCCAGTGCGGCCTGACAGACTTGATGCGGCGGCCCTCTCCTGGCACCGGGGGCCACCGAGGGGGGGTCAACGTCGGCGCTGGACACAGCGCAGGGGCAGTCGGGCTCAGGACAGGCCGAAAGCGCCTGAGAGGCGTCGCGTGGGCGGCGCCGGGCCCGCGGTGACAAGGTCTCCTCAGGCGCCTCAAGGCAACAAGGTACAGCGCTTGGTGCCGATGCAGGGAAGCGCTTAGGGGGCTTCACAGCGCTGGTCGCCGGCAGGGCGAGGGGTCGATTTCAGTGATCTCTAACACAGCGCTTGGCAAGTCAGTCAGCAGACAATGCTGGCAGGAGGGAAGGCAGTCTCACATGCAGCGCTGGACAGGGGAACATAATATAGCGCTATGAACACAGTTCAGCAGGGACTGCAGGCCGTTCAGTCAGGGGGAGACAGGTAGGGCCAGATGGGCCCAGATGAAGGCAGGGAGTGCGCAGGGCAGCACAGTCCAGTACCTGGTCGATCCCTCAGCAGTCTCTGGTCAAAGCAAGTAATATTCTTGGCGCTTGGATGGTTCTGCGCCCTTAGGTGTTTGTTTCTTGAAGAGGGGGGGAGGGGTTGAGTTGAAGGCTTGATGAGTTTTCCTCAGTCACTGCAGATGGACCCTGGGGTTCCCAACCACTGGGCCAGATCAGGGGGCTAGTCTAGGACACCTCACCCAGCTTAAGAGGTAGCACCTAAATCCTGTCACTCCCAGTAGCATAGGTTCCTAACTAGGCCCTCCCGCCTAAAACTCCTGCGTGGGTTCCCCAGGTCAGTGATGCCCCAACTGACTAGAAAAAGTTCCCTCCCTTGATTAAGTATGCCCAGGTCAGGTGACCACTCTCTAAGGCGGCAAAATCAGCTCCGCCCTTCTTCTGGAAGGTTCCATGAGCTTCCCCACTCTACCTATGGACAGGGGATGGGTGGCTGGCATTGCAACATTGTATGGGAATCCAGCCAGCTCCTAGCAACTAGGGTGCTACACTAAAAAGACCACGCTGCAGTAGCAGTAGCAGGGGCCAGTGGCAGCCATGTTTGAAGTAGAGAGCACCTGCACCCTAACATGGATTGGCCATGAAAAGGTGCCCGAAGACCCAAGGGACAGCAAAAAGATGGTGGGAAAAATGAGGCAAGGGCAAAAAAAACACAGGGAAAGACCACGCTAGGGCTGACAGGTCTAACATGCGTCCCCCCCAGCTGAAAGTGGGGAGAGCTACCCAACCTCTAGGGAGTTCTCGTCACTAAGGCGGAAAAACCGGGAGATACCGTCAGCATTGGCGCGGTCAACTCCGGGCCGATGTTCCACCCTAAAGTCCATCCCCTGTAGGGAAATGGACCACCTTAGCAACTTGGGATTTTCGCCTCTCATTTGCATGAGCCAGCGAAGGGGTCGGTGGTCGGTTTGAACTAGGAAGTGAGAGCCAAAAAGGTATGGCCTCAACTTCTTCAAAGCCCAGACCACAGCGAAGGCTTCTCGCTCGATGGTACTCCATCGCCGTTCTCGAGGGAGGAGTCTTCTGGAGATGAAGGCCACAGGTTGGTCTTGGCCAGCATCATTGAGTTGCGACAGCACGGCGCCTACGCCATGCTCTGAGGCATCTGTCTGCACGATGAATTCTTTTTGGAAGTCCGGAGTGGCCATCACCCGAGCAGTGCACATCGCGCGCTTCAGTGTTTCAAATGCCTCCTGGCAAGCAGCCGTCCAGATCACCTTGTGTGGCTGCTTTTTGGACGTCAACTCGGTCAAGGGGGCCACGATGGTGCCATATCCTTTGACGAACCTGCGGTAATAGCCAGTGAGGCCGAGGAAAGCTCGGACCTCCGTCTGAGTTTTGGGGGGCTCCCAGGCCAGGATGGTCTCAATTTTGGCCTGGAGGGGTTGCACCTTACCCCCGCCCACCAGGTGTCCCAGGTACAAGACAGATCCCTGTCCAATCTGGCACTTGCTAGCCTTGATGGTGAGGCCAGCGCGTTGCAATGCCCGCAGCACCTCTTGGAGATGCTGCAGATGGTCCTCTCAGATGCTACTGAAGACAGCTATGTCATCCAGGTACGCCGCTGAGAAGGACTCCAGGCCAGATAGCACCTGGTTCACCAACCGCTGGAAGGTGGCCGGAGTATTCTTGAGCCCGAAGGGCATCACTCGAAATTGGAAGTGGCCCTCGGGGGTGAAGAACGTTGTTTTCTCCTTCGCTCCATCGGCCATGGCAATTTGCCAGTACCCCGATGTCAAGTCGATAGTGCTGAGGTACTTGGCTGCTCCCAGCCGGTCAATCAGCTCGTCTGCCCGTGGTATCGGGTGAGCATCTGTCTTGGTGACAGAATTCAACCCCCGATAGTCCACACAGAACCGAAGTTCTGGTGTGGTGCCCGGTGGAGCTGCTTTCCGCACCAGCACAACCGGACTAGCCCACGGGCTGCTGGAGGGTTCGATCACTCCCAGCTCCAGCATCTTGGTCACTTCACCCTGGATGCTGTTCTTTACTTTAACGAACAGCCGGTAAGACTTGGTTTTTACTGGCGGACTGTCCCCTGTGTCCACATCATGGGTACACAGATGTGTAATTCCAGGCGTGAGGGAGAACAATGAGGCGTGCTGCGCCAAAACCTGGCGGCAGTCCCTCTGTTGTTCTGGGGTCAAGGATGGGGAGAGGACAACTCCCTCCACTGAACCATCCTTTTCCTGAGCCGCTAGAAGGTCAGGAAGAGGCTCACTTTCCTCCTCCTCGCTCCCATCCGTCACCATGAGGAGAGCAAGCTCCGATCGCTCGTGGTGAGGCTTCAGGCGATTGACGTGGAGCACCCGGCGGGGCTGTCGGGGGGTCTTCAAGTCCACGACGTAGTTGGTCTGGCCTCGACGCTCCACAATCTCGTACGGACCAGTCCACCGGTCCTGGAGGGCACTAAGCTCCCCAGGCTCCATGACCCACACCTTCTGTCCAGCGTCCAACCCTACCGTCCGAGCGTTGCGGTCATACCACTCCTTCATGACGGCTTGGCTAGCCTCTAAGTTGTCCGAGGCTTCCTTCCACAGCTTGGCCATCTGGCTGCGGAATGCCAGCATGTAGCTGACAACATCACGGGGAAGCTTCTTCGAAGTCTTCTCCCACCCCTCTTTGACCAGGCTGAGGGGTCCCCTAACGGGATGGCCATAGAGCAGTTCGAAGGGGCTGAACACGACTCCCTTCTGGGGCACCTCGGGGTACGAGAACAGCAAGCAAGGGAGGAGGATGTCCCATTTCCGCCTCAAGTCTTCTGGCAGGCTCCGGATCATCCCCTTCAAGGTCTTGTTGAAGCGCTCTACGAGCCCGTTAGTCTGGGGGTGGTAAGGAGTGGAGAACCGATAGGTCACTCCGCACTCCTTCCACATGGCCTGCATTTTTTTTTTTGTCCTCATTTGCCCCTCCTCAACCTTTTCTCTTACGATGGCACCCTAGGGTGGTTTCATCTCATATAATGGGAAATTTTGCTCTCTTGGGAGGGAGTACACTCCCTTAAACTGACCTACGAGAGAGATATTTCCACCAAGATTTCGGAGAGACTTAATCATAGGACTTTCTTCCACCCTTGCCTTCACCAGTTTCCCGTAACCCTCACCCATAACAATTTAGAAAAGGAGACCAGAATCTATATCTCTTCTTATGCTGGCCGACCATATCCAGCTTTGCTACAGCCCTCATAGCTCTTATCCAAGACAGATCTGACGGAGAATCAGCAGAGACCCAAAGCTTGCAGATTTCCCTCCGGGCCAACAATATAGCATAGAACACCAATTTTACTTTATCATCGATGCTCTTACCTTGTAGATCTGCTCTTCCTGTGATAACAAGTTCAGGGCTTACCTCAATATTTTGGGCCAGTGCAGTTGACAAGCATTTACTCACATCACCCCAGAAGACTTTTATCGCTGGGCATGTAACGAACATATGCATATCATTCTCGTTTGAGCTGCTGCATTTAGGGCATCTCACAATTCCTCCATCTTTGAATTTCGCCAATTTTTTTGGAGACCAATACGCCCTGTGGAGAGTAAACAAGTGGTTCCTTCTTAAATTCGCAGGTTTTACCACCTTGTATAGAATCAACATAGTTACTTGCCATTGGTCTTTTGTGGCGATCCTCGGCAAGCACTCTCCCCACAGGCTCTCCGGCAATGTAAACTCTCCATCCTCCATTTCGACTATTGCCCAGTACCACATCGCCACTTCTTTTTTAAACGGAACCTCCGATGCCAGTTTCTCTTCAAACTCGTTATATTGCCCAATTAAATGTTATTTGCCAACTGCCCAGGATTGTATCTGAAGATATTTAAATTTCGCAAAAATAGAGCCCCACTCTTGTTCGCAGTATCTCCATGGCAATAAACTGCGATCTGAAAACAGGTCTCCCCATTTCTGAGGTCCCTCTGATTTTAATGTTCTTGCCAATGCATCCTGAGCCCAACTCGGGGCACCTGGTGATTCCCATATCGGGGCTCTTACACTAAAATATGGTATTTTTGTGGCCCTCCTAAATCTATACCATACCATCGCCAGATCTTTCAAAACTTTTAATCTTACTTTTTAAAGTACTTTTGGTCGTAAAATTTATACATAAACCCATTCTGTCTTATATTCTCAACTCTCAACAATGCAGACAAAAGTTCACCAATAACCGAGCTCCCTGGTGTGTCCAACAGCATTCTACAGTTTTTAAGCAAAAAAGCCCAAGAGTATATCTGGAAATATGGCGCGGCCAAACCTCCTTTCAAAAGTCTTCTCCTGATTTTCTTCCAAGATAGGCGCGATCCCTTATGCCCAAATAAACGACCCAATTTCACTCTGGAGTCTCGAAAAACCCTCTTTCTCAAACATAAGAGGAAGCACATCAAATAAAAAAGTTATCTTAGGTAGCGCCGTCATTTTTACCAAACTTACACAACCGTACATTGTTAAAGGCAGATGGGCCCAACCCTTGATATCCGAGGAAATTTCCTTCCTAACTTTAGCAAAGTTTACTTTAGTTAGATCCTTTATGTCTTGAGTAATTTGAACCCCTAAATATCTTATTTCTTTTTTGCAAACAATATCTTCTGTTGCCAAGTTCCAGGACATAATTTCTGTTTTATCTACGTTTACCTGATATCCTGAAACTTTGCCGAATTTCTTCGTTATAGAGTCTATGGAGTCCAAAGTTTGATGTAAATTTGATGATAAAATAGCTTATGTCGTCTGCATACAGCCCAATCTTTCTGGCCCATCCCTGAAACTCAAAGGGGGAAATCATATCTGCCTCTCTAATTCTACAAGCTAACGGTTCAATATATATATCAAACAGGAGAGGGGATAAAGGGCATGCCTGCCTAGTACCTCTCATTACCTTTATTGGCTCAGTTAATACCCCGTTTACTAGAACTCTCGAGATAGGTGATTGGTATATTTGAGCCAAAACCATACCATAATTAACCCCCAACCGTAAGTGTGTTATTAAGGCCTTTAGAAACTCCCAGTTGACACGATCGAACGCTTTAGCGGCATCGAGAGCAACTACCGCCAATGGGAGATTGTGTGTAACAGCAACATCAATGCTAGCTATTAGAGAAAAGGTTAACTGTTTAAATATCTACCCTTGATAAACCCTTTCTGGTCTTCATGAATGAAATAGGGAATTACTGTACCAAGCCTATCTGCCATAATTTTAGCAAACAACTTATAGTCGCTGTTTAACAGCGATATAGGCCTGTACGAGTCCAAATTTTTGGGTGATTTCCCAGGTTTCGGAATAACTATAATGTTCACCTCATTCCATGATGTGGGAAGAGCCGCCTTCCTTACAAAGATCTCATTGAAGAGCCTTGTTATTAATGGTGCCAGGCTCCCACCCAATTCCTTATAGACCTCAACAGGAAGCCCATCCGGACCTGGTGCTTTCCCTTTCTTGGCCTGCTTAATAGCCTCCTCTACTTCAACCTGTCTGATCTCCTGATTCAAGAACTCTTGCAGCTCTTCTGTCAATGGGTCTAGCACTTTTATCCACTTTTCTACCTCATACTTGTCTGGGACTAGATCTTCTCTATAAACCTCCTCAAAATAGCTATGAAAGGCGTCAACAATATCTTTAGTGTCTGTTACAAGACGGCCTGACTCTCTCTCTTTCACTTCTTTAATCGTGTTTCTGATCCGGTCTTTCCTTGCTTTCCAAGCTAATAATTTACTCGAACCTTCTCCATACTCAAAGTGCACCAAATTAACGGCCTCCCATCTTTCTTTCTCCGTTATTAACAACTGTAGCTATATCCTCTTTCAATTGTTCCAGTTCTTGAACAGTCTTTTCCTTCATCAGGATATTCTCCGTGTTTACCAATACTGCCTCCTTCTGCCTGATTTCCTTCTCTAAAAACTCTACTGTATTATAATACGCTCTTCTTCTCCTAGCACCCATTGCTCCCAACCTACCCCGCAGAAATGCCTTTGCAGCCTCCCATACAATATCTATCCTTGCTGAACCCACATTCTGCTCAACAAATACGTCAACTTCCTGCCTGAGGATCTCCATAGCCTCATGATCATACAGAACAGTACGGTCTAGCCTCCAGACTGAACCCAAATCAATAGTTCCTATCTTGAGTTCCAAAATAACCGCTGAATGGTCTGATAGATGGACCCCTACGTGTATGATCTGTTTCACTCTATCTTTAAGTCTCAAATCTATTAAAAAGTAGTCAATTCGAGATCTATGGTTGTATTTTTTATTATAGTACGTGTATCCTAATGCCAGCCCCGACCTCTGTCTCCATACATCGTAAAGACCGAACTGATCTAGCAAACACTTGACTCTCGATGACATTTTACTGTTAGCCAGAGCCCTACTGTTGTCTGACCTATCTAATTTTTTGTCAAGCACTGTGTTAAAATCGCCAGCAAGAATAAACAAGCCTGTAAAACTCATCATTTCCTTAATTAACTCATCAAGGGGGCCCACATCATCTTGATTAGGACCGTAATAACCTATAACATTATACATAAGACCGTTTATCTTCAAATTTACGATCAACCACCTGCCTTTAACGTCTGCTATCTTACCGATAACAACACAATCTAACCCTCGCCTAACCAATACTGCAATACCTTTAGTTACCGCCACTTGTGGTGTATAAAAAACATGTTTTAACCATCGTTGTGGTCCAAGAAATTTCTTTCCCTCCTCCTCTGTTAAATGGGTCTCCTGCAAAATCATAATATGCACGAGAGATCTCTCGGATATTTCATAATCCTATCTCTTCTGGATTTAACCCGTAGACCATTTACATTCCAAGAAATCCAAGTTACCACCGTTGCACTACCCTCCACCATCCCAGAGCCTCCCACTTCTTTCCATCACCCAGGTGAAAAGATGGCTTATGAGAAAATGTTTATGTTTCCCCCCCTCCCCCCCTGTCCCTCCGGACCTAACCCATCCCCCTTCCCTACACTCCTACCCTTTCCCCCCCACCCCCCCTGCCTGGAAAACCCAACCAGCTTCCTTAGGCCCAACCTAGGCCCTTCGAGTGCCTATTGGGTGGTCGTGGTCGTGTCTATCTTTACATGACATTTTTAACATAAAAAGACCTATACAAAACTAACCCCTTTTTTTTCCCAAACTTTATATTGGTCTAATCTATCTTTTCCTACTAGGCTTTTAAAGTACCCCGCTCTGACACTGTTCCAAGAAACCATCTACATCTTCTATAAATCTAAAAGTATACATTTTATTCTTCCACATGACTTTTAAAAAGGCTGGGAACTTCAGTTGTACAGTGGCCCCCAAACTCTTTAGTGCTTCCATTCTTTTGCCCAGCTCCCACTGTCTATTTGCAGTAACCACAGTACCCCGATGTCAAGTCGATAGTGCTGAGGTACTTGGCTGCTCCCAGCCGGTCAATCAGCTCGTCTGCCCGTGGTATCGGGTGAGCATCTGTCTTGGTGACAGAATTCAACCCCCGATAGTCCACACAGAACCGAAGTTCTGGTGTGGTGCCCGGTGGAGCTGCTTTCGGCACCAGCACAACCGGACTAGCCCACGGGCTGCTGGAGGGTTCGATAACTCCCAGCTCCAGCATCTTGGTCACCTCACCCTGGATGTTGTTCTTTACCTTAACGGACAGCCGATAAGACTTGGTTTTTACTGGCGGACTGTCCCCTGTGTCCACATCATGGGTACACAGATGTGTAATTCCGGGCGTGAGGGAGAACAATGAGGCGTGCTGTGCCAAAACCTGGCGGCAGTCCCTCTGTTGTTCTGGGGTCAAGGATGGGGAGAGGACAACTCCCTCCACTGAACCATCCTTTTCCTGAGCCGCTAGAAGGTCAGGAAGAGGCTCACTTTCCTCCTCCTCACTCCCATCCGACACCATGAGGAGAGCAAGCTCTGATCGCTCATGGTGAGGCTTCAGGCGATTGATGTGGAGCACCCGGTGGGGCTGTCGGGGGGTCTTCAAGTCCACGACGTAGTTGGTCTGGCCTTGACGCTCCACAATCTCGTACGGACCAGTCCACCGGTCCTGGAGGGCACTAAGCTCCCCAGGCTCCATGACCCACACCTTCTGTCCAGCGTCCAACCCTACCGTCCGAGCGTTGCGGTCATACCACTCCTTCATGACGGCTTGGCTAGCCTCTAAGTTGTCTGAGGCTTCCTTCCACAGCTTGGCCATCTGGCTGCGGAATGCCAGCATGTAGCTGACAACATCACGGGGAAGCTTCTTCGAAGTCTTCTCCCACACCTCTTTGACCAGGCTGAGGGGTCCCCTAACGGGATGGCCATAGAGCAGTTCGAAGGGGCTGAACACGACTCCCTTCTGGGGTACCTCGGGGTACGAGAACAGCAAGCAAGGGAGGAGGATGTCCCATTTCCGCCTCAAGTCTTCTGGCAGGCTCCGGATCATCCCCTTCAAGGTCTTGTTGAAGCGCTCTACGAGCCCGTTAGTCTGGGGGTGGTAAGGAGTGGAGAACCGATAGGTCACTCCGCACTCCTTCCACATGGCCTGCATTTTTTTTTTTTGTCCTCATTTGCCCCTCCTCAACCTTTTCTCCTACGATGGCACCCTAGGGTGGTTTCATCTCATATAATGGGAAATTTTGCTCTCTTGGGAGGGAGTACACTCCCTTAAACTGAACTACGAGAGAGATATTTCCACCAAGATTTCGGAGAGACTTAATCATAGGACTTTCTTCCACCCTTGCCTTCACCAGTTTCCCGTAACCCTCACCCATAACAATTTAGAAAAGGAGACCAGAATCTATATGTCTTCTTATGCTGGCCGACCATATCCAGCTTTGCTACAGCCCTCATAGCTCTTATCCAAGACAGATCTGACGGAGAATCAGCAGAGACCAAAAGCTTGCAGATTTCCCTCCAGGCCAACAATATAGCATAGAACACCAATTTTACTTTATCATCGATGCTCTTACCTTGTAGATCTGCTCTTCCTGTGATAACAAGTTCAGGGCTTACCTCAATATGTTGGGCCAGTGCAGTTGACAAGCATTTACTCACATCACCCCAGAAGACTTTTATCGCTGGGCATGTAACGAACATATGCATATCATTCTCGTTTGAGCTGCTGCATTTAGGGCATCTCACAATTCCTCCATCTTTGAATTTTGCCAATTTTTTTGGAGACCAATACGCCCTGTGGAGAGTAAACAAGTGGTTCCTTCTTAAATTTGCAGGTTTTACCACCTTGTATAGAATCAACATAGTTACTTGCCATTGGTCTTTTGTGGCGATCCTCGGCAAGCACTCTCCCCACAGGCTCTCCGGCAATGTAAACTCTCCATCCTCCATTTCGACTATTGCCCAGTACCACATCACCACTTCTTTTTTAAACGGACCCTCCGATGCCAGTTTCTCTTCAAACTCGTTATATTGCTCAATTAAATGTTCTTTGCCAACTGCCCAGGATTGTATCTGAAGATATTTAAATTTCGCAAAAATAGAGCCCCACTATTGTTCGCAGTATCTCCATGGCAATAAACTGCGATCTGAAAACAGGTCTCCCCATTTCTGAGGTCCCTCTGATTTTAATGTTCTTGCCAATGCATCCTCAGCCCAACTCGGGGCACCTGGTGATTCCCATATTGGTGCTCTTACACTAAAATATGGTATTTTTGTGGCCCTCCTAAATCTATACCATACCATCGCCAGATCTTTCAAAACTTTTAATCTTACTTTTTTTAAGTACTTTTGGTCGTAAAATTTATACATAAACCCATTCTGTCTTATATTCTCAACTCTCAACAATGCAGACAAAAGTTCACCAATAACCGAGCTCCCTGGTGTGCCCAACAGCATTCTACAGTTTTTAAGCAAAAAAGCCCAAGAGTATATCTGGAAATCTGGCGCGGCCAAACATCCTTTCAAAAGTATTCTCCTGATTTTCTTCCAAGATAGGCGCGATCCCTTAGATGCCCAAATAAACGACCCAATTTCACTCTGGAGTCTCGAAAAACCCTCTTTCTCAAACATAAGAGGAAGCACATCAAATAAAAAAGTTATCTTAGGTAGCGCCGTCATTTTTACCAAACTTACACAACCGTACATTGTTAAAGGCAGATGGGCCCAACCCTTCATATCCGAGGAAATTTCCTTCCTAACTTTAGCAAAGTTTACTTTAGTTAGATCCATTATGTCTTGAGTAATTTGAACCCCTAAATATCTTATTTCTTTTATGCAAACAATATCTTCTGTTGCTAAGTTCCAGGACATAATTTCTGTTTTATCTACGTTTAACTGATATCCTGAAACTTTGCAGAATTTACTCGTTATAGAGTCTATGGAGTCCAAAGTTTGATGTAAATTTGATGATAAAATAGCTATGTCGTCTGCATACAGCCCAATCTTTCTGGCCCATCCCTGAAACTCAAAGGGGGAAATCATATCTGCCTCTCTAATTCTACAAGCTAACAGTTCAATATATATATCAAACAGGAGAGGGGATAAAGGGCATCCCTGCCTAGTACCTCTCATTACCTTTATTGGCTCAGTTAATACCCCATTTACTAGAACTCTCGAGATAGGTGATTGGTATATTTGAGCCAAAACCATACCATAATTAACCCCCAACCGTAAGTGTGTTATTAAGGCCTTTAGAAACTCCCAGTTGACACGATCGAACGCTTTAGCGGCGTCGAGAGCAACTACCGCCAATGGGAGATTTTGTGTAACAGCAACATCAATGCTAGCTATTAGAGAAAAGGTTAACTCTTTTAAATATCTACCCTTGATAAACCCTTTCTGGTCTTCATGAATGAAATAGGGAATTACTGTACCAAGCCTATCTGCCATAATTTTAGCAAACAACTTATAGTCGCTGTTTAACAGCGATATAGGCCTGTACGAGTCCAAATTTTTGAGTGATTTCCCAGGTTTCGGAATAACTATAATGTTCGCCTCATTCCATGATGTGGGAAGAGCCGCCTTCCTTACAAAGATCTCATTGAAGAACCTTGTTATTAATGGTGCCAGGCTCCCACCCAATTCCTTATAGTCCTCAACAGGAAGCCCATCCGGACCTGGTGCTTTCCCTTTCTTGGCCTGCTTAATAGCCTCCTCTACTTGAACCTGTCTGATCTCCTGATTCAAGAACTCTTGCAGCTCTTCTGTCAATGGGTCTAGCACTTTTATCCACTTTTCTACCTCATACTTGTCTGGGACTAGATCTTCTCTATAAACCTCCTCAAAATAGCTATGAAAGGCGTCAACAATATCTTTAGTGTCTGTTACAAGACAGCCTGACTCTCTCTCTTTCACTTCTTTAATCGTGTTTCTGATCCGGTCTTTCCTTGCTTTCCAAGCTAATAATTTACTCGAACCTTCTCCATACGCAAAGTGCGCCAAATTAACGGCCTCCCATCTTTCTTTCACCCTGTTATTAACAACTGTAGCTATATCCTCTTTCAATTGTTCCAGTTCTTGAACAGTCTTTTCCTTCATCAGGATATTCTCCGTGTTTACCAATACTGCCTCCTTCTGCCTGATTTCCTTCTCTAAAAACTCTACTGTATTATAATACGCTCTTCTTCTCCTAGCACCCATTGCTCCCAACCTACCCCGCAGAAATGCCTTTGCCGCCTCCCATACAATATCTATCCTTGCTGAACCCACATTCTGCTCAACAAATACGTCAACTTCCTGCCTGAGGATCTCCATAGCCTCATGATCATACAGAACAGTACGGTCTAGCCTCCAGACTGAACCCAAATCAATAGTTCCTATCTTGAGTTCCAAAATAACCGCTGAATGGTCTGATAGATGGACCCCTACGTGTATGATCTGTTTCACTCTATC
This sequence comes from Lissotriton helveticus, assembly GCF_964261635.1. Lineage (NCBI taxonomy): Eukaryota > Metazoa > Chordata > Amphibia > Caudata > Salamandridae > Lissotriton > Lissotriton helveticus. The sequence goes on from NC_136067.1 coordinate 1,886,350,547, forward strand.
TTTAAGTCTCAAATCTATTAAAAAGTAGTCAATTCGAGATCTATGGTTGTATTTTTTATTATAGTACGTGTATCCTAATGCCAGCCCCGACCTCTGTCTCCATACATCGTAAAGACCGAACTGATCTAGCAAACACTTGACTCTCGATGACATTTTACTGTTAGCCAGAGCCCTACTGTTGTCTGACCTATCTAATTTTTTGTCAAGCGCCGTGTTAAAATCGCCAGCAAGAATAAACAAGCCTGTAAAACTCACCATTTCCTTAATTAACTCATCAAGGGGGCCCACATCATCTTGATTAGGACAGTAATAACCTATAACATTATACATAAGACCGTTTATCTTCAAATTCACGATCAACCACCTGCCTTTAACGTCTGCTATCTTACCGATAACAACACAATATAACCCTCGCCTAACCAATACTGCAATACCTTTAGTTACTGCCACTTGTGGTGTATAAAAACATGTTTTAACCATTGTTGTGGTCCAAGAAATGTCTTTCCCTCCTCCTCTGTTAAATGGGTCTCCTGCAAAATCATAATATGCACCGAGAGATCTCTCAGATATTTCATAATCCTATCTCTTCTGGATTTAACCCGTAGACCATTTACGTTCCAAGAAATCCAAGTTACCACCGTTGCACTACCCTCCACCATCCCAGAGCCTCCCACTTCTTTCCATCACCCAGGTGAAAAGATGGCTTATGAGAAAATGTTTATGTTTCCCTCCCTCCCCCCTGTCCCTCCGGACCTAACCCATCCCCCTTCCCTACACTCCTACCCTTTTCCCCCCTCCCCCCCTCCCTGGAAAACCCAACCAGCTTCCTTAGGCCCAACCTAGGCCCTTCGAGTGCCTATTGGGTGGTCGTGGCAGTGTCTATTCTATCTTTACATGACAATTTTAACATAAAAAGACCTATACAAAACTAACCCCTTTTTTTTGTTTCCCAAACTTTATATCGGTCTAATCTATCTTTTCCTACTAGGCTTTTAAAGTACCCCGCTCTGACACTGTTCCAAGAAACCATCTACATCTTCTACAAATCTAAAAGTATACATTTAATTCTTCCACATGACTTTTAAAAAGGCTGGCAACTTCAGTTGTACAGTGGCCCCCAAACTCTTTAGAGCTTCCATTATTTTGCCCAGCTCCCACTGTCTATTTGCAGTAACCACAGTACCCCGATGTCAAGTCGATAGTGCTGAGGTACTTGGCTGCTCCCAGCCGGTCAATCAGCTCGTCTGCCCGTGGTATCGGGTGAGCATCTGTCTTGGTGACAGAATTCAACCCCCGATAGTCCACACAGAACCGAAGTTCTGGTGTGGTGCCCGGTGGAGCTGCTTTCGGCAACAGCACAACCGGACTAGCCCACGGGCTGCTGGAGGGTTCGATCACTCCCAGCTCCAGCATCTTGGATGTTGTTCTTTACTTTAACGGACAGCTGATAAGACTTGGTTTTTACTGGCGGACTGTCCCCTGTGTCCACATCATGGGTACACAGATGTGTAATTCCAGGCGTGAGGGAGAACAATGAGGCGTGCTGTGCCAAAACCTGGCGGCAGTCCCTCTGTTGTTCTGGGGTCAAGGATGGGGAGAGGACAACTCCCTCCACTGAACCATCCTTTTCCTGAGCCGCTAGAAGGTCAGGAAGAGGCTCACTTTCCTCCTCCTCGCTCCCATCCGACACCATGAGGAGAGCAAGCTCTGATCGCTCGTGGTGAGGCTGCAGGCGATTGACGTGGAGCACCCGGTTGGGCTGTCGGGGGGTCTTCAAGTCCACGACTTAGTTGGTCTGGCCTCGACCCTCCACAATCTCGTACGGACCAGTCCACCGGTCCTGGAGGGCACTAAGCTCCCCAGGCTCCATGACCCACACCTTCTGTCCAGCGTCCAACCCTACCGTCCGAGCGTTGCGGTCATACCACTCCTTCATGACGGCTTGGCTAGCCTCTAAGTTGTCTGAGGCTTCCTTCCACAGCTTGGCCATCTGGCTGCGGAATGCCAGCATGTAGCTGATAACATCACGGGGAAGCTTCTTCGAAGTCTTCTCCCACCCCTCTTTGACCAGGCTGAGGGGTCTCCTAACGGGATGGCCATAGAGCAGTTCGAAGGGGCTGAACCCAACTCCCTTCTGGGGTACCTCGCGGTACGAGAACAGCAAGCAAGGGAGGAGGATGTCCCATTTCCGCCTCAAGTCTTCTGGCAGGCTCCGGATCATCCCCTTCAAGGTCTTGTTGAAGCGCTCTACGAGCCCGTTAGTCTGGGGGTGGTAAGGAGTGGAGAACCGATAGGTCACTCCGCACTCCTTCCACATGGCCTGCATGTAGGCCGACATGAAATTCGTGCCTGTGTCCGACACCTTGACCTGGGGGAATCCCACTCGGGTGAATATCCCCATCAGGGCCCGCGCCACCACAGGTGCAGTAACGGTCCTCAGAGGGATGGCCTCCGGGTACCGAGTGGCGTGGTCCACCAATACCAAGATGAACCGATGTCCCGCAGAGGTCGGAGGGTCCAACGGCCCAACGATGTCAATGCCGACCCGCTCAAAAGGGGTCCCGACCACCGGGAGTGGTTCCAATGGGGCCTTCAATTTGGTCCCCGTCTGGCCACTGGCCTGGCAAGTCTTGCAGGTCTTGCAATAGGTGTCAGAGGCAACTCTCATCCTAGACCAATAAAAATGTGGGACTAGCCTTGCAAAGGTCTTGTCCTGGCCCAGGTGTCCGGCTAAGGGTATCTCATGCGCCAGTTCCATCAAAAAGGCCCGGTAACACTGGGGGACCACTAAGGCCCTCGAAGATCCATGCACCGGAACCCTTGGCTCACTGTACAGGAGGCCATCCTCCCAAAACACGTGATAACTGCCGGTCTCTTGGTTGACCGCTTGGGCTTCGGCCTGCCGCTGCATGCCTTCAAGCGTGGGGCACTCCTTCAGCGCCCGACAGAATTCCTCCCGGGTAGGACCTCCTTCCACATGCCACTCGGCAAGGGTTGGCAAGTCCCCCACGGGAATGACATCCACCTCCACGGACTCCGGGTTTACCTCCACAGGCTCCCCATCCATCACACGGGGTGTGTCCTCCACAACACTCTCCTCTGGACCAGCATTGGGTTGGGCCGTTGTTTCAGGCTCCAACCCGGGTTGAGCTTCTTGCCGGGCAGCCATGGACCGCGTGACTACGCAAGTCCACCCTGGTAACCCCAACATCTCAGTGTGGGCCTTAAACTCGACTTCCTTCCAGGCGGTATGTTCGAGGTCATTACCGAGCAGACAGTCCACAGGCAAGGCAGGGCTGATCGCAACTCTCAACGGGCCTGACACTCCTCCCCACTCAAAGGGAACTTGAGCCACGGGATAGTAGCTCATTCTGTCGTCAGCCAACACGGCCGGATGGTACACATCAGATACTACCTGCTCAGGGGACACCAGCCGCCTCACTACGGTGGTCATGCTGGCTCCTGTGTCCCTCAGAGCGTCAACCTCCTCCCCATTGACCTTCACCCTCTGCTGGTACTTAGCAGTATTCGATGGTAAGGGCGTCACGTGGACCATCTCTCTATCCCCAAGTTAAACGAGGGTCAGGCCTGTCCACTCCCCTTCCCTATCTAGGGGCAGCTCCAACCCAAGCGCTACACTAGCCACCCCGGGTCTCTTGCCACCAGTGGGGGCTGGGGGTCGTTTGTGACACTGGGTATCCCCCTTGTAGTGTCTGACCTCTCCGCACTCATAGCACCGGATCACTTTTGGCTGCTGACTCTTGTCAGGGTAAGTGGGTTTTGGGGAACGGTTCTGAGGTGGGGTACCTACTCCTTTCCCAAACTGTCTAGTTTGTGTGCCTCGTGAGAACTCCGTTCTTTTATCTCCGCTCTCTTTCTTCTGAGGGGCGCCCTGTCCACCTTTCGGGCCATCTTCCCCGGGGCCCTTGTGTGACACCCGGGCGCTAACCCAAGTATCCGCCTCCTCCGCAAGCTCACGGGGATCAGTAAGCTTGCGGTCCACCAGATGTTGGCGCAACTCCGGAAAACACTTATCCAAGAGGTGCTCTCTCAAAAAAAAGGTTATACAGACCCTCAAAATCACGCACCTCGCTGCCACGCACCCAACCATCCAGAGCCTTACGGGAATACTCAAAAAAATCCACCCAATTCTGCGTGGACAGCTTATGGCTGCCACGAAACCTCTGGCGATACCTTTCAGGGTTGAGGCCAAAATGTTTGATAAGCGCCTCCTTCATGGGGGAATAGCTAAACTGGTCTGCCTTGTCCAAATACAGGAGGGAGTCCCTGACATCAGGGGGCATATACCGGTACATACCACCTCCCCAATGTTTCTCAGGCACCCCATGGGCAGTCAAGGCCCCTTCATACACCTCCAACCACCTGGCAATGTCATCCCCCTTGGTGTAGCTCGCTATCACCTACTTAGGTAATCAGAATCTGGGCACCTGATGAGCCTCTGGTACGCGGCCACCATTCGGACTTCCTGGCGCACCCAACTGTAATGCTTTCAGCTCCATTTCCTTGAGCTGAAGCTCGTGCGCCAGCTTCCTTTCCTCCATACCAAACTGCTTATCATCCCTTTCTCTCTCCCTCTCGTGCTCTAACTTGGCTAGCTCCCACTTCAGTCGCCTCTCCTGCCTCATGTCCTCGTACTCCTGCGACGATGTACTCCCCTTTGATACACTACTCCCTGCCCCGGAACGTCTTCCTGGCAATACATTGTCTGACATGTCAATGTTGAGTAGGCCTGGGTCTTCGTGAGTGTCCGCCTCCCCTTGTGTGACCTGTTCCCCATCCTCTTCCTCCTCTGGGTGGGCCCTTACCCATGCCCTCAAGGCGGTACGGAGCTCTTCTTTGACAGCTCTCGTCCCCACAGGCACCCCATCCCCTGACAAAACTCCCTTAACTGCACTACCGTGTACTTATCAAGGTCAGCCAGCTGGAACTCCATTTTGTCAGGTGGGGACCCAGATAACCTGAAAGAAAGATTCTAGGACGTAGGCAACAATGCTGGGTCAAAACAGGTTCCTACACACTTTGCAGACTTAGACAGTGGTGGGCAATTGAGTTAGCTTGTAGCACAATAGGTGTCCAATTAATTGCAGCGCACTCTGTCCCACTGGAGGGTGTTAGGTAGCTGCAGGTCCTGGATCCCACCACTCGCCACCAATGTAAGAACTGGGACCACCAGTTCTCCAGGGGGTAGCTTGGCTCAAGCAGGAAGGCAGCCAGGGGCTTACGTGTAAAGCAGCTACTCAACACACGCATCCACTGAGACACGAAGTGGGCGCAATAATGGAGACCACACCAGTAGTTGTGTTTGAAAATCAAGATCTTTTATGTAGGCTTTAGATCAAGGCAAATAATGCATTAGCAAATCATTAGCATTTCATTAAAGTACCTCATTAAAACATTTCATGAACGCCTTTCAAAATGCATTTCCTGTAAAATGGTAAAACATTTCATTAAGTACTTTCAGTACAGCAGAAAACTCCAAATAACACAGCATGTCGCGTTATACTATTCAGCAGGCTAGAAGGTAGTTTCATAAACCATGGATTAACCTGTAGGAAGCAATCATAAGCATTTCCTCTTGTAAATATCAACAGTCTTGCAACCAAAATCAGACCATCAAAATAATACTGGAATGAATCAATAAGTATCAGAGTTTGGCCCCATCAGGAACGGTAGAAGCCCGCCCCTGCAAGAAATTCAGTACAGGGAAAAGATAACCACTTTATCAGCAGGCTTGAGCAATACAGGCCGCATAAACCGGCCACCAAACACCAACAGTCAATGGCCTGACCGATCTGGTTACCACGGGGCTGGAAAGAGTTAATCCAATAAAGCCTGCTCTTCAGGCCGGTACAGTTACTTGGCCCCAGCACACTTCGTGCATGAATCAGGCCTCACGACTTTAGAGGCACATTAGGGGGCCAACGGGGCTCAGTCTCAGTTCTCCCCAGGGGAGGGGCGACCTCTGGGCCTTACCCGGCCTTCCGCCCTCCTCCCCAGGGGTTACCTGCGTTCTTCGGCCCTCTGGGACCCTTGCGGTGGTCTGGTGAGGGCGGGAGGAGCTCCCGCTGATCGAGGAGCTTTCTGCTTCTCGGCGCGGTGCAAGGCGCTATCTCGGAGCACCGCCGCCGGGGACAAGGAAACACACTGCGGGGCAAAGCGGAGGGGCGTCTATGGCTCCTGACCCCCTCCGCGAGGAGTCGCAACCTGCTCCGGGTGCCGGGCCTTCCGAGAAGGGCTGGTTCGGGGCAGCCAATGGCTGCGCGGCTTGGGCGGGGGCGCGGCCGATGATGCGACGGCGCTCCCGCTCACGTGACAGGGGCCCAGGCAGGCCTCAGGCCCAGTGCGGCCTGACAGACTTGATGCGGCGGCCCTCTCCTGGCACCGGAGGCCGCCGAGGGGGGATCAACGTCGGCGCTGGACACAGCGCAGGGGCAGTCAGCCACAGGACAGGCCGGAAGCGCCTCAGAGGCGTCGCGTGGGCAGTGCCGGGGCCGCGGTGACAAGGTCTCCTCAGGCGCCTCAAGGCGACAAGGTACAGCGCTTGTCGCCGATGCAGGGAAGCGCTTAGGAGGCTTCACAGCGCTGGTCGCCGGCAGGGCGAGGGTTCGATTTCAGTGATCTCTAACACAGCGCTTGGCAAGTCAGTCAGCAGACAATGCTGGCAGGAGGGAAGGCAGTCTCACATGCAGCGCTGGACAGGGGAACAGAATATAGCGCTATGAACACAGTTCAGCAGGGACTGCAGGCCGTTCAGTCAGGGGGAGACAGGTAGGGCCAGAAGGGCCCAGATGAAGGCAGGGAGTGTGCAGGGCAGCACAGTCCAGTACCTGGTCGATCCCTCAGCAGTCTCTGGTCAAAGCAAGTAATGTTCTTGGCGCTTGGATGGTTCTGCGCCCTTAGGTGTTTGTTTCTTGAAGAGGGGGGGGGGTTGAGTTGAAGGCTTGATGAGTTTTCCTCAGTCACTGCAGATGGACCCTGGGGTTCCCTACCACTGGGCCAGATCAGGGGGCTAGTCAAGGACACCTCACCCAGCTTAAGAGGCAGTACCTAAATCCTGTCACTCCCAGTAGCATAGGTTCCTAACTAGGCCCTCCCGCCTAAAACTCCTGCGTGGGTTCCCCAGGTCAGTGATGCCCCAACTGACTAGAAAAAGTTTCCTCCCTTGCTTAAGTATGCCCAGGTCAGGTGACCACTCTCTAAGGCGGCAAAATCAGCTCCGCCCTTCTTCTGTAAGGTTCCAGGAGCTTCCCCACTCTACCTATGGACAGGTGATGGGTGGCTGGCATTGCAACATTGTATGGGGATCCAGCCAGCTCCTGGCAACTAGGGTGCTACACTAAAAAGACCACGCTGCAGTAGCAGGGGCCAGTGGCAGCCATGTTTGAAGTAGAGAGCACCTGCACCCTAACATGGATTGGCCATGAAAATGTGCCCGAAGACCTAAGGGCCAGCAAAAAGATGGTGGGAAAAATGAGGCAAGAGCAAAAAAAACACAGGAAAAGACCACCCTAGGGCTGACAGGTCTAACACCTGCTAATCCTACCTCTCTGGGCTGAACTCTCTCACCTCAGAAGTTTGAGAGGAGCTGCACCAACCCAGGCTCCTGTGAAAGAGCTGCTTCAGAGTTCTACTCATCTGCACTCCATGGGTTTATGGACCCTAGTGCCGCCAAGTAGCATAGCCAGCCCTAAGGGTGTCTGTGGCGGTCTCTGCGTTTGTTGCCCCGCGGCGGCATTAGTGAAGAGCGGAGGGTGCTGGGGAGTCTTATCTCCATTTGGCGCCCCCACGCGCCAATTGCATTGAGGAGCAGGGGTTCTATTACTGCCCCGAGATGGCAGGTGATAGCAGGTGAGGCCGCCCCCACTAGCTACGTCACTGGTGCCACCATCTCCTGGGCTCTTCCTCTGGGCTTTCCTGTACACTGCAGCATACAAAGCTGCCTTTGATGTGCCCTAGGAAAATGTGCCGCGTTGTGGTCTTGTTAGCTGTGTCTCCTATCTATTTCCTATGCTCTTCACTGCTCCCGAAGCCTCATAACCAGGTCACTCCCCCAAGGAGTCAGTTAAAACAAGGGGGCACTAAATTCTCCCATGAGGATATTTTTTTGAGCCGTGGGATCACTATGATTGAAATGGCAGTTTATGCCCCCATCAACTCAAACAGTATGTCCTTTCTCAGGGTTAAGCTCACACTATTTGCACTCCTTTACACCTGTGCACACACTTATTCATGCATTCACTCATTCACTGCTGCAATCGTTAATTTCTGTACCCCCACTCTTTTCCTCCTGTATTCCTTTATTCACTCGTAAGCATGCACGGCCTGGTTCACAAAGGTAAACTTAGACTTTTGTGTATGTTTGCAACTCTTAGGCATTCACAAACTGCCTGTGGGTTTTATAACTCCACACCCCTATACGTGTGTGGGAGGTTCTCCTCCCCGATTGCTGAGTCTCCAGGTGCAGAGAACTCCACACCTATAAGTATAGAGCAAATGGAATCATAAATGTAATTTGTGACTACCTTAAGGGAGTGAACTTGCACAAACGTGTACGTTTACCTTTGTGAATCAGGCTTCCAGTCATTCACTTGTGTACTCATTGCTACACCCATTCACTTGTACGCACCCACACAATATGTCCAGTTCACCGCTCATTATGTTGCTGCACTCGTCCACTTCTGTACATACTTTTCCATTTTATTACTTATGCATTCAGTGGTACAATCCTTCATCCCTTTAATTTCCTCCATTACTGTACTAGCTGATTCCACCCCTTTACGGCCATTGATGCCTCTACTCACCTATTCAGTCGCGTACACTCAAACATTCATTCCTATGCTCAGGGCTGCATCTGACCATGCACTAAAGAGTGAGGGGGCCACATTTAACCATGCACTAAGGATTTATGAATAATGGGCAAATGTAAACATGCAGTTAGGATAAATCCATGATTGTGCAAGGATTCCTGAAACCTAAATCTGTGAGAGCAGGAAATAGGTTTATACATTTAGCTTTTTTCTAAAAGATCCATAGCTATTAGAATCCTCCACTCAGTATGACAAATGGCAACATGATGTGAGCCTATGGGCTAGTTGTGAGATCCTTATATGGCCTGTGGAGGAGAAGAAGAAATGCCAAACACGACCAATAGCGCCACTCTGGGATGAGGCTTTGTGTGCCTTCGATAACTGAGATGGGAGAGAGCGAAGACCTACACAGTTAAATGGAAGGACAGAGTTATATGTTGTCTGTCCTCATCCTAGAATGAGTCATGAAATGTGGAATACGCTAAGATTTCTGCGTAGATAAAGTTGGAATATACCATTTATTAATGGAATCACTGAGAAATGTTTAGTTACTTGTTTTGTTTAATATCTTATCTTATGTATTGGTCAAAAGTTAAATTTGGTACTGTTGACTGACTCCTCCCAATATGCACATGTATCATGTCTATAGGTGGTGTTTCCTTTATTGAATGAAATACAGTTACCTACCTCAATCTTTAGTATTGATAATAAGATGATATTACTAAAAATATATCATCTTAGTGTATTGTAACCATGTACAGTATATAGGAATGGTGGAACAGAAACGCAACACACAGATTAAAAAAATGAATGTGCAAGGGATGACTGAGTGGGGCAGATCTGAGCATCCATAATAGGAGGAATGCTTAACATCGCAGTATTTTTACCATGATGGTGCTGGCTCGTATGTAGTGCTTGCAGTGGAATTGTGATTGTAATTTTTCAAAAATTGCAAGCCCTCTTGGCACGATGGAGCCTGAGGAATATTGAATGATGATGCAAAGCCTAAGATCTGCCAAACATTACAGAGTGATGCTAGAAATCCAAAAATGCATTTAGAACTGTTGAGTAATTGTCCAAACTGCATAACAACACGACGTTGCAGTGTGCACTATGGATTACAGAGTGATGGGGTAAAATGTGATCATTCACTAAGATTACCAGTTAATGAGACAAATATTGATACATGATGAAGACTATTGAATGATTGAACACATCTGTTTGCATTTTCGTGCAATGATTCAATGAGCAAATCTGGGAAAGAATTCAAGCTTTCTGTTTAGTGGTGCCAATCTAGGCAGAGGTTCTAGAGTTCTCAGTGATTGCATAAACATTAATTTGCACTCTTTATTACTGAGAGATAATGCAAATATGGCTATTGACTGATGGTGCAAATCTGAACACACATATTATGAATGAGAGAGAATGTGGCCATGCAGGTAAGAATTCTTTGTTATGGTGTAACTAAGGGCCAGCACTCAAAATGTCTGAGTGCAAAGAAGGATTAATGAGTGATGGTTAAATGTCACTGATAAGTTTAAGATGGGGACTTTAAATATGTACTACGATTTTCCGAGTAATGGGGCAAAACGAAACTTTCTGTTAATAAGTGACTATGGCCCTGGCCCATAGGAATGAAGGGGAAATTTGCGAATCACAATTTGCTAATCGCAAATTGTGAATATTTTCAAGGGTGCAGGGGTGTCTCAAGAACACCCTGCTGCACCCATGTAAATGAAATGTGTGCGCATATGGCGCACATACATGCCCTAAAATGCTTTTTTAAAAGAATTCGCAACTTACCACCAACCAGAAGTTGGTGGTAATTTGCGATTCCTTAATGGCATTTTGGAATATTTTTTTTCCATGATACATTGCATTTAAGGAATCGCAAAATTTGCAATTCCTTAAAGGCAATCGCAAAATAAGGAATGGCAAATTTAGCGATTCCTTATTTTGCACCATAATTTGTTTCATACATACCATTTAGCGAAAAAGGGTTCGCAAACGCCGGAATTCTGCGAATTTCGGCGTTTGCGAACCCATTTTGCCTTGATACATATGGCCCTATGCAAAACTGAAAATGCTCTAAGCGCTACTGAGTGGTGCTAGGAGCTACTGAGTGATAGATCAAATCTGAGCTTGCATATTGGTGGGAATGCTTGCTCTGGAATATTGATAGTAATTTTTGTAATATCCTTGGTGCCATTACCAGGATCCTACCTACTCCTGAAGTAATTCTTGTATTGAGATAAGATTGATAATCCTTGACATTTAAGCAGCATAGGGCCAAATGATTCAAAGGGTTTTATCCAACCTCTGTCTTTGGGGAAACATATTAGCACATTAGGACCATCATCAGTATTATAGTATTATTGGTGCAATATGTCTACTCCCATCTATGCACTCATTCATCCACTAATCATCCATGCATTCCAACCAAATAATTGAACGTGCATTCCAACCATTAATCGCCCATACATTTGGTCATGAACGTATTTACCCATTCCAGCACTCACTCATACATCTAACAATTGACTCAATCTCGCATTCCCCCCTCAGCCATTCATTCAGCCCCACACTAAGGGGGTCATTAGGATGACGGGCGGACTTAGTCCGCCCGTCATCCTATCGGAATTCAGGACCGCCCGCCATAAGGGCGGGGGTCCCTTGGGGGGTATTAGGATGTGCCCGCCACAGTGGCGGGCACATCCTGCATTTTTAGCATTGTGGCGGGTGGTGCTCTCAGCACCGCCCGCCACAATGCTAAAAATGCATTACAGCATTTGCATAAACAAAGCGACAGGCACCGCGCGGTGCCTGCCACTTTGTTTATGCAAATGTAGGGGGGTACCACAGGTACCCCCCCGTGTGCAACCCCCACCCCTCCTTCACTCTGGGGGGAATTCTGGAGAGGATGTCGGGCGGATTGCCCCCACCAGGATGGCGGTGGCTACCGCCAGCCTGGCGGGGGCAATCCGCCCGACATCATAATGGGCCCCTAAATGTGGGAGGAATCACTCTTGCTTATGAAAAACCCAAATGTATTACTTTGCCAATGTTTAAACATAAATCTACCATGAAACATGTCAAAGGTCGCATGCAGAATTATTAAAGAAGCAGAGTTAAATTATTAACACTTTCTTGACCAAACAATAATGATAATTAAATTACAAAACCTGTGACAGTGGGCGTTTGTTTCTACTTTCCTTTATTTGACACAGTTTTACCAAGTTTGTGCACTTTTGAAGTTATCAGCATTAACAGATGGACATTAAATACATCCACAGAAAAAGCAGGCCTTCGCGTTGTTACAGCTTTTGCAGAGATAGACACATACGCTTTACTCCATATGTGTTTATCTAGGATAAGAGCACTTTACTATCAATGCCATTTACTAAACCAGGACGCTATGCACACTTACAATTTAAATGAATCGTGTTACCACCTTATCTGCTGTCATCTGGAGTCTGGCGCCTCGAAGGAAGTGTCAGGTTTCCTGCTTTGCTCAATTAAATAGGCTGAGATTGGATCGGTATTGTTTTTCGCTGCACAGCAATGTGCCACGAAGAATGGATGAAAAATGGCCGTAAAGTCTGCCAGCTGTATATAGACAATTAAAATCTATCAAGAATGTAAATGATCCCTTGCTCTTTAATCACTCCTCTTTCACTGGACCATACAGTTTTTCGAATTAATGCTCCTGCCTTGATTTTTAAGGTCACCAAGCCAAGGACAATCCAACCACTGGTTTATATAATATTGAGTATGTCATCTTGAATTGCCCTTGTAATCCATTCAATCTTCATTCAGCCTTGGAAAGACTAATCTTCTACCAGGCAAGCTGTAGCATGCACAAAATTAGCAATCATTTACTTTAAAGACAGCATTGGCAAAGCCAGTAGTTTTGGTGTTTGCTGCCAGCCTTTTGGCATGGAAAACGTTGTTTTGTTCTGTCATGGTCTTTGCTAAACTTTTTTGCTGGGAAAGCTGCCGGCCCCTCATCAATCTGAAAACACATTGGCTACAGGCAAAACTATTTTTTCAGTTTCCAAAACACACACATTAACGTAGTAGTCCATGACACTGAAGGGAACCACTATGTGTGTGGATGTGCGCCTTCTAAAAACATACAGTTAAGTCAGCCAACCACTGAAGTGTGCTGATGCATTTCTCCTAGATGCATACAGGAGTAGATGAAAGATAAATGTGAACACAACAACAACAGATTGTTGAATGTAGTCTGGCAGAAAACCCCTATAAGTAACTATGTCACACAGGTAATGTTAGGAAAATCAAAGTGTCATGGCTTAACACCAGATCTTAAAAAATCTTTGGCTGCCAGCCCCTTGACCTTGCTAATCTTTTGTCTTGTAATGTATTTGTAAAATGTTATTACAACTAGATAGAGAAGGTTCAAAAGATAGATAACGAGAGAGGTTTGCTAAGACGGAGATGGAGAGACAGATAGATAGATAGACAGACAGACAGACCTACAGACAGACGGACAGACAGACGGAAGGACGGACGGACGGACGGACGGATGAGTGGGTAGATGGATGGATCAGGGAATTGGAATAAACACACAGGTTAAAATAGTTACATAATAGGTAAATCTCCATTCAAGCACAACATAAAAAAGTACTGACAGCAAACTAGAAAGCCATACCCGCAGGACATATAGACTAAATTGGCTTACAAGTATAACTGTAGTCCTCAATTAAAATAGATACCAGCATGGCATGCAAGAGTGCAGTATAAATCCACTCCACTGTGTGAATGCTAAAAAGGGGATAATTTGAATAGGAACTGTTTCAAATGGATACAATCTGATATGCTGTGAAATAACAGCAATCAGATAAATAAAGGGCATTCCAAAATGAATTTGAAACAGGATAAGCAGCAGACAAGAACTGGTAAAGATGGAATGTGCCCTTTCGCTCACATCAAAAACAACATGAAGAGCTGATAGAAAGCATCCTGCTATCACATAATGCTCCAAACACAAAGGCAACACTAAAGTAATAACAAAGTAAAAACAAAAACTCTGGCGCTGAAGGAAACTGCCTTGTGTGTGGATGTGTTCCATGTGAAATAGAAAAATGTAGTCACTGAAGGTGGAGATAGCCAGAGGCTGCAGTAGAATGACCCATTCTCCCATACTATATGCTCTAGTAGGAGGATGCAAAATGTGAATGTCACAACAACAGAGCGATGGATTAAGGACCTAATAACGAACCTGGTGGTCGGACCGCCAGGCCGCAGTGTCGGCCGTCGCCATATTTTGACATCACCTCCACAGTGGTAGTCTTGCAGCGGCAGTGCCACAGCGAGGCAATACTGGGCTCCTAGGAAGAGCCTGTAGCATATCCCGCAGCTGTGGCAGTGCCTCCAGGTTGCCGGTGCAGTGTGTCCTACACACTATGTTGTGTATGGCACACAGTGCACCTACAACTGTAATTGAAGAGGGTTGCCCTATGCCACACTTTGAAATGGGTAACAACACCCAGGGGCCCTCCTTGGGTCCCATAGCACGCCTTTCTAGCAGCCTTTCCACAGTGGGGTTCCTGCCATGAACAGGTTGTCGGAAAGGCAACTCAGAAACCCAGTGGCGGTGCCTGACTCTGAACTGCTGCCAAACACTGCATCTTCCCAGATCGATGCTACTGCGGGATCCTGGTTTTGGGAAACAGGGAGAAAACTCCCAAACCAAAATGACCACTGTGAAAACAACGGTGCAAAATAAACATAATAACTCTTAAAGGACTCACTAAAAGGGAGCGACTCCTTTGCTTCACTGGGCTCTGTCAGAATTAAACGAGAGTGCAACGGCTGTGAAGAGAGATTAAGTGTGGCAAATGAAGCGGCAGTGCGCCTTTCTTTTTTCAACATGGCGCCCGAAGAAAAATCAAACCACAAACATTTATAAGAAGTGCTCGTTGTGAAGTAGAAATAAAAAAGTAACAGTCACAGGATCATGCAGTGTGGGAGCAATTCAAGGAAAAAAAATATTGTGCTGACCAGATTTTAAATAAACCAAAGAGTAGTGGGGAGTGTTACATGGGCAGTAGCTGTGAAAGTAAAAAACACACCCAGAGGCGCAACAAAAAGCAACCTGTCACCAATGAAAAGAAAGGAATTTAGAAAGGCACATGAAGGAACCAATGAAAAACTATGGGCAGGCTGAAAGCCCATAAACTAGATATAGCATGTCTCGAAGAGCTAGTGCGCATGTGCTGTTTAGGCTCGACCTAAAAAGGGCAAGCCTTTGGAGGGTGACTGATCTATGTTAAATGGTAATAGATAAAACTGTATTATTTTTAAATAGCATACTACATGCAAATACAAACTGGAGAAACAGTAACTTTCACATGAGAGGTTTTAGCACAATGATGTAAATGTGAAAAGTTGGTTCCTTCACTTTGCAGCAGGGGAGGCAACACAAAGAGAACACTGAACACGAGCTAATGTTGACACAACAGTGCACAGGGAACGCATTATTGCATGTTTAATAACTTTATCCCTCTTGACTAATTTGTATCAAACTTTAGAAAACACTGTACAAAATCAGGCATACAGCCATCTAAATTTGGTGCTCTTTGTTCAGTAAAGTTTTACTATATATAACTCCAAATATATGTACACTCCAAATATATATACTTTGACAATATATATATATTTATATATATATATATATATATATATATATATATATATATATATATATATATATATATATATATATATATATATCTCCAACCAATTGCGACCCACTTTGACGCCGGCGCTCTCAGTTTAGCGTGGTGCGTTTTCACGACAGGGTCAAACCGATTATTCATCAACAAAGTCCAATCATAGATTGGTAAATGAAAGCGCACTCACTCGAGTATTCTTTTAGAAGATTACAGCGGCTTTATTTTCAAGCTTGTGGCCAATGCCCAACGCGTTTCACCTCAACCTGAGGCTTGTTCACGGGAACACTCGAGTGAGTGCGTTTTCATTTACCAATCTATGATTGGACTTTGTTGATATATCTATATATATATATATAATTTTTTTTTCAAGGTATGTAGATGTGAAGTTAAGAATAGTATATTTATACTTACCTTTTTGAACTTACCTTCTTGATATTTTGGTCCCTGAAAATGTTGACACAACATTCTGTCCAAACGATATTTTTGGTTCCGATATTCTGTCAGTGATCCAAATATTAAAACATGTATATAACAATAAAATACAAAACACAAACTAACAATTTATACTATGAAAGACTATGGGGCTGATTGAGAATGGATTTACACTATGTTGGTGCGACGAAGTAAAATACCCGTGGCCTTACCTGCGTAACCGCACTCTGCATTAAGAGATGTTTGAAACGCTTGCAATGGCAGGCACCGCTTACTTAACGGTTCCTGTCAATACATTGAAAGTTTGCTTTATGGCTCAGTCAACATGAGGTGCTATCCGTCACACTTTGAATATCTGTTTATTTCCAAAATCAAAATTCCAAGTGGGATTTGCTTTTTGGAAATAACAAAAGCAGTGACACCCTCACCATGGGAGTGTTCTTCCATGGCATTGGAATAATTTAAATATTTTTACTTTCACTTATTGTCATGTTTTGTATGCTGCTGTGTTAAACTCAAAACTGGTCAGTTATCTGACAGTCTAAATAGGGCTGGTGGACAAATGGGCCAACCACCAAAGTCCCTTACTACATCAGGCTGTCAGAGGATTTTACCACAATACAGAAAGTGTTGGCCTCTTGTGAGTTCACATTTACCATTACCACTCGAAACTTAAGCACCATAGGGTAAAGTGTTTGACTTTGTGAGGGTTCAGATATAGTACTCCCACTTCAAACTTAACCACATTAGGGAAAGGGTTGGAGTTTAACCTGTTCCAAGCTGCCATCGGCCATTGACCGACGGCAGCACTTCCTCCCCACCCGTTTTGCGGAAGTGCCGCACTTCCGCAAAATCGCGGCCGCCGTTAAGGCGTTAAGGTAATTCATGGTTACTATTCCAACTCCAAACCTTACCACATTGATGAATATGTTTGACTTTGCCGACACCCCAGGAAAGTATCCAGGAATGTTAAATTTAAATTTATCCAGGTCATGGTGTTGCATAGGGCGCACCTTACCCCCACAGGTTACACAGAATGTTCCCAGACTCTCCTCATTACTGCCCTCGTTGTAAGATGGATGAGGCTGACTTTCTTCATATGCTCTGGGCATGTCCACGATTGCGCAGATATTGGTGGGAAGTCTGCAACACACTGCGTATAGTCACCGCCTTGCCGGTGCTAGAGAATGCACTATATTGTTGAGTGGGGCATCGTAAACGTCCCAAACACCATAAGGCCCAAGTGAGATTCTTAGATCTGGCTCTACTGATAGCAATCAGAGCCTTAACAATTAGATGGAAATCTCCCAGACCCTCTGGACTAACAGGGTGGCACTCTGATTTGCTGAAATGGGGTAGGGCAGAAGGAGCAGCCTTGCGCAGAGAGGAGCAAAGAGGGCAGCGGAAATACCCAATTGCACAAGACTGGGAACGTATGCTACTAGAACTAGAAGAGATGGAACTTGGACCATCATAAGTAGATCGATTGTAAATGATTGGCTAGGTTACGGGTACGGCGAATGAGATGCGGGAGCATAGGATCCCAGAGCCACGCAGGGTGGAACCACTTAGACTCTGCACGTTATTTGCTAAGTCACTTGAGAATTAAGTAATGAGATGTTACCCTCTAGATTGGATGCACCAGGAGTCGTGGGGGTAGGTTGAGGGGGGAGCGACGGGTTACGGACTTGAGTAATTATGGTCAACCCTGAATGACTTGTACATACTATGATGTGCTGCATAATGATGTTAAACAAATTGATGCTTTTCTGCACATAGTATACGAATGCACTTTACTTTCTGTTTTCTTTTTTTTTTATACCTCTTACGAAACGATTCTTGTTCAGTTACCAGCATTTAACCTGTTGAGATATGTTGGGGGCGAAAAATGAAAATGGACTGTATGTTGTATGCAAAGGCAATGATAAGTTGTAAATTATAATATGCAGCCGCAAATAAAGTGTTAAAAAAAAAAAGTTTGACTTTGCCGAGTCAAATTTACTATTCCAGTTCGAACTGTAACAAAAATGCTGGGCTTCGGCTTTTTTTTTTTGAGGGGGGGGGGGTCAAATGAACTATTCCATCTCCAAACTTACCCACATTAGGGAAAGAGTTGGACTTTAAGGGAGTCTCAGTAACTATTTTAACCCCGATCTTAACACACATTGATGATGTTGGGGGGTCATATTTACTACTGACACTCCAAAAGTTACCACATTGGGGAAAGTGTTGGCCTTTGTGTGGGTCATATATTTTATTTCAACTCTAAACATAACCACACTGGAGAAAGTTTTGAGCTTTTAGGGGTCAAATGTATAATTTTCATTCCAAAATTAACCACATTGGGGAAAGAAAAGACCTTTTGTTTTTTCTTGGGTGGGGAGGTTACTATTCCTACTCCAAAGTTGACCACATTGGAGAAAGTGCTAGACATGTTTTTCCAACTTCAAGCGTAACTACATTGAGGAAAGTGCTAAACCTTGGGAGGGGTTCAGATTTACGATTACAATTCCAAAAGTAACCACATTGGAGAAAGTGCTGGATTATGATAGGGTTAAACTTACTATTCCCACTCCAAACCTAATCACATTTGGGAAAGAAGTTTTTGGGGGGTGGAGCAGGTTCAGATTTCATATTCCCACTCCATCACTAAAAATGTAGTTAGATTGGGGAAAGCTTTGGATTTTGGGGGGGGTCAAGTTTACTATTCCCACTCCAAACCTAACGACATTAGAGAAAATTAACTACTACCACATAGAAATAATAGTCATTATACTATAAAGAATACATTACAGAAATCCATTTTAATTACCACACAAAAACAGTAAGTTGAGAGTCTTCCAAAAAAAGAAAAATATTTGTGATTTAAAATGAATAATCATAATTTTAGTAGAGAAAATTGTTATATTTTAAAACCAATTACAAATAAAAAGTATGGTTTCAGTTGTAAAATTAAATTACATAAATGTAAAACTAGCAACATAAAATCAAATTACAAGAATGTATTAGAATTAATCACTATAAATATTTTATTTAAAAATAGTTTTAATAATAAAGAAGTCAACAACTCTTTATACAATTGTATAAAAATGGTTTCAGAAATTTAAAAAACATAGCAACCTTAAAACAAAATGTTAAACATGTAAAACATTAGAGTTAATAGTTTGACTTTAACCTAATTAAAAAACAGAAATATGAAATCAATTTGAAGATATAATTTCATAAATAATGTATTATGTAAAATAAATAGATAAATGAACGCAGTGATTTTAAACATACCAAATTAAAAAAATGAAAAACACGTACACACCTTCCCACTTTTTTTCCTATAAACTCAACATCCAGTTGCCAAAATTACTTTAGAATAAATACAGATATTTTAAAAACAAATACAATAAGTTAAAACAAAACAAACAAATATTAAAGGGAAAGAAATGACAGCAATATAACACACAATATCCTTAAAATCTATATTAGAAAAATAATAATCTTGCCTGCAATATTCTGAGCCACAATATTTTCAATATCACAATATTTAGTACACAATATTATTGTCTCACGATATTCTTTCCACCATATTATGTCACAACATCACAGCAGCAGTCTTTGCCGTGCAGGAAACAGTATTTTCACTGGGCACACAGTGCTGTGCAGGTTTCATTG
Organism: Lissotriton helveticus; assembly: GCF_964261635.1. Classification (NCBI taxonomy): domain Eukaryota; kingdom Metazoa; phylum Chordata; class Amphibia; order Caudata; family Salamandridae; genus Lissotriton; species Lissotriton helveticus. The sequence continues at coordinate 1,886,370,165 of NC_136067.1, forward strand.
TACACAGGGTATGGATAGAGCTCCGTCAGTTCTTATCAGGTGTGCCACAGAAAGAGTTGCTGTGGTAAAGAACTGCATGTAACTTGCTGATCACATGATGGAATACTAATAAAATAGCACAGTTGCCTCTAAGTGCTGCATTTGGAAGTAGAAATGGAAAAGTGGGCCCGGGAAAGAGGAAAGCAACGGACAAGGTTTTATCTCATTGACTACAGCACTGTTGGAGCAATAGCATGTTACGGGTAGAAGGATAGGAGGGTATTAATGTTATCTTTTTGATATAGAAGGAACACAGGGAATTTTATTGTTGATGTTCCCTAATATATTTGCAGAAATATTTTCTGCAGTCAGCAGAAATTTGTGCAGTCACCACTCACAAACCGCACAAGCAACATGTACTAAACAATTTCGAGCTGCCTTGATTTGAAACATGAGACAATGTTTTCCACCTGCATTTGCAAGCTTTGTTTATTTTTGCGCCCGGGTCTTTTTTCTGTTCCACTCCTATCCTGTCTGGTGGTCACATTCTAAGAGACTTTTGATGGAAACTGAGACCACTACAGAGGGATTTGGAGGATTTGCTCCCCACATGCCAGGAAAAGTCTGATAACGGGGCACTCCCTGGCCAGGAAGAACACCTTGTGTATTTGTCTTTTGCCCACCATCCCTCCAAGATGACTCCTTCTCTTTCAATATAAGATCTGTTAAGGTTATTTTTCCTCTCCACAGTGTCAGTGGAATATTTACACAATCCAAGGAGCAATAATCTTCATTTTCTAAATGTTTCCTTTAAAAACAAATATATAAATCAATGTATGTTTACCAAACTTGAATGTGCGTTGACTCTAATAAAAATGCCTGGCCATGTTTGTAGAATGATGTGGGCGTGGTCATTTAATGGTGGCTGGCACATGATAAAGACTCTGCAACATATTCAATGACATTATTTGCATGCACCCAGCTTCAGGCCCAGGAACACACCAGTAGAAGGTAGATGAAACTGGTGTACATTACAAAAATATTAACAAAATAGTTTTTTTTTCATGCATGATATATATTTTGCAGTGAAATGGGCGAATGGAAAAGTAGGAGTCTGTTGTGTGTTGATGTACTAGTGACTGGTGGGTGACATCTTCATGAGGATGGTCGTTGCTGTCAATACCCGCAAGGTTCATTTGCTCCTCCAGCTATGCAGTACTGAGCCCACTTTAGGTTGAGAATCAGGTTGTGCATTGGAAGTATTTGGGTTGGTGGTGGGAGCGGTTGAGTTGTGATGTAGAAGGGGTGTTTCCAGAAGGTAATCCCTGCAGGTGGCTGAACACCTGAGATGCTTGACATGGCCCTGCAACTTGAGATGGGCTCATATGGGCTGCATGTCCATGACATGGTGCCTTGCATTGTTTCCCCTTGATACTGCAGTAGTTATTAGTGCAGCCTCATGATGTCCTGGAGAACTTTGTTAATGTTCTCAAAGACAAAGGTCATTCTTTCCTTCAACTTTTGAATGTCTTTCAGGTGGACAGAGATGTTGCTCATGGTAGTCCTCATTTTACGATTTACACCCCTCAAAGAGAACTGTTGTTGAAAAAAATAGATCCTCCTAGAGTAGATCAATGGCTCATGAGAAACCACTTCGGCCTACATCTGCATGGTGATCTCATAGGCCTCCTTTTTGTCATGCACATTAGGGTTTACATCAAGAAGGTTGTGACTGTAGATTGATCAATGTGGGGAAGTCAGTTTCACCTGGTGTTTCCTCTCTGTGAGAAGACCAGAGTGGCACCTGGGTGAAAGCATGGAACAGAGGAGGCAGCTAAGGCACCTGGAGGCTGAGGTATACCCGAAGGTGAATCCTGTATAGACAGAATAAGTATCCTTGGCAAGCTGTATCATCTCAGTTCTCCCTCTTGAGCATTAGTGCCATGATACCCTTGGGTGAATGTGCACTTTCTAAGTTCCTCTTTACTCTTACAATTACCATTTGTGCTAGTGCCTGGGGACTTGCAATCTGGAAGACTGCCCTAGGAGGGAGAATGATGGTTGTGAGTGAGATGGTATTGTAGGTGTAATTGTGCGTGGGGCCAGCAATCTACAATAGTGGAGGCTATAAAGTTGTCACCTTAGGGAATTATTGGGGATCTGCCCGTTACTGGACAAAGTGCTTTGGTATTGGATGGAATTTCATCATCATCACATTTTTTGTCGTCAGGTGGACCACCAGAAGGCCTTGCAGCCCAAGATGGTGGTCGCTTAAGCGACGTGCTCAGGGCCAGGGCAGCTAATCCGGGCAAAATCCGACATGACCTACTACGTCCGAATACTGGCGGAGACGCAAGGGAATAGCTGCCAACAGATGGAATGCTAAATCAAATGTTCCGAGTGGCCTGGATGACCGTGAGGCTGTGATTGACTCCGGTGGGACGAGAGGCCTAAGCAGTGGGAGTCTACTACACAATGGTCTATCCTGTAACGTGGCTGGGCCGGAGTAGCCTGGAGGCAGCTGGCGCATCAACGCGAGACCCCGGACCTGGGCCAAACATCCGGGGCCTGGACTCGTCACCCAGAGAAAACCCCATTGTGCTCATTGGTGACCTGCATCACCTGGAGTGAGCTGGGGCACCCCTGACCTCACGTAACCATCTGCATGACCGTCTCTTCCCCTTGTTCTGCCGTGCCGCATCCGCCGGCAGCAGTGCCGTCCCCGGGAGGAGCAGCGCGGACCACTGATCTGGCGGAGTCTGTCCGTGTTGCTGGGTTCCCCCTGTGATAACCATTACTTCAGGGTGGTGTCTGTGAGTGTGTGGCTGCCGTAGGGGGCCCAGTGGACAGAGTTTGTAGCAGGGGCCCACCGAGGACACCCTGCCATGAACCGGGTTGATCGTGACACGGATCAGCCTGCGCTGCCCTTGGTAGAGCTAAGAGTCTGGCTGAGGTCCGAGATACTAATTGAGGTGGTGCCGTGGAGGTCCCCGTGGCTGCTTCCCTGTTCCTGCCAGACTCTCCTGTTGTGCATACGGCTGGCGGTCAGCCGGGGGCCTTCCATCGGTGACCGCTGAAAGAGCTGAAGGCGCCCCAGATTGGACCTTGACACCCATATGAGTCCTGCTGGTGGGGTCTATTGATGTCCACAATGATTGGTCCCCAGATGGGTCATTTGCAGCATAGCGAAGGTGCTTAGTGATATTGTCTTTAGCAGGGGAACTCACCACGGTGCAGCCTCCAGCTCGTTTCACTCCCACCGCCTGGAGCCCCTCTTCCCTACTTGTGTTGGGGTTCCTTGCGTGGGACTATTCTATGGCTTCTGCTGGACACCGGCATAAATACCCTCATCTCTACAGACTATGAGTACATTTTCTCTGTGTTGAATTCACTGTTTGAGACGGGGCGGGGCACCTAGTCAAACCCCGGCAGAGGCCCAAGAAGATAGTATCTGTGGAGATTGGGGACACTGCTCAGCGTGAGAGCAGAGACATAACCAAGAACAGATAAGATCCGCTTGTGGAAGGGTCAATGAGACGATGTTAAGGCAAAACACGGTCCTATGGTGCACATATAGCCAACGGGCCACTCAAAAGCGGGTAAGAACACTGGGCATTGAAAACTTGAATAGTTTATTACGCTCTCCTCCCCGTGGCTACCACTGGCGGAACGACCCAGCTGAGGCATCAGATGATAGGGAAAACCCTGCTGCATGAAACATGAGCTCAATTGCAACTCATCAATTTGGAATGGGTCACTAATCTAACATTGTTGGTGTTAATCACAGGCCTTGACCTCACTTGAACATACACTGAGTAAATAACGGGTGTAGAGTTTGGGATGACCCATCGTATAATCGAGCACCACTCAATTACCCAACTCACTGGTAATCATGGGCAGAGGAAAGTTGAGAACAACCTCCAGATCCGGGAGGGTGGGATCCCTCTCGCTGCCCTCGGAGATCTCATCCGGATGTTCACATCAAGCAGAAGATGGAGCTGTCTCTAATCCCCCAGTGGATAAGTTGGATATGATCTTGAAAGAGATAAAAGAGTTGAGGTCCGTGATAGAAAATCAATTGGGCACGATCTCAGTGGAGCTCAACTTACTTAAAGACCACCATAGAAAATTAGCTGATAAAGTTAAATCCACAGAACAAACTTTGGAAACAATAGTACCACAGGTGAACAATCATGATGAACAATTAAGTCAAATGTGCCAGCAAATTGAATCCCTACAGGCTCGTGTGGATGATGCAGAAGGTCGAGCTCGACAAAATATTCTTAGAATTGTTGGATTCCCGGAGGGGTCAGAGAGCCCTAACTTGACGACCTAAATAGAAAACTGGTTGCAAACCAGTGTGGCCCCTGCTGGTCTATCCGTGCATTTTACTGTCAAACGAACCCATTGAGTCCCCACACATCGGCCAATACCTGGTGCAAACCCCCGCCCAATATTGGCCAGGATTGTGAACCACGAAGATCGGGACCATTTATTGCATGCGGCAAAAGACAATGGCCCGCTACATGTGGATAATGGTAAAATCGCAATCTTTCCCGACTTCACACTAGCTGTGCAGCAAAGTTTCTCATTCATGGAAGTTAAAGCTTGGGCCTGGGGAGCGGGCCTCACATTTGCATTACTGTTTTCACCAAAATTGAGAATCATATATAACCAGTGTTCTATATTTTTCAACACATCAGATAGTGCGTGGGAATGGTTGGACATGAATTTCACAGATACGATGCCTGCCAGACGTTTGCATTCAACACAGCTGAAATCACAACGCGCCCCCTGGAGACGCAGAAGGGGTCTCCTCACACAGAGTACAGACTCCAGTCCTCTGCCTCGTCAGCAAGTGATGGAGGGTAGGCAGGAGGCCCTTCGATCTGCCACGGCCCTCCGTGTCTCTGGTCCACCTATTAGCACAAGTCCTTCTGAAGAGGTCAATTCGGACTAGGACTCGGGTGGAAGCGTCGCACTGTTCCCATCGGAGTCCACGTAGCTCAGCACCGATCCTTTGGGGTGACATGTATTTGCATAATATGAAACATTGTCCACAAATAGAATGTGTAGGCTATAATATTGACCCCCAAAGTTATAATAGCCAGTATCTACATTACTATGCAGTATGATGTTTTTGGAAAAGGAAGGATTAGTAAGTCCCCTGGCCTGGACTGTTCTGGGCGTTTCCATTCACGGAATACTGTTTTAGATAGGAATGGTATATGCAACCTCCCCCGTAAGCAACAGCAACTGTTTAAAGTGTATTATGTTGACTTTTCGTACACAGTTTGGTTGAGCGAAGTTAGATCGTTGGAGCCAGTATAGGATGAAGTTATATTGTTTGTATTATTGCTGCACAGTCTGATGTTGGGGAGGGGGGTGGGGATTGGGGGTGCGGGGGTGGGGTAGGAGGGGTTTTCTGAATGTGCCTTGATGATGTTGACTACCAAATCTATTACATCCTGGAATGTTCGGGGAATGGGATGATTCACAAGTGGCATAGAATAGCTGCACAATTACACCGCAAAGCCCAAATAGTATATCTCCAGGAGACACACATACTGCCCTCAGAAACTATGAAGTTACAGAGATGCTGGAGGGGTAATTCCACCTTATCTAGAGGGACTGCAATTTGGATATGGGCGGGAATCCCCTTCTCCCTCAGTGAGAGTAAGATAGATGACCAAGGAAGATATGTGTATCTACAGGGGCATTGGACGGTAAGCAGGTGGTGTTAGGTTCCATTTATGCTCCAAATGTGGACCAAGATGCTTTTTTATCATGAATCTCCCGAGCGCTCTTGGGCTAGTCAAAGTACCCATGGATATTAGGTGGGGACTTGAATCCAGTGTTTGATGTCTGTCTAGACCACTCTCATCCCCCATGTTGATTATTTATGCTCATTCACAAGCTGCTGCTTTAACGCGATGGGTGCAGGGAAGAAATGTACCTGATGTCTGGAGGTCCCTGCATGTTAACATGTGAGAATATTCCTTTTATTCCCACCCACACAAGTTACATACTCATTTAGACCACTTCATTGTAAACCATACTTATCCCCGACCATTAAACAGTGTATCTATTTGAGCAAGACCATATCGGACCATAATCCCATAGAATTAATGCTACGTTGGGGACGTTCTACCACGTCTATCCCCACATGGCGATTGCAGCCTCTACATTTAGAAGATCAGTCATAACTGCACGAGGGCACAGCCACGACCAGATCCTCAGAATGGGAGGCCTTTAATGTAACGATACGGGGAGTCTCCATGGTGTCCTTGGTGGAAATTAGGAGTGAGATGATTAGAGATATATCAGAACTGGAAGGTGTTTTGCAGGCAAAAGAGGTAGCAGCCCAAGTACACGATGATGGGACAGAGAATTTACAGGAGGCCAGGATACGGTATGCAGAATTATTGGAACATTTAAGGATGACCGACTTGAAAGCATATACACTTTACACACATGCTGAAGCTGATAGAGCTGGCACATTGTTAGCGGGATTGATTAAACCTCAAACAACCACCACTCCCATACTGGCGATAAATAATGCCCAACATACATTGATCACCTCCCAAGCTAAAATGAATCACACCTTTCAGGAATACTACACAAACCTGTACACTGCTCCCCCGTAGACATGTCAGAAACAATCACTTGCTTTCTTGCAGATATAGAACTTCCCACTATTTCAGATTCAAACTTCAAGGAGTTAGCAGCTCTGATCCCTTCAGCAGAGATCCGTATGGCTAAATAGGCATTAGCCCATAATAAAACCCCAGGCTTGGATGAGCTCCATATTGAATTTTATTCAACCTTTGCAGCAACATTAGTTCCCAAATTGCTACAGCTTTATACTCCCTTTCTCACTGAAGGTTCATTACCTCCCACCACTTTGGTCATATCCCTGTTGAAGCCTGACAAGGTCCCGACTGAACTTACGTCCTATAGGTCCCTATCGATCCTTAATACTTAGTACAAAATACTTAGTACAATTTTAGCATCTAGATTACTCCGTCTACTTCCCAAATTAGTGCACATAGATCAATGTGGTTTTATACCCAAAACGCAGCACCTCACTAAATATTTGCCGGCTGCTTGCTTTGATACATGCAGCTTTGTCAACGGCACCGTTCGCTGAATGTTTATCATTAGATGTACGCCAAGCTTTCAATACCCTGAGCTGGCCATATATGCTGGCCGTGTTGGCCAAATTTGGACTTCCCTCAGCATACTGCAATCGGATAAAATTGCTCTACACTAACCCTACAGCCCGTGCCAAGACTGGGTCCACTATCTCACCCACAAATCATGTTTATCGTGGAACACGCCAAGGGTGCCCCCTGTCGCCCTTATTGTTTGTACTAGCATTGGAGTCCCTAGCACAATGCCTGCGTCATATTATGATCCCATATGGTATTCCAATAGCTGGATCAACCCATTCTGTGTCACTCTACGCAGATGACATGCTGTTGTATTTTAAAGATTTGAACAAAAATATGCTCGTGATAGCTGCTGTGTTCTCATGGTTCGGGGATATATCCTGATTATATCTTAATGCCTCAAAGTCGGTGGCATACTCCTTTTATAATATGTATAATATACACTATTTGCAGTTTGGCAGATGCAGTTCAAGGTGGAACCCACAACTTTCAAATATCTAGGAATGCACATCTACAGGACCAGTGCAGATACAATGGATGGAAATATGGTTAGAACTACTAACTTGCGCCTTTCCCAGATTTCGTTTTGGAATACTTTGCCATTAACTGTGGCTGGTCGAATGGCTGTGTCCAAAATGGTCATGTTACACAGACTCCTATATCACTTTGTGAACCTCCCGGTTATTCTCCCGGAATTGATTTTTAAAACACTGGATACCTTGTTAGCGTCCTTACTTTTGGGAACGGGTAGACATAGGCTAGCATTGGCCAAAATGCAGCTTCTGAGTACCGCTGCGGTATGGGGGCTCCTGATTTTAAGGCATACTGTATAGTAGGGCAACTGCAATGCTGGCATATTGGCCGGTGGGCCATAACTTATTTGAAATAGGATATACTCCTGACCGTTTGCAGCATGGCACCCTACAGGTACTGCTATGTCCCGGGGTTGACAAGATGCAAGACCCCCCATTTCTCCTACATATAGCAATGTATTATTGGAAACAGGCACACAAAAAATTCTAAAATATCTTCACAATATGCCTTAAATATCTCGTTCTGTGGCCTACCCACAAGATGAGTAATAATATCAGTGGCTCGGCTGAGGAGTTGGACCCGGACCGGTACAGAGACGGTCGGTGATCTATTCTTGGATGGCAACCTGATGCCCCATTATGAATTTGTATGCACTAACGCAGTACCAGAAACCCTATTTTTCACACATGCAGCAATTACGCAATTCATCCGGAAATATTGGCTGGTAGAACATGAAGAACCTCCCACCTTTCAATTATTAAAGTCCATTCACATAATGGGGCCTGGCCGCCACCTTGTTCAATGGCAATCAAGGGCTGAGGGAACATCTGGGTACTCCACTACTGCCTCTCCAGCAAAAATGGGAAACAGTCATGGTAAGGGAATTGGAGGATAGAGAATGGGGCTTGGTGCTAGAACACCCTAGATGGGTCTTCCATAATTTCCGACTGAAAACAATACAATTATTAATATTACACAGATCTTATCTCACCCCAAGGGCATACAGACAATTTACCCCACTGCCTCTTCTGACTGTCCAAGATGTTCTAATCATGATGCTGGTTTTATCCACATCTTATGGTCCTGTCCTGTATTGGGAGGGTTTTGGTCAGAGGTTACTCAGAGCCTATCATCACTAATGGAGCGCTCCCCTTGGGATACTTTAGAGGCCTGCCTTCTGGGCCTATTCCCTCTCCGCAAGAAGGCGAAGCTACTGCGCCGCTTTGCTGGATTAGCCCTGATGCTTGTAATAAGGTTGATTACACAGCGCTAGACATCCCGCTCAGCACTGCAATAAGGTAAATGGAGGGAGGAAGTTCTTCGATGGGCCGTAGCGGAAAGGGAAGTGCTTTATCACGTGGAATATAGAGGGCTGAGAAAAAGACCAACCTTCCTGGAATGGGCACAACTAGTAGAGCATTTCAAAGCAGACACAGAGGAGATGTTAGAGGGCCCACGGGACACTCTGGAGTACCATATTGATGATATCTGATTCTCAATACTATGGTAAATCTGACTTTTATGGTTGGCTCCGTCTACCCCCCTCCTCCCTGTTCCCCGCCTCCTCCGCCTTCCTTTTCCCCCCCTCCCCTTACCCTTCCCTCTGATATCAGACACGAGCACCTCGTAGTACTATACACTTGCGAGGGGGTACCTAGACCATAGCTGCAAGGTTTGTTTGTTCTCTTTTGGGAGGGCTTTTTTAGGGGTGGTTATATACTGGGAGGGGGGTATGGGTAGTTATAAAAATCAAGCTTAACACACTGCTAACGATTATTGTAATATAACTGGTTCATAGAAATGTCATTAACATAGATACAAATGATAAATGTTATTGTAACTACAGGAATTGCAACCAGTGTAGTGTATGGAACAATGAATAGATATGTACAATAAGTTATAAAACAAAAGTCAAAAAAGACTCTGAACTATGTAATGTACATGAACCATTTGTGCTAAAAAAGGTAGTCCAACAGAAGGGAAATAAAACATTTTACTTTCAATATCTGAGTAGCTGTTGAGGCAAAAACAAGACATGCTGCTCTGTAACTTTTAGATACAGGTGACACTGCTGGAGAGACAGATTAGACATACCATTGGAATACAAGAGTGCCTGAACAATGAAAACGTACCCAGATACAATGTTGAAGCTGTAGAAAAGAGTAATGAAAAGCAATTCGAATTCTGACACTGTGACTAAGGACAGCTGTGACAGGTGGGACAACAACTGTTGGTACTGATGAATGCAAATGAGGTATACGTCATATTTAGTGTCTTGTGAGTTAGAAATTACGGGACCCTTTTGGTTCCTGATGAACTCCGTAGAACAGTGATGTAAGTGCTTGGGTCTGGTTGATAGAATTCATGATGTAGAATGCTCAGTTAATGGTTACACGCTGAGGTAAAAAGACATGTAATACCAAGCTCCATGTGTGGTGGGATCATTTACCTGCTCTGAGGCAGGGGAGGATGCTACAACATATTCCATTCACATGGACAAAATGATAAATGGGCAGGCATTTCTTAGAAAAGAGAAAAGGAGGCAGTTTTTGCAAGAGCAGTTGTCAGGGCAGTTCCTGATGGCAACAGCAGTTGCGGTTGTAGATAGAAACAATGCCTGCTTTTACAACGCAGTTTTTACATCGCAACATCCTTTACAATGAATTATTTTACACTGCATGCCATTACATCGCATTTTCAGAAACAACCTTTACAACGCATTCCATTACATCACATTATACCTTTACAATGCATACCATTGCAATGAATACCATTACATTGCATGTAAGGTAAGTGTTGGCTAGTGTAGGGGTAAAAATTACTATTCTAACTCCAGTGAGTGCAACAGTAGGGTAAGTGTTGGATAGTGTAGGGGTAAAAATTAAGGGGCACATGCATCAATATTGCATTTTGCGATTCCTTAATTGCGAAAAATAAGGAATCGCAATTAAGGAATTGCAAACTGCAATGCATCAAGAAATCGCTAAAAAAAATAGCGATTTCTTAAAATTCCTTAATTGCGATTCTCTAATTGAGAATCACAATTAAGGAATACCTCCCCATCCATTCCTATGGGCCTAGAGGCCCATAGGAATGAATGGAAAGACATTCTTAATTTGCAATTCACCATTAGAAATTCACAAATTGAGAATGCAAATTCAAGGGTGCAGGGGTGTCCAAAGGACACCCTGTTGCACCCCTGAAATCTGCCTATAAGTACATTTTGCACACACACATGCCCCAAGGGCAAGTGTGTGTGTAAAATGGAACTTTGAAAAATCCACTTTAGTGCATTTTTCAAAGTTTTCGCAAATTACCATGAAGGTCAACTTCATGGAAATTTGCTCCCATTATTTGCGAATTCGCAAATTTTTAAAGTTTGATGCATTGCATTTAAGGAATCTCAATTTGAGATTCCTTAAATGCAATCGCAATTTAAGAAATTGCAATTTTGCGATTTCTTAAATTGCGAAAATTACAAATATGTTAATGCATCCCAAAAATTGGAATTGCATTCGCAAACGGCCGAATTTTGCGATTCACACCATTTGCGAATGCAATTTCCATTGATGCATGTGCCCCTAATATTCTAACTCCAGTGAGTGCAACAGTAGAGTAAATGTTGGATAGTGTAAGGGTACTATGCGTTGTAATGGTATGAATTGTCATGACTTGCGATGTAATGTCTGCGTTGTAGTGTCATGCAATGTAATGGCTGTGTTGTAATGACATGCTATGTAAAGGTAGGATGATGTAATGACTGCATTGTAGAGGTTGTTTCCCAGATAGAATGGAGTTGTGGATGGAGTAGAGTTATTTTAAAGAAATTATTTGAGACATTAACAATTTAGTTTGCTGGCTGCCAGGAGCCTTTGAGGTATCGATTAAGAAGTAAAGAAGACATTTCGGAAGCCATAAATATTGCTGAGCTTTCATCAGGAGCTGAGCTGAGATCAAAAGCACAATGCTCACCCACAAGGACACAGAAACACCGAGGTGCAGAAGAGAAAACAACAAAACAGGAAAGTACTAAGGTTAAAACGCACTTAATGTAAAGCTTAAAATTAAGCAATTAGGCCAGGAAAGGCTGTGCATTTGAATGAATGGCTGGATACTTGTGAATGCAACTTGGTGCTACTAATAGACCCATGTTGACCATTTGCAGATGAAAATCTATTATAAATAGGAGTTTTAAGAGCTTTGGAGCTATGGAGCCAGGGCCAGAAGAGAAAACTATCCAAAAGTAGGGAAGTCAATAGACTTTACCTTTGAGCCCTTTTATTTCGAGGAACAATTAGCAAGAATGCACTGCTGGAGCACAGAAGTTGTGTGACTCCTTGACCTGCAAGGCAGAGGGCCTTCAATTTGACACACTAGACTATTTGCAACCAATGCAGCCCTTAATGGGCAGTTGATACATGGTTGTATTTTCCCAGCTCACAGACTATCCAAACTGCAGAGTTTTGAGTAACCTGCTTTTTGTGAACGATTGTCTTAAGCAAGTAGCAAGCATTGAATTCCTGCCCCGGCCACGGTTGCTCAGAATGGATGGCTGTGCCTTCTTTAATATCCTAATCTAACACAAACAAGCTGTAACTATGTCATTGACCTGAGCTCTCAGCTAATATCCCTTGTTCCAGCCACATGGAGCCACACCTGGCCTAAGATCAGAGCCTCTGTTCTGTCATTGTAAAAGAAGCATCTTGGTATACAGCCACACACTGCTTGTGCTCAGGGAAAGGAAATACCTGATGTTAGAAACAAATGCATTTACTGAAATCCCACCAGGAAGTCTGCCTTTTATTTTTGAGTGATTGATGAAAAAGGATCTTGAAATGTAGTTTACCTTTAGTTTTTATAATTTAGAGCAAAGAATAGGAGCTATTATTCACGCAACTGCTTCTTTTATGCTTATAGTAATTGTAAAGAATTCTGAATGTGCATAAAATGTTGTGCTTCATTTGAAGTGCTGCTTGTGAATTCATTATTTTTGATTTTATTGCTATGTACTGTATAGCTCTATTGAGATTTGCTAATTATCGCATATGCAGGTTAGCTCAGCTATTACACAAGACATGCATTATTGATTCGATTTACATCACTATGGTTCGAGGTACAAGACAAAGATTATTATCATTATAATGTTGTTTTACATGCACAGAACGTACCCTCATTATAGTCCTTCCTATGCGAAAAGCAATAAGGCTTTGTTATCCTTTGACTAGCTGAGAGCGTGATGAACCCACACCTGTTAAAATGTACTCCAAGCACAGAATACATGTTAAATGAGAAGGTCATAGGTGGAAACGTAAAGGGAGCTATTATAATAAACAGAAACACTTGAAAAGTCAAGCTGAGTATATACCCCATAATAGTGAAGGACCTGCTGCATGGTCATGCAATAGCACTGCCGAGAATTACCAAATGCAAAGCAAAACCAAAGGGGATGATGGACAGAGTGTTGAACATTGCAAGCACTCACCCCCAGTCAACTGATCTGGGTTTAATCCATC